>NC_080562.1:22718851-24016351 GCF_030253575.1 Rhododendron vialii | reverse complement strand
CCGAGTATCCTCACAATGGTTTCGCTGCACCGAGTTCCCATTGGCACACAAAACTTACATTGGCTCCTCTCCACGGATAACCAAGCCATTCCTCACTATGGTTCCGCCGCTCCGGGTTCCCATGGGAACGCACACAACTTCACAATGGTTCCGCTGATCCGGATCTCCATTGGAACACATACACACACATTCCCACAATGGGCAAGTCCGGCTACATTGCGATTTCAAAACACACCTTGTCATTAACACACCCTAGGTGTCATGTTTCTATCTTCCTTGATTTTTGTGTCTCGTTTTCATGCAACGACTCCGCGGTAGGACATATCACATACGTAAACATAAATCAAACATTCAACATGCTCTTATTACTCTTATCAAGCAAATTTACTAATTATCATGCATTTCAACATATTAGTAAAACGAGCTTGCTAATTACTTCTAATACTTCAACTTGCCTTATCATAGACAAAAATAACTAAAGTTATACTAGGGAGAATGAGTAGAGATTTATCTACCTTGATCCGAAACTAGTCGGGGCCGAATAAGCTAGTTGGAAAATTCTACAGGTGGTGAAACTCGCAAATCTGGACCGAACTTTGGATGGCAGTAACTTGGTCAATCTTTGGCCGAATATGATCGCTCTTGGGTCGAAATCGAAGCTCTAGAAGCGCTCTACAACTTTCGTGAAGGAAGTTGATCCTAGAAACTACTTTAGGTAGGAGATAAATGGCGATAAAGAAAGAGACAGTGTGCTGTCTGGAAATGGAAATCCGAGATTTTTACTAAACTTCGGATGCCAATATCTTTGTCATTTCTTCACCGATTGGGGTAATTCTTGGGTCTAACTTGAAGGTCTTGAAGTGCTCTACAACTTTCTTGAAGGCTCTAAAAACTACATTAAGCAGGAGAAAAATGAAGATTTGTGTAGGGCAGTAGACTATCTAGAAAATGGAATGGTTTCTAGAGAGAAGTGAGAGCAAATGAGCGAAGGTGTGAGTTGAATGGCATGAGGGTGGCTCTATTTATAGCCAAAACTTTGGCTCTCCCTCCCTCTCTCAAGGCCGGCCCCCCCTCTCTCTCTCCATATCTCAATCTTTAACAACTTGTCATGAAATCTTAGAAAGATCAAGGCCTAACCCTAGGCTTGCCTGGCTAGGATTGGTACTTTGGATTGGATTATGGAAGATTTGGTGTTAACAATCATAGAAGGACAATTGAGAGATAGATTTTTGGCTAGGAAGAAGATACACCTAAGGATTTGAAAGGATGTAAGAAGATCATGGTGATCCAAGCATGTACAACAAAATCTTCCTCTCTCTTTCCTCCTTTCTCTCTCTCAAGTACACTTTATATAAATATATATATATATATATATATATATATATATATATATATATAATGGCCAAGTACAAGGGTACTAGATTTTCCAAGTCTAAAATCCTATTAAAGAAATCCAATTAGGCACATGTCTCCCTTAAACTAATAGATATTGTACCTTTGGAAATCTATATCTATATATAGTATTGTATATATGTATACATGCATATATATATACATAGGTACCAAGAATCAATAGCTTAAGATTTTCCCGTTAAAATATAATATAGGTACTAGTACTAATCTACTAATCAAGGTACTAAAAATCTAGGGTTTAGATTTACCTACATATTCTAATGCTTAAAAGCACATGGGAAAATCAATACTTGAATATTAAATAGGATTCTTGTACTTAGTAGGAAGATTGGAGCTATTATCCAATGGGTAATAGTTTCCCTAGCGGTTAATAACCAATGGACAATGGGGGTGGGGTGATATTTAATAAACAAATCCTAATTGTCCTTTGCACACGTGGATATATCCTATATAATACTATATCCTTGTCCTTATCAACATATCTTAAAGGAAAGCCTATTGTCCAATGGATAAAGATTACCCTAACATCTATTGACCAATGTGTAAAGGTTCAAAAGGTTCATCTAGTAACTTGATGAGTTTGGTTGCTCAGTTCCTCCAAGTAGTCGGTTGGAATCTAATTCGATTGGCCCCGAAGGACTAGAATCTAATTACAACGGATTACTGAAAGTAAAAATAAGTAATTCAAATAAAATTCAAATATTTAACGAAATTTTTACCTTCCAAAAATCAGGGCTGTTACAAATCTTACCGTACCTCCCACAGGGTTTCACACGCTAACGCGTGTAACGCACGAGAATGAAGTGGTCTCAAGAGTTGCTGGCAAGGAGAATCGAACCTGAGACCTTGGGAGGGAGCAAATTCCTAAATCTCAGCTTAAGACAACTTGGTCAAACGTTTAGGGCATGTTTGGCAGAAGTAGATAGAAAGAGGATATAGGGAGAGTCCGGATATACATATCCAAGGTGCCTATATCCAGCCGTTGTTTACACTATCGAAAAACACAAAAACTAATACTCTATACAGTTTTTGCCCTATGGTTATATGTTCGTTGTTTTCTATCACTAATATATGTTAACCTAATTATTTGGCATTATCTCGGAGTAACTATTTTGATTAGAATTGAACAAAACAGTTTATAGCAAAATTTTGTTTATAAATAACCACATAAAATAAAAAGCATGATAATAGCAATTTAAAATAGTTATAATAAATAGTTATTTGACTAAATGATAGTTAAGTGTGGCAAAAGAATCATTTAACTCTTGGATTAAATAGGGCGCTGCTATTCGCAGCCCTCTATTTACTCCAGTAGCCCGTTAAAAATTTTCAATTTTACTCGACAGTTAGTTGCCGAAATTGAGATATATTTTCAGCATCCAATTACCAAAATATAATATTTTTTTCAACAGATGTTTACCGAAAATGCATGTTCGGCAGTTATTTACAGAAAGTTGAACATATTTTCGACATGTAGTTACCGAAATATAATCTTGTTTTCAACAGCAATTTACCGAAATGTTATTTATGATTTTCAACAACCATTTACCGAAATGCAGTGGGCTACGGGAGAAAATAAAGGGCTGCGAATAGCGGCGCCCATTAAATATTAAGTACTTCTTAGTATACACCATTATCAATAATAATGGCTTATTTACCTTTTTGGTCCCCAAAGTATTAGCGAGTGGCCAATTTCGTCCCCAATTTAAACATTTGTCCAATTTCGTCCCCAACGTTTAAAATATGTGTCAATTTGGTCCCCACCCCTAACGCCGTCCCTCTTGTTCATTAAAATGCAAGGCATCACTGGTATTTCACCCCAAACAATCTAAAAAAAAAGAACAAAAATGAATAAAAAACAAAAGCAAACGCATCAGTGATTCAGTGGCCCATCCAAACCCTAACACCCTCCTCCTCTTTTTCCTGTTTCTTGATCACAGTCAACCCCCCATCCACATATGCCAATTTCGCCAGATTCTGACCAAAACTTCAACAAACACAAATCTTGAAAATTACTCCCTCTGTCCCTTTTTTGTGTCCAGTATTCCATTTTGGGTTGTCCCTTAATAAGTGTCCATTTTGTAAAGTTAGGAGGGTAAAAGTTGGTGTATTGTCTATTTTATCCCTAAAAGTAGATTTTATTTTAAAAAGTTAGTGAGTAAAAGTGTAATGATGATGGGTAAGTAGGAAAAATGGAAGAAAAAGTTGATGTGAAAGGTGTAATGATGATGTCTTTTTAATAAGTTGGAGTTACGAAGCAGGACACTTAAAAAGGGACGGAGGGAGTAATTTTTTTTTTTATTACGGTGAATCAAAAATCGGCTCCAATGGCTCCTTCCAAGGGATCCGACGGCCACGCTCAACCATCGTCCTTGTTCGTCAATGTCTTCGTTCCTTTCTCCCCTCCTGTCCTCCCTCTTCGGCTATCTCTATTGATGCTGTCCATTCCGGCGAGCTCCCGTCGAATACACTGCCGGGTGTATCCATGTAACGACTCGGATGTTCGACCCTATTTTTTTTATAATAGCATTAATAATATTATTATTAGTATTACTTTCTTAATATTTTTTTCCCCCTAAATACTACTCCATGCATGCATTTATATTACATGCATGCATTCTTCTTTCTTTTCTTTTCTTTTTCCGTACATGCATGCACACACTCTCATCTCCCTCACCTCACTCTCCTGCAGTCTCTCTCCCTCCCACAGCTCCATCTCTCTCCAGCCATTACTCCCTCCCTTTACTTTTTCTCCAAGAAAATCAAAATTCATCCCCCATTTTCCAAAACAAAAAAGTTCCTTCATCACCAAGCTAATCCGAATTCAATCCGTTCATATCCATTCCCTGCCTCCTCTCTAATCCCAAATTTGGCCCCAATTCATTCATTCCAAATCCCATGAACCTAATTCTATTAAATTTGATCTTATCACCTTATTCAAAATTCACCTATATATACCCCATCACTTCAACCCACGAGCTCCCCATTGAAACCACCACCCTCCACTGAGTAAAAACCGAGAAGAAACCATTGCCAATTGAAGCTCCAATCCATGGAGTTTTAGAGAGAGAAAATTAGAGTGAGAAAAGTGAGTTTCATAGCTACGTTCAACCGAAACCCAATTCCCCTGTTCCAATCACTTCCTACAACTCCAAACATCCCTAAACATCATCCAATTCGGCCCCAAGGTCCCCCCCCTCCCCTCGAAGTCATTTTCTCCAAATTCAAAGTTTCAATTTTTGATCCAATTCTACCAACCCGAGGTACTATAATCCTATCCAACCTCCTCTCTAAGTATATTTATGTATTTTTAAGCCTAAAGTATAGCCCATGTGACCCCATGCATCGAAACCGAAGAGAAACAAAAAAAATTCGAATCCAGCATTCAACCTTGAGGCCGCAAGAACTAGTGCCGAGTTAGCGGTTAACTCTTTCGCCTCAAGGTTGACCTAGTCCAACCTTGGAGCCAGGACCCCAGACACAAACTTCCGTCGGTTTTTGATAAAAACGGTTCGAAACCATTTTGCGATCTTCCAAACATCATTTTTGACACCCGGACCATTTTTCCTAGACTTTTCACACCTCAAAGATCATAACTTGTTAATATCATATTTTTTATTTTACTCTCTATTTATTATATTTTTTTCTTGTTTCATTCAAAGTTTACAAATGAAAAATCTTTGCGACCTTCCCAAGAACGTTTTTACCACCCAAACTATTTTTTCTAGACTCCTCGCATCTCAAAGATGATATCTTGCTAATTTCATATTTTTTAATTTAAATTTACTATTTATTATTATTTTTAAAGTGTTTCCAATCAAAATTACTTTACGACCTTATAAACTATGTTATTATTGCCCAAATAATTTATTTTGACTCTTTACACTCCTAAGATGAAACTTTGCTAATCTCAACATATATTATTTATTAGATTATTTATTATCTATTTATTTTACTTTCGGCAACTTTAAATAATATCCTTTCTTAAATATTTCCGCGACCCTCCGAATCCAACTTTTGATACTCGAACATATTGCATAGGACTGTAGGACTCGTTTTAAGGTCATGCTACTTCACTCAATATTATCATCTATTTTTTTTATCATGGTTATTTATTTGTTTTAAATTCTTAAATAAAACTAGTATAAGTCTAGGCTTACTAATTTTTGACCAAAATTATTATTATTAATTTTTTTTATAATTAGATAAAAGTTTCTTGCCTAATTATTAACTTTTTGGCCATACAAGACTAAGGGCAACGACCCATTCATAAAAACTTATGTGATAAAAAGTTAGATTTCACGTAGGGTTAATGGATAGTAATAAATTGGTTTATGAAAACTCTCTATTTTACTTCCTTGCATCATTATTATATTTTGCTTGCTAGCTATAAAGTAAGAGGGGTA
Organism: Rhododendron vialii; assembly: GCF_030253575.1. NCBI lineage: Eukaryota > Viridiplantae > Streptophyta > Magnoliopsida > Ericales > Ericaceae > Rhododendron > Rhododendron vialii. The sequence goes on along the minus strand of NC_080562.1, from coordinate 24,010,532 downwards.
GTTGGGTTGGATTATTTTACTGAGTGATTTATCACTCACGGATACGTCTGTAAAGTAAGAGGGGTAGTTGGGTTGGATTATTTTACTGAGTGATTTATCACTCACGGATACGTCTGTGTCCTGGCAAATCGTTTGCTTCGACAATCAATTTGCCAGAGGGTGCAGGATTCAATGGAGGGAATTCAATGATGGTGCAGTTTGACACGGAAAGAATATCAGGAACGGAGATCGAGTATGCTCGGGATTTGTGTCAAGCCTAGAGTCAGCTCTGAAATTAACGTATTTTTAATCAGTAGATTTTCTTGAGATTATAATAGCTAAACCTTTATTTTGGAAAATTATATTTATTTAGCAAAATTTTCTTAAGAAATTATTTTATATTGTTCCCGTAAAAAATCGGGGCGTTACAATCCGGTCTCGGGCCTAATGGCGAAGTGGTCCCTAGCCTTGTCGAGTGGTGGTGATCTTATCGATGATTTGGCTCGTGACTATGCCGGTCTTCTGATCTACTGGTGGCTGCAATTGGACTGGTGGCTGCGGTGCGGTGGGTGGTTGTCGGGCTGAGGAGGTTTGAGTTGCTACAGTTAAACATTTCTTGCGTTTGCTGTTCGTTCTCGGTTCCACCAGGGTGGGTGTTTTGTTGTTCATTGTTCGGTTTGGGTGTGGGTTCCGGGTGAGGTCATCGTTTTTTACGAATCACCACCGTGGATGCTCAGGGCTAACTTGATGGTTTTAAGGGGTTGATGTAAGGGGTTGATTTGGATGCTTGCTTCGGGTTGATTTCAGACTGTTTCAGGAGTTGGTCGGTCTAGAGCGCTTCCCGGTTTGTGCCGTCGTGGGGAGTAATAGAGGGGGTGGAGATAGGGTGCGCCGCCATTGTGGTTGTGGTGGTGGTGATGTATGTGGTGGTGATGGTAAGAGGATGGCAAGGGGTAAAGCAATGGAGGAGAACACAGAGATGGGAGTAATTTTTTGTTTTTGTTTTTTTATAATTTTGTTTGGGGGTGAAATACCAGTGATGCCCTTCATTTTAACGAACAAGAGGGATGGCGTTAGGGATGGGGACCAAATTGACACAAATTTTAAACGTTAGGGACGAAATTGGATAAATGTTTAGATTGGGGACGAAATTGGCCATTGGCTAATATTTTGGGGACCAAAAAGGTAAATAAGCCCAATAATAATAATATTATTAGAAGTTTATGTTGTTTAGCTGATAGATTAAAATATGGCGGCGCCACCGTTTCAGCTTCAAACCCTTTATGTTGCGTTTGGATCCCTTTTGTCCCACTTTTCAAAATCGGTCCAGCCTTGGACCCACACTTCTCAAATGCCCCCACCCCTTCGGGCACACCACCGGCGAGGCCTACCCCAACGACCACCGCCTCACCCTCTACTTCCAGCAACCACCATAAGCAGCGAAAATCGACCACCAAAAACTCATCGACACCACCAACGCCATTTACGACCACCAAGGTCTCTCTCTCTCTCTCTCTCTCTCTCTCTCTCTCTCTCTCTCTCTCGGTGAGTCCTGATTTGGCTCATGGCTTTGAAAACCTCCTTAAATAATTATGGTTCAGTTGAAAATTTATGCCGTGATCTGTTTTTGATAAATTCAATTCATAATAGGAAACTCCTAAAATTACTAGATGATTGGTAACCTTTCCTAAAGAGAGGAAACTCAAAATCTACTTTTATCAATATTTATGTTGTTTTCAGATAATTATTCGTTAGAGAAGTGTAATGGCTTATGATTCGTGAAATTGGGGATTTTTGGGTTTGTGAAATTAGGATTTTTTTGGTTTGTTCAAACCCATCAATTTAAAATTTGAGAAGGTAGTTGATCTTTTGTCAATCCAGTAGGATTACTATCATGAATTTATATAATTACCTAAATGGAGCTACTTTGTGAGGTTATTTCTTGATATTTTGTCAATCCAGTAGTGATGTTGGGGTTTGGGGTTGAAGGTGGGCATGGGTGATAGAGGCACAAAACATGGTTGTGGCTTTTCTCTTTCCCTTACCCCCAAATTCCCCATCTTCCTCTTTTCCCCATCCCTAGTCGTGCCATGCCACACTCCTCATCTTCCTCTTCAAGCACTCACCTTGAATACCCTATTTGCATGTGTGCAAAGCCATATCCTATTTGAAAGCTAAAAACAAGTGCAAACTGAGGAAGAAGGTTCTTAGGGTGTGGTGACTTTGAGGTAAGAAATAAGATATGAAATTTCTTTTTAATCGTAGCACTTAAAATTTATCTTGACTTGTAATTTTCATCCTTAATCTTTGGCAGAAGGAAGGGAAAAAACAATGTGACTACTTGTATTGGATTGATCCACCCCACACAGAGAAAGAATTAGAGGCAAAGATAAAAGCTTTGCTAGGTGAGAATGGTGGTCTACATTTGAAGTGTTTAGGTATGGAAATAATCAACCAAGACCTAGCCAAAGAGAACAATAAGTTGATAACAGTAGAGGCTAAAGTAGACTCCTACAAATGGAAGTGGTGGATTGTAATAGTTGCATGCATCATTTTTTGGTTAACAAGGAAAAATGCGATTCTTGGAAATGTCAAGTATTTGCCATGAATGTATTACATGCTATGTATGTAATGACTAATTATGTAATGAATGAAGTTATAAAATTCCATGCTATGCATTTACGTTTTAAATGATACCTCACAATGTGACCTGTGTTCATTTTCACCCGTTTTACATTGATTATTCTTTCAGCTCAAAGCAATCTTTGTGGAAAAGCAAATTGCACACATTTGTGTGGCAAGATGACGTGGAGAGATTGCTACTCCTTGGGATTGCGTGACATGCATGTAATTAGAATGGGAAGTTGGTTCGTCGAATAAATTAGCAAGACCATAAGTTCACAAAAGATAATTTTGTTTGAGTCCAACGGTGAAAAAGAGAGAAGCTAAAATACATATGCTTGAGTCGAACAGGGCAGAGTGATTTGCCCCTTAATTTTGTTGACTACAAATTAGAAGCTTGAGTTCATGTCTCATCTTGTGAAACTTTTAGCAAAAGAAGAACACACTGGTAATGCATAATTCGATGGGTAGAGACCCGTGATTTTTTTTTTGGGCTGTATTTTTTTTTTTTTCCTTTGTTAATGTACGGCCCGTTGAGATAGACGGTTCGGATATTCGGTGTGACGTCTTCGTGGGAGGATATAAGGGTAATTGTGCGAGAGGTGCGCATGTGTGTGTGTGGGGTGGGAGCATGGGATTAGGCCCCGTTCCAACTAACCTTCCTTTTTAAAAAGTATTTTTTCTTCAATTTTCAAACTCAAATATAATAAAAATGAAAAATAATTTTTGAATTTTTCTTGCACCGTATAAAAGATCTCAATGAAATCTATCAAACAAGATCCATATTGGTAGGAAAATTATTTGCATAAATATATAATTTTTGAGCTTGAAATTACCTTCTTTTTTTCAAAACCTTCTTTTTTTAGAGTTGGAACACCCCCTTACTCCCCATGCCAATAATTTCCCCAGGAGACTACTTACTCCCATTTCTCTTTTTCTCACTCTCTCGGCCAAACTCTCTCCTCCTCTCCTCTGAAACTCTCTCCTCCCTTCTCTCTTCGATCTCAACACCTTAGAGTATGATTCCGGACGGAGTCCAAGAATTAAAATTGCTATACGGAGCACGGGCTTTCTGAATATCCAAGAAAAATCTTGATCGGACCGCGTGGGAGCTCGGTTGACTTGGTCAAAGGGTCGGGTTTTGCTCAAAACCCATGAGGTAGGGATTTCTTACTCTTGTTATGCGTTTATACGGTGTTTATGTACCTAGATCGTATCTTGCTTCGTTGTTTAAGCTTGTTCCTTCCATTTCCGAAAATCAGCAGAACAGGGCCTGTGTTTTTGGGGTTTTACGCCTTCTTAAGCTCAGATTTGAATTTTGGTTCCTTCGTATGAAATAGAGTAGACTTAGAGCCCGTTCTAATGCCGCTGGGAATCATACGAAACCGTTGAGAATTGAATTGATGGTGATTTTTAGAAAACTGGTGTGCAATCTGTCTCGTGTTCTGGACTTCAGCCCACTTCGAATGGCCATAACTTCCTCGTCCGATGTCCGTTTCATGCAAACTTTATATCGATTCGAAGGTCTTGAAGTCAGCTTTCATTTGCCACTAGAATCGTCTTAAAACTCTTAGTACACAGAAAGTTATGTTTGTTTGAGTGGAGGTGTGTCAATCTGTCATGCTGCGCGACAGATTCATGTAGCCTGGGAAAACCCCTGTTTAACAACCCTTTGAGGGCAGATTTGACAAGGGTTCCTTCGTGACTTTTAAGCTTCGTTCAATCGCGCAACTATTGGGACTGGAATCACTCAAAAATATTAAGAACTCGATTTATAGTAATTTTTAGAAGATTGAACGAAAATCTGAAAATCTGGGCAGGGTATCGGGCTGCGTTTTTTTTTTTATTGTTTGTTATGGTTAAATGATGCTATTGGTTATGGGTCCTTGTGGGTTTTAAAGATTAGTAAGTTGGTGATAATTTGGCGTTGGAATCATTGAAAAATATTGAGTATGCAATTTTTAATGATGTTGTATAATCGTTTTAACTCGATAATGGGTGTGAGATTGATTATGGATGGATTGTGCATAATGAAGGATGTTTATGGACCTATGATTCGAGTGTTACGGCTACGTGTGACATCGAACTTTGTATGTATCGTGGTGTGGCATGTCATAGCATATGGACAATGGATGGAGTCATATCCAACTTCGGATGTCAACGAAGGTTACGGGGCCTAACATTGCCCGGAATTCACGTCAATATGAACGGAGCCCGGTTCACCTCATTGGTGGGACCTTGGCGAGGGTTACGGGGCCCAACACCGCCCGGAATTCACGTCAATATGGACGGAGCCCGGTTCACCTCATTGGTGGGACCTTGGCGAGGGTTACGGGGCCCAACACCGCCCGGAATTCACGTCAATATGGACGGAGCCCGATTCACCTCATTGGTGGGACCTTGGCGAGGGTTACGGGGCCCAACACCGCCCGGAATTCACGTCAATATGGACGGAGCCCGGTTCACCTTCTTGGTGGGACCTTGGCGGGGGTTACGGGGCCCAACATTGCCCGGTGCATTGCTTTGCATCACATATCACGCATTGTTGATTGGTTGAGCTAGACTTATGACCTGTGTTGCTTGAGAAATGAAAAGAGAGATAAAGTTGTTAATCTAATGTCTGGCTTGTCGTTTGACTTTGAACTGTATCTTGGATTGCTATCCTTCCTCATTGAGCCTCTTGTTCGGTACAAATCAAGGAAACTAGTTCTTGTTGCATGGAGTGGCTAATACTTGAGAAATGAAAGATAAATCAATTATGTTCAAAAAGGAAATCCAATGATATGTTTGTGTTGTTCTGCTGATAGATATACTCATTGTTATTAGCATCTTGGGGTTCGTTGTACATATATAATGTTGCTCACCTACCACTGTTGGTGCATGATCATCACATATTCGTATAGGTCGAGGCAAAATGGAGTAATTGCGTAGCGATGGACAAGTGACGGTTGGGGATAAGTTGTTGCCTAAATAGGATAATTCGAGTTGGTTTATGCTTCTAGTTTGATGTATGAGCTGTTAGGAATACTTTTATGAAATTATGATCCCCTGGTTGTAGTATGCTCGTTTGTGGTGGAAAACTCACGTTTCTTTGTGGTATCTCGTCGCATCACTCAGTCTAGGTGTATGATTCATCGCATTTTCATATAGCTTGCGTATAGATTTCCCTACTGGGCTAGTGTAGCTCACCCTATTATTTTCAGGTACGATTCATGTTGTGTATTTGTGACCAAACCTTTAAAAAGGTATTCAAGAAGGATTTCATAGCACAAGATCTGAAAGAGCATTTTTTTTTGGAAAGATAGTATTTGTAAATTGTAATAATATTTCCCTAGGATATCGGTATTTTGATGATTTGGGGCCTTCGAGTTGGAATGTAATATTTGAATTTTATTTGAGAACAGTGAACAAAAAGATCTTTTGGGGTATTATTTGTATTACAGCGAGGACTTTATTTATTAAAAGTGTTTATTATTTATGTTGAAAATCGAGGGCGTGACACGATGCTCCTCTCCCTCCTCTGCCGTTGGAACAAGAAGAATCTTGGATAGCACCTGGTTCATTTACTTCACAATAAAACACCATCTTTTTCTGAACTTATACAAGAAGAAGAAGAGTCCACCACCACCTCCTTCTCCTCCCCAGATTTTGTAGAGTCATGGTTCTCAGGCACCTAAGAAAAACCCTTATAGCTTCTTCAAGATAACAATACCATGGGGTACTATTAGGACCAAACTTGTGAAAAAAAATGGTCGTACATCTGAACTTTCAGGTGAAAAGATAACTTGGATAGAAGATTGGCCTCAAATTACAAGTCCTACAAATAACATTACAATCCCTACCATTTTAAAGTACAACGTTAAAAATGCGATCAAACACACAAGGCCTATGAATGAAAATCAATATGCATCCCACATAGCAATAGTCATTTCGTCCCGCCTATTTCCCATCATTTGCACACTCTAAGGAGACGTGTTGACAAGCTCTACTTGGCCGTCACCACCACCATCATCATCACTATCTCCCTCCCATTCGTCCGCTTCCATATAACCATCGAAATATTCATCTCTCCTTTTGTGGATTACGATCATATTGTGGACAACACAACACGCCATAACAATCGATGGCTGACGGGCTGGGCTATAACTTGGCATTGACTTCAGTATTGGAAACCTCGCTTTCAACACCCCAAAGCATCTTTCGATTACATTCCTCAACGATGAGTGCTTATAGTTGAATAGCTCTTGTGGTGTGGCGAATATTGTATTAGCCCCATTCCAATGGTCCCTGTGATATCTTTGTCCTTTGTATGGAGCCAGATACCCTACCATGTTGGTGTATCCAGAATCGACGACATAGTACTTATCTAAACCATAAATAACATGTGTGAGTCTAGTTCAAAATTTTGGGGAAGAAAGGAAACAGTATAAGAACAATCTTATTTTATCTTTACTTACTGACTGGTAGGTGTGGGAACATATAGGACGGATTCGTGGTTGCTGCTAAGAACACACGCCCGTCGTGTGCGCTACCTTCCCAACCTGGGTACACGAATGTGAACTTCATGCCGAAGGAACACACAGCCAATATATTCTGCATTTTCGTGGTTTTTCTTCCACGAAATGCAATTTGCATATCGTTGGGTACCCAAGCTTCTTTGTGGGTTCCATCTATCGCGCCAACACAATCTTATCAAAAGTAATTTTGGCATTTTAGTGTTTGGATGTAATCCAATGAAAACTATGACATATTCAACAAGAACAGGAATCATAATCAGTAGGGACAAGTTTGAACTCAACTCTCCATTCTCTAACTACCATCAACACATCAGAAGCACAAGATGAGAGCAGAAGTAGAAACAAGGCTGGTCCTAGAAAGTGCTTGCCCTATATGATTCTTATGTACCACACAGGACCATGCTCCTACATACATGGATATGCATACTTCTTACTTGTGTTATGAGTTTGATGGGAAAGATATTCAGCATGTAAAAGCATTCAAACTACTAGGAAATTCAATATAGGAATGAATAAAATAGCTCTCATTCGGAAGGTTAGCAAGGAATAGACTTCAATTAGTATGCATGTGCCTTTATTAGGGTACCCTTATCTGCTTATTAATGGACAATGAAGATCTTATGATGTTTAGGAAGTAGTTTCAATGGGTGTCTTACAGTCGAAATCAAGATAGAACAAGGTCCTATTCAAAGAAAGGAAGATTCCAGCTTAAGTAAACTGCAAATGCTAGAATGTAATTTACCAGGAGAATGCCCCGCAACCATAAATCACCGCTGCCTGCTTACCTAAATATTATAGAAACTAGAGACAGACATGGGAAAGTACGGGAGACAGAGACAGACAAAGACAGATTGGAACTTACTATGAACCATGGATAGTATCTCTCGTCATGGAGAATTTTCGGAGGCTCCTCTACCTATAAAGCCCTCAGCATCCCATAACCTAGGTACCTTCTGTATCTTCCATCAAATGCCAGGCCATAACACAAACGACTGCATCCGCCTTCGCCATACTATCCAAGACCTCATTGACAACAATATCATTAAGGCACCTCCTCAACCAAAGCCAAGCCCCATGCCCAAGCGCAATCCTTGCATCAACGCCGCATTCTTCAATGAAGATGAGTAAAATGTCAAGAGCCATGCAATGGTCCGACTTTCCACGAGTTTTGGAAATTTCTAAAGTTTCGAGTCAAGTTTACATCCTTGTTGTGTCAGTCTGTACTTCGAATCTGTAATGCTTTCATTTTTGTGTCTGTATGTTTTCAAATTGTCGTCAAGAAAAAGAAAAATCAAAACAGAGAGTCAGTTTCGTAATCTTGAACTACGTTGTGATCTGATTCCTTTACGGGATACATAGGCAGCCTCACCCTGACGCCCGGTCAGGAGCATTCGAGTCAATCCCAAGGTTCGGTCATAGTCTTTCGAGTCAACCCCTGCTGGTTCAGCCGCTATCTTTCAAGTGTCGCAATCATCATAATAAACTCAGGTTTTTGTGAATATCTTCGGCCCAACTCGGAATTGCTTTCCGCCATCACTTGAGAATCATTATAATCACTTCAAAACATGAGATGATTTTTGATTGAACCCTCACCCCATGCAAGAAGAACAATTTCAAAGGACCGATCCCAAGCACCATTCCAATGAACAATGCCTTAACTCTGGAAAAAAAAAAGAGAAAAGAAGAAAAGCTCGCTAGGTCAAATTCTCAAACTCTGACTTAGGCAAAAGTTAGAGCAAGCAAAAGCCTCTCAAAGGCCATCGTTTCTTTCATCGTACACATAAAGATATATCCTTTGATAGCCTTTTTGAGCCACAATCGAATTCTTTGAAAAAGAAACCCAGCTAGCCAGCTATCCCCCGCATCGGAATGAAAGGAAAAATAAAAGTGTCAGAAGAAACTTTGAAATTCAAATCATCAAAAGGGTGAAAGTGCCAAACACATTGAGATTCAAAACATCAATATGATGAAAGTGCCAAACATACTGAAAGGCATTGAAGGCATGAGAAAGCAAATGAAAAATGAAAAGAAGACACCTACAATTCAAAGATAACTGCTAGATTTGAAACAAAAGAAAGTTAAATTTTTTGAGCCTAATATCCTTTCTTTGTGAAGCCCAAACCATGGCCCACATTACGACCCAAAAAAGTCCTTTCGGATTAGAAAGCTCAACTTGATAGCAAAAATCTTAGGTGTCACGTTAAAAGGCATCAATACATCGAGGCATTGTGTGAAACCTGCATCAATCAAAGCGAAAATCCAAATGGGGACATGGATCATCATTAGCAACTTGGTTCGTGATAAAAACTCTTGTGTTTTGATCAATTGATGGAGCAAAACAAATTTCAAAAGGAAAAATCACAAAAACCTGGTTTGTCGTAAATTATGGGACATGAATCCTGTTTTCTTCAAAGAGTCAAACTCTCTGCCCAATCAGAAGCAGTATTCGAAAGTTGCTTCATTCATAAATGGTCTTTCCCTCCTTCATATATTTGAGTCAACATAGTCCTGTCAAAATCCATTCCATTTGCTAAAAGGTCGAACCATTCGTCTTGATCTTGTCAATCCTAAACTCGTGAAAGTCACCCTTGAGAGAAGCTCGTTAGGCTGTAATCATAGCTTGGATTGCGATTGGTCAACTGCTTATCAAAACCATCAGGACTGGGGGTCGTTACTCACTGGGATACATCATGTCAATGTCGTCTACCAGGAAAAACAAATCCAAGACTCAAACCCTGACCAAAGGCAAACCCCAGCTCAAATCTGGCACGGAATCCAACCCAAATTCAAAGCTCCTAAGAATACCGGTCCACTAGCCAAAGACAGTAAAGCAAATAGGGTGCTTAGACACGTCCCCTATTTTTCAAAGAATGTCATCATCATTGTCGTTCGGTGTCATAGGTGAATCTAGAATGATTGTTCAAGAGTCGATTCCAAGATCAATCCACGATCTTTTAGGCCTATAGTTTCTCTCAAGCTATGGTATAACCGACCTAGAAGCCTTTTAGTCTTTCGAGCTGTGGTTTGTCCTCTAGGACTACACTCTGTATAACACTTCATCCTCCGGGACTCGCACGCTATCTACACTTTGTCCTCTGGGACTTCTCTTTGTCTAGCACTTCGTCCTCCGAGACTCGCACTCTATCTGCACTTCGTCCTCTGGGACTGTACTTTGTCTCGCACTCTATCTGCACTTCGTCCTCTGGGACTCACTTTTGTCATACTTGCATTGATTTTACATGCTCACGTGACATTCCATGACATATCAACTTGCATCATCATTCATGTATTGTCTCAATCGAACGCCAAATTCAAGCTTTTCAAGTTCAAGCCATTTTCAAAAATTCAAGCTTTTCAAAATTCAAATCTCAAATTCAAGCTCTTCAAAATTCAAGCTCTTCAAAATTCAAGTCTCAAATTCAAGCTCTTCAAAATTCAAGCTTCTTTCAAAATTCAAGCTTCTTTCAAAATTTAAGTCTCTTTCAAAATTCAAGCTATTCAATTATAGTCTCTTTCAAAATTTAAAGTCTCCAAAATTCAAACTAATCAAATTCAAGTCTCTTCCAAAATTCAAATTCAAGACTCTCTCAAAATTCAAACTTCTTTCAAAATTCAAAGTCTTCAAAATTCAAGTCTCTTCCAAAATTCAAATTCAAGTTTCTTTCAAAATTCAAGCTTCTTTCAAGATTCCAAGCCTTCAAAATTCAAGCTCTTCGCCATCCGAGCATTTCGTCCTCTGGGACTCATCTCAATTTTAGTCCCCCCGGGACTCATCTCAATTTTAAGTCCCCCGAGGACTCATCTCAATTTTAAGTCCCCCGAGAACTCGTTTTAATTTTAGCCCCCCGGGACTCGTATCAAGAAATTTCATGACACTCGACACTATAGACACTCAATATTCTCACGTTTATTTGCTTTTGCAATTTGTCCTACGGGACTCGTTTTACCTGCATTATCCCGATTGAACTACGTTGGTCTGATCCCTACAACGGGGTTCGTAGGCAGCTCCATGAACGCGACCACCTTTATTGCATTCTTGCATTTAACTTAAAGACTTTGGAGCGATGGATTGAGACGTCTAATCTTTAACGTCACTTATACCAAGTAATGGTACCTAAGTTCTGTTAAAGAGGGACTACTGTAGACACCCCAATTTGGGCCTCTGAATAATCTTTAAGTTCCCCGATGATGAAATAAGGAAAAATATACCTTCAAGGCTTGGATTGTTGCTCCTTTGCTACTCCTTCTCTAAACCTCAAGAAAACCCATTTTTTAATGTAGGGAGGTATTCCTAAACAGGTACAACTAAATAGCCGAACACGAGGAACGTGGGATCACGAAATAAATACGATGAAATGAACCACCATGAGCGGTGATCGGCGATATGGACAAGTGGCATGAGAAGTCATTGGTCTAAGCTATTTGTTCGGCAGATAGAGACATACAATGGCATTGGTCCAAATAGTTAATACAGGACCGGTTACATGTGAGGTAGCTGGTCCAGGCAACCTGTTCGGTGACGAGAGAGCCGAACAAAGGAAGAACTCTAATCAATAGTAGGTGCAGAAGGAATACTCTTGAAAGTTTCAGAGGCTATGAGATCCCAAGAGTATAGGATCTGGAAAGAAACCCAATGAGGATGGGATGTTCGGCCAGTTATGGAAAAGAGTCCTAAAAATGACTCTTAAGTAGTAAACTAATAAGGGAACGAGAGTCCAAGATATTCTGGGTTTCCTATACGAGATAGGAATCCTAGGGCAACAGGGATGCTTGAGCAGCAAGCACGCAAATCTATAAATAAGAAGTAAACCTAAATTATTCGTTTTTGTTAATCTAGGTGATGCTGGCACATTCAATGTTAATTGATTATGTGTTTTTGCAGTTTTTGCATAGCCTTGCTAGTTGCTACATTTGCTAATTGTCATATTTTTTTATATGGGTTTGTTTATGTGCCATGTCCACACAGCACAAGCGTTGTGTGATGCCTTGATGGATACTTTTTTGGATTGGAATATTGATAGGAAGCTTTCTACTATTACTGTTGATAATTGCTCTACTAATGATGCGATGGTTTCCCTTCTATTGGAAAAATTTGATCCCAATTGTTTGTGGTGGAGTGGTAGGTCAAGTGTAAAATCGTTTCGTTCAAATGTTGGCCTTTCTGTTTCCAGTTCTTACCGGTAGGAGCTTTAGCCTACCGGTAGGTAAAGTTCTACCGGTAGGGCTTGTTCACCTGCCGGTAGGAGATTGAGCTTTAAATGTTGGCCTTTCTGTTTCCAGTTCCTACCGGTAGGAGCTTTAGCCTACCGGTAGGTAAAGTTCTACCGGTAGGGCTTGTTCACCTACCGGTAGGAGATTGAGCTGCTGCAGCGTCTTTCAGCTGCTTTCCTTTATCTTCCAAATCACATTTTGAAGCTTTTTATTGACTTTAATGGATTGTTTGCACATACTTTCAAGTGTTTTGGAGAGTACTATTTGTCTCACTCTTAGAGTGGTATCCGATGGACTGGAGTGAACTCGTTGTGTTAAGAAATGAGAAATAGACGATATACCTCATTGAAATACGAGCGACACACTTGAACATGTCTAGGGATCCGATGAGTAGTAATGCAATCCGTTTTCTCTCTCCTCGTAGAATTCTTTAGATTCCTTTAGTATATGTTTTACGGACTCCAATTATAGAAACTAGAAGACCGGGCATCGCAAAGTCTAGTCGTGGGTTAATATGTGGTATGTGAAGGTACGGAAGCGTGCTTAGAGGTACGGTGAGGACGTGTGGTATTGTGGTATGCTTAAAGGGAAGGGCGTATATTAATTAACTAGTCAGAGTCTTGATATGATTGACAGTTTGGAACGTTTTGAAATGTAATCAATGTTGTGAAAGAACTGTTTGAGATGATATAAAAATGCTTGACGATTTCCTAATCCTAAATTAATGGGTTGCCCCAAGCGTAGGGCGGAGACCGACGTAGCATAATATCCGGTAAGACCGGAGTCGAATCCACAGAGACGGTGATGTGTGCTGACTAAAAACTCGGGTTGTTACTAATTTAAACGGGCTCTTAGGTAGCCACCCTTTGTCGTTTGATGCTAAGATTAAATTAAAACCTAGAAATTGATTGTACTTTTCAAATAATTAAAAGAAAGGTACGATCGTAGAATTCATAGCACTCGTAACCAGTTCGGATTAACTTGCTCCATTCGGTGTTCTTATAAACGTTCGATCTGAGATTGAAAAAGATACCCGGCAAGATGCGAGACTCTATGGTCGCCGTTTACCCATGCGCAGCGGAGAATGGGTTTTGGACCCCCATTCCCCCGTTCACATGGGCTCCGACAATGCCCGGGTTCATCCACGGGAAGTATTTTTTCAATCTAAGATTATTTTTCCGTTGTTTGAAAAATAGGAGCAGTGCCCGAACTGATCACAGTGTGCTAATCACCCCGCGACCCTACCTATAGAACTACTCACTCATTATTAAACAAGAAACAAAAGAAATCCTAATTTGAAACATGATTCTAAATACGGAATTGAAAACAAACAAAAGATCTAAGTTAAATAAGAAAAAACGAACAACTTTTATAAAGAACAGAAATTAAAACAAATTACCGGAGTGTGAATAATTAAACGAAGCTTCAAAACTTGAAGAAAAACTCGAAACAAAAATAAACAATATTCGAAACAAAAAGCTAAACCTCGCAGCCCCTCTGTTGATCTTGGCAGTCGCCTATTTTGCGTGATTCCAAGAAGATATCACGGCAGACCCTTTCTTTGTTTTGTTCGTCCGAATTCCCCGGCCTGTGCGCATGACCTCTTCCTTTTATTTCCTTTTCCACGGCAGAAGGTCCGTCTGTAGGGAGGTATTTCCGAGCACATACATTTAGTTGCCGAACACGTGGTGTATAAGAACACGTGAGAAATTGAACATGACTGATCGCCGGTCAGTGCATTGAACAGCGGTAAGGGCCAATGACATGAGAAGTCATGGGTATAAACTGACTGTTCGGAAGATAGAGACATTCCGATTACATTGGACCAAGTTATATGAGAAGTAGCTGGTCTAAAGCAGACTGTTCGGTTATGATACAGCCGAACAGATGAAGTAGAACCAAGCACGTGATACGAGGGATGACGGGTTGAAAGCAATGCAAATTATATCCGAACAAATGGTACATGGGACCATAGTTTAAATATAGACAGGACAGTCATCGTGCTAGACAATGTTCGGCAATATGGACCAGTGACATGAGAAGTCATTGGTCCAGGAAAGTTCTACGGGCTCAAGGTCCGGTTTACATGTGAAGTGAATGGTCCAAGCAGTCTGTTCGGCGATGAGACAGCCGAACAAAGAAAGAAATCCAATCAGATGTTGGAGTAAAGAGAACACTCTGGAAGGGTCCAGAAACAGTGGTATTCCGTTAAGGGATGAGATCCCAAGAATATAGGATCTAATAAAGATACCCAACGAGTATGGGATGTTTGGCTTATTATGGAAAAGAATCCAAAGAGGACTCTTTTCCAATAAACTGATAAAGGAAACGAGAATCCTTGATTTCCCGGGTTTCCTATACGAGTTGGGAATCCTATGGAAACAGGGATGCTTGGGCAACAAGCATACGAAAATCTATAAATAAGAGGTAAACCTAGAGGTAAAAGGTACGCAATACATTGCTTTCTGATTGCTTTCCTACTGATAATTAGGGTTTGATTGCTAGTATGTGATACTAACTTTGGCATCGGAGGGCCTTTGCCACGAGAGGCAAAGGTGCACTCACCCCCTGTCTATTTTGCAGATTAGGGTTCCGACGACGAATTAGGGTTCCGGTGAAGAGGCACAAGTAAACCGTTGCAGTCCAATTGATCCGAAGCATCAATTGTTTTCATCTCCCTACACCGTCCAAAAGCTGCCGTAGGTTAACTTTTTATATATAGGTATTGGAAACCTTAATCACACAAAGGCCCTTTGAACTTCGTGAAATAACAAATGAATGATTCAATTTTGAATCATTTCGTATTTGAGCCCCAAACTTCTTTAAAATCTTCTTTTTATCCAAAATCTCGGAGAACGGGCTTGAGTAACCTATAAACATAAAAAACACATAATAAAAATCAGTTAACCAAAATAAATGACCAACAAATATAGTTTGGAGGGTCAAAATATGTATATTTTGGCACTTATCACACCCCCCAACTTACACTTTGCTAGTCCCTAGCAAACCAAAACAAATGCAACTAATTAAAATGGATATTTCTTTTAAACCCCCGGGCAGCCCCGGTAGGACGAGTGAAGTCTCGTGAGGGTTTTCAGCAGTGATTACCCACAAAACACTAAGAATCCTTTCACATGAAATTCGAAAACCGTAAGACAGCTCAATGATACCCAAACAAAGAACATGAAGCCATCGCAAAGAGATAACAGGCATAAGCAGTTCTAGATACTATCAAGTCAGAAAAATAAGTCATGGCACCGATACTCAGCGTGTGTATGACATGGGCCTCAACCAAAAATGTCCAATAACTAACCGCTCTCTCCGGACTGAGTCTTGACTGCAATTCTCACTGTGTCTTGCACTCACAAATAAAATCACTCCAAACAAGGTGCATAGTATGAACTCTCAAGTGTGCGGTTAGAAGTTATATATATGAAATCAAAACACTCGCACACTATGACACGAAAAGAACGCTTTGTATGGTGAACACACAGTCTAATGAATAGAATGCCAAGTATTGGAACTCTCTCTCACATCCATCAATCCACTTTCCATCACCCCTAGGATCAAATAGGACTTTAATTTTGGTTGTAACGTTGGGTAATTAAAAGTGTGTAAAGACTAGGGTAAAACATCACATGTCTGAGAATAGGCAAACAACTTGGGGCTAATTTAACAATGCGTGCCCATTTTCTCACTCTTTTCAACACCACCTTATCTCCCCTTCTAACCTTTTAACATTTTTCAGCAATAAAAGTACGATTCCTCCTTTTCATCTATATCGGCGCCCCTTTTATTTTTCTCTTTCTTTTGTTTTTTTTTTCTATTTTTTTTTAAAGGGCACCACCAATTCAAGCACAAAAGTTCACAATCTATCCAAAAATTATACCTTTATATTTTTGCCTTTCTCCAAACAAAATATGGAAAGTGGAGCTAACCAAGAAAAGGCTAAATATATATGGCTCAAAGTGGCTTGCAAGGGATAAATATGAAAACAAAGGAACGAACTGGCCCAAATATCAAGAAAATGCCTATAATCCTCTCCAAGGGGTGTAACATCCATGTGACGAACCAAAACCCAAGGGATATTGTTATGCATTCAAGTTCCAATACTCAACAATCAAGAATAATGAGACCACAGCAAATAGATTATTTCCATGACAAACTAAGAGTTAAAGTGACACCACTCCAATAAAAGATAGGGCCCAAAAGCTCATTAGGGCATAAGTCTCCACTAATCTAGCCATCAAGATTGGTTAAGTCACAACTCACAAGTGGTCAAGGCCCAAATAAACGTGACGTGCAATAGTGCTATACAAGAGTGCCATGATCAACTTCTTAAGATAAGCTAACAAGTAGAACTACCAAGCCAAAAACAGATATCACTATCGTAGGCAACACACCTCAACTCAAATTATCCAACAAATAATCACAACAAGTGCTAAATCGCATGCGAAATGAAAATTTTTTATTTTTTATTTTTTTGGATTTTTAAGACTCTAAGAGTGAAAAACTTACCAAAGTAATCCCTCCCCCCAACTTAAACCATTCGATGTCCTCATTGAGTACAAAAGAATAAAAATATAGGACATAAAAGAAAAAGAAGGGAAAGGTATCACCTCGGAACGAAGAACTACGCAAGAAATAACATAGTGGGAAGAAGACCCCCCCAACTTGAACGAAGCATCCTGCAATGTTAGTCCTCACAAAAAAATAAAAATAAAAAAAAATAAAAGTAACTAATCTAAGAAAGAGAAAAGAAAAAAAAACTATACAAAAAAGTTAATGACATTCATTCCCATCACGTGAAATCCAACCATTCATCACACTATGAAGAGCAATCAAAATCAACATCTCAACCCACTTCAAGAACTCCGTTAAAAATTGTATGCGACCATGCCACAAAACCAAATACTTAGAATATCTTAATGGCCTTAGCCGCGTTTGAAATTTAAATTCCACCAATTGCATATTCCGAACCAAATTAACTTTCAAGTTTTCAAGTTCTAAAAACGGTTAAATTTAGGGAGAATTGAAAACTCCGAAAGATGCGAATCCTAAGGTTACCGGTCCCGTACACAGCGGCGAACAGGTTTTGGTCCCCCGTTCCGGCTCACATGAGTCCCGGCAATGCCTCGGATTCGTCTAACGGACGTAGTTTTCACCAACTAAATTTATTTAATTAAATTAATGTACAGAAAAATTGCGAGACGAATCCTAATTGGATCGCGACGTTCCTTTACCCAGCGACCAAACCTCAGAAAAACTACTCACTCATTATTAAAAATAAAAAGAATAAAACTCCAAAATTAATCATGTTTCTATTACTCAATACGAAAAATAAATAAAAGATCTAAGTTAAATAAGAACCAACAAATAACTTTTATAAAGAACAAAAATTAAAACGAGTTATTGAAATGCAAGTAGTTAAACAAAACTTCAAATAACTTGAAAGGAATAAAACTAGAAAGAAAAAACTATACGAACGGAAGTCGGCAGTCCCGTCTGAATCAAGTGCTGCGGCAGCAGCCTTTTTTCAACAACTAAATTTATTTAATTAAATTAATGTACAGAAAAAAATATTGCGAGACGAATCCTAATTGGGTCGCGACGCGCCTTTACCCAGCGACCAAACCTCAGAAAAACTACTCACTCATTATTAAAAATAAAAAGAATAAAACCCTAGAATTAATTATGCTTTTTAACTGGATGTGAAAACAATAAACAAGAACTACCAACTAATTGAATATCAACGAATAGCTTTAACGAAGAACAAAAATTAATACAAATTACCAGAGTGCGAAGATCTAAACAAAACTATAAGAACTTGACAGGGGGAAAAACTTTGAATGAAAGAATATAAGTACGAAGCTGCAAAGTAATCGTGTCAACTTGTGCAGGATACTTTACTTTCATTTACATAATTCCCTCCTGCATATATTGAGAGTAATATGCACCTTGTTTCGAGTGATTTCATTTGTTGAGTGCATGACACGGTGAGATTTGAAGTCGAGACTCGGTCCGGAGAGAACTTTTGGTTATTTTTCACTTGTGACCGAAGCCCTTGTTCACACACGCTGAGTATCGGTGCCATGACTTATTTTTCTGACTTGATAGTATCTAGAACTGCTTATGCCCGTTATCTCTTTGCGATGGCTTCATGTTCTTTGTTTGGGTATCATTGAGCTATCTTACGGTTTTCGGATTTCATGTGAAAGGATTCTTGGTGTTTTGTGGGTAATCACTGCTGAAAACCCTCACGAGACTTTACTCGTCCTACCGGGGCCGCCTGGAGGTTTAAAAGAACTATCAGTTTTAATTTATTTTCTTTAAGTTGCATTTTATTTTTTTTGCTCGGAACTAGCAAAGTGTAAGTTGGGGGGTGTGATAGGCGCGTAAATGTTTACATTAGCGCTCCTAATTTATCTTTATTAAGTCTCATTTATATTATTATTTGGAGCTTAATACTTAATTTGTGTATTGTAGATATTTGAAAGATTCAGTACAAAAAGAGCGCAAAGTTAAGCTTTATTTGATGTCCAGGCAAAGCCAATTATGAAAATAGTTTCAATTGGTGGGCCCAATGGCTTACAATCACTCCGATTAAATGATTTTCTTGGTGTTGATAATTTTAATATGGTTTACCATTCATTTTTTCTGACACTCATCAACAACTTGAAAGTTAATTTGGTTCAGAATATGCAATTGGTGGAATTTAAATTTCAAACGCGGCTAAGGCCGTTAAGATATTCTAAGTATTTGGCTTTGTGGCATGGTCGCATACAATTTTTAACGGAGTGCTTGAAGTGGGTTGAGATGTTGATTTTGATTGCTTTTCATAGTGTGATGAATGGTTGGATTTCACGTGATGGGAATGAATGTCATTAACTTTTTTGTATAGTTTTTTTTTCTTTTCTCTTTCTTAGATTAGTTACTTTTATTTTTTTTTATTTTTATTTTTTTGTGAGGACTAACATTGCAGGATGCTTCGTTCAAGTTGGGGGGTCTTCTTCCCACTATGTTATTTCTTGCGTAGTTCTTCGTTCCGAGGTGATACCTTTCCCTTCTTTTTCTTTTATGTCCTATATTTTTATTCTTTTGTACTCAATGAGGACATCGAATGGTTTAAGTTGGGGGGAGGGATTACTTTGGTAAGTTTTTCACTCTTAGAGTCTTAAAAATCCAAAAAAAAAAAAAATGAAAAATTTTCATTTCGCATGCGATTTAGCACTTGTTGTGATTATTTGTTGGATAATTTGAGTTGAGGTGTGTTGCCTACGATAGTGATATCTGTTTTTGGCTTGGTAGTTCTACTTGTTAGCTTGTCTTAAGAAGTTGATCATGACACTCTTGTATAGCACTATTGCACGTCACGTTTATTTGGGCCTTGACCACTTGTGAGTTGTGACTTAACCAATCTTGATGGCTAGATTAGTGGATACTTATGCCCTAGTGAGCTTTTGGGCCCTATCTTTTATTGGAGTGGTGTCACTTTAACTCTTAGTTTGTCATGAAAATAATCTATTTGCTGTGGTCTCATTATTCTTGATTGTTGAGTATTGAAACTTGAATGCATAACAATATCCCTTGGGTTTTGGTTCGTCACATGAATGTTACACCCCTTGGAGAGGATTATAAGCATTTTCTTGATATTTGGGCCAGTTCGTTCTTTTGTTTTCATATTTATCCCTTGCAAGCCACTTTGAGCCATATATATTTAGCCTTTTCTTGGTTAGCTCCACTTTCCATATTTTGTTTGGAGAAAGGCAAAAATATAAAGGTATAATTTTTGGATAGATTGTGAACTTTTGTGCTTGAATTGGTGGTGCCCTTTAAAAAAAAATAGAAAAAAAAAACAAAAGAAAGAGAAAAATAAAAGGGGCGCCGATATAGATGAAAAGGAGGAATCGTACTTTTATTGCTGAAAAATGTTAAAAGGTTAGAAGGGGAGATAAGGTGGTGTTGAAAAGAGTGAGAAAATGGGCACGCATTGTTAAATTAGCCCCAAGTTGTTTGCCTATTCTCAGACATGTGATGTTTTACCCTAGCCTTTACACACTTTTAATTACCCAACGTTACAACCAAAATTAAAGTCCTATTTGATCCTAGGGGTGATGGAAAGTGGATTGATGGATGTGAGAGAGAGTTCCAATACTTGGCATTCTATTCATGAGACTGTGTGTTCACCATACAAAGCGTTCTTTTCGTGTCATAGTGTGCGAGTGTTTTGATTTCATATATATAACTTCTAACCGCCCACTTGAGAGTTCATACATGCACCTTGTTTTGAGTGATTTTATTTGTGAGTGCAAGACACAGTGAGAATTGCAGTCAAGACTCAGTCCGGAGAGAGCGGTTAGTTATTGGACATTTTTGGTTGAGGCCCATGTCATACACACGCTGAGTATCGGTGCCATGACTTATTTTTCTGACTTGATAGTATCTAGAACTACTTATGCCTGTTATCTCTTTGTGATGGCTTCATGTTCTTTGTTTGGGTATCATTGAGCTGTCTTACGATTTTCGAATTTCATGTGAAATGATTCTTAGTGTTTTGTGGGTAATTACTGCTGAAAACCCTCACGAGACTTCACTCGTCCTACCGGGGCTGCCCGGGGGTTCCTCAAGAAATATCTATTTCGTTAGTTACAAGTGACTCTGTTGTTTCATCTTCCAATACACAAGAATTAATCACTTGAAAATTTTCAACTTGATTGCAAGAAAGAGAATCAGCTAATTGATCAAAATAAGGTGGCTCTATTTCCTCTTTTTCCCTCCCATCAGAACTGGTATCCTCAGAACTTTCAGTCAACTCACAAAATTGGAGCTTTTGGGTTAATTCATCTAAGAAATCCCAAGCGTCTTCAGGGGTTTTATCCAGGAATTCGTCAGTGGACCTAAAATCCCCCTCGTATGGCTTAAGATTTAAACCATGGCAAAAGATAACCAGAAGACTGCCAAGCTCACAATTAAAACTCGACCAAGAGAATACAACAAATTTAAATCGCTCTCAACACTGTGACAAAGACTCATCATCATGTTGAGAGAAATTTGATAGTTCTTGTAAAAGCATATGAGTCTCATATGAGGGATTGAAATGATTGAAAAATTGTATTACAATCTCACCCCATGTCAATCTTGGACTCAATAAATTAAATCAATCTAGAGCACTATCACGCAAAGATGCTGGGAATACATGTAAAAGAGCCACTTCATCGCTAGCAAAAACCTCCTCAAGTTTATGAACATGCGAAAAATGATTTTCTGAGGCTAAACCATAAAATATAGGAAGTGACAAAGAACAATCGAATTGTCGTGCATAACCTCCATACCTCCCCGCAAAATGGGCCAATTTTTTTTTTTTTTTAAATTTTTATGCTTTTCAACAATTTAAAAAAAATTAAAAAATAAAGAACTAAAAAGTAAACAATTAAAAAAAATAAATACTCGAATTCTTAACACACGTTACCGTCCCCGGCAACGGCGCCAAAAATGCTTCAAATAACTTGATAAAAATAAAACTCAGAAGAAAAACTATCCGAACAGAAAGAGATCTCGGCAGCCCTGTCCTTCGTTGTTTTCCCTGTTAAAAGTGCTGCGCCCAAAACAATCGTGCGTCAGAGATCCGGAGTTAAGTCGTGCGTGAGACCCAAGAAGGTATCACCGCCACCTCAATCCTTTGTTTCGTCCGTTCCCCAGTATTCCCCTCGCTGCTGCCGTCTTTGTTTTTTTCTTTTCTTTTCCAAAAAGCTGCCCAGAAGTCTTCTAGTTGATTAATTAACTAATACTAACAGATAACTTGCTCAAATAATTAAAAAGAGAGGCACGGTCGTAGGGAATCCGGCGCTCGATACCCAATCAGAATCCGCTCGCTTTCAAAGTTCTAAAAATGGTTAAATTTAGGAAGAATTGGAAACTCCGAAAGATGCGAATCCTAAGGTTACCGGTCCCGTACACAGCGGCGAACAAGTTTTGGTCCCCCGTTCCCGCTCACATGAGTCTCGGCAATGCCTCGGATTCGTCCAACGGACGTAGTTTTCACCAACTAAATTTATTTAATTAAATTAATGTACAGAAAAAAATATTGCGAGACGAATCCTAATTGGGTCACGACGCGCCTTTACCCAGCGACCAAACCTCAGAAAAACTACTTACTCATTATTAAAAATAAAAAGAATAAAACCCTAGAATTAATCATGTTTTTTAACTGGAGGTGAAAACAATAAACAAGAACTACCAACTAATTGAATATCAACGAATAGCTTTAACGAAGAACAAAAATTAATACAAATTACCGGAGTGCGAAGATCTGAACAAAACTATAAGAACTTGACGGGGAAAAACTTTGAATGAAAAAATATAAGTACGGAGCTGCAAAGTAATCTTTTTTTCCGGAGCTCTGTTGTCGCCCCGCTCTTCGTTTTCTTTTTTTTGCAAAAGCTGCCGCCTCCCAAAGAGATCTCTGCAGCCTCCTTTTTATATTTTTTTTCGTCCGAATCCTTCCTCGTTTTACAAAAGCTGCAGCTGTCCTTTTATATGCCACAACTGCCGTGGCATTCAAAACCCTTATCCTATTGTTTTTTTTATTTTCCAGCCGTGGCACTTTCTTTCTTCCTTGGCCCATCATTTAATCAGAGTGATTGTAAGCCATTGGGCCCACCAATTGAAACTATTTTGATAATGGGCTTTGCCTGGACATCAAATAAAGCTTAACTTTGCACTCTTTTTGTACTGAATCTTTCATATACCTACAATACACAAATTAAGTATTAAGCTCCAAATAATAATATAAATGAGACTTAATAAAGATAAATTAGGAGCGCTAATGTAAACATTTACACGCCTATTACACCCTCCAACTTACACTTTGCTAGTCTCGAGCAAAGAAAATAAAATGCAACTTAAAGAAAATAAATTAAAACTGATAGTTCTTTTAAACCTCCAGGCGGCCCCGGTCGGACGAGTAAAGTCTCGTGAGGGTTTTCAGCAGTGATTACCCACAAAACACCAAGAATTCTTTCACATGAAATCCGAAAACCGTAAGATAGCTCAACGATACCCAAACAAAGAACATGAAGCCATCGCAAATAGATAACGGGAATAAGCAGTTCTAGATACTCTCAAGTCAGAAAAATAAGTCATGGCACCGATACTCAGTGTGTGTGAACAAGGGCTTCGGTCACAAGTGAAAAATAACCAAAAGTTCTCTCCGGACCGAGTCTCGACTTCAAATCTCACCGTGTCATGCACTCAACAAATGAAATCACTCGAAACAAGGTGCATATTACTCTCAATATATGCAGGAGGGAATTATGTAAATGAAAGTAAAGTATCCTGCACAAGTTGACACGAAAAGAAAACTCTATATAGTGGACACGATCTCATGAACAGAATGCCAAATATTGGGAACTCTCTCTATCCACCAATTCACAACCCATTGCCCCTAGGATCAAATAGGATTTCGATTCCGGTTATAACATCAGGTAAAGGAAAATATTTCAAGGGTAGGTAAAATATTCAAGTGTCTGAGAATAGGCTAACCACAACTCACATAGGGCAAATATAACAATGCGTGCCTCTTTTCTTTAATTTTTCCTTCTTTTCAACTCCACCACATCTCTCTTTTCTACCTTTCACACAATTCCACATTAAGAACAAGTATTTCTCTTTTCCACCATAATTTGGTGTCTTTCCTTTTTGCCTTTTTTTTTAAAAAAAAATTTCTATGAAAAAGATCACCAATTAATAAAGCTCAATTCTCACTACATTTACTCTCTCTCTCCTGAATAATATACCTTCACACAATTATCTAAGCCTTCTCAAGACACAATATAGATGGAGGAGCTCAACAAGAAAAGGGTATCATGCGAGAGGCTCAAATGGGCTCACAAGAGATAAATGTATGAAAGAAAGAAAAGAACCAGCTCAAAATAGCAAGATGGCTTAATCCGTTTCAAGGGGCAATACAACCATGTAACTTTCCAAACCCAAGAGATAAATAGGCAATTCAAAATATTTCCAACACTTGACAACAAAAATAATGAGATCAACAACGAACATGCTCTTTCGTGATAACAAGAGTTTATTTGACACCACTTCAAGAAAAGATAAGGCTCTAAACTCACATGGGTATAAGTCTCCACTAAACTAGCCATCGAGATAATCAAGTTACAGCTCACAAGCAACCAAAGCCCAAATAGACGTGAAGTGCAAATATGCTAAAAATAGATGCCATGCCATGACAGATTCTTCGCGACAGGCTAGTAACAAGAACTACTATGCCACCACAATATCAAAACAATGACTATCACATTACAAACTCAATCAACTAAGAGCCAATCTCAAAAGCCTTCAAGTCTCATGCAAAAAGAATCTTACTATTTTTTTATTTTTTTCAATTTTTTTTAACAAAATAACGAACAAAGTGATCTCTCCCCCCAACTTGAACTATTCAATGTCCGCATTGAAAGCATAAAAAATAAAGATAGGACAGAAACATAAAAGAGAGGAGAGATATCACCTCGAAAAAGAGGGGCTAAGCAGAGTAAACTATAGAGAGAGGGAGACCCCCCAACTTGGATTGGACAACCTGCAAAATGTTAGCCTCCAAGATAGCAAGAAAAAAAACTAAAAGAAATAAACAAGGGAAGAAAAAAAATAAAAGACAAAAAAATTAAACCATCCACTTTCTTCACTCGAAAGATACGGGTACTACTTTTCTCCCTGGCCAAAGACTGTGGTTCCCTATTTGTTGGAAGGACAGTATGCATAGGATTCAACGATATCTTGAGAAGTGGTGCCATCATCTAATAGGCTGTCACTCCCTCTGAGGCTGCCAGATTCCTCACCCACCACTCCGTTTGTGAAGCAATCTCCACAGGGTTTGGACATTAAAGTCAGATGGTTCAGACAGAATTCTCGCTGCTAACTACGCGCCTGCCGTCAGACCCAACCTCCTAAGTACTACATACATAGCTTTGACCAGGTGGCTATACCAGATCATTATGCTAATTTTTTTTCCTTTTCCAATGTTTTTTTTTTTTTTTGGATTTTAAAGCTTAACAAGAAATAAAAGAACAAGTGTACATAAAATTGTGCCAAAACCCAAGTCAATGATGGGTACCCCTATTGCTAGGAGCCGGGTCCACTTCTCAGTGAAGAGAGTGGTACGCAAAAGCTACCCGTCGAAACTTAAGACAATGGGGCACCCAGCGGCTCAAGAACTGGGTCCCAAGTGCTACCCGTCGAAACTTAAGACAATGGGGCACCCAGCGGCTCAAGAACTGGGTCCCAAGTGGCGCCACACGCATCGTATAACGCAGGCATCTCTATCAAACTCCATACCTCTGGAAAATCTAAGAATGACGCCTCCTTGGCAGTTAAAGCTATCTCCAGAGGATCCTTATACAAAATACTATCGACATGCTCCTGCACCAGCGTGTCGACCAAACTCACCTCATACACTTCCTTATCATCTTTGACTCGGCTATCTATGTTGAAAACATTCACCTCCATTTTCAAGTCCCCAAATGACAATTGGACTTGTCCAGCTTTGCAATCTATGACAGCACTGGAGGTGGCTAGAAAAGGACGGCCAAGGATGATAGGAGTCTTCTCGAAGACCTCCGGTATCTGGCACGTATCTAGGACAATGAAGTCAACTGGAAAAAGAAACTCGCCCCCCTGAACTAGTACATCCTCCACCACCCTCTTCGGGATTCTTATACTCCGGTCAGCCAACTATAGCGTGACCGGTGTGGCTCTCAGATCGCCTAGGCCAAGCCTCAAGTATACCGAATATGGGAGCAAGTTGACACTCGCCCCTAAATCCAATAATGCCTTATCAAATTTCTGGCCTGCGATAGCTATAGGGATAGTTGGACAACCAAGGTCTTTGCACTTGGTTGGGATATCGGCCTGGAAAATGGAGCTCACTTGCTCTGTTAGGAGCACTTTGTCCTGACTCTTAGTCCTTCGTTTTGAAGTGCACAGATCCTTCAAAACCTTCGCAAACTGAGGAATGGCGTCAATGGCTTCCATCAAGGAGATAGGAAACTGAACTTTCTTGATTAACTCAAGAATCTGGAAGTTCACATTGGCCTTAGGTTTCGCTACCAAGCGATTTGGATATGGAGCAACAGGTGGCGTTTGAGTCATGGGGACTGCAAGTGCCGGCACCACCACTTTAGGAGGCTCTGTCTTTCTCTCTTCCTCAGGGACACTTCCCAAGTCTGGGACGACTGCTGGTGCAGCTACCGGCAATGGCGCCAAAAATGCTTGACGATTTTCTAATCCTAAATTAATGGGTTGCCCCAAGCGTAGGGCGGAGACCGACGTAGCATAATATCCAGTAAGACCGGAGTCGAATCCACAGAGACGGTGATATGTGCTGACTAAAAACTCGGGTTGTTACTAATTTAAACGGGCTCTTAGGTAGCCACCCTTTGTCGTTTGATGCTGAGATTAAATTAAAACCTAGAAATTGATTGTACTTTTCAAATAATTAAAAGAAAGGAACGATCGTAGGATTCATAGCACTCGTAACCAGTTCGGATTAACTTGCTCCATTCGGTGTTCTTATAAACGTTCGATCTGAGATTGAAAAAGATACCCGGCAAGATGCGAGACTCTATGGTCGCCGTTTACCCATGCGCAGTGGAGAATGGGTTTTGGACCCCCATTCCCCCGTTCACATGGGCTCCAGCAATGCCCGGGTTCGTCCACGGGAAGTATTTTTCCAATCTAAGATTATTTTTCCGTTGTTTGAAAAATAGGAGCAGTGCCCGAACTGATCACAGTGTGCTAATCACCCCGCGACCCTACCTATAGAACTACTCACTCATTGTTAAACAAGAAACAAAAGAAATCCTAATTTGAAACATGATTCTAAATACGGAATTGAAAACAAACAAAAGATCTAAGTTAAATAAGAAAAAACGAACAACTTTTATAAAGAACAGAAATTAAAACAAATTACCGGAGTGTGGATAATTAAACGAAGCTTCAAAACTTGAAGAAAAACTCGAAACAAAAATAAACAATATTCGAAACAAAAAGCTAAACCTCGCAGCCCCTCTGTTGATCTTGGCAGTCGCCTGTTCCGCGTGATTCCAAGAAGATATCACGGCAGACCCTTTCTTCGTTTTGTCCGTCCGAATCCCCCGGCTTGTGCGCATGACCTCTTCCTTTTATTTCCTTTTCCACGGCAGAAGGCCCGTCCAAAAGCTGCCATAGGTTAACTTTTTATATATAGGTATTGGAAACCTTAATCACACAAAGGCCCTTTGAACTTCGTGAAATAACAAATGAATGATTCAATTTTGAATCATTTCGCATTTGAGCCCCAAACTTCTTTAAAATCTTCTTTTTATCCAAAATCTCGGACAACGGGCTTGAGTAACCTATAAACATAAAAAAACACATAATAAAAATCAGTTAACCAAAATAAATGACTAACAAATGTAGTTTGGAGGGTCAAAATATGTATATTTTGGCACTTATCAATATAATAACTGGTGTCCTCACGACTCATCAAGTCTTCAATCCTTTTGGCACCCTCCGAGGTTCGAGTGTAGGAATTAATGGATAGAGTATTATAGGATTATACATATGGGCTTAATATGCTATGTCTGATGCGAATGGGTAAACTAATGAAAAGGCATGAACATGCATATTTGGAGGTTAGGTAATGATTAATTGAAGTTTTATGGAATGACCGATAGATTGATGATGAAGTTGATTATGGAATGATGACGATTATGAAAAATGTGAGAGGTGACCCAATTGATTATTATTAATGAGGGAATAGACTCGGGGTGACCCTACGCTCGAGGGAACTAGACCCGAGGTGACCCAAGTGATTATTATTATTGAGGGAATAGACTCGGGGTGACCCTACGCTCGAGGGAACTAGACCCGAGGTGACCCAATTGATTATTATTATTGAGGGAATAGACTTGAGGTGACCCTACGCTCGAGGGAACTAGACCCGAGGTAACCCAAGTGATTACTATTATTGAGGGAATAGACTTGGGGTGACCCTACGCTCGAGGGAAATAAACCCGAGGTGACCCAAGTGATTGTCGATGGGAAACACCTGATTAAAAGAAAGGAATGGTTTTGCAATAAAGGGATTTGATGAAGATCAATGTGGACATGAGAAAGATTGTAGTACCGTACGAAGAATAATAAGATGCTTATGAATTGATTATAGACAAATGTGGAACGACGTGAGTTTATTGATGTATTTAGTTAAAGAGGCAAATGGCTAGTGACATTTATATGGAGTCTA
Organism: Rhododendron vialii; assembly: GCF_030253575.1. Taxonomy (NCBI): domain Eukaryota; kingdom Viridiplantae; phylum Streptophyta; class Magnoliopsida; order Ericales; family Ericaceae; genus Rhododendron; species Rhododendron vialii. Next base: position 23,981,912 of record NC_080562.1, on the reverse strand, counting down.
GGACCCCTTAGACTATAGCTTGCAGCTTGTTGGTAGCCACTCATACTATGGGCCTATCTGTCAATATTCACTCATTCATGGTGCATGATTCATCAAATTTACATATAGTTTGAGCATAGAATTCTCTACTGGGCACGTGTTTGCTCAACCTACGATTTCAGGTTCATTGCAGGTCATGGTCATGGAGTGCTTGAAGTACATGCTGGCATTATCAAGTAAAGCTATTTTGGAGAGTACTTTATATTTCTTGTAAAACAAACCGCTTGTTATGAAACTCCTATTTTGAAAAGTTGTAATTGTAAGTCAGTTTGTGAATGTTTGGAAACTGTACTGTATTTTGGGGTAATGTATGTATGATTGTGAGGACTTTGTATTTCAAATGGTATTATTAATTTATGTTAAAAATCGAGGGCGTGACAACTTGGTATTAGAGCATAAGTTTAGAACACCTCGTGACCGTGGGGAGACTTCTAGTCTCATGGGTTCAAAAATCGCTGCATCTTTTTGCAAAATCACATGTGTGTTTGCATGAATGATATTGTCCATCAATGTGTCATTGCATTTATATTACGGTAGAGTGGCGTAGAGTTGTTAACCTTCAATGGGAAGGTTGGAGCTTTGCATCTGATAGTGAAGTGATTAATGTTGGTGTTCTTCTTTCTTATATTTTTATAATAGGATGTTTCTGAGACGTGGAGTTAGGTGGGGTGAGACTGTGGATCATGATCAGCAGGGCTGTAATGCTTACAAGGACAATAAGGCAAGTCAATATACTAGGGATGAGGTAATGTTTCCTGAGATCTTTGAGTGCGTGAAAGGTGTTAAGACACTAGAGGGTACGCAGGGCGGTGTGAATGAGGGGGAAGCTATGCATCGAGTTGTTAGCACGAGGTCACCTTTTGAGAGTGTTGAAAGTTTAGGAAGCAAGAAACCAAGGGTACCAAATCAGTCCTTGCAGGGCTAGCAGGGCTTAAAACTATCTTCTAATTCAGAGACTCCAGGAGTTCTCTATAAGCGTCAGATTATGTGTCACCGTTGTGGTCAGCCTAGTCATATTCGTTCACAATGTCAAAGGGATCAAAAATCTTGTTTTACTTGCGGGGAGTTTGACCATGTCGTGAGGAATTGTCCTCTGGGGAAGATAATGCGAGATGAGTTAGGCTTAGCACAACAACCAGGAACTAGGCAAATCATCAACCAGCCGCAATCCCAGGGTGCACCAAGGCAACCAACCGTTAGAATGAGTACGTCGCCAGGGAGTTTTGGAAGTCAAGGGAGGAAAAGGCAGAGGGAACCAAATTAGCCTTTGCTGAACCAGATTAACCTTAGGTCACCTACCTTATCTAAGGATCAAGGAGTTCCACAGCTTGATAGGCTTTGCTATGTTTGTCGCGAACCTGGCCACATGGCGAGAAATTGTCTTCAGAGACCGGGAGTGCATGGTGAGTCGAGTCCAGTGCAGCAGCATAAGCGTACACCGACACAGCAATAGATGCAATTCTGCAACTAGATCACCAACCCCTATCATTCTCTAGCTCTCAAAAATGTCAGTTGTTTGAGATATCTTCTTTTCCTTATTGTTTGACCCATTCATTAGTCATTCCATAATGATGTGTTGTCATTTACTTCTTTAATTGAAGCATGGCGAGGATAGATGTGATTTGCGAAGGGGCTGATTCTATCCATGATAGTAGGTGATATTCCAAATGCGATTTCCTAAGCATTGTTCCTTTATGTACCCTTAATCATTGGCCTAGTTGAGTCTTGATAGAATTGTATCGTAATCTACATTCTAGAAAATCCATTAAATTCTTGATGTTTAAGTCAACTGTTATGCAATCCATTCTTAGTTTTTCTTGGGTATATTCAAATTCTTGTGGCGAAGTATCCTATGACTCTTTTGCTGTTGATGTTGACAAATGTTTCTTGTTCTCTATTTGAGGTCTTGTTTTTGACAATATTATACTTGAGATAAGTTTTCGTTGGTCAGATTAGGTTCCTCCGCTGCGACTATCAGTTTCGTTGTTTGCTTGTAACTGTTATTCTACGCAAGTTCTTATTTGCAACTTAATTTTATTAAACCCAATCTGCGCTCACATACTCAATGTTATGCGAATTCGTTGGTACTGTTCAATTCGAACCTTGTTGCTATTGTTACCAACTTTGGTGCCACCATATACCCTGATTCCTTGACTATGAAACCACGTGATTTGAACTTGTATCTGTTTGCTTGCCTAGACTTATTCGGTTGGTTTGGACTTCATTGTTGCAGTTACTAGTCTATCTGTAGGAACTTGTTACCCTGTTCGAGTTCTTATGTTGTAATTGGCGCAAAATCTTGAGGTGACAACCACTCTGTTGTGAATCCTCAACCTTGGAGGCATGTGACTCATTCTGTAACACTCAGCCTTAACTTGATGGAAGTTCTTTTCGTTTCCGGTGTTGGACAATTTATGATCTTGTGTTAGTTAGTTCACCAGAGATCTGTTTCACTTCATTGTATTTATCCTTAGTATCGACATCGTTCAGTTGCCAAAGGTTATTCACTCACTCTGTTGACTTATGGAGCAATAAGAAAGTTATGATCAGTCATTTCAAATTTCTTGGGTTATCATAAAAAGGTACTTTGAGTTTGTTGCCTAACTCCCCTAAAGATTCCACGTGTTCTTTGAATTTCAGGTGTCTCGTTATCGTTCTTGAACTCTTGATTGACGTTGCTTGAGTTTTGGAGTTTGCTTGTCTCATTTGAGATAACGATTGAATCCTTCTTGTTGAAAAATGTATGCATTATAATTTGTGAAAATTTATATGCATCTCTATTAATTATTTTGATGATTAATTCAATGATATTTTTATTCGGCAAATACAAAATTATCGAAAAGTCGATTCCCGAATTAAATATTTTCGTGACCTTGAAATATAGCATAAAGTCTCTTGGATTCATGATTTATATTTACAAAGACTTTATTGAGCTCAATACATGCTTTAACGGTTTATTTAGATGAAATTGTGAGCCACAGGTTGACGAACCGGCTGACAAGCCGGCTGTCTGAACAGAAAGCTGTGACAACCGGACGACCACCCGGATGACCACTCTATCAAACGGCTAGTTTCAAACGGCTAGTTTCCAACGGCTAGTTTCAAACGGCTAGTTTCCAACGGCTAGTTCCAACGGCTAGTTTCCAACGGCTAGGAAGCATATGGATGGCTATATAAGGCATCAAGAACTCATTAATGAGAACACACACAAGCTACAACATTCCATATTATTGCAAGAGCAAATTCTCAAAAGATCAAAGCCAAAAATTCTCATTGTTCTTCCACTTTCATATTATTCTTGAGAGAAAATTTGTACAAGTCGTGAGCGATAATTTTCATACCTTCTTCACATACTTGTATTTCCTAAGTGAGTGTTTGAGTCAAACACTTGAAAGCTTAGAAGACCAAATTCGGGTTGGAATTTGGGTGTTATTGTTTTTGAGAAGTTTTCGGAGAAAATTCTTGCGGTTGTGCTAGCTCCTCGGGAAAGCTAGAGGCATTCGGTTCTTGTAAGCACCCGCAAGACTTACAAGTTGTAATCTTTTAAAGATTAGTCTAACCTTCAAGTAATTGCTTGAGGAGAAGTGGAGTAGGGCCGGACCGTGGACAAATCCGGACCGAACCACTATAAACGGGTTCTATCTCTCTATCTCTCTATTTTGATTGCATACTTATTGTTTGCATATATTGTTAGAGATAAATTTTTATTGGTAATTATTACTAGCAATCCTATTCACCCCCCCTCTAGGTTGCATAATTTGGGTAACACTTCTAATAGCCTAGAATAACCTAACCTGGAGTGAGAAGTTAATGCGACTCTTAGAAGAATTGGTGTGAGTTCTGGAACCGCTAGATTTAGTATTGAGGAGTGTGATGAAATCTATTTGCCAATGACGTTCAAAAACTCGAGAGAAACAACCGAACAAATCAAAGTGATTCATCAAGACTGCTAACCGTGCAAGACCGACCAAAGGACAATGTCAATTGACGTCGACACCCATTGTCACTTCAAATGGGAGATTACGTATTTCGTAAGGTGTTACCGCATTGGAGTTTGTCTTGTCTTAGGAAGAAAAGGAAGCGTTCACCACTTGAGAGATAGGTTAAGTATCGGATACTATGTGTGTCTTTTGGATAGCCAGGTGATTATCGATGAAATCCTCTTGGAAGAGGCGCTTGATCACCACCCATTCTAAATGGAAGTCTCGGGAAGTCAATTGGACTATCAGGCGATGATTAAGGACTAGATCTCTACGCTGAAATAGATGACCGTATGGGTAAATTTCGCTGATGAAAGAAAACGTATAGATCGTGCGCCGCTTAAACATTGTTGCCATAATTTTTGGATATTTGTGATGCGTTCCAAGCCGATGTGTCCTATAGTGAAAATCTGATACGTATTGTTGTGGTTTGATTGGTACGAATGTTTGACGTTGATTTTGATTATTGAATTGTTGCATGATGAACCGTGTTATGGTTGAGGGGTATCCGTGTGTTATGTGCTGGTCGGACTTGGATTAGTTTAGCAAATTTCAAGGACGAAATTCCTTTAAGGACGGTAGAATGTAGAGATCCGTAAATTTCTTTATTAAATTTTAATGTTCGTAATTGAGGAAAATTGTGAGAATGACGTAAATGTGGATGTGGTGGTATATATGGTGTGGTGTGAGTGGCAGGGAATTCATTTCCCATTTCTCTTCTCTCTTTCCCGTTCTCTCACTCTCTCGGCTCTCTCCACTTCTCTCACTCTCTCACCCAAAACTCATCTCCAAACTCGAAACCCACAACAATCAACCTTAACTCCATCTTTTACACGTGTATTGTGGTTCAAATTTCATTGGATAGAGCTCGATGCGGTGCATCTTGTTCGGTTTAGGTTCCGGAAGCTAGGGCTCGCTCAATCTCTTCAATTTCGACTTGGATACTTGAGGTAGGGAATTCTACCTCTCTTTATATGTTATTTGAGTGTTTTTGTATCATTTTTGAGCTTGTATTGTTTGTATTGAGATTGGATCGAAATCTGAAAATCCTGTCAAAAATCGTCTGAAAAACACTCTCCCTACCAGTGGGAACTTCTTGCCTGCCGGTAGAACAAGTAAGAAATTTTCTCCTCAACCAGCTTAAACGTACAGCAGCAGCTCAAAAGCTGCTCAACGTATTCAATCTCTACCGGTAGGAACTTTTCACCTACCGGTAGGTCAAGCTACTCAACGTATTCAACTTCTACCGGTAGGTGGAAAGTGCCGATAGGAGCTTTCCACCTACCGGTAGGTCAAGTGTAAAATCTATCGAGCCTGGGAGGTCTCTACCGAGCTTGGCAAGCTCCTCCTCAAGCGCGGTGGCAACCTCCCTAAGCTCGGCAGCCACCTTCCTAAGCTCGGCAGCCACCTCTACTGGTGTCCTCACGACTCATCAAGTCTTCAATCCTTTTGGCACCCTCCGAGGTTCGAGTGTATGAACTAATGAATAGAGTATTGTAGGATTATATATATGGGCTTAATACGCTATGTCTGATGCGAATTGGTAAACTAGTGAAAAGACATGAACATGCATATTTGGAGAGTTAGGTAATGATTAATTGAAGTTTTATGATGATTATGAAAAGTGTGAGAGGTGACCCAAGTGATTATTATTATTGAGGGAATAGACTCGGGGTGACCCTACGCTTGAGGGAACTAGACCCGAGGTGACCCAATTGATTATTATTATTGAGGGAATAGACTCGGGGTGACCTTACGCTCAAGGGAACTAGACCCGAGGTGACCCAAGTGATTATTATTATTGAAGTAATAGACTCGGGGTGACCCTACGCTCGAGGGAAATAAACCCGAGGTGACCCAAGTGATTGTCGATGGGAAACACCTGATTAAAAGAAAGGAATGGTTTTGCAATAAAGAGATTTGATGAAGATCAATGTGGACACGAGAAAGATTGTAGTACCGTACGAAGAATAATAAGATGCTTATGAATTGATTATAGACAAATGTGGAACGACGTGAGTCTATTGATGTATTTAGTTAAAGAGGCAAACAGCTAGTGACATTTATGTGGAGTCTAGGACCCCTTAGACTATAGCTTGCCGCTTGTTGGTAGCCACTCGTACTATGGGCCTATCTGTCAATATTCACTCATTCATGGTGCATGATTCATCAAATTTACATATAGTTTGAGCATAGAATTCTCTACTGGGCACGTGTTTGCTCAACCTACCATTTCAGGTTCATTGCAGGTCATGGTCATGGAGTGCTTGAAGTATATGCTGGCATTATCAAGTAAAGCTATTTTGGAGAGTACTTTATATTTCTTGTAAAACAAACCGCTTGTTATGAAACTCCTATTTTGAAAAGTTGTAATTGTAAGTCAGTTTGTGAATGTTTGGAAACTGTACTGTATTTTAGGGTAATGTATGTACGATTGTGAGGACTTTGTATTTCAAATGGTATTATTAATTTATGTTAAAAATCGAGGACGTGACAGTCACGACTTAACCCGGAGGATTAGAATATATGATTGGTCAGTGAAACGAAATCACCCTTAATGCCTTTTTAACTTCTCATTTGTAAAATATTTCCCAAAAATTCCATATTTATACATTGAAGGGCATAAGCATGTGAATCAACTAAAATACATGAACAACTAAATAAATACACTATCCCCATATTTTAATGCACTTTATCATGCAATATTCAATAAGGTCTGTTTTTCTTAATCAAACAAAATTACACGATATCTAAATACGGAGTACTAAACAACTTCTTCTTTCTAATCCTGGAAAAGGAAAAATAATGAGACATGAAATAGGAGTAGTAAAACTCTGATTGAAAAAAAATTAATGATTCCAAGACATTAGATAAAGGGATTGCTTTTCGAATTTCCTAGGAGTAATATATTTGTGATATGAAATATAATAAAAGTTTTAGAATTTTCATTTTGATTATGTATGGCTTCTTTTATTTTCCTTTGCAAAAGCGAAAGTCAAAGGTAAAATCCTAGAAGTCCCTCTTGTTCACATGAAATATCACTTTAGTCCCTTTGTAAGGGAAAATGATCATTTTGCCCTTCAATTCCGTTTGTTTCATTGATGCCATTAGCGAGAAGGACAAAATTGAGGCAAAATGTAAACTATAGAGCTAAAATTGACACAAGTAGTACTAGAGGGACGAAAATGAAAATTCATGTAAATTTGAAGGACTATTTCTAAAATTTACGTTTTTCTAAAACATTAAAAATCTAATTTTAGTTCGTCGATGTGATGGGTTTTTTAAAATCGTAATTTAGTTCAATACATTGTGCATATATGAAGACCATTTTCAAAATCTCAAAATGAAGTAATTATTTAATGATTTTGGGGCATCGCAACGTAGTACCCCAATGCACACTAGGTTTGAAGAAGATGATGGAGATGGACTTCGGAGGGAATGATTTCAATCCCTGAAATCAGGGGGAGAGGGTGGGGAGGTGGAAAGGCAGAGTGTGGGAAAGAGGTGGGGGGAAGGAGTGGGTTTAGTTCGGGTTTTTGGTTTAGGGTTTTAGTAGAGTAGGAATTTAATTGTTAGGGTTCCTAGTTAGTTCCCAAAATTATACTCCACTATAATTAAAATAACTAAAGTTTTATTTCAAATATAAAATTGGTAAAAATAAAAATTATGGCCATAATTAGGGTCGGAAAAAGAAAATTTGACCGGTTCGCAAACAAAAAGCAGGAGCAAATATTGAAAGCAACTATAATTCATCATACGTTGCGTCTCAGTAAATAAAACTAGAAAACCAGGTCAAGTGAATTAACCATTCTCCCGCATACAATATTTCTTCATTGAATTGTTGTTCCGGACAGAATGAATAATAGGTAAAACTTGAAACCCTAAAATCCCTGAACCGTACTTGCGCAAAACAAGTTCATGAATAGGCTTTGTTTTTTTCTCGTTGTCCTTAGCATCTGTTTCAGGCGAAACTTTTAGAACTCAGGCATACCTTCTGCAAAACCAGGACTCAAGCATATACTCCTACATGAAAATCCAAATATACGCAACCAATTTTCGTACCATGTTAATAGCGTCAAGATTCGGGAGGCCTATTTTATTTTATTGCGTCGTTCCACAACTAGGGCCTTTTAAACAAGAGAAATTCTTTTACCCAATTTATAATGCGCTTTGGGTGATGCGCTTAAATGACGTAACGATTGAGCAACCTTGTATATTTTGGAAGGAAGGCCTAAACCTCCAACATACGAACTTGCCCAATTTCCACGTTTACAAATACCAACTTCTCTCGTAAACCTTGAAAAGGAAGGTAGCTAAGTACAATCCAACTGAAATAAATCGTATTACATCAATATAATCCGAAGGACCTATGATGAGACAGAATCAGACATGCCTTTTTTTAGCAATTTCCACTAGATAGATACCAATTTCCGAAATAAAATGTGGAGGGCAATGGCGCTTCCAGGAACTGAAAATCTCCAGGGAACAAAATTTGGAAAGGTACAAAATGTTCTTTGGCACATTTGATGACTATCAAGCACAAGAACCACAGAAAAACCAATAAGAAGTGTACCTATGTTTATATTTACATATTATAACATCAATGACTTCTTGCATTGTACATTTGGACTCAGCTTCTGGGATTGCAGGGTGCAGTTTGCCAACACCCAGATCTCTCCTCAATCCGAGCCGTTCATATTATAGGGCTCGTTGAATAGAATGTCCACATGAAAACTCAAATTAATAAAGCCCCCACAACCACTTCATTTAAAACACTTTTTACTTAGAAAAATAGATGATCTAACCATTTTTTGCAAAACTTGAAGTGTTTTGATCAAATGGTTACAGGTCTCTAGCCAACTTGAATTTTCATGTGGGCATACTATTTGACAAACCCTGCCATATGAACAACTCAAATCATGGAGGAGGGATCCAAGTGTGTGCAAGCCACACCCCTAAATGATATACGAGGGCAATAAATGATGTCATATCCTAAATTAGAATCAATGTACCTATCTCTGCGGACCTCTTTCTTTCTCATTCTTCATCCGGAGTTTAGCATCCCTTAAGTTCCGGATCAGGTCAACGACTATAAGCAAAATAATTAGCCATTGATCTTTTGTCACGTCAACTGCTGTCGCCAAAACTCACTACACTTGAATGATGCTCTCCCAGCAACTTGAGGCATTAACCACTTGTCTGACGTTAGTTACAACACATCTAACCATGAGATACACTTCATTATCTCAAACTTTTATCCATGGTTTGAGATGAACCTTTTCCATAGCAATGATATTGACCAAGCAACGAAATATCATCTGGCGATAACATCCAAGCACCATTACTCAAGTAGTTATGAGCAACACGAACCCTGTAGTAGGAAATTCTTCAAACTCTTGACCAAAATTCATGACATGTCTAAAACCATAAGCAATTTGGGAGGCGCAGGAATTCCATTTTGACATGAAAAGCACATACCTTTTCTGTTTCGTGTCGTCAATGCTCTCTGACAAACGGGAGGCTTCTAATCTTGAAATCTGGCCCAATGAAGAAAGGTATTCATAGAATGATGCATCACCTCTTGTGGCCAAGTATAACCTTGATGGAACTATGGACATAACAGAGGAAATACACGAGCCCAATTCACTGCACCACAGGCACAATGAAAATGCGCCGATAGTTACTCATTAAGATGAAGAGACTCAGAGTCAAATTTCCCTTTCCCTTCCAGAATAACTTGGAATAAAACAAATTATTGAAGAAATACTTTTTGTACATCACATTTGTGGTTTCATCCCCCAAGAATTCTCCAACAGTTATTATGATTCTGTCTCATCATAGGTGCTTGGGATTGTATTGATGAGACATTTGCACCTATGAAGAATTCTCCACCAATTATTATGATTACTAGTAGTATTGTTTTGGTTGGTGGTGGTGGTGTTATTTTCCTTCTTATTATTATCATTATTAGAATTAGGTACTTTTTGTTGTTGCCATTTACCAGAATTTCCGGTTGCCTCATTTGTTCCATGCATAGCCTGTACTTGCATCCACAAGTTCAGGATAGCAATTTTGTTCACCCTCGCTTTGTTCACCCTCGCAAGGGTATGCTCATTCCATCTTTCAGTACCATAATCAGAACTGTTCCTGTTGTCTAAATTCATTTGTTAGTAGACTATGCAAAAACTCATCTTAATAGGAGATTAGTAAGCATTTGATCTAAATGTTCAATTTTTCATTCAAGAATTTTAAAGAAAATAAATAAACTCCTAGACGAAGCACTTATCTATATTCGATTGAGCTGATTTTGTCAGGGTATCCTAGAAAATGAATCTGGAAAAACTGAACAGTTCCGATTATCCCATACTTAAACATTGTGACGAAAATCAAAGCAATTATTCTGTGTCTACTTCACAAATCTTTAGGCACAAATATAAATTCAATGCCACAGAAAAGAAATCATTATTTCTCAACTTTTATAAGAGCAATTTGAGAAGGTACTGCAAGATAGATTGACTTGCATTTATTGTAGATTCCTTTAACTTCGTGAATTTTGAACATGCCATTAATTCAGTTCAGTCTTTCCCCAGGCAAAACTATATTCACTAAATTAAGATCTCCATGGAAGATAAGTACCCTACCGAAAGAAGGGCAGAAAACCTTCACCAAAATGGTGCAATTAAACCACCTTTAATATTGAAGGACAACAAAAAATTTGATTGGTTAATCAAATCCATTGTAATTTGGATGATGAGTGTAACGGTGTAAGCATTAACACGCTACTAGTAACAAGTTTCGTTTTTGAAGAGATAGTATAACAAGATGAGGACCACAATATTATACCTTTGTAGGAAACTGACACTTTCCACTGACCCCATCTGTGAGTTCTCAATTCCCATATCCTGACTGACCAACTTCGCCAAAGCCGTCGTATTACTTGAAGATGCTAGCATCTCTGATGCCAAATCCATTTTATTCACAAAACCATTACATGAACCTATAGCAGCAATCTCTTTTGAGTAGAAGCAAATCCCATGTTGTGCAATTGTGGATGTCATCCATAGTTGATCATCATACCAGCTGAATGAATGTGTTTTCTCATGAGGAACCATTGATGGTTCCAATGAGTCCTGAAAAAATACACTAGCCCACAATCAAATGCACGAGGTGTGAAAAAAAGAAGAGAGAATTAAATGTTGATGTAGACACAAAATATGAGAACAGGCTTACACATATTAGTTGATGGCAGTCACCAAGTAACTTATCCGCTTCTGATATTAAATTACACATTCCATAAGCAAGTTTCAGGACTTGGGAAGCGTTTTTCTCTTCAAGGGTGACATACTGTCTTAGATCTGTATCAGAACCACGAATTCTTCTCCATGTATCTTGAACAGAATCCATTAATACCCAGGAGCTGGGCTTTGCCTTGGATTTGGCATGCCTACTGAAGTCCATACGGCTACACTCGTCCATCACTGGATACCCTCTCAGAACAGCTCCCACATGCTCATTGTTAGTGTCCCCCACCTCCTCTTCGTGGGCTAATTCCATATAACTATTAAATTTTTTTACCATTTCCCGGTTATTGTGTAACCCTGAAACATATTGGTTATGGTTATTTGTCTCAACTGCATGCATGTTTAGCATTGAATCATTGAACATGGAAACTTCTTCCATTACATCAGCATCATGACAAGAATAGCCTGTCCTATTGAACAATGATGTCCCACCATCAACCTCAGTCTCAGGCACAAAAGATGATTCGGGCACACATGATACATCAACTGATTCCTGTGTTCCATCAATCTGAGTATATATTGCACTTTCCGAACAGAGAGAAAAAATTCCCTCCAACTTCTTCACTTCAGAATTAAGAAGCTGCACAGGTTTTGGGCCAAAGCACATTCCGGTTGCTAGACAACAAGAGGGGGATTTGCTATCTACTTCAAGTAACATTCCACTGTTTGTATCCTCATAGAGTTTATCCCTGACTACGGGAAATTTGGCATTCAAGTCCTCGCTTCCAGAATCGGAAGACGACACTGTTTCAATTTTTCTTCTAGAAATTCGCCGGGTGAATGCAACTGGTGACCCTGAGGAACTTGAAAATTCACAAGCAGTATTAAATTGAGTCTCTAATTCATTCCCGTCCTGAAGAGGACAGTGCCTTCTTAAAATTGCTTCTTTCTTGGCCTCAATACCATCAGTGTCACAATTTTTACGCCTCTTCAATCGTTTCTGCTTTGCTTTTTTGTTTGGGTCTCCCTCCACAATTACCTCCACTAATTTTGAACTTTCTTCCATCATCAATAATGAATTAGTAATCTCCTTCTCCACAATTTCAGACAATTGAGAAGGATAACACCAGGGGATTATCTTCGGCAATATCCGATGCCCAGCGTCAAGATCGAAGAGTAGTGGACCATATTTTCTTTGCTCTTCACTACCTGGGAAAATTAAAACCTGAAATTTACCGTGTTCTCTTTTATTTTTTTCTTTATGAAAAGGAAAGGACTTAAACCTTAGATTTACTGTGTCCGTACTCCATAGATACTAGATAGTACAATCAAAAGTAAATTGAACATGAGAACAAATTTGCAAGAAAACGACTTAATTCGACTAGAAGCCCTGTTGCATTCCTATTCACTAGGCAATCATTTGAACACCATCTAAATTCAAAGTCTCAAATAAAATTTGTTGGGTTTACAAAAAAAAAAAAATGGAGTTGCCCAATGGTGGGGGGTTGCCCAAACCGGGGGCTCGTGGGGCTTACCCTCAGGCCGGCACTATATTTACTTAGTGACGGCTGGGCCCCCTACCATAAAAAAGAAAGTGAACCCCAAGTAGGTCAGAATCAAGGTTTTGCTACTTTTCCATAAGTGAAAAACAATGGCGACCTTCCAGATTGGGGATTGTTTTGTGTGGTGGCAGTGTGGATTAAACAAAATATTCAGTGTCAACTTTGTTGACGTTACAAATAGCTAAGAAGTAGGTATAAACAGCTTTTCGACGTTTATCTAAATTACACAGTAGGGGTTTTATTACGTTTTGAAAGAGAAAGGATGGAGTAATGTAATATAACATGAATAAAAAATGAATGATTGGAGTAACATTGTTAGCTTGGGAATCATATCTACCATGTTAGGTACATAAACATTGCAAGAAAAGCAAAGTCTTCTTACTGTATATTCTGAGAAAGTTGACGGCATAAAGATAAGGTAATTTTTCTTGAAAGTAATAGTTGACTAAGAATGAAGAGGGGCCAGGGGCCAAGGATCTTCCTCTCAACAGTGCTTCTCGAGGCTCCACTCTCCAGCAACGCAATTTTAATCAATAGTGAAGAAAGTGCTAGATAATTTCTTTTGGATTTCTCATGGACAAAAAAAATGCACTTTTGCAGCTATATAAAATGCACTTTGATGGCGATATAAATGGAAACTAGCCAAAAACAAAAGAACTACTCCTGTAAATTTGCCCTACATTCCTTCACTGAGTAAAATTGTTCTTGAAATTGAACTACTTTCCCACGCAAATAATAGTGGAGGGAAAACAAAAGTACTTGTTCAATGTCCTTTGTTTCCATTTGCTGAAAATTCTTTACTTCGCAATGATTAACTAAGTTGTGTTGGCTAAGGACTACTGTCCTCAATCCTTGTGAAGCGTAGTTCATTCTCAACCGTACCAAACATCGAGCTAATGAACAAGACAAGCCCAGTTCAATGGTTCAACCTTCGGGTGATCCAGTTTAAAGAAGCTAAAAACACTATCGTGGTTATTTTTCGTTTGTTTCTAAATCTAAGTACCTTGCTTTCGCAAATAAAAATCCAAGAATCTTTATCGAATTGATGTGGGAAAACTTACACAGAGAAACATAGAACACTAAATGCCCAGGTTCAAGCCTTGTAAGGCCTGTTTCTCCCCCTTTTCCCAATGACCAGGCAAACAGCCTCATGATTTACAGATGTCATTGAGCTAAATTAGTTGAGTCTCCGTTTACCCAGCTGCAAGCAAAAATGGCTGCTCTTGTCCAGCTCTGATACCAGTTTTGGGGTGTATCACTTATTGGCAGTGCTGGACAAACTGCTGATTATCTCAGACATGAAAGCTTTTATCCTATTTTCGATGCTTCTGGTTTTGCACTTCGACTCAAAGTGGTAAAAATTGTATAAGATTAGCTTATTTTTTGTAAATTTGGCTTGGTGATCACCCACATGGTCTTTTCCAAAAGTAGTTCACACTCATTCTTGAATATTTAGTAACATGTTAAACGAAAAAGAAGTATAGCTTAAGCAAAAAGACATATCATTCAAGATGGATAAATATTCTAGTACTCCATACGAAAGTCATTCAATGGGTACCCCTTGTATTTGTACTCATTAATTGCTAAAATTGGCAAAAAGAGTAACCTGTCACTACTGTTGTGAACAAGCCACGTTCACAATCATTATAAGTGCATTCGACATCAATACAAGGTGTCCAGGTGACTGACCTTTTTGCTCTCTCCAACCCTGGCACCAGAACTGGAGATGCATAAGGGTTTTACGAATATCTCCCCGACAACATCCAATAAATCGCTCCACTAAGCACGGTTGGATTTGTGCTTTTTCTGCAGTACAAACCTACAGAGCAATTACAAAAGATGTAAACACATCTCCAAGATGGGGAACTGGGTAAAATGGCAATATAAAAGTAGTTATACCATATGCACGTGCCAAAGGAGCTCCTTCATTGATGGTATAGCAAAACACAACTCAAGCCTGTCCAAATTATTGGGCAGGACAGGACTGTGATCTGAAATATATCAAAACAACAATGTTTATCAAATCTTGGTACACAAGCTTGATTTGGAAAAGAACTACTTCAACCAATTAGACGCCTTACTGTTGCTAGTCAATATAATTGGCCGCTTTGCTGTTTCTGCAAGTTTTTGTATAGTGGCAATAAGACCATGATCTTCAGAAAGAAGAGCATCAACGTCTTCAAAAAGTATCAAGGGTTTACTTGCAGTTTGATCAATAGAAGTTCCATATGCCCTGCTGACAAATTTCTCTGGTGTTCTGGTCTTATTTTGCGAGTCTTCTTCCCCATCCAATAAGGGTATTAGTTCAAAAACTTCACTGTCAGACCCTTGTACCGTTGTGCTGTAAGGAAAGACTGGGAAGGATTTCGGTATAAGCTTGCTCTCTGTACCCACGGGAGTTTTCAGTATACTGGAAGAGACAGAACCGGTGGTAAATTGGATAAATGACCAAAATCAATGAAAAGAAAATGGAAATAAAAGAAGACAATAGACTGGGGAAAGTAACTTCACAATTGCCACATTTCAAATGTATTGTGGTTTCTCTGGCACTTTGCTTGGTTACATGTTCGAATACTGAAAAGCAGGCAAATTTGTCGCTGGAAAAAATAAATCTACAATCTTGAATCATGCACATTGAAAAGCTTGTTCCGTAAACATTTATGACCCGGTGACTCACAAATCACAAGTTACTGTTCTAAGACACCAACTGATCTCATAGAGCATCATCGAACTTGTAAAAATATCTAACAAATTTTTATTTAAGAAGCATCAAACAAAGGCCACGGACTACTAGACAAGCAAGCAACCATCCAAGTCCAGTAAAAATTGTTCATTGTAGTTGAGGGTCCCAATCTATTATTACCAAAATCAATCTGCTTTTAGAAAATTCGGTTTTTAGTGTTTTAGGAGCCAATAATTTTTTATCATTAAATTTTGATGGGCATCGACAATAGTTGTGGATCACCCTTGTCACAAATGCTCTAACTGTTAGGGAAGGAGCTATACAATGCATGTGAAGCTCTCCAACACCGGCCATAATACACTCCATTTCAAACATCAATACATGGAGCAAAGAACAATGAAAACATGGAACAAATGCAAACGAGGCTTAAATCGAATACCACCCTAAACCTAAGTTATGATATCATGCTCGATCATCACTTGTATCGCAAGATTCAGCTGTTAGGAAACAGTACAGACAAGGGATATCATACTCCAATTCCAATGTCTTATTTAGGTCCTTTTCTATTATTACAAAAATATACATTACATCAAAACTAATATTAGTATTCAAAGCCCCCAAAGCTCTTATTTAAGGTATTGGCATGTTGGAGTAATTATTCTAAAGTCTATGAGCACTTATTTAATCTCCCCCAAGCACTATGTTTGACTCATGTCGTCATAGACACGTTAAGGTATGCTTCGAACACGTGGGCCATGCCTATATGTGTTTGCATGTGTTACTATATTTTTAGGTCACACGGTGGGGAGATGTTAAGAGGTCATACGACAAATTTTTAAATTTTGCAATTTGTAAAATCATCATAGATGCTTAATTCATGAGTACGTTATTGAGTAATTCCTTTTATATGTTCATGACATCAATATGATGTGCTTTCTGTCCAATAAAAGTCATTTATTCACTAATATGACAGTAATAAATTATACATCTAACATATACTCCTTCCGTTCCAAAAAGATTGCCAGTCTGCGAAATTTGGAACTTAAAAAGAATGCAATTTTGTAATAGAAATCAAAATTGGTTTTCGTAATTAAAAGAACTCATTGATATCTAGTAACCTGCAGGAAAAAGGTTTAGTTTTTGTCAACAAAAATGCATTACTTTTAACTTCTTGATTTGCGAACCAAACAATCTTTTGTGAACGGAGGTAGAATCCATTATCATATTAAACATTTCTTCAGCATGTCTACATCCTAATTTTTGAAAAACTAACGTGTCCGCCCGTCCACATTCCATGTCTATATCTGTATTTATTAGAATCACCCATTCATAGTTGCTAAGGGCGAGAGGCGCAAGGCAAGGGGCGCGTTTTTTTTGAAGCGAGGCGTACCTAGGCGATAAAAATAGGAAAAATACCATACACCAATACTATATAGCCTAATAGACAAAAAAACATAAACAGTGTACTGTTTCTGAAAACATTAAGAAAAAGCTTTTTCGTTTTTATATGCAGTATAATTATATGTACACACTAACAGATACACAAATTACATATTTTTTAAAACATTAAAAAAAAAAAAGCATTTTCATTTTCATATACAAATCGACTGATGATCCAGAAAGAAGAGATGAGAGGACAGAGAAGATCAATCGATGATCGAGATGATACATGTGCTATTTTCGTTTCTGGCGATTGAGAGAGGAGAGATTTAGGATCTACTGAAGTCAAGGTTGAAGGAGTGAAAGTATTACATTTAACCTAGCTTTGATCTTATGGCTGTGATTAAAATTGAAAGAGGCGTGCCTTTTCTCGCCTTGGCTGCGCTTCATTGAAGGCGCCTTGCATGGGCTCAGTCAAGGGGCTAACCCTGCGCCAAAGCGCACCTCCTTTGACAACTATGCTCCCACTCAATGGGTTTAGTTTATAACAGTTTGGAATTAACTCCATCCGGCTTTATTTAACTCTCAAGTGGCTAAAACTCTTACCCTTTTTAATTTTCTTTTTTGTTCCCTCCTTGTATTCAATGAAGGCAACCAACCATTCAAGAGGATCATTGTAAAAATGACATGCACAACCAAATCACAAATCAAGATGAATAATGTTAAAAAATAGTTGTAACTCTAACTTGACCAATATATCTAACAGGAAAATCTTACAAACGCGCTTTCTATTTTGTGCCATGCCCACTTACCACTGAACCCTTTCAAGGTAAACACTAAAACCTCTCACCCAAGTAGGGGCTGACGAATGCTTAGGTCTCCCTTTTAGGATTGAACGGTTTTTGGACCACACCAAATAATAAAAATCTGTGTTGGCATCAAAATCTTAGGAAGCATGAATGATGCAGCGGAATTAACAAAAGATTAGTTGCGTACTAATCCAAACGAATAATAAACTTGAGTCCACGAGAGAAAGAGACATAGTTTGAATATTATTGATCAAAAGCTGCATAAACATTAGGTTACAAACCCTTTTATAGGCCCGAAACCCTAGAAACCCTAGAAAAATGAAAAGTCCCGAAAATTGGAGAAAATAATAAAATTGAAAACTAGACAAAAAATTAAGACTTTCCCAAAAAGAACCAACTGAAAAAGAATTACGAGCTAAGAGTTATTAATGTTTCAAAACTTTCCTAAAACGGCAAAAAATGTAAATTGAAGGCCTAAACGAAGGAATTAGGCCGAAAAACACCATGGCTCACGACATAGGGTGGTGAGTCTTGAACACAAAACGAAAATAAGTCAGCCCACCAAGTTTGGGACAGATCCGAGCTCGTCCGAAATTTGCCAAATCAGGTAATTTGCAATTAAGCAACGTTTAGGCTTCCGAGGCTTCGATTGGTCCAATTGATCATGAAATTGGGCCTCTACATGTTCTACATCAATGAACATGACTAACAAGGTGTCGTGGCTATTAGTCATATGGGACACGATAATCTCAAATATGGTTTGCAAAGTGTGGTGCTTCCTACTTTCTTTTAATCCAAACTGCTACCTAGACGTGTAATGATGCAGTAGAAATTAGGGTATTTGTGTCATTTTAGCAGTCATCTAGTGGTAGGAGGGTCTTGAGTCTATAAATAGGTGCAAAGGTCTCATTTGGTAGTTTTTGATATGTTGAAGAAAGAATATTTGAGAGCTTTGCTCCTTGTATCCCATTTTGGGATTTTCTCTCTTAATCAATCTCACCTTGATTTGGTTGCTTTATGTGAATATTAAAAGCTGTTTTCACTACAATAATAAACAAAGGGATTTAAATGAGAAACGACAAAAAACTCCCTACTTAAACCCCTCACTGATGTGTTCCCTAAAACCATCAAACAATCAAAGAGTACCCCATCTAGCGCTTGAACTCCATTGGAGGCCAACCCTGACCTGCTTTGATCTGTTTAGTATTAATTTTCAGTAGTTTTGATTAGATGTGGATGTAATAACCATGTACATATCCAGACCAAAATAACTATCTACATATAAATACATTAAAAAAATTTATTGCCATATCACCCCATGTATGTTTCAACGTGCTCCATGTCCATACTGTGTTCGTGTTGTGCTTCTAAGGACAAGGCCATTAAACCTCCGTCCAAGCATTTCTGGATGCTAACCTCCATGCCATCATCAATATTTGGATTGCATTTGCTCCTAAGGTTACTTACTTGTATGAAATTTGTTAGGACTGCCAATATTGTTTAAAGACAGCTAACTTTAACAACAACACAAACTTCAAAATTAGGAATAGTTGAAGGTGAGGAAAAAAGGTAGCAGGAACATGTAACTACAGCTCCAAAACAACAGTTTACTTGGAAAGCGCAACAACTTTTATGTGGCAGCAAAGAGCAATGAATTTAACCTACCGTTGAACTGAATGTGATTCTACGCCACCCTCAAATCTTTGCATCACAAGAGCTCTCGTTCGCCAATCTGATGCGCTGACCTAGAAGACAGCAGACCATATGTGTCAGCTTTGCAATGCCTTAATTTGTCCTAAAGTACAGACTTCCAAGATTTAGCGATGATGAGATAACATCTAATGGATAAGATTTTCCACATTTTAAATTTACTTGGGGGACATTAAACTGTAATGCATTGAATGTTGAAGTTTCACATCCATAAGTTCCTCCGTTGGTTTGACTGACATAAGGCCATCACACTTATATTGCATGGGGAATGGGCCGTTAATTTCCAAGAATACAACATGCAAAATGGTCCAAACCAAGGATATCACCAGTTTATTAGTACCTCAATGACATGAAAACCTTGCTCTTTCGCACAAGCATAAATAGCTGCAGACTTCCCACTCTGCAATTAAGGAGGCATCCATTTTATCCAGCATGATCAACATCGCACTTGTATTTAACAGATAGAATTGGTTGCATGGGAAAAACAGAACCGACAAAAGAAGTTCTAGGAAAGAAACTGACGAAAGAAGTTCTAAAGAATCTAAACAACACCAAGAAACATACCATGGATGATTAGATATACTTCACATTATATGTATGTATGTATGCATACATAATGAAGGATGGCACAAGCAACAGCATTGCCCTTCACGTGTAGTGGGAAGGGGCACCTAGCACGAAAGCCGTTGCTTGTTGGGGTAGGGTTTTCTATTTTATTGACGAATGTGAGATGCTGTAAGGTATCTCAAGTCCAACAACAACAACCTATTCCCAAAGTAACTCTTCCCCCCATGTAGATGACAAAATCTTATTTCACATGTCCATTAATTTTCTCACTGTCAAGTTTGCGAAAACCATACAGTTCCCTATGAATTGTTTCCAAATACACATTTTGTAATATGGATTGCATCCAAGATCTATATTTCCTTCACGGACGCATTTGACAGTGGAACAGATTTTTTCCAACAATCCTTCTAAACAGAAAGGATATTGCTTTAGCAGCAACCAGTATGCACAACCCACAAGGCTATGGGTTCAAAATCCTGTGACTCGGTTGCACTGCCATTCTCCAAATTCAGATCAATAAAAGAAGCATTAAGGCTTTCCTCGAAAGATCCCAATGACAAAAAAAAAAATCGCAAGGCCAAGACATCATTTTTCAAAAGATGCAACGTCTAGCATTGAAATTCTCAGAAATACAATCCGGAAATGGACCCTTGTTTACCCCTGTAACTGTTAAAGCCACTGACACTTCTCATTAGTGAACTACAAGTCATTGTCTATTCTCTTTTGAAATCCTTTCCAAATGCAAGCCATCAACCAACCATATGATTGCAAGACTCAGAAAAGCAGGCCTCATAAATTGCGCTACCCCCACCATTATCTCATCATCACTCCACCTCTTACCACAATCAAAAGACCAATGTGGTAACATCTGCAATAATTATCCATCCAGTCATTCTCTGTCCTCTTTTGAAATCCTAGCTAATGCAAGCCATCAAACCAAAGCCTTTAATAACAGAATGTAGAGTGTCTCGTTAAAAACTGAGCTACTTGGCCTTAATATTCTCATCACCCCCAAACTCTTGTCCCATACAAGACTAACGAATTCATATCTGTAATCAGGAATCTAATCTGGGGATCTACAGTCCAGTCACTCACTTTTCTTTAAAATCCTTGCAAACTGCAAGCCATTAAAGTAAAGCCCCTTATTCAGGACAAAGTTGATAAAAAGTTATGATAATCAAACAACAAATTACAAAGGGTGACATTAACGTGCAAACTGCAAACATATATTGCATTTCATTATTTCTGACTTAAAAAATTGTGGGTGCATGTGAGCAGGGGAGCATACATACGCACAAAAGAAAACGAAACTAGATGAATACCCCAACAGGACCGGTAACTAAGAGAACATTCTTCAGGCTACCATCCTCATCTCTATTATCGGAATCGCAGTCACTTTGATAGCCGTTATAATCATCATCATGCACAATAAAGTTTTTGCCAACACTAAGATCTTTGCTGGATCGAAAACCTCGTTCATGCCAAAGTCGTAGCCACTCACTTAAGAAATTCACTGATTCTCGATTACCACATACCTGCATAACCACATAACACAACACATACATAATTATATTGGTTGAATGGACAAACGTCAAGAAACATGGTTTACATTAATAGAATGTAGCATGTTAATGAAAGGTCAGTTCTTGCTAAGAGATCTGGGTTGTTCTAGCATCATATCTTAGAATAAGGGGCTTGAATGGTTGAAAACAAAAGGAAGGTTGTTGAAGATACGATTCAATGTTGAACGTACATATGGTGTTTCGTTTGTGAGGGACATAAAGGCAACATCCGTAGTACATTTGTACGTCAGTAATAGATTTGTTATTTGGCAGTATTGCGGAGAAGTTTTAAACTGGATGACACTTCTTGTTAATGTATGGATGTTTGTGGATAGATAGGTAGGAGAATCCTTGGAGATCTCCCTATGTATTTGTGGTAGTATACTTGGAGGCTCCCTGAGGGTCTGCATGGAATCCATTTGAAGTTATATGAAATTATGAAGGGAAGGACTGAGCACCCTTGTCTGCTCTACACGACTCGTTGTGGGTCACGGGCCCACAGATATGTGCCCTGTGGCGACGCTCCACCATGAAAGGTCATATATATGAAGTATATTTGGAGCTCCAAGCAAACCCATGACTCCACCAAATCACTTGAGAATTCTCAACAGAAAGATGTGAGTAAAGCCAGGGCCCTAAATATTAACAGTTGAGCGCCCCTCAACAGATGCGATGAAAAGCTCCATCACCAAGACAAGACTTTCTAAACATCAAAACTAGGAGAAAGACAGGGGCGAAGGCTGGGGATAGAAACTCCTCGTTCGGAAGTGTCGAAGGGAGCATTAGGAATGATTATACAAACAACTATGTAGTCCTAGTAAATGTTATGATTCGTAATTCCTGTCAACTGAAAATATCTTTTAAGCGAATATAGGTAGATATCTTTCTACTAAGCACTTGAGCAAATTTGAGTTAACATTTTTCTAGCATCTTGTCATTAGTTCATATTTATATTGTCTCTTGGTTTCATTAACTTCTGTTCTTTGGGGGAATTATATCCCTAGGAGGTTCTATCCTGGTTAGGAGTGGGTTCCTTTCTCAATGGGAGTGAGGTTTCTGTGGAGGATTCACCACCCCAACAGGAGGTTCTGCAACTACAGGAAAGACATAGCAGAATAGAACAGATATTATGCAGACACGCAGTCACTTGAGACATGAGCGAATGCGCCGAGGGGGCATTAATGTGGGCATCTTAAAGGCCCTCACCATGGGGCACATACCAGTGGGCCTGTGCTCAACAGTGTAGAGTAGACAATGGAGCGCAGTGCTTCCTCACCATATCACTCCAAACAAGTAAACTCTTTTGGCTCATGTCCCTCTATCTCCCAATGCAAGGGAGCCCTCCATGGAGCCTCCAATTATGCTAGTGCAAACACTTAAAGAGATCCCCAAGGCATCTCCTGCCTGCCTACCCAATCCGATAAGACCCCATTGAGCCTAGCGACTCCACAACATTGTAGGTCAAGAACAGGGCTTAGCTTCCTTGCTCTGGACCAAAGGAGGCATGTAATACGGAGGATAGAGCAAATGGGTTGTCAAGGCTTGCCCTAAGGAGCTTCACCTTAACCGGGGGTGTGCCCAACCAAGACATTTGACAACTCGGAGCACATATCATACCTACCCTGACAGATGCATAATAAGACTTCCCACAAGACTTGCAAACTCATGTCTAGCCCTAGGACTGGCAGATGAGGTTCTATCACCTCCAAACCCCAGAACCAGTAAGGAGGGGCCACATGTACTCGGGTGAGCTAAACCCACCTCTAAGCCTCCTATGTGTAGGAAGGTCCAACCAGAGAAAGACAACACCATTTCATTCACCCTAACATCACCCTCTGGTTGACAACTTGGAGCACATATCATACCTACCCTGACAGATGGATAATATGACTTCCCACAAGACTTGCAAACTCACGTCTAGCCCTAGGACTTGCAGGTGAGGTTCTATCACCTCCAAACCCATAAGGAGGGGCCACATGTACTCGGGTGAGCTGAACCCACCTCTAAGCCTCCTATGTATAGGGAGGTCCAAGCAGAGAAAGACAACGCCATTTCATTCACCCAAACATCTCTCTCTCTCTCTCTCTCTCTCTCTCTCTCTCTCTCTCTCTCTCTCTCTCTCTCTCTCTCTCTCTCTCAGAGGCCCCAAAGTCCTTTCCTCCTCCACCTTCAAAGGCCTCGAGCAATTGTACCACCCGTTCTCATTTACCCATAAGTCCTTTCAAGTAACCTTCCAACACTAATATCCATGGACCACAATGTTCAAACACGGAGTCATTCCTTGTCCCATCTTCTCTCGAATGTTCTTGGGTGCTTTTTGTTTCAGTTATTGATTGCAATACCAAAGAGTTAAGGATGGAATTTACAGTAGCTAAAGAAAGGGTTGAAGTACGAAGGGTGTCCTAACTAGTATTCTAGAAATGAGAGCGTCGCAAATTGCATCGAATCTTTTAGATTGAAGCATTTTCCTTTGAAGGAGGTTAAGACACATTTGGTGCATCAATATCCTTTTCTAGGATTGATAGGTTCCTATTTTCTGTAAGTAGGAGCAATTTTCGTACACAGCGCAGATGTAGGACATCTTTGGATACTCAAAATATGCTACCTATCCATGGTTTATTAGTAGAAAACAATACAAAAATTGGGAGTTCGAATTTAAAACCCCAAGAATAAGGATCTTGGATTTTAAGTGACGAACAAAAATAAAACTAATCTTCAAACTAGTGCGTCGCTGAACTTTTCCAAAAACCATTATTCAAGTAGCTGGGCAGTAGTCAATTTATTTGCTTTGGTGTAAAATCAATGGCTAGGCACAAAAGAGCAACCTAGAAGTGAGGGTTTATAATGTCTTAACTGTTGGAGTGCCTAAGCAGCGGCCAATTTATTGGCTTTGGTGTCAAATCAAAGTCTAGAAACCAAAGGGCAGACAAGAAGTTAAGAGCTTATAAGTGAGTGCCAGGGCAGCAACCAAGAAATTGGCTTCAGTGTAAAATCAAAGGCTAGATACCAAAGGGAAGGGAAAGAAGTTAGCATTTATACAGTCTAAACATAGATCAGTTAGGGGCTGAATTTTAGATTGTTTCAGGGAGTGCATAGTATTTTCTTTATTCGAGAATGCCTTGGAGCGCATAGTAATGAAAGAACAATTCATATCCCTTCTGTTGTAAGTTTTGGTTGACATGGCAGCCTTGATAAAAGGATTTATTTGGCTGGCCAAGGTTTGATTTTAGTGTTGAAAACAATACCCTTCAACGTCCGGTCTGAGTACAGAGAGCAGGAAAATCGCTGGAATGAAATAAATAAAGGAAGAAAGAAAGACCCCATAGCTCCCGATCAAATTTTGATGATCCGAGCCGCTCAATGTGATCAGAACGTGATTTTAAGGGTACTCACGAGAAATCAGCAAAAAAAAATGACCGGGAAGGGCTTGATCCGAACAGTTTCAAACAGTTTTTTATTGAACGGTTTAAATTCAAATCAAGCCTTTCCGTGTCATATTTTTTGCTAATTTCTCGCGGGCATCCTTAAAATCACATTCTGCACACATTGAACAGTTCGGATCATAAAAAATTGATCAGGAAATATGAGATTGAGATTTGGGGTGTTTTTTTAGGTGTTTTTTAGGGTGTCCCTTGAATCGTCCCGTATATATATATATATATATATATATATATATATATATATATATATATATATATATATATATATATATATATATATATATATAAAGTAGGAGTCTACGAATATTAACTAGGATCCTTAAGCTCATTTTTGTACAAATGCCTAACAGGAGACTTTCAAGTTGTCAAAAAATTAATTTCAGGATACCTCAAGGGCTCACCTCAATGGCCTTCTGAGGCAGGTATTTATTTGTCCATAGGCTATTCACCGGGTGATTGCCATTAACGTCATCGTATGTCTTCATCCTGTGTAGGCAACAGCAGAATGGAAAGCAAATGGTCAATCACATGCAATGTTGTGCACGGATATAAACGTGCAAGGTCATAGACAGTACAAGGTCAAGTTCAAGACCAAAAAAAAACCATTAAGCAAATAATTAAACGTCGATAATTTGAGGAAGAGATATCTTGACTCTTGAGCAGCATAAAATTGTGTTTATAAATGTAATGTTCTGCTATTAAACAACCGACGTCCTATCTTCACACAATCACCAACATCTAGATTCAAAATTCTGCAAATAACATCAACTATAATATTTTTCATATGCTTGTTCTCTCAGCCTATCAATTTAAGGATCTTGTTGCATAACAATTAATTATCATTTTCAAAACTCATATATGAGCCCGGGTGGCCTTTTGGCTCCTTCCCAACTAAATTTCATTTGGACTCTTCAACAAGGTAGTCGAGCTAGGCCTTGGAGGTATTTGAACAAGATTCTCTAGATTGAGTTTCTACTTCGTTTATGTAACAAACGCATTGTGTTGCGATGCTGCATTTCAATTCCAACATTTTAGATCTTTTGCTTACCTCTCCACGCACAAGGGAGTGTTAAAGCTTGACCCACGTCGATCCTTTATTACATCTGAAACTAGTTGAACTTGGGTGGTCCCTCCCATCATTGCCGGTTAGTTTTAACTTATAAGCTGGATGCACAAACACTAAGTAGACTGTTTCTAGGATAGCATAAAGGACCCCTTTGTGGATTTTACTTCAATTTCATGTCATTGAAAGTCATATGAAACTTATCCCCAGTCTATGATACGTCCTCAGCAGACTATAATCAAGCAGAATGGATTGCAGCAGGATATTTCGCGATTAGAGGGCGGCAGAATGGTTTCTCAAATAGCTTTATCAAGTGATCACTAATGTACAAGTTCCATTACTAGAATAAACCTTCAAAGGACATAAAGCAAACAGTCTGATTTACATACGCACAAAATAGATCATTTCAAAAGTCCACCCAAGGCAAACAAAAAATGATTTTGGATAAATATATGTGAAGTTGATTTAGAACAAGTTTGCCTAATGGGTGCATCTCCAGTTGCATGATTTTAATAGGAGAGACACTAGGAAACATAGATAGGATGTACTTAATGTGAATGTATCTTATTGGAATCCTCTTATCGTAATCCTATCATATCGTGATCGTATCTTGTAATAGTGTGAATCCATGATCATATCTTGTAATATTTTCCATTTTAGGTGAAGATTCTCTCTAGGTTTTCTCTGTTTAAACATGCATTGGCTTTGTACTCTGTACAGACTTGAATCAATAATTCATTCAGTTTCTTCTTTGCTTCTCTGAAAAGTAACAGTTAAAAGCATAGCTAATGGATGTTTAGGTAAAATCTTCAGTGGGACTTTATTTAACATGAGGTTCCATTTTCCCCATTTAAAGTGCAAAGCAGAATGTCAAATTTCACCTCGCTGAGATAAAGAACATATTGCAGGATAGTCCAAATGGATGTGCCATGATACAGCTGAACTAGATCAGTATCTACCAAATGAACCTAATATATTACTTCAAACCATATCCTATCAAAGCCAAATGAGGTTGCATACATCTTGCCTCCCCAAACCCTGCATCAGTGGAGCCTCATGCACATCATCATTCGAAAACCACGCATAGCTCCACAAGTGATGCTAGACTCCGCAGAAAATGGAGTCGAGGGAAAGTATGGGAAATCCATTTAATCCAAACTTTTCCGCAAGGTAGTTTCTGCTTTTAAGATTTATTACGATGCAATGTTCCTTTAGCCATAGTAAACCAAAACAAATGAAAATTCAAGAGAATTCTCACCTTTCGTGAGGAAATCTACCCTCCCCATCAGCATCTGAGTTTCTTATATGACCAGGATGCCCATGACCCTGCTGAACTCAAAAAATATTGGGAAGAAGCTTATTGCAACATTAGAATCCACTGACTATCAAAGAAACAGTAAATCCAGATTTTTTGTTTCGCTCGACCAGTAAATCCAGGATAAATAAGACAAATATGTACCACATCAAAATCTTCATCGAGCACCGCTGGGGCATCAGCTGAAGTTGCCGATATCGCATACCTACGTTCTTGAACAGGAGACTGATCCAAACATATAACTTCCTCACTCTGAAGCAATGATGTTCTGCTAGGATATAGAATTAGGGAGTCATCAAAATGTAAGGAATTGACAGATCCTACAGAAACTGGTGAGCATGCAGTCTTGAGATCGCAATTGGAACTGACAAAGCTTCTTTCAGAAACTATCCAATTCCCCCAATCAAGGGAGCCAGCATCATCCTGCAATGCAAAAAAAGGGATAATTGAAAGCAATCGAGCAGGAACAGAAAATCTAATTTCAGTTATGAAAGAGGACATACCTGGACCTTTTCAAATACATGAATGGGGCTGAGGGTAGGGTATTTCTCCTTTCCCCCAACTGAGCACCAATTTCCCTCCTCATCAATTGTCTTCTTGATATTCTTGGTCATCTTTGTTGATGAGAAAAACGGGTGCATCTGCCTTCCACCAAAAATACGTGCATCTTCCTGATAAAGTTAAAAGAAGGATGCTTAGGGTCAGAAAATACATCACTGTAAGAATAGAGGGATAAAGCACTTGTGTGAAACGAATTCAGCATCTTCAAAACAAAAGTCTCATCTAATCAGAAATATTGGTGAATACCAAGAACCACCACAAACAAATAGGGTTTCTTTCTTCTGACTATGTGAAGGAACACAACCAATAAGTGATCTGATCAATGTTCAGCTAAAAAAAGATGTAAAAGGGAACAAAGCACAGAAGCTTGACTCACCTCGGCTTTCATTTTTGCCTCTAACCAAAGATCAGGAACTGGTTGTGTTGGATTTCCACTCTGTATGTCCGATATGTGCTCAAGGCATGTTTCTTTTAGGCCAGTATTCTTACTATACTTTTTTGGTGTAGTTTGTGTTTGCTTCTTCTTTGGTGTTGAATTCACCCGCCGTTTCAACTGCCGAGGAGTCTTCATGTCTAACAAACATATAAATGTCATGAATTCGCAAATGGGAATAGGGTGTTGATATCTGATCAAAGCATGATTGGAAAAACAAAAGTGCTCTCAATGGACTTGGTTCCCCAGTTGCAGACTGTCCTTGTAAAGGTCTAAAATTATCAATAAAAGTGACTAAAAGCACTCTCATAGTTTTGCATTGATCAAAAGGTTCATTATGAAAATGTGAAACTGCTTGTTTGGATGTGCCTTTTTCTTTCCTATATTGACAGGTGGTGAAAAATCTACTTAGACAACTTAGCTCATCTGCAGAGTAACTGAGGAAGTTGTGTTTACTTAGTTTGGTTTGTGAATTTTATGCTTTAAGTTACCCTATTCCACCTTCTTTTAGAACTTAGAGATTGAGTCCATCAGAACACATTGCTCTGTCTTTAACCATGATCAATTCAAAATCCTAAAATCAGCATTCTGGAATGATTTAAAATAATGACATAATCAGAATGCAAGGACAAATCAAAAGAAAATTGGAGAACACATTGACTAGAGAGTAGAGGAAATGAAGCATACACAAAAAGCTGGAAAGTTTTGCCTATAATTGGCAAAACTTTTGGAACATCCAGGATGTAATCGATTCAGGTATCAGTATATTAGCTAAACCATCTGAAGAGAAGGGATGGCTTGCATTCCCACGTGTCAAATCTAGCCCACCCAGCTTTACATTGATATCACCGCATTCTAATTGCAACCAAACACTGTTCCCAACTCATTTCAAGTATAGGCTTAAATAGAATGGATGCAGTGAATGCCATGGGCATAAAAATCACAACCCAGTAGTAAACTAGTGCACACATGTTGTTCCTTTTTTCTTTTTTTTTGGTCACACTTTTTATATCGGCGGGGGTTAGCGGGGTGTTAGTATGTTAATCAAGAGGAGGTTCAAAGGCTGTCCATAGCCCTGAACCCCAAACCCGCCCCACGAACCCCAAACCCACCCCTCGTGGGGCTCAAACTCAGGCCTCCACTGGGGGGGGGGGTGTGGGTGGGGGTTTCACGAGACAACTAACTTCACCAAGCTTGGTTTCTTGCATGTTGTTTCATTTCAGTTACCTACTTGATGTCTATTAGACTTTTCGCACGAAGTCATACAATACAGAAATTTGTTAAAAACGTTATGAACAACTTATGAATACGAAATCCATGTTATACATATCGATTTCATTAAAACATATTTTTAAGTCTATAATGTTACGAAAAAAATGCAATCTGCATGTTCCCAAGACACTCTCAATCTCCAGAATTTGGAGAAGTGACTCTTTCATACACCCGCTCTGTGTGACTTGGGTTAGCCCCTCCTCTCTGGAAAAAAAGAAAAGAAAAAAAGAATCACAATGTTGCACTTTCCGCGGTCCATTTGGTATTTAGCTTCCAGCAGTATGCAGTCTCTCCCTCTCTCTCTCTTCCATATCTAGGCCGCCTTTTTCTCTTCAAAAGTATATGACAAGAAAAGGCTAAAGATAACCTAATCTGGAGGCACATAATTTGAGAAAATAGACATACCAGCTTCAGCTTCTACTGGAGAGCAGGTTCTATCGTTTGCTTGAGGTGAAACAACACATTGCTGCTCTTCTTGTGGATGTTGTCCCTCACAAGCTTGTAAGAAGACATGGGCCTCTGCGTGAAATTCAGCAATGTGATCTCAATTTCCACCCTTCCATATTTCAGTTTTCGAGATATGAAGCCAAAAAATAAAAATAAAAAAGGATGGAAAATTTCTAGCACGTTCTGCACTTACTAACAATAGGTGGAGAATCTTTCTCGCCCTCTTTCCTGCTCGGGATCCCTTTGCCATTTACAGCAACCTATGTGAAGTTACTTCAACTTCAAATAGCAGCAATAAACAAAATATATGATGGCCAAAGTAATTGTCAAATGGGAAATTTAAATCCCAGAAACTTCATGGCTCAGAATAGAAAGGTTTAGGAGGGATGCCAATAATGAGACAATGCAACATATTCAAAGCAAATAATGAAGGCAGCATTACTTCGAATTCCGACATCTTCTGTAAAGTTTTTCCATTCACGCACCCACTACCCAAAGACAAAAATCTTTCTGTTTAGTGTTCGATAATTACATCAAATTGAATGATTACGCCATGACATTCACTTAGTTACCTTGAATTATGTTGCCAAGAAGTAGTTTCAATTCAAAGGTCCAGGTTCGCTTAGCTTTCACCCAGCCAACTAAACCTGGGATTTACGTAATTAATATAACCCAATTAAGCACCTATGTACGTTAAATACACCTTAGATTTTATTTTATTTTTTTATAACTCAGGTGTATGGGGTCCGATCCCACCACCCACTTGCAGGGAGCCTAAACAAGCCTGAGATTTACTTAAAAATCTTTTCAAGACAGCATATTATACGGTATACTGAATTTGTTTTGGGCATGACAAATCATCAGTTCACCAAATTCCAAGCTACTGGTCCTACAATGTAGATAAGTCTGCTTATTCTAGAGGAACGCAAAACGAGAATTAAGAGCGGAAGAGAAGGCCTAGATTATGTGACAGATGCCTTAAGGTGCCTCCCAATAAGCCAGTGAGGAAAATCGCATTTTAGAGGAAGAGGGGTTGAAAACCTACAACCACTTCCTCCAGCGCAAGGGCCAAAGGGCACACACTAAACCAAGAAGAATTAGCATCTACGAACTTGGAGAAGCTCACTCACAATCTTAGAAGACGTCGGGGGCCTTCCCCTTCTCTTCCTCGTCTTGGTATTCTCTTGTTTACCGCCGTCCTCTTGATCGCAACCTTGGTCGTATTTCTCCGCCGCAATTTCCGGAGACTTGTTCTGCGGGAACAGTGTGGACTGCACCAGTCTCCGGCGAACGCTCGGCCGTTCCTCCGCCTGCCGTAGATCGCCGGCTCCGCTGGCCGGCGATCCCTGTGGCTCGGTGTCCATTGGATCAGCTGAATTAGGGTTTTGAATTTAGGGTTTTGTGGAGAGTGAATTTTGGGGGTTGGGAGGCGGAAGCAACGAGATCTCTGACGTAAAAGGGTAAATTTTGGGGGAGAGAGAGTGATGACGGGGTTGGAGGGAATGCGGCAGTCGTTCCCGCCATGGGAAATAATTCCGGTTTTTAGCTGTTAGTATTTGTTTATTTATTTATTCGGCTGTTACTTACGGCCCACCTATCGACGGGATTACGGGGACGGATGTTATTCAGCCCCAAAAATCTTCTTAAAAAATATAAACAGTTTATTTTACATTTTTACACTGAAAAATAAAGTAAATAAAAAATTATTTTTTTATTTTTTTCATCGTCTTTTAAACAAGATCTATATTGCATATTTTTAGATTTAAATAAGTTCATAATTTTTTAGCTTGAAATTGTCTTTTTAAAAAATAAAAACTTATTTTTTGTTCCGAAACGGATCCTACTTTCACTCAAACCAACTGAGTTGGATTAGATAGGATTAAGAGCAAGTTTATCAGCATATGTAAACTACCTTTATAGCCATTTTAGACCACCAAAAGGGAGAAAAGTACTCTACAGGAGCATCGGTAAACAATGAGAAAAACTGCCTCCAACTACAGTTTCAAGGTAAAAAAAGCATATGATTGTCCATAAGCTACCCATTTTTTTATTGTATTCTCTCCCCTCCTCTCTCTCTCTCTCTCTCTTAATATTTTAATAAAAAATAGGTAAAACAGATTGTATTGGTATAGTGTAGAGATCCGTATTATTTTATTTATTATTTTTAGGCTATATTTTTTTTTTCTTTTGTTAATGTACGGCCCGTCGAGATAGACGGTACGGATATTCGGTGTGACGCCTTCGTTGGAGAATATAAAGGTAATTGTGTGAAGGGTGCACGTGTGAGTGTGGTGCGAGAAGCGGGGGATTGCTTCCCACTTCTACATTTTCCCCGGGAGAATCATTTCTCCCGTTTCCTCCCTTTCTCACTCTCTCGGCACTCTCTCTCTCTTCTCCTCCGAAAACTCTCTCCTCTCTTCTCTCTTCGATTTCATCTACTTAGGGGGTGATTCCGGACAAGACCCGAGAATTAAAATTGTTATACGGCGCATGGGCTTTCCGAATATCCAAGAAAAATCATGATCGGACCGCGTGGGAGCTTGGTTGACTTGGTCAAAGGTTCGGGTTTTGCTCAAAACCCATGAGGTAGGGATCTCTTACTCTCGTTATGCGTTTATACGGCGTTTTATGTACCTAGATCGTGCTTTGTTTCGTTGTTTGAGGTTGCTTGTTCCATTTCCGAAATTCTGCAGAAACAGGGTCTTTGTTTTTGGGGTTTTACGCCGTCTTAAACTCATGATTGAATTTTGGTTCCTTCGTATGAAATAGAGTAGACTTAGAGCCCGTTCTAATGCCGCTAGAATCACTCGAAACCGTTGAGAATTGAATTTATGGTGATATCTAGAATACTGGTCTGCAATCTGTTTCGTTTTCTGGGCTTCAGCCCACTTCGAACGGCCATAACTTCCTCGTCCGGTGTCCGTTTTATGCAAACTTTATATCGGTTCGAAGATCTTGAAGTCAGCTTTCATTTGCCACTAGAATCGTCTTAAAACTCTTAGTACACAAAAAGTTATGATCGATTGAGTGGAGGTAGGTCAATCTGTCAGGCAGATTCGTGTAGCCTCGGTAAACCCCTGTTTAACCACCCTTGGAGTGCAGATTTGACTAGGGTTCCTTTGCGTCTTTCAAAGTTCATTCAATCGCCCAACTATTGGGACTGGAATCACTTAAAAATATTAAGAACTCGATTTATAGTGATTTTTAGAAGATTGAACTGAAATCTGGAAATTTGGGCACCGTACAGGGCTGCGGGTTTTTCATCGTTTGTTATAGCTAAATGACGCTATTGGTTATGGGTCCTTATGGGTTTTAAAGATTAGTAAGTTGGTGATAATTTGGCGTTGGAATCATTGAAAAATATTGAGTATGCAATTTTTAATGATGTTGTATAATCGTTTTAACTCGATAATGGGTGTGAGATTGATTATGGATAGATTGTGCATAATGAAGGATGTTTATGGACCTATGATACGAGTGTTATGACTACGTGTGACATCGAACTTTGTATGTATCGTGGTGTGGCATGTCATAGCATATGGACAATGGATGGAGTCGTATCCAACTTCGGATGTCGACGAAGGTTACGGGGCCCAACACCGCCCGGAATTCACGTCAATATGGACGGAGCCCGGTTCACCTCATTGGTGGGACTTTGGCGAGGGTTACGGGGCCCAACACCGCCCGGAATTCACGTCAATATGGACGGAGCCCGGTTCACCTCATTGGTGGGACCTTGGCGAGGGTTACGGGGCCCAACACCGCCCGGAATTCACGTCAATATGGACGGAGCCCGGTTCACCTTCTTGGTGGGACCTTGGCGGGGGTTACGGGGCTCAACATTGCCCGGTGCATTGCTTTGCATCACATATCACGCATTGTTGATTGGTTGAGCTAGACTTATGACCTATGTTGCTTGAGAAATGAAAAGAGAGATAAAGTTGTTAATCTAATGTTTGGCTTGTCGTTCGACTTGAACCGTATCTTGGATTACTATCCTTCCTCATTGAGCATCTAGTTCGGTACAAATCAAGGAAACTAGTTCTTGTTGCATGGAGTGGCTAATACTTGAGAAATGAAAGATAAATCAATTATGTTAAAAAAAAAAGAGGAAATCCAATGATATGTTTGTGTTGTTCTGCCGATAGATATACTCATTGTTATTAGCATATTGGGGTTCGTTGTACATATATAATGTTGCTCACCTACCACTGTTGGTGCATGATCATCACATATTCGTATAGATCGAGGCAAAATGGAGTAATTGCGTAGCGATGGACAAGTGACGGTTGAGGATAAGTTGTGGTCTAATTAGGATAATTCGGGTTGATTTATGCTTCTAGTTTGACTTATGAGCTGTTAGGAAAACCTTTATGAAATTATGATCCCCTGGTTGTAGTATGCTCGTTTGTGGTGGAAAACTCACGTTTCTTTGTGGTATCTCGTCGCATCACTCAGTATAGGTGTATGATTCATCGCATTTTCATATAGCTTGAGTATAGATTTCTCTACTGGGCTAGTGTAGCTCAACCTACCATTTTCAGGTACACTACATGGACACAGTCTTGGAGGGTGTGAAGTGCATGCAGACATCACAGGCTAAAGTTATTTTCTGAAGAACTTGTCTTTCCCTTGTAAATCAAACTGTATTGTATTATTTTCTCTAACTTGGAATACTGTATCAGTTGACAAATTGTGAGATTTAGAAACTGTATGTCGTAATTTGGGGTACCGTATATACTATTATGAGGATTTGTAATTAAAATGGTATTGTTATTTATGTTAAAAATCGAGGGCGTGACATGTAGTGTAAGAAAAATATGAGAAGATAAAATGAAAAATGTGCACTGTTCAAGAGGTTTTTTAGCAAATGATTAATAAACTTGCTCTAACAAGGAGGTGAGATTGGTAATCCTAGCATGGTAAAAAATGTAAAATCAAAATTTGGCACAATCAGTGTTTTATTATCTACTTAAGAAATCCCTAAGAGCATCCGCAGCGGAACAATCAAAAGTCAATAATTAAAAATTGCCACATTATCTTTTGGTTATCCATTTAAGGTGTTATTTAAGGTTAGCAATGTAAATGTCTACAATTGTACAATCAAAATTGAATAACCAAAATTTGACACATCACATTTTCAACTCATAAAAATCAAAAATTTGTGACATGCAAAACAAATTTTTTAAAATAGTTTTCAAACTAATAAAAACATGTTATTAGAAAAAGAGGAAATAGTTTTTTGAAAACTTTGATTTAAAAAAATAGTTAACGAGAAAAAGTCTTAAAAAAATTGTTTTTGAATAAAAAATAGATTTTGAAATTTTAAAAAAAAAGTTTTGAAATAATTGTTTTTGCAAAAAAAAAAAAAAAAGAAGAGAGTTTTTGCAACAAAAAAAAATTTTAAAGTATTTTTCTTATAAACATGTTGAAAATGGAAAAGAGATAATGTTTTTATATAATGATAGTATATTTGATTGAGAAAATGTGGAAACAATTAAATTTGGTTATTGGCAAAAAATTGCTAGTTTTGATTATCCAATGACAAAAATTTGATGAATTGCTAAGAGGTTGCTAAGCTTAGTTATTCCAATATGAGCTTTTTTTTAGCAAATGTTGTTAATCTTAACAACCTTTTGGTTTTGATTATACTACTGTAGATGTTATGCTAGTGGAATACCCAAAAGTCAATAATCAAAAGTTGTCACATCATATTTTTGTTATCTATTTAAGGGATTGCTAAGATTAACAAGTCCACAATGGTACAATTAGAATTGGATTATCCAAAACTTGCCACATCACTTTTTCAACTTATAAAAATCTAAAAATTGTGACACAAAAAACAATTTTTTTAAAATTGTTTTCAAACTAATAAAAACAAGTTATTAGAAAAAGAGAAAATAGTTTTTTTGAAAAACTTCGATTTAAAAAAAATGTTTTTGGAAAAAAGTTAAAAAAAATTGGAAAAAAGGTTTTTAAAAAAAAATCTTTTGAAATAAACTGTTTATTTTTTTGGGAAAAACAGTTTTAATAAAAAAAAATAGTTTTCGCAAAAAAAAAAAAACTGCTTTTGCGAAAAATAGAAATTGTTTTTAAAAGTATTTTTCTTAGAAACATGTTGAAAATGAAAGAGAGAAGGTTTTTATGCAACGGTGATATTTTTGATTGAGGAAATGTGAGGAGAACTAAATTTGGTTATTGACAAAAAATTGCTAGTTTTGATTATTCAAGAGCCAAAATTTAATGAGTTGCTAACTAAATTTGGTTATTAGCAAAAAATTGCTAGTTTTGATTATTCAAGTTTGGTTATTTCAATATGAGTTTTTTTTTTTGAGCAAATGTTGCTAACATTTAGCAAGCTTTGGTTTTGATTATACCACTGATACTCTAAGAGCATTCATAATGTAATAATCAAAATTGCATAACAAAAAGGTATCAAATCACCTTTTAGTTATCCATTTAAGACATTGTTAAGATTAACAATGTAGAGATCCACAATGTAATAATCAAAATTTGATAACCAAAACTTGCCACATCACATTTTCAAACAACAAAATTCTAAAACTATGATAATATTTTGAATTGTTTTTGAAAAAAAAATAGAAAAAACAATTTTTTAAAAAAAGTTTCTGAAAAATAAAGTTTTTTAAAAATTATTTTTTGGAAAACATTTTTGAGAGAGAGAGAGTGAAGAGAGAACGTTTTCGTATAATGAGAAGTGTACTTGATTGAAAAAATGCGAAGACCACTAGATTTGATTATTGGCAAAATATTGTTAGTTTTAATTATCCAATGACCAAAATTTGATGAGTTATTAAGAGATTGCTAAATTTTGTTATTACATCGTGAGTATTTTTTTAAGCAAACATTGCTTTAGCAACCCTATGATTTTGATTATTACATTGAAGTTCATAAAGAGAAAATGCACTGTACAAGAAAGCATGATAAGTAACCTTATAGAAGCATGTGCAGATCAACAAAAAAAAACAAAACAAACCAACCTTATAGAAGCATGTTGCATCCAAAAGATGCAAGCAGACCAGAAAAGGCTGGAGTAACAATAAAAAACTAAAGAATAACCAGACATAAATTGAAACATTTTCCTTTCTCGGGAGACTGGATAATGCATTTTAAATGAATGACAGATACTATACAACACAAACAAATTGCGCGAACATAAACAGAGGCAGGTAATGTACAATTCAGTATCTTGGGTGACCACATTTTAAGTACCATATTTTGGTACCATCTGATGCTTTGGTAGAGTTTTGAATTGTGGACTCCACACCAATATGTTGATGCCAAATGAGATGGTATCCCAAATGTGGTTTGGAATAGCATAGCTCCTTACAATAATTTACAAATTAATGCAAACTTGTAAATGATACAGTTCCATTTGTCTGCACAAACGGGAACAAGGGAAGTCGTGATTATTTACAAGGTTCAGCCTTAATCATCTCGTTATGATACCATCTTTAGAGAGCCTTCAGGACAACTTTGCTGGTTGTATGTACCCCCATAGCAGCAATCTTCAAAATGGCACGTGTCCTGTACAATCTGCAAAAAAACAACACAAATATAAAGAGCACCCAAAACAAAGTAGATTATCTCTTTACATGTAATCACCAGTTTACCCCCTAGCATAGCTAGATAATGTGCATGTAGCTATCAAGCGTAGGTAAGTAATCAGAAGTCCATGGACATCAGTAGACTTCACATTTCAGATTCCCAGGAATTTTTTTTGTTGTGTGATTGTTAAAGGCAAATCATTACTGAATATCAGTATCTTCTTTTACAAGACTTTGTCCACTACAATTTCGGCCCAGTTAAACACAAAATATCTTGGGTTCAGTATAATGTCTAGTAAATACCCAAAAATGTCATGTTTTTAACTTTCTTATAATGCTAGAATCAAATAACTTCCAGCAAATGATTTTGTAACAGTGGGGTATGTATTGCACTCCATTTAGCCTTGAGATCCAAGAGCACAAAGAATAATAACAAAACAGCTAATAACTCACCCTGCCAGAGCGAGTCCCCAGGTGGATAGGGTATAGAACAACTTCCCAGCATGCCAAACATGCAACATCTTTTCCACCTTGTTCATGCCACCCAATGCTTTATGCAGAACTGCATGTTCAAATTATTTTTATAAGCACTACCGTTGAATTACTAAACTCTATTGACCATCCACAATCAACATAGGAGAAAGAGCAAAGAATAAAAGCTAAATGCCTAAACCCAAGAACAGCAAGAAAAAATGGAATGTCATCCGATCCATGAAAAAAAAGCCTTCCCAAGATCAACAAGAGTTATTTCAACATAGGAAAACAATCATATGTGCACAACTCCTCAGTCATAAAAGCACTCGCTATGTTTGCAGAAGCACTTGAAGAGAGTGGTTTGAATTATTTCGTTTCTGATTAATTTCAGAATCTTATCACATGCCACCTTTTGCAACCTTGATATTTTGAGTAACATGAGTTCTACACTTCTACCAATTGACTGTTTCTTCTATATCTATTTTTTAGTGTGTGTATGTGTGCGTGTGAAATAACTTCACTGGCTGCTTGGGAAAATATAATTTTACCTATTGAAATACGTAAATTGCTTATCAAAATTTTGTTTTCCAGTACTTAAAAACCCAACCAAATAACATACCTAGTGGAATAGTTAAATATAAGCTGTATTGAGTTTTGGTCATGGTCCATTTGCCCATTCATACACTAACACGGTTCATATCTTGTGTCCAGTGTTCTAAAACAAGGAATTAATCGACGATTAATCGGTGGCAGGGCCTATCTGATTAGGTCCAACTAACGATTAATTGCTAATTACTAATAAATATGCACCGATTAATCGCCGATTAATCCGATTAATCGCTTGAAGGTGGCCGACCGCCCGACTAACGCCTAGCGACTTTTAGAACATTGCTTGTGTCTTAATGTTTACCTAAGCACTAGCATATAAGGATCACTTTTCAATAGACTGGTTTCAAGTAGGTTCCTCCATCCAGAATACAGAAAAATTATAAGAGACTATTAAGGAAGGATTAATTTAGTAGGAATAACTGTGACATTTTATAGAGAGAAGGAAATGTGAAACAAGATGAAAATTTTGAATCATTATCCTTTGCTAATGAACTAAATACTAGTGAAGTATGGCCAGAATCCAACAATCAAAACAATCAGGCGTTAAGAATTCTTCACCACTGATGAACATCATTGTTTCAATTCCATTTGTCATATTAATAAGCAAATATGAGCTGATCAAAAGGAGAAAAAGTTTCAAAGTAGCAAATTCCATAAAAACTTCATACAACCAATCTATTATAGTATCTGCTCATCAAAGAAGAAAATAAAAACTATGTTATCCGCTTCAACGGATGAAAAGAAATAATCGATTCTCAAAAAATGCTCCAACAATGATAGCGAAATCATTTTTCCCCCCCATCACCAAAACAGTGAGAGTGCAATCCTGCCATAATTTAATTTATCCATTCCTCCTTAGCCTCTTTCTGTGGTATTTCTGTATGTTATTAGTTCCATGTATTTATGCTTGAAAAATGTCTATGTACAAGCTATTAAAAGGAATAGTTCTTCAGAATAATAGTAATTCCAAGGAATTGCTTCCCATATCTAATCTTTACGTTCAATTTATATCATAAACACAAGGATGCAAAAGAATTCTCCAGCTTCCTCCGGATTAGATGTGTATAATTAATTTTTTGCTATTATGAGAACATTCAGCTTTGTTTAAACTGTCCTATGAAGAATAAGATAATAAAGCAGTAGCATAGACAAATCATTTGTTCATGTGCCTGGATTCTGGGAAAGAGTCAACAACTATAGAGAGCACGAAGTATTTTCACTATTTTGTAAGGTACATATCCAACCATTAAAACCATAGAAATCAAA
Source organism: Rhododendron vialii (assembly GCF_030253575.1). Taxonomy (NCBI): domain Eukaryota; kingdom Viridiplantae; phylum Streptophyta; class Magnoliopsida; order Ericales; family Ericaceae; genus Rhododendron; species Rhododendron vialii. The sequence goes on along the minus strand of NC_080562.1, from coordinate 23,941,931 downwards.
GTATCAAAATCGAATAGTTCAAAAGCTAACTTACTCTTCTGCAACTCCTCTGGTGTCAAAGTCTGCAATTCCAGGGAATCAAAACAAGGTCAGATGAAAATTCATTCCATATATGAGACAAGTGCAAAACATTTGGTCATCCCCTACCAGAGCTTTCGGATTTGAGAGAATGCATCTAGCCATAAAGTTAGCAACACCATCCACCACATGTTCCTCGCTAACAACTAAGTAATTTTCATCATCGATTCCACTCTGTTCTTCAACATCATTTGGAATCATCTCATTGTTGACCCAAACCCACCAACTAGGTTTTTCATGTTCAAGACTGATTAGTATTTCAGCTGACTGCAAATCTGCTCCTGAGGAAGAGACAAGCCAAAGTAAGCAGAGATGAACAAATGGAAACTACAAAGACAATTAAGAAATGGCACTAACCCTGCAACGAGATCACTAATAGAAGGGGAAAATAAAAAGAAACCTGATGCCTCCTTGAAAGGGAATTTGTAGCCAGTTCCATCAACAGATTCACCTTGGAGGGATTTAAGCTGAGTCAAGAACTTTTCTGAATCCACCGTGGTTACGAGTCGATCATAAAGCTGAAAATAGAAAAGGCATTAATAAATGCAAGGACTCCTTCCCAGCTAAAATTTTCAACTCAAAACCACTGACTGTAAATGACTCAACAGGAGAAAGCTTTTTAAGCATATTGTGCCTGGGGCTAGGTAGGAGTGATAAATAGAAAATGCAGACAATTCATCACTCATCGCGTTTAAAAAAAAGTTTTCCAAAAGGAAACTATTAGAATATAGTGAGGGGTAGTTTGATCTTTGTATCGTATCACTCATCACTATAAATTAATAATGTTATATGTGTATTAGGGTAAAGTTACAAACCCTAAACACTTCTCTCTCTTAATCACATGGTATCAGAGCTAGGCTTTACAAGGCTTTTGGACAAGACTCTATATCGCTGATAATTGATTCCCCCTTTGTTTGTTGTTGATGGTTGACCGTTGCCGTATGGGTTGAATTGTTTGTTTACCTCTCCACGTGTGGGTTAGGGGTCGCACGTGCGGGGAGTGTTATAACTTTCAAAACTAGTACATGAGCCTGAGTTGCCTCTCCACTCATTGCCAATTGGTCTTGAGTGCACGTGTGTTATGTTCATGCTCTTGACCCTAGTCGGGACAAACTTGATGTCCGGAGCATTTTTCTCGGTCACCCATGTACTCAAAAAGAGTGTAAGTGTTACTCTCCATCTATTCGTGATCTTTCTGTTTGTGCGGATGTTACATTTAATGAGTCGTTATTGGTCTTTTCGTGCACTCCCGCTATCGTTGATCTACCACATATGTGTTTCTTGTAATTAATCCCTCTCTTGCTATACCTCTTGTATTTCCTTCTCTTCACGCTTTTACTTCGTCAGTTTCTTATGTATATGTTTCTAACACAGCACCAGAGGCTCTTTCCATGTCTGAATGGTGGACAGCGATGGAGGCTGAGATGTCTACTCTCCATAATAATGGCACTTGGGAGTTGATTTCTCTTTCGTTGGGAAAGTCTACTGTCATAGAACCTGATGGTACTATTGAACGGTATAAGGCACGCCTTGTGGCCAAAGGCTACACCCAGACATATGGGGTTGATTATGCTGAGACTTTCTCTCCTATTGCCAAGATTGGCTCTGTTAGGGTTTTTATCTCTTTTGCTGCCAAACTTGGGTGGCCCGTGGCCCTTGTTTCAGTTAGATGTCAAGAATACTTTTTTACATGGTGATTTGCTCAAGTATACATGGAGCAACATCCTGGGTTTGTTGCTTAGGGGGAGCATTCCCAAGTGTGTAAAGTGTGTCGGCTTCGCAAAGCTCTCTATAGTCTAAGTAGTCACCTCGAGCTTGGTTTGGCAAGTTTAGTGATATTGTGTAGTGTTGTGCATCGTTCTCATTCGGATCATTCTGTCTTTTCTCTTCAGTCGGATCGGGGGAAAGTAGTGTTGATTGTGTATGTGGATAATATCATCATTACTGGGGATGATCAGATAGAGATAGGCATTGATGAGTTACAACAGTTTTTACGTCGTCAGTTTCACACCAAAGATTTGGGTAAATTGCGCTATTTCTTGGGTATTGTAGAAGCAAGATCGGGATTAGTCTATCCCAAAGGAAGTATGCATTGTACACTTTGGAGGAGGCTGGTTTATTGGGATCAAGACCTATAAAGACTTCTATGGATCCAAATGTCAAACTTTGTGTTGATCAGGGGAGTTGCTCTTTAATCTGATCAGTATTGCCACTTAGTTGGCAAGATGAATTACATTACCGGTACACGTCCTGATATCTCATTGTTGTTAGTATGGTGAGTTAGTTTATGTCAGCTCCTCGTCTTTCACATTGGGAAGGTATATTGTAAAGTATCTAAAGGCTCATCTTGGAGGTGGTTTGTTTTATCGGTCTAATTGTCATTTGCGTGTTGAAGTTTTGATGGTGATTTGGCAGGATCACCATCTGACACGTGACCAACAACTGGGTACTAGGTACTGTACTTTTCTTGGTAGCAATCTTGTTACCGGAAGAGCAAGAAACTGCATGGCATAATCAATCATATATGATGCAATGCAATTCACTCTTTCCTTCCAAAATTATGCTTAGCTATTTTGATAAAGGTTTATAACTCTTGCCGACAATATGCTATATAAGGTTTCCGACTCTAGGCATAAGTTAGGTAGTAAATAAGCATAACAAATAGTAAATAAAACAAAACTAGTAAAACACAGGTCTCGAATAGACAAACATAGAACACCGATAGATACAGAAGAAGATGATTTCAAATATTTGAGACGAGTTTGCGTACATCGGAAGGGCAATCTTCAAGCAAACAAGGAGATTCGGAGAGATTCTGAAGGAGGTTGAGGTTCTGTTGGAGCAAGTCCCTGAGACGGCGATTCTCGGATCTCAGGGACTCCAGCTCTTTCTCCTCGGACGCGTTAGGGTTGCGCTCTTCAGAAGCAGCAGCGTCGTGGTCGTGATGGTGGTGGTGACAGGATTCCAAGGCGGTCCAGGCGACGTCGGCCACCTCCAATACCGTCTTCGCCACCTCTATCGGGACGTGACCCACCATCTCTCTCTCTCTCTCAGTCTCTCTCTATATATATGTATGTATATAGAATTCTATCTGTCTCCCTATATAATCCGTAATCTATCAATTTATCTGATAACTATCAGATTTTAGCCCTAATTTCTGGGGGTGTTCGATCGGGATGTGTAATCCGTTTCCGTAACAATCTCTGGTCGAATGTTTGATGACTGTGGCCCTAATTTGGATGTTTTGTTGATAACTCGACGACCTAATGGTGTCGCGTGTCTGAGTAGTTTCAGTATATAGGTGGTGTTCCCTTTCTCGTCATCCTTGTGCTCTTGACCTTTTTTATTTTTTTTGAAAGATTGTTATCTTGACAGAGTTTTTTTTTCCTTCCTTCTTTTTTAAGGAAAAAAAAAATTTAGCTTCTTCTTTTTTTTTTAGCAACACAGCACATTTCATTCATAAGCCCAAGGGCAAGAGTGAATCAAAATCTACAAGAGCAACTGTTCAAAACACTTAGGCTAAAGATGAAAAAATTGACTTATTAGATTATTTTTGTTTTTATTTAAAAAAAATTAATCAGAATTTTTTACTTTTAGGTTTGTCTCGTCAATAAAAAAACTAATTAAATTAATAGACGGCTTGAATAATTTGTGTAAGCAATTTTGTTACCATCACAACCTCACAAATAGTACTCAAAACACGTGTGGGCTTGAATATTTGTATAAGCAATTTTGTTACCATCACAACCTCACAAATAGTACTCAAAACACATCTGGGACAACTCTAAGGAGTTGGCCTGAGACTTATGAATTTACTTTATTTTGAGGCTTTAGGTTTAATTATTTTTGGCCCATTTGACGAGTGTGTGAAGCGGTTGTGAAAAGGACTATAGGAATTAGTCTGAAGAGCGCACGAGCTGGCCCGGGACTTGTTTCTGTGAATGATGTCCTTGATTTGACTTCTTGCCAATGGTAGGTTTTGAGTCTCGGATTGGACAAATGATTGTTTTTTAAGCATAATAATGTTATTTTATTACTCTTATTAGTCTGGTAATAATTTCAAAATTAATGAATTGTTTTGCTTTAAAAAAAAAGGAGTTTATAAATACAATTGCGAATTTACTACATGTAACGTTTACTAAACAAAGCCACAAAATTTTATAAGAATTTGCCACATACAACCCAACAAATAATCAGGAACTTCCAAAATTATCATGGGTTATCCCTTTTAACTCTCCCCATCTCCTTTTTCTCTCACGTCGTCATATTCGAACTCTAAAGTTTGAAATTTTGGCAGCATTTCAAGTTTTAGAATATGATGTTGTCAGTAAGTTTCGAACTCAAGAGTTTGAAATTTTGTAATAATTTCAAGTTTAAGAATATGATATTGTGTATAGGTTTCAAACTCTATAAACTCTAGAGTTTGCAAACTCTAGACAATATGGAGGAGTGATAAGTTTCAAACTCTAGAGTTTGTAAATTTAGCATAATTTCAAATTTTAGAATCTGAAAATATCGGGACAGAACCAGTTTAAACATAGAGGAGTGATTATTGTCTACAATATTCAAACTCTAGAGTATGACATAATTTCAAGTTTAATAATCTGACAATGTCGGGCCAGAACCAGTTTAAAAATGAAGGACTAATTATTGTCTATAATTTTCAAACTCTAGAATTTGAAATTTTGTCAAAATTTTGAGTTTTAGAATATGATATTATCGTTAATTTTCAAACTCTAGAGTTTGAAATTTTGGCATAATTTCAGGTTTTAGAATCTAACAATGTCAGGACAGAACCAGATTAAAAATGAAGGAGTGATGAGTTACTTGTTGCTGTGATTTCAGCTCTGAAACTACAACATCCATGGCTACATCTTCCTTGTCAACTTTCATTTCCATTGCACAGCCTTCTAATCCCCAATCAAAATGCACATTGCTCTCATGTGTTGGGTCAAAGATTTCTTCTTTTTACCAATGGAGAGAGAAGAAGTAATGAAGGTTTCCATTGAAGAGTTAGGAGGTGTGAGATGAGAGTTCGGAGGCAAATATGGACTCGGTTTATGGTGGGAGCTCCTAGAATGGTGGTGGTGAATGTGAAACAGAAGTAGGAAGATGAAACCTGGAAGAAGAAAATGGAATTGAAAATACGGAGAGAAATGTAAGCTATAGGATATATGTTTTAGATGTGGTTATATGTTTGTGGTTATATGTAATAAAAATAGGAATATTTCTGTTCATTTTTGTAAGGACATTTTTATCCGAATATTATTTACTTGAAAATAAATTACATGCAGTAAATTCCCAGTTGCATTTATAAACTCTCAAAAATAAAAATTTGTTTGTGTGAATATGTTTGTTGTTGCATAGCACTTTTTGTTTGTATACGAGACTCGGAAGTGGGCTCCGCTCGTGTTGCAACCACGTCGGTATTCATAGACGGGTTGATTTAATTCTCGAGTAATGTTGGCATCAATGCCCCAACCCGTCTCTCTCACACACACGGCTATGGCAGTTGCAATTGCAGCAAGACCCTTCTCATCGTCTGTCCTAACCCTTACTCGCCCAAGGCCCAAGCGGGTAACCTTAAACCCGTTGGCTTCATACTCTCCTCAACCCACTTCTTCTTCTTCTGCTGCTGCTCCTGCTGTATCAAGAAAGCTCATTCTCTACTCGAAGCCCGGTTGCTGTTTGTGCGAGGGCCTCAAAGAAAAGCTTCACGCCGCTTTTTCTCTCTCTTCGCCGGACTCCCTTCACGACGTTGATTTACAGGTCTCCACCTCCTTTGATATCATATACAAACCCAATCCAACCCAACCCAACCCAACCCAACCCAAACTAATCTAAATTAAAAAGATTTTATGTCCCAATCAGTTGGGTCGGTTTATTGTTTTTTCGTTGATTCTGCTTAACAATTATCTATCACATTCCTATCTTTTTTTAACCACATCGTGAAATGTCCGTTTTGGCCGGCCTTCCTCATCATTAACATCAATTTATCATTCTCCTTACTATTTTCTACGCTACATATCGATTCCATACTGGATACATAAGAACCGGGTGTTTTTAGATGGGGCAAATTGCGTTTTGCTCTCTCAACCTTTTGAATGGGTTTGATCTGCTGTTGGGTTTTTATCAGGTGAGGGACATTACTACAAATCCTGAGTGGGAGAGGGCTTACCAGTATGAGATACCTGTATTGGCGAGAGTCCGGTCGGATGGCACTGAGGTCAGTCATTTTCAATTTCTGATTTTGTGCTTCAGCCATGATTTTGTTTCCCTGTTTTTTTATGTTGGAATTTTCCTCTTACTGGGTGTTTAGTTGTCTGTGGGGAAGTCCTATATTTGAGCAATGTACATTCGACCCACAATGATTACTGCCAACTAGCTTAATCTTATACGTATCTTGTTGTAATCCTTATTGATTCTTTGCATTACTTACTTTATTCAACATTGTAAGAACTTCAACTTTTCGGTGGGACTCTTTTACATCTGTATTGGTTAATGGAAACTTAATGTATGAGCTGCAGTAGTATGTTGACTATAGAATTTGTAGACCTTCAATTAGAAAGAAGCGAGAAAATATTTCTCATTGCGCCATAATAACCGTCAAAGTATACTGTAGTGGTCCGGATTAGCGTTCTTAGCCCATTGGGCCAGTCGGGCACATTGCCCCTCGAGCCCACTCACGAATGTTTCTCATAAATCGACATATAGATCCCTTACCCGTTTGGGGGGCAGCCAGGCTAGGACCCTAGCCTAGGTCGCTCCAGAGGTCGCAGTAAATCTCAGGTGCACCAGTACAGAGCGGATAGGCTTGGCCACGTGGCACCAATATGGGTCGGTCGCGTGGTGCGGACAAACGGAATACGATGAACTCGCCGCAGGATGTGTACGGCCTAGCCACACGTCATCGATGACTAAGCCAAGGTGTATGGGGCCAACCTTGTACTCCCACGTAGCCCGACCGAGCCCCGTTCGGCAAGCTCAAGGTTGAACTCCAACCTGGCTCTGTGTTCAGGCGGGGGTTGGTGGTCGGTGACATCATCTGGCACGGGGGAGTGTGCTTCCTCCGAACTTGGCCCTCAAGGGAGGCATTCTCCTATAAATACTACGAGGATTAACAGGTATGCTCTCTTCTCCTACTAAGTTCTACTTTCCTCTTCTTGAGTGAGAACTGACTTAGTCATTGGAGTGCCCATCGGCCACCTTCGGCTGGAAGGCACTAATCGTGTGTTTCCTTTGCAGTGATAGTGACAGGTAGAGAGAGAGGAGGGCTGGCTTCCAACATCAAAGTAAAGTAATCCAGATTAAAGTGAGAGAGGTTTATTTTGCCAAATACCATTTCAGGGCTAAGACTGCCACTAAACATTCAATACATAAAAAGAAAAAAATTATTACAACCAAAGAAGACCCATCCCTTGGATGAAACAAAATAACATGGATACTAAAGAAGGATTACCAAGTTTAATAAGCCACAACAACAACAAAGCAATAAACTTAGTTATCGGGTTGCCTTTGTAAGTATGGATTTCACAACAATCATTCAAGCATCATGCATTTCAACAATCATCAAGTTCCGCTAGTTCCCTATCATCCAAGCATTTCAACTGTTACGTGCAATCCCATCTTGCATGTGGAGATGCAAATTTTCATATAAAGAGAGAACATAATATGAAGGGGAGAAGCATAATGCAAACGGGGGACAAATGCCAAATGCAGATAGAGAGACTTGAACCCAAGACCTCTCCCAACTAGAGCTTTGATACCATGTGGAAACTTTACATCCAACTCAAGACCAATTGGCAACGAGGGAAGAGGCCGCCCATGCTTAAATACTAGTTTTCGAGGTGATAATTAACCGATGTGGGACAAGTTTCAACACTCCCCCACACGTGTGACCTCCGACTCGCACTTGGAGAGGTCAACAAAGGATCCAAAACACATTGATCACAATGAAATAAAGTCCAACTATGGCACAAATAAAGGTAAAACGGTACCTTGTGGGCGGGTACTATCGATTGCCAATCCGCAATGTTCCTCAAGGATGCAAGTCTTCTTGACGACTCCCCATCAACTAGGATGGTCGTAAATGAGTTCTTCTTTGTTCACCCAATAGCCCAGTAAGCCCACTAGGGCCTGCAACTCATCTATGACAACCTGACCCCAATAAAGAAAATGTACAACCTGAGCGATGGATTGAAAATTAGCATATATCTGGGATTATTCTTCGAGAGAAGAGAAACATTAACTAGCTTAGGAACATCATCGATCGTGACAATGGTGTTGGTAGAGAATCCACCAAAAGCCAAGCCCTTGTTGTGAAAATACTTCACCACACCCAATAGGTTTCTTAAAATTTTTCTAACAACGAGGCTCACCTTAAGTTGGGAAGGTCCTCCAAAAAAAACTAGTCAACACATAGTACTTCTCCTTTTGAATGAGCCTGCTTAGGTGAGTTGCTAAGAGCTAATGGCTAAAAAACAACAGAGTAGCGATAACCATATCCTAGTACAAAGTCTCTGTGTCCAAACAAAGACCTCAACAAGCTAGGGTGTGTATATGCAGTGGATGAATATGATGTCCTTTCAAAAGACTGAACATCCCTATGATGTCTGTTGATGCCAAAATCAGGACGGTTGATCTGAGCACTTTGTGGGGATTCATGCCAAATTTGAATGATCACGTCGAGAGCCTTCGGGAAGGATTCCCTGCAAAACAAGTCCACGACTGGTGGTGTTTCTGGTTGTGGACCCTCCCACAATCAAGTTAGTCGGGGAATGATAGAGAGAAAATATATTAAAAGAGAGAAATAGAGTGTCTACCCCTAATTGTGAGTGTGGGTAGTTTATATAGGCTTGGTGCAGCACGTGCACAAGTTGTGGGATAGTGGGCGACAGTAGTGGGAGTAAGTGTGTGTCATGGGATCATGGGAGAAATGGTACCAAGATTGTAGGAGAACGTGTGTGTGAGTGGTGATTCCCCCCATGTTGCTAAAACTAAGGGAAGGCCTGGAACTTGGGCGCCCGTGTGTGCCGACCGACCACTCGTGAATCGAGAATTATATGACTCACACAGCCGACCTTGTTCGCCGAGCAGAGGTTCCTTGACGCGTGACACATTTTCAGAGCTCGGCGAGGCATGTCCAAAAATATACTCATCAATGTCTAATAGAGATTGGATTACGCCACGGGCACATCCAACCGAAACTATCCCAACCATTTCTCGCAGTAATAACGTAATTGCAAGTTGCTTGTGTCTCCATCTGTTAGTGTAAAACCCTAATGTGGTCGCTGCTCTGGTTTCCTAATGGTTCGGGGATCTGATTGCTGTGTTCTCCTGATGATTTGTAGGAAGAGAGGAGAGATGCATAGACATGAGAAACCCAAGATCTAACAGCAGACCCATAGGGTTTATCAATATTTTCATTTTGTTTCCCTTTATGCCCCCGGTTATTTTGTTTCAGAATACAGCTGTCAGATCCCCGAACCATGAAACAACACTACACCTAACATATCAAGACAAACACGTAATCACAACTCAACATGTTGGACCAGAAGAGAAAGAAACCCGCAAGAATTTTGTTGATGACATGGAATTCTTAAAGTCTACCTCTTTGATAGCGCCTCGCCTCATTAAAGAGCATGTTCTTGGTCGGCTGTTTTTGTCAAAGAACAACCTTTGTGGGACACACTTGTGATCTTGTTGCTCATACCAATGAGACCTTCTTCAAAAGAATCTATGTGTTATTCGTTGATGGTAGATCGTGTAGACCATTTTCTTGATTAGGAAAAAGTATCAGAATAATTTGGTTGTTGGGAAACCACGTTCCCTCCTGGAAGTACGTCACAGCGCTGAAGGTTTCTCCTTCAATGACCTAATCGGCAACACATTGAATGTTGCTTTGATTTCTTGCTCTTTGACAACGCTTCTTCTCCAAAAGTGGCCTCATTTGATGTGATTTCTTGGTCGGCGGTGACATTGAGGAACCCTAGCTTTAAATTTCTTCCTTGGCCGTGAGCACGTAAGACTATACATATGGGGCAGCAAAATATATATTCAAAACGCTGCTTCACTTGACGAGGGCCTTTTGCAAGGACGCAGCACATGCTTATTAAATGGTCTGGTTCAGGCTTGGGCTTGGGCTGTGACTTAGACCAACTGTAGGATATTGTTGGAATCAGAAGTGTTGGGAAACATTAGATCCCTTCAGTATTTTTTTTTTTTGAGGTAGTAAAATAGAGCTCCAATCCACCTTCTAATATATTTTTTTCTCTATTTGAGAGGATTGAGTTACGTACTCTAAATATGGAGTATCAATAAATATAGAGGATCTTCTCCATTCCTCTATTCATCTTTTCTTAATTCCAACTTTGTCCTTGTGAGCATTTGGTTCCAAATTTAAATACTCCTTCCTTTTTGGAATTCCAACTTTTTAAGGATTCATGCATTTAATGCACTTAAAGTCAAATCAGAATGTACTTATAGCCAAAATTGTTCCTCTATCACAACCTTTCAAAGTGTTCATACTCACTTATGAAGGGTAATTTTGAAAAATTACAAAGACTTTGGCTTTGACTTTTCAAAGTGGACATGTATTTTGGAACATCCCAAAATAGAAAGATGGACTCAAATTATGGGACGGAGGGAGTACCTAGCATGTCCCTTGTATATTTCATTGTAGATTGGTAAAATACCTATAACTTTTGAAATGTATGTTTACTTTTTATAAACTTGGCGTAATTGGAAAGTTAAAGGCAATATCTTTAAATGAGACTAATATTCAACACGTTTATATTTGTTTTGTTGAACATATCTTCTCTATATGAACTTCAAGTACGAGAGAATAAGAGAATACCACAAAACAATGTTAGGTGCATTGTTAGATACATATGGGGTGAGCTATTAGAAAACAAAGCTGCAACTCAAAATACAGGGGTTGCTCCAATTAAAGAGATGAACAACAAGAATAAAAAGGAAAGGTGGGAAAAGGAGATGGATAAAATATAGGCATACAAGGAGCCAGTGGAAATAACACGACGAGAAAAGTGATTGGAAGGAATTTTAGAGGTTAATTTTGCAAGAAATTGTTTCATAGATATTTCTTTTGTTGGAAATTTGGAGGGAAGTTTAGAGGTTAATTTTAGAGGGAAATCTTTAGAGATGAAAATATAGGTGAGTGGGTTGGAGTTGATGTGAACAGTAAAATCCTTTAAATTCACTTTTTTGGATGTAAAGTTGTATTTTAATCCTCTAAAATAAAGAAATGTAGAGTGTTTGGGTTGGAGATGCTCTAATAGTAGCTCTAGAAATAGCTACTATTTAGGGTACTTGTGTGTCATCGGATAGTGACAAAGGATGAACAAATAACTTGGCAATGTTAGTTACAAATTATTAAATGTTGATCTTGTCATGATTTGATATGTCAACATTGACTACTAATTTCCTTCTACTATTTAAGACATTGAGATCGTTAGGTGGAAGGCTTGAAGAGCATTTTGAATGAGGGTAGGATAAGAGATTTCTTGAAATAAAAAATAACGTCCAAATAAGTTTTCAAGTAAAGGTGGATCAATAGTAGTTCAAATAAAGAAAGAAAAGATGTTAAAAGGAAATTAACTTTACAATACATGTCCAATGTAAGCTTTTATTTAGCAATGTCTTTTGGGAAGGAAAGCAAAATAGACAACTAAACATGAATATGACCCTTTCCTCTTCTGAAACCAGGTCTTTGAAGTAGATACTAGTTTTAGAGATGGAGGGCCGATGATGATTGTCTAGAATCTCTAGATTTCATCAGGCGCTTGTTGTTGTTCATCCAAACCTTTAGGACTTGGCGGGTAATTCCAATATCTTCACAGAATTCATAAACTTCTTTGCCATGTCCCCTAATCCGCCAACCCAACCTCTCAGCGAACACTGTCATTTGATCTTTTTGGGCCTGTGTGAAATTTGTCCTTCGTTTCCTCTTCATTCGCCTTTCCTCAATCTCGTTGTTGAATGGTTTCAGTGGTGATTCAATCGGTTGTGGATTAACTTTTGCATGTTTGGCACTGTGCAATTGTGATTGTGGTGGTGGGCAGGGTGGTTGTGGAGAAGTGGTGGTGGTGGTGGGGCTTTGGAAGATGCGAACCCTTGCAGCCTGGAGGCAAGAGAGAGGTAGATTTATCTCTTGTTTGCGATGGAAGTTGCGGTGGCAACCACAAACACCACAAAGCAAGGCCTCAGATGTTCCGGGCTCTCCTCTTGGCTCATATTCTCCGCACCCATCAAAGGTGTGGCGCATGACTTGTGTTGCATAGTTATGGAGGCACTCTCTATATGTTACTACTGTCGTCCTTGTAAGAGCATTAGTTTTTGCCATGAGAGAGAGAGAGAGAGAGAGAGAGAGAGAGAGAGAGAGATGGAGTGACTCTTTACGAATCGAATTGTGAGGAAGAGATGTTTTTATAGACCATTTGTGTATACACACACGCGCGCGCACACACACACACACACAAACACATATAATATATATATATATATATATATATATATAGAGAGAGAGAGAGAGAGAGAGAGAGAGAGAGAGAGAGAGAGAGAGAGAGAGAGAGAGAGAGAGAGAGAGAGAGAGAGAGAGATTTTGGAGATCCAACCCTAGATTCTGGTAGAGATGTACAAATCTCACCCACTCAATGTAACCGTCACAGCGTTTGGTAGTACATGGCCAAAAGTATGTCGACATTGTGGTAGGGATCCAAATAAGATTTTAGTTTGGCCATGTTACGTTGCCTCGTGTACGGTGGGAGTGTGATATAGAGGCAATGCCATTGATGCTTTTATTAAAGGATACGTAGACTTGACAAAAAGGTCATATATTTATATAATCGGGGCGGTTCCGGGGACCCCTAGAAAAACCCCCCAAATCTTAACCTTATAGTTCCCGATCAAATTTTGATGATCCGAGCTGCTCAATGTGTTAAGAACATGATTTTAAGGGTGCCTGCATGAAATTGGCAAAAAAAAAAACCGGGAAGGTCTTGATTTGAGCAATTTTATAATGAACCATTCAATAAAGTTCAATAAAAAACCGTTTGGATGAAGCCCTTCCCGGTCATTTTTTTTTGCTCATTTCTCGCGGGCACCCTAAAAATCACGTTCTGATTATATTGAGCGGCTCGGATTATCAAAATTCGATCGGGAACTTTGGGGGGTTTTTTTAGAGGTTTTTTTTCAGGGTCTCCGGAACCGCCCCGATATATAATTAATTTGCTTTGTTTGAAAAATAGTCTTTTTTATTGTGTCAAAAAAGGCACTTCACCCATTTGTAGATTGTTTCTTTCGAGAGAGAGAGGGAGATAGCGCTTAGATGGTGGTTAGGTTTGTTTGGCCTTATCGAAGAGCCAAATCAGTTGCACTCGAGCCCTTTGATTGAGTAATCAAGTTAGTATGAGAGAGAGAGAGAGAGAGAGAGAGAGAGAGAGAGAGAGAGAGAGAGAGAGAGAGAGAGAGAGTCTACATTACCGTCGGTATAGAGAAACAGAGGAAAATCGGCACAGAGGGTAGCTTAGACGGTGGTTAGGTTTGTTTGGCCTTATTGAAGAGCCAAATCTATTGCACTCGAGCCCTTTGATTGAGTAATCAAGTTAGTACAATTGAGGTAAGTGAAAAGTTTATTTTAAGTTATTTTTCACGAAGGTGCATTTTACAAATACTTATCTTTTGAGAGAGGGAGAGGGAATTCGCTAGATAGGATATACATTTGGGTAGTCCAACGTAACCATCATTTCAGATATTTTACCTACCTAGTGACACTATCATATTCAAATGAAGCTTGCTATTACAATGCCATTAGGGCGCAGAAGAGGTGAAAGGTTTTTGGCCATTCTTGAAAACCAACTTTATTGTTGATGAAATGAAAACCCTGTACTTAGCATGATTGTGCTTAAGTCGTCTTGATATTTGTGCTAACTTCATTAGTGTCTTCCAGTAACTAAGTCGTGCATATACGTGTTATTCATGTACAAGTTGATTCGTAATTGTAACTTAATGCTCATTCATGTATGTAGTTAAAGGTCATGCTTTTTTTCTTTTTTTTTTTTTCGCTTGGCAGTTAAAGGTCATGCTTGAGGTTGAATCATTCATTTATTTAGTTAAAGGGTTGTGAATGTTTTTATTACGGAGGTTCATGTACATACCTTGGTGCATGTTCGTATTTGGTAGAGCCTATATATACCTAATTTACTTTGCCCAATAAAGGGTATTTGGTGGAGAAGTCTAATAAAAATACTACAATTTAAGAGGTTATTTTCTTTTCTTCTTATCCTAGTGTTGCTTCTCATTTGTTCTTCTTGTTCTAAGGCTTTGCTTCTTTAATGTCCTAGGCATGCAATCTAGTGTCTAGCTTCATTATTTGGAAGTTTGTTCTCCCGAGTTGGTATTAGAGCTCTTTTAAGGGCTTAGTGGTGAGTTTGGTGAAGAAAGGAAACAAGATGAACTTTGGCTAAGTGGTTCTTTGCCATAGTTTTAGAAGGCATGCCTAGGTGTGTGGTGCATCAAGGTTCACTCTTGGCGCCTGGAAGGGGTCCAGGCGAGGTGACTTGCAAAGGCGAGGTCTAGGCAACAAAGGAGCACACGTTTGAGAAAGGCGCTAGGTGCACGCCTGGTGAGCCTATCTAAAGGTCACAATGTTGGTCTTAACCTGAGGGCTAAACGATCCTCGCACATTAGTAGACCACGTCAATCTATCATTTCCCAATCTAACGACTCAAACCAAACTTTTCTCTCTCAACCTCTGTTTCAAATATTGGATGATTGACTTTTATTGAATTTGATGATTTAGTTCTTCTCTATGCAAGGATAGTTGACTATTTGGCATTTGGTAAATGATTTTATTGATTTTTACATGTTACACTCTATAAACTTAATTGTCTTAAGTCTTTATTATTTGAAAAATCGGTATTTGCTATTTTTGCTATTTTTCTTGCCTAATTGCGTCTCGGCTCGAGCCTCGCGTCTAGACCCCAACAGACCTTTGTGCCTTGTCTCTTTCTAATTGAGGTAGTACAACTATTTTGAATAGGGGTAATTGTCAATCTTCAAGGATTTCTTGTTTTCTCACGTTTCTTATCTTTTGCACTGTTGTTGGAAAACGGTGCGAGGGTTCATTTTTGGGAGGACGTTGGGTGGGTGATTCTTTTTTTTTTGTTTTTTTAATGTTTCGTCTCACGTTTGTTTCGATTAGTTCATTTTGTGATTTTTCCCTTGCTTCTAGGACTCTTTGTCCTTTGACTTTCATATTTTTCAAAATTTTCCAGAAAGCTAAATTAATGTGAAGTGGTTGAGTGGGTATCTTTGTTGGCCATTCTTGGTGAATTTTCATGAGACCTACTATCAATGGTAAATGGTTGTGGTCAATTCATTGTTAGATCGATTCCTGCTACTCTTTTTCTGTATATGTTGGTAATCATAACGTTGTCCTTCGCTCCATCACAGAATGATTTGAAAAGCAGTTATACCTCTTAAAGTAAAAGTCCTTGTGTGCTTTGGCTTGCAATAGTTCATGACTAATGGCAATTTTCAATAGTTTCTGTTAAAGCATCCCACTCAAAGGATTCATTAAGGTAGGGATCACAACAAAACAAGGTACGCTTAGGGCACAAACAATGGGGTAATCAATCAGGAGAGTCTTGTCCAAAAGCCTCTGAAAACCTAGCTCTGATACTATGTTAAAGCATCCAACTCAAAACCAATTGGCAATGAGTGGAGAGGCCACCCAAGCTCATATACTAGTTTTGGAGGTTATAATTGAAGGACAAGCTCTAACAGTTTCATATCAATGTGCTAGTGGTTATTTTGCATTCTCTTTTGGTCGAGGGCCAACAATTATAAGGGTGGTTTCACAAAGAGAATCTCTCTTCTAACAATGATGGTTCGTTGAACTAATTAAATTTCACTTTTGTAGCAAATCTCTCTCCCCCCTCTCTCTCCCTTCCTCCCCAACACAAACCAATGGCTTATCCACTATGGCCACTAGCTATTTATGGTATTGACACATATCATTAGAGGATTAAGTATATCATCCTTCCACACAGTTTATGGGCAGCAATGATAGCTTTCTTTGTTGATTGGTTTAGAGATATTATTCTGAGTGTTCTCTTTCTTCCCTTCTTAGCACTTATAATTTAGTTTTTTTTTTTAATCTATCTCAGACGATAAATATCGTAATGTTCCTTTGGAGATTGGGTTAGACATGATAATGTGAATTGAAGTAATAAATCTTTTACTCCGGAAAAGCTTTTAAAAAAAATTAAAAAATCACCTTGTCGTGTCCCCAAGATTGTCAACGGCATGACCCGCCATAGAAAATATTAAAATTTAATAGACATGCCGCGTGGCATGCCCATACCCATCCTCGGACGTTCCGACACGGATTCAGTGGTCTATAGGATCGTCAGTGCTTCATAGGGTTCTTTTGCCTATCCTTTTCTCTTTCCTTTTTTGTTTCGATGTGTGGATAGAGAGGGGTATTTACGCTGTTAAAGGCCTAGGCTATCATGTTAAGTCATGGTTTAGATCTGAGAATTGCCATTCTGTGATGATAATGCTGAATAGTCATGACTCATGCCTCATAGGAATAAAAAAAATCTCAAGAGCTCAATCATTTATGGACCAACAGGGGACAATTTGTATGTTTGTAGCTTGAGAGAATGGAAACAGAAGTTTGAGGAACTTCGATAAAAAAAACCCACCTAGTTAAAGAAGTTGGTAAGGTTAGGGTCTTAGATTTTCAGTTACAGAAGTTATCTTCCAGAGCAAAATTCAATGACCAAAGTTAAGAGTAGAAGCAAGTGGAGCTTGTTTTCTAGAAGGATAAATCTAAGCGAACTTACATAAAGGGAATTACTAATTGTTTTGGTTAGTTATAATAATAAACAAGAAGTGATTATTGAATGAAGGAGTTTTTTATAGCGAACTTCCCCAGATGCAAAAATCGGAATAATTGATTGACCTTTGTATGGATCAATTTTCCATCTGTTTTCAGTTCCTTCCAATTAATTTAAGTTGCTTCCATACATATGATGTATGAGACAGTCCTGTCTGACAAATTTGTCAGTAGTGTTTTGAGCTTAGCTCATATAAGCCATCTACTTTTTTGCGTAGTTACAATTGTTTTGCCCTTGCTTTGATTGGATATGTTCTAGCGTTTTTTCTGGTTATTGTGGAACCAACGAAGACACACAAATCACTTACGAAGTAGAGTTAGAATCAAATTCTCGCTGCAGTTTTGGCTGGTTACTAACTTGTGATTCCCGTCTACAGATATTAACTTTTTCGGTAAGTATATTCTAGATATAAACTTTAGTTGCTACTCCTGAAGAAGAATTACTTAAATAAGAAGTAATTGCCTATTTTTCTATTCTAGTCACCAAAATAACCCAACCCCGATCAACCAAGCTTTGTCGGAACTAAAACAAGAAATATTAGATACTTCTTCCTTTTCTGCTTTAGCATACCTTTATTTTCCCTCGAGGGCGAGGAACAAATAACATGAGTTCCCTTTTCCTACCAAATGCTTTTAATTGTGTTTAAAAAGGAAGTAATAGTTAGAGTAAAGCATCCTCTCTCTCTCTCTCTCTCTCTCTCTCTCTCTCTCTTTTTGATAAGTTAAGAGTAAAGCACTACTTAACCTTCATTCAATGCATCATGGTGTGCTGGTTAGTATCTTGTATAGTTCAAAAAGAGGCCATTTGTTGTAAATCTTCTGCTGATATTCAAAGCCTACCTGTCCATAGATGAAGCTATGTAATGGAAGATAACCAACCTAGAAGTACTATCCAAGAATCTTGAAGACTAAGAGTTAGTATCTGACAGCAATTTCGAATGAAAACTAAGTCATGATTACAGTGGACAAATTAACATGATCTTCAGTGGAATTTGACTAAGTATTGCCGTTACTCAAGTCTCTAGGCTCAAAGTCAACTTGGCAAAAATGAGGAATATAGTAGAATGATGGGTCTTTAACCATAAGAATAGTGACGATTGTGGTCTGCCTCACGCACGTAGGTCATCTTAGTTTGTTCTGAATCTGTGATCTTGTATAGAGTTCTTAGGTTGCCTGTACAGCTTGGTCAGGTTTGATGTTGGAACCTGATTGTTGTATGAGGTATGACTGCTGGTGTTTTGTTTGTGTTTCTTGCCCCCGTGTTCGTTTGTCTATTTATTTGGTGATTACACCAATATGTTGTTTGGGTTTTGAGTGAATTTGTATTTTACCAGGAAAATACTTTTTACAAACAATATCAAAAAATGCTTTTCCTCTCCTTTCTTTGCTGAATAGGTGATGAATAACCATACCCCATAGAAGTGGACATCAGTGAGAAACCAATTTGGCATTGGCTGCTGATTTTGCCACTCCCTTTTTTGTCAACGCCACTCCCCTGGAAGTGTATTTTTGTTGCAAAAATACACTTGTATGGGAGTGGCGTTAACAATAAAGGGAGTGGCAAAATCATTTCCCAGAGTTTAATATAGTTATGGAGAACATAGACTGAGAATCTGGTGTGAACTATTGAACCTGTTGGATGTATGTGGAGTCATGACATAGAAGAACTGTCGTGTTTAACCTATCCTGGTTATTGCGCAAAAACCAAAAGGCGAAAATCTGCAGATCATGAAGACAATTCCGCCACTAACCATGGTCTGGTTACTTTTGAGATCATGATATGCTAGACTTTGACTTAATAATTGTGTCCTCCCAGTTTTTTTCTTTTTTTCTTTCATATAACTGAAAGTGAGAGTTAGAAAGCTAATAGACAGAGAAACAATGCGATCCTTAGGCAATGATAAAAGAAGGAGATGGAAGAGTATTGAGGTCGGTAGGTGACCACCTGATTTACTGCCGCATTTGCCGACTGGATGTGAATTGATGCTCAAACTACAGTAGCTGCAATTCGTTTGGTTACAGAAATTCGTTATGGAGAGTCATTTCCTCTCCCTGACCTCTTGCTAACATCCAAGAGATGCCTGAAAGTGTAGCGGAGTAGGGCACATGATGATCAGATGATGTGCCCCAAATTTTATTGCTTTGCATTCTCTTCATGTTCTTGCCTGAAGAGTGCCACCTGAGCTTGAAAAGTGATTTAGTCATTTTCCAAGATGAAAGAGATGTCCACGGATTTTATTTTGCTCATTGAAGAAATTATACATATTTACATTGCTGATCGACTTGGTTTGATTACAAATCAAGTTCCACACTCTATCTATTGTTGTATCACCCTAAGACCTAGGTGAATCAACTTCTCCTCAAGCCTCATAACTGAGTCCACATCAACTCATAACCAACGAGGTACAGAACTACAAATACAAACAAGAACCATGCCAATCTCTCTGTTTGTGAAATGCATTATACTACGTGCAGAGCTAGACTTTTCTCTATGGTTGATGTTGCAGGTGCTTTGTAGTTCATTGTGAAGGCCAAGGGAAAGAAAGGTAGCGCAAATGGACCAGAACCCTAATTAAAAAGGCCACAACCTTATACTCTGCTCATTAATGAAAATTCTGAATAGTACATCTAAGAAGTTCTTATTTATAGAATTAAAATCTGAATAGAAAAGAAATTCGAATCCTAGTAAGAGTAGAAAACATAGTCATAACATAATATATCATAATTAACTACTTATGTTGATCTGACCTTATCTTATCATAAACCAAACCAAACCAAACCAAGCCTTATGTCCCAATCAATTGGGGTCAGCTACATGAATCATTTTTCTCCATTGAGCTCTGTCAATGACCATTTCAAACCCTTTAGACTCATATCTTTGCGTACAACAGCATCTAATGTCGATTTAGGTCTTCTCCTCCCCGTAGCGTTGTTACTCAAAGCTATCCTATCCACTCTCTTAACTACTGCATCTCCAGGTCTATGGTAGACATGCCTAAACCACCTTAGCCTATTTTCCCTCAACTTCTCCTCTATAGGTGCTGCACCTACCATCTCTCACGAAGCGTTACATTTGTCTAGTCTTACCACACGTCCACCTCAACATTCTCATTTCCGCTACACCCATCTTGCTCACCTGTTGTTTCTTAATAGGACAACATTATGTCCCGTAAAGCATCGCTGGTCTTATGGCAGTTCTATAAAAATTTTCCTTCAATTTTGTGGGTACCCTCTTTGTTACATAGTACACCAGTAGCGCTCCTCTACTTGAGCCACCCCACTTGGATCCTATGGGTCACATCATGAACAATCTCTCCATCTTTAATAATAATCGAGCCTAAATACCTAAAATGGTCACTCTTTGGTATCTCTTGGTCTTGGATCATCACTCTTTCTGACCTTATCTTATCATAACTAAATATTATCAAGATCTTATCCTACTAAATGATTATAACAACAATAATAATAACAATATTTCTTGGACGAAAATCTTCCTCTAATGAGTAGGACATTAACATTCCGCATCATTCTTCCCGACAAAGAAAAACAACTCAACCTCAAGTTCAAGCTAAAGTCTAAATATTGAGCAATGTCATGTCAACGGAAGAAATAACTTGAATATGGCAGTTACTTGATTTGCTTCTGGTTCCAAGTAATCATAGTCAGTGGATTGATATCCAACTTGACAACCCCAATAAAATCTTCAATCCCAATAAAATCTATCCTTTCATTTGTTGCCCTAGAGAGAGCTCAATAGAAAAACTGATTCATGTAGCCAACCCTAATTGTTTGGGACTTAAAGCCCAGTTGGTTTGGTGTGGTTTCAGTTGCTTCTTCTTGGCCATTGGCACCTTCCAAATTTTCTATCAAATCGACACCTTTTTTGCCTTTTGAATCCTCTTGATCAACAATTTCCACTTTATATTCACAAGAACTTTATGGGATTCCTAATGTATCACCTCTGTTATAATGTAACAATTTCTCCAAAGCTGTGTTTAGCTGGATATAATTTGTTGTCCAATTTTTTGACTCTGACTGCCATACTTTCCCTTATTGGTGAAGAGGGTATGAAGAGATTTGTGACTGGGATATACTAGTGAGATTTTAACGATGGAGACAATCTGGAAAGCAGGCGTTTGATGGCATTTCGCTCACAACTTTTTTTTTTTTTGGGGGGGTGGGTGGGGGGTGTTACTGATATAGCAATATCAATGGCAGAGCTTTGGGAGTGAGAGAGAGAGAGAGAGAGAGAGAGAGACTAAGCTCTGATACCAAAATCGATGGAGCACGTGGGAGATTGGAGAGGGAAAGAAAGGTAGTGCAAATAGGCCACAACCCCAACATAAGGCTACAGCCTTAAAACTCAAATCTCATTAGTCAAAACTTTGAATGGTACATAACTAAAATCCTAGCAGAAAAGAAATTAGAATCCTAGTAACACTGGAGAACATACTCATAACAAAACACATGACTTACTACTTATCATGATCTTATTTTATCAAAAGTTCATTACTAAATACTTATGAAGTACTTATCCTACTAAATAATAATAATAATAATAACAACAACAACAGCAACAATCATTCTTGGACCAAATACTCATTAGGAGACTAGGACATTAACATTCCGCATCAGTTAGCTTCACCCTTTGCGCCTTCCTCTTTTCTTTCTCCTAATTATGGCTCCGTTTATTTGGATGTAAAATGTTTTCTTGTACTCATTTTTCAACATTTGGTTGAACAAATTGCCAAAAATATTCTACATGTAAAATATTCATTCCAATTGGGCGAAAACTTTTTCCTCCGAAAAATCCCTTAAGTCATTTTTGAAGGATGCAACTACTGCTTGATTCCGCAATTCCTTCGTGCGGCTAAGGTTAAGATTCTCACTATTGATAATCTTATACGGCGTAGGATGGTGATCGTGAATAACTGTTGCATGTGTTTGACTGATGCTGAATCAGGGGTGCGACTGTTCATTCATTGTCCGGACGCTAGGGATCTCTAGGGATACAGTTCTTGTTTGGTGGTCCTTGCGACGGTGGTAGAGCTTTATTCAAGAATGGTATGGGGCAAGAGTGGATAAATAAGACGAAAGCTTTGGAGGGTAGTTCCGTTGTGCTTGATGTGGCTTATTTGGCAAGAGAGGAATCGTAGATATTTTGATAGGGATGAGAGTTGTCCCTTAGATTTAAGAGTTTTTTCTTTCTAGTTTGTTTAGTTTGGAGTCTAGGGAGTGTAAACCTACTCTTGATCAACTCCTTGGTATGATAGATATTTTAGGTGTTTAGAGAAATGTATAGGCTCTCTTGATTGTTCGGTCTCTTTTGGTTTTGTCGGTTTTTTGGCCTTTTGTTTTTTAATTTTAATTGTACGTGGGTGGCATCCCCTTAATGCCTTTTCAATAGTTATTACTTGAAAAAAAGGAGTTTTTCTTGAAAACCTCTCTCTCTCTCTCTCTCTCTCTCTCTCTCTCTCTCTCTCTCTCTCTCGCTTGCACTAGAATGGAATTGTGTACAGAGAACAGAACATCAACAAGATCACTCTATCATATCTCATTTAATTATCCTATCAATGGCAATAAGTTCACAACTTTTTCTACATACCTATGCCTGTAACTATAGATGTATATAAACACGTGTAGAAATATATATATGTGTGAGTGTGTCTCATAGATATATATGTTTGAGGAAGAAACCGTCATAGCTCGAGTCCAATTGCCTTTAATTAAGTAAGATACATTTTTCACATTATTTTTAACACGCCAGCCAAACACCAAAAAAATAGAAACAGAAAGATTATATCCTGTAAAAATATTTTACAAGAATTGTAAAATATTTTACTTCGACACAAATGGAGCCTATGTGTTTCTTCCTTGTCAAGTACAAGTGAGGAGCACATATTTTTGTATGTTCGGATACGGTGCATACTTGTCCCATCATGCCGTGAGGAGCCAATGTTGTACATATTTTGCCTTTCTAAGCTTCTATGTTGTCAAAATTGATAGTGCTCTTCGAGCTGGGTTCTTGAAATCGAGGGACTTTGTGATTGGATAGTATAAATGTTCTTGGGAATCAAATTAAACATGAAGCATTTTCTGAAGAGTGGATCGTTGATAATTGTTATATTTCGTTGTACATTTGTGCCTAGAGATTATCATGCGGTGTCTCCAAGGATTTTGTTCTTGAATTAGCATTTAGACAGGTTGCTTTCTGAGGGTAAAGTATCGCAAGAAACCTGTTATCTTTGTTCAATGGTGGTGGAGTATCACAATGAACTTATATCTCCGTTGCAGGAAGTACTGCCGAGATTGTCTCCTCGTCTGGGAGTTGAGCTAATCCAGAAGAAAATAGCAGCTGCATTGAGGCAATGAGAGTTTCCAGCAATGCTTTGTTGTTTGTTCGGTGTATGTAAGCCAAGTAGTACAAAAGATTATCGTAATGTTCATGGTACTTATCTGTGTCTCTAGTGACACACAGATTGAAACATGTTCAAAATCAAGTTTTTTAGGCTTCCTTTCTATATCAAGTGTAAAAACATAACCAATGACTTTGGTGTCATTTCTTGTTACCCAAGACATGGATGTGGCTGTCAACTTCTATCCTGCAACTAGTATCCCTTTTCAGGTCATGTATTTTCGTTACTTTTCTCTGGGAGACTAAAATTTAGTTGCAGCAATTCCTGCAATTTGATGTTCTTGGGGTATTGCAGGCGATGCAGTTTGAGAGTGTAGAAGTTTGAAATTGAGTGTAATTGGTAGATGCAGTTTGAGATTGAGTTAGGGCCGGCCCTACACTTTTGGAGGCCCTAGGCGTATCTGCATCATGGGGCCTATCTGTATGTATGTTCTTGTTAGTTTTAACTAATTTGAGCTTATAAAAAGTCTTAAATGAAACATAGGGTAAAATACTTATAAAAATGAACGGTAGCAAGTGTTTTTTTTTTTTTTTGTAATTTTGCGAAAAAGTATAGCAATAAATATTTGGTTGTGTAGCTAATAACATGTGGTTTGTAGTACGAAGGGTATGTAAACTTATTTTTGTCTGGGTTGAATCTCAATGGGTTAGATGTCATAAATAAGGTGCTTTTCCAATTATGCATCCCGCTAAAACAATGGAGACAAAACGTACAAGAATTGAACTCAAGATCTTTGGAAGGAGTGGCTTGTGTCTTATCGCTGGAACACATGCAAGGATTTGTATGAGTCTATGGTATTCAATATAGTATATTATTAACTTGAACTTAGGGTCCCTATTTTGGAACAAAAATTTGGAGACCCTAGGCAGCGGTCTATTGGCCCTTGCCTTGGATTAAGTGCATAAAAGTTTGAGTTTAAGTGTAATTGGTTTATATGGCAGGCTCTGCTACCCTTTTTTCTACTCCGTATATGTTTTTATCAATAGAAGCGTAGGAGATGTTTCATTTGGTGGTTGGTGTGGGGCAATCCGCCATATCCTTCTTAGTCCCATTTTTTTTTTCATTATTTCCTTTTCCCTTAAAAGAATATCCATTTAAAAAATCAAGAATAACAAAGGACTTGCCGGCCCCGAACTCTTCTACTCCTAGGCCAGCGGCCCAGCGCCAGAGGAGAGGTTGGTAACTTCACTTTTTTTTGCCTTTCTATTTGACTTCATGAATAAAAACCAACTATGAGCATCTTAATGTTTCAAGTTCGATTCTCTTGGCTAATAATTCTTAGGGCCACTTTATTCCACGCGTAAGCGTGTGAAATGGCTGTAGGGATTAGTCCGAAATGCGCGTAAGCTGGTCCGGAACACCATGCATTACCGAAAGAAAAAAAAAAACCAATTACGAGTAGACGTTGGTTAAAACTTTTGAGGGGTATGTATCTACTGCTGGAGGATATTATCCTATGGCCACTCTTTCACAGAAGTATAATTAACTCAAAAGAGGGCGGATCTAATTTGAAGATTTATTAGAGCCATTAACAGTATATCTCAGCAGAGCAGAGATTGGTTCATTGTACCACCTTGAAATCACTTTGAAGTTTGTCAATTTCCTGAACTCCCCTCGATATCGAGCTTGACTCGATTGAAACTCAAAACGGTCCGTGATTGACTCGAAAGAAAATTCTACTGTATATAAGTTGAACTGCATTTGGAGCTTGTTAGATTTTATTAAAACCAAGTTTAAAAAACTCGTTTTTCTACTAATTAAGCTTGTATATATGCATATCCCCACACGTACCAAGCTGGATATGGTTGTTGATATCATGAGCCTTTCCTTGAAGTTTCTCTCTCTCTCTCTCTCTCTCTCTCTCTCTCTCTCTCTCTCTCTCTCTCTCTCTCTGTGGTGTGTGGAAAATGGATGCTTCTTGGATCTTACCCTCATGGAAATGCTGTCTGTTCATACCCCAAGATACAACAAAATTCAAAGCCCTCATAAATTGGAATCGCGCAATGGCCCATCCCCCCCAACAACCTAAGCCATTCCAATCTTTATGAGTTGGTGCATTATTAGTAAAACGTCGCTTTTAAGTAATATAGTCATAGGTACGGAACCCGTGTGGGCATTGTACCTAGTTAGTTCACATTACATGTATCAAAACTTCAGATAGACAGCTGGGTTTGAAATCCTATCTGTATAATTGGTAGTAATATGGTAGGGAGAGTGCCGAGAAAGAGAAAGATGCTGGTGATTATATAAAGAGAAGGTCTTTTTCCCGGCTCTGCCAAGAATAGTTGTTTATGGCACTAATCGCGACCATTCAAAAGTCTTTTGGGCGGTCCGAATGGGAATAGAATTTTTCCAAGGAAAAGTTAAACTCTTCCCTGGAAAAGTTTCATTTAAATCCGGACCGTCCAAAACCGAAATAGACAGCCGAGATCGCGCGAAGCCGTGAATAAGTTTTTCTCTTATATAAATATGTATATGATATAATACATGAATTCAATATTGGAATGGAATGACACGAAATGCAATATATGAATTGGTTAGACTACAAATCTAATGCAACCACATAACCTTCACATTTTTTTTTAAGAATATATTTTTTTTGGGCAACATTCCCGATAATTGAATGGAGGTACTAGGTTAAAATTTTGAGCCGAATCAGATGTCAATTGTATATCATTTAGATGGATTAAGGAATGGAAAATGACACTAGGGCCCCATTTTTGGTATGGGACATGGCCGGATTGGACAAATTATATCCAAGGGCACAATATATCTGATATTTGATTAAATTTTTTACGAGTGTGATTATATCTCCGTTTGATATATAACTTCACAAAATGTGGGCGGATTGAATTGCTGTATTATTTAATGAAAGGATTGGAAAATGAGGCCCCCCGGATAATAGATTTGATCATACTCGACATAGTATGAGATATTGGGTGGAGGAATTTAAATGTTGAATTTGTATGAAGAGGAAAATACTCCTGAAGGGTGGCTAGATAATTAAATGTTGAATTTGTATGAAGAGGAAAATACTCCTGAAGGGTGGCTAGATAATCCGATCTAGGGGCAGATTCACGTAGGGACCATTGGCCAAGGAGTAGTGTTACTACTACAGTATAAAAGAAGAAATTAGTCTAAGGAGAGGAAAATGTGAAGGCATAACCACAAACGAGAGGCTTGGTTGGTTCCTAGCCAAAAGTGTAAAAGGGTTGTACTGTACTCATATCATGTACGATTTCCAAGAATTAGATCATGGCCCACATTGGGAAAGGATATGTTTCGTCCAAGACTTGTGTGTTTTTCTGGCCTTAATTTCCTAAGGCAAAAACATAGTACTAGGTAGTAATAGTTAGTGTTTGGTGAACCGAATGATACGCAAATCCCATCGTTTAACTCAAAAGCCAGAGAGAGAGAGAGAGAGAGAGAGAGAGAGAAGGGCCAGTCAAGCCATGCAGTCATAAGCTCAGCCATGGATATTTCGAAGTACCAAAAAAAAAAGAAAAAACAAGATCGAAGCTCAGCCATCGAACGGTTGTGATGCATTTATATCATTTCCTTTAGTAACTCTCCTTGTCCGGGATCCTTCCCATCCTATCTTGAGAGAGAGAGAGAGGGAGAGAGAGAGAGAGACCATGACGCGTTTTTGGAGCTCCGAGACAGAGTAGCACCAGCTGTTTTTTTGCAAAGGCAATTCCTAATGTTTGAAGTGTTGCCTCTACGATTTCGTTGCATCAATTTTTTTTTTGCATCATACCATACGTTTCTAGTACGATATGGTGGAGTACATATAAAATAATAAGGTACGAGTAAGGTTGAGATACGATAATTACCCAAAAACAAAAAGGTTGAGATACGATAATTACCCAAAAACAAAAAGGTTGAGATACGATTATAAATAGTGGCCTAACTTAGTCATAAATATGCATAAGTTGGGTTACTACAAAGTAAAAAATTCCGGTGATAGCTAACCTCCCACAACATCCATCGACTCATGATTTGATGGTTGTTGGCAATGTGACGATGACTTGCATGTTGCATCATAAGGGACAAAGGGGGGGGGGGGGGTTTTTAGGTTTTGGAGAACTATTTTGTTCACCTATCTAATGGAGTTGTCCAAAAAATTTGGTGAACCGTGAAACCGGTCTGAACGAACCAAACCGTAAGTTTTGGATTAGATTCGTGAATTAATGGTCCGGACACATATTCAAAAATAAAAAACCATGACATATAGGTTCAGTTCACGGATTTTCATTATGAAAGTGTGGATTAACTGAACCGGACCGTGAAATATCTAAAAATAGTAAATAAAAACATATACTCCCTCCGTCCCTTTTTTTGTGTCCAGTATTCCATTTTGGGCTGTCCCTTAATAAGTGTCCATTTTGTAAAGTTAGAGGGGTTAAAGTTGGTGTATTGTCTATTTTGTCCCTAAAAGTAGATTTTATTTTGAAAAGTTAGTGAGTAAAAGTGTAATGATGATGGGTAAGTAGGGAAAGTGGAGGAAAAAGTTGATGTGAAAGGTGTAATGATGATGTCTTTATAATAAGTTGGAGTTACGAAGCAGGACACTTAAAAAGGGACGGAGGGAGTATATATATATATATATATATATATATATATATATATATGTGTGTGTGTGTGTGTGTGTGTGTGTGTGTGTGTAATATTTAGTAGATAATTATAACGATTGTACCCTAATGCGATGTATTGTAATATTACAAAACCCAAGGGAGTAAACTGTAACTTCATTTCTAGAGAAAAAATGAAAACGTTAACAAATGCATTGTTAGTTGCTGACTTGCAGTAATGTTTGGTTGCATATTGATTTTTGTGTTTATGGAATTGAATTTGTATGCAAGATAATTCTTGGTTTTTTTTTTGGCATGAATTTGGTCTTTTTTTTAATTTTTTATGGCAAATTCTAAAGGGTGTCCCTGAGGCACACTCTTGGGCACAAGTTTAGAATTTTGATACATTAATTGCACTTTGTTATACCCATCCCCAGATTGATAATAACCACATTGAAAATACAAATCATTCCATCCAAAGAAGTCCAAAAGTTTTTTGAATGACAAAAATGACCATAACTCTTTATCTTTCTCTATATTTAAAATAAAATTAAAAAACAAAAGTGAGGAAAAATGGGAAAGTGGAACCCGCCACTTCTATTTTCTCTTAGACTTCAACCAAGCCACTTCATATGCTTGCTCTCAAACCAGACCAAGTCTACCGTTTCACCAACCAAACTGAGCAGTATGAATTTTTTCTTCTACATCTCCATATATTTTTTAGAGTTAAAGATTTTTCTCCGTGATATTTTCACTAGATGAAGATGTTTTTTTTGTATAACTATTTTTAATAGATAATGGCCTTTCAATACATAGAGAATGGATGCTGAATATCTGGAGCCTGAGTTAAACCAAAAAGAATAAATAATTTTGACTTGAATGAGCTTCCTCAAGAAGACGATAATATTGAGTCTGGTGAAAGTGTCAAAACGAGGAACAATTTAGCGGAAAATGACTTTCAACCTTTTCCAAAACAATATTTTCTCAGTGAAGAAGAGGCCTTCAATTTTCATTTTTGGTATCATGTTTTGTATAGTTGTTGTGCTACTGTATTTTTTTTTCTTTTGGACTTTGAAAGTTGAGATTCATGAGTTAATTTAATTATTTGTTGCAATACTATCCAATTGTTTGATTTTCCACATATATTATAAAAAATTGTTATGTTTCATTTTTTCTCTTTCGATACACTAAATGACGGAGTGCTAGTAGAGATAGTGATTGAACACTAGAATTGAAATTTTCATGTTTCCATAGTGGAGAATAAATTAAAAAACCTTTGAAGTACTAGAAGTCTACGTGCAGATAATTGAAATACGTTTCATTAGGTTTCATCTAACTAATGAGGGTATGCCAGTCATTAGGAAAAAGTATTACAAACATTTATGGGTAGTTTAGAAACTAGTGGTGAAACTTTATGCTTTGTGAGTATTCATAAACACAACGCATATGTCTAAGTACATTTATTGCACCTAAATAAATGCCCTAGGAGCACCTATTAGCGGGACCATTTTTTTTTTTATTGCATTTGTTACTTAATGTTTATGGAATGTAATTCGTGGATCGAACCGTGACTCACATATTAGATTGGAACCTGACCGTAGGACTTTTGATTATGACACGGATTGAATTTTCTAAAACTCGTGACTCACGGATTAAGATTAGATTCATAGTAATCCGATCCGAACAGTAGTATAGTATCGATACATGGTACCATACAAGTAAGAGTATGCCATGATTTTGAAATACCCATCATGCATATCTTTTATGGTTGTACACATATATTCCCTCCGCTCCTAAATGAGAGTTTATTTTCATTTTTTCATGTTATTTTTATCTTGTTTATATTTTTCAATTTATAATATTTTTTTATGAATTTAAAATTTTTTTAAATAAAATTATTTGAGATTTTTCAAACAAGATACATATTATATATTTTTAGTATTATAGATTGAAAAATATAAATAATTTTTTGAAGCATCCAGACTAATAACATGTACTTTTATTTAAAAACGAAGGGAGTATATGCATAGGGTTGAACTCTTTTTTGGTCAATGATTTTTAAATTCGTCCCTTCAATACGTGTTTTCAAACACGTGCGCATAGGTTGTTAATGCATTTTCTTTTGGTATCGATAACGGGGATACTTCGATAGTGGCTATTTCAAATCATGCATCTACCTTCATGTCTCCTCTCTCTTGCAAATCCTGGGAAGCTTCCTAGCTTTGACAGGATCCTATGTTTCTCCCTCTCTTAATTTCTTTAAAGTGCATTGTTAATTTTTTTGAATGGCATAAAAAAAATAGTACTCCCTCTGCTATTTTTAAGTGTTCTGCTTCGTAACTCCAACTTATTAAAAAAATATCATCATTATAACTTTCACATCAATTTTTTTCTCCACTTTTTCATCATCATTACACTTTTACTCACTAACTTTTTAAAATGAAATCTACTTTTTGGGACAAAATAGACAATGTACCAACTTTTACCCACTAACTTTACAAAATGGACACTTATTAAGGGACAACCCAAAATGAAATACTGGACTCTAAATAAGGGATGGAGGGAGTATTAATCTTTGGAAACAAATTACAAAGATTAAAATTAATGACCCTAAACACGAGGCATCTCACACGGAACAAGAGTATCCCAACATTGTTGACACCCCGCGCCGACAATCGTATACTGCTAGGACCCAAAGAGAAAGCAGCATCACCAGGTTGGCAAGTTTCCAACCAACCAATAACCAGATGACAGATACTCCTAAAGGAGAAATTTTGCACCCCAAATCAGCCTTTAAACCCAACACAGCTGCGGCACCATGAGAGCAAAAATGACTCAGTCACCGTTACAGTTTTCTAAAACTTCTCTTATGTATATATAAATTTCATTTCAATTAATTATAACTAGCCCCACTTCCATTATGTCAAAATGGGGTACTGACTTGTTGGGTAAGTGAACACTCTTAAAACAAATATATTAATTCGAGGTAATTTCCCGGATGGTCAGTGAGTGGTTGCAAACTTGCATATGGATTCCAGACTGCATGCCTTATTCCCATGTGTGCTAAAGGGAAAAAAAAACAGGGACTGCCCTTTTCCTCGCTATTACAGTGGTGCCTTTGACAATTATAGTCATCTTATTAACTGCCTTGTCTGTAAAATAAATACTTCTTTCGGATACTTCGCTTCGGAAGCTTCGTATCATCATGTCAAATGTATAACATCACTATACCCATTTCTTCATTATACAGAAGTGCACCCGAGGTTGTCTCCACTGGTCATGGGATTTGCTTCCAACTTGGAGGTGTGAGTTTGATTCTCGGGGGTAGACTAACCAGTTAGAAGGTGAAAGTTCATACGGGTAGCCTTATGGGCACGTCCAGTGCTTCTCCGTCCCAGCTTTTTCTAATTGATTTTCGTGAGTGTTGGTTCCTTGCGGTTGACCCTAGGTGAATTAGTTTCATCCCGTTTAATTAGTTGTGGGGATGCCTCCTAAGTTGTAAAAAGAAATTGTACAAAAGTGCTCGTAAATATGTGAAATATAACTTGGAATCCGCTCTTTTTATCATTTTCTCATCCAAATGATCGTCTCCTGGGCAGATGATTCTTTCATTTTTAATTATTTCTTGTAGTTTTTGTGTGTATAACAGTATCCTGCTCGATCGGAAATCCATGGATCACAGACGGTATCTCCCATGGCCTTGCGTCAGACTCTTTATCCAGGAGGGAGTGATGATTGACTACTTAAGGTCCGCCATGAAACCTAAACATATGGATTTTTCTACTTACATACACATATTACTACATGCTGCAGGCTATGTGGACCGAAATTCCGCTATGGTCCAAATGTCCATTCTAACCGCTACTAAATATTGAGACTTTGCAATGTGTTATCGATCAATGCGTTTACACGCCAAAATATGTGTACATGCATGTGCCCCTAAATTGTTTATGAAAATTTGAGTTCCAATCATGGTTATACTATGCCGTTCAAAAATCATGGTTATACATATTTTTGTTGCTAAAGTTTTTGGACATTTTTTTGAACAGAGTTTTGTTAATTTGTTGCTAAAGTGATCAACAAATCATTGAGACAAAGCCCTAAAGGTGGTCAAACTTGGAATACACAAAAAGTTGCTAATGAAAGGACAAATTAGTCATTTCAACAAGAACAAGCTACGTTTATATTCTCTCACTAAGAGAGCTGGAAATTATCTGTCTCCCATTTCATGTTACGTAGAATCTTATTTTCCTTGACTTGGGGATCTGCTTGCTAGCTAGTAAAAATAAGCCACAAACCTCCTCATCTATAAATAGCTCTCACATCTTCTCAGATAAACTCACCATATCATGCCCATCACCATATAGCAATATATCACAACATCCAAAAGCCACATTACAAAGAACTGAAGCACAAAGAAAATAACAGAGAGAGAGAGAGAGAGAGAGAGAGAGAGTATTGATCAAATCCGCAGAGCCAAATTAAACAAAGCTTAATGTCGTCATCAGCAACATCATCATCATCTTCATTGACAAAGAAGAAGTATAAGGGAGTGAGAATGAGAAGCTGGGGGTCATGGGTTTCTGAGATTAGGGCACCAAACCAAAAAACAAGAATATGGTTGGGCTCTTACTCCACCCCAGAGGCAGCTGCTAGAGCCTATGATGCTGCCCTCTTGTGCCTCAAGGGCAATTCTGTCAATCTCAACTTCCCTACCTCCTCGCTAAACTTCCACCGCCACCACCACGACTCTACCACCACCACTGCCACTTTGTCCCCGAAGTCCATCCAAAGAGTGGCTGCAGCTGCTGCCAGTTATCCTTTCAATGACAACTACAATCCCACCACCTCTCCACCACCACCCTCCTCCTCCTCGGTGTCATCGCCATTACTTTCTTCTTCGTCTTCCCCATCCGATCATTTTGAGGATGATGTATCATTACTATTGTCATCATCCTTAGATCCAAACACGCCTTATGGAACGTATGAATCATCATGGTACTCCTTTGATTCACCAAAGTACTCTCATATGCTCAACGAGGCAATTTTCGGTCCACCGGTGATTGAAGATCATGTCTACGAGGAAGGCGATATTTGTCTATGGAGCTTTTGCTGATCATCAGGAATTCAGAATTCAGTCAAAATAAAGACAACTGATCAATTAAATCCTAGCTATATGAATAATTTATTCATTCTTTATATCTTTTACATGATGGTCTTCAAATTGACTCGAAGACATTCTTATAGTGACCCAGTTTGATTACTTGTTAGTGCATGTGAGTTATAGGAGATTGAAATTAAATGGAGAGAGTCATTTTGTGGACTCTCCAATGCTATATATATATATATATATATATATATATATATATATATATATATATATATATATATATATATACAGTCAGGAGGTGTGGACCGGAGCTCCGGTCCGCACCTCTCCATTTTTCACATTTCCCGATTGAATTTCGATGATCCGAGCCGCTCAATGTGATCAGAACGTGATTTTCAGGGTACTCGCGAGAAATCAGCAAAAAAAATGACCGGAAAGGACTTGATCTGAGCAGTTTTTTTTTGAACGGTGAACACATTGAGCGGCTCGGATCATCGAAATTCAATCGGAAAATTGGAGGTACGGATGAGTGCGGACCGTAAGGGTGTGGACTTGATCCGGACTGATATATATATATATATATATATATCTTTTCTGTCTTTCCATTAATTGTACCTACGTTATAAATTAAGTTTACACAAAATTGTTTAACATTTCAAACTCTGTGTAGACAAGTTTGAAATGCCAGATTGGGAAGAAGTTACGAGGGACGTGTATACATGATGAATGCGAGAAAGCATTGAAAGAGTGTGTTATTCAAAATCAGTAGGTTCAAGGGTTCGGACTTTGCCTTCTGGAAGTTACAGATAGGGGACTATCTCTATCAAAATGATCTTTACCGGCCATTGCTGGGTAAAGACACAAAGAACTTTTTGGGTGTATTTTGAATCACAAGTCTAAAAATGCAAAAATACTAGAAATTCAATTGCCCAATGCGGGGGTTCGGTTTCAGGGATCTATATTTGCTGAAAAAACAAAACTGGTCTCAAAATTGTACAGAGATGACAGCGGTTGGTTGTTCTGAACCGCATGTTTGGATTGCCATTGACAGTTTAATTCAAAGGTATTTAAGTACATCGTTTTTTAGAATATCAAACACTGGTCAATGGGTTGAAATTAGATGAGTGTGATGTGGCATGGCAGTTTACGTACAAGAAGTCTGGGAGGAAGAACAAGATTTTTTGGAGGTTTAAAATTGGTTACGACACCCGTAAGGTAACCACATAACTAATTCACAACCCTCATGCAAACGGAAGATCAGGGTTTTTCTCATTCCATTTACTCAACTACAGTATACATGGTTTTACATAACAGTAACTGCAGATTTGGTGAGGAAATGTTCAATGAGTATAAATTGCTCTTTCCCTGCGAAACTGTGTACCCTTTATCAAAACGTTTGAGAAGATACCGCCTAGAGGAAACACTCGCAGCAATGCACTCAGGTCTCAGCATAAAATGTTATGGAGCAATCCTGGGAGGGTCACGAGGGAACATAGAAGTTTTGCGGATGTTGTTGAGGGCACAAAAGAGCATTACCACGCGCTTCGATCTCGCCCCAAAACCACCATGTGGAGGTGCACCATACCTACAGCACAACAGTAGTGAATCAGATTTCACTAGTTTCTATCATCGTCACCTTGGATGTCCTAAGATCGCCAAATAATTTTTTTGCTGGCCAAGAGTATTTCCGCAAGACAACTCGTTCGGTAAGAGTAGATAGAACTTGAAAATAACATACGGGATATGGAATCTGTCTTTTTTTTAACAAAAATAGTACGCAGAATCTATTTACCTGAATGCTACCCATAAAATGATCTCACTAATGTGTAATAAAATAGCTCACAAATTGAGAACATACGGGATTCATAGATAGCACAGTATAATGAAAACTGGTCATCTGGGACACATTTAGATCAAGAGCTGGCTGCCGTAGGTGGTTGTAGTATATTCTTGGTCTGATAACTCAATCGAGCAAAGGAATTTGCATGCATGATCGAATGAGCATAACCATCTGTGGAAATTAAAATGTTGTAATGATCATGGTCCAACATGATGATCAGATAGCATCGATAGAACTACAGTTACGACAACAACTCATGATTATTGTCACAACGAGACTGACGATGTTAATGATAAGAGAAACATCAAGTATGGCCTGGCAAACTTGTAAGGTTTATCGGTAAAAGTTCAAGAAAATACAGTAGGTAATACTAAGGTCACTTTGAACAAATGTAAATTCAATAAACATTCTGTTCCAAAAGCTAGACTAAGGTCTCAAAATTCTCAAATATTAACATGTAATGGCATGCAGCAAAACCTATACAATGGAAGAAAACATACTGAATATTCAATGTCATTTAAGTTTCAAAATAGGAAAAGCAAAACTTCCAATATCAGGTAGTTGTACAGGTAACCCAACCAAAAAGTTTGAAAATGAAATATCTTGTCACACCCCAAAAATTAGAAGTGATTGGCCGTGAACCATGAGGCTAACTCATAGAACACGCGGATCAAAAAAAAAAAAAACTCATAGAACACGCAGTCTGAATAAATCAAAGTAACTGAAAATCAAATGATCGTTTTTTTGTTATTAATCAAATACAAAGCCAAATGTGTCTCAATCATAAACATGGGGTACAACCGTTCTATGAATCAAACAATATCTAGTGGTCCAACAATAAAAAAAAAAATTGTTATTTGACAATTGTTTTCAATGCGGAAGCGATTTATTAAAATAAAATTTGAATGAGATACCTTAAGGAGGTCAACAAAAGAAATTCCCGAGATGTCGCCAGAATCCTTGTCTAACTCCCCAACTTGCCTGAAAGAGAAGTTAGAATAAATCCATCAGCTGACGAGTTCAGTGAATAGCAACACTACAAGAAATTACATCATTACCGACTAAAATTCCCGACTAAAATAAATTTAGTCACCTACTGTTGGACAATTACCGACTAAAATTATTTAATCGGGAAATAATAATCTTTGCCGACTAAAACAAATTTTAGTCGAGAAATAATAATGTTTGCCGACCAAAAAAAATAAATTTAGTCGGAAAATATAAATTTTCCCCTAATTTGAAAAAAAAATAAATGAAAAACATTTTCCGACTAAATAATTTAGTAGGGAATATGTAATATTTGCCGACTAAAATTACATTTGGTCGGAAAATATCAATTTTCCTCTAATTTTAAAAAAATCAATAAATGAAAAAACATTTCCCGACTAAATAATTTAGTAGGGAGTAGTAATATTTGCTGACTAAAATTACATTTCGTCGGTGAATATCAAATTTTTTTCTAATTTACGAAATCGATCAACAAATGAAAAACATTTCCTGACTAAATAATTTAGTATGGAATAGGTAATATTTGCCGACTAAAATTACATTTGGTCGGTGAATATCAAATTTTTTCCCCTTTTATACAAATTTCAATAAAGGAAATATTTGTTCCGATGGACATTGATCACGATGCAACCTTTCCTGATCCAAACCGTTCTTTTTTTTTTTCCTTCTTTAATCATAAGATTTTCATAAATTTTTGGCTCGATCGGGTTGAGGAAAGCTGTCTATCAGCATGCAAATTCTTAAATTAAAAGAATTTTTTTGTCAGATCAAGTGTCTATCCATAGGCGATTAACTTCATTTTTGGTACGAATGATCTAATTTGTATTACGTCAAAAGAGATGATTTGAATTTTGCCAAAAAAAGACCTCAAGCAAGGCTTGGTTAGTGCACTATAACACTTAAACGTCTCCAAACGCATTAAATATCTTTTGATCTTAATTAATTGAAAAGTCGCACGGACTCCCAAAAATGACTAAAAAAATTAGAATTGAGGAAGTAATAATTAAGAACTGTGCGCAAAAAGAAAGGGTTGGATCACTAAACTCAAACCGAACGTAGTCGCGTTTCTTGGGAAGAAGATAGTAGTTGGTGTTGGTGTTGTTGTACGGTGTGGTGTGGTTGTTGTGCTGATCAAGGTTATGTTCTGTGGTTTTTGCTGTCTCTCAACCGCCCTTGACATGGTGGCAGTGAGGGTCTTGATCAACGTTTTTGGGCGGCTGAACTTAAGGCCAGGTGTGGATTTGTTGTTTGCTCGTAGGTTTTGCTTTAGTTTTTGTTTACTTTTTTTTTTTTGTTGGTTTTCTTCCCCTGCATGGGAATTTCTCTCACTCCTTGTGTGTGTTGTTTTGGTGGGTTTTCTACGTCGTCTTGATGGCTTTTCGAGGTCGGAAACGAGTCTTGTCCAGAATGTTCAATTCGTTTGTGAGTTTAGGTCTCTTTTGTGGTTGCTTTCCTCTTTCCTTGGAGGTGGCTACCTGTTCGGCCATTCCTGATATATGTTTTTCATATCAATGAAAGTATCTCTAAAATTTGACCAAAAAATTAAAAATTTGGTAAGAACCCCAGCCCCGTTATATATTTTAGCAAAAAATTAAATAGACATCCTATCGAAGTCATCATGGGTTCCATAGAGTTAAATGCCAAGTCTTTGTCATTGGATGGTTCTGCCCGTTGTCTTGGTCGATGTTGATGGTAAGCCCCTTCATATTCCCATTGACTTGGGCATGCTTGTCTTTGATCCAAAGACTCCACACATACTTCTTGGAGTAGTCTTTTCTGCCGTTTTCATTTTTGTCCTCCTAGCTAGCCTAATATAAGCGTACAAGATCACTCTGCCCGTCTATTTTGGTCCCCATTTATTTACTATTTTTTTGTCCCACATATACCAAGTAATCGCTGGGACTAAACCAGTCATGCATCGTTTTCAAAATGTATCTAGTCTTTGGGACTAATTAATTATAAAGCAGAAATACATTTTATAAGTGCATATCTATTTTATAATTAACCTCTTAATTTAGTTATTCTTTGGATTTGTAAATTAAAAGTATCTAACATGTGAATCTAACTTTTGGCCCCAGCAAACAAAATTCCTTACTCCACCCCTAGGTGCAATGAATCTAATCTAATAGGCGACTCGTCCTCAGTGTCGTTATTAATGTGAAGAAAAATGAAATTATGTATTATTGATCATGTGTAGCTCATTTGCGGGCTTTAGATAACAAAAAGGTTAATAATTATTGCCCACTAAAGAACCCTTTTTGCACGAAGGCAATTAGCTATAAACTCATATCAAAACATTAGTTTTATTTAGGATTCCAGCAAAGCATTTCCTTGTTTTTCAAAATGACTTTTTAATAAAAACATTTTACCTATACTTTTAAGAAATCAATTTTGTCATAGAATATAAGCAAAATCAATAATTCTAATTCTAACACAAAACCTACTATCACTTATATCCCCACAATCGTTATCAATTGAACCTTAAATGGTACTATGCAGAGAAACGTTATCATTACGGCCCACACTATGACAGTAACCAAAATGACAAAGGTTTACGAACTTATACATCTCTATGGGTGAGACAACATTGGCTGGAAATGTATAAGCGAACGACATGGTCAACAGTGGCGGGCAGGGATTTTGACCCGGAAGGACCGGCTTAATAGACATATATTTTTGAAAAATTTATATAAATGGTCCTCATAGTTTCACCCGAGTCTCATTTTCGTCCTCCAAGTATATTATGTGGTCGCCGATATCGAGTGATCTTCGATTTTGGTGACAATGCTATAATTGGTAATAAGTGAAATCCTAAAGGTTCAGATCAAGCATTATAAAAAATTACTCGGCAGTTATGTTTTACAATTTATACCTTTGATTTACTTGATAGTTAACTAGGTCTTATGTTGCACTTATTGTTGCAGAAGCCACACGATCGCGAGAAAGTCATTATGATCGAGACCTTTCATTTTGTTACACTTGTTGAATAATTCATCCTCGTAAATTTGTGACTCGATTAGGTTTAGAAAACCCCTTTATCGAGACATGAACTCATAATAAAATAATATTTTTGTTCAAACAATTGTCTAATGACAAACGATCAAACTATAATCTCTGGTAAAGAATGATCTTTAACCCAGTAATAAAACGAAGATAGATGGTTCTAACCTGGCAAAAAGACCTCAAGTGGGGCTCGGGTGATAATGGTTCTAATTTGCGTATTTGGAGAAATAGGTTCTATCTGTGAATGTGATTGCAATATTCTCTTTTAGTGTGTACGTCCTAAAAAAAAGATTTAGTGCTAACAAGTTTTTTTGTATTTTAAGAAAGTAAATTTAAAAGCTTATCAAAAAAAAAAAAAATTTAAAAAATAAGAGTAAAACAGACGAAACCGAATGGTATAAGTATATTTATTACCGAAAAGAAAACAAAGTACAGCGGTGGCGGAGTGGCAAGTTGCGTGTGGGATGAACCATATGATCTTAGGTTCAAGAATTGGGGCTCCATCTTGGAACAAGGGAATCTTACCAAGGCAAATCCCCATCAAAAAGGGCAATTTAATTTTTCCATTTTGGCGACACCCCCTAATTTTTTTGTAATAACATTTGACGCCATAATGCAATTATAATTGCCGACTAAACATTTAGTTGGCAAAAGTTAACTTTACCAACTAAAAGAGAAACTGCGACTAAGTTTTTTAGTCACCCATTTAGTCGCTAAAACCATCCATTGGCCGACTAAACTTGTAATTGCCGACTCTCACTCCTCGACTAAATTGCCGACCAAATTATTTAGTCGGGAAAACCATTTTGTGACTAAAAAGGTTACATTAGGTGACTAAACCTTTAGTCGGCAATTGTGTTTTTTCTTGTAGTGCAAGTATGTATATTAAATAAAGTTGAAAACGGAGATTAAAATAATTACCATTAAACATAATTTGGCATACGAGGTGTCCAACAAAATAATAAATTAATCAATGAAGAATTTAACCAGTAAATATTCTTTGTGGTGATCACAACAATAACTCTATCAATAATGGGGAACTACAATGAAACAGTACCACGGCCAAAATAAATCTCATCAAAATTGGATCCAATATCAAACTTAGAGTCACCAGGGTTGGCAGCCCGTGGTACTTTTCCCTAAGACAATCCGGCGAAAGAAAGCCTTTGAGTATTAGGGTCACTGGCCTAACACGGTCTTTTCCCCAATGGCTATGGTCACCAACACAAAGAGGAATAATTTCCCTGGACTTCCGAAATAAATAATTGTTCCCATTAATATCCACCAAGATCTCACCACCAAGAAACAATAACAATTGATTTCACCAAAAGTTCATCGCATGCCAATTTATAGAACAACTTATAAACAGTTTTGAGTCTCCGAATAACATTATATATTTTTGAAGGAAATACTTTTAAGGGACACAAGGATATTTCGAAAATACGTAACATTCTTAACTACTCACCTGGGTCCAAGGCTAATGCAATCGAACGACACAAAATGATGCTAACCTGAACAAAATAATCATATACAAAATTATCATTAACTGTATCACCTTATCGACAACAAAGTGGAACTACCTAAAAATAATACTTTCCTAACCTACGACTAAAACCCAACACTTTAATCGCAAGTCTAAGGGTCCACGCACAAACTCATGGCAGTACCATGTGCCAGAACTCTTCTACTCCATAGACCAATATTAATCCAAAACAAACCCTTATAATACAACTAGATTCTCTACAAGGCAAAACACCTAATCCCACATCAACAGATCATCACCCACACATGCACCCCGCACAAACCACCAACCCAAAACACCTCCATGGTCCAATAGCATTAGAAAGAAAACAATCAGTGCCAAAAGAATGGGAACCCATTTAACCTCCCAGTAGCTCCACTTTTATATACCACCAAATAAAAGTCTAACTTTACTCCAACCCATGTAATGAATGAAAAGAGAAATAGGAATAAAGAAAAAAAGAATCGCTTACCGATTGATCACCAATGAGCCGAATCCTTGACTGCGTCTCTTTCTCTCTCTACACACTCACAATCACAAATAAAATTCAATATATAAATTCTATACCAGTGCTCAATTCATGAACCCGATGTTTTCTTAAAAGAAGAGACAAAGAGAGACGAACAAAATTACCTCAAGTGAACCCAGTGGAAATCTCCTCTGACTGCAGCAGCTCTCTCAATCTCTTATCACAAATCAATCTCTTATCACAAAAGTTCTCTCCAAGCCAAATAAAAACCCTACACGGTAAAGATAACTCCTAACTTTGTAAAACTACCCACTAACCTATATTATACTCCCTCCGTCCCAAATTGGATGTCAATTTTTGATATCTGTGCCAATTTCAATTATTTATATCTTTCAATATGGATCTCAAAATATATGCAATATGGATCTTGTTTGATAGTTCTTGATTAGTTCTATTATACAAAATTTTCAAACTCATGAAAAATATTATAGATTGAAAGATATAAGCGATGAAAAATGACACGAGTTTCAAAAATTGTCATCCATTTTGGGACGGAGGGAGTAGCTAATTAGTTAATTAGATTTGTATAGAACGTAACACAATTTATAAAATTACCATCTGGTACCACTATTTTACCCAAAATCAATCTCACACCCCAAATATTACAATTGTGACAACAATACCCATACCGCTTGCAAAGTAATTAATTGGGACCCAGTCATAACACCAATTAATAACGACAATATGACTAATTAAATAAATGAAAATGCAAGGCCGTAACATCCTTCCCCCCTTATAAGAAATTTTGTCCTCGAAATTGCACACTAACCTTAAGCAATGGTTTTTTTCTGTGCATTTCATCTTCATGCTCCAAAGTAGCTTCATAAACCGAGTTCATGCTCCAAAGTAGCTTCATAAACTGAGTGCTTACCACAACACTTTGACCAAATTCTTTTTTCTTTCTCGAAATGCCTTTCTCTTCATATCAAGTATCTCAATGGGTTGCTCATCATAGGTTAAGTCATCTTGAACATGAAGTGGCTTTTAATCAATCACACTGGATGGACTATGCACATGCTTCCTCAACATCGTCATATGAAAAACATTATGAGCCCGAACCAACTAACCAGCAATGCCAGACAATATGCTACCTCACCAACCACCTCAAAAGGCCCAATTTAAATAGTGAGGACTCAACTTCCTCTTTTTGCCAAACCAAAGAACACCTCTCCATGGGAATACCTTGAGAAACACAATATCTCCTATTGTAAACTCCAAGTCCTTCCAATGACTATTTGGAAAAGAATCTCTTGTACTATGCATAGCAATTTTTTCGAAAATTGAACTTACTCAAAACTATCAAAGAAATTAATCAACCAATTCAACCTCATCAACCAAACTAATATTTTGAGAATTGTAAAAGAATGTCAAACTAATAGTCACTAGTTTACCATCATTTCAAAAATATACATAGGCCACCTAGTTTTTCCAAATAAAATTCTATATCAAATAAAAGCTCTTTTTTTTTTTTTTGTAAAAATTTAGTTACTGCAAACAGTGTAGCATCGTGAAAAGAAGTCAAAATTACTACAAATAAAATAGTCAAGGCATCAATTCCTTATCGCAGTTAAAAGTTTTGACCTCAGAATTGGTTTACACCATTATAGTACATCTTTAACATAATAAAAAATCAGTATATCATATTTTCCACTCATTTTTTTTTAGTGTCACCCTCAAATGTTTCAAGCACGTGGCTTAGCACAACCGTACTTGGAATTTAAAATGTCCAAGTGAAAAGTTTACTTGCTCCATAAGATTTGTATGGCATACAACAAATATTTTGAAAGTTAATGCCGATTAAAATACTTTGAAAGTTAAATATACATCTTTCAATGCGAACGCTAATAATCCCCTCTTTTTCCTTTTTTTTTAGTAGTTAGTCATCAAACCCAAATACAATTCTCATCACAAGGAATCCGAACCAAAATTTGAAATCACCGTAAGAATTCTCGAATCTCCAAAAACTCCATAAGATTGAACTTGTCAACTTTCAGTAACTCCCAAACTATATCCATTCAGTAATTATGAGACTTAAACCCACTTATTTCCTTATTGTATTCCGTAGCATTGCACCTAAATATATCTAGCGTAGTTTCCAGCTAGTAGATCATAACCTAACATCAACAAACTCACTCACACCATAACTAATAATAATATCAAGCCCTCTAAAAGAAATCGAATCTCCATAACTTGAATTGGTTGCTCATTTTTCTATGAAATTAAATACATGACTAACCACTTATCAAACCACACCAAATCACTTAACCAAATGTAACTCTCAAAGATCCGAACAAATTGCACCACCATAAACAAAATATGATATTATCCATACTTCACTATGACATACGCTTCAAGGACTACCAACCAATGACTATCTGTTACTCTCTCTTAAAAGTGTTATATAAACTAGTGCATAAATTAGACAGTCACGTATTCCACACTAAAATTTCGTACAATCATTATAATCCCTGAAGGTATAGCAATAAAGCTCCATCAACAACCGAATCAAACGTCTGAAAATTCATCGTGTTCTTTCACTTAGTAAAGTAAAACTTTGATGTCCAACTTTCACATTTCTAGCTATGATATTTAACTATCTCCTCCGCATCTAA
Organism: Rhododendron vialii; assembly: GCF_030253575.1. NCBI lineage: Eukaryota > Viridiplantae > Streptophyta > Magnoliopsida > Ericales > Ericaceae > Rhododendron > Rhododendron vialii. Next base: position 23,898,321 of record NC_080562.1, on the reverse strand, counting down.
CACGATAATAGTTAAGTTCCAAAAGCACATATAAGTCTTCATGACATCTTACTACCTTCCATAGCTACGAACCAACATAAATATTTTCACAAACAATCTACCTGATACTATGTTCCAAGTTCACCCTAAACGAACTAACTTTATGCTAATAGTTAAGATAGTCTATCAACTAATCAATCAAGGTAAGAATTAATAGTCATGGAAAGAATCAAAACAATTCCAACTCATACTAGGTAAGCCAAATTCTTAGGATTGATCTCCAACAATTAACTACTACAATCCACTCACTCACAAAACCCAAAGTCTACTAATGAACTCCTCAAACCTCAAAGATTTTGATAGTTGTTACAATATCACAAGTCGATCAGGTGATCTAACAGATCACCTTTTGTTATTGATTGTTTACTAATCAGCTATACGTGTGACATCCCACTTTTTTTCGGCTAAATAAAATTAATAATATTTTTGACACAAATAACTCAATTATTTTATATTTCTTTTTCAAACTTCTCTCTAATAAAAATAAACTCGAATAATTTTTATTTTTATGTACAATATCGAGCTATGCGTATTCTATATTATTTGGGCCGCTTATTTTTATTTGGGTCGGACTTAATCTTAAAATTTCAGATGGGCCTTATAGTGAAAGTATATTTTATAGGATATAGTGTTCTTTTATTCTTATAATATTGAGAACTAGGGTATATTATTTCTACGTTAATAGAGAGACCTAGGGCTTGGAGAGAAAGTGTGCTGTAGAGAGAGAGAGAGAGAGAGAGAGAGAGAGGCTGATCATGAGGAACAAGAGAAGTTGGGTTAGTGTTTTCCTTGTCTCTTTACTTCAGACTTCGTAATTTATGCTCTCAATACAAAATCTACTATTATATATAGCATGTGTGCATGTGTTAGTTGTGTGTGCCGTGGGTATAATGGTTAGTTGTGGTGGTGTGATAGGTTCTGCTCATGGCTGGGTGCATGTATGCATATTATATTAGTAACCAGCATGTATGCATATACCTATAGTTTTGTAGTGGTAATTAAATGATAACTAATCCAGTAGTTCTTCATTTCATTGATTTCTGTATATGTGCACTTTTGTGTTTCAGACTAGAAGAGTATTCAAGCATTTCACTTTTGTGATCTAACTTTCCGATCGAGGTGAGTGGTTAAGCATGTGATCCTTTCTTTTGGAATCCTCTTGAGCCAATCTATTCTTGACAATTCGTTATTCATTTTGATCCGATGATAATTATTCTTATTCTTATTCGTGCTCTCATAATTATTGACAATTAATGTACCATTTGGCATACAAGGTTAATTGGGAATATTTGTGATTGATCGATTGTCCTTACTTTTACTGTCGTCGATTCGTTGACTCCATAATATTATTGTGACTTTGCAACGGCATGGAGAATAATCCTGTTGCAGTGACTCTGGTTCGTCGTTGTCCTTTCGTGTTGGGACCATGGATTATGTTTATATTTGTGAAAGTTCAAGGAAAAGACCCGTGAAATATCGTGGTGACTTTGGCTGCTAGGGAAAAGACTTGTGAAATACCCTGTGACTCTAGTGCTCAACGTATAGGGAAAAGACTTGTGAAATATCCTGTGACCCTATTCCGGATCGGCTTAGGAAAAAGTCCCAAGCGCCATCCTGTGGTGACTCTAAGTACAGTGTTGGATCCAACGGGCTAAGCCCTGAGAAAATATTTGGCAATTGATATTTGGTACTTGGTAATTGGAAGATATGGTTCCCACTTTGGTTTGGACTACCTCATTATTGATGTTCATTGTTCTGATATTGTTGAGCAGACTGTTGGTATAGAATGATTGTTATCATTGTTCGATTGTTGTTGTGATAATTCGTTATTCAGTCATTCATCTTTCGATAGTATTTGCTGAGCCATTGATTTTGTTAGTTTGTTGGTATTATTCGTTGAACTTCGACCTTCCTTAATTTGACACCATTTCTTTAGAGCCCTTCTTATCCTTGATTTATATGTATGCCACTTTGTATTATTACCCTTAACATGCTTAACTACTCACTGAGCTCGTCAGCTGACGGATTTATTTCACTTTTATTTTTAGGTTAATGCATGGGGCATTGTAGTGGACTCGGCGGCGTTGTCGGGACCTTGTGTTTAAACCTCTAGGGCGTTTGCATTTTTATTTTTTTATCATGTCAAACTGCTTCCGTACTTTTATTTATTTGCTTTTGCACTTTTATTAATTGGCAGTTCATTGTGGAGTTCGGAGATTGAAAAATATGAGATATTGTGTCATTTGCTTAAGAAAAACATTGGCTTGGAGTCGCACATTTTATTGTAATAAAATATTTAGTTTTCTTTATTTGTTTCAAGGTTTTAAAAATATTTTTAATTAGGCTTCGTGTCCATTGATTGCTTCATGGTGCACGGCTGGTCATGCTCCCCGATTTGGGGCGTGACAAAAGTGGAATCAGAGCTTAGGTTTCGATTTTTATATTTGCATTTGGCATAGCATCATGTCTTAGAAGAGGTCCAGGTCCCCGGATTCCCATAGGCTTGTGAGTTCATCTTTTGTTTGTATAATTTTGTATCTTATTGACTGTAATATTATATTTTCAAGGTTAGGTAATGGTTCGTCCACGTTGTAATACTAGGTCGACAAATGAGAGTCTAGGAGTTCATGGCCGAGGTCGGGCCACTCCTACAGTTCGCGGCTGTGGTTAGGCCACTCCTTTAGCACATGGTTGTGGTTGCGCCAACCCAATAGGCCATGGCTGAGGTAGTGCTGAGGCTGAAGTTTTTGATGATGTAGATGAAACAGAAAATGATGCTAATCTTGTAATGACCCTAATTTTGGCCCTAGATTTTTTCGAAAGTTTATTAATTTCTTTTAATTAGTTAATGTAATAATTATTATGTAACCTAATTTAATTGATTACATGTTAGTTTTTATAATTAACTTTAACCCTTTATATATTTGTAAATACATATGTACGTATATCTAGATATTTGTTATGTAAATATATACTAATTGTAACAATACTTTGTTTCCCTGAGAATGAGGGATTTTGCTCTCTCTCTCTCTCTCTCTCTCTCTCTCTCTCTCTCTCTCTCTCTCTCTCTCTCCTTACTTATTTTCCGCCACCACCACTGCCATACTCATCCTTTGCCACTACCCTACTCCCTTATCCCCAAATCACAACTACCATTATCACCTCCTCTCCCCATAAATCCGGCAGCCACCCTTTCCTCCCTATTTTTGAATTAAAATTACTCACCACACCACCTCTCTCTCTCTCCAATCTCCTCTATATAAATACACTCTTCATGTTCCTCCGAAAATTTCACACAAAAGCACACCACCACATTCACTGGAAATTCAGAGCAGAAAGGGAGAAAGCTTGAGTTTCTCCAATGGTGGTATAGAGAGAGAAAAACAGGTGGGTTTCAATTTCACACTAGTCCGGGCACCAATTCGGGTTACCCATCCATAGTCCAGACCTCAAGCATCCCAGAACCGATTCGCAAACAACCAAACCATTCCCGAGCAGCCCCCGTTGCCGTCGTCTTCCCCGCGAACCCGAAAACTCCATAACCGGGTTCCTAGTTGTTCGGCCGGAACCGAGGTAGAATAATCGCTCCCTTACTTTGTTCTAAGTATATTTAGTTTCTAGTTAATGTTTTTGATGGCTTGAAACGAATGAAAATGACCCCATGCACTAGTCCTATACAAAACCGAAAATACTCTGTTTTTCAAGAATGCTACTGTAGTCAGTAACCTTCACGTTTTGGTTTTAAATTTTTTTTAAGAAATTACAGTTCCCCCCTGCATTTACTTTAGATCCAAACTCGGCCCTAAACTATGTGTTGGCTTATTTTTTTTTATTTTACCACTACTTGTACATTTAATGTTTAGGTTGACAAAGATAGAAATAGAAAGTAGTCATTGTATTTAGAATAACTATAGATTTTTACATCTTTTTAATAATCAGTAGGTAGACTTGTGGTGAATAAAATGATAATGCCATGTAATGTGAAAAATGGAGTGTGTACTTAATTACTAAGTAAAACGCTGAACGTGATAAATTAGTTAGTAAAATATTCTAGTTTTAAAAAAAATAATATTAATATATCATTACCCTTTAATATTCTAGTGCTTACGAACAGTAATATACTAAGGTAGTCAAGGTTAGCATCTTAACAAAGGACTCACAAAATTTTCTTTTTTCCTAAGCTAATTACTAATTTACCAAGTCAAAGGAAGAACTAAGTGAGTAGAGTTTATAACCTGTACATATTATAAGTCTATCGACATTTTTTTTAGATTTAAAAGTTACTGAAATGAAATTAGGAGGCCGTAAACCAATAATTAAACTTAAGATCTTAAAGGGCTTTATTAAAAAAAAAAAATACATTAAATTTTTGTTAGTCTGTAAGAGTTATTAAAAGAGCCTTTAGGTCTATGAAATCGCTAACGGTACCTTTGAAATTAACAAAAATTATAATTAAATTACTTGTTCAACGAACCTTAAAGGCATCGGGTCAATCATAAAATATTATATGTTTACTTACTCACACAATATTATTTGATATGTACTTTTTATCTTATTGAAATGTATCATGTTATTATGAATTGAGTTGTTATTGATTGTATTATGTTGTACGTGCTAGAATGGACTTAGGTTCACTGGGTGGTTTCGAGTAGTGACTCACGTAGACGATGTTAAGTAATGGAAAATAATAAAGTGTTGAAAGTGTGAGTACTGCATGGATTGTGAATTGAGCCATGGCGATGGCAAGGGTAACCAATGGGGCCCTGTGTTAAAAAGGGTTACCTGCGGGGCCCGATAACGAGATATGTTGTGACACTAATATATGATACGTCATGGGAAGTTTCTCTTCGAGGAAGAGAATGGGTCTCATGAGACGGTTAAAGTTAGTGAGACGTTAATGTATGATACGTCATGGGAAGTTTCTCTTGGGAAAGAGAATGGGTCCTATGAGACGGTTATAGTTAGCGTGGGGTAGTGGATGTCCGACCCTATGTACGACACGTTATGGAATGACTCGATCTTCCTGTTATGGTCTTAAGTGAGAACATGCTCGATACATAACTTAGGTGCGCTCACCTAGGACCTTGGTGCAGGATAAGCAAGAGAAAGGGTGGACCCATGAGACAGTTGTAGTTAGTGGATGTGGAAGGAAAGGATCTTGTGGAGATGATCCTTAGATTTCATGTCAGATGATGGATAGTAAAGAAAAAGACGATATGCTATTATTCTATACTTCTCGTGTATTATCAATTGTACAGTAATATTATTGTTTTTTTTTTTTTGAATGTTAATTATAGAGTAAAGGGTTGGTAGGATTGGGATTATTCTACTTGGTGAATTATCACTCAGGATACGTTTGTATCCTGACAAATCGTTTGTTTCGGCGTTCAATTTGCCAGAGTTTGCAGGATTCCATAGTGTAGCAGTTGATACAGGTGGGACCCCTGCAACGGAGTCTGGGCCAACGTTGCTTGGAATTCGTGTCAAAACTAGAGTCGCTCTGGAGTTGCTTTTGTTAAATAAATGTACATAGATTTTTGTATTATTTTGAAATTATAATTTTTGTATAAGGATAAATAGGGGCTTAATAGTTTGTAAAATTCAGTGTATTTTAGGGTTAATGTTTCCGAAATTCCTTGAAAAATCGGGGCGTTACAGAATTTTTTGTAGAGTAAAGGGTTAGTAGGATTGGGATTATTCTACTTGGTGAATTATCACTCAGGATACGTTTGTATCCTGGCAAATCGTTTGCTTCGGCGTTCAATTTACTAAAGTTTGCAGGATTCCACAGTGGAGCAGTTGATACAAGTGAGACCCCTGAAACGGAGTCTAGGCCAATGTTGCTTGGAGTTCATGTCAAAACTAGAATCGCTCTGGAGTTGCTTTTGTTAAATAAATGTACATAGATTTTTGTATTATTTTGAAATTATAATTTTGATATAAGGATAAATAGGGGCCTAATAGTTTGTAAAATTCAGTGTATTTTAGGGTTAATGTTTTCGAAATTTCTTGGAAAATCGGGATGTTACAAATCTAGCCGACCCCGCTGTGGATCCAACTGATCCAACTACAAAAATTATTGCAAATTCTGGTGCACCCACAGGTTCTGTTGACTCGGTAGTTGCAGTTCAGGCATTTCAGACTTTTTTGGGATTATTTGCTGGGCATCAGGCCCAAATAGCACCAACAAATGCAACAAGGTCTTTGATATTGGACAAAGGCAATACTTTTGATAGATTTCTAAAGACTAATCCACCACCTTTTATGGGAACTGATAAGCCATCAGATGCTGAGACCTGGCTGTTGAAAATGGAAAAAATCTTTAATGTGTTGGGAAGGGTTAAAAAAAAGATTTATTTTTTTTAAAATACGTTCTTTATGTCTTTAGTATATTTTTAAAAAAAACCATAATTTTAACTTCTTCAGTTTGCTTATTAAGACAAATCACAAAAATAAAAACTTATAAATTTCAAGAATATATAACAAATCTCTATTATTGGAAAGTAACCACATAATATAGGATAGTCTAACTCTTATACTTTAACAATTTAACCAGTCTTGTGGGTTCCCCATCAGTTGTGGGCTCCACGAGAGTTACTGTGAGACTATGTTTGGAAGGTAGACATTTTAGGGGGAATGAAAATATGATTCATGAATTCTTAGGATTTCTATCTTTGAGGTAAAAATGGAATTGAAATATGGTTACTAATCTCCCAATTTAAAAGCAATCAGATTCCAGTATAGAAGACGAATTCGAGATTAATGTATAGAAAAGAGACTACAAGAAATTACACCATTCCCAACTAACAGTTTAGTTGGCAAAAGTTAGGAATTTAGTCGGCAAAAGTATTTCCCAACTAAAAAATTTGGTCGGCAATTTAATCGGCGAATTGCGGTCGGCAATAGTATTTTCCAACTAAAACACATTTAATCAGCAAATTATAACTTATAATTAGTCGCTAAATTTAATTATTGCCGACAAAAATATTTAGTCGGCAAAAGTATTTAGTCGGTAAATATTTAAACAATTAACGACTAATTATTTAGTTGGGATAATACTACTTTTTCCGACTAAATTTTTAGTCGGCAAATGTTAAACAACTTTTCCCAACTAAATTTTTAGTCGGCAAATGTCACATTTTCCCATAATGGTTTTTGGCAAGTTACAACTTTTCCCAGACTAAATATTTAGTCAGCAAATGTCACATTTTCCCATAATGGTTGTTGGCAAGTTACAACTTTTCCGACTAAATATTTAGTCGGTAAATGTCATACTACAACTATTAAATCTGATTTCAAAACCTGCTTTAATATTTTATTTTGATTCCTTGTAAATTAAATCAAGCAACCAATAATTCCATACATCTATTCACCAACCTACTGTAATTAAGCTCTGAATTTCAAGAATAATCCATTCATAACTTCCATAAATAAAAGGTGTTCATCAAATATTTAACAAACTGTACCACAAAAGTGAGAAATAAATTGTACAAGAAAGTTCTTCAACAACAACAAATTGGTAACTTATCCAAGCATGGTAGAATCCACGGCAAAATCTAACTTCTTTATATATAGTCCATAATTAGATAAAGATCGATTAAAATTGAAAGATCAAATCACTTCTCATGACGTATCTTCTTGGATCTCATCAGACAAACCTGAAAAAAAAATATAATGCCAAAATGATATGTTAGCATTGCAACCAAAAAGAATTACTTGGTCCTCTAAAGACTAGAGCCAAATTTTCTGGTGACATATGGTGCAACAGTGCCTAAATAAAATTCATTACAATCAAACATGAACAAACTATTATTGACATTCAAAGATTCAGGCGTCACCATGGCAGTAACCTTTCATGCCGGTATATACATAACAAGCAGATACATAAGGAATCAAGTGTATATTGCACCAACTATAACCAGACGATAAAAACTTATTGAGTTTCAAATTGGAAAGCAATGGATTAACTAAAAAAGCCGATGCAAAAGAATCCAAGTACAAAATTGGAACTACACCGAGGCAATTGAAACAACAGAGTAATACTATTGAATTAAAAAGTACAACCAGATTAGACCATGAAAGATTAACGAATCATGGAGGCATTGAGAAAACTAAAACTGACCTTTGGGACATTCCGACATTGGCTGCAAGGCTGTTTAGGACAGCTTCAACATATCCACATACTTCTTGGGCCATCCACCTATGTTCTTCCTCTAGGTTAGCAGGTCTTTTAGCCATTATTTGCTAGATTGTGCATGTATATTTTCTTTATCATGGTGCAGCTGTAAACTTTTTCCTAATTGAACACATGGACACTCAAAACTCAAATGCCTAAGGCATCAACAGGGCATCTTATCACACTAGTAAAATACTGAAAAAGTAAACCAAAAAAATCTATGTCGACCATCACATTATTGTGACCAATCTAATTAACACCCACGCACACCATAGCAAATCATGAGTCATAAACAACTTAAAATAGTACTCTAGTATCATTACCTGATTAGGATTAGGAATAAAACAACTACAATTCTGGATAGCACTCACCATAATTAGTGCTACACCTCCTTGTGTTTAGGTTCTTCACAGACATAAACTAGAGCTTTAAAAGATGAGAAGAATTTGACACGGAAAAAAACAATAGGCCAAAAGTAACAATCTTACCTGAGCTTGATTACCATAAAACATGATCTGAATTGTGCAAACATACATCACTCATATATAAATCTTTACAAGATATGTCTCTTTAGCTATATTTTGACATCCTCATGACTGAGCACCTGACGTAAATATGAGCATTGCAAAGAATGAGTCAAAAGTGAGATATTAAGGAAGGCAGTTGGGTAGCTTTGTAGATAAAATTTGCCCACTAATGGAACAACTTAATTAAGTAGCATAATTAAAAAGCACTTGAGTACTGATATGCAAGTCATATTCTTTCGTAGATGAAACAACTAAACTGATAAAATTCTTCCAACATGTAATCATGTTATGGAGTACATGGTATTCAGGGAATATTTGTGAATCTACATTCCCTCAATCACATAGAATCAGCGGACTATTTATACGTTGATGCCAATGATAACCATGACATGGTATTCAGGGGAAGGAGTTATACTGTTCTATACATTTAAACCACTATAGGAAAAAATGAGCAATACCTTTCAAGGTGTAAACAGGAAGTAGTATTTAAACCACATTTGTAACGCTGCGAGCAAAGTTTAAATCAGTAAGCACTGCTAGGAAAAGGCAAAAAGATCATAGTTTTTATCCGTGATCTTTTCATATTAATCACTGTTTTAAAACCGTGATCTATGGAGCCGTTATTGTTTCCTCTCTTTTTTTTATCACAGTTTTTTTTATCCAGTTGTCCCACATGATATCGAGTTCGGTGTCCATGCTTGTTTTTCTCATTGCAACAAAGAGTGAAACAAAAAAATTGTACTAGAAAAGCAATTATATGTATATAATACTAAAAATCAGAATACAAACTCACATTCTGTTTGTTTAAGATGCTCTGGTCTCTAACTAATTCATTTGTGCACCTCATTATAGAATGTTAGGAGAAACTAGAAAATTAGTGTTCTGCACGGTACAGAAGCGAAGGTGAACATAAAAAGATAAGTTTGTAGTTGCAAAGGTGCCAAAAACAAACTTTAGTATCACAGTAAGGTTAAGTTTTTTATCAACTCAACTAATTAAAATGCTTGGCAAGACTAGGAAATGATTTGAAGTAAACGTAATGGCATTGCTAGCAAATGTTTGATAGCAACCAGTAGTAGTCCAAAACAAGCCAACATAAACATATTCCAAAACATTGAATCAAATTTAAAATAGCCGCTGGGATAGTTTTTTAAGTTGCAGCTACAGATGCGGTGGCAGTACCATGGAGTAAGTTCTAGAAGTCATGGTGTTTCTCTACAAGAAGTTCAGTTAAATAAGATGTGACCTTTGAGAGAATCTTATATTTTTCTAACCATGCAAAAAAAAAAAAAAAGCCATTCAGACAATTCAACGAACATGTAGAGTGCTACATAAAAAGTGAGAATAGAGAATAGAGCTCGTCTAATCGTATTTTGCATTCTCATTCATCTATAATAACCATAAAAAGATTATCTTCTTTCAAATAAAGTCCATCTCCTCATAATTATCTGAAAACTAGAGCAATTCAGTTTTCTTTTCTCCTTCAAAACTCTAGTGTTACACTTAAAACTATTGGAGGGCCTAATAGTAATACCAGCATAAACATTTTCACAAACAGGTAAGGTGCAGCAATTGCCATTACCAATATCGTCAAAGTTCGGGCACTTGAAGTCGTATGAGTTTCTGAGTAGAGCAGAACTAGGGTTCCAAAATCTGAAAACAACAAATGAAATCAAAATCAAACTATATAAGAAACAAAACAAGGGAACAAACTAATCAAAAATAATACTACAGAGCTAACACCATAAATCTCCTGCAAAACAAAGCAAAACAAGCAAAAGAGGAAGGCAAAGCGAAACCTAGTGACCTCTAAGAGATTATGAAAGGCTAACAAGATTAGTTTTCTCACCGATTTCGTGGCCTTGAATGTATCATGAACAGAGGGTATGTCTGTCTCTTCGGATGGATAACAGTAGACGACGAACTAAGAATCAATTTCTGCAACGGTTGGGTTAAGATCGTGAGAGGTAGGTGGAACGACATGTGAGAGAGAGAGAGAGAGAGAGAGAGAGAGAGAGAGAGAGAGAGAGAGAGAGAGAGAGAGAGAGATGAGCACAGAGATTTGTGGGAGTTTAAACCTAGCTTTGACAAAAAACCTAGATTTTACGTTTCATGACGAAAATCAAAGTTTTCTTCAGATCTGAAATTAGGTTCCATGAAATTGCTATAAGAAATTAGTACACTAACCTTATGAGAGAGCAAGAGATCAGAGTCGGGGAGAAAAAGGAGTGGCTTCAGTGGTGGCGTCCATGGTGCTTTGTCCGACGACGATGACTTCGGTGGTGGAAGGAAGAGGAAGAGAGAGGGAGGGCAAGGGGAAGTGCATAACTTGATATGGGCTCAGGTGTGTTGTGGACGGCGTCGTTCTATTGAAGAAATCCAATTGCCGAGTGGTCGAAGATTAACCTAGTCCCCGCCAACATTTTTGTGAAAATTTTAAATTGGCGCAAAAAGTACTGTACTAATTAAGTGCCCGTGTATCGCGTAGTGAGAACAAATTTTAAATTTTAATCAAACAATAATATTTAATGATGCTCATTAATCCCATAATTATCTCCAAAATCGAACATCATTGGATATCGACGACCACTTGACGGACAACATTTGATAGATCCCAAGATATTAATGCCTTGTTTGTTTTATTTTTTGAAAAGCATTTTTCAAAAGATTCCCCATACTACTATTCTCATAAATAATTTTTCAAAAATTCATCCAAACACAGCATAGAGTATTAGATTGTAATACCCAACCCCCACCTGAGTCATTTTTTCGATCGGAACTGTTTTTATTTATTTATATATATATGGACTGCATCATTCGTACCAAAAATGAAGTTAATCTAGTATCACTGCACACTTGATCGGATATAAAACTCATTTTGTTAATAAAATTGTGTCTCGATAAAGAAGTTTTCCAAACCCGATCAGGATAATTTTTTACGACAATGATATAAACAACAAGGAAAACAAAATCAACAGTTTGGATTGTCGTAATTATGTCGCGATCGAATGGCTACCGTATGTTCAAGTATAACACAAGACTTAGTTAACAATTACATTGAACTTATATAGTTTAAAGGTCATTACAAACTATATTTTTATAGTAGTCGATCTGAATCGTTAGGATTTCACGTCTCACTAATTTAATCGTTGTCACCAAAATTGGAGATCATTAGATATCAGCGGATGCCTGATTGGACAACACTCGATGCATCCTGAGGCATTAAAGCATTAGATTGGAAAACCCGACCCCCCCAGAGTTTTTATTTTTCGATCCGAACCGTTTATCTTTTACATATTATGAAGTTCATCAATCGTACCAAGAATGAAGTTGATCAAGTATCGCAACACATTTGATCGGACGATAAATATCATCCAGAAAACAAATTGAGTCCCAATTAAGAACCTTTCTAAATCCAATTAAGTCAAATTTTTATGATAATTATTTAATCAATATACTCATCGAGAGCCTCGGTTGTTCAAATAATTTTGGCTTATTAAGATCCGCTAAATAATCATGTAGAAGATTATTAGAGCTATGTCGTAGGAGTATAATATTAGCTACCATTCACTTTTTTTTTTGGACAGGTCAAAATTACTTCAATGTGTAGATTTTATAGATAGTTGCCAACTCATTTTTTCAAATGGTCGATTTAAACCGTTAGAATTTAACATCTTATCAATTATATCCTTTTCACCAGAATTGGTGATAATCAAATGTCGGCAACCACATGATCAGAACACATTTGGTGCTTCCAGAGGCATTAAAATCTTATAGTGCCCCGCTCGAGGGCCGACTAAGCTTTTTTTTTTTTTTTTAAATCGGAACTGTCTATCTTTTATGTAAGAGGGATAGATCATTCCAGCAGAAAATGAAGTAAATCTTTTATCCTCACATATGAATCGGACGTAAAATATCATTCTAATAATGAATCTGCGTCCCGAACAAGGGGCTTTCAAAATTCGATAGACACAAAATTGTATGAGAATGACTAAAACACAAAGCACAACAACATGAACAGTATCGATCGTCCTAATTATCTTGCAATTGTTTGACTACTGTACATTAGACTATAGCACAAGACTTTGATTTATAAACAAATAAGTTGAATGTATAGATTTTAAATGTAGTTGCCGGCTTATTGTTTTAATGCTCGATCTGAACCGCTAGGATTTTACGTTTTATCAATTATAGCATTGTCACAAAAATCGGAGATCATTAAATATCAGCGACCACATGATCGAAAGACATTTAATGCTTTCAGAGACGTTTAAGTGTTATAGTGTACTAACCGAGCCCCACCTGAGGTCTTTTCCGGCAATCAAAATCATCTATCTTGGACGTAATACGAATTAGATCATCGTGCCAAGAATGAAGTTACCTGTAATATGGATAGATACTTGATCGGATAAAAAATCTTTTTATTAAACACCAAAATTCTTTTTATTTAGGAATTTGTGTGCTGATGAAGGAGCTTCCTTAACCCAATGTAGTAAAAAATTTACAAGAATCTTATGATTAAAAAGAAAAAGAAAAATGAACGGTTTTGATTGGGAAGGTTGCATTGTGATGAATGTAATTGGAACAAATATTGATATTTTTTTAATTGGCAAAAAAAATTACCATATCCCGACTAGATATATATTTAGTCGGTAAATTTAATATTTTCCGACCAAATAATTCGTCGGCAAATGTATTTTATTTATTTATTATTTAACGCAAAATACTGATATTTCCTGACTAAATATTTTAGTTGGCAAACATGTTGACATTTTAAAATGGCAAAAAATGGACATTTACTGACTACATATAAGTTTAGTCGGAAAAAGTAGATATTTACCAACGAATGATTTAGTCGGAAAATGTATTTCATTTATTTATTATTTAACCCAAAATATTGATATTTCCCTACTAAATATTTTAGTCAGCAAACATGTTGACATTTTAAAATGACAAAAAATGGACATTTACCGACTACATATAAGTTTAATCGGAAAAAATATATATTTACCAACTAAATGATTTAGTCGGCAAATGAATTGATATTTTTAATTCACAAAAATTAAACATTTACCGACTAAAACATTTGTTTAGTCGGCAAAAACCTAAATTTACCGACCAAAACATGTTTAGTTTGCAAATTGTAACTTAAGGGCGACTAAATATATTTTAGTCGGTAATTGTACACAAATTGGCGACTAAACTTTTTTTAGTCGGGAATTTTAGTCGGCAATGGTTTGGTGAATTCAAGAGACTTTAAGCAATTTTACAAGGTAGAGAAAATTAGTTCGAAAATAACTTGGCGATAAATATAAAAACATCATCAAAATAATTAATTTGATTTTTCGACAGTCATCAAAATAAATATATAATTGTAATACATATAATTTTCCAACAAATTAATATGTATACATTTTTTCAACAATCTCCCCCTTTTTGATGATGGCACAAAAATGATAGTTTTTAAGAAGAGCAAAAATTATGCCAATAAATCTTCCCCTTAGTACATGCTCCCCCTTAATAAATTTTTTAATGAATATGATGAGTGTAAGGACCCTTCATTTCAGAAATTATTAAAATATTTGTTCGATATTGTAAATGAGGAAAGTGTGAAATTTGTTGAGTTTAATTGATTTGGGGTTTGAATGATAGAATTACAATTAGAGGGAGTGCAAGTGTATTTTGTGTATATGCTAGTATATAAGGGGTGTGTTTGTTGTAGGAGATTAAAAATCTCCCATCTCTCCCTCTCTCCTCTCCCGATCTCCCTTTCTCTCGGCATCTCTATCTCCCTCTTACTCTCACTCAAAAACCCACCAATACAACTTCAACCCTCCATCAATCAACCTCCCAACCTTCATCTCTTCGTGTGTTGGAGCTCGTATTGCATTCGTAGGAGCTCGGTGGTTCGTATTTGGCTCGGTGTTGATTTTGGAGGTCGAGGCCCGATCTCTCTCCGTGTTGGCTCTCCAACCATGAGGTAGGGATTTCTTGCTCTTTCTATATGCCTATGAGTTGAATTTGTACTTTGATCGTGCTTGAAATTGTTGGTTTGATTGTTGGGAATAGTTTCAAAAATCTGCAGAAAAATCTGTTCGAAGTGAATCGTTATCGATACCATTGAAAATGTTATCGATACCATTGAAATTGTTATCAATACCTTTATGTTTCAAACCTAGAAATTCACTTGTTATCGATACCATTTGTCCTAGGTATTGATACTCTTGCGTCTGGAAAGCTTCTTGGTCAAATGATATCGATACCATTATGCTAGGTATTGATACCTTTGGCTTAGGGACAGTTTTTCAGCTTTGTTCTAAACTTTATCTTTTTGACCCCCATCACTTTTAACACCTCGAAAACACCTTTAAACCATCTCTAAGCTTGTTTACTCGTCCTTTGATGATTCGTTGATTGTTTTCACTCTTTAAACAATCGTTAAGTGCCATCTTAGGTTTGTTGTAAATGAGAAATGTACCCTAAAGCTAGTTTAAAGTACAGTAGGTTATCTGAGGTGCCGTAGTGAGTATTATGGGTAGACGTGAGCATGTCTAATAGGACCTCTTGTCCTCTTGATTCGTTGAACTATTAGTTCTCAATGGCGTTCGTCATTTAAGATTTAAGTGTCAATACAGGCGGGTCGTATGTCATATAGCTACTATGGGTTGGTAGGTTACTTTGAGGTATGGTGAGAACGTATGTAATTGCTTGTATGCGATACGGTAGATTGTTGGCCTCGTAACGCCATGTGATTGATTAAATGGCTTTTGGATTCGATTGAATGATTTGATGTTCGTGAAAGGGAAGTGGAATGAATGTGGATAACAAATGGATAGAGTATTGTAGGATTATATATATATATATATATATATATATATATATATGGGCTTAGTACGTTATGTAGGATTCGGATTTGTAAACTAATGAAAAGACATGAACATGTATATTTGTGAAATTACGTAAGGGTTAATCAAAGTTTTGTGGTACAACCGATAAAGTGATGATGAAATTGATTATGAAACGATGACGATTATGAAAAGTAAGAGAAGTGACCCAAGTGGTCGTTATTGAGGGAATAGATTCGGGGTGACCCTGCGCTCGAGGGAACTAGACCCGAGGTGACCTAACCGATTATTGTTATTGAGGGAATAGACTCGGGGTGACCCTGCGCTCGAGGGAAGTAGACCCGAGGTGACCCCACTGATTATTATTATTGAGGGAATAGACTCAGGGTGACCCTACGCTCGAGGGAACTAGACCCAAGGTGACCCTAGTGATTATTGATGGAAATATCTGATTAAAAGGAAAGATTTTGTAATAAAGGGATTTGACAATGATGATTGTAGACACGAGAAAGATTGTAGTATCGTACGAAGAATAATAAGATGATTTAAAATTGGTTATAGACTAAGGTGGATTGACGTGAGTTTATTGATGTATCTAGTTTGAGGATTAAACGGTTAGTGACGTTCCGGTGAAGTTTAGAATCCTTTTATCAAAGCGTGCAGCTCGTTAGTAATCGTTCATGCTTTGGGCGTGTCTGTCTATACTCACTTATTCATGGTGCATGATTCATCACATTCCCATATAGTTTGAGCATAGAGATCTCTACTGGGCGTGTGTTTGCTCAAATCTATTATCATTTTAGGTACAACACAAGGGCACAGGCATGGAATGTTTTGGAGTGCATGCGGATATCGCGGTCAAAAGCTATTTTCAAGAGTTGTTCTAACATCATTGTAAAAAGAAACCATATTGCGCTTTATCGTTTATTTTTGGAATGTTGTAACTGTTAAACAGGTTTATCTAAATTTGGGAGTTGTAATATCTTTTGGGGTATTATTTCTATTATTGCGAGGAATTCAATTATTCAAAATTATTATTATTCATGCTGAAAATCGAGGGTGTGACAATGAGTATGTAAAAAATAACGTTGATCACAAAGTGATACCTGCAAAGTTAGCATGTCAATAGATAAATATGAGTGAGGCATATTTAGACATGTCATAAGATGCGCACAAACTTAATGTAACATACTTAATGATCAGAGTTAGCAATACGAAAGCAAAGGTAAGTCTTAAACATAAGTTAGACAAATACGACTTAAAACAGAGAACAAAGTTTTAAAAAGTACGACTAATGAACCAAGTATGAGTTTAAACATAAAACCATGACTTTTCTCCCCCTTTGAGACATCATCAACAAAGGCGTGAGGGGGGTAGGTGGTATGTCACTGAGGTGGCGAGGGTGGGTGATAGGGTGGGTAAGGCACGAAATAAAGTTACTGCTGATGGTAGTGGCTGAAGTAGTGGTGTTGAGCTTGATCAATGTGATCCATTCGATGCTCCACGCTATCAAACTGACTATTCTGAGCAATGGAAAAGTTTTGAAGTTCTGCCAACATTTGGTTTTGCGAGGCTTGCAAAGCATCAAACCTAGCAAATATCTGCGTAGTAATTAAAATCACCTCCAATCTGTGGCTGTGCCAAGTGCTCACCCTGCTAACCTACAATGTCTTCTTGTCCTTGCGCATTATTGACTTGAGGATTACCTTCCTCGTCATCACCGATATTCCTCCTAGTGAACGTATAATCTTTAATAGGCCCGGGGTCATTTTTCAAAGTTTGCTCTCCCTTAATCTTTACTTTGGCACTCAAAAAATAGTTTAGTGAGCAATGCACCATATGGTAAGGCCTTATGATTGTCCTGAAGAACATAGCCCATCTCTTTGAGTATCAAATAACTCAGGTTCAAATAGTTGCGCGTCTCTAGACTGTGCAGAATTAGACAATGAAGAGGGACACAACATCATAGTGTCCTTTTTGAGGTGCCACATTGTGTGCAATAAACAGATGTAGGGGACACAGATGTTGTTTCAATTCATTTTTAGACACACCTCCACCAATAACATGATCATAAGTAATGGTTTGGTAGAAAGCAGACACATCATCTATTGCATTTACCAATTCTTCATCATTAGCCACATACTGATACCTCTCAACTACTAGGCAATTCAAAAAACTACTCATGGTGCTCACATCTAGCATAAAATCAACTCCTTTAACTCGTGAGACTAGAGTATATTCATCGGCATTCCGATCAACATCCAGGTTGCAATAAAAATACCGAACAAGTTTCGGATAGACGATATTTGACACTATCATTATCTCAGTCTAGCCCGTAGCGGTAATAACATCATTAATATAGCGGTGATAACGAGGTGAGATTGATACCCGTCGACCCGAAATTATAGGACGAGATTTGAAACCGGCCCAGTTTCTTTCATTAACCCAGTTGGTGAAGAGTTGCGCATTGAAGTCAGGTTGAGGTTCGTTCGGTCTTGCCTCGGAACGCAACCGTTTACCCCTTCCCACCATTTTTCAGAAACCCAGGGTTTTTGAAAGGTTTGAAGATGGTTTGAGGGGTTTGGAACAAAGAGGAGTGAAATAGGTGGTAGATATGTGTTGAGATGATGATTTTGTGAAGGTTTTGTGGGATGGATTGAAAGTTTGGTGAAGATTGAAGTGATTTTGAGATTTTGGGAGGGTTTCGCCGCTTGTTGTGTTTCTGTCAAGGAGGGGTTTTAAAAAACAAACTCGTACAGATCTGAACTTAAAACGACCAAAAAATACATTGACCGGTTGACTGGTCGGTCGACCATGCGGTCATCCGGTGGGAAATCCTCTTGGTCATCCGTTTGACAAATGTAGTTTAAGTCCATAAAATGTTTAAGAGGTGCAACATTAAAGACCAGAATACAATTTTTATGCATACCAAACATAGAAAAATGAAACATATGATAAAATATTTGGAGTGTGATCTTTTCATTAAGATCATTTGTACTCTCCATCAAATACGATATCTACGAATTTAATCAACTTAAAACTTGAATCGCCAAAAAGAATTTTTAAACTTTAAAAACCTTTTTGATACCACAAATGAATCTCTTTCATAAATTATTAGACATACCAAGTTCTCGACGAATAAAACAAAATTGTTCCTCACCAAGGGGTTTTGTGAAAATGTCCGCCAATTTGTAGTCGGTACTATTAAAGTTAAGTTCAATATCCCTTTTTGAACATGATCTCTTATAAAATGATGTCTAATCTTAATATGTTTTGTTCGAGAATGTTGAATGGGATTCTTGGTAAAGCTTATTGCACTAGTATTGTCACATATAATAGGAATATGATCATAATGCAAATTGAAATCCTCCATTTGTTGTTTGATCCATAATATTTGGGCACAACAACTTTCGGCTGCTACATATTCCGCCTCTGGGTAGATAGAGTTACGGAATTCTGTTTCTTGCAATGCCAAGACACCAGAGAGTGTCCTAGAAATTGACAAGTCCCACTTGTACTTTTACGATCAACTTTAAAACCTCCAAAATCCGCATCCGAATAACCTACTAAATCAAATGCAACTCCACGGGGATAAAACAGTCCTAAATCATGTGTGCCAACTAGATATTTGAAAATACGTTTAATGACAACTAAATGAGATTCCTTAGGACAAGATTAAAAAGGAGTGTACATACAAACACTAAACATTATATCTGGCCTACTTGCTGTTAGATAGAGTAATGAGCCGATCATACCTCGATACATCTTTTCATTGACGAGCTTACCATTCTCATCTTTGTCAAGCTTCATTGATGTGCTCATTGGTGTGCTCATAGGCTTTGATCCTTCCATGCCAAATTTCTTGATGAGTTCTTTTGCATATTTGGCTTGGTTGACTAGGATCCCTTCGGTAGTTTGCTTGATTTATAAACTTGTAAATCCTAAGTGAGTGTTTGAGTCAAACACTTTAAAGTTTAGAAGAGCAAATTTGGGTTGAATTTTGGTGTTATTGTTTTTGAGAGCTTTCGGAGAAAACTCTTGCGGTTGCATTAGCTCATCAGGAAAGCTAGGGGATATGGTTGTTGTAAGCATCCGCAAGACTTACTACTTGTAATCTTTTTGAAGATTAGTGGAACCTTCAAGTAGTTGCTTGAGGAGAAATGGACTAGGCCGGACCGTGAACAAATTAAATAATTTTTAAATTGGTAATTTCTTTTACAATCCTATTCACAACCCCACCCCCCCCCCCCCTCGAGGTTGTCTTTTTAGATAACATTTATCATTTCCGGAGTGTTCTTGATCCGTTTCATTATTGGTGAATCAAAAACCGAAGGTAAACTAATCTGGAAAGTCCAGGTTGAGGTGTCTACATGATGAAAGCAAGCTATGACAACTAACTCTGGCTATACCTTGTGTTTCCGGAAATTTCATGTGGGTCTTCAAAGACTCGCTCCTATAGACTATATATCACAGAAACAGACATGGATACAACGGGGGACATGGACACGGGTATTGGACATCCATTTGCTTCCGCATCATCATTTTTTGCATTTTTCCATCTGCCTCTCATACTGAGAATATCTGTCTTAATGGAGACTCATACCTCCTAGTATTTGAGTAAAGCTCTTCTTTCCCATTACTCCATTCTTCCTATCTTTAGGGAAAACATCTTATTAGAAAAACACATGCTAACGCACATCTGACATCTTGTAACTAGTTTGTACAAAAAAGGAAAGAAGAGGCAGCAGAGGGAGACAGGAAAATGGAAAACAGATCAAATGCTGGCATCGTATAACTTGAGATTGTCTTTGACGAGCACTGATCATGAAAAATAGGGAGAGATGGAGCGAACAGGAGACGTCGAGAGAAACTTTTGTGTTCCATATTATACAACACCTTCACAACCCACTGCCGCAATCGCAGCCTCTTGCTGCCGATCACGGATAAGAGCCATTGTTGAGGCTTTCTGTCATAGATTTGGAGCAATCTTGATCAAATGGCTAATAAGAATTTCAACGGAAAGATGACAACTAAAGTGTACTGTGTCTGTGCATGGCAATGAAAAATCCTACTACGGCAGCCTAGAAATAGCCACATTTTGGCTCTTAAAACCGTTTGACCAGTTTTCCCAAAAAATAATACTGTAAAATACTATTTTTTCTTGATAACTCAAGTATTCAGGTTAACTTACGCGAATTTCGACTAATTTTGAGGGACAAATTTCATCGTGCATTAGGGGAGCCCCAATTAAGTCAAAACAAAACTATATATGAACTGAAACAAAAGGAGTTGATAACATCTAACAGGTTTTGAACCGGAGACATTTAGAGCCTATGTACACTCACCTCTCCAAAATTTTTTGCCAAATTACCTATCCAAAAGTCAGTTTTCTATTTTAGCTAACTACTTTTTAGACAAAGAATGTATCAGCTTCTATTTTAACTTTATTCTTTACAAAGAAGTATTCGTTTTTATCCTTTCAAACATAAAGTACATGTGTCATATAACTCATGTGGTCGCAAAGATAATTCATGAATAAAATCATTTTGATCGTAGTTCGATAGGTATCAAACAATATTATTAAATAGGAGTACTCTTTTGGTTTAGATACATAAAAATAGTCGATGAAGATAATTCTCTTACGAAATTAAATTCTCAACAAGCTCTATAAAAATGATCAGTTTGAATCATCCTATAATGGAATCTGTGTATCCTTATAAACAATTTACGAGTAAAAAAAATATCATTTTGGAAGTCCATAGGGTTTGCTTAAAGGCCTTGAGCTTTTGTTCGCTAGTGAATAGTAGCAACATTAGAGGCCTTGAGCTTTTGTTCGCTAGTGAATTGTAGCAACATTAACGTTTCTGGAGAATGCCGAGAGGTATGCAGAGTCTTTTGGTCTTGGAGCACTCTTTTCGGATTTCCCTAGTCAATTTAGCATTTTCTTCTATTTCCAGAGCCTATTGCACATGCTCTTTGAGCATCAGCATCAGGAGAGGTAAATTCTACTTTTGGCTAAAGGGAAAGGACAAAATATAACATGAATCTGGCTCCCTTCTTCTTCTTTTCTTCAACGGAATCTGGCTCACTTCAAGCTCACAAAAAACAATGACTGAGTCAGGATTTTGATCCGAGGGGGCCGGCTTAGTAGACATATATTTTTTATCGAAATATATATTTATTATATCATAAAGTTCTTGCTTTCCAATACATTAAATTTGTATATTGAAATTATTTTAGCCTAATGCAGTTAAAGTGTACCAATAAGTTTGCTTTTTTCTTTAAGCTACTTCAACAATCAAATGCTTTTTTTTTTTTTACAAAAAAAGTTAAGAAATGAGAATGTAAAATAACTGATTTATTATCATATCAAATCAAATCAAAATTATTAAGATTATAAGCATCTATATATGAATAATTATTGATAATATTTAAAATTAGGTATATAAAAAATAAAATATTTAAAATTAGGTATATAATGTAACGACCCTGACTCGATCCTGAAGATCTTAGTTATGACAAAGTGCCGGTGACACCATCATCAAGGCCAAATCATAGATTCAACTTCTCAAAATTATATAATAAGAAGGAACAAGAGTGCATAACTAGCGGAAGCATATTCTGTGCAATCTAATAAAACGACAACTTACACTGACAAAGGCTAAGGATACCCGAAACACACCTCAGAGCTGTGCTTAATTATGAGGTTTAGTAAGCTACTTACAATGGTTATAGAATTTAATAAGTAATCTAAACACATCTTCTGTCTATAAAATAACCATAAGACCTGACTCCACAAAACAAGTGTCACGCTATCCAACTCTTCAATTCCTGAAAGGTGGAGAAAACACATAAGCTAATGCTCGTATGAGTGACAAATACGTAATTTACATGCTCTCCATGGACAATGCAAAATAATTTGATAGTATTTCGAAACAAAGAACTCAAATCCATAAGCAAAATATAATGCACATTCCACTATTCAAAGCTACCAGGCGTCCCCGATAGTGGATACGCCAGACGTCTACACATTATCCCAAAACACACACCAACCTCAAATAGCCATTAAGCCATCCCCTAGCAAGACCGGACGTTGGGAATGCCATTAAATAGATTCGCAAATATTTCACAAATAGGTCCAGCTTCCATTGGTAGTCCATGGAGTACACAATTTATAAAACTTGTTCAAATAAGCTCGTTAAGGAAAACAAGTTCAAAACCATATAATTTAGGTATTAAATCACTCACCTCAACTCCAAGCTTTCACAAAACTTCCTATATCAAATAAGCATCAAGAACATATATTAGATACAATTCAAGATATTCTAATCGTATCCTAATCTCTCGATGTCCTAAGTATTACTAATCAAGACTCTAGGGTCAAATATAAAGTTAAATAGCGAGCCTCGAGAGAACAATTACAGAATCTGAAATTTTGACAACTTCAAACCAAAACCTGATTTTGCTCAGGCATAATTAAGGAGCAACCTTTACATATTTTTAAAGGTCTATGTGTCTAGTTTCAAAATCAAAAAATGGCGCACGTTTTCGATGCTCGTGCTAAAAGATACAATCGTTTTCCTAACATGTGACAACGCTGACTGCACAGTGACGAATTTGAGTGCTGTTAGGTTACGAATTTCTATGGAACTCAATACTTTGAGTTATCGTCTGAAATTTTTACCATACATGAAAGACACATAAAGGAAGTCTCAGTAAAAATCTCATAATTTTTGGAGTTTTAGAAGTACCTCAATAAAAGTCCCTAAAATCAGTCAGATGCAAGATTTTCAATTCTTCAGAATTCTTAAACTAGGCAATCCTTCTGAAATTCATATTAATCCTCAAGAGTTCACCATGAATTCTCCCAAAATTCAATTAACAAGGGTTCCCATGGCCTCTAAACTCCAAACCCTATGTTAAGGTATGAAATTAAACATGGAAGTTAAGAGATTAAGGACAAAAAAAACATGTATTTTACCTCCTATAGCTAGGGCTTCAATCTCTTTTAAGAAAGGTTTTCCTCTAGATTTTCCTTCTTCCTCCTCTAGATTTTCCTTCTTTTTTCTCTTTCCCTCCCCCCCCCCCTTCTCTCTCTCTCTCTCTCTAAACGGTGAAGATAGGAACGAAAGAAAAGAACGTCGTGGAACTCTTTGTTTGTTTTTTTTAGACTTGGGAAAATTATTGTGTGTGGTGCAACCACGTGCTATCATACACTCGCATGCTAGTTAACAAACAAAATCAATTCTAAAACCACACAATTAACCAGAACTCAACACGTACTCCGATTTAAAATTAATTACGGATTCGGGATATTACATATAAAAAATAAAATATTTAAAACTCGGGGTCGGGGCCCCCGGTCCCCAATTGAAAATGACCCACAAAACTGTAATGGGTACTTAAATTGGGACGGAGAGAGTAAAATATAACAACCGAATCAAATAATAAATATCATTTAAATTGGAAAGTGTAAGCATAAAGAAAGAATAATTTAATAAAATAAAGTTAAAACATAGAGTATGATGCAATAAACTTTTAAACAAGTTGACTAGCTAAAAGAAAAAAATGCATCATATATACTCTTAAAAAATTGAGTATCTAAAAGAGAAAAATGACTTTTGGGATATACTTTGATCTAAAATTTGTTGAGGCTGATGCTAGTACTCTAAAGAGCATCAAACGTCCAAAATATATGGAGGGTTGTTTATCTTTTTTCGTCCCAACTTGATGAGACACTTAACGTTACTATTCATCCCCGTAAAGTGAAATAGAGAGGGAAAAAATACAGAAGATACATTAAGCAAAAGAAATGAAGGCTGATGGCGTCGCTGATCGTCCTTCGTTGAAGTTTGGTGGTTGGTTTTTTGTTTGCGTTGCTGCTGGGTTTTTGCTGGTGGTGGTGGTTACGCTTGGTTGAGGTGGTCGACAGCAAGTTGTTGGGTAGCGGCTAGGGTGACTAGTGGTTGGGTTTAGGGTTAGGTTGTGGTGTATGGGTTGGGCTTGGTTTTTGGACTGGGTTTGGCTTTTGTTTGTGCTAATTCGTATGATTTGGGCTTTTGGCCCATTTTAGGTGTGGGCTTGTCCTAAATGGTATTTTTTGATTTAGGCTCAGCCTATTGGGTTTATTTCAATTCCTCTGTGTGGTTTGGAGAAGAGGGGGTCTTGGATGATCAGGCCGGTGTATTCAAGATCCTATTATTTCTGTAACTTTGTGTTTATGAGTTAATGAAACTTATTTTTGCTGATAAAAAAAAATTATGAAATAGAGGATGAGTTGGAGTTGAATCCCCCAAGCCTTTCACTTATTGCAACAAGCCAAAAACAAGATTAGGGGGGCGGTTCACAGGTATTTTGCACAGAGTCGGGATCCTGTCAATTATCCCCTGACCAGTTTGGACGGTTCAGATTTTTTCGTGTAAATTTTTATTAGAAAGTATTCTAAACACTCGGAACAAGTCTGGGCCGTCCAAAATACTTTTTGACTGCTCGGATGAAAAACATGGACCAAATTGGTTGGAGAAAACTTGACCGGATCCGACCCCGTTTTGCACGGGACCCACACAAAGATGATTTCCACTAAAGTATTTTTGAATTAAAAGTGTTTATCGTAAAAGAATGATCCGTCTCGCAAATTAAAAAATTAGTATTTTAAAATTAAAAACCTTACCGGAACGGGTCTAATTCACGAAGGGATCAAGGATCCGCTCATATTATACCGTCATCTCATGGGCAAGAACCCTAAAGTAAAACCAATAGTAGTATTAATTTTTCTGGACAGAGGACGCTCGAAAATCGAAGCACTAGAAAATCAAAAAGGAAAGAGAAAACACAGGCATTGGCATCTTTTCGATGGCATCACGGCAGGAGCAGCATCAAAACATTCCAGAAGAAATGGTGATCGAAATCCTCTCGCGCCTGCCGATCGAATCCCTGCTCCAATTCAGGTGCGTTTCAAAGCTTTGGCGATCTTTAATCTCCTATCCTAATTTCACTCAGTCATCTCCGTCCTGAAGTCACCTCTATTATACCCATCATAAATATAGCGAGTTCTACTCTCTCAATGACGAAGACACTTCCTTGACCGGTCCTATTCCTCTCAAACAAATGCTTCTTAACATGAACGACAAGGACGTGAACAAAGAGGCCTTGTGGCGTGGTGTTCAGATCTTAGGTTCGTGCAATGACTTGTTGCTTGTAACCTACTATGCAGATTTGTACTTGTGGAACCCTGCGATAACGCAATGCACAAAAGTGCTCTCGATGGAGGTGGATACTCTCGGTGATTATCATTTTATGGGTGTATCTGGACTCTGTTTTGATTCCTACTCTAACGATTAATTACAAGGCAGTAACGGTGGTTTTTGATGGATTGGTCACTGTAATTAGTTTTAGAAAGGAAAAAAGAGGAGAAGACCTTCGTTAACATTGATGGGGACCGTACAGAGACTTTGAATTCTGGACCTGTAATAAATGAAAAGTTGCAAACAGCCCAGTAACCCTCCGACGGTCAAATCAATACTCAGGTGAAGGAGGGTTAGGGTAGAGAAGGACGGCGTACCTCTTTAGGTTGGTATCTCTTTCCTTTTATAGACTTTGCTTGACTTGGTCCTCAAGTAAGCGCATGGAGAATACGCCCAGGTCACTGCCTCGGATAACGTCACATATGATGCATTGGATAAGGCGGTTACAGAACACATGGACTGAGTTGGTAGCAATAATGGTTCTCGTGTCATAACCGTCTTCGCTCACGTCATGATTACGTACGAGGCTCGAGGGCTCGGGCACACAACGATAAACCCTTACTTCCACATTGTTTGGATCTCATGATCCCGGTCCCGCCCGGCATATCGAGTGATATGGCGACAGGGTATCGAGACGCTAGCGTGCCACAAGGGGCCGCACTCCGTATAGGCTAACGGGGCTAATTTGGTCGTGCGCACTGGCACCTGGTTCGGGAATGGTCCGAGCCCCATTTACATTTATGGGGCCACTACACCCAAGGTCCAGCGAAAGGATTTCTACTCCTCTTAGTTTGTACTCCTGCATTTTTTTCCCAAAAAATTCTATACACCTGGCCAAATGGATCTCTAGAAAATCCTTTTTCTTCGTTTATTATGTGTCGATTCATGCATGCTTGGCTAATTGAACCCAGCTATCATTTTACTTCCATGATTATACTCCCCAAGTCTACAGCAGTCAAGGTATAAAATGCTAGGCAAATTCAAACCTGAAGGAAGTTATTATCACCCTGACTGACAATAGTTCTGATTCAAATCTTAAAAGATATAAGAGATTATTGATTTTTGTATGACTAATTTACAGCAGATACAATCATCCTAAACTCATAACTTGTGTATCGTTCGCCATAAGTTTGGTGGGTTTTCCTTTCAGATGTCCTGTCCACCAGGCATTGGCATCCACTGATTTTCCTCGTAAAGGAAAGAACTTCCAGCATTAATTTTGAGACTTAGAAAATCATCTACATCCCGAACTTCAACACAGAGAAAAGAAAACAAGATCATTATCGATTACCATAAAATTAAAGAAAACAGAACAATATCATTCGCATATCGTGCCATGGTGAATAACATACCACATAAGCCAGACCCGATGAGCATCACTTCTTTGAGCACTTACTACAACAATCACAGGCTAGCTAGAGAATAAAGCAAGATGATGACCATGAATTAGCTGCTGGAAGTAGGAAGGGTAGAGTTCAGTACGGAGACAAAATTATTCCAACTTAAAACTGCACAAACATAGTCAGATTCCTCGGATAATTGAAGATCATCGATCTCCTGTTAGAGTATCCAAAAACTGTAGAAACATATATAGTCAGATTCCTCGGACAAGAAGATCATCGATCTCCTGTTAGAGTATCCAGTTCTTTTTGCCACTTATTGCTCGGGTTTCTGCTATATATATTTTCCCTGTTTTTGTTGTGGGCTTTATCATGAAAACAACGACGTGATGTATTTTATTTTGGTTCGGAGTCTATATGTACATTAGAGACTTTCTCTTCTGTCTGTCTATCCATCTTGAAAGTTGACTTCTTCCAAATTCTGGATATATTTTTGGCAAAGAGAGAGCCTGTTATGAAGGCAACTGCGAAGCTGAAACAATTCATTCTAGTCCACTATATGTGTCAGACACTTCATCGAACTTCCAATCCTAAACACATGTACGCCACTTTTGGCAAGTCTCACATATGTATATACTTCATCCAACAAGATACATTAGGGCACAGCACACGTGGAGTGGCCAAACACACGTACCCCATGCACAGTGGTAGATCCTGAAATTTGACATAGTGGGGGCACCGATTTTCTTTGTAATGCCGTAATATATGAGTTATAGTTAAGTGCATTCACAACAAAATAATTTTAGCATTCACGATGATGTAATAATTTTGAAGTATATATGTATTTTAATGAAAGCTACTTGGACAAACTGGGCACCTCGACTATATGAGTTAAAACAAAATTATCATATATTCATCATCTATTTTCCGATAAATTATTCGTCGTTGCCCCAAGGTCCGATAAATTATTCGTCGTTGCCCCAAGGGCATCATTTTGCCAAGTGGTGCCTCTTGCCAATCAAAAACAGCCTTCGGGAAAATTGTCAGTCTGTCTACCATGCATTGAATACTACTCCAATATGCACCGACACATACTTTTCTCTCTCCACTCCACTAAGACACATCCTTACTTATTTCTGGTCGGAAACAACTTGTTTATAATAGTAATCCATCGCAATCATATTTTGGATGGTCCGGATTTTAATAAAATATTTTCGGGGAAAATTTTAATTCTTTCCCGAAAAAGTTTTATTAGCATCCAGACCGCCAAAACACTTTTGGACGGTCGCGATTGAGCGCTGTAAACTCTTATTTACGGTTGCTCCGGAAATAAGTATTTTTGAATTCAAACAACAAAACTTTCCTAAGATTTTTGAATTTTTTCTTGTTTTTCTTATTCAATTTTTATTTTGCGTTTATTAGTTTTGTACCTAATTTTTGTAAATTATTGATTCGTCTCGCCAAGACGAATCAAAAAAGTAAAAAGTTAAGACTTTTAAACCAAATATTCGTTGAAATATGGCTTTTGGGTTTTATTTTGGATATTTTAAAAAAATATTTGGGTAAAAATCATAATTTTATTTTTTCAATTTGTCTTGATGAGATGAATCAAAATCTGTTTAAGTTAGGCGCAAAACTAACAAACGTAAAAGTTTTTTGAATAAGGACAAAACAAGAAAAAACTCAAAATCCGTTGAGTTCCGCTAAGGGCTTTTTGGGGTTTTTTTTGTCGTTTTGTCGTTATTTATATTTTTCGTGTTTGTTAATTTTTGTGACAAACTTTTGTGGATTATTGATTCGTCTGGACGAGAAAAATTGAAAAAATAATATTTTTTTACTTTTACCCTAATTTTTTTTTTGTAATATCCAAGATAAAGCCCACAAAACTAGGCTTTATCTTGTATATTTTAAAAAATGGGTAAAAGTCATAATTTTTACTTTAAACCGGTTTTTTTTGGCTTTATCTTGGATATTTGAAAAAATATTGGATAAAAATCATAATTTTTATTTTTTCGATTCCTCTCTTGGAGACGAATCAATAATCCATAAAAGTTTGTCCCAAAAAACTAACAAATGCAAAAAATATGAATAATAGCAAAACAAAACAAAAATCCCAAATAGCTCTTAGCGGAACTCAACAAATTTTGGGTTTTTTTCTTGTTTTGTCCTTATAAAAAAAATCTCGTTTGTTAGTTTTGCACCTACATTTTATGGATTATTGATTCGTCTTGTCCAAAAAAATCAAAAAAATAAAATTACTATTTTTATCCAAATATTTTTTTAAATAAAAGCAAAACAAAATAAAACCCAAAAATTAATCTCGTGGGTCTTTGCTTCTTCTACTTTTACATAACAGAACTTTAAGTTTGAATTTTTTGGTGTACACGTCTAGTTTGAATTTTTAGGTGTACAGGTCTATTTTAAAGAGAGAAAGGTTGTGTCATGGTGGAGAGAGAGAAATGTGTGTCAGTGGATATTTTACTGCCCCAAGTAGACTTTCAGAGTGCAATTAACCCACATGGTTGATTTTGATTGGTGAGAGGCACCACCTTGGAAAAAATGACGTGTTGCCTCTTGCCCTTGAGGCAACGAATAATTTCTCCTATTTTCCTATTACTAACTCTACAAGGACAACTTTCAGGGATCAAAATGTACAAATATTAACTAAAAACATTGGTTGTGAAAGAGTTCTAGAATTTGACTAAAAACAAAACGAAAGAGTTCTTTCCCAAAGAATGCCACTTACCACTGTACAAATTATTAACTCTACAAATTACGACTTAAAACAAAAGCAGTGCCACTAGACTCGAACCCATGTCCTTTCGCTTGCAAAAAACATGTAGGAGATATGTGTGTGTATGTATATATATATAAAATCTGGAAATTTTTTTTTTAAAAAGGGCGTGGGAGCACGTGACCCCACGAGCTCTAAGGTGGATCCGCCCCTGCCCATGCACACACATTTTTAAGTTGGGTGCCCCGGCCAGCCAAATTGTTTTATTAAGACGGTCTCTGATTTATGAATCATATTTTGGTTTCGTAAGACACATCAGTTATTTCTGTTGCAATGGTATCAGTGTCATGTGTTACGTTCGGAATATGAACACTTCCGGTTGTGTATGAATCCTGGATTTGAATAGAGATATGCGGAGGGGAAAAAGAAACAGAAAAACATTGAACTTTAATTTTGCATAACCTTTACATTCCTCTTCTCCTCCCTAAACCAATCCCTCCACAAATCCAACATCCAAACTCAATCTTCAAGTTACGAAAACATAATCCAAACCATAACACAGAGACACAAACAATCAATAGAATCTAAAATTTCAAGGGGTTGCGACTTATGGCTTTCCCAGTTATATACCATAAACTCCAAGATTGAGTAAGAAAATTTAACTCACAGCCATCAGTAGTAAAATTAACATCACCCTGGGTATGAAATGGTCGGTACCTCAAGCGGAACGGCTACAAAGAAGCTGCAAATCGTCTCAACCTCAGGCGCCTCCTCCGGTTCCTAGCTTCTTCGCCACGAGAAGAATCTTCAAAGTCGTCAACTTGAACTCCACCACTCTGATCTGTCGCAACCGGAAGCTCATGCCGACAAACAGGACAAGAGTTGTGGAGCCTCAACCAAGACACAATGCACTCAGAATGGCATATATGCTTACAAGGCATCTCCCTCGCTTCCCCGCCAACTTTAAACTCCTCCTTACAAACAGGGCAACTCGAATCGCTACCCAGATGATCCGCTGTGATTTTTACCGTCGGCATAGAATCTATAGCCGAATCAGGCGCCGGAGGAGGACCTTGTCGGTCGTTCTGAGTCAGTTGCTCGATCAACTCACTAAATCCTGGCCCCACGAAGTAGTCCTGAGGGTTAAGCCTCGGAGGTATTAGCCCTTCCGTTGGTGAATTTCGTCGTCCAACATGTAAAGGGCCTGATGATGGCCCGAGGATTATCCAGCCAGAACGAGGGCGGGCGAGGATTCCACTCTCTGGTCCCCAGTGATCCTCGGTGTCGTACACGACCCGGTTTCGCCTCCATGGCCAGTGACGGCCACGGCGGTTACTTGTCAAACCAGCACCAGCAACATCATTATCTGATCTGTCGCCAATCAGGGGATCGAGCACGAGAGAGAGGGCTTCGAGTATTCTGGCTTCAGGGGAGGGATCGAATTGGGTGAAATCGAAGACGGAAAAGGGTCTGGCTATGTCAATCTCGTACAGGAATTGTCCGAAGCAGCGGGGACAGATGATTTCGGATGGGTTTTCTGAGGAAATACGGACCGTTCGGTGACAATGGTAGCACCAGTATAGCGGGAAGTTTGAGTTGTTGGCGTTGGTTGGCTCGACACGAGGAGGAGGAGGAGGAGGAGGAGGGGGGCTCAAAGACATCGATCGATGATGGGTTGCGTTTTTTTGTATGCTAGAAAAACAGAATACAAAATAGAAGAGGCAATGTCAAATTGGTTCTACTATATATATAGTAGTATACCACAACTTTTTAGGTAGGCATGTAGATGAATGTGATTGGTAGAAACAGGATAGCTTTTTGGAGTCTAGAAAAGCGATTCTTCTCTTTCTTCCTTGGAATGGGACGGATAAGTGTGTGAGGTGCCAAGGATTAATTCCATTTCTAATTCACAAGCTTCTGTTAAGTTTAAATTTGGAGGGAATGGCAACGGCTAACTTAGCACTTATTCTTCGTATAACTACACCCAATCACACATCACACCCACACTAACAAGTGTGTGGGCTCCAAGTGTGTGTGGAACTTACACACTTGCGTGCATGAGTGTGGTTTTAGACTAACTATTTGTTTGGACTAGGCCCGGCAAATCAATCAAATTATATAATAATTTGAACCCAAATTTTTTTTTTTTTAAATAAAAGGAAATTTCATTCCATGCAACAAGCCCAAATGCAATACAAAGATTTTATCACAAGATACAACAAGAGCTACCAAAATCTACATACGAGCATATGCACTAGCATACTCAATGACACGTACTCTCTTCATCCCAATTTGTTTGTCCATTTTTTGTATTTTAATTTTTTAGGAACATAATAATCACAATTATTTTTTTAATTTTTCAATGCAAAATTTTTTAAAAACAGAAAGGATAATAATGAAACTTTTATGAGTCACAAATAATTTGGTACGTCAAAAGTCTAAAAAGAAACAAACAAAGTGGGACGGATGAAGTACTACGAAAAAGTAGATCAACAACGAGGACAGGTATCATACCCGTTGAAGATTTAATACTAGAGGCTCTTATAGGAAACCAAGATCAAACCATGAAGTAGGCACAAATGATAGCTAGATCGTACTCAACTCCCTTTATCCCACCATTAGTGGAAGAGAAAAACGATTTAAAAGAGCGTTACCATTTAAATTCAATAACTCATCCAGAATCCCTTTTGATATATATGATCCTGGCCTTTTCAAAATTGCAAAACGGATTCGCAATAGTGAGAAGAACTATGATTTGAAATACAAGTACGACAAGAAAGAAAAAGAAATGCTCTTACACTGCATATTGTAATGAAAAATGATTTTGGCACTCTATTTTTTTATGATGCCACTCCAAAAATTGTCTTTTAGTGTTCTTGCTATGTATATAATTTTTATACTAAAAGACAAATTTTGAAGTGCCATAATAAAAAAGTAGCTGTTTGTAATATGTTCTCCTTTATGGGGAAGTGAGCCGAAAACATATGTTATCTCCATTTTGTCTTCCGAAAACGGTGGAAAAAAATTACGAAATCGATGTCCTCTTGCTGTGTACAGTGACGTTAGATCGTTCTAAAATCACGTGGATTTTTTTTTTTTTAATGAGAATACTAAATGAAAAAGTAAAGAAATTTCAGATTTTTGTTAAGCAAATAAATTAAATTAGGGTATTGGATCCACCGCTAGTCTTGTAAGTTGTAACAAATTAAGAATCTTTCAATTAATGTAACCGCAATATGTTAGCTACAAGCTATAATAATACTGCAAAATAGTTATGTATTTGAGAGTTAGGCATGCATGGATTATATTTAATCGATAAACTTTTATATATCCCAAATATAGGAGGGGTGGTGGCGTTTCCATTCGGTCTATTTTCAATTTTTTGGCCATATTTCGAGAACACTTTGATGATCGGCACCATTTCAGAATTGGTGTTGCCGGTTGAAATTCTTGGCATGTCCTTTTGCTTCTTCTTTCCTTATCGATCCCCTAGCTAGCTTTCTTCCCTCCTTTCTCTTTATTTTCTTTTTTGGAGATTTATTTCTTCTTTGGAAATTTTTTTCCACATAATCCTCTAGAGAGATTTTTATGGTTTTTTTATTTTTTTTGGAAACTTGTAATAGAGTCTGTATAGAAAGCTTTTGAAAGACAAGCCTACAAAGCCATTTACAAGTTTGACCACGATTAATGAGAAAAAAAATGTGGTCCTGTCTATATTCATTATCGAGGGAGAAATAATCCATGCTTCATGGTATATATTATCTTGTCCAAATTAAGAGAAACAAAACTGTTCCTCTAAGGCTTGAAACTTA
Source organism: Rhododendron vialii (assembly GCF_030253575.1). Classification (NCBI taxonomy): domain Eukaryota; kingdom Viridiplantae; phylum Streptophyta; class Magnoliopsida; order Ericales; family Ericaceae; genus Rhododendron; species Rhododendron vialii. The sequence goes on along the minus strand of NC_080562.1, from coordinate 23,864,604 downwards.
GATCTTAAGCTGCAATATTTTTCCTTTTCACTACGTTCATTTTGTTCTACATTTAAATTAACCTTCATAATACCTGCCAAGCACAAAACTATATTCAACTTAGAGTATCCCCATTGTAATAAGTAAATGGGTGTGAATAAGCAAATTTAACAACAATGCTAAAAAAACATCCCACATTGTAATAAGCAAAATTATAAATCTTTTAGCAAATAACCAAATTTCACCCATTCCATAACCAAACTTAACAATTTTTACCAATAATCAAAACTCAATAACTCAAAAACACCTCACAATGGAATCGTCTCATCGAGACGAATAATTTGGTATGGTCAAGTGTGCGATTGGAACTCGTTTGTGATTCGACAAATGTGCATTGTATATTGTGAGGGGTTTTTTTTTGTTTTGTTAGAGACGCAATAATAACCAATGTGGTGGTAGAGGTTGTTAAGTTTGATTATGGACTAAATGGATAATCAAATGCTGACGTGACACATTTTGGTTATTGATTTTGATTATTACCATTGTGAATGTTCTTTTTTTTTTTGCTCGGCAAACGAAACAATTTATAAAACTCGAAAGGGATACACCGAGAAAAAGCAACCACAGACAGATCTTGGCTGATCCCAAATTTACAACCGCATCCAACCGACAATTGGAAGCTCCCCTCAAAACTAGGTTACAATCTCAATTTTCAGATACAGTTAAGAAAATCTTGAACTCCTCAATGGTGTAAACTTTGATGTCGAGCTTTGCCTTCATCCACATCGCCACTCTAGTTTTGACTAAATCCCCCACCTCCCAAGCTTGTTTCGTTGAATTGTTGAAGATACAGTCGTTCCTCACCGGCCATAGGGACCACAACGTTGCATAGAAGCAAGCTTCCTATACATGTTTCTCCATGTTGTAAAATCCATTAGCAAACCACCAATTTGCTAATTCTGGAACAGAGATTGGGCAAACCCATTTGATGTTCCACCAGTCTAGGATTATCGACCAAACACTCCACAAGAAATGACAATGGAGAAACAGGTGCTAATGAGTTTCAAGATTTAAGGAGCATAGGGGGCACAAAGCTAATTGGATCTCACTGATTAAGTTTCTACTGAGAAGGATTGACCTGGTTACCGCTCTTTCCTTTACAGCCATCCAAGCAAAGATTTCCACCTTAGGATGGCCCAAATTCTTCCAAAGAGAACCAGCAGCTCACTGCTCGAGTGCGTTAGCAATTCCCATTGCCCATAAGCTGACTTGACAGAGAAAATTCCATCACCCGTCTATCTCCATTGCAAGGTGTTAGGCTTCGATGGGTTTAGAATAACTCGTTGAAGTCTCTGTTTCAAGTTATCCATCTCTTACTTCTCTCGCCCAAACATGTCTCTCCTGAAAAACAAATCCCATGATCCCTCAGCCCTCAAGTTACTGATCAGCACCTCTTTTTGCGTAGATAAAGAAAACAGTATGGGATAATCTTCTTTCAAAGAAGACTCACCTAACCAAATATGTTCCCAAAACACGATCGCATCACCAGAATTTACCTGGACTCGGAAGCTGTCTCGAATGGAGTGTATATCAAGTGTATACTGAACTAACTTCGAGACAAGTTGATCGACAACATAATGGTTGGACAAAGGAAATTGTTATTTATTACCAACTCTTTCAAAAGTGAAATTATTTAGTGGTTCAGTGTACCGCCACGTGGTGCTCCGATCACTCCAACACCATTCATTTAGATAGTATTCATACATTGAGTTGTGAGTCCCATAAAAATATGTGGTGTGGAGTGTTCTTGAGCAACATGTGACGATAATCATGAGCACTGAATAATTAGATCTTTTGAAATTACCCATTTCTAAAGGAATACGCAGTACTTAGTAGTACTTCCTCCCCATCCCACTTTAAATATTCGAGAACGTGCATTTTCAAACTTTTAAAAATAATATTTTTATATGTTATTTTTTTACACCAAATAAAAGTATTCAATAAGTATTTTAATTTGGTGTAAAAAATAATTTATAAAATTATTTTTTTTGAAAGTTTGAAAATGCTTGAATTCCCATAGGATACTTTTAAAGTGGTACGGAGGTAGTATTTGTTTCAGGTAGTTGGGGAAGTAACAACAGGAATATTCAGTCGTGAAAAAACTTTTTTATGGTGGAGCCTTAAATATACTTTACGGAGGTCAATGGCGCGTGTCCAAAAGTATTTTGGACGGTCCGAATTTTTTAAAAACTATTCGCTAAAATAGTTTAACTCTTCGGTAAAGGAGTTTAACTCTTTTCTAGAAGGATTTTTTTTTTTTTTAAATTTGAACCATTGATCGTCAAAACAAACGGCTTAGATTACACAAACCTTATTCACGGCTCATCCACGTAGAATAAGTACATTACGTCCTCCCTTTACCGCATTAGAATTGGATTAGACACAGAGTTCCAGTCCAACTAGGAGTAGGATACGGATGTCCAACTACTATAAAACGGACACGATCAGCCCTAAATTTCTCAACACAGAGTTCCCATCTCTCTACTTCAAATTCACTTCTCTAGAGAGTTTAATTCACAGCATATAATTAGAAATACGTACGTACTTAGGGCTCCCTCTCGATCTCTCAAACACGCGCCTATCAATGGCGAGAGAGCAGCAAAACCAAATACTCAAGGTGCTGGACAACTCCAAAATCCAATGGTACCACGTCAAGGCTGTGGTGATTTCCGGGATGGGGTTCTTCACCGACGCATACGACCTCTTCTGTATCTCTCTCGTAACCAAACTCCTCGGACGCATCTACTATCACGTCGACGGCTCCCCGAAACCCGGAACTCTCCCACCCAACGCTGCTGCAGCCGTCACCGGTGTCGCCCTTGTCGGAACCCTAGCCGGCCAGCTCTTCTTCGGGTGGCTAGGGGACAAGATGGGAAGGAAAAACGTGTACGGAACCACGCTCTTGCTCATGTTCGTGTGCTCCATCGCCTCTGGACTTTCCATCGGAAAATCTCCCACCGCCGTCACAGGAACATTGTGTTTTTTCCGGTTTTGGTTAGGGTTTGGGATCGGCGGAGACTACCCGCTCTCAGCCACCATCATGGCGGAGTACGCGAACAAGAAGACGCGCGGCGCCTTTGTGGCGGCGGTTTTTGCCATGCAGGGGTTTGGGATTCTCGCCGGCGGCCTTGTGGCCATGGCCATGTCGGCTGTGTTCCGGCATGTTTATCACGCGCCGGCGTATTCTGTCGATGCGTTGGGGTCCACTCCGCCGGAAGCGGATTACGTGTGGCGGATTATTCTGATGGTGGGGTCGTTGCCGGCGGTTCTGACGTACTATTACAGGTGTAAGATGCCGGAGACACCTCGGTACACGGCTTTGGTGGCGAAGAATGGTGAGAAGGCTTGCAGAGACATGTCCAAAGTGCTTGACATTGAAATGGTAAAATCAGAAAAGCTAGAAGAAAACCAAACGGATGGCAAAGCCAACAACACATTCGGGCTGTTCTCAAAACAATTCGTGCGCCGCCACGGTCTCCACCTCCTAGGCACAACCACCACCTGGTTCCTCCTCGACATCGCCTACTACAGCCAGAACCTCTTCCAAAAGGACATCTTCACCTCCGTCGGCTGGCTCCCTCCTGCCAAATCCATGTCCGCCCTCGACGAGCTCTTCACCATCTCCAAATCCCAGTTCCTCATCGCTCTCTGCGGCACCGTCCCTGGCTACTGGGTCACCGTCACCCTCATCGACATAATTGGCCGCTTCACAATCCAACTGATCGGATTCCTCTTCATGACCGTCTTCATGTTCGGCTTAGCGATACCGTACCACCACTGGACTCTGAAGTCCAACAGAATCGGGTTCATGGTAATGTACGCCTTGACATTCTTCTTCGCGAACTTCGGACCCAACACGACAACGTTCGTGGTGCCGGCGGAGATTTTCCCGGCGAGGCTGAGGACGACGTGCCATGGCTTGTCGGCAGCGGCGGGGAAAGCGGGGGCGATTGTCGGGGCGTTTGGGTTTCTGTACGCGGCGCAGAGTCAAGATAAGGATAAGACGGACGCGGGGTACCCACCTGGGATTGGGATGAGGTATTCTTTGATGGTGCTTGGGGGGATCAGTTTAGTTGGGTTTTTTTGTACGTTCATGGTGCCCGAATCCAAGGGGAAATCACTGGAGGAGATGTCGAGGGAGAATGAAGGGGAAGAAGTTGATGATGACGATGAATCTCGGGGGATTGAAATGGTTTAGGTAGTTACTATAATTTTGTATGCTAGCTCTTTCATTTGGATGTTGTTTTCGGTACTCTGAATGTTTTCATTTGTTTAGGGGAGAATTTTAAAATTACCCCTAAACTATCATCCAAATGTTTCATATACACTCAAATACTATTGAAGAGTTAATTTCATTTTTATCCTTTAAACTATTCACATTTTTGTTTCTTCATTCAAAACTATGAAAACGATCTATTTCATTCCTCAACTTTTCAATTGCTACTCATTTGGTTGTTATCACTCATTTGGTCAAATAAATAACGACAGTCTAAATTTTTGACCAAAAAAAGTTCACGTGGCCATCAAACAAAAAGATGTACTATCAGGGCCCGTTTTCGGATTCCCCATAAATAATTTGAAATGTTCATTAAATTTAAAATAATTTATCGAGTAATCTTGCAAAAAATCAGCTTAATCGCATGACTGCAAGTACTTGACCGCAAGTTCTTCATTTAATCTGCTAACTTTTGATTTAAAATTAGGATCATGAATACTAAATGAAAAGTTAGAAAATTGGATCAAGAACTTGCGGTCATTTGATTGCTGCTTTTTTTTTTTTTTGGATGAAATTAAGGTAGCAAAAAATTTGATTAGCCTAGGGAATAAAAACGAAAATAACTCTTTATTAAATTTTCATGAAGTACTTAAACTTTGTTGACATTGTTAAATTAGGCATCTATCGTTTTATTAAATTTATACATTGATATTTTGTGTAAGACTAGAGAACTTGCCTTATCTAGTTGAATTCAAAACAGAACTTGCCTCTCTCATCTCTTATTCTTCAGCCGCTGCTGCTGCTACTTTTTTTTGGGCAGCTCCACATCATTGACTCTATTTTCTTGATCATTATTTACTAAAATCAAGCAATAGGTTACCGAATGGATGGCTCGGATGGTGTACAACACAAATTCATTAGTTATCAGATTAGGGATGGCAATTTGAACCGAATCGATGGGTACCCGAACCGATAACCGAAATTATCCCTGAACCATAACCGAAATTTTTTCCATGGGAACGGGTATGGTTGGCACATGCACAAGATAACCGAACGGGTTTTGGTTCGGTTTTGGTTTAGTTAATACCTGAACCGAACCCGAACCGAACCAAACTAGTAAATTACAAAATTACCCCAGCTTATATATATAGGCATACATGAGTTAGGGTTTTCCAATCCTATTTTCATTTCAAAAACAATGCCTCGGCCTCCACTGTGAGGCGATTCTCTCTCTCTCTCTCTCTCTCTCTCTCTCTCACACACACACAACCCCAACCCCCTGTCATCGCCACTTTGATTGTACACCTCTCGCCGTCGATCATCCTCACCGCTCTCGTCGAGGCACCGTCAATCTTCATCACTCCTCTCGCAGTCGTCAGTGATCAAGGAAATCGAAGAGCTGCTGTTGGTAGCTGTGATGAGCTTTTCTTGGTGGCTGCTATTGTTCTTTGTTGTGGTTGTGGTGATGAAGAATCATCTCGAGTTGTTTCTGTACGTGGTTTTATGATCTGTTCTAAATAATATATTACTCGGTATTCTCTATCTTTACCAGATCTAAATTGAATTTGAGGCTATTGTTTGTTTTACGATTGTTGTAATCCAACTTGAAAGGAATTTGATTTTCACTTAAATTTCCCAAATTTCTAATACTTAATTGCGTAATTTGAAATTGATGGGTTTGTGTAATTTGAAATTTATGAGTTCTCAATGGTCTCTCTCTCCCTCTTTCTCTGTGTTTGGTTCAGGTACCCAATCGGTTCGGGGATTACCTAAACCCCGTTTGGTTCGGTTATGGTTTATTTCTCTTCTCCCCGTTCGGGTATCGGGGCGGATATGGGTAGCATTTCGATTTTGGAGATCGGATACGGAGTTTCCCATATCCGCCCCGAATGCCATCCCTATATCAGATAAATGATCAGATTTTGAAATTGGTTTATTTCTATGTGTTGAATGTATTCTTGTTCTCTAAATAAGTGGAAAATCAACAACTTTGTTTGATTGGTAGTTTAGTTTAGTTTAGTTTCGGTAGTGGGTGGAGAGAGAAATAGGGTAATGATTGGAGAGTGATAGAGAGAAATAAAATTAATAATTAGAGATACATGGTAATGATTGGAGAAAGATATAGGGTAATGATTAATCCAGAGAAATTAAACCAAGAGATTTCCTAAGGTACTCAAACCTAAGAGAATCTAAAGGCTACCTAAGAGAATCTAAAGGCTTAGTGAAAATATCCGCTTTTTGATCTTGTATGGGTATAAACTCAAGTGCCACGACACCATTTTCAACCAAATCACGAATAAAATGATGACGGATGTCGATATGTTTAGTCCTAGAATGTTGGACTGGATTTTTAGAAATATTAATGGCACTTGTGTTATCGCAAAAAACAGTCATTACACCTTGAGATAGACCGTAGTCTTGAAGCATTTGCTTCATCCATAAAGTTGGGTGCAACAAATACCAGCGGCAATATATTCTACCTCTGCGGTGGACAACGAAACACAATTTTGCTTTTTGCTATGCCAAGCAACCAAGCAGTTTCCCAAAGAGAAACAACCACCAGAGGAACTCTTCCTATCATCCGCACTTCCAGCCCAATCGGCATCGGAAAATGCGGCTAAGTCCACATTAGTACCCTTAGGATACCAAAGACCAAGCGTGGAGGTGCCCTTAACATAACGAATAATTCGCTTGACAGCGATCAAGTGAGACTCTTTAGGGTCAGATTGATAGCGGGCACACACTCCAACACTAAACGAAATATCGGGACGACTAGCGGTAAGATATAATAAGCTTCCTATCATACTACGATAAAGCATGGAGTCAACACTAGCGCCCTCAATATCTTTAGCAATTTTAACAGTGGAACCCTTGGGAGTACGAGTACTCTTGGAATCTTCCAAACCAAATTTTTGTCCAATTCTTTCGCATATGTGGATTGGGACAAAAATATCCCATCATTCAACTGACGAATTTGAAAACCTAGAAAGTAAGTCAATTCTCCCATTAGGCTCATTTGAAACTCATGGGACATCTGTGCCCCGAATTGTTTCGTATGCCGCTCATTTGTGGATCCGAACACAATATCATCAACATATATTTGAGCAATTAAAAGGTCGGTCTCAATTTTCTTCAGAAATAAAGTTCGGTCTACTCCCCCTTTCACAAAGCTGGTATTTAAAGATGATCAGTTAAACGTTCATACCAAGCTAGAAGGGCTTGTTTAAGACCATAAAGTGCCTTACAAAGGCGGTACACATGATTAGGGAATGAGGGATCAATAAACCCTTTGGGTTGCTCCACATACACCTCCTCCTTAAGGTCACTATTCAAAAAAGCACTTTTAACATCCATTTGAAATAATTTAAAATTAAAATGAGATGCAATGTCAAAAAGTAACCTTACTGACTCCATTCTTGCTACGGGGGCAAATGTATCATCGAAATCAATTCCCTCAATTTGGGTGTACCCCTGGGCAACTAACCTAGCCTTATTACATACCACTACGCCATCTACATCCTTCTTATTTTTAAATATCCATTTAGTGCCTATGATGTCAGTGTGAGAGGGTCTCGGTACTATGTACCAAACGTCATTCCTAACAAATTGTTGTAGTTCTTCTTGCATGGCTCCTATCCAATGGTCATCTCCCAAGGCCTCATCTACCCTTTTTGGCTCTAATGTGGACGTGAAACACACATAATTGATCTCATTCCTAATTTGCCTCCTAGTTTTCATCTCATCATTGGGTTCTCCTATGACTTGGCTAATGGGATGGTTAAGCTTTACTCTAGCCGACGGTTCTTTGGTGGAAAGAGAAACTAAGTTGTGTTGACCTAACACCTCATCTTCTAGAGGCTCGTCTACCTCAACCTCACTATCATTTTCAACTTTCTCATCTACACTCGTAGGAATGTCAACAACCTCTTCAGAAGAAACTCCCTCATCTAAACTATTTGTTTGAAACTCCCCCTCAAAAATTTCCCAACTCCCCTCATCATCATCATTAACCTAAGGGATTGACTGATCAAGAGTGATATCATCAACAACTACATTAGCCGACTCAACTAGGGTAGAGGTGCGTAGATATATACTCTCAAAGCTCTACTCATGTTGGAATAGCCCAAAAATATACCATCGTCACTCTTTGAGTCAAATTTGCCTAAGGACTCACTATCTCTCAAAATATGACATTTACTACCAAACACCCTTAAATACTTCACTGAAGGCCTCTTACCATTCCGAATTTCATAGGGTGTGAGAGTAGTCCCTGGTCTAACATACACTCTATTTATTATATAGCACGTAGTATTAATAAATTCAGCCCAAAGGTTTCTAGGGACGCATTTTGCATTTTGCATTACTCTCGCCATCTCTTGAAGGGTTCTATTCTTTCTTTCAACAACCCCATTTTGTTGGGGTGTGTGAGATGCGGAGAACTCGTGCTTAATACCCTTTTCATTACAATATTTTTCAATGTTGGAGTTCTCAAACTCACGACCATGATCACTGCGGACTCGTGTGATGGGGTACCCTTTCTCATTTTGAATACGTTGACAAATAGTTTTGAAACAAGCATAAGCATCAGATTTTTCTCTAAGAAAACCAATCCATGAAAAGCGAGAAAAATCGTCAATTATGACTAGAATATATCGCTTGCCCCCTAAACTTTTAGTACGTATGGGTCCCATCAAGTCCATGTGAAGTAACTCTAAACATTTTGTGGTTGCAACTAAATTTGTCTTTTTATGAGGGCTTTTTATTTGTTTGCCCTACATGCAACCGCCACACACAAGCCCTTGCCCATTTGCAATTTCAAAAAATTTACGTGTCTTAAACGTTAGTGCCAAATTTGTACATCGTCAAACAATACTTGATGACACACATTAGAACCGGCAATTTCAACACAATAGCAATTATCTGAGGAACGAACACTTTTAACCACACACAAACCCAAAGCATCAACAATAGAGCAATTATTTTTAGAGAAATTGACTTCATGCATATTATCACAAAATTGCCCTATGCTTAACAGGTTAGCTTTCAAACCCTCAACATATAATACGTTATCTAATGGAGGGATTCCGGGTGCGTTTATGGTGCCTTGTCCTATGATTTTACCCGTATTACCATCGCCAAAAGTGACAAAACCACCATTATACTTCTCTAGCTTAGCAAAGAAAGACCTATTTCCAGTCATGTGCCTTGAACATCCACTATCTAAGTACCAGGCACAGGCATCATGTGCCCGAAAAGCAGTGTGTGCTACATGACAAACGACATCAACTCTCGTCCATGTTTGCTTCAGTTTGGTGTTCACATGCGAGGTGTGACCGTGTGTAGTACGTCTTTCAACAATCCTATCAATCTCTCCATTATTATTAGCCAAGTTTGACAACTTTTTGATTTCCTCGACGAGGTGAGAAGTTTGATTCGCCAATTGATTCAAAGTCTTTTGAAAATTCTCACTCTTAATGTTTGTGGAAGACTGACGCACAACTTGAGGTCTTCCCACATTGGGTTGACCATACTGAACACTTTTATTAACAGGAGCTACAAACAGTTTCCCCTTTGTTCTCTGATTGTCCCTTCTAAGTGTATAACAAAATGGTCGAATGTGACCTTGACCACCACAGTAGTGACAAATAAAAAGATTTTTCTTTTCAGGAGCATGATTACTGTTGTAAGCATTCTTAATGATGGTGGGAGATTTAATAGAAGATTCAGGTTTATCGCTCACCACCTCATTCTTTGCAATTTCAGATTTCACAAATTTGATTTCCCTTTTTGTGAACTCATTAGCTTTATGTATCAGTGAAGGTGGATCAACAAACCTAAGCCGCTTCTATTTCTAAACGTATGTGTCATCTCAGCAATACGAGTTGCCCCACACTCATTACGCTTTATGGCCTTAGTGGCCTCCCTAAGGTCATGCTCCAATTCAAAAATCCTATCCTTAGACGCTTTAAGAGCCTTCAAGGCATCCACATGCTCTCTCTCAATTTTGGCAAACTTCTCTTTCAAATTAGTGGTATCGGTTTTTAATTCTTTAAGGTCGGTGTTCTTAGATTCAATGTCATCACTAAGTTTGTTCCTCTCACTACTAATTTTCTCGATGACACTCATGAGTTCCTTCTTTTTCGTTTTCAATTTGACACCCTCTTTAAACAATTGATTATAGGCCTCATGAATAGAATCTATATCATCATCACTATTCTCACAGTCTTCGTCAGTCAAGACATACTTACTATCATCGCTAAGAGTTGTAGAAAGTTCAACCGATTAGGGGGACGTGGGGGACTTAATGTTGGCAACAAGCACAAAATATCTAGGAGCTTTAGAACCCCCTTCACTACTGTCATCACTATCGTCATCCCACGTAGCTTTATAACCCTTGGCCACTTTCTTTTTAAGAGTATTTGCACACTCTACTTGAACATGCCCGAAACCGTGGCACTCGTGACATTGTATACCTTGGGGTTTCTTGGATTCATCAATAGAAGATTTCTTTTTATTATCCCCAGAATTAAAATTCTTGCCCCCATTAGTCGAAGAAGAAAATTTTTCAGAATTATTATTTTTACGGAATTTAACAAATTTTTTGAATTTTTTAGCAAAGAAAGCAAGTTATTCTTCATCAAGGTCATCATCACTCTCTTGTGTCATAGAGGATTCTTCTTTAGAAGATTTAAAAGCAATGCTTTTATTAGGCTTTAATGTAGGTTTCTTTGAGAGATGATTCAATTCAAATGTTTGAAGTTTACCTACAAGTTTCTCAAAAAGAATGTCATCAACTTTATCACTTTCTTCGATCGCAACTACCTTAGCCCTAAACCTCTCAGGAAGCGACCTAAGCATTTTTTTACAAACTTTAAGATTAGGGATTGGTTCTCCTAATGCGTGGAAGGAATTAACGATGTCACTCAACTTAGTGATAAAACTATCAAATGTCTCATCTTCCTGCATTCTCAAATCTTCGAAACGTGTTGTAAGCATTTGGAGTTTTGAAGTTTTAACAATCTTAGTACCCTCGTGGGTGACTTGGAGAATGTCCCAAGCCTCCTCTGCAGTGGTGCACGCGAAAATACAACTAAATTCAGTTTTACTCAATGCACCATAGATGGCTTCTAAGGCTTTAGAGTTTGCCTCAAAACTATCATTGTCAGCCGAATTCCACTCAGTGTCCTCCTTAGCCCTCATCTGTTTAGTCGTAGTGTCTTCTATGGTTGGGGCCTCATAGCCATACCTAACAGATCTCCAAACCCTAACTCCTAGGGAACTCAAATGTGTGGTCATATGGGCTTTTCAGTACAGATAATCATTACCATCGAAAAAAGGTGGCCTCGAGTGGCTCCCTCATGTGGTGTGTTCATGTCCATTATACCTAGAATGAAACTCAGGTGGTTAAACCTAAACAGAGCAACCCGCTCTGATACCAATTGAAATTATGCGGAAGCGTTCAAACTACTCCTAGAGGGGGGGTGAATAGGAGTTTTGATAAAAAAATCACCAATTTTCTGATTTGAAAATTAATATAGATGAACGGATTGATTATCTTGATTAATCCAAACCAAAAATCAAGTAGTGCAGTAGAATAAAAATTGAGACAGGATACCCACGATTTACATGGAAAAACTTAGGGTCCTAAATAACTCTAAGCCAAAACCACGACCTAAAACTACTGATTTATTCTATTAATAAAAAAGAAGTACCGATTGCGAAATAGTAAAAACCTTACCTAAGCCTTTACCTATTCTCGCCAATCTCCGATGCTCCCCAAGCTTCTTCAAGATCCAATAGATGCACCATGAACTTCACGCCCGATCTCCAGATTCAACCGGCTTCGAATCAGTCTCCAAAAGATTCGACCTCAGCAGCAAACGGCACCAAACCACGAACCGTGAATGGATGTATGATATGATGCAAAGCGTGATCTCACAATCCAAAAGACGTTCGAAAAACAAACACAACGCAAGAACAAAACAAGAAAGAGGGCTACAACGAAAGACTGTCAAAATTGCCCCACAAGTGTCGTGAACCTCATTCTTTCTTTTCTAAAAACAAAATGTCTCTCGCCTCCACCGAAAAACAAAATAGTCGTGCAACCCGTTCTTTTGTTTTTATAAGAGAAAAACTCTCACGCCTTAAACAAACAGAGTGGTCGTCCACCCGTATATATATATATATATATATATATATATATATATATATATATATATATATATATATATAAAGGAATAATATACAATCTTTTGATTTGGGGAAAACGTGTTCTATTTTTCCGGGGAGAGTAAATCACCTAATCAACTTAAACGATTAAGGTAATGTATATTATGTATAAAAGAATATGAGTAAGGAAAGTCCCCTATAATCAGTAACGGAGACTAAAATATTTTTGAACTCAATCATGCTATGCATGAGATGCCGTGCAATGCTTTTACCTCTCACGCAATTGGTTCGATTCCGTAGCAGTCAACTTGGCGCAGAAAATGGGAGGAGCATCAAGCAAGAAACTACCCTCTAAGAACCAACCCATTACAATCAAACAGAGTCAATAGCAAAGATACCAATGGAGGTTTTGGACAACCCCGGAAAGTGCCAAAATATCTAACAGAAACAAAGCTAAAACTAAACTAGCAACCGAACACAGTGAACCTTATTGCTTGACTTTGCTATGTGAACGTGGAAATGGACAATAGGTACACTGGGTGGAGCTCATGGTTGAATTTAATTTGATTAGACATTAAAAACTAAGGAAAGTGAAATATTGGGAAGTCACAGTGGTGACAGTTGCGGTCAGGAGAAAACTAGAGTGGCCGAGAGCCCGGTAGACCCTGGAGAAATGGTCGGCGGATTCGGCACTTGTGGTTAATAGACCGGTGGATAATTGATCCGAAACCGTGAATATGGCACTGTGTGATTACTTTCTTGGTATTTATCCTCCGGGAATGGTGGTTATTTGGCGAAACCAGAGTATGAAATTCATTTCTCGTGGTTGGTTTTCGATTCTCTTCTTGTGATGGTACAAGTGAGTTTGACCCGATATATAATTTAGTCTTATTCGTCTGGGACCTCTGACTGAGTAAGCAAAAGAGATGTAAATCAGTAGAGTTGCCATAATTCAGAGGCTGTCTGCGAGGAGAATTTCTCATGGTGGAAAAATCTAGGAATCACATAAGTTAAAAACTAGAAATGGGAATTTTTTTTATTTATTCTTTAATTCATGTACTGCAATTAATTTATCTTGTTCATACGCTGTAGTACTCTTTGCCATGTATTACTTATATGTTATGGATTAATGGGATCAGGAATATCTATTGAGTGAACCTCCTCACTCACGGTACAATATACCCTGACATATATTCGTGCCAAATTTTGCCGAGAATCAGAAGGGCACATAGGATCCCAGATGTGAGCAGTACTTTTCAGAAGAGAACCTGGTCATGGAGAAACGAACTAGAGTATGCTCTGAAGTTGGTTAAATAAAATGCCAAACATTTAATATTGGAAAACACTTTCGACACAGACTATTTCTACACATACATTGCACAGATTTTTTGTGGGGCCCACTATGGGGTTCCACAAAATGATCCGAGTTGTTCATTAATTTTAAAATATTTTTTTAAGGAATCTCTTAAAAAATCAGCTCAATTGGATACATGTAAATGCTTGAACCAATCTTACAACTTTTCATTCAGAATTTCGGAGAATGAAAAGTTGTAAGATTGGTTCAAGCACTTACATGTATCCGATTGAGCTGATTTTTAACGAAATTCCTTAAAAAAAATTTTAAAATTAATGAACGGCTCGGATCATTTTGTGGAACCCCATAATGGGCCCCACAAAAAATCTGTGCAATGTATGTGTAAAAGTAGTATGTGTGACTAGAACGGTTCTTTAATATTTTGTCAAAACTTAGTATTTTCATTTCACGTCTGCAATAAATTGAATTTCTATTTTGAGTAATTCGTACTTGATTAATGGAATCATGTTTAATTAAATTAATTTTTTTCCTAAGAAATCATTTATTAATGCTTCTGAAATTTTTTGAAAAATCGGGGCGTTACACTAGCCCACCTATAGGGATCGTGTTATGTCGTGAGGGCCATGTTAATTGGGTCGTGCTCGTGTCGTACCTATGCCGGCCGATCCATTTGACACCTCTAGTCAAAGCTTCTTTCATTATTGGTTTTATAAATATTACATAGAGGTAGAGGTGTCAAACAGACGGGTCAGCACGGGCACGACACGTTTAAAGGCGGCACGACACAAATTAACCCTGATACGGCACGGTCGTAGTGGGCACAAGGCATGGCACAGACACGGAAGTGAGCGGGAACGACACGAGCACGGCACGGAAGTTAGTCTGGCACGTCACGGCATGACACGATCTTAGACGGGCACGGCATGGAAGTGGGGTGGGGCACGAGTCGCGACATGACACGACACGGTTCTAGTCAGGCACGGCACGGGCACGAAAGTAGGATGGGCATGGCACGACACAGCACGATTTTAGTCGGGCACGGCACAAGAACGACACGTCGACACAACACGGTGTCGGTTCTCATCAGGCACGAGCCACGGCACGACACGAGGCATGGAAAAATTAAAAAAAATATGTTATTAAATAAACAAGGGATTTCAGATTAGGGTTTCCTTTATTTCTATGTATTTTTTGGTAATCCAATAATTTATTGATCTTTTCCTTTTATTTATGTAAAATAAGATTTTAAATTTTTTTATATGATTAAGAAATTTTGAATCAAAATTCAAACATGATAATATATCAATTACTACACATATACTGATGTACATTGCATTTCATCTTAGTGGGGCAATTTCAGTAGGTAGTAGTGTTTTATCTAATAAAGATTTTTTTTAAAATAAGACAGAGAAAATAAATAAGAAAAAAAACTAATTTAAAAAAAAATAGTTTTAAAAAAATAATCTCTATGGGCTATGGGGTTCGAACCAAGTCCTTTGAGACTTGACACATATCTCAAACCACCAAAGCCAACAATCTTTTTGTGTTTATAATAGAACGAGTAATCTATATTATATAATTCTATTCTACAAAAATGGGCCTCTTGTATGCTAGCCACACGATTGCAACGTAAATATGACGATCCATACCATTCATTTTTTTGTTCTTGGCGTTTTAGTCACTCGCAAATTTTCATGTCTATCGGGTTTTGGAAGCCTTTTCATTGGGACGTAGATTTATTAATAGAATTTTTTTTGTTATGTGCGATCAAGTATATAACGATAACCAATTGATTTCATTTTTTGCACTATTGATATAATTACTCCCACATAAAAGGTAGACGGTTCTTATTTTCAAATAACACCTCGGGCGGCCCTCAAGTGCTGCATTATAGGACTTTAACACTTTTGAAAGCACCAAATGTGTTCTGATCACGTGGTTTCTGACATCCGATTATCACCTATTTAGGGGAGAATAATAAATTTGATAAGATCTTAAATCGTAACGGTTTAGATTGAACGTTCAAAAAAATGAGTCTGCAGCTACCTTTCAAATGTATACATCCAACTTATCTAGTTATAAATCAATGTATTCCGCTATAGTCCAATGTACGCTAGCCACACGATTGCGACACAAGTATGACGATCCATACCGTTCATTTTGCTTTTCTCGGTGTTTTAATCACTTTTGCAAATTTTCGGGTCTATCGGGTTTTGGAAGCCCTTTCATCGCAACGTAGATTCATTAATAGGAAATTTGACGTTATGTATGATCAAGTATATAATGATAACCAATTTACTTTATTTTTGGCACGAATAATATAATCACTCCCACATAAAAGATAGACGGTTTTGATTTTCAAATAACACCTCGGGCGGCCCTCGAATGATGCATTACAGGATTCTACGAGAATTTTCGATAAGTTGGTGCATATGGATTATGGTGTCTCATATGCACATGATCATAAAGATCATATAAAAGGAATGAGATGCCGCCCTAGCAGAGATCTCATTCACGTCATTCTCATTCTCATATCATATCTCCGATCTCTCCGACTCCCTCGAACTCTCACTCTCTCAGATCTCTCTGATTCTCTCAACGTCTCTCTGACTCTCTCAATGTCTCTCTGACTCTCTCAACGTTCGGATTCTTGGTGTTCAAATTCACCTCACTCTCAAATGGTACTCACACTTCACAGCTCTCTCTCTCTCTCTCTCTCTTCGTTTCCGACTTTCCGGTGACAACTCAAACGATGAGTCGGTGCAGTGACCATCATCTCACTCTCTCAACGTCTCTCTCTCTCTCTCTGTGTTCACTGTTCGTATGTTCGTCTATTCTCAACATCTCTTTCTGTGTGTCTCTCCGACTCTCTGAGACAGAGCTAGTTGAGTAATAGGAGGAGAATCGTTCGAATCTCAGGTAAAGACGTGACGGGTACCTCTATCACCAGTCACCGTCTCTCTCTCTCCCTCACAGGTACCTTTATCACTTCCCTCTCCAGTCTCCACTTATCTACTGTAATTGGGGTTTTTGAAATTAGGTTTTTGACCTGGTTTTTGAAATTAGGGTTACGAAATTAGGGCTTTTGTTACTAATTGAGTAATTTCGTATATTAGTATCTTAAGGTTCTGGCCAGATCTGATGAAATGGATTTTCACCTGCCTTTTGAAATTAGGGTTACGAAATTAGGGCTTTTGTTACTAATATCTAAAATTAGGGTTACGAAATTAGGGCTTTGGTTACTAATTTCTTAAATTAGGGTTCTAGCTAGTCAGGCCAGATCTGATGATTTTGTTACTAATTTCTTATATTAGTATATTTTTGGCAAATTTGTCGAAATTGATTTTGTACACACACACCTGCACTAATTTCGTATATTAGTACCAATGTTCTAAAAAGCGCTCGGCGCTAGGCGGGCGGCCGACCACCTTCAAGCTTCGAGACCAATTAATCGGCCATTAATCGCCTTTTAGCAATTAGTCGGGTTTTTTTTTATTAATAATAAATATTCTACAACCTCCCCAGAGTCCCTTACATTAATAATCACAGTTTTTCTAGTTGATGTGATATATATTCTCTCCCAAAAAATTTCTTAGTTCTCTTTGGCTATCGGATACTCAATGTTAACACTTCTCTACATTTCAAATATAGAGACATAGAAGTTCAATATTCATAGTTCAAACCAAATAAAATCAAGTACGGAAAATTACTAGTCAATTACAAACTTCAACGTTCAAACCAAATGAAAACAAGTACGGAAAATTACTAGTCAATTACAAACTTCAACGTTCAAACCAAATGAAATCAATTATGAAATTATTAGTCAATTACTCATCCTCTTCTTCTCCATATCCATGCATAACTTCGTCTCCATTGGACTCACACTCAAAATCCTCATCTACCTCCTCTTTGGTATCATCCTCTGACACAAAATCTTCCTCATGTAGTTCTCGTACTCCAATATTTCTAGTAGTCCTTCTAGGTTGAAGGACTTCATCCGCTCCCGTAGCTTCCCCAATTACCTCCCATGTAAGTCCCGAAACCAGGTCAACTTCCTCGTCACCACCTTCAACCAGCCATCCTTATGCATTTGTTGATTCTTTAGTACGTAATACATCCTTCCCATTTCTTTTATTGTTGATGAGTTTGGCATTGAATTGGACATAGACTAGATTGTTCAATCTTGTCGCATCTAGTCTATTCCTTTTCTTTGTATGTATCTATACAAAAAAAAATCTTAAGTTAATATAATTTCTTATGCATACATATTCAAAGAAAGAGAGAGAGTGTATGTACTTACTCCCTCAAAAGTGCTCCAATTTCTCTCACACCCCGATGAATTTGAAGTCAAAGAGAGAATTCGAGTGGCCATTCTTTTCAAATTGGGTGTATGATTGCCATAGTTAGACCACCATCCAACTAGTCATGAAAGAAAGCACACAAAAAAATAGTACTAAGTAACTTAGCAAAAAGAATAATACTAAGAAGGAAAGTAACTACTTATTTACCCGGATCATAAGAGTCATTGTTCGTCGCACATCCCATTGTGGCTAATGGTTTTCCAAATCCACCTTCTTTGTTCTTGTACTTCAACAACTCTCTATTGATGACTTCATCTTGAACATTGACATCATGAAAGAAAGCTTCAACACAAGTAAGAACCCCATCCATAATGATAGGATCATCTTGAATGGTAGAATTGTTGAAGAAGTAAAAAGGATTCAAAAAGTAAGCTGTCAAATGCAATGCACTATCTAGCCGACCCTTAGCTTTCCCATCAATGACATCTAGTATTGGCCGGTAGTTAGTCTCAACTTGCTTGTATGCCGCTTTGATCTCTTCTTTTGCTTTTGTGAGCTCTCCATACACAAAGCCCATTGAGGGCTTTCGATCCCCATCAACAAGTCGAAGAACCATCACCAACGGACCAAACACTTTCAAGCATAAGGTTACGCCATTCCAAAATGCCTGACTCATCACGGTAGCATATGCCGTTTTTCCCTTTGGGCTCTTAGCCCATTTACTCTCACCCCATGCATTGCTACTAAACATCGCTCGCAATTCTTGTTTCTTTTCCATCAAACTTTGTAAAGTCAAGAATGATGTAGCAAATCGAGTAACACCCGGCCTCACTATGTCTCTCTTCTTCGTATATTTTCTCATCATCGCCAATGTATTACGATGAGCATAAACAAATATAGTGAACGCTTTGGCCTTATCAATAGTTGCTTTAAACTTGGATTGCTTACCAATTCCTTCAAGCATGAGGTTAATTGTGTGGGTGCCACATGAAGTCCAAAATATGTTAGGCCTCTTGATCTTTAGCAAATCCGCCGCGGCCATATTGTTGGATGCATTGTCCGTCACTACTTGAACTACATTTTGTGCCCCTATATTTTCAATGAACTTGTCAACATAGTCAAAGATATACACCCCCGTGTGTGATGCCTCCGAATCTTCCTTTGAAGAAAGAAAACAAGTCCCTTGCTTACAATTAACGCACAAGTTCATAATGCTTCTCCTTTTTCGATCGATCCAAGCATTGGTCATGATAGAGCAACCTGTAACGCCCCCAAATTCTGGGTACGTTAATAAGACTTTTTATTACAAAAACAAGTGAGTCTGGCTCATTATTACATCTCAAAGTCTTACAAGAGTACTTTAAAACAAACAAGGAGGGAACTAGGGTTCCTAACTACTGCTCCGCTTCTTCCTCCATCCGGGCTAGCTCTTCGGCTCCAAAGGCCTCCAAGGTGTAAAGTTCACCCTGTTCATCTATGAGGTCTGATATATTATACTGGCGTCGCCACCAATATAATAGGTCAGGGTCACCAAAAAGGCAACACCGTAAGCTACAACGCTCAATAGAATAATCCAAACCCTCTAACCCTTAACTTACAAACAATACCTCATAAAGTCAACAATTTCCACATAACACATGCTAATCTAGCCAAAATAATTAACAATGACATATCCGCATTCGATATTCAATCAACGTTGGTGTCCAAGAGTTATGAGTTTCTCCTACGCGACTCATCGTAGACCGTGTCACTATTGTCACATACCAATCATCATTTTCCAAACACACCTAACCTCGGTTCCGCCGTTCCTGGTTCCCGAGTATCCTCACAATGGTTCCGCCGTCTCGGGTTCCCATTGGCACACATTGCATTGGCTCCTCTCTGCGGATAACCAAGCACACACCCAACCTCGGTTCCGCCGTTCCGGTCTCCCAAGTATCCTCACAATGGTTCCACCGTCCCGGGTTCCCATTGGCACACAAAACATACACCACACAATGGGCTACCACGTCCGGCCACATTGCGGTTTCCAAAACATTTTACCCTTTTCAAAACACGCCTTTTCATAAATCACACCCTAGGTGTCATGTTTTTACTTTCTCGATTTTCGTGTCTCGTTTTCATGCATTGACTCTGCGGTAGGACTTTTCACATATAACATCATTCATTGTAATCTTTAATCTAACAAAATCATCCAACTCAATATTATACCACAAGCAATTCATGTATGCATGCTCATAACGGACCTAAAGATCAAAATACGAATACTTCTAACAAACGATAAGTTTCTACCTTTCAAAAACCGTTCTTTCTTCCTTTATGGGAAGTTCAAAACAACATATGTTTATTCGAAGTTAAAAGTTGATTATTCCAACATGCTCAAACTTCCATTTAGCGAAAACAAATTTGTAAATTATCATGCATTTCAAACGTCATAGGTGAAAGATAACCTTATGTACTTAAAGAAAACGGTTAGGGACATTCTACGTATACTTAGAGATAGGGAATCAGGATAATCTACTTTGATCCGAAACTAGTTGGGGCCGAATAAGCTAGTTGGAAAATCCTACGGGTGATGAAACTCGCAAATCTGGACCGAACTTTGGATGGCAGTAACTCGGTCAATTTTTGGCCGAATACGATGGTTCTTGGGTCTAACTTGAAGGTCTCGAAGTGCTCTACAACTTTTGTGATGGAAGTTGATTCTAAAAACTACTCTAAGCAGGAGAAAAATGAGGATTTGCGAAGGGACATTATGCTGTCTGGAAAACGAATTGGTTTCTAGAGAGAAGTGAGAGCAAAGGAGTGAAGGTGTGAGTTGAAATGGCATGAGGGTGGCTCTATTTATAGCCAAAATTGGACTCCCTCTCTCTCTCTCCATAGCTCAATCTTTCACATGTCAAGCTTGATTGAAAGCTTGATGGTTTAGGCCATGGGGCTATCTTAGGTTTGCATGGTTAGATTGTGTACCTTGGATTGGATTTTGGAAGATTTGGTGGGAGGAAGGATAGTTTGTACAAGATTTAGTCTTTAAATAAACATAGAAGGACAATGAGAGGATAGATTTTGGCTAGGAAGAAGATACACCCAAGGATTTGAAAAGATGAAGAAGATCAATGTGGTACAACCCTACTTTCTTTCTTTCTTCTCTCTTTCTTCCTCCCCCTCTCTCTCTCTCTCTCTCTCAAGTACACTATATATATATATATATATATATATAATGGCCAAGGGTACAAGTACTAGATTTTCAAAATCAAAATCCCAATAAAGAATTCTAATTAGACACATGTTTCTATTAAACTAATAGATATTGTACTTTTGGAAATCTATATCTATATATAATATTGTATATATGTACACATGCCTATATATACATAGGTACTAAGAATATATGGCTTACGATTTCCCCATTAAAATATAATATAGGTACTAGTACTAATTCATTACAAAAGGTACTAAAAATCTAGAGTTTAGATTTACCCACATATTCTAATGCATAAAAGCACAAGGAAAATCAATACTTGAATATTTAATAGGATTCTAGTACTTAGTAGGAAGATTAAAGCTATTACCCAATGGATAAAAATTTCCCTAGCGGTTAATAACCAATGGGTAATAGGGAAAATGATATCAAATAATAAAGAATGCATATTTGTCCTTGCACATGGGAAAATAAACTTATATAATACTATATCTATGTACTAATCAAATATTCTAATGCATTGGCCTATTGTCCAATGGACAAAGATTACCCTATCATTTATTGACCAATGGGTAATGATCCAAAGGTAACTAAATGGATTGGTAGTTAGGTCTCTCTAACTAATTTGGTTAAAAGCTAACTATACTAGCCAAGAGATGAAATCTAAGTATAATGGATTAACAAAGATCAACGAGAAAATCAATAAGCCAGTCAAGAGGAAATTTAAACAACGAGATTTTTATTTACTAAAAATTAGAGTTGTTACACAACCTGTCAAAGCCCACTATTCTTCTTGCTTTTTGAGTAATGTTTTGGTTCTCTCCACCTCATCCTTCAACAATGGTTCCCTTAGTTGGTATTGGCTTGGAGGTTGGTATCTCGGGCCAAATAGACCAACAGCTTCAACAAAACATTTGAAGCTATCATTGTCTATGGCATGAAATGGAATGCCGGCTTCGTACACCCATCGAGCCAAGTATTGACTCACTTTATGACTCTTCTCCTTCCAAAAGCTATCATTTATGTTTGGTTGTCTCATCTTCTTAAATCCACTCGTGTCAGAAGAATCGGGATTGATATCTGTATATCTATCCATGGGACCAAGAACATAGGGCCTCTCCTTTGATCCCACTGCCACATTTTCAATCTCATCACCTTCGGATTCATCACCTTCGGATTCGTCACCTACTATATTCACTTCCTCCCTAATTTCCATGGCTACTTTCTTCTTGTTTTTCTTCTTAGCTACATTATCATCAATTGCCTTCTTACACTTTAATATATCTTCCTTGCTTGCCTTAGTGCATGAGGCAACATCTCCCCTAATTTGAGCTATGTGTCTTTTCATCCTACTAACCCCTCCAGTATACTGATTCCCACACAAAAGGCATTGTAGGCGGTCCTTATTCCTAGGATCTACAATAACTCCATAATCCCATCCAACATCAACCGAATATCTTTTCAATAGTGGCGCAGAATTAGAGGCCTCCGAAGATGGAATATGAGTGGGATTCATTGACATTTGATAATTGATATCAGTCTATAGTACTACTGTGCACCAAAAAAAAAAAACAGAGAAAAAAGTCAAGAAACTGTTAAGTGTTAACCTGATTATAAGTTGAGATTTTAGTCTTTTACACTTTGTGTTAACTGATAACACCAAAAAATACTACACTTTGTTAATTTGTTTTAAGATTTAAAAAAAAAATACTACATTTTGGCCACTGTCCACACTCCACAGTGTCCAGATGTGGCCATATACCCAGGACTTTCAGAACAAAAACTTGCCAACAGCAAAAAATCCACTAGACCTCATAAGAGGGGGGGGGGGGGGGGGGGGGGGGGGGGGGGGGGGAGAAACTGAGAAACTGTGAGAGAGAGAGAGAGAGAGAGAAATTACAGCAGACGGCGGCGGCAGCGACGACGATGGCAGACTGCGGCGACTTCACTCTCGATCGATCGTTTGCAGCGACTGCCTGAGTAACAAATTAAGCCTAATCTAAATCTGTATTCGAAGCCCCTTTAAACTGGTTTTCAAAAAATAACAGTTACCCCCCTTCATTTTTGAAAAATACTGATTTTAGCCCTATTAATCGCCTTTTAATCGATTAATCACCTTTTAACCGATTAATCGGCTAATTGCCGATTAATCGCTTGCCGATTAATCTCCAGTTAATCGCCGACTAAAGCCGATTAACCTCCCGACTGCCAAATCCAACCACCGAGCCATTAATCTCACCGGAGATGGCAAAATTCCAATTAATCGCCGGTTAATCGGCGATTAATCCCACCTTGTAGAACACTGATTAGTACACATATACACTATTTCCCCTTTAATAACCCCTGTTATGGTGTTTTTTTTTTTTTTTTGGTAGATGGATGCTGGAAATGGGGAGGATCGTGACTCCCACTTAGGTTCTTCTGATGAACTACCACGAAACCCTGTTGCACCACAGGGTATGGGTTTTGTAGGTGAGGAGGCTGCTTCAAACATTGTTGGTGGTGGAAGTGGAATAGGACCTTTAGGTTCTACTGCTACTCCAATAGATTCTACTCTTGCAGCTGCAAATTCAGGCCTTAGTGGTTCAAAAAAGTCACGACGCTACTCATGGGTATGGAATCATTTCTCTATAGATAAAAACTTCAAGGATGAAAATGGTATTGACATAGGAGCTAGGGCTATATGCCATTATTGTGACAAAAATTATAAATGCATAAGTAATAATGGTGTAGGGCCACATGGTAGACATCTATGAAGTAAACATGCTGATAAAATTGGTGGTGCATCTGATAGTAGTAATTTTGTTTATTCAAAAAAAAAATGAGACATAGACTGGCCCTTTATGTAGCTGCAGTAGAACAACCATTTACTTTTGGTGATGATATTAGATTTGAATATTTTGTCCAAAATTGTCTGAATCCATCATTTGCTGAAGTTTCTAGAAATTCAACCCGTAGTGATACGAAGAAAGCTCATAATGAAGTTAAAAAAGATTTGATTAGTGAACTTGCAAGTGTTGGTGCAATAGGTTTTACTTCTGATATGTGGTTTGGTATAAATAATCATGGTTATATTTGTGTGACTACTCATTATATAGACTCTAGTTGGACTTTGCGAAAAAAAATTATTGCTTTCCGTTTAGTGGAGTTTCCTCACGATGCTGAACAGATTTTTGAAAGTATTATGGGTGTTTTAGGGATTTTGAAGTTGTTGATAAGGTTTATAGCATTACTTTTGACAACCATAGCGCTAATAGTGCTACACTCCCATTATTTATAAGAAATTTGACGACTCCTTATTTTGGTGAATTATTGCATTTGTGATGTGTATGACATGTCATTAACTTAGTTGTGCAAGATGGTTTGAAACATATAGGACCTCAGATTTAAAAAATTAGAAATGCTATTCTTTTTATTGCTACTTCCCCATCTAGGCAACAAGAATTTGATAAATTGTGCACATCATTTTACAATCTTAAACCCAAAAATATGAACTCTGATATTCAAAATCGTTGGAATTCGACCTACCTTATGTTAAAGTCTTGTAGGAAATATAGTGATGCAATATCTTCTTTGTAGGGAGGTATTCCCGAGCAGATACATTTAGTTACCAAACACGTGATGTTTGCGAACACGTGGTAAATACGACTGGACTTATCGCCGAGCAGTTCGGTGAACAGCGATATGGACCAGTGATATGAGAAGTCATGGCTATAAATAGACTGTTCGGTTATGATACAGCCGAACAGATGATGTAAAGAACCTAGCACGTGATACGAGTGATCACGGGTTGAAAGCAATGCAATCGATATCCGAATATATGGTACGTGGGACCATAGTTTGAATATAGACAGGACAGTCATCATGCTAAACAAGTGTTCGGCAATATGGACCAGTGACATGAGAAGTCAATGGTCCAGGAAGGTTGTACGGGCTCAAGGACCAGTTACATGTGAGGTAACTGGTCCAAGCCGTCTGTTCGGCTATGAGACGGCCGAACAAAGATGGAACTCCAATCGAGAGTAGGAGCAGAGAGAATACTCTGGAAGATTCCAGAATAGTCATGTCTCATATAGGGATAAAGATCCCAAGAATATAGGATCTGAGAAAGATACCCAACGAGTATGGGATGTTCGGCTCTTAAAGGAAAAGAATCCTAAAAGGACTCTTTTCCATAAACTGATAAAGGAAACGAGACTCCTTGATATCCTGGGTTTCCTATACGAGTTAGGAATCCTATGGCAATAAGGATGCTTGGACAGCAAGCATCCATAAATCTATAAATATGAGGAAAACCTAGAGGTGAGAGGTACGCAATACGTTGCATTATTATTGCTTTCCTACTGATAATTAGGGCTGAGTTTTCTAGTACGTGATACTAACAAAGGCATCGGAGGGCCTTTGCCACGAGAGGCAAAGGTGCACTCACCCCCTGTCTATTTTGCAGATTAGGGTTCAGACGTCGAGCTAGGGTTCCGGTGAAGAGGCACGAATAAGCCGTTGCAATCCAGTTGATCCGAAGCGTCAATTGTTTTCATCCCCCCACAATTGGCGCCGTCTGTGGGAAACGAAAGAATTCCCTTTTGAAATACGACCATGGTGGAAGTAACTCCAGCAACGCCGCATGAACCAAAAGATGTGTTAGATGAGGGAAGGGACAAATCACCACCTGGGGCTCCGAGAAAGCCCCAGGGTGGGCACAGAAGGAACACGAGTAAGGACCGCCCCCTTACCGTGCATCATAACTCCAAAAATAGAGGAGATGGAGAGACGGCTTCGAGATCCACGAGAAGGAGTAAATCCCATCAAAGGGATGAATCGATCGCGCACTCCAGGAGTGTGCACCATAGTGACGACGTTCTTGATAGGAAGAGGCAAGAAGTCGAGGAGTATGCTCGTCTGATTAAAAAACGAGAGCATGAGATCAGAGAATTGGAAAGAATTAGGGAGCATCCGGAGGATTCTGGCCTGTCTCGAGGAAATTCTAGAGGCAGTAGGTATGCTATGGTACAATACAGAAAAGATCCTTTACGAGGAAGAAGGAGCAGAAGTCCTGTCATAGGGCGTCATGAAGCTTCTCCACGAAAAAGGGGAAGAAAAAGTAGAAGCCGAACACCAGAGAGAAGGACTTCTTCACGAAAAAGGAGGAGCAGAGACCGGAGTTCTACCCCCGAGGAAGAGGACACGAGAAAGCATCATCGAGACAGGTACGAGAGACCTGATGCTGATTGGGTCAAGACTTCGGCCCACAAGTCAAAGGAGCAAGAGGATGGGACAGCGACTGCACGAGAAGCAGCACGCAAGGCCCTGAGTAATATTGCAGCCTCTCCCTTTACGAAGAGGCTACAAGAAGCAAGGTTGCCGAGCAGAGTGAAGCACGGTGCATTCGTACTTTACGAGACAAATACGGATCCCATAGCTCACATACAGCATTACCAACAGGCCATGTTTATGCATGAGGGGGATGATTCCATCTTGTGCAAGATGTTTCCCTCCAGTCTTGGCAAGGTGGCTTTATCCTGGTTTCATAAGTTGGCCCCACGATCCATACAAGGATGGAGGCAGTTGGCAGAGGAATTCACTGCTCGGTTCTTAACGAGCAGAAAGGCCCCAAAGACTTTTGAGAGTCTTTCCACCATGAAGCAGGAGGAGAACGAGCAGATCAGGGATTATGCAAAGAAGTACTGGGAAACTTTCAACGAGATTGAAAGTTGCAGTGAAGAGTATGCAATTGCTACGTTCAAAACTGGTTTGCCTGTTCGGGGGGAGCGGCGCCGTTCATTGAATAAACATCCAGTAGCCACCTTGGCTAAATTGATGGAACGGATAGAGCAACACGCCAGAATGGAGGATGACATACTCCGTGAGGATGGCAGGACGGTTGCCGAACAGCAGAAGGCACCTGCCAAAAAGGTGGATAAGCCAGAACCCAAGTCTTACAAAGACAGAAGGGAGTACGGGCAGGCTAAGAAGGAGGCATACAAGGACAAGCAAGCTCCTGACCCCAAGTCCTTCTTTTCTATCACTACGGTTTGGAAAGAGCCAATATACAGGATTCTTTATCGAATAAAGAATCAGCCATATTTTAAATGGCCCCCAAGTCTAGGTGGAGACAAAGATGCAAAACGTGCTACGAATCAGCACTGCAGTTATCACAAAGATTGGGGCCATATGACCGAGGATTGTGAGGTATACAAGCGGCACCTTGATGATTTGGTCTCTCGGGGCTATCTCAAAGAGTTTATCCAGGAGGACCCTAAAGAGAAAGGGAAGGCCATGGAACTGGGTTACGAGCAACACCCTAAAGGCGTGATCCATATGATACATGGGTTGGCTGCACCTTATACAAGGAGTGAGGTGAGGCTGTTGCAAAGACAGGTCAAGCATGATCAGCACGTGATGCGGTTGGGAAACAAGAGAGGGCGAGAGACTAATGCATGCAACGAGAGCATGGCATTCAGTGACGATGATTTGGCGGAAGTCCAAATACCCCACAATGATGCATTGGTCGTAACCCTACGAGTTGGGGAATACGACATCGAAAGAATTCTAGTGGACTCGGGGAGCTGTACAGAGGTGTTGTACTATGATGCATTCAAGAAGCTGGGCCTGGCCCAATCAGACTTAGAACAATCAACAACACCTCTAATTGGGTTCGGTGCAGGAGCAGTCTGGCCCCTAGGAAAGGTGACTTTACCTGTTCGGGCTGGATCTGTGGTGTTAAGAACAGACTTTTTGGTAGTCGATGTCCCATCTTCATATAACGTGATTATAGGGAGGACATGGTTGCACAAAATGAGAGCAGTTTCCTCGACATATCACCAGATGGTGAAATTTCCAGGATCAAATGGGATTGAAGTCCTTAAAGGAAACCAGAAGGTAGCACAGCAATGCTTGATTTCCATCATCAAAACAACCCCAAAGGTCCACCATGTTCTCACACTAGAAGTACCAGATCAACCAACCATCGAGGATGTTGGGAGAAGCCCGGCTGAAAAAGTGGTTGAGGGCCTGGAGAAGATTCAGATCAACGAGATTGATCCTGAAAGATATTTTTTGATTGGGAAATCATTATCAGCAAACGAAAAGGCTGAGTCAATAAGATTTCTAAAGGAATATATTGATGTTTTTGCATGGGTGCCAGAGGAAATGCCCGGGGT
The DNA here is from genome assembly GCF_030253575.1 of Rhododendron vialii. Taxonomy (NCBI): domain Eukaryota; kingdom Viridiplantae; phylum Streptophyta; class Magnoliopsida; order Ericales; family Ericaceae; genus Rhododendron; species Rhododendron vialii. The sequence continues at coordinate 23,836,202 of NC_080562.1, read as the reverse complement.
GGATGCAGACGTGATCTGTCATCATTTAAACATTGACCCTCAACACAAGCCAATCATTCAGAAAAAACGAAGGGCTGCCGCGCAGCATGTAGATGCAGTGATTGAAGAGGTCGATCGTTTATTAGAGGCCAAGGCAATACGTGAAGTCTATTACCCAGAGTGGTTATCCAACACTGTTGTGGTAAAGAAGAAGAACGGAAAGTGGCGTATCTGCGTGGACTTCACAGACTTGAACAAAGCATGTCCTAAGGACAGTTTTCCTTTGCCTAGGATTGACCAATTGGTTGATGCAACCTCTGGCTACGAGCGAATGAGTTTTCTCGATGCATATCGAGGATATCATCAGATTGCTATGTTTGAACCTGATCAAGAGAAGACTTCGTTCATCACACCACGAGGGTTATACTGTTACAGTGTCATGCCGTTTGGGCTGAGGAATGCTGGGGCTACATACCAAAGACTTGCAACCATTATGTTCAAGAAGCTCATCGGGAAGACTTTGGAAGTTTACATAGATGATATGGTGGTAAAGAGTCGAGAAAAGGGAGGGCATATTTCTGATCTAAAGGAAGTGTTTGAAATCCTGAGGAAGTATAAATTAAAGCTCAACGCCTCGAAGTGTGCGTTTGGAGTTGGTTCAGGAAAATTCCTGGGCCATTTGGTAACTTTGAGAGGGATAGAGGCAAATCCCGATCAGATTGATGCCTTACAAAGACTACAGAGTCCCAAAACTACCAAGGAAGTCCAGAGACTGACTGGAATGGCAGCAGCACTTAACAGATTCATCAGCAGGTCAAGTGACAAATGCAGACCCTTTTTTCAGTTATTGAAAAAAAGGGAGGGATTTGAATGGGGAGCAGAATGTGAACAAACTTTCCAGGACCTGAAGAAGTACTTGGCCGAGCCCCCACTGTTGTCAACTCCACAGCTTGGTGAGTCTTTAATTCTGTACTTAGCTGTTTCCGAGCATGCAGTAAGTGCAGTCTTGTTGAGGGATTTGGGGATCGAACAAATCCCCATCTATTATGTTAGCAAGACATTGTTGAATGCAGAGACGAGATATCTGCCTTTAGAAAAACTTGTCCTGGCACTTAGGACAGCAACCAGGAAATTGCCACACTACTTCCAAAGCCATAAGGTTGTGGTTTATACTGAGTATCCATTAAAATCACTGCTTCGAAAGGCAGATTTCTCGGGACGGATCTCGACATGGTCCGTAGAGTTAAGTCAGTATGATCTCGAGTATCAGCCACGTACAGCAATTAAAGGCCAGGTATTGGCTGATTTTGTGGCAGAGTTTTCCCCCACTGTTGCTCCCTTGCCTCCTACGAGAAAGGAACAGGCAGCTAAGACATCATCCTTGAAGGATCAACCCGTAGCCGAACAGGATCCCAAAGAATGGAAGTTATTCGTTGATGGATCAGCGTGCAATACTGGTTCTGGAATTGGAGTTGTCCTCTTTCCTCCTCAAGGAGTTCTCATTGAACTCTCTGTTCGGCTTGGATTCAGTGCATCGAATAATGTGGCTGAATATGAAGCACTCTTGGCTGGGTTAAGAAGTGCGAAGACCCTTAAAGCAGAAAGGGTCAGGGTGTATTGTGATTCCCAGCTTGTTGTGAATCAACTGTCCGGCGAATACGAGACTCGGAATGAAAAGATGGTAGCCTACGTGCAGGCAGCAAAAGACTTGCTTGATACCTTCGAGAGGGTATATATTGAGCAAATAAGTTCTGGACAGAATGCTCATGCAGATTCTTTAGCTTGGTTGGCTGCAGCAGTACCAACAGAGTTCAAAAGAAGGGTGGCAGTAGAATACCTAAATGAGCCTAGCATTGGGAAGAGTGTAGATTTGGTCTTGGACGTGAACCAAGGACCAAGTTGGATGGACCCAATCATGGAGTTCTTACGAGACGAGATACTCCCTTCTGATAAAAAGGAGGCCCACAAGATAAGGGTCAAATCTGCTAGGTTTTGGCTGTCCCCAGAGGGTAAGTTGTATAGGAAATCCTTTACGGGTCCCTATTTGCTATGCGTACATCCTGAGATGGTACAGAAGTTCCTTCATGAAATCCACGAGGGAACGTGTGGGAGCCATGCTGGAGGCAGATCTATTGCCCACCGAGCAATTACGCAAGGCTATTGGTGGCCACACATGCAAGAAGATGCAAAGGTGTATGTAAAGATTTGTGAGAAGTGTCAAAAGTTCTCACCAATGATTCGAACGCCCGCCGAAGATCTGGTGCCATTGACAAGTCCCTGGCCTTTTGCTCAATGGGGGATGGATATCGTGGGTCCATTGCACAAAGCAACTGGGAATCGAAAGTTCCTGCTTGTTGCAACTGACTATTTTACAAAGTGGATTGAGGCAGAACCACTGGCCAAAATCACCGAGCCTATGATAGAAAGGTTCGTGTGGAAAAACATCATCACCCGCTTTGGGGTCCCTTATTCATTGATTACAGACAATGGATCCCAATTTCAGAAGAAATTCAAGGCTTTTTGTGCCCAGTATGGAATACGAAATTATTACTCCACTCCGGCCTACCCTCAGAGTAATGGGCAAGCAGAGGCATCCAATAAAACTATCCTAGATGGGATAAAGAAGAGGCTGGACAGAGCAAAGGGAAAATGGCCTGATGAGTTACCATTAGTTTTATGGGCTCACCGAACAACGCCTAGGAGGTCTACGGGAGAGACCCCCTATTCGTTGGCATTTGGAACAGAGGCTGTCATACCTCTGGAAGTGGGTCTGCCGACCAACAGGACAGCTTTGGTTGAGAGTGGAGGCAATGACAGGGCCCTTGAAATCGAGCTTGATCTTGCCGAGGAGAAGAGAGAAAAGGCCTTGGTACATCTTGCTTCTTACCAAGAGCAGCTGATGAAAAGCTACAACAAACATGTTCATCCTAGAGAATTTGGTGTTGGGGACCTTGTGCTACGAAAAGTGCTCGGCAACACCAAGGTGGCAAACGAAGGCAAGCTGGGGGCCAACTGGGAGGGCCCATATAGAGTAACTGAGATTATAGGCATAGGAGCCTATCGATTGGCAGATTTGGATGGTGATCCAATTCCAAGGCCTTGGAATGTTCATAATTTACGAAAGTTCTTTGTTTAGAAGTATTAAATCCTGTTTTGGATTTACACTACGTGATTGTGTGGGAATTACGAATATAATTCCTTTGTTCTAGTTTTGATTATTTTCTAAAGGGTACGAGTAACGCCCTCTTGCGTTTTACAGATTATGAATAAAATCACTTCTTTCAACTAACTGTTGTGGTATTTAAATACGAACTACGAGTTTGGTTCTCCTTATTCGTATTGGGGAGCAGGGTATACCTTTTGAGTATGTGAAACTTAAAAGTTTTTATACATTTTTAAGTACGTGGCACTTAACGAATACAAGTACGAGACACTTGTATAGAATCCCAAGTATGCGAAACCTGGGTATACATTTGAATGCAAGTATGAACACACTTGTATGTATTTTCTTAAAATACATAGCAAGTATGAAAATACTTGTGTGTTTTTAACAAATACAAGTACGAAATACTTGTATGGATGTTCAACGTACGAGATACTTATATGGTGTTATAAGTACGTGATACTTAGGAATCCAATACACTAGTAGTTCTAAGTACGTGATACTTAGAAGTTGTGGTGTGAGTACGTGAAACTCAACGAATGCAAGTACATGACTCTTGTAAACGTTTATTGGTAAGTACGAGAAACTTAAACAAACATTAAGTACGTGAAACTTAAAATTCAGAACAGGCGTGAAAGATTTGCTAAAAGTACGAAATACTTATGCAAACAAATGATACATAAACGGTACGAAATACTTAGATTGAAAATTGCATACGAACAGCTGCATCAAACATGGAAGCCGAGCAAAATATAAAAGTAGTGCCACGAAGGGCCGAATACCTGTATTATCCAGAGCATTACCAAACGAAAGTACTGGTACCACGCAGGGTTTAAAAACTACGGTCACGCAGGACCAGCTCAAACTGTTTTAAAAACAAAAAAGTCTTTTTTCAAAAACTTACCAAAGGTTTAGTCCAGGTTTTGGACATCTGAGTTTGCCCTGACAGGTCCTTCAGTCGTGACATCCCCTACAGTCACATTCTCCTCCAAGTTGATAGGTTCAGGATTTGAATCTCGAACAGGAGACTGGACAGTCTGAGATCCAGAGGGAATATCTTCTTCTATTCCAGTAAAATCTTCAATTTGTTGTTCAACATCATCTTCCAGAGGAACTTCTTGCTCTTGGGAAGCTGCAGCACGGCTGCTCGGTAGTTCATTGTCAATCCAGAGAGGAGAGTCCTCAGCAACGCCAACTTTCGTTAAACACGTTTCCCAGCAAGCAATCCAAATCTGATCTTGGATAGAGGGAATCTGTTCAACATAGTTAGCAGTTGTGGTGTCGAAACCCTTCTGGTACCCTTCTTCATATGCAGCTTTCTTGGCATTGTCGATCTCTGATAGAGCCTGGTTGAGACTCTCTTCGGCAACTTCAAGTTTTTCTTTGGTTTGGTTGAAATCCGCCTTGGATTTGTCTCTTTCTCTTTCAAGACGAGCAACTGTCCGAAGGAGTCGAGTGTTGTCATTCGGCAATCTGATTTGTTCGGCCTCAGCTTCTTGGTACTTTTGCCCTATGGTTACCATTTTTTGAATGAACTGGCAAAAACAGCGAGTGGTAAGTGACAAGTGTAGCAATATATGATATATGGTATACGAAATATACATAAAGACTTATATGAAAAGGTTGAGTCACATTACCTTAATTCCATTAACGAGCCCAGTAGACACCAGCCGATCAGGTGACGACAGGGACTCCTTTTGCAAATCAACAGGGAGCATTAACCCTTGCGCCAAGGCTAGAGCAGTCTCAGATGAACTAGCACTATCCCCAACATGAACAAGACGGTCTCCTCTAGTAAAAAGAGGAGTCCATGTCTGGGGGAGTACTTGAGCAGTTGGTGACACGGGGAGATGGGTTTCTGTATCAGCCTGTGGAACAGAACCAGCTGGGTCATCAGACCTAGGCCGTTTGTCCCGATGTGCGTTAGCAGCATCAATGGAACCCTCCTCTCCCCGAGGAGAAGATGACGATCTTGCTGATCCCCCCTGTTGCGACGTGATTGTGGGGGCGGGGCGCCAGTTGATGCTACCCTGTTGGTAGCACCACGTCCTCGTGCGGACACAGTAAGTAAAGAGCTCAGATTAAGAGGTTGACGGGTCATTGTACCTGGGTTACAAGGGGATCGAGAATAACCAGAAGAAGAAGACTGGCTGGTATCACGATTTGCAATTAACTGCTCGGGTTGTTGTTGATTAGAGACTGATCCACGAGTAGATCTTCTGAGTCTCAAACGAGGAAGTGGCACGCCTTCTGAAATGGGAACTTCACCAGGTTGGCCAGCAACAGTAACCCCAGTTTGAAGTCTTGAAATACGTTCTTGAGGAGCAGTTGAGGTGGATGCAGCACTGGTACTGGGATGGGCGAGTCTTCTATCAATGACCCCTCTATACGAAGGCTCGTATCCCAGCAGTATATCAGCGTCTCGACCCCGACCAGCTGTTCGGGTACCTGGTTCTCCTGTATATTTTAGTATCCTGTTAATGTCCCCTGCTCGGACGTAGCTCGGCTCACGTCTAGGACGTTTGTTAACGTTTTCAGCTGCAAGTTTCAAATTGAAAAACCAAATTTAGTTCATAAGAAAGCTACGAGAAAGCAGTAAATGAAGAAATTGCAAAAGATAAAAAGCAAGAGCATACGTGGATAACCCCATATGTGGGGGCAATGGAGCCCTATCACTTGGCCATCTTCCCCTAAGGGCTCGAATGCTCCAGTCACATAGAGGAAGTCGATCTCGTGGTCACGAGCAGAATCTGGCAAATTGAGCACGAAGCGCTTTTCTGCCCTTCTAACTTTGAAATAGTAGGTATTATAGTCAGGGTTTAGTACAATACTGTACCACCACTGAATATCCCAAATTCCTAACTGGGTCCCTAGAATCCTATTCAAAGCTATTACACCCATTATCAGCCTAAAGACATTTGTTGATACTTGCCTGGGGGTGAGTCAATACCAGTTTAGGATCTGACGGAGTAGTGGGTGAAGAGGAAATCGGACCCCACCTTCGACGATGGCCACGATAGGGATGCACATTCTATCCCAGGAGCCACCATCCCTATCTGCTCCTAAAGGGGCGAGTTCGAGCCCCACATTATCAGGGATATTATACTCAGACCTAAATGCTGCCATGGCAGTTGGGGTTTCACAGAGTTTCCTAAACTTACTGGGTCTAGGAGGGGTATCACGTTCATCCGCCATGGATATACTCGAAGAAAACGTAAATGAAAGAATGGGCGTGATTGAAACCCTAGAAGTGACCACAATCTGAGAATGAAATCTCAGATGAAAACCTAAGCAGAAGAAATGGAGTTGGAACGAGAGTCTTACAAACGATACCGTGATGAATTCTTGGAGTGCAATCGAATTTGCAGATGGCGGCAATGGCAGATAGCGGGATGCTTTCGCCTGGTTTTTAGAGAGACTGAAAGTTCGAGTTCTGGGTAAAAGACCAGACGGAGCCCTTTCAGGGGTTTAAGGGTGAGAGACGGAGACGAAACGTCTCCTCTCACACCGTTACAAGAAAAAGTAACGGAAAGCCGAAACCGTTCTGACGCCGTTTCATAGAACGTCAGTTCGAAGTTAATGCTAGGCATACGAAAACGTGCCACGTGGAGTCGTTTACCCCGAAATGGTATAATGACATAGGCGCCAAAAGGCATCAATGAAGTATTGAAATTATGACTGCACGGGATCAAAAGAGTTTGGTCTAGATAGAATTCTGTTTCTAAGCGTCATATATTACCCCCGAACAGTGGTAAATACATGAAGCTGGGGAGCAATTGTAGGGAGGTATTCCCGAGCAGATACATTTAGTTACCAAACACATGATGTTTGCGAACACGTGGTAAATACGACTGGACTTATCGCCGAGCAGTTCGGTGAACAGCGATATGGACCAGTGATATGAGAAGTCATGGCTATAAATAGACTGTTCGGTTATGATACAGCCGAACAGATGATGTAAAGAACCTAGCACGTGATACGAGTGATCACGGGTTGAAAGCAATGCAATCGATATCCGAATATATGGTACGTGGGACCATAGTTTGAATATAGACAGGACAGTCATCATGCTAAACAAGTGTTCGGCAATATGGACCAGTGACATGAGAAGTCAATGGTCCAGGAAGGTTGTACGGGCTCAAGGACCAGTTACATGTGAGGTAACTGGTCCAAGCCGTCTGTTCGGCTATGAGACGGCCGAACAAAGATGGAACTCCAATCGAGAGTAGGAGCAGAGAGAATACTCTGGAAGATTCCAGAATAGTCATGTCTCATATAGGGATAAAGATCCCAAGAATATAGGATCTGAGAAAGATACCCAACGAGTATGGGATGTTCGGCTCTTAAAGGAAAAGAATCCTAAAAGGACTCTTTTCCATAAACTGATAAAGGAAACGAGACTCCTTGATATCCTGGGTTTCCTATACGAGTTAGGAATCCTATGGCAATAAGGATGCTTGGACAGCAAGCATCCATAAATCTATAAATATGAGGAAAACCTAGAGGTGAGAGGTACGCAATACGTTGCATTATTATTGCTTTCCTACTGATAATTAGGGCTGAGTTTTCTAGTACGTGATACTAACAAAGGCATCGGAGGGCCTTTGCCACGAGAGGCAAAGGTGCACTCACCCCCTGTCTATTTTGCAGATTAGGGTTCAGACGTCGAGCTAGGGTTCCGGTGAAGAGGCACGAATAAGCCGTTGCAATCCAGTTGATCCGAAGCGTCAATTGTTTTCATCCCCTCACATGCTTTTATTAATCAGAGGTATCGATCGTGTCGCGGTACTCCTTTAACTCCACCTGATTGGAAAATTGGTTTTGAGTTCATGAAATTTTTAAAAGTGTTTTATGTTGCTACCATAGCTTGTTCAGGTGTTCGTTATCCTACTTCTTGTATTGTGCTTCATCATCTTTTCAATATCAGTGTCAATTTTTGTAGACATAGGAAACATCCAAATTTTGCACATGCTTGTATAGATATGGAAGGAAAATTCAGAAAATATTATGAGGAAATGCCACCAATATTTATGTTAGCTGCAGTAATGGACCCTAGGATAAAGTTACAAGGTGTTAGCTTGCTCTTAAGAGAGATTGGTACGAATTTAAGGATTACTACTTTACCTTCTTTTGCTAATGTGAATGATTTATTGACTACCATGTATGTTAAATATGACTCTAAGTTTCATTCTAATTCTGCCTGTACTGCTGCTCCTTTAACATCTTCAAGTACCCATGATGAATTTTGGGATTTCGTTGGTTCAAATTTAGGAATAGGAAGTAGCACTGTAACTTCACGCATTGAGCTTGAAAAATATTTGGACCTAGAATCTGTTAAAGCGAATGACAAGCGTGATTTTGATGTCTTAGCTTGGTGGAAAAAAATGAAGATAAATATCTCATTCTTTCAATCATGGCACGTGATCTGCTAACCCCTCTTGTGTCTACAGTGGCATCCGAATATGCTTTTAGTGCAGGTAAAAGAGTGTTGGATGAGAGGAGGAGCAGACTAGCTCCAGACATTTTGGATTGTCTCATATGCTTGAAAGATTGGGAGGATGCACACCTTGGAATTCAAAAATGCTCAGCTAAAGATGAATTCAGAGGCTATTTTGCAGATTCTAATATAGACAGTGATTAGGAGGACCTGCTGGCATTTGGTTTGAATCTATTATTCATTTATTCTGCTGGGTTTGTGTCTGTGGCTTATTCATTTCAGTATTGTGTATTTGTGTTTGTGGCTTATTCATTTCAGTAAGTGGGCTGAAGTGGATGTTGTGGCAACTTATGAAGGCCTTAAATGGCAACATGATGTTGCCCCCACTTCAGTTTTTTGCTATGATGTATTTTCTTAACTAATATCTGAGCCTAAATTTTGCTACATGCCTTGTGGTCTGTTTAGCTTCACTTAACTGAAGTGGATGTTGCCTGCATGCGTTGTGGTGTGGGGTGTGTCCTTTTAGTCTGAAATGAATAAGCCACAGACACAACCTTAGTTTTTGGCAAAGCGAAGTGTGATTGTGTTGCAACTTATGAAGGCCTTAATGGCAACTTAACGTTGCTGCATCCATTTCAGTTTCCGGCTGTGATGATAAAAAAAAAACACTAATGTCTGAGCTGTAGTCGCATTGTTATGAACTATGAAGTGGTGTTGCAACTTAAGAAGGCCATAATGGCAACTTAACGTTGCATCCATTTTAATTTTCTGCTATGATGATAAAAGGAACTAATATTTGAGCAAAATTCAATTTTCTTATTCATTTTCCTTGTTCATTTGGCTTTCATATACATGTTTTCTACTGCTGCTGGTGCTGGTTCTTGTTTTGTAGGACATTGTAGACGCCAAGGACCAAACCACATGAAGGCTGAAGCAAATTCATGCCAGAAAAATGTAGAAGGTGGATTTTCTCACTTATTTTTGTATCCATGGCTTTTTTATGATTCCCTCTATGTGCTGGAAATGGTGCTTATGTGCTGGAAATGGTGCTTATGAGTGCTGAAATCCCTGTTTTATTGCGGAAACTGATAGTACAACTGTACAAGTTGGAATTTTGGTTTAGTAGTTGACTTTTACAAGCTGAAATCACTGTTTTAGTAGTTGAAATATTGGTTTCTTGCATGCTAAAAATTTGTACTTGAAAGCTGAAATTTAGGTGTTCAAATTATGCTTTATGTGCTTTTTTTTGTCCAAATTTTGAATATGCTACTAAGGTTGATGCTGTTTGTATTGGAGGTTGCTAGCTGAGCTGCTGTTGGACACTGGATAATCATTTGGTTGCTATAGTCGATCAGTCGGTGTGTTTCTTCCTTGGTTATTTTGAAAAAATTTAGTTGCCATTTTGCTATACAATTTTCTTAAAGTGTTTGGATATTCATAGCATGATACATACTATTTCGTAAACCCTGTACTCCAAGCTTTACCTGTTTGGTACAAGATGAATTGCCTCTGCTTATTTCTGTCACCAATGGTGCTTGCAAATAGAAATTTTTGGGGTTCTCATACTTGGACAATTTCATTGGTTAGTAAATAGTGTAATCTTGAGAGAGAAGATTTTTCTGATCGTTTTCACTCCAATCTTTGACTGCTGGAGGCCAAAGGCAGAGCTCTCTGTTTTCCTAGGTCTAGATCTCTATGTAGACTTTTTGTGGATCCCTTGAACCATTCTGACTACTAGACTGAAATTTTTGAATATGTTCGGATACGAATTATCATTAATTAATTTTTTGCATAGTCTGTAATCGTTACTAAGCTTGTAAATAGGCCATGCACTTCACCATTTTGAAATGCAAACAATGAAGGCTTCTTCATTCAAGTTCTCTCCTTTTTTGCTTTGTGTATTATCACTGCATTCTTGTGTTTAATTTAGAGCAGAGGTAGAATACTTGTATCGTGATTGACACGTAATATGGATTTGGAAGAAAATAATTTATTAATTTACGAACATTAGTCTGCAAAAATATTTTGAAGGCCTCTTCTCATCCAGTCATTTCAAAAGAGGAGCGATGTGGGACAAGCCTAACATTCCCCCCCACGTGCAGACCGGATACACGTGGAGGTGACAGACTAGGAGCTGACTGACTAACTCGAGCGACAGAGATGACAAAGACTTTCCCACGCGAGGTGAGGCCACCCAAGACCTAGCTCTGATACCATGATAGGAAACAGAGAAACAGAGACGAAAAATACTAATGTTATTTCTGAATGAATTACAATGAGGTGAGTACACCTTTAAATAGAGTAAAGCTATGCCTAAGAAATGAAGATTACAAGATTTGATTATGATATGATTATCCTATGATTATGCTATGATTTGATTACGATAATGTCCTAAAATAGCATCTATATGATAAAACAGAGCTGTGTTTGAATCCAAAAGATAACCAACGCTCCAGATTTATCTCTTCCTCATGCATAAATCTCTACCCTCCATTCTACAAATGGCATGTCCGTAAATTGATAACTTTTTTTGACCATTTTCTAATCACACATTCCCCTTCTATTTTCTATTTTGGAAGAGAATTGGGGAGTAAACGTAGGGGGTGTTCCGTAAATATTTTTTTGATTTTTCTTGCACCGTATAAAAGATCTCAATGAAATCTATCAAACAAGATCCATATTGGTAGAAAAATTATTTGCGTATACAGATAATTTTTGGGCTTGAAATTATCTTCCTTTTTCTAAAACCTTCCTTTTGTTTAGTTGGAACACCACCGTAATTGCTTAATTAGTGGCAAAAGCTAATTGGCCAAGACAATTGCTTAATTACAGTAGATTTTTGTTAAATCTTTCAGCGAATTCTTTGAGTTATTAAATCTTTGATTTGGTGGGTAAATATTTCATCCCTTGAATCCGTATATTTTGGACCATTAGATTGGTACATATTTTTTAAACGGAATTAGTTTTTGAATTCGTATATACGGGTAGTATAGCCAGCGACATATTTGAAAAGAATTAATGAAATGAAACCTAAAATACTCCTTCCGATTAAAAAGAAAACATTTGGCCCTTCTAATTAAAATTCAATTTGTATGTATCTCCAAACATTTGAAATCCCATGATTTATGGGATCGATTATAAACTGAAAAGGAGAATACGTACATATATGGAATTGATTTAGTCTATTTTAAATCCATAGATCGATAATTGAAAAGGAATCCATAGGTAATTGATTTAGCCTTTTTAAAAGGAGAATTACGTACATATCACTTGGGATATAGACAAAACTGTATATAACGAGTCATTTCCGCCTCCTATTTAGGCATTAGGTAAAATATATAAGAAGTCCACAACCTAAAAGGAATATACCTTCTATTTAGGAATGTGTGAGTGATTGGTTCCCTGTGATTTCCTTATCACATAAGATTTAAATTTTAGAAGATTTAAACTTATCACTACGTTTTAGAAGTCCCCGGTTCTTAGAAGACCAACCTACTGTGTGCAATTGATACCTTCTATTTAGAAGTCCACATTTTTTGGATTTGTTTGTCACATGCATAGATTTTCCATGTCCTCCAACTTCTGAACGACCATTACCTATAGTGAGGTAAGTTCGATTTTTTTTAGTACTCACTAAAGTTCGATTTCTTTCTTGAACGATTTTTAATCATATTGGGTTTCTTTTGCCAAAAACAACTTCCTGAACGACCATTACCGATAGTGATATAAGTTTGATTTTTTCAGTTCTCATGCAAGTTTGATTTTTTTCATAGACGAGTTTTACTCATATTGGGTTTCTTTTGTTGTAAATTAGGAGTTCCTTGACTAATTTTTTTTAGTTTTATTGCAAGGGATTCAAACATCAAAGGATTTTTTTCATTTCTCATGCAAGTTCAATTTTCATATTGGGTTTCTTCTGCCAAAAATTGGAAGGAAAAATATGAGTGTGCGAGAATTTTTTTTTTTTGACAACCTTGCATGGGTCTTTTGCCTTAATCCTAACTTAGTTGTTTATTCTACCATCTTCTTACTTTCTTTTGTTGTTTATTCTACCATCTACCATCTTCTTACTTTCTTTTGTTGTTTATTCTACCATCTTCTTACTTTCTATTATTTTACTATAGGAAAGTTCACGAGAAATATATTTAGAGAATTCTTGCGTTGAGCTTAAATTCGAGGTATTGCAATTTTTTTTTGGATTGCTATCCTTTTTCATGTAGAGCACTCACAATGATTTTGTTGTTAAACTTATAAACGTTTTAATTAGGTTCATGGCCAATTTTATTTGTTGTTTGGAACATGCATGCTGACTCCTTCATCATTCTTTACAAAATCGATAAGGGAGGACTGGGTTTGAATCCAAAAGACAACCAACGGACCAGAATGTCCCCTCTATAAATCTAGACTGTTGGTTGTTCAAGGGCTATCATCATCACATTTTGGTAACCGGCTAATCAAAAAAAAAAAAAAGGATGCATGAGATTGATTCCCTGTGATTCAGGGATTTAATTTTTTACCATATTTACCAAATATTGACATTTAAACTTCTATTGATTATCACATAAATTGGAAAATAATGTTTACAGCCACATTTCTGGGTAAGAATGGATCCCTGTGATTCAGGGAATTAATGCCGAAAATTAGGGTGGTTTTCAAACGTTTTTTTTTAACAGTAAGATCAAACGTTTGCTACTTCAAACCTTTCATTTTTTCTTTTTCTTTTTGACATAGGAAAAGAAAGAGTGCAAAACTAATTAACGCCCTATTCTTTTTTTTTAACAGCAACACCCTATTCTTTTTTCCCTTGATAGTTGTCAAAACAACATTTTTTTGCAAGATTAACAAATGGAGTAATTGTAAACCTTTTTTCTCATTTTTTTTAAACTTCGTTTCATTAGAACATGTGTTGTTATTTACACTCTTTTAAACATTACCATATATGCATCGATGAAAATATTATGATGTTAACCAAACACATCGCAAACTGGAGTTTTGTGTTCCTTTTTTTTTTTTTATCACTCATTTAATATTATGGGAGTCTATATATATCTTTAAAATGCTTTCCGTTGTTATTCCCATGATAACTTTTGACTATTACTCTCTTTCAAATTTCAGATAACTTCTTGGGACTTAACTAATCATGGACAATCTAAGCGTCTATGGCCATGTGAGTTGAACCGTTTCATTTTATACCTTGGTCGTAATAATCAAATTAATTGTTTCCTATGCATTTAGTGAATTCTTCAATTTCTTATGCAGCTCGATGGTAACTTGCAGAAAATGTAAGAACTATTTACTCAATTGCATTGCTTAATCTGATTTTATATATTTGATTCATATTTGTTTTGTTTTATTTTTTTAGTACAAAGGTTACGTGTCTTCGAGAAAAAAATGTAATTGTGGTGATTCATGATGAGCAAGAAGTTAATCGTATTTTTATGCATGGGGTATGCCTACCAATGCCATTATTACTTTACTCCCTTTATACTGTAAGGGGTCAACGAATTGATAAAAAGGATGTGGTGTCAGACAATACATACCTTTCGAGAAAATATAATTCTCATATCAATGTGGAAGTTTGTCCTGGAATAAAATCTGTTGAGTATATTCACAAGTACATCTACAAAGGTCATGATCGTACCATGATGGTGTTGAGAGACGAATAAACAAGATATAGAATTAAGGTAACTATTATTAGTCATCATTTTACTTTTACAAGAAGAAATTCGTGCTCATTAATTATTTTTTTAGGCTATTTTTCATGTTCCTAATTGTGCTTTTTGGATGAAGCAGATATGCGTTGGTACAAAAACTCTTGGGAGGCAGATGGAGAGACAAATTTCAAGACAATAAGATCTATGTTAAACACCTTTTTTTTCCCCTACGTAGTGTATCAGATTTGACTCTATATAAATTTTTAGATTTTTTATGCATGTTAAAATTGGATTCTATGAATGCAACATGGTATTGGTTTTGAGTTTTGTGGTTTGGATTAATATAGTTCAGTGTGTATCCTATCAATGCAATTAACTCGGTATATGTGATTAGGATTATCATTGGTAGTGATGTACACACGGGTAGAGGCTTAACAAATAAAACTTTTTGTTGCGGAGTGCTGTAGGCATAGGTAATTAGCATATTAAAGTTTTGCAACAACAAAAATATACCGTATTTTACTTTGTTCCTACCCATTTTTTTCAACATGTCATCATCCCTTTGCTCATTGCTCGACCCGTAGTTTTAGTTGTTTTCAAAATGTGTTGCGCCGTGCCTTCAGGCACGGGCATTCGCTAGTATTACAAGAAGATACAGAATATATATTCAAGATACAGAATATATATTCACAAAACCCCCCATCCCCCTCAAACTCAAGTTGCGAGGGCAGAGAGCATCGAGAGTTTGTCAAGGAGAAAACGGAAATGAGCAGTGGTATGAGTCTAAGTGAAGAAATCAGCCAGCTGCAATGTGGAGGAGACGAAGGGTAAAGCAATAGTGCCAGACTGAAAATGCTGACATATGAAATGACAATCAATCTTAATGTGCTTCGTGCGCTCATGGAAGATCGAGTTGTGGGCAAGCTGAATAGCACTCTTATTGTCGCAGTAAAGAGGCATAGGAGTAGTAACAGAGACCCCCATATCGGAAATAAGCCAGCGAATCTAGACGATTTCAGAGGTAGCATGGGCCATGGCACGATATTCAGCTTCCGCGGTGGAGCAAGCAACAACAGATTACTTTTTGCTTTTCCAGAAAATAAGAGAATTGCCTAGAAAAACACAGAGGCCAGAGGTAGATTTGCGGTCATTGACATCACCTGCCCAGTCAGCATCAGTATAAGCATGGAGGGTTAAGCTTGATGTAGAAGAAATCAGAAGGCACTGATGAAGGGTACCACAAAGATAACGGAGAATACGTAAGAGGGTAGCCCAATGCGTAGTTCGAGGAGCAGAGACAAACTGACTAACAATGTGAACTGCATAAGAAATATCTGGCCGAGTAACAGTAAGATAAACCAAGCAGCCCACCAATTCGCGATATTACGTTGGATCCTCAAGGGGAACACCATCAGAGGCAAAGAACTTGGCATGAAGTTCAAGGGGAGTATTAACAGTGTTCGTATCCATGAGACGAGCACGGTGAAGAATATCAATAACATACTTGGACTGTCCCAAAAGATACCCCTGAGGAGAGGAAGCAACTTCAATACCAAGGAAATAACGTAGCGGGCCCAAGTCTTTCATTTCGAACTCACGAAAGAGATGACTTTTTACTTCAGCAATAGCAGTAGAATCAGAACCAGTGATGATCATGTCATCAACATAAAGTAAGAGAAGTACCAAGCCATGAAAAGTGCGATGGAGAAATAGAGCAGAGTCATGCATGCTAGGCGTGAAGCCAATCTAAAGAACAACATCCTGGAAGCGTGAATACCAAGCGCGATGGGACTGTTTTAAGCCATAGAGAGTACGACACAAGTGACAAACCATACTAGAAGGATGAGAGAAGCCAGGAGGAGGCCGCATATAAACCTCTTCAGAGAGATTGCCATTGAGAAAAGCATTATTTACATCCAACTGAGAAAGAGGCCACTAGTGCACTGCGGCCACTGAGATCAAGGTGTGAATAGTGGTCATTTTGGCAACAGGGGCAAAAGTTTCCTCATAATCAATCTCATACTCTTGAGAAAACCCTTTAGCAACTAAGCGGGCTTTATACCGTTCTAAAGAACCATCAAAATGAGTCTTCACCTTGTAGACCCATTTGCAACCGATTAGATTCTTACCATCCGGAAGTGAAACCAACTCCCAAGTTTGATTGTGAGCAAGAGCAGTAAGTTCAGCTTGCATGTCATCCACCCAATTGGGATCACTGCAAGCTTCTTTATAGGACCTACGCTCAAAATAAGTATGAATGCGGGAAAGGAATGATTGATAAGAGGATGAGAAACAAGTATTAGTAAAGCCATATTTTACTGGTGGTTGCCGATTGTCGCGGACGGGATACCGGTGAGCAGGCGGATCAGGATCCGTAGAGGCAGATTGGGGAGCAGCTGTAGAAGTTGGACGACGGGTGTAGACTTGGGTGATCGAAGCAGGACGAGGTGATGCTGAGGGGGCTGTAGAAATATCAGATACCTGAAGAGTGGAGGTGTACTCTTCGGGAGGCACATCCATATCCGTAGGAAATGGGTCAATATGGATCAAGTCTTCTTTGGCTACAGGAGCAGTGCGAGGTGGAAAAGTAAAATAGGGAAGACGCTTTAAGAAGACAACGTGCCTTGAAACATTAAGCTTTTTGGTCACAGGATCATAACACTGATACCCTTTTTGATTAATTCCATACCCTAAAAAAACACCTAAGACACAGCGGGTGCTGAGCTTAGTGCGGTCTTTCTTGGGGAGGAGAACAAAACAGGTAGAACCAAACACTCGAAGAAAAGAGTAATTAGGAACCTGACCATAAAGCCGCTCATAAGGAGAGCTACCAGAGAGAAGAGGGGTGGGCATCCGATTCAGGAGATAGGCTGCAGTGAAAACAGCTTCTCCCCAGTAATAGGACGGGACGGAGGAAGACAGGAGTAGAGACCGAGCAGTATTAAGAAGGTGATGATGTTTTCTTTCAGCTCTACCATTTTGGGCAAGAGTGTCAGTGCAAGACGATTGGTGGATAGTCCCAAGCGAATCTAGGAATTTATGAAACTCTGAGAGTGTATATTCCCCACCCAAGTCAGACCGAAGAATTTTAACCGATGTAAAAAACTGATTTTGAATCATGGCATGGAAATTCTTATAAATCGTAAAGAACTCAGATTTGTGTGTCATTAAGTAAACTCAAGTATACCGACTAAAATCATCCACAAAAGAGACATAATACACAAAACTACCTTTAGTAGCAACCGGAGAAGAGCCCCATAAATCAGTGTGAACAAGCTGAAAAGGAGAAGTAGAAACAGAGGTACTTTTATTAAAAGGTAAAGCTGACATTTTTGCAAACTTACAACCACTGCATTCTGAAATATTACTGACTGAAATATGACCCAAATGACCTGGCTTAACTAAAAGTTTTAGACGTTCACTAGACAGATGTCCTAATCTAGAATGCCAAAGATAAAACGGAGATGACTTATGATCTAAACAAAAAGATGACGCAGCAGTGGAAGAAGGTTTTATTGGGAGATGCAAGTGCTCCAAAAGATAGAAATCGCCAACTCTACGGCCTGCCCCAATCTGCTTCTTGGAATCCTGATCCTGCACAACATAACCAGAGAAAGAGAAAACAATATCAAAACTAGAGTCGGATAATTGGCTGATTGAAAGTAGAATTAAAAACAACTGAGGAACATAAAAGACATTAGGAATAGACAGTGAAGGTGCAGTAGAAGATAGAATGGAACCAATAGAAGCAATATGCGTGGGAGAACCATTGGCTGTGGCAATACTAATAGGAAAAGCATGTGGCACACAATTACTAAGAAGAGATATATCAGGAGTCATATGATGAGAAGAGCCAGAATCAAAGATCCAAGTGGTGGGTTGGATACCTGAGGTGGGAGAACCACGCAAAACCTGAGTGAGTGGTAGTCATGACAGAAGCTCGGGGGGAACCCCCTTAAATGGCTTCCATGTAAGCGGGAAACTGCTGAAATTGCTCATAATCAAACTCTGGAGGTGCACTACTGGAGGCCGGTGCTGCCAAGGCTGCAGGACGGCGAGAATACTGTTGTGGTGCCCAAGACTGATGAGGGGCGTGAGAACCAGTCAACTGAGTAACATTTTGTCCCTTTGGCTTGGGACGGTTAGGGCATTGATGCTTCCAATGACCTTTATGATGGCAATAGTTACACTCATCTTCAGGAATTTGAGGCCTTGGCTTGGCCGCAAATTGGACAGGATGAGATGCTGGAGTGGGCGAGTGATGTGCCGGATATTAGCCAGATGGAGCAAATGGAGCAACAAAGACAGACTGTGAGGGAGGTGCAAGATTAGCCACTTTGAACCGCGTTTCCTCAGTAATAAGCTCATGAACAGCACCATCTACTGAGGGCAATGGAGACCGATGCAAGATAGCCCCACAAAGAGGCTCAAACTGAGTCTGAAGGGCCATGAGAAACTGAACAAGTCGTAGCTCCTCACGAAATCAGAGTACCAATCTGCCTTAGACTGGTTCATCGGAGCTATAACAGAGGTCGCCAAAGCTACTACAGTGCCGACAAGTGCTGTTGGAGGTTGTCAGAGTCTAGGTAGGTCACCGGCGGTTGGAGAGGGATGGGTGTCGACTGCTGTGGGTATTTCTTGTGATTTGGGTTGCTGAAAAACAGAGAGAGAGGGAATGATAGTAGCTGACAGAGGGAGAGAGATCTAAGGATAGAAGACTGATTGGAAAACAGGTCAGGGTTTCGGAACCTGCTCTGATACCATATTAGATTTTTTGGAGGGTTCCAACCTAAAACCAATTGGCAATAGGTGGCGTAGCCTCTAGAATGTATTAACCAAGCTTGGGTGATTTAGAGGAGTGATGTGGGACAAGTCTAACACTCCCCCTCGCGTGCACCCCAGATGCACGTGGAGGTGACAGACCAGGAGCTGACTGACTAACTCGGGCGACAAAGATGACAGAGAGGTAGACCTAAGTAGGTCAGCACTACAAGAAACACGGACCTGGGGAGTAGAAGTAAGCTTTGGCTATACATGCCCTAGGAGGTATTCCCAGTAAAATCCCAGGGTATGCCAGCTCCGCTCTTCAAAAGGAGCTGGCACAAGGTCTAAGGATCAGCTCTTGTCCCAAGCTAAGACGAGATGAGTAATGTTCATGGAATATACTTATCTCACTAAAAGATATCTCAATAAAAACCTAAGTCCTAAGGGATAAAGGAAAGACGTCGATTGGATAAGCATAAAGCTCTAATGATATGCATAATCAAAGATGGATAAAGATTCCCCGCTAAGGCAGGACGCACATTCATTCCTAGCTAAGGCAGGACTCAACATTCCTCAAAGAGGTAATCTGGAATCTACAAGATACAGTCCCACAAGGACTCAACCTCCAATCAAAATACCTATAAATACAACGGTAGAACTCAAACAAAAGGTACGCAACCCCTAATCGAGAATCTCAATTCTCTCACCATATAGCAAGTATCCTACTGACTTAGGCATCGGAGGGTGGTTGGCATGCCACCACACCGGTGACTCAAGTTCTTGTTGTGTATTGCAGGACCAGGTCAGAGCGGAAGACAAAACTGATTCATCAAGGTTCATCTAATAAATTCCAACAAGCGAATTAAAGAAAAATACGATAATATACAGAAAATGAAACCAACATAGTCTAATTCCACTAAGGCATTTCATATATCAAATACATTACATTAGCAAAAGCTCCCTAAAAGAACAATCATGGTAGGTTGTCTCTTTACATAAGTACAATAGGAGTCAAGACGCATGTCATGCGAGGGAGAGTCTACAACCTACTTTATGTAGGTAATTGACAATTGTCTTACTTTGTTGAAAGAACCTCGTGGCCTAATTATTTATCCTTCCATGCCACAAAGTTGCTTAGGCCTTTCAAATTATCTTTCAACGATATGACTCTAACATTCAAAAGACACACCTGTGCGTAAGGGATACTTGAATCTGGATTCTCCTTGCCATGCTGTAGCAAGAAAGTAGAGTACAAAATGGTATAATTTATGAATGGTCCTCAAATTTCAGAAAAAAATACGAAACCTAGGAAATGGACATGCCTCCAAAATATGAAATAAAATGAGTAGAAGTCTTTCTTCAGAGTAACTTATTCAAGTGTACATTCATAGGTGTCCAACCAAGTTCTCTCTTCCCGAGGTCAGTATATATAAAGCACAATGTTCTCCACCTTGATTTATTTGTCTCCAATACTTGCTCTCGTCTCATTAATGGCCAAACAAACCCAAATAAAGCACCCAAAAAAGAAAGAAAGACAGGGCACCAGTTTATATCATAATCAAATTAAGAGAGAAAATGTATTAAGTTAGAGTCAGGTAATTTAAAAAAATAAAACAGCACCCACATAATTCAACATTGAATGTGTCCTTACTGTTTACCATAGAGATGGTGCAAGAGTCTAAGCTCTCATTTGTCTCGACGCCCAACTGAAGCCTTTTTTATATTAAAACACTGATCATTGTAAAACATTTTCAAACATACATATATAGCTTTAAATTAAGATCTTAATCGTGTTAATCTTTATATCCGTAGGCATGGGTAGTTCTTGAATCATATGAAGAGTAAGTGCCAAAATTGTGAGGAGTTCATTTATGCATGAGCAATTTGCTAGTCTATCTAAAAAGAGGGACAAAATTAGGAACTTAAAGTTATGAAATTTGCTAGTCTATTAAAGGATTGAAATTCAAATGATATTAGGAGGGTTGTGATAGGTATTCAATTGAGTGAACTAATAAACCAATGTTGATGCACCAATAAGGAAAATAAAATGTCGAAGAGATTCTAACACGAAGGGAAGAATTTGATAACTGAGCATCCTTTAAAAATTTCTCAAAGAATCTTTTTGATAATGAAAGCCAATGGTATACAATTCACATACATTTCTTAGTTTGGGAAATCACCCACTGAAACTTTTTTTCCTTTTCGAAATGATTCTCTCCATAAATCATGGATATATGCATGCATATTTCAACTTCAATTATGATTGGCCTAGATCTCCATATCGGGTGGCACGGAACTATTATAGTATTTCTAAAATCAATAGAAAATACCTTTCTATTTCAGCAAAATCGGTGACCTAGACCTTCCTTGAACGATTTGCCTAAATCACCATCCATTCCTTGATCAGGGTAATTGTTCCAAAATATAGGTATTCAAAAACAGCTCTTCCATATTATATAGACATAGATAGGGTAAGCATCCCAAGTGTTTTATTAAATGTTCCAACCATCCAGGTACCCTACGGCTAAGAAGTTTCTGACTTTGAAAAATGTTATTGACTGACATGGGTAGCATACTGTCTTTTAATTTGTATTCAATTATAGTCTTCTAATTAATTTTCTTTTGATCATCAAGAAAGCCATAAAGTTTCCAAGCATAAAATGAATGTAATCAATTCACATTAAAAGAAATGAATTGAAAGGGAGAAAAAAGAACGGTATACCAAAACAAAGATTAAAAAAAGAACCCTCAAAAAAGAAAATCAGAACGATTGTGAAGAAATTTGATATATATTGCGCCATGATTGCAAAGAAAACCAACATACCAAAACAAAGATTAAAAAGAAAACCCTCCAATCCAAAAAAGAAAAAACATTAGTAGTACCTGTAGGGGGATGAAAACAATGGGTGTTTCGAGTAGCACCAGATTGCAACGGCTACTCGTGTCTCTTCACCGGAACCCTAGTAATTCATTGCCTGAACTCTCATCTGCAAAACAGACAAGAGGTGAGCGCACCTTTGCCTCTCGTGGCAAAGGCCCTCCGATGCCTAAGTTAGTATCACGTACTAGTAATCGAATCCTAATTATCAGTAGGAAAATAATATGAATGCCACGTATTGCGTACCTCTTACTTCTAGGTTTACCTCATATTTATAGATTTTTGGATGCTTGTTGCCCAAGCATCCATGTTGTTCTAGGTTTCCTACCTCGTATAGGAAACCGGAATATCTTGGACTCTCGTTTCTCTATCAGTTCATTACTGTAGTTCATTTAGGACTCTTTTCCATAACTGGCCGAACATCCCACTCTCGTTGGGTATCTTTTCCAGATCCTACATTCTCGGGATCTCATTCCTTAACGGAATACCATTGTCTCTAGACCTTTCCAGAGTGTTCCCTTTACTCCAACATCTGATTGGATTTCTTTCCTTGTTCGGCTGTCTCATCGCCGAACAGACTGCCTGGACCAGTCACTTCACATGTAACTGGTCCTTTATCAATTATTTGGACCATTGCCTTTTTAGGAGCTCTCCTTCTGTTCGGCCTTCTCATTGCCGAACAAGCTACTTGGGCTAGTGACTTCTCATGTCACTGGTCCATATTGCCGAACACTGTATAACACGATGACTCCCCCCTACAACGTGTTCGGGCCCTCCTTGGGCCTGTTCGGAAATACCTCCCTACAGTACCTCGAATTTAAGCTTGACATAGAATTTCTCTAAATATATTTTTGCTTTCAATTCCTGTAGTAAAATTTTAGTAGAAAGTAAGAAGAAATATGAGTAAAAATCGTTTAAGAAGAAAATTGAACTTGCATGAGAACAGGAAAAAAAAATCCTTAGATATTTGAATCCCTTGTATGAGAACTGAAAAAAAATCGTTCAAGAAACTCCCAATTTTTGGCAAAAGAAACCCAATATGAGTAAAAATCGTTCAAGAAGAAAATTGAACTTGCATGAAAACTGAAAAAAAATCCTTTGATGTTTGAATCCCTTGCATGAGAACTGAAAAAAATCGTTCAAGAAATCAAACTTACCTCACTATCGATAATGGTCGTTCAGAAGTTGGAAAATGTATGCCTGTGACAAATAAACCGTAAATTAACAACATGGACCTTCTAAATAGAAGGTATAATCAAAATTTAAATCTTTGAAGTAGCAAAGATTAATCTTATTTCCTTTAATTTCGGCTGGCTGATTGTACTAATTGTAAATGTCAACATACTTTCCACATTTACCATTTCAATCCTCCTGCGATTTGGGGTAGCTGATTTCGAGTATATTTCCAAATATACCAGTAAACTCAATCCTCCTGTAAAATGCCAATAGAAGTTTAAATCAAAATGGTAGGTTTCCTTTAGTTCCGAAAATGTAATCTCAGTCGTGGTAATCAATGGTAATCAAAATGGTAAATGTGGTAACATTAAAATTGCAGGGAACCAATCTCAACGGAAAATGTGGCATTACAGTAGTAAGCTTTATTTGTGGTTAATAGATTAGGAAACTTCATTCATTTAATCCAACGGCTATAATCTCATTACTAAGTATGATCGAACGGTTGTAGATGCATCTATGTTTCTATACATAGACATTTTGGTGAAAAACCTTTATGTTTTATAATATAGATTTTAATGAAAAATTAAACATAGAAGTTTTATAAATAAAATGGGGAAATCTAGTTATGTAAACAACCACCAAATTAACAATGGTTTTATCATTTTTTTTTTTTTTTGTGGGGGGGGGGGGGGGGGGGCAATAATACATCCTTTCTAATATTAGTTGCATCCGTGCCACTATTATGTATTACATTTAGTTAATGAGTTCTATTCTTCATAAAATTTGGGAAAGTTGAACAATCTTGTGGAATAAGGCTCCGTTCCGCTAAGTTTCTTATTTTTTAAGCATTTATTTCTCATTTTATGAGACATGTCATTCTCTCTCAATTCATCATCTTTAATTTAAAAAATAAGTACATCTTTAATTCAAAAATATTTTGAATGATTCGAAACTTTCTAGCTAGTATTTAAATCATGATTTAAGAGAAGGCTTATTTTCTCTCTTAAAGAGAAAGTATATGTCCAATTATTAAATGATTCCGATAGGTAACACTTAAAAAATGTTTATGATATATAAGTTTATAATTTTTTTATTTTCTTTCTTCCCGCTCGGTCAACACTTGTTCAATGACCAAGGAATAATACCCCCATATAACACCGCAAAAATTCCAAATTCAACATATATACACTCGTATATATTTTTTAACAACTACGATATTATTGGACAATGAATAATTTTTCCAATTTTATCTCCAGTATTTATACTAGCTTTAATTTCAAAAATTCCGGAAATATAGTGATTTCCCAAAAGAAGACGAAGAATAGAGTCCAGTGGACTGGAGAGCTAGCAATCAGCTATCAGCTACGGTAGACAATAGTTTCGGGAAATTAATTATCAAACTCAAGTTTGGGTTTTTTAATTTCAGCCCATATTAAACCTACTTTTAACCCATCTAAATTCATGTAAATATGGGTTGAGTTGAATCCATATCAACCAATGATACAATATAGGCGGGTTCGGTTGGATTATAAGTGGGTGAGTTTGAGAGGGTTAAAAATATGGATTGGGATTGCCACCACTAATATTACAACGTACAAATAAAAAGAAAACATAATCAAGTAAGAAAACTCATAATTAAACACTTAAAATATGCAAAATGTAAAAAATAGTGAGAGAGAGAGACCCACCCATGGGTTGTCAATATAGTAAGAGCGAACCTGCGCTTGCAACATAGCAGGGTTCGATTCTCTCTGGAGACAAACCATGATCTAAGTTGGGGGCCATGGCGGTGAGTTGCTGTGCCAGTCTCCCCCGAGGTTTGGATTATGCAGTCAGGTTAAAAAAAAAGAAGTGAGAGAAAGAGAGAGAGCGTGCGCGTAGGATTTATGTGGAGGCCATGGTAAAATTATCTAGTCAAAACTTGGATTCCATGACATTGGTAAAGAAATTTCTACCTTGTGAGTTTAATTTCCTAGCTTATTCTTGATACCTTGACCACGCATGATTATATACCCCTTTTCTTACATGAATTTTTTTGCCATGATGTTGTCTTTCCAGCCAATGCTAACTTTGGGTTTCTTTGTATTATCAATGGTCCACAGTATCTTTTCTATATATCTTTCTTTCTTTCTCGTCTCTTTTGGGATATTTTCGAATTTGTCCTTAAAATAAGAGACATTATTGGATTCTACTTACTGATTACGACCCAACATTGTGTATAAATCAGAGCCACAAGCTTAGGTATGAGCACGCCATCTTAGTCCATAATCTGCTTAATTAGGTGAAGTTCCTTAATCACTCCCCACCTTAAAAAACATAAAATAAAGCACACTCCTCTCTCTCTCTCTCTCTCTCTCTCTCTGAAAACCCCAATTAAGCTCCATATTACTGAGACTGTTTAGACTTAGCTATGGCCATGGTGGTGGATCAAACCGTCGCCGAACTTGAATTATCCGGCTATAGCACCACCACTACCACCACCACAACGATAGATGACGAACACGGCTGCAACTGGAACGATTGGTCCCCCATGGTGGACTGGGACGCGATTTCCGGCAGCCATGATGACTTCCACGACCTCGTCAAATCCATGATGGACGACAACGTCGCAGTGCTCCATCACGACCACCACCACGAAGCTGCCGCAATCAACGCCTACACAGTAGTCGAGGAGGCGGAGACGAGCGGCGGCGATGATTCGAAAGGGCTGAGGTCAGTCCACCTCTTGATGGCTGCCGCCGAGGCCCTGACCGGGGTCAACAAGAGCCGTGATCTGGCCCGGGTGATATTGGTTCGGCTCAAGGAGTTGGTGTCCCCATCCAACGGCTCAAACATGGAGCGGCTCGCGGCGCGTTTTGCCGAGGCCTTGCTAGGATCGCTAGAAGGCTCCGCCGGTGGGGTGCACAGTAAGCACATGTTAACAAGCAGTACTGATGATTACCATCCGACGGATGCGGTCGCAGCGTTTCAGCTGTTACAGGACATGTCGCCATATATCAAGTTCGGACACTTCACGGCCAATCAAGCGATTTTAGAAGCTGTCGCCCACGACAGGAGGGTTCACATAGTTGACTATGATATCATGGAAGGGATCCAGTGGGCTTCACTGATGCAAGCTTTGGTGTCAAGGAAGGATGGCCCACCGGCCCCACACCTCAGGATCACGGCCGTGACGAGAGGCGGCGGGAGCGGCCGCCAATCATCCATCGGGACCGTCCAGGAGACCGGTCGTCGCCTGACTGCGTTTGCCGCGTCCATCGGTCAACCGTTCTCTTTCCATCAATGTCGGTTGGACCTGGAGCACGAAGCGTTTCGGCCGTCGGCTTTGAAGTTGGTTAGAGGGGAGGCTTTGTTGTTCAATTGCATGTTACACCTGCCCCACTTCAATCACCGGGCGCCCGAATCGGTCACTTCCTTTTTAAACGGAGCCAAGGTCTTGAACCCGAGACTAGTGACCCTGGTGGAGGAGGAGGTGGGACCCACAGGCGACCGCGGTTTTGTGAACCGGTTTATGGACTTGTTGCATCATTATTCGGCACTCTACGACTCGCTCGAGACCGGATTCTCGATGCAGGGCCGGGCTCGGGCGTTGGTGGAGCGGGTGTTCTTGAGCCAACGAATATCGGGGTCATTAGCTGGCCTATATCGTTCGCATGGGGAGGAGGAGAGCTGCTCATGGGGGGAGTGGTTGGCTATGGAGGGGTTCCGGCCACTTAGCGTGAGCTTCGCCAATCATTGTCAAGCAAAGTTGTTGTTGGGGCTATTCAATGATGGATATAGGGTGGAGGAATTAGGTAACAACAGGCTCGTTTTAGGGTGGAAGTCCAGGCGCCTTCTTTCGGCTTCGATTTGGACCAACTCAGATTCTGATTTGTAAAATAGTCACTTTTTTTTTCTTCCCCTTTTTATTTGGCGGCAGGATCCTACACAGACCAATTTTGTAGCCCAAGAACGACTTCTTCAAGGTGAATTAAGGTGGAAGAGTCGGTGTACAAGTGTTTCGCGTTTAGCCTTAAGGCTTAGTTCGGTTGGTTTTTTTTGGGTTTGCTCTTCACAAAATTGAGCAAGGCTCTAAGATAGGGTCGGGTCGCAAGAAAGTATTTTTATTTTAATTCCCTTATCCCAACGTAGATGGTTTTGCCTTTATTTGGACTGGAAAAGACATTATGAATTGCAATGTGTATAAGTTGACTCAAACAACCTCACCGTCCAACCAAACAAAAAAAATTGTTCTTTTGCGGTGTTTGCCTTTGTTCATAAGTTGCATGGATTTTGGAGTTGCTTTTTTTTTTTTTCAATTTTTTGGTTGGATGGATTTTGAAGTTGTTGTATGGCTCTTCCAGCAACTTTCATCTGATCTCTTGAGAACTTTTGTCAGGTCATTTACCACTTTGTTTGTTACTATAACCCGTAAAAGTGTGAGAAGTGATTGAGACTGCAGCCAGGGATTTTGACTCCGGGGTGCAGTGGGGTTTTCCCCTGGCAATGAAAATCATACCGAGCACGTGCGGCACACGTGCTTGAACTTTAGCACCACGTGAAGGTATACCGTAGGGTATGAGCCCGACCATGTACGAGACATGTGGCAGGTCGGGGGCATCATGGGAAGATATGTAGAAGTAAGACATGTGGCAGCACGACGGCACCACGAGAGGGTGCATGTGTAAGCCCGGATAGGGTAATGTGACCAATCGGAACACATATAGGTGCTCCTTGCGTGATGGGAGTGGATGATATCCCGTGAATTAAGGGAACATATATTCTGCCATAATGGGTAAGGATTGAGTTACCATACAGAACGAATTCCATATATATAGAGTATGATTCGTAACGAGGTAGGGTTTCCAAACGAATAAAGGTACTTGGGGAACAAGTCACACTTAGTCTATAAATATAAGATAAAACTTAATGAGAAAGGTACGTGATTATTGACTTCATTTCCGCTTTACCTCGATTAGTGGCGGGTTTGTGTTAGAATGATGGTGGTGGTGGTGTGGCAGTGGTGGTGGAGTGGTGATTGTGGCGGCGGTGGTAGAGTGGTGGTGGCGTGGTAATTGTGGGGCGATGGTGGTGGAATTGTAATAACTCTGAATTTTAATAAATAAAAAGTTATTTATTATTCAAGTTATTATTTAAATTGCTTGATTGCTTTGATTTTCTTTTATTTTTCCGGTAGTTGATCATAATTACACTTTAGCCCTAAAGGATTGTTTCTTGACTTTTAAGCCCTACTTAGCAAGCCTAGTTAGCTTCTAACCGGCTTGTTGGAGAAATCAAACTAGAAAGTCACCTAGTTACTTTTCCCTAACCATAGATGGACCGTTTTGCCCATCTTGAACCTTTTCAAACCCTAGTCTAGAAATTGTTTATTTATTTTCTTTATTGTTTTGATTTTATTCTTTATCCTTTGGACGATAAATGTTAAGGAAACTATTATCCATTGGATAATAGAAACCCAATTCTTTATAATAAAAGGATTTTTGAAAGATTTGAACAAAGTACTATGATCTTTTAAAAATAAACTTTTATAATTACTTTAAAAGTACTTTTCGATTATTTTACTAATAAAAGTACCCTAGTAGCTATGGTCCATTGGACGATAACCGTTAGGGTAATCTTTACCCATTGGACAATAGCCTACCCTTTATTATATTTGGTTAAGTACATGTATATATATAGACATGTGTATATTACAAAGGACATGTAGTCTTTTTAAGACTTAATTTATTATTTAAAGTACTCGTACCTTATTATTCCTTGGTTAATAACCGTTAGGGGATTTATTATCCATTGGGTAATAGGTCTATCTTCCAACTAAGTACTTGACCCATTAAACTAATATTTTGTTAAGATTCCCGGAAGTACAAAAGTACATTATTATATTAACTAAAGTACTAGTACCTTTTAATTGTTTAAATGGGTGAATCTTGACCCTTAAAGACTAATTTGACCTTTTGTACCAAAGTACCTATATTTATTTGTATTCTTACATTATAGTACATATATATATATATATATATATATATATATATATAGCTAGTACATGAGAGAGAGGAGAGAGGAGAGAGAGAGCCGTGAGAGAGAGAGAGAGGAGAGAGGCTGAGAGAGAGAAAGAGGGAGAGGGAGAGAGAGAGAGGGAAGGAAGAAGGAAGAAGAAGAAGGATGGGACTTGTACCTTGATATTCTTCATCTTTTCAAACTTGGAAGATGAATATCTTCCATATCTACTACCATTGTCCTCCTTTGTACCACTTTCAATTGTTTAACCAAGAATCTTGTACCAATGTCTCCTCCTTTCCAACATATCTTCCAAAAATCCCATCCAAGGTACTAAGATTAGCCATGCAAGCCTACCAATTAGCCTCCAACCTTTCAATCAACCTTGACATGTGAAAGAAAGGTGAAGGAGAAAGAGAGAGAGAGAGAGGGAAGCCTTTGCCTATAAATAGAAGCTCACTCCAAGCCTTGAACTCACACCTCCAACCATTGCTCTTCCTTCTTTCTAGAAATTCTAAGTGTTCTTGCTTCCAAAGTTCTTGTTTTCTTATGTTCTTGAGTGTTCTTGAACAAAACCACAAAACCACTTTCAAAACCATTTCTAGATCCTTAAAGTAGCTTAGTTAAAGTTAGTAAGTTGTTTCTAGGAAAAGAAAGTACAACTCTTTTCCTTTCGAAGCAAACCGACGCCGTTACGCCGCCAAATTCCAAAACCGACGACCAAATCTTCATAGCCGACTACTACCGCCAAGAAGCAAGGTAGGAACTCCTTATCTTTCATCCCAAGTAGTTATCCTTACCAACTTTCCCAAATATAGTCTTGAACCCAAATATAAGTTCATTAGGAAGTAACTTTAATCATTTCTTCTAAAGTAGATAATGTTATCTTATGTTGGAAATGTATGAAATGCATGATGTTCGTTATTAAGTGATTCAAGCATGTCAAGTAGTTATAAATGGATGATCTTGTTAGATTAAATATTACAATGAATGATATCGTATGTGAAAAGTCCCACCGCGGAGTCTATGCATGAGAAACGAGACACGGAAATCGAGAAAGTAGAAACATGACACCTAGGGTGTGGTTTATGAGAAGGCGTGTTTTGAAAAGTGTGAAATGTTTTGGAAACCGCAATGTGGCAGGACGTTGTAGCCCATTGTGTAGTGTGTGTTTTGTGTGCCAATGGGAGACCGGGACGGCGGAACCATTGTGAGGATACTCGGGAGTCCGGAACGGCGGAACCGAGGTTGGGTGTGTGCTTGGTTATCCGCGTTACGGAGCCAATGCAATGTGTGCCAATGGGAGCCCGGGACGGCGGAACCATTGTGAGGATACACGGGAGACCGGAACGACGGAACCGAGGTTAGGTATGTTAAAAACGAGTTTTTGAAAAAGTGATATGTTTGTGAAATGTGGAAAATGTTGACACGGTCTACGAGGAGTCACGTAGGAGAAACTCACAAATCTTGGACACCAACGTTGATTGTTTATCGCATACGAATGTATTGTTGTTAGTTAAATTGGCTAGATAAGTATGCTATGAGGAATACTTTGACTATGTGTTGTATTGTTGTAAGTTAAGGGTTAGAGGGTTTGGATTATTCTATTGAGCGTTTAAGCTCACGGTGTTGCCTTTTTGGTGACCCTGGCCTATTATATTGGTGGCGACACCGGTATAATATGTCAGACTTCATAGATGAGTAGGGTGAACTTTACACCTTGGAGGCCTTAGGAGCCGAAGAGCTAGCCCGGATGGAAGAACAAGCGGAGCAGTAGTTAGGAACCTTAGTCCCCTTCCGTTTGTAATAAAAGTACTTCTTTTAAGTTTTGTTGTAATAAAGAGCCCGACTCAGTTTCTTTTTCAATAAAATTACTTATTTAACGTACCCAAAATTCGGGGCGTTACAGGAATGGCGGCGGAATGGTGGCAGGTTTGTGTTAGAGTGATGGTGGTAGTGGTGGTGGAGTGGTGATTGTGGTGGTGGCATGGTGATTGTGGTGGCGGTGGCGGTGGAGATGGCGGCGTGGTTGTGATTGTGGGGGCGGTGGTGGAGTGGTAGTGGAGTGGTGGTGAAGTGACGATGGTAGTCGTGGTGGTAGGGTGGTGGTGGAGTGATAGTGGTAGTGGTGGTGTGGTGGTGGTGACTGTTGTGGTAGTGGTGGTGGAGTGGTGGTCATGATTGTTGTGGTGGTGGCGGTGGTAAAGTGGTTGTGGCGGCGGTGGGGTAGAGTGGTGGTCGTGGCAGTGGAGTGGCGGAGATGGTGGTATAGTGGTGGAGATTGCGGTGGTGGTGATGGTGACCACAATAATAGTGGCGGTGGTGTGGAGGGCAGAGGTTGATGGTTGGATGTAAGTTTTCATGAATTCAGCAAATTAGTTTTATTTTTTAGGAGGCACTTAATCTTTTAAGTAATGTTAAATGCAGTTATCAAATCTACTTAATCACTTATTACTTAATTCATTCAGTATTAAATGCTAAATTTGGATTATCAAACAACCCCAAGTCAGTACGTGGACGGAGAAAGCATTTTAAGAACTAGCTTGTTTTTTCTTTTTTGAGATGCAAGAACTAGCTTGTTATGTTTCCATGGTTTGGTGCATTAAAACACGTGTTATGCATCAAATTACAAGTGATATGAAAATTGGTACCGTCCTAACAATCACTCGAATCCTCAGACATCTCTGTGCCTTGTTGGCCGTATGTAGGTTACCATATACCAATTATTTTTAGATAATTTGATTTAGGTAATTAGTATCAGCAAAACACACGATGAATCCAGGAATATCGAGTTTTTCAATAAACAATCATTTTGCTCTTCTTTTTTTTAATCTAAACAAAGTTACAATATCAAACAGTGACGTACAATTTAATTTAGGGCAGAGATTCTTTGTGATGCAGCATGAAAGCCCTATCTCACCCTCCTTTTAACTCTTTATTTAAAACACCATTGTAAGTATATGTTAATTAGGTGTCAAACGAACGTATCTGTCTTCATGACTCCCGAAGCATATTGGTAGCCCATGGTATATGTTTATACGGGGCAGTTCCGGGAACAACTCATTAGACACTTAAAAAAATACCTCATAGTTTCCGATTAAATTTTGATGATTTGAGCCGCTCAATGTGATCAGAACGTGATTTTAAGAGTATCTGTTAGAAATCAGCAAAAAAAAAAAAAAGACTGGAAAGGATTTGATCTGAGCAGTTTTTAGCTCAGATTTGATGAACGGTTCAATTAAAAACTATACAAAACAAGCACTTCTTGGTCATATTTTTTGTTAATTTGTCGCGGGCACCCTTAAAATCACATTATGCACATATTGAACGGTTTGGATCATAAAATTTTGATTGGGAACTATGAGATTGAGATTTGAGATTTTTTTTAGGTTTTTTTAAGGTGTCCTTTGAACTGCCCCGATATTTTTATATTCTTCTGAGTAAAGATACATTGTGACGAGGCGACTAGCAGCTGTGCGGCAACCCTCTCATGAGGAATGGCCGATAAAAAATAAAAAAAAAGAGGTCGACTTGGTATATTCAGCGTATAAACGTTATGATGTATGGTGTAGTGACGGACGAGTGTGTGCTTTTTAATTTTCATATACAGTATATTCTATTGTACTTTTTTGGTGTAGTTACGCATAAATGTGTATCATAAAAAAATAGTTATCCGATAAAAAAAATAGTTATCCATATTGATGATTCGATACAAAGTTTGTGTACAATTTTATGATTCTCGTAACATGCATTTTTTTAGGATAATTGTTATCTATTATTCTGGTCAATTACGAATGGATGCGTAGCAGCGTAAGGTAAGCAAAGAAATGTTGCAAATCATGTTATCTATACTTCTACCCCTATTTTGTACCGGCCATGTTTCCACCAGCAAAAAGGGAAAACATTTGGATTTTTTTTCATGTCATTCACTGTGATGACCCGAATTTTCACGTCAATTTTTTTTAAAACATTTTATTATAATTCTTTAACTAAAAATCATTTTATTATTTATTAAAGTGATTGTATTATTATTATTTAACCTTACGAGCTAGCCATTAAAAATCCTTTGATATTATAGGATTTTTTTTCATATCTTGAACCTTGATATCCTTGTACCCAACTATTATAAAACCCTAGCCTTCGGTCCGTGATCCTAAAAAGCTAGGATAAGATTTCATTGGATTTTATTAGATATGATATGATTATGATAAGATATGATTGGATATCCTAAGATATACTTAGATATATTAAGATTTGATTGAATTTTATTAGATATTATAAAGATTTTGTTAGATATTATATAGATTTTATTGGATATTATAAGATTTTATAAGATTTGATTAGATATTATTAGATATAGTTGGATTTTCTTAGATTCAATAAGATTTGCTTTAGATTTTATTAGATTTGATTTGATCTCTAGATGTGATCTAGATTCTTCTTGTTATTAGTATAAATAGGCAAGCCTCCTTTCCTCCACCTACAACACCACACCTCACTTCACTTCCTCACTTCTTGTTTCTTTGATTGAGTTTTTATAGAGAGAAAAAAAAAAGTGAAAAAGAGTAGTCGGCAAAAGAGAAAGAAGAGAAAATAGGGGAGGAGCCGAGGTGTTTTACGATAGACCAAATTCAATTGGCGTGGAGTAGTGGTACTCGGTTATGCATATGGTTCACAACATATTTTGAGGTAATCTGGGGAGTATACGATATGCTTCCCACTTCCGGAATCCTTTCTTCACTCTCACTTTTGTACTCCTTTTGATTATCTCGTGATATTTGTTCAATCTTGTGGATATCATTGGAAAGTGGAATAATTGGTATCGAATATAATGTTGTTGGCTGAGTACTATAGAATTACAGGGATCGAGTGAACTCATGCACCAATAGCCTATTCAATAGCCAGAATGGATCGAGGATGACTCGGTGAGGAAGGTATTTGTCACGCCCAGTCCCGGAACGACACCCGGAATGGGCCCGAACCGACACAGCCACGTGGCAATCCACACAAAAGACTAACACTAAACGACAACCAATAAAGGAATAGAGTAAAACCCCAGCGGAAGACTTAACATAATAAAAACAAGGTATCTAAGATATTTAGAAACTTGAAGTCAAAAAGTACTTGACAACATTAGTCACAAAAATGAGTTTAGCAAATGTACGAGTTTAACCCATTACAACCAAATTCGACCAAAAATACCAACACTCGATACTAATCCAAGTGTCCCCAAAACGTTGACCGGTAGTGGACCAACTTTATGGCCACCTGTGACCTGGCAATCCAAAAAGGAAAACCAGAGTATGTGAAATATAGAATACGTTCAATAAAATACCACACAACCCGAAAGAATATCCCACTAGAATGTAATTCACATAAACTCGACACAAGTATTCAATTATATACCCACATGTATAAACATCACACACGCAATGGCACGTCTGCCACATTCCCACGTAACCAAGGCATTGTGTCCCGCACACCACATTCCCATTCACCGTTAATTAGACAGCATGGCCCACGATATGGTGTGACTCACTCCACAATCCTTTAGTGGTTACAATCAACACCCAATAAACATATATCATTAGCTAAATCCTAATTAGCATGATATACAACTACCACCATGTAACATCTCATTGAACCTTATCATATCAAACACATTCACCTTCGTATCGACCAAATTATGCCAAACTAAGATTTCGGCACTTCCCGAAAAACCGGCTCTTTACCTAGCCACAAGTTAACTCATATTAGTTACGAATTTCACGAATACTCGGCACAAAGTTACAAAGCTAACAAGAAGCTAAACGATGACTATCAAATACAAATATGTCCATGTCAACACCTAGAAGTGTCCTAAAACATGCATAAAGTTCAAATATAAAATAACTCTTGAAATCGGTTTGAAAACTTATGATCAACTTGTCTTATCTTGGCCATAACTTCTTATTAGCCTAGAGCTAGCTCTTGAGACCACCACCAATGGAAAGTACACTTTTGGTACACAAATTTTGATATATAATTTGCCCAAAACGGAGTTCGGATGAAAAAGATATGATCGTCCGAAGTTCCACAACAATTGCTGAAAAGTTACCCGAGAGGTACAGGTACTACAAAACTCAGTACAGGTACCCATCCAAAATCGACCCAAATGTTTCAGCTCTAATCCGTCGGTACAGGTACCACCAAAAAGTGGTACAGGTACCAACTGGGTTTTTCAGCGAAAACTCAGCATGATTTCCTTCCGATTTCTAACCTTTTCCTCTACTCAAACCACATCTAAAACTCCTCAAACCACACCAAATCATGCTTTAACTCATGTATATCAAAGAGCTACTTAAGAAACTCAAACCCCATGAATCAAAAACGCTTAAAACATAAAAAAACACAAGAGATTCAAGAGGTATTCTTCTCATACCCAAGTTAACTTGCATCATCTAATTAAGGCATGAACCCAACTATTTAAGCATGAAATTAGACTTACCCAAACATGAAATCCAACAATTAAAATATGAAATTACCTAGATGATTAACAACCTAAACAACCAAGAACCTCCAAGCTCTCCTCTCTTCTTTTCCTTCTTCTTCTTCTTCTTCTTCTTCTTCTCTCTCTCTCTCTCTCTCTCTCTCTCTCTCTCTACGTTAGGAACAAGAAGAAAATAGGGGAAGAAATATCCCCCAAAATATCCCCAGGATATTTGATAAAGGCTATGGGAAAATTATTGTATGCAATTGAAACATGAACTTACTTATGCTCCATCCATGAATCACATACAAGCCCCTCGAACTTCCGTCATAAACAAATCAACCCTAAAAACATATAATTCAATTAAAAGATGAATTAAATACTCTAATATTCGGGACGGGTATTACAGTATTGGGGGAGTGTCACTGATCATGTACTGAGGACATGGTATGAGGTCCCTTGTGATTGTTGCTTCGACTTGATGGTCGATTATCGTTTATTGATTCCACTTATGAGCTTTGTTATTCTGTTGTATCGTATACTTCCCGAATAATTTCTTTTTCAGGTGTGGAGCCGGATTAGTGGAAATTGAATCGGAGCATATAAGGATTAATTTCGGAGAGGTCTTGGAAGAGTTGATAATTTTGGAGTATCTAGAAGATTATTTAGAAGGCGGCTTAAGTTTATTTTGGTGATGTAATTTATTTATGGAGAAAATAGGGGCCTAGAAGTGTTTGAAATACAATGTATTTTGAAGTTTATTTTTAGAAAATAGCAGGGCGTTACATTCACACTAAACAAGTTTCAACATTTTACCATCTCATCCACACTAACAAAATGCTGTCAACAATTTTTTTTTTTTTGCTATAATAACTTTACTCAAACTCATTTACAAGTTATTCACTGCCAGAAACATCTAACAATTTGATTACTACAATTTTTTTTCTCAAAACTTATTAATTAGTGGAAACGGCCCCGTTATTCATTTTTTTCAGTTTCACATCAAACCTTTGTGAATTTGATTTGTCTTGACGAGAAAAATTGAAAAATAAAAATGACTTCTATCCTTCTTCTTTTTTTTTTAGAAATATCCAAGATTTAGTCCAAAAGTTTTAGAAATATTCAAGATTTAGTCCAAAAGATGGGCTTTTGGATCTAAATTTAGTAAAAGTCGTAATTTTTTTTTTTACCTTTTCGATCGATTTCTTTCATCGAGACGAATCAATTATCTAAAAAAGAAAAAGCTTAACTTAAACTAACAAATACAGGAAAGAATTGGATAAGGACAAAACAAGAAGGCAAGTTGGCTTCTTCTTCTTTTTCTTTTTCTTTTTTTTAAAGGAAATTAGGCCAGATTATGTACATATATAATAATAATTCGAGTAGTTCATAAATTTCAAATTATTTTATGAGTGGCTTTGTAAAAAATCTGTTACATTTGGATAATTGAAAGTACTTGATCCAATTTTTCAATAGTTGGGTGTTGTACTCCTTAGCTTTTTGTGCTTTTTTGATGTCCTTATTCAAATTTTTTTTTTTTTGTGTTTGTTAGTTTTGCATCAAACTTTTGTGTTTTATTGATTTATCTTGATGAGACAAATCGAAAGAATAAAAAAGTATGAATTTTACTCAAGATTTTTTGAAAACATCTAAGAAAAACTCAAATATTCAATTTTTTGCAGTATAGTCGGGCGCACAGAGTCTCTAATAATTTTTTTTTTATCTTTCTCCACTCATTACTCCAAAAACCTCCCTCAAAATCCAACCGAACAAGCCCTGAGTTTTTTCTATTCCTTTCTTGGATCAAATTAATAGTTATTGAAGACGGTGGGTATAATTGGGTTCATCGATTTTTATTTCAATTGTTAAACTGGATAGGATTAATTGTTTGGCTTGATGTCTCAATGAAAAAATATTTAAGTATAAAAATATGGATTAAGGTTCAGGAATATCATATAAAACAATGCTAAAAACATTAAAACTATTGAAAATCCATCTCTTAAATGAATAATTTTCTATTTTATTTTTTAAATGATTAGTTAATTTTAAAAATTAAATTGACATGAATTTGATAAATATTTAAGAAAACACAATAAGAGAACCCATCAGAAAAACAAATGTGGCGAATTTGGTGAGGAAGTTGGGGGAACCAAAAGACATCAGAAAAATACACATAAATTATTTTTTAGTTTTTTTTAATGAGCACTAATTTGTTCCCAAAAAAATGAGGACTAATAATTCTTTGGAGTGAAGGCATGAAGACCCACTTTAGATGGGGAAAATAGTGGTAGGGTCAATTTTGTCAATTCCCTTTATAGCATCCATCACTTTAGCGGGGGGAGAGAGAGGCTAGAGAAAGGCTGCCAGTTGCAGAAAGATTGGCAGTAACAGATTGTTGCCACTTCCCTGTAAAGAGAGTGAAACCCACCATGGACCCTTTATAATCAGCCTATAGGCTGATTTTAGCTTTTGCCCTTAATTTTTATTAAATTATGCTAATATTGGTCGAAGTCGTATCAGGCTCTTCTCCTTTTTTTAAATATCCCAAAGCCTTCGTAAGGGCTATGTCTCTGTCTCCTTGCATCATCAGCAGGTCTTTCTTTTTTTTTCAATCCAGGACTGGTCTTGGATTGGGCAAAAGATTATTCTTAGCTTTGTTAAAAATATGATGTCGTTATTCTTGTCCTATTGGTCTTTGTAACAAATTCAAAGATTAATGAAAAAAATTTGCCTTCATTTTTTTTTTTGGGTTAGAGGGAAGTTAATAATTTAACAACTAAAGCGAGTTCAAAATCTCTCGATAGACTCGCCACAGACCAGAGGCTGGTCCTCGTAGCGAGGACTTCAATTGCTTTGTTTTGGGGAAATTTGGAAACGATATTATACTCAACAATTATTCTACAACCACACATACTTGCACAAATATTTACAAAAATTCACTCACATTTATATTAGGGCTCACATACACTTCTGTGGACCCCATCAAAAAATGTGAGTATGTGTGTAAAGTGTACCTAGTTAAAATAATAATTGTATACTCAATTTCCCCCTTCTCTCTCTCTATGACCCCTTTGTCCTTTTCCTTGTTTTCTTCAACTTTTCTTCTTCCATCTGAGCCTTCAACTCCAACAAGTACATTTTTGTTATCTAGCCTCCAAGAAGTACATGAGCAGCAACATTACCCAAAGAGGAACAATGAGTAAAACTTTGATAAAATATGATAAGAAGATCTGTGAGTACAACACAAGTCCAAGAGCTTTGAGGAATGTAATCAAATTAATCCCAAAAGGCAAGGATATGATCTCTGTTTTTTGGGTGATTTTTGTGTTGAATGTAATTAAATTAAAGATTTTGTGTTGAATGCAAGGACCTTTCGTTTTATATCCAGGTTCCTAAATTAGCTAACCTAAAAATTAAATTGAGAACACAAGACTTCATGGACGTGGGGTTGGTTCTCTCTCTTCTTTCAGAGTTACTAGAATCGAATTGTTTCCTTCTCCTATGAAACTCTGTATGGTTTCTTTTTGTTGAATTTCTTCGGTCTTTTGCGGCAATAGCTCATGTTAGTTCCGAATTATTCACTCTATTCGTGGACAATTTACCTGAGGATGTAGGCCTTCTCTGGTTTAGGAAGTTTTTCAATCAATCAAGGGTTGTTAAGTATACCTTTATTCCTGTTAAGCACAGCAAAGTGAAAAATTAATTTGGTTTTGTTCGTTTTAACTGTGCTACCTCGGCGGAGGTGCCAATATCCAAATCCAATGGTTTTTGGATTGAAGATAGCAGGCTATATGTGAAATTTGCTGCCTTTAAAGATCAAGGGAAGAAGTCTCCAAAGGTAACAGCTAGATGGACATGTTACATCTGCCAAGAAGATCACTATCAAAGCTAAGGTTGAATCCCAAGGATTGGAACGATTGGCTCTCGAGAAGCCTTATTGCAAAGTTACCTTCTCTCAGATCTATTGAGTCTATCTAGGAAACTTTCATTAGTGAGGGTAGAGCTGGACAACGGACACGAAACACGACATGAATCGGACACGAAGTTAACGAGTTATGGTTGACTATTTCTAACACGAAACACGAAAATGACACGACTCGAGAACACGAATTCTAAATGGGTCGGGGTCGGGTTGAACATGGGAGACACGAAACTGACACGACCAACAAGATTACTTATCCGTGTCACCCATTAACACGACACGACCCGAACACGAACATATATATAATAGATTATTATTTTATATATATATATAGATAGAAATAAGGAAAAAAAAATAAAAAATGGGGCTACGCTGGGCCAGGAATTGAACCCAGGTCCTTGGCTCCTTTTTTCTAGTATTCCTACACAAACAAACCATTATTCCACAAATTGACATGGGCAACGGACACGAAACACGATAACACGACACGAACTGAACACGAAGTTAGCGAGTTAGGGTTGACCATTTCTGACACGAAACACGAAAATGACACGATTGGAGAACACGAATTCTAAATGGGTCGAGGTCGGGTCGGGTGGTTTGTGAAACGAACCCGACTGACCCGACATGAATACGACCCGACACGACCTGGTACCCAAGTCTAAGTGAGGGTCTCTTTGACATACATATAAGATCTTTGGGAGGTAACTTTGCAGTGCTTACCTTTTCCACAGTAGAGGACATAAAATCTTTGGTTGAGGGTCCTGACGACAACCGGTTGGGGAATTTTATTTGAGGAGGTTAGATAATGGAGTCTTGATGTTGTTATTGAAGCTTCTCGCACGGTGGTTTGGATTAATTATTATGGTGTGTTGTTGCACTTGGAATTCTGATACCCTTTTTCAGCATCAGAAGGTTTTGGGTAGAATCGATTACTCTTGATGAAGCAACATCTAAAGGTTTATCATTCTCTTCGGGTAGGGTGCAGATTTTTACCAAATTTTTTGGTATTATCAATCGAGGGATCAAATCTCATGGAAACTTCATTTAGCTCAGTTGATTCTGCAGGTGATGACAATTTTGATTATGGTGAAGATAAGATTCTTGAGAAAGAAGAAAATCATGGAGCGGAACCAATTGAGCCCAAGACGCTATGGCCACGGATCCCATGAGCCATTTGGGAGATCCTATTGCTATAGTCTAGGTTGTAGAGGATTCAAACCCTTTAAGTGAGGGCAATGATAAGAATAGGTGTATGATGGATAGTTTTGATGGGCTTAAGGAGCTTGCTTTTGTTGGGGAAATTTCAGCAATAACAGAAAACTCCAGAGAACAATTTCATTGATACTTTAACAATTACATAATCGAAGCATAATGCAATAACAAAACAGAATGGAACAGTCGAGATACGAAACGATTTTTCCAAGAAAACAAACCGAGTTCTGTGTGATACCACAGTCTCCTTAAGAAAGATTCGCCGCCTACCGTCGGTGTTGTAGGTTCGTGTTCGGGGTCTTCCTCCCAGGATTGGCTCGGCTAAACCGCAAGCCGTCGGAACACCGCCGTCGACTGCCTTGGCGAACTGACTACCGTCTGCCTTTCTCTCTCAAAAAACGAATTTCAGAATATGCAAGAGGATTGTGGAGTTGCCCTGTGCTCCTCCAAACCGAGATGCTTCAATTTATAGAGTGGAGGAGGGCTGAATAACTCCTGCAATGAATTCTGCCCATTGAATTCAGTATTGATTTCTGCCATCAAGAGGGAGGAGTAATGCTGCCATCAAGGTTGAGGGGTTACGGGAGTTACGGCCACACACATCAATACGTCTATTGATTGTGGTGGTGCGTCCAGATACAACGAACCCGGGACCGGTTGCCTCGAAAGACCCTCCAAAATCCCGGTTTCATTCACCCGAAATTCCGTAAATTTCCAACAGCTTTACCTTTGTCTTTGGAGAAGAAGGAGCATAGTGGATCTCATGAAAGCACCCCAGACGGGAGTTTCACTAATCCTCTTGCTCATGTGGTTGGTAAGCAGAAGAGAAGGGAGTAGCTTTTCTGGAGATCGATCATCCATTGTTGCTATCCATAAAATGGAAAGGAGATTGAGACGGTCAAAGAGGAAGATTAAAAAGAAGAAACTTCATATGGAGCTTGGGGTTAAGACATACAAATTGAACCATAGAAACATGAAGGTCCCATCTTTTTCCTTATCTTCCGATGACATCCGGAATAGAAGCTCCATTCTCTTTAAGGAAGCTCGCAAGATGTTGGATAGAGGTCCCATGTTCGGGATTGAAGTTAGAAGAGGGAGAAACTTTATTATAAAGAAATTTGTTGAAATGCAAGAGGAAGAATTAATTAAAGGAAATGATCCATGCTCTAGATTACTTGGAGAACGAGTTTGTCTCGAAGGAAGATGTTGATTTCTGCTGCAACATTTATAATGCAATCCCAAGTGCAGGATATCACGAAGTAATAAACTCAGAAAGTCTGAGGTTGATCCACAAGGAAAAGGAATGATTAGAGCGCAAGGAGTATATTAAAGTGAAATTACACAACTGATTTAGAGAGTGTTGGAAGTTGTTCGTTTGAAAGCTTAGAGTTGATTTGTGAAAACAATATTTGGAAAACACTATGGCTTCGAGGATTCACACACAACAATCCTACGATATTTGCTAACGATTCTTTTAACTCAATCAAGATTCATACAAAAGATGAGTTTAATCGGAAGATAGAAACAGTTATTCTCATAATAACAAACACGAAA
The DNA here is from genome assembly GCF_030253575.1 of Rhododendron vialii. Lineage (NCBI taxonomy): Eukaryota > Viridiplantae > Streptophyta > Magnoliopsida > Ericales > Ericaceae > Rhododendron > Rhododendron vialii. The sequence goes on along the minus strand of NC_080562.1, from coordinate 23,793,994 downwards.
AATATAGATTCATAAGAGTCAGTTGATTGAAAACATAACAATACTAGTTATTTGTTCGCAGGGAATTCAAAGCATTACTCGTACCCGGAGTTAACGAGAAATCAATAAATTATACAAAACAATAACTTTACTAAAAACTTGAATCAAACCAAAAATATATAAATCTCACATTAAAACCATGAAGAATAATTTACCAAAAAAAATTTGAATCAAATCAAAAATATATAAATCTCACATTAAAACCATGAAGAATAATTTACCAAAAAAAACTTGAATCAAACCAAAAAAATATAAATCTCACATTAAAACCATGAACAATAATTTACCAAAAACCATAGTATTGTTGTGGTTTCACCGCTAGCCATCGCTGGTTTTTAGCCTTCCACGGAGAAAACAAGAAACCCATGACAGAAAAGAGACAAAAGATCTCTTCCCTTTAGGGTTTCCAACTATATATAATAGTCTGAAAAACTTTGTTTAACAAAATTAATTGAGATCTATCAAACAGAATCGATATTGCATAAACATATTTGCAATTGAAGAATATAAAGAATTTTTTATCCTATTAAAATAAAATGAGGGACAAAAAATGTGGACGGAAGAAGTAGCTGTCTATACTCAACTACTTTTCCAGCTTCTTTTTTTTTTTTTTGAATAGACTACTGTTCCAGCTTAACCTACCACAACCTCCAATTTTCTAGCTAGCTAGCCTGGGGCGGCAGTGCGAGGGGTATATACTGTTCGAATTGGTCTGGTTCTCTAGAAAATCAGTAATCAGAACATTTCAAACGGTTTTAGAAAATTGGAAACTAAAACCTAACCAATATATGTATGGAACCTAACCAAAACCAAACCGTAAAACCGGTATGATTTTGGTTCGGTTCCGGTTTTATCCAATAAGCATCCAAACACTTATTCACAAAATACGAACTCATAAAATTAAAGAAATATGAAGATAATTTGTTGGAATAGGAAAAGAAGAAAGAAAATAAAAGCTTTCTTAACAAATGAGATTTCATTTCTAAATAAATTAAGTTTAGCAAGTAAAAGATTAACCTACCAAATTCAAATACATATTTAATTACACACATATCTTTCTATATTTATTTTAGTTTTAAACGGTCCGGTTCGGTTCTAATCACGGTTCATTAATTGAGAACCAATAACCGAACCAAAATTAACGATTCTTATTTTTTTGAAACCATAACCTAACTGTAAAACCGCAGAACCGGACCAAATAGAACGGTTCAGTTCGGATCAGACCGATTTTACGGTTTGAACGATTTTCCTGAACATTCCTAGACGGCACTACAAAGGGTTCATCTCAACCACCTGGGGTTCCAATAGTTGACAGCATACCAATGAGATTTTAAATAGAGTCCTGCTACCCGTACAGATTTTTGTGCACAGATTGTGCACAGATTTCGTTGTGGGGCCCACCACGGGTCCCATACAAATCATCCAAGCCGTTCATTAAATGTAAAACATTTTTTCAATGGTCCCCGTAAAAAATAAGCTCAATCCAATACCTATAGGTGCTTCATCCAACCATCTAACTTTTCATTCAGATTTTCGGATAATGAAAAGTTATACGATTGGATCGAGCATCTATAGGTATCGGATTGAGATTATTTTTTACGGGAACCCTTGAAAAAATATTTTACATTTAATGAACGGCTCGGATGATTTGTGTGGGACCCGTGGTGGGCCCCACAACAAAATCTGTGCACAATCTGTGCACAGATTGTATGTGTGTGTAGCATTTCTGATCGAGTAATCTACTCACTTTAGTACAATTTTCTCTCTCTCTCTCTCTCTCTCTCTCTCTCTCCTGCGTTTCCAAATATTGCCAGTAAATTGCTAATCTCCACCCCCGGCCCCACCTCCCTTTTCTCATTCTACCCCGCCCCCCTCTCTCTCTCTCTCTCTCTCTCTCCCTTTTCTTTCTTTCTTTTTTTACCGTTTGGTTCTTTTTCTTTTTTTTCCTTTTCTTTTCAGTTTCAGTTTCGTTTTTTTTTTTTCATTTTATTTTCAGTTTCGTTTTTTTTTTTTCATTTTATTTCCTTTTCTTTCTTTCCAGTTTGAATTTTTTTTCTCTTTAATATTAGGTTCAAGTCTAATTCTAGGCTTTGTAAAGTAATTGAGAGAAAAAAAAAGTGTTTCAATTGATCATGTTTATCCGACTGTTTTATTTTTATTTTTTTGTCCTTTATAGATTAAAAAATATAATTACTAAAATAAGTGTTTCAATTTTCAATCCGTTTGAACAGGTGCAAAGTTGTTATTTTTCTGATCATTTCATCCTAAATGGTCCTAATAAATTTTTGGCTCCAAGGCCTTTCAATGGACACCCTAAGAGAGTTTTGAAACTAAATAATCAGTCTTAGGGTATTTGTTGAAAGGCCTTAAACCAAAAAATTTATTATGACCATTTAAAATAAAATAATAAAAAAAACGATATTTGCTCTGATTTAACTGAATTGAAAATTAAAGCACTTAATTCTTGAATTATATTTTTAAATATACAAATGGTGTATTAATAGAAATTAAATAAATAAGATATAAGTAATTAAATAAAAAAATAAATTAAAAAGTAGGAGGACCCGGGGGCTCAACTGCCCTCATTAGCACAGTAGTCCCTGCGAAGCCTCTAAAACGCTTCCGTTTTAGTTATAAAAAAAATAGAAACTAGCTATTTACAATCATATGGAGTAGAGACGTGATTTGAAGCAACATACTATTGAATCAGTTAAGAGGATTTATGCTAAATAATGGTTAACAAATTTATTAAATTGTACTATAGTTAAAAAAAGTAATCCTAAACATAACATTTGTATTTTGGATTAGTATGTCGTTTACAAAATACATTTCGTAATTAGTTCCCGAACACTAATTGTAATCTTAATTGAAAATAGAATTTGAGTTAACCAAAAAAAAATAAGAAGGGAGGTAAATGGGAAAAGAAACAAATAAAGAAAATAATTGAAAAATAAAAAAAAAAGATTCAAAGTGGAAGGAAATAAAAGGAAATAAAGAGAAAAAAAACGAAAAAAAAAATCCAGCCGAAAAGAAACAAAAAGAAAATAAAGAGGGAAAAAGAAAAAGAAAAGAAAAGTAAATGAGCGGAGGGGGGAAGCAGGAGAAGAAGGGAGGAAAAAAAAAAGTAAATGGGAAGAAGGAGGAGCAGCAGGAGAACGGAGGGGAGGGGTGGGGGTAATATGGGAAATGGGGTGTGGGGCCGGAGGGTGGGGTGTAGGGGGGGGGGGGGGGGAGGAAAGCAGCCCTCATAATTTTTTTACCAATATAGATCTTGTTTGATAAATCTCATCAAGATCTTTTAAATGGTGTAAAAAAAATTTAAAAATTATTTTTTATTTTCATTATATTTGAACTTGAAAAACCTTCTTTTTCTAAAAGTTTTTTTTACTGCGCATCCGAAACACACCCTGAATAGGCTGTTCGAACTAAATTTTCATTTTAACGAAATTGCACTCAAATTAAGTGAAATGGAGCTTAGGAAGACAATTTAAAGTGAACACCCAACCCGTGAGGTTTGAACTGAAATGCTATACGGACTACGGACACTAGTCATTGAAATGGAGCTTAGGAATAGGAAGATAATTTTCCATTTCATATGAATCAAAGGCAAGAGGGCCTCGGTTGCTTTTGTTAATTTTGGTATGGCGTAGGTCGTCCAATTTGCAATTCAGTCCAAACACATGGGACATTGTGGTTTCGGGAAACCACTGAGGAACAAAAATAAACAAAAGGCATGATCCGCTTTCACTGTTATGTGTTGGAATTGATTATCGTGACCCAAAACCATGCTAAAATATAGATTGCGCCAGGTCGCAACTTGTTAACGTATATTATGCCTGCATTTCGTATATAAGTTATATTTCATGCAAGTTTCAACTCAACTTTATTTAAAGAGCCAACGCAGCCCTTTGTAACTCCTCGATGTTGTTAGTTCAGGTCATCAAAATGGAAGATCTCACGATCTCTCTCTCATCCTCAGGGCACATCCATACTGTAGAATATAACTGTAAGAAAAGGGAAACAACAAAGGCATAGAAACATTGTTCAGTAAAGGGAAATTGTTTCATTTAGAACCCAATTTATTACGCAAGAACAAATATTTTGAAGTTTATTTCGTGTCCTCAAAACATCTCTTTCTTTCTTTCTTCTCTCTTTTTGGAGAAATAGCAGATGCAAAATATATGTAGAATCGAAGATAACAAAGATTAAAACATATTAGCCGGAGTTGCCTCTAGCTCCTATGGCAAGAGTACAGGCATCAGTTCACAATTAACATTACAAATATTACCCTCACACATATTCCTACAAATGAAAATAATATCCACCAAAGGTGATTTTTTTTTTTTTTCTTGTCAATATCCTCCAAAAGTGATTGCAAAGGCCATTTAGAAGCCTCAAACATCTTTCAGTTGTCATATTTTTATCTCACTAGATTGTGGGCAGCTCAATATTTTTTTCTCAGAGATTCTAGAAAAGGACACTCTCAACAAATCATTGAATTAGGGTAGCAGAAATCGTCACCTTCTGCACCTGGTGTAACTCACCGAGAATGTTGACGTCACTTACAGATATCTAACAAGTCCAAGAGCCAATCTCTTACAATAATTTGTGTCCCTTGATGAAAGCGAAATGAAAATAATTTGACCCACACCAGGTGCAGAAGGTGACGATAGAATGTAGATAATCCATAGTCTCATATTCTAATAGACAAATGGAACACAAACAAAAATCAGACGACCAGAAAATGAAGAACGGGTGGGTAAATATACACTGATGCAGTTCTAAAGGCACTTAAATTTCACCAGGACACTTGAGCCCCAACATGAGAGCTCAAATTTTAAATTAATATCTTTACCTCAATGAGGCATAAAAGTTAAGTGGGCAGATTAGGTAAACATGAATAACATTATATCTTGAATTCTTGACTTAAGGGGGTAGTTCCTATCTTTGGTGAAAGGCCAAATAAGTTTGTTGATTAAAGGATATTAGCTACAGAGATGTAAGAATCTTGCTAGCAGTATGCAGAGGGCTTGAAGAGCAAACTTTTGCAACCATGCCAACTAGGCTTTGGAGGATTATTGTTGGTCATAATACTTGCTCGAAAATTTACCATACCGTTGAGGGTATTTTGATAACAGGAATCCACTGGTCATCAATCCTCCTAGACTTGGGCTCAAGATCTTAAGACTAAGTTGGATACATATAGTTTTTAGCTATTTGGTAATCCTCCTTTTCCCCCTTTTAATAACTAAATGTAATCAATCTTTGCACGTGATATTTGAAACCCGTAAATGTGAAGGGCAAATTTTACTGCCAGTTAAGTTTAAGGTGCGCCAATGAAGGCTGCAAACTGACAACCTCATCCTACATTGTTCTTTATGGGCTCATCCACTACATACAAGCCTCACTTGAATCAGTTGCTTAAAGAGAAGGTGCGCCAATGGAGGCTGCAAACTGACAACCTCATGCTACATTGTTCTTTATGGGCTCCTCCATTACATACAAGCCTCACTTGGATCAGTTGTTTAAAGAGAAGGGATGCTACAACCATCATCCACTACATACAAGCCTCACTTGAATCAGTTGCTTAAAGAGAAGGTGCGCCAATGGAGGCTGCAAACTGACAACCTCATGCTACATTGTTCTTTATGGGCTCCTCCATTACATACAAGCCTCACTTGGATCAGTTGTTTAAAGAGAAGGGATGCTACAACCATCTCACCAATGTTGCTTCTCTTACTAAAATGAATTTCCAACGCCAAAAAATAGCGCAAGAATACGCCAAATCAGAATTAGACAAAATTCAGACCGTCTAGCTTTATGAGAAACACGTCCGAGAAACTTCATGTTTCTGATGGGCTTCAAATGGGGGTTGATACGTGAACATGATCAAGGAGCTCAAGGTATTGTTAATGGCTGAGTCATGATAACAACATGTTGTAAAATGTAAGTGCACAATGACTTATATATTGTTTGTGCTCATTTTACCATGATGTCGTTCTGCTTCTATTCATCGTTAATAAAATTTCTGCTTATGACCTTATCTTCGTTTTGATTTTTCTGCCCTATTTCTTTGTACTGATCATGGTAGTTATCTTTTCCATACACGTAATAAATGTGAAGTTTATGCTTATGGGACAATTGCAATATTCAGGGGGGCTTGCGATCGTCTCACAAGTTCCTACGAAATGAGGTTGAAAGATAGAAAATTGATTTAACATATCTGACCTTGACAGTGATCACAACCGTGGTTGTTCAATGTTCCGACTGCTAACCGATCCTACCCCTTGGTTTAGAGAGTTGTGAATTGCTTTCGCTGCTGCTATGGCAGAGTCTCCTCTCTTAACAACTCCCTCAAGCTCCTCAACCTTCTCTAACAGCAATCTGACAAGAGAGTTAGTTGAATGGACTAACTTGCTTGCAGTTTCCAGAGCAGTGCAAAGCTGGGACACAAAAGGAAGAGGGTCAACAATCCAGTCAAAGTAATAGAACCTTTCCTCAAGAAGAAAAAAATATCTCGACATCATCGGACACCAATAATTGGGAATTTCTAAGAAATAAAAAGCCGTTTAAGTGTTTCTCCAAAATCATACCAAAAGAATAATCATCCACATTCATCACATGGGTGACCACAATGACTAGTGGTGGAAAACTCAATCTAATAACCTCTAGGTTGTGGGTTCGAGTCTGGACAGAGCCATTTTGAGCACCTAAAGCCAGAGGTTAGATATGTGCCCAATTTACCCGTTTAAGTGTTTCTCCAAAATCATACCAAAAGAATAATCATCCACATTCATCACATGGGTGACCACAATGACCAGTGGTGGAAAACTCAATCTACTAACCTCTAGGTTGGGGGTTTGAGTCTGGACAGAGCCATTTCGAGCATCTAAAGCCAGAGGTTAGATATGTGCCCAATTTACCCTCCCAGACACCTATTGATGGGCACTAACTGGGCATACCATCTTGCTCATTCCAGGAAGTAGTTTCAGATAACAAGAAACACCAAAGAAACTAATTAATCAGCTCATACAAAGATCTAGAGCTGAATTGTGATCTGTACCATAGTATATGGTACATAGAAAAGCCCAAGAATCCCATATAGCTGATTAATAATATTCAAAACAGGTCATCATCACCTCAAGTGTTAAAGTTGTCCATGAGTGGTCTGTACCAGCAAGTGCCTCGTTGAGATGGTCATACTTTTCCTAATGCAAAGTTCAAGGAGTTAGAACCTGTCATATACAAAAGAATAACAAACATAGTAACCAAAAGTGTATTAAACAAAAGAAGAAGAACACATACTACCCGAAACTAGAATTAAAAGAAAACCACAATGTTTAGGAACTCTTTTTTTATGAAAGAAGTAGCAATGTCAGCAGTGCCATAGGAACCAATATGCACCAAACTGTCATTCACAAGTGAACTGTTTACAAGTTGTTGTTGGGATTAAACACGGCCAAGCACCAAGATTCAAACACAAACACAACCACAATCACAACCAATGGAAAAACGATGAGAAATAAAATAGGGAGAAACACAAGATTTATGTGGTTTGGCAATAACACACCTACTCCACAGAGAGGATCCCGTTCTTATCTCTCTCATTTTTGTCACACATGCGCACAAATGGTTTGATTTGAATGATATTGCACGTAAAGTGTCTTTTTAGTTTCAGCTAAATCGTGTGAATAAGGCGGAAGTCACCTTGCGCCATTTTGCTTCACCATGCCACTTTGCTTCACCGTGCGTCACTTTGCAAAAAGTAAACATGATCTGATGTTTGGCTGATGCAGCATGCAGAACATTTCACTGCCACACGCCACAACAAGGTGGCAGGTTTTCCCTACTGGTACCACCCAAAACTCAGTACAGGACCTTTTGTCCAGTGGTGAAATGTTTTAAGCAGCTACCGGTACCCACTCAAAACTCGGTACCGGTACCAACCTGGAAAAATCTGCAATTTTTGTACCCAGTTGCGTTTTAACTTAGGGGTATTTAGGATCTTTTGTAACACGTTTTTAAGGGGTATGAATAGTTTCTAACCCATTTTCCTAGGTTATCTTCCATTTTCCCTTTCTCTCTCTACCTTCCTCCTCTCCCTAGCTCTCAATCTCTCTTCGAAGGAGCTTGATTGCTAGGGTTTTGTGTAGATTTTCTTCATTAATGCTGTAAGTACTCTTGTTCTTTATATAAATCTAGCTTCTTCTTTTTTACATTTTCGTCCTTGTTAATCTCTCTCTATGTTTTGCTTGTTGTTTACACTCAGCATGAGTTAGTAGGCATAAAGGCTCGACCTTGGTCATGGGATGATTAACATCCAATGATTTAGGTGGGTTTTGTTCTTCTCTCATGGAATGATCAATGTTTGTTTTAGGATGTGGTAGAGTTCATTTTTATGTAACAAAACCTAGGATTGTTAACCTCTTTGATTATGTGTAGGTAATGACTCGATATCTTGTCACATATAATGTTTGAAGCTATGTCACTCTAAGTGTTTGCCAAAATGTCTCAAAGAACTTCTTCCCGTTGTTAAACACATCTTTAGAAGTAAAATGGTTTTATTGTTAAATCCTCCGGCTGAGAACCCTGGCGGTGTCTCTCAACCGAGTTATAGATGAGGAGAGTAAACTAACCTAGGTCTTGGATGTTGGTTAAACACTAGACCTGCTGCCATTTAATTTAGAGTTCAAACTTCATTTTCTAGCCAAATTTACGAGGTAGAAAGAGAGAATTCCACCCTCAAATCAAACCCAAAGGTTGGCGGTCCTAACGCTAAAACCTACGCAACACACATTTCCAATTTGCTGCCCCACTTTCATGGCATGGATCACGAAAACCCTTATAGGGGTTTTGAGGACAAAGTTGGTACCTTGTGCATCAAGCAGCACAATTAGATCAAACATGACATTAACATTGAGCATTCAGCGGCTCTTGCATAGTTTGAAGCGGTAGTTTATCAGTTGCCCCTACGCAACTTGGGCAGGCCGAGGGAATCCCTTAGAAATAGTTCTATCAAAACCCAATGCCCATGTAGTCGACAGCCTTGAGAAGAAAGAAAGGGTAGTCTTGAAGAACAAAGGAAGGGTCGAGGCCTTTAGGATCCATTGATTATGCTGCTTCAAACCTGCTGACACCTAAGGGTTTTTCTTCATGAACAACGAACACCGATGAAAGATCATAGAGTAATGCAAATAACAACCCCACAGGCTCTTACATATCCATACATGAAAATATGCCCTCAGAAAATGGGGGAAAATAAGAAAAAATTCACCTTTCTAGCTATAGGGTCTGTGAAACTTGCCCCACTATCTATTTTCTGCAATTCATAAGAATCAGCATGATTTTGGATTCGATTTACACAATTCCTACTATTCACCATGCAATTCATTAGTTGGGGACTCAATTCATGGTGATTTGTGATTACTAGTATTGGTCAGTTCAACATGTCTCCACAGTTGATCAACTAGCTGACTTCTTTACCGAACCATAGTCAATTGCCTGATTTCATTCTCTTAAGGACAAGCTAATGGTTCGGTCTAAGGATGAGGGGCATGAAAGATAATCAAGGGAGATAGCTACAGGTTCACCATAAGAGCACTCAGTTTCTCCACCATTGTATTCTATCCTAGGGTTCATCACAGATATCTGTGAGAATCAGTTAGAAGGACTTATCCATTAGGTAATCAACTTTGGAAAGATCAATGAAAACTCTCTCTCTCTCTCTCTCTCTCTCTCTCTCTCTCTCTCTCTCTCTCTCTGTAACAAATCAACAACGGAAGCACAAACTGCGTCTTTTAAACCCTCAAAGTTACAGAAGACAAAAATACAAAAGTTACAGGGATATACACAACAAACAGGCATATGTGCAGTATAGATACAACTATATCGAGAGAGAGAGAGAGAGAGAGAGAGAAGGTGGGGGAGAGAGGTTACCTGGAATAGTTTAGTGAGATCAGAGGGTTGGAGATTGAGATTCAGGTTGGGAAGTGAGGAGGACGAGGCTGTTGATGGTGAGGGAGCGGGTGAAGGCGGGGGGGAGTCGACCTTGAGGTGATGGTAGTGGTCCCCACCATCGCATTCTCCGACATCACTGAGCAGATCACCTATACACAGCAACGGCCCTCCGATTCCCCTCATCTCTCTCTCTCTCTCTCTCTCTCTCTCTCTCTCTCTCTATCGTGTAAAAGAGGATTTCCCGGGTTGCAGCTAGGAATGGCAATGGACGGGGCGGGTTCGTACCCGGCCCTGATTCGAATATTATTACATGGTCTCAAACCTGATCCGACCGGGTATTTTTTGAGTGTTCTCGTTTCCACTCTGACTAGGGGAACGGGTTTACCCACTCTGTCCCGCACCGTAAGAAATTAAAAAAAATTGGTAATCTAAAAGTAAAATAAAAGAAAATAGTTATGGATAGCTTAGTATAATGGTGAAAATATAAAGTTAAGAATAAGGTTTTTTAGTAGAATGATAATAATATTATGGTAAAAATGTTAAATTTTTAGTATAATGATAATTAAAGAGTAATCATTAAAGTATAATGATAATTAAATTAGGTAAAAAAAATTTGATTATCCACTGTGGACTAATCGAAATTGGATAATCAAAAATTGTCACATCACTTTTTGATTATCCATTTAAAGGGTTGTTAAGATCAGCAATGTAGATGTCCACAGTGGCATAATCAACATTGAATAATCAAAACTTACCACATCACATTTTCAACCTATAAAAGTCTAAAAATTGTTACTATATAAAACAAATTTTTTTATATAGTTTTCAAACCAACAAAAATAGGTTATTAGAAATAGAAAATAATTTTTTGAAAACTTTTATTTTGATAAAAACACTTTTCTGAAAATGATTTAAAAAATAGTTTTTGAAAAAAAAAACAGTTTTAAAAAAAAAACTATTTTTTGAAAAACAGTTTAACTGTTTTTGCAAAAAAAACTTCTTTTAAAATGTTTTTCTTAGAAACATTGTTGAGAGAGAAGGTTTTGGTTATTGGCAAAAAATTGCTAGTTTTGATTATCCAAAAATCAAATTTGATGAGTTGCTAAGTGGTTGTTAAGTTTGGTTATGCCCCTATAAGCACTTTTTTGAGAAAATATTGCTAATTTTAGCAATCTTGGTTGTATTTGGTTACCATTTTAATTTAGTTTTAGTTTAGTTTTTCAATCATTATTCTATTTTTTTCTCCAATCATTACCATATTTCTCTAATTATTACTTTCTCATCTCTCTCTATCTCTCTCCAATCATTACCCTTATCTTCAATCATTACCTTATTTATCTCTTTACTCACAACCAAAACTAAACTAAACTAAAATGTCAACCAAACAAAGCATGGTTTTAGTTATTCCACCGTGGATGCTCTAAGAATGGTAAAATAGTTTTCATTTAATGGAAGGACGTCAGCAAAATAGTTTTCAGTGTAGGTCCTTCAACTTTTTGAGTTTTTTAGCCGTAAGGCCAAAATATGGGTTAGGCACTTTGATTTTAGAGTACACTTTTCTATTATAGGATTTTAGTAGTTTAGACACTTTTATAGGGTACCCTAGGGTTTTAGGCACTTTCATAGGATATCCTAGGGCACTTTCATAGAATATCCTAGGGTTTTAGGCACTTTTATAAGGTACCATAAGATTTTAGGCACATTTATAATTATATTTGATTGCAAAAAGTGTTTGTCCTTGAGCTAAAAAAATATAAACATGAAGAATTTTTGGCTAAGTCTCCCAATTCATTAATATAAAGTATTACAATCAATCATGTGCATCTAATACAATTGATAAAAAGACATATAACACATACAAATTAAATAAAGTTAAACCATTGTAGGAGACGCGTGTAGTTTTTTGAAGGAGGGCAAAATGGTAACTTTACCTATCAATTCATCTATGCAATTGCTGACTAGGGAAAGGTAGAGTGAACCCTTTAAACACATGTAGTTTATTACTACCTTTTTGGGTAAAGTGGGTGACAAATTGACAACCTCTGTCTTGTCATGGCCAGTCGCGCGCGTCAGACTGACGATGTTTTGGATAATTGATGCGCGCCACTATGGAGTAGTGCACGTGACTTTTTGAGCTACAGTGACAGACCCCGTTTGCCTATAAAATGAGGGCCTTGCCCATGTTTTCAGAGAGGATTCTTAAGAAAGCGCTAGTGGAATTTCTCTAGAGCTTAAAGTCACATGGACATCTCACCAAAGAGATAAGTTAGAGAGAGAACAAGTGAGAGTCATCCTTCTCCATCTTAATCTTCTTCTTCAAAAGAGTCTTGTAAAGAAAGAGTAGTTGAGTCCTTCGAGTTTCAAAGGAAAAGCAAGAGATAAGAAAGCATATTGCCCTTTAGGTGTAGGTTTGTTCCAAACTTCCAATGAATGTTTTCTTGGTTGACATCTGTAGAGACCTGTATTTTTTAGGCCGTATTTTTCTCTTGTAAACGTACGACTTGTCGAGATAGACGGTGTGGATTTATGGTATGGCGTGTTCGTGAAAGGATATAATGGTAAATGTGAGAGAGGTGCACGTGCGAGTATGTGGTATAAAAAGTAGAGGATAATTTTTCCTTGGTCTTCCAATAAATTTCCAGAGGAATGCTTTCCTCTTTCTCATTTCTATCTCCCGGCTCTCTCTCTAACTCTCACATATCTCTCTCTCGGCTCTCCTCCACTCTCACTCAAGAACTCATCAAAATCATGTGAGCTCTACACAAACACATCTTCATTTTACCTCCTATATACATTATTGAGCCTTAATTTCATGGGTCAAGCTCGAAGAGGAGTATTCAATTGATTTTGAGGTTCCAAAAGCTAGGGTTCGTTCAAATCGCTTGGATTTCGCCTTCCGACTTGAGATAAAGAATTCTACCTCTCTTTATATGTTATTTGGGTGTTTCTATACCTTCCTCGAGCATGTTTGGGTTGTTATTGAGATTGGATTGAAATATAAAATTCCTATCAAAAATTGCCTAAAAGGTACTCTCCCTACCGGCAGGAACTATTCACCTAGCGGTAGGACAAGTTTTCATAACCAGCTCAAACGTATTGCAGCAACTCAAAGTTACTCATTTCCTACCGGTAGTAATTTTTCTTCTGCCGGTAGGCCAAGTGCGAAATTGTTCCCTACAAAATATTGGCCATTTTGTTTCTAGTTTCTATCGGTAGGACTTGTTAACCTACCGGTAGGTAAAGTGCCAAACTCTTCTATTCTACCGGTAGGACTCATGCACCTACCAGTAGGCACAGTGTCTATGAGCTACTTTTTCCTAAGTCTTCTAAATCATCTTTTTGGAGTTTCTCATCGACTCTAGTGGGTTTGTTTATGCATCCTTTCAAGTGTTTAGAGAATATTGCTTGTTTCATACTTAGGATGATATCCGGCGGATTTGTATGGGCTCGTTGAGTTAAGAAATGTGAAATGTAAGTCATTGCACGTTGAAACACGAACGATGCACATGAGCATGCCTAGTGATCCAATGGGTAGAATTGCAATTCATTTTCTCTCGATTTGTAAAATCTTTTTGATTCCTTTAGCGTACGATTTACGAACTCCTAGTAGAGAAACTAGAAGACCGAGCTTCGCAGAGTCTAGTCGTGGGTTGATATGTGATATGTGAAGGTACAAGGGTGTATTTAGAGGTACGGTGAGGATGTGTGTATCTGCTTATATGTGTTGTAGTAGATGGTTGGTTTCGTAATATCATGTGATTAAATAAATGGCTTTGGACTCGATTGAATGATTCAATGTTTGTGAAATGGGAACGTGGAATGAAAATGGATAACAAATGGACGCAAGGAGAATTTTCAGGACTCTTGAATGAGTGAAGGCCTGGCAGGAGCTAAACACTCTCATCTTTTGCTTTCAGGGCTCTTAAATGAGTAAATGCCTAGCAGGAGCTAAATGCTCATATCATATACTTTCAGGGCTTTTAAATGAGTAAATGTCTGGCAGGAGCTGAATGCTCAAATCATTTGTCTTTAGGGCTCGTATCGAGTAAATGCCTGGCAGGAGCATGCTTAGACTCTTAAAGCTACGTAATTGGTTTATGAAGTTAATGAAAGGATTTTGGTTTTGGTTAAAGGATTTTGATGGAAATCATCCGGTATTCTTGAGCGAATCAACGGTTTCCCGTATTTGGGCACAAATCAACGGACTCTGGTATTCAGCCCAAATCAACAGAGCTCGGCCTACAATAGTTTTGAGTTTTCTCTAAACTGTGTGATATCAAAAGGAAAAGGCTTAATGATAAAGGGTTCGACGATGAACGAAAGGGAAATGAGAAAGAATGTGGTTTCGCATGTGAAATTGGATTGACGATAGTTGGATACTTGATCGTGATAATATGCTCATCTCTGTTGTCATTGGGTTTATATTGTTTGTTCTTCTATGTTGCTCATTTGCATATAGAGTTTGCGTAAACTTTTCTACTGAGCTAATGTAGCTTAAGCCTTGTATTATTTTCATGTACCAATTCGGAACGATAACTTGCATGACTGGAATGCTTGAAGTGTGGACATATCTTTTTAAAAGCTAACCAAAGAAGTTACTCATTCATTTTTGTAAATTTCTTTTGAAAGATGTAATTGTAATTTAAGTTATAATCCTTTTGACTACGGAATATTTGTGACTCTAAACTCTCGTGACACTTGATACTTATGTTAATCTGGGCCGTTGAGCCGGTGATGTAATATTTGGAAATCTCATGGACTTACATTATCTAAAACAAATTTTATTGGTCATTTACTGGAAAAAAAAATTGAATTATGTGGCGTCCAACTATTTTGTATAGATCGTCTAGAATCTTCATCTACGACATAAGTAATCTTTATCTCCTCTTCGCGGTGAAGGTGTGAGCACACTTGTAATATTTAAATAGGCGTGAGCACCTTAATCTACTTTTAATAGAATGATTGCGAGTGAACCAAGGGTAGTGCCACAATGAGATCCTTGCTTTGCCTCAATGAAGAGAACCAAAACATTTTCCGTGTGGAAGAACAGCAAACCAAAACCAGATCAAATCCATTAAATTGGATTAATAAGGTTGAATGGTATACAAGGAAAGAAAGGTGGAAATAAACTAGGCTAAACGAAATGGAAATAAGCTCAATGGGTTGAGTGAAACATGAATTGGAGATAGAAAAAGTAGTGGAAATAAATTGATAGGAGGAAGTGCTGGACTTGTGGTGTTGGAATCCCTTTTAAGTCTTGGATGGATTCTTGTATTTACCCCAAGGAATTTAAATCTTAGAAAATGTGCAGCCGTATTGTATCAGGGCTTGCTAAGTGGTTCTTTTTGTTAATGCCACGACAATTCTGGTCGAGTGACTATTATGCCCTTCTTCATCAATCTTTGAATCAGATCTTTGTTTTAACAGTTCTGGCCACCTCTCTCTCTCTCTCCTTGCTCAACTACCCCTTTCATCTCATCTTATTTTGGGCATCTTTCATTCCAGATCTATTTATTTTGAGGGATCGGATGCAGGAGAAAACCAATTGGGGGTCAAAATATCTTAGGGGTCACCAAGTTAAATATGATTTTGCAACCCTCATATGATCCCGATCCAATCTCTTCTGTCTGCGCAAAAGCGACGAGATTGTTGGAAACTGGCTTCTTTCACCCATGACGATAGTGTTTCTTCAAATCGAGCAATACCTGAGTACCATTCACTCAATTTTCATCTGCTATCTAAGGTGTTCTTACCACATGAAAGAAACTTCAGCATCAACGAAGTGTGGGTAGAGGAAAAAAAAAATATCGCATCTTTTCTATCGGCCTCTTCATCTTATTCGTCTTGTGGGCTGAAGAAATTTATTTCTCTATAAAAACAAATAATTAGTGTTCCAGTTTTCTATTGTCTGAATGTATAAATAGTTTCAATTTCTAAGTGATTATCTAGATGGGTTACGTTGGAGGGATGCAATCGATCGGGAGCGGTGGCTTTTTTGTGGTTGGAAGAGTAATAAGGACCCCAAATTGGTGAGAAGTGGGTTTCATGGTGTCGGAAAAAATTGGGGCGGCAGTAGCTAATTTGTAGTCGCCTAGTCGAAGTAGTTTGCATTGCGCTGTGATAGTGATGTTTGGTGAAGCCGAAGGAAGATGTAGCGTAGTTACTCTGTAAACAGAGAGAGAGAGAGAGAGAGAGAGAGAGAGAGAGGAGCATGAATTGACTGATTTGACTAACAGGGCTACATTTGTTAAAAACATATAAGTTGTCGTGGCCTTAACAAAAGCAGGAATGTTACATACACTACACACTTTCATTACATCATCCACTACATTTTTTATAGGACTCATTTTGGGTCCAACAAAAAATACAAAAAAATATCCATAAATTTTAAAATAATATTTTAGGGGGCCCCGAAAAAAATCAGCTCTAACGGGTATCGATAAATATTATTTCTGGGTTCGTATGTTCGAAACTGCGCAGTTGAGCATTTTCACTCCTATAAATTTAGAAATACTACTTACCGATACCGGTTAAAGCTGATTTTTTGCAGAGCCCCCTAAAATATTATTTTAAAATTTATTGATATTTTTCTGTATTTTTTGTTGGATCCGAAATGAGTCCCATAAAGAATGTAGTGGATGGTGTAGTGAAAGTGTGTAGTGTATGTAGCATTCCTCAAACAAAAGGATTATCGATGCCCATGATTACAGTACTCCCTCCGTCCCAATTTACTTGTCTCAGTTCTATTTTACATGGATTAAAAAATTAGTTATATTTTTAAAGTGTTAATAAATTTTATATCCAATATGGATCTTGTTTGATAGATTTCGATTTATTCTATAATTCAATATTTTTGAAATCACATAAAATATTATAAATTACAAGATATAATTAATTGAAAAGTAATACGAACTCCCAAAAATAACAAATAAATTCGGACAGAGGGAGTACTAATTAATGAAAACCACTTCCGTATTCTGAGGAATATTCCCTCGTGTTATAATTAGGGCCTGACTGAACAACCTCTATAATTCAGGGCTAAACTGCGTAGCCCATATGATTTAACAAAAAGTTGGCGTACTGCACGTTTCTACTGCATTTGTGTAGGGCCCAAGTTCCATAAAAATATCAAAAAATATTCATAAATTTTAAAATAATTTTTTGTGAAATTTAAAAAAAATCAGCCACAACAGATATTAGAAGTATTTTTTTCTAGATTTTTAGAAGCGAAATTGAGCAATTATGCAGTTTCACCTTACAAATTCAGAAAAAAATACTTTCCGATATTCGTTGGAGCTGATTTTTTATAAGGCTCCCATAAATTATTATTTTAAAAACTTGAAGTGGATCCAACACGCGTGCGGTTAAAACTTTGTGATGATTTAAGACCTGTCCGTATCATCCAGGGGCGCTTCTTTCTTTTTCTATTTTATGTACTTCAAGAGCAAAACCTCCAAGTGTCCCATATCCACCCCGTTTTTTTTTTACAAAATTGCTAAACACATAACGAGTGTGTGAAACTCTTTGCACAATTGATTGTTATCCTTCTATTGTTACAATGGATGGCTCAAATTCACTCAGAGAATAAAGAAACTATTCATGCAAATAATTTATTTAAAATCTAGACCGTTTAAACATATTTGGAAGGCCAGAATTTGTTGCCTAACACCCAACGGTTGCGTGTAGCATTTTTTTTTTTTTTTCCATCTGGTTTATCCGTACTTTGAGGGATTCGGTTGAAAAGAGAGGAAGAGAAGTGATTCGGCGTGGTCAAATACCCATTACTTCCATACAACCCTTGACTCTTAACCGTTGACCTTTAACAAAATAATATAACATAAATGCCAGGTGCCATCATTTGATTGTCGTGCCAATCAATCAATGATTAAACAACTAGTGCACTAGTAAATCCCAACATCTCGGCAAAATAATTTATCATTGCGTGATTTCTTATGCGATGTGATGGCAATCTACTGGCTGGTCATTTTTGGTGTAAACAAAATATATAAATAAGCAAAAAAAAAAAGAAAGAAAAACTCGTAAGGAACACAATGTAAGTAAGCAAAATAAAATTCACAGGAAACACAATGTATGAGGTGAATAACATCTTTGACTGCCTCAAACACTTTTGAACGAGTAACACTACAGGGGGTGTTCCATTTTCTCAAAAAAAAAAAATTTAAAAAGGAAGGTAATTTCAAACTTAAAAATTAAGTGTTTATGTAAATAATTTTCTTACCAATATGGATCTTATTTAATAGATCTCATTGAGATCTTTTAAATGGTGTAAATCTTTTAAATGGTATAAAAAAATTTTAAAATTATTTCTCATTTTCATTATATTTAAGCTTGAAATTACCTTCTTTTTGAAAAAGAAGGTTTAGAAAGAAAGTGGAACGGGCCACGTCCACCAACGGGGGGAGTTGCTGGCCGGCCACCAACTGGCGTGTGGGGCCCACTTCGAATTTCGCACGGATAATTCGAGCCGTTCAAAAATGTTTTAAAAAAGTTTTGAGTGGGCATCGGGTCAATTCAATATGTATAGATGATCGATCCAAGTTTCCCAATCTTGAAAATTGGAAAAATCTAATCTTTCCTTTTTGTCCAGATTTTTCAAGAATGGAAAGCTTGGATTCAGCATCTACACATATTGGATTGAGCCAATCCTCGCACAGGTCCACTCAGAATTTTTTTTAAAATTTTTTTAAACGGCTCAGATCATCTGTGCGGAGCCCGGAGTGGACCCCACACGCTGGTCGGTGGCTGGCCACCGACAGTGGACTCCACTGTTGGTGGACGTAGTGTTTTCACTTTTGAACAGATCCGAACAAAATCTGATCCAATTAGCGAAACGAATATAAGCGTGTTCTTTTTGGATGTTGTATGGTTATTTTATTTGTCAAAGTTTTTTTTATAGTCGAAGAGAAAGAAATGTATTAATAAAAATAAGAAAAGTACAATTGTGCTGTTGCTATTACAATAATGGAAGACACGTCAGTGTCGAGCAAAAACTAAACTAGGGCATAAGGAATAGAATACAACGTACTGATCCGCAAGACACAAAATACACAACTACTATGATATCACAAGAAAATAAAGGTCAACAAGAGGCCTAGGGACGCCGGTGACAATCGAAGGCCAATGAGGGCCTGATGGACAAAATATAGTGTAGAAAGTGCGTGTTATGTGCATGTGGCCAAAAACAAGAGCCTAACAAAAACAAGTACAAGGGAAATCTAAACCCAGCACCACAAATCTTGCACTACAGCTGAAAACTTCTAACAAAACCTAAACTAATGCATCCCAAAAGAACCCCAACTGATGTTAGTTTTTTTTTTTTTTTGATCCGCCAACTGGTGTTAGTTGGAGCCACCAAAAATGAGCAAATCAAGCTAGACCAGCCCACAACCCCGCAACCGAAGGCAACCAAGCTGCTAGCCGGATTGTGCCCATTGAAAACTACAGTTGACCCAGATCGGTTAGCCATTAAAACCAATCAAATCACCGCAAAAACCCTGTTCTTCATGGAGTTCCCAACAAACCTGCAATAAAAAACCTAAAAACCCCCCAAATCAAGTATTCAGCCATGCACTTGCTAGGCCCGAACAGAACCGACAAGGAAGAGGAAGATGAGTGGGTACTTGGAAGAGAAAGAGAGGAGAAGACCGATCGGACGGGAAAGGAAAATCGAAAAGGGGGCCAACCGGATTTGTGAAAAACTCTAGCCGAACGAATTGGGGAAGGGGCGATCGAGAAAAGGGGGACCGAACAGCTGGGTTAGTGAGAAAGAAGCGCGTGGCTGGTAATGGGGCTCCGTGACACCGGAGTAGTAGGATGATGGAGAGAAGCAAGAGCAGAGGCGATGACTAGGCAACGGATAAACATAGCGGCAACGGAGTACGAACGCGCTCACTCAACGTTCTGTGTACGCTAAAAGTGTTTTGGGGACTTTTTTTCTCTAGAAAATTGTTATTGTAAATTGGCTGTGTAGTACATGTGTCTTGACAGAGTTAGTTTAGAATAACAATAATTCTAGTGTCACACTCATTTTCACACCCAAACACACACCCACACTCACATGAGTGGTTGGCCCCATACACATATTAGAGTATGTAGTATGTGTGGGACCCACCACTCATGTGAGTGGTGGGTGTGTGTTTGGGTGTGAAAATGGGTGTGGTACTAGCACCACTCATACAGATTGTCAAGGTATGGATAAGTTTAAGGACAGGATCAGGTGTCGCGCCCGGGATTCTACCATCTACGTTTAGCCCCCCCGCCCCTTTTTTAGGGGCCGATGCGAGGTTGGAAGGAAAGTGATCTGGTTCCTATAGATGCGACATAGTTTTAAGGAAGAGCTTTGTGTACTATAAAAGAGGTTCGAATAATTTAAAAAAATGTTTGAATTTTAGACAATGAGGGGGTTTCAGAAAAGAAATGAACTGAGCTTTTAGGAATCTGTCTACGTATCTCCGGAGAAAGGAGAATCAAGTCCGGCCATAGTTCAGAGCACAAAGGGGTTTGGAAAATAACTCAGAGTCGCATCGGGCTTAGAGTTTAGGTGTGCCAGGTCACCTCTTGAATATCCGAAAGAATAGTTCAAATATTTTGAAAAGAATTCCGCGAGCTCAAGAGCCCGATTTTAGAAAAAAATGACTCTGTTTTGCTTTAGGAAAAGGCTTTAAGTCTGCGAGGTCAAAAAAAAAAGGGTTCGGTAATTCATTATTAGGTGTAGGAAAGCCGGAACACCCTACCCCGCCCTTGCGGTACTCGTTATCTTTAATCATGTAGTAGAAATGAGTTGTTTTCAAACGAAGATGAAATAGAAGGTCATTATGTAATTTTTCGAGTTTTATTCATGCTCATGCTTGTTGGAGAATGACCTTTTTCAAAACAGAAAGGTGGACCACACCTAGTCAAAAGGCTGCCTACGTATCTCCAGAGTAGGAGAAATTAGGTCCGTGTAGTTTGGGGTCTGAATTTACAAGGGGACGGTGCTCGGCAGACCGCTGGGATTAAAAGGACTTACCACAAGCTTAGGAAAAACTTATTCAATCAAGAATGAGTCTTTGATGAAAAGTTGAAAAAGTCAACCTGAGCCCGAAAAAAGTTAATTGAGGCTGGAAGGGGTGAAAAGGTAATTTGGCGATAAAAATGACTCTATGAGATTAAAACATTTGTTTGGTAGAGATTTGAGAAAATGTCAACCGAAACTCGAAAAAAGTTGACCAGGGCTCAGAGAGGTAAAAAAGTAATTTGATGACGAAAATAGCTTTACTGGATTGAAACATTATTTGGGTGAAATTTTGAATAAAGTTGTGGGCACACGCCCCTAAAATTCTATATGAAATCGGGTGCGCCCTTTTTTGGAAAAGCGCGGCGAAACGCTTCGATTCAGAGTCACCACTCGGGTTTTTGCGGTAAATCACCCAAAGAACCGAACTTGAAACGCTTGCTACGTTTTAATATTGAAAAGGCGTGGACTAGTCCGACATTACCTTCGATATCTGAGGTTCAGAGCCAGGTTACGAAAGGGGAAGGGTTTTAAGACACCCCTCTCGCATAATCCAGAGATCGGTATCTACTCAGGCATTTGTAAAACATTCGCGCTTTTCTCTCATTAATTATTTTTAGCCAATTAGGGCGGGAGAATAGTTAAAAGGGATTAAAACTGTAACATGTTGGCAGGAAGTAATAAAATGACATGCTTGCTTATTGAAACAATTAATATAGATTGAAAATAGACTCATGTGAAAGCTTTAAATAGACTAGAATACACTATTCTGGAGTGACGTGAGCAGGTAGAAACCAACATGCACTGATCAAGTCACTGCATGTTGATCCCACCTGCGCACGCTACTACTGGTCCAGCGTGCGCCAGTAAGCCTAATCCTACAGTTCTTATTTTCAACCCCCTGGGCTCTGAAAATGACCAGTGCACACCCAGGACAAACCAAGCAGTTCTATATATAAATATATACAGTAATAAACAGTTTGAATAGGCTCAAAGGCCAAGAAAAGAATAGAGCACCCCATAAACAGTGTGAGGATAAAACAGATGCCAATGCCTAGTTACCATGCAATGGCCAACCACTGGACTGAGATTAACTAGCGCACGCGGGTAGTAGACTATTGTACGCCAGTTGTAATCTCTTGTCCAGTGCTTGGCTTTGCACTTTTTGGGTTCTGAGACATGTTCAGAAAGACCCCAGAGGCATTCCAAAGCAGTAGATATGAATATTTGAGAAAGTAAGACTAGCAAACTTAACTATGGAAAGCAGTAAACCGGTTTTAACATGCTCAAAGGTGATAAAAATGAAAAGGATGATAGAAAACATTTAGACACTGATCCCCACGCTAGTACTGCATGTATAGCCATGACTGGCGTACACGTACTTGGAACTAGCGTGCGCCAGTTCTAACCATGCACGGTTTTGAAACCTTGCTAGCATTAGGGCCAGGACTGGTATTGATTACCAACCTTGACCCTGTCAGCCCCCCATCAGGGATCAAAATAGAGTACTGTCAAAGGTGGTATACCTTTGGTTTTGAGCTTGTTGGAGTGATTGAGCTTTAAACTTGTGGTTTTGATGGATGAATGAAGAATGTATACCAGTGGAGGTATGTATGAAACTTGTTTATAACTTTCCTTGGCAAGGAAAGTAATGAACAAAAGGTTAGAGGATTGAACTAGTAACTAGGGCTCTTGAAGTTTGTAACCCCTTTGCATATAAACGCAAGATGGGTATTTATAGAGGAGGGAGAAGGAGGTAACCAGCTGAAATAGGCTGGTTAGCCTTGAAGTGTAAGTCTCCCATGCATTAAATGCATGGGACAAGGTGATGGGGAGTTTGCATGAGAAAGAGGGAACATCCCCTATCCAAGATCACATCTCAGCCAATCAAACAGTGTACTGGGTGGCATAAAAGTCTTATAAACGTGGCTAAATAAAGATGATGGGACTACCTTTGACCGGCGTACGCCAGTAGTGGGCCTGCGTGCGCTAGTCACAGCCTGATTAATGGTCAAAGCTAACCAATGACTGGCACGAGGCAAAGGACCATTGCACACTAGTTTGGTACCATCGTTTTCAAATAGGGTTTTATTAAGGCTTTTTGGTTCTGGCTTGAATGGTTTTGAAAGAGTTTCGGAATGCTCAAAGCTCAAACATACTAACATTCTTGGGGTGTTCTTGAACTTACTCATCGTCGGGGAATCAAAGACTGTAAGTAAACTAATCTAGACAGTCTAGAATAGGGTGTCTACAGTAGTCCCCATTTGACAACACTTGGAGCACTATTAACTTGGTATAAGTAATGTCAAAGGTTTCTAGACACCCATTCGAGGCTATCTAGAACATAACATGCTATCAAAGTAGACACGAATACTTAAGGAACCTAATTGGCGGATTGGAAGGGACAGGCCGTCACTGATTTGAATGGACGGGATAGGCCGTCGTGGATGTGCACTCTCCTGGGGGAATAATTAGTTGCGGATGAATCGTTGCTACTGGGGATATAATTGGTAGACAGGAAGACTGGTGCCTATTGATTTGAACTTGAATAGACGGATAGCTCGCCGCTTGATTTAAAATTGGACGGGATAGACTGTCGTTGATTTGAATGAATTTGAGGGACGAGTGGACCGTTATTGATTGAATTGATTTGAAGGACAGGTGGACCGTCATTGATTGAATTGATTTGAAGGACGGGTGGACCATCATTGATTTGAACTGGATGATATGGCTGATCATCGTTGATTTGAATTTGACGATATGGCTGATCATCGTTGATTTGAATTGATTTGAGGGACAAGGGGACTGTTGTTGATTTGAACTGGACGATATGGCTGATCGTCGTTGATTTGAATTGGACGATATGGCTGATCGTCGTTGATTTGAATTGATTTGCGGGACGGGGGGACCGTCGTTGATTTGAATTGGATGATATGGCCAATCGTCGTTGATTTGAATTGGACGATATGGCTGATCGTCGTTGATTTGAGGGATGGGGGAACCATCGTTGATTTGAACTGGATGGATGGATCGTCATTGATTTGAATTGAACGATATGGCTGATCGTCATTGATTTGAATTGATTTGAGGGACGGGGGACCGTCGTTGATTTGAACTGGACAATATGACAGATCGTCGTTGATTTGAAATCTAACGGATGGATCGTCGCTGATTTGAAATTGGACGGATGGATCGTCGTTGATTTGAAATTGGACGGGATAGGCTGTCGCTGATTTGAACGGATTTGAGGGATGGGTGAACCGTCGTTGATTTAATTGATTTGAGGGACGGGTGGACCATCGTTGATTTGAACTGGACGATATGGCTGATCGTCGTTGATTTGAATTGATTTGAGGGACGGGGGGACTGTCCTTGATTTGAACTCGACGATATGGCTGATCGTCGATGATTTGAATTGGACGATATGAGTGATGTCATTGATTTAAAATTGGACGGATGGATCATCGCTGATTTGAATTGGACGATATGGCTAATCGTTGTTGACTTGAAATTGATTTGAGGGATGGAGGGATCGTTGCTGATTTGAAATTGGACGGATGGATCGTCGCTGATTTGAAATTGGACGGATAGATCATTGCTGATTTGAAATTGGACGGATGGATCGTTGTTTTTTGAAATCGGACGGATGGATCGTCACTGATTTGAAATTGGACGAATGAATCGTCGTTGATTTGAAATTGGACGTCGTTGGCCCAGGGTATGATTATCCTTGGATGAAAAGATGAATTGGTGTCACATGGGCAACAATTTTTGGACCAATTTTGATGTAGAGAAGCGATTGGACCGCAAGCCCAAAAACAATTGGCGTACGCGGGTACAAAACGGGCTTACGCGGGTACTGGTAGCACATATGGGTCCAGATCCAGCCCATCTTCTTTCTTCGTCTTATAAACTTCTGAGACGTTTGGAACCGCCATACGGTGGTTTCAAACCAACACAAAGATACCCAGGAAGGTAATGGTGGCAATGGAGGTGGTGGTGGCGAGGGTTGGCCGAGGACCGAGGTTGAGGCTTCGGGGCCTCGGATTGATGATCAAACGGGAGATAGGGCCTCGGCGATCACTGGTGCAGGGGTTTCGACTGGCGACGACGGCAATGGAGGCCATGCAACGGGGGTTGGTAGTGACGGCGGTCGGCGTACACCGGTAGAGGTGGGGCGTACGCTGATGGGCGTTGAGACAGGGGACCCATGGGTCCGTCGTTTGAAGTCGAGGGATGAAGTAGAAGCTTTCGTAGTCACTGCAGAGGGTTTGGTTAAGGCTGGCAGTGGTGGTGGTAGCGGTGATGCTCAATCGGGGTTGCCGCCGAGGAATCCGGCAAAGGGTAAAGACCCTATTGCTGTTGACGAGACTCCGAGAGAGGTGCCGGAGGAGTCGGCTGAATTTGTACCGCCCGTGGGGACCTCAAGGCACGGCCCCATTTCAAAAAGTGACTTTGCAGAGTTTGTGAGCGAAGACGTTCTTGCCCGGCTATTGGAGGAGAACCCGATAGTGGTCGCGGCGGTTTTGGTAGTCTGCGAGGAGAGGTTGAACCAGATTGCTTTAGCTAAGGAGGAGGAGAGGCTAAGATTGGAGGTCGTGGAGTTGGTGCAAGGGACCGAGACGACCGAGCAGGCCCAAAAGAAGGCGGCGTGGGCGCAGGAGTCCGCGGTGGCGTTGGCTGAGTCTAGGGCGAAGGAGCCCCGAGCTAAGTTTGTTGCAGAGACATACACACCGCCGGAACCGCACATCTTTGTCCCATCAAGGGTTGACAACTACGTGCCCCAACAGGAGCACTATGACTCCGAGCTTATTCTGAGGGACCCTGCAGAGCACCTAGCACGGTCTTGGGAGTAGGTGATCATTTTAAAACTTGCTTCAGCTTCCTTTTGACTTATTACATCTGCATGGACTTGTATTCGATATTGCATGACACCTGAGACACTGTATTCGACTTAATATATTGAACTTTTGCATGATATGCCTCGAATCGAATTAAAATGCCTCGACAATGACTTGAGAACTTGATTTGACAGTAGGATGCCTTGATAATTGAGATCGACTGATAGTATGCCATTGACAGTTGATCGATTGTAGAATGCCCTTGCAATGATTGTTTTGATTGTAGAATGCCCTATTGCTTATTGAATTTGAACTGCATATGCACTGACGCATTTCCTTTGTTTGATGTTGTTTTGAACAAAGGAGAGTGGCTAACTCGCGGGGACACGGAGGTGCAGCGAGCTCACTGGAGCTATATCGGGGGTTGCCCGAGCGGGTCCGGCAGTTAGTAGATGCTACGGGGTTTGGTCCATTCATCCTCACGCTGTC
This sequence comes from Rhododendron vialii, assembly GCF_030253575.1. Taxonomy (NCBI): domain Eukaryota; kingdom Viridiplantae; phylum Streptophyta; class Magnoliopsida; order Ericales; family Ericaceae; genus Rhododendron; species Rhododendron vialii. The sequence continues at coordinate 23,767,654 of NC_080562.1, read as the reverse complement.
ACCGGTAAAGAACGATCACGTGCTGACTGCTCTGGCTGAGAGGTGGCAAGACACGTCCAACACATTCCACTCTTAGCAGGATTAAGATGTGCAAAGACCCTAAAAGTAAAAAGGATACGAGTACACTGTGACTCACAACTCGTGGTGAACCAGTTGTCCGGGGAATATGAAGCCTGGAATGAAAAGATGGCAACCTACGTGGAGGCCGCCAAGGATTTGCTCGATACTTTTGAGAAGGTGTACATTGAGCAGATAAGTTCTGGGCAGAACACCCATGCAGACTCACTGGTTTGGTTGGTCGTAGCTAGGGGTGTGCAAAAAAACTGAGACCCGACGAACCCGACCCGACCCGACCCGAAGGGTTTCGGGCGGGGCCGAACATGTGGTTCGGTCGGGTACGGGTACCATTTTCCAAAAAAATCAGTTTTCGGTTCGAGGCTCGGGGGGCTGTTTTTTCTTACCCGACCCCACCAACCTGACCAAAAAGCAAAGGAATTCATATAGTTTACTTCGGTTTTGGTCGGACCCGACCCGACCAAAAAAATCGGTTACGCGGACGGGTATCCCCCCTCCTTCGGTTCGGGTTCAGGTTCCAAAAAAGTGACACCCGACTGGTCGGGTTCGGGGCCGAACCCGAACCCGACCTGTCCGACCCGTGCCCACCCCTAGTCGTAGCTATGCCAACTGAGTTCAAGAGAAGAGTGATAGTAGATTATCTTATTGAGCCTAGCATTGGAAAGAGCGTGGAATTGGTCTTGGATGTGAACCATGGACCAAGTTGGATGGATCCAATAGTGGAGTTCTTACGAGATGGGACACTCCCCACTGATAAGAAGGAGGCCCATAAGATAAAGACGAAATCTACACGATTATGGCTGTCACATGAAGGAAAGTTGTACAAAAAATTTGTCACTGGGAACATGTGGAAGCCATGCCGAGGGCAGGTCCATTGCCCACCGAGCAATCACCCAAAGTTATTGGTGGCCGCACATGCAAGAAGATGCAAAGGTATATGTGAAAATTTGCGATAAGTGTCAGAAATTCTAACCAATGATCCAAACACCAGCTGAAGATCTAGTGCCGTTGACAAGTCCTTGGTCGTTTGCACAGTGGGGGATGAATATCGTGGGTCCACTCCACAAGGCAACTGGGAACAGGAAATTTCTGTTGGTAGTAACAGATTGTTTCACTAAATGGATTGAGGCAGAGCTGTTGGCCAAGATCACTGAACCTATGATAGAAAGGTTCATTTGGAAAAGTATAATCACTCGGTTTGGAGTCCCTTATTCACTGATTACGGATAATGGATCCCAATTTCAGAAGAAGTTCAAGGCTTTCTATGCCCAATATGGGATAAGGAATTATTACTCAACCTCAGCCTACCCTTAAAGTAATGGGCAGGTAGAGGCGTCCAACAAAACCATCCTTGACGGGATCAAGAATAGGTTGGATAAAGCAAAAGGGAAGTGGCCCGACGAATTGCCACTAGTCTTGTGGGCACACCGAACAACTCCGAGGCGCTCTACGGGAGAGACCCCCTATTTATTAGCATATGGAACAGAGGCTGTATTCCATTAGAGGTGGGTTTGCCGACCAACAGGCCTATTTTGGTTGAAAGCGGAGGCAATGACAGAGCCCTGGAGATCGAGTTGGATCTTGCCGAGGAACGGAGAGAGAGGGCTCTGGTGCATTTGGCCTTATATTAGGAGCAGCTGATGAAAAGCTACAACAAGAATGTCCACCCTCAAGAATTTGGTATTGGAGACCTTATGTTTCGAAAGGTGCCCGGGAATACCAAGGTGGCCAATGAGGGCAAGCTAGGGGCCAATTGGGAAGGTCCATATCGAGTAACTGAAATTGTGGGCATAGGGGCTTATCAATTGGCTGACTTGGACGGGAACCCGATGCCAAGGCCTTGGAATATCCGTAATTTGAGGAAGTTCTTTATTTGAAAAACTTCATTTTATTTTCATTCTATTTAGGATGCACATCGAGATTGTATGGGAGTTATGAATAAAATTCCATTGTTCTTTATTTTTGTTAGTTGCAAGGGGTTCGCGTAACGCCCTTTTGAGTTTTTGAATGATGAATAAAATTCTATTTTTGAGAAACGTTTTGTTTTGGCAATTTGACATTCTACTTCTTTTTGGGTGCTTAAATTAAATACGAAGAAAGGCACTAATTGTTTGCCCTCCCTTCATATTAGGGAGCAGAGAGTGGGTGAGTGGGTCCATACGAATTTACGAGTTACGAAAACTTTTTCTAGTACACGAACACTTAGGTTGCATACGAGAATATGCACATATCAGCCGAGTACGAAACAATTGGGTACACATGGACAAGCAACATTTTCTAAGTACGAATAAACTTATAAATTTTCCCAAGCATGTGCAAACTTGAGGAGCATACGAGAGTATGCAAATTTATCTAAGTATGAATACACTTAGGAGTTTGTCCAAGTACGGAGCATTTGGAATGCATACGAGAACGTGCATAAATCTTTGCCCAATATGAATACATTTGGGCACCGGGCTAAGTAAGAAATACTTAAACGCATATGAGAACTTGCAGAATCACCTAAGTATGAAAAACTTAGCAGTCAAACATGAAAGTCTGGCCACGAAGAGCCAAACCAACTACATCCAAGCCTGGCAGAACCAAGCATGCAACACCAGAGTTATGCCTCAAAAGGCCAAATTCCTGTGTTAAATGTTTTAAAATGTACTTATGCCACACAGGGCAAGATTTACAGCCACGCAGGGCCACTAAACTATTTTGAGATATCAAAATTGTTCATGGATGTTGGAACCAACCTTACTCTTCGACAGTTAAATCTTGAATAGCAGGAGGAGAAGCCTGAACAGGTGTGTCTTCCACAACCGTGCTATCTTTAGTAGGACCACCACTGGCTTCCTTTTGGACAAGGTTGGTCACCTCTTCGGTTTGATCAGCACCAGCACTATGTTGCTCAGAGACATGGACGTTCAACTCTTTATCCAGGCTATCCTCCTCCTCCACAACTTCTTCCTCATTCAGCGCTGCCATGGTGCTCTGGAGGTCGTTCTCCATCCATAATGGGGATGATTTAGCTGTACCTGACTTCCTATGGCATGCTGCCCATGCAACAGCCCATATCTCATCCTGGATAGCGGGCATCTGGGTCTTGTAGCTCTTAATAGCTACGTTGATTCCTTCATTGTCCCCCAACTGGTATGCAGCCTTGGCTTCATTCTTGCTTGTTTCTAGCTCCATGAGAGTTTGGTTCAGACTATCTTCTGCTTCGTCAAGCTTGCTCTTCAGTTCGTCCACCACCCCATGAGCTTGGTCTCTTTCTCTTTCGAGCCTGATAATTGTGTGTTGCAATTGGGTGTTCTCGTTAACTAGCTTGGCACGCTGAGGCTCAGACTGGCCCAACTTTTGAGCCATGGCCACCATTTTTTGAACAGCCTGGACAAAGTGTGCAAAAGTTAATGACAGATAACAGGTTCTATGGACAATGGAAGGCAAAATAAGGGAACCAAACCTTAACGCTGTTGACCATAAAGGAACCGAGGAGCTTGACAAGTGTATTCCCTAATTCCTTCTGCATGTCACCAGGAAGTAAAATAGCTTAAAAGAGGGCCAGAGCGGTCTCTTCTAATTCTGCACTGTCTCGCACGCTTACAAGACGATTTCCATGTGCCAATGGAGGAGTCCAAGTTGGAGTGGAGACAGCGGATCTTCATGTAATGAGGGTACCATCGGGCAAAGCAGTACCAGTTGAGGATGAGTCGAAGTGTTGAAGCTTGTCACGATGAGCCTCGGCCACCTCGCTGGGTGAAAACCCTAGTGGTGCATCAGTTTGAGTGTGGGCCCGACGACCGTGCCCCTGAGAACTGCTGTGGTTTTGAGCAACACCACGGCCCGACCAACGCCGAGAATGGTGAGTAAATTGCCGAGGTTGATCGGCTGGTTCATCTCTTGGGGAGTTAGTGGATGAGGAGAAGGGGAATAACCTCTGGAAGATGAGGTGTAAGCTTCTTCAGCCAAAGTGATTGGTTCGTCTGGAGGAGGAGGAGTCTAAGAACTTCTTTCGTTCCGGGTTTGAAGAGGAAGGATCGAGGAGTGCTGGGTTATCAACTGCACGGGTTCACCGATCAATAAAACCTCCGTATGATGCCCTGTAGCTGAGAAGCACTTGGGTCGCTCTTGCTCGGCCAGCAAGATGTGTACCTTGCTCATTAAAGGCCAACGCTCGGTTGATATCCGCTACGTGGACTTGCGGAGTAATAATGTCATACCCTTGATTGACATTTGTGGCTGCAAAACACGAAGTTAACAATTAATTAGAGATGCAATACGAAAAAATTGCTTGGTAGAATGGTTCTATGAGGAGAAAAGAACTAACGTGGGGTGCCAAATCTATGAGGCGCCTGAAAGCCTATCACCCTGCCATCCTCGTCTTTGGGCTCGAAGTTCCCCGTAATGACAAGGAAGTCATCATCATCCCCCCCGAGCAGAATCGGAAAGTTCAAGGACGAGTTTTTTCCTAGAATCCCTACTCTTCAGGTAGTAGGTTAGGGCATCTTTGGTTCTGGAAATGCTGTATAGGTGGTGGATGTCGTGTAGCCCTAAAGAGGTACCTAGCATTTGGTTCATGGCGTTCACACCCATGACAACCCTAAAAAAATTGGTAGAGACTTGCATAGGGGAAAGCCTATATAGTGGGCTAAAACCTGATGGAGCAATGGAGCCAAGGGGAACCTGATCCCACCTTCTACAACGGCGACAACAGGGATACGGAGGGTGTCATTATCAGGACTCTGGCGAATAACGTCCTCAGGGGCCAGTGCAGTGGCTACGTTGTCAGGTATCTCATAACGAGATCTGAAAGTAGCCATGGCCTGAGGGGTGTTGTAATAACGCCTAAACCTCCACATTTGTGAATAGTGAAATTATAGATGTAAATGAAAGGGTGTTGAGCAAACCCTAAACAACAGAAAAACCCCAAATCGAAGATAATTGGGTGGGGGGGGGGGGGGGGGGAAGGAGTAAAAGAACTATGACTTACGGTGTGACGATTGGAGTTTCTAGACGCAGTAAGAGAGAACCATGAGATGGTGAGCAGTGTTCCGATGGCAGGTATGCTCAAATCTTTCTTCTGCAGTGGGAGCATAGCTAGAGAATGTGGTTTAAAAATGGGACGAAAACCCAAATATACCCTAATGAGTGGGGTGGAGTATGTGAAACGTCATCCCAGACGCTGTTGGGGCGTTCCGTTCCCCAAAGGCGTCTGTTCGCATTTAATGTGAGCGATACGAAGTATGCCACGTGTAAAGGTAAGGGCAGGAAAAGCCTGTCCAGCCCAAACGATAAGACGTTTTGCGGGGACTAATGATGGAAGTTGAACCAATTTTTGTGAAAACAAAGTGTAGGAGCAGAGTGAATTTGCTCGATACTCGGGAGCTTTGCTCGTTATTTGAGTAAAAATAACGAGTAAAGTTGGGGAGCAATTGTAGGAAGGTATTCCCGAATAGGTTCAAATAGGGCCCGAACACGTGGTACGTGGGACCATGGTGTGAGTACTATATGATAAGTCGCCGTGCAAGATGGTGGTCGGCTATATGGACTAGTAACATGAGAAGTCATTGGTCCAGAAAGTTTGTACGGGGTCATGGAATAGCGAACATGAGAAGTTATTGGCCCGTGAGATTGATGAAGAACCAGTGACATGTGAAGTCACTGGTTCAAGTAGTCTGTTCGGCAATGAGAGGGCCGAATAGGAGGCGAAGTCTAGGGAAAGCAGCCTCATATGCAAGGAACATTCTGAAGAGTTCCAGAACAGCGAGATTCCGTAAAGGAATAAGATCTCGAGAATATAGGATCTAGGGAAGATACCCAACGAGAATAGGATGTTCGGCCAGCTATAGAAAATGACTCTTTAATGAGTTGATAAGGGAACGAGAATCCAAGATATCATGTGTTTCCGGTACGAGGTAGGAAACCTAAGGCAACAGGGATGCTTGGGCAACAAGCATACGTATGCCTATATAAACAAGGTTAACCTAGAGGTAAAAGGTACGCAATACGTTGCATTCATATATACTACATTTTGACATTTAGGGTTTTCTGCTAGTACGTGATACTAACTTAGACATCGGAGGGCCTTTGCCACGAGAGGCAAAGGTGCGCTCATCCCTTGTCTGTTTTGCAGATTAGGGTTTCGACAACGGATTAGGGTTCCAGTGAAGATTCACGAGAAGTCGTTACATTCTTGTGCTGTTCAAAGTTCAATTCGTTTTTGTCCATTTACAATATAAATGCAAGGGGGGTATTTATAGAGGAGGGAGATGGAGGTAACCAGCTGAAATGGGCTGATTAGCCTTTGAGTGTAAGTCTCCCATGCATTAAATGCATGAGACAAGGTGATGGGGAGTTTGCATGAGAGAGAGGAAACATCCCCTGTCCGAGATCACATCTCAGCCGATCAAACAGTGTACTGGGTGGCACAAAAGTCTTGTAAATGTGGCTGAATAAAGGTGATGGGACTATGTTTGACCGCCGTACGCCAGTAGTGGACCTGCGTGCACTAGTCATAGCCTGGTCAATGGTCAAAGTTGACCGATGACTGACACGTGGCAGAGGACCAGCGCATGCCAGTTTGGTACCAGCATATGCAAGTAGTGTTTTGTTGAGGCTTTTTGGTTCTGGCTTGAAGGGTTTTGAAAGAGTTCCGGAACGCTCAAAGCTCGAACACACTAACATTCTCGGAGTGTTCTTGATCTTACTCATCATCGAGGAATCAAAGACCGTAAGTAAACTAATCTGGACAGTCCAGAATAGGGTGTCTACAAAAGTCAATCGGAGCCCGAAAAAATTCAATTGGAGCTCGGGAGGGTAAAACGGTGATCGAGAGGTAAAAATAACTTAGTTGGGTTACGATATTGATTTGGTGAATTTTTGAAAAAAGTTAACCCGAGGCTCGAAAAAAGTCTGTCGAGGCCTGGGAGGGATAAAAAGATAATTCGGGCGGTATAGTTACCATCGCTGAATTTTAATATGATTTTTATGATTTTCTGAAAAAAGACAACCGAGGGCCCAGATAACGTCAATTAGGGCTTGAAAAGGGTAAAAAGGTAAAGCAGAAGATAGTGACAACGAAGTTTCGTAACAATATTAAATTGTTTTCTCATAACAAGTATTGAGTAAGTCTTTTGCATTTCTCATGCGTCCTTAATTTCTCTGGGAACGTTTTTATGTTATTTTTAAGTTTCTAAGTGTCTTATATTTTCAAGAGTCCAACACAGTTTTCAATTAGTTTATGGTCAAGCCTTTTTTAATTTGTGACTTGAAAATGTTAAGTGTCTTTTCCTATTCTGGAGTGTTGTTCCAAGTAGCCTATAAATTGTGTTGCTATGAATGAAAGATGAAGTTGTGAGTTGATTTAAAATATAAGCTTTGGCTAATGAGAAGTTTATCTTCTTATTTCGTTTCTGTATCTCTTAGTTGGATTCCTTAGAGTGGTGAGCGATGCCTACGCCTTGTATCCCCAGTTAATCCTTGGGTAGTGTCAATCTATATCCCGTTGATTTCCTAACTTGGGTGGTGAGCATTACCCTTTTATCCCTTTTTACATTTTCTTCCTTCCCGTCAGCAAAAATTCGCTGCTAGTTTGGTATCAAAGCACAATTATCCATCCTGTTGAGTTTTCATTCATCCCATGGCGTTTGAAGATCAAAACATGTTGGAAGGAATTTTTTTTTGATAAAGATTCGACAATTCCACAACCACAAGTAGATTGGAGCCTCCAATGTATGATGACTATAATGAAGATGGATTCTTGATTATCCATGGGCGTCAGAATTTCACTTCATTGGCTATTGAGCAACACAATCCTAGTTTCGATGTTGAGGGTTGTACAAAAGTTTTTATCCAACAAGGTCTCCCATCGATTAACAATTTAGTTGGGGGAATTCAAGAATTTGAAGAACGGGAAAGGAGTGTCGTCTATCGAGATCTAGAAAATTTTTATGAATTAAAGGTGAATGGCCAATGCGTAAAATTATATCCGCAAATAAAGAAAAGGAAGCGGGATAGGCTTTCAATGGTCATGAAGGAAGTTACTCCTATACAAGAGAATCATCCGCACAAGAGAAAGAAGAAAATAAAGTTCACCAAGCCCAAAACTTCCAACGAAGACTCGAGGGCGAGTCTTTTTCAACCAGGGGAGTTTGACAACGGAGTTTCATAACAATATTAAATTATTTTCTCGTAACAAGTATTGAGTCAGCCTTTTGCATTTCTCATGGCATCTTTAATTTCTCTAGGAATGTTTTTATGTTATTTTTAAGTTTCTAAGTGTCTTTTATGTTTTCAAGAGTCAAACACATTTTTCAATTAGTCTATGGTCAAGTCTTTTTTAATTTGTGTCTTGAAAATATTAAGTGTCTTTTCTTATTTTTAGAGGGTTGTTCCAAATTGCCTATAAATTGTGTTGCTATGAATGAAATCCGAAGTTGTGTGTTGAATTAAAATATAGCCTTTGGCTAGTGAAAAGTTTTTCTTCTTATTTCGTTTATGTATTTCTTAGGTGCATTCCTTAGAGTGGTGAGCGATTCCCACGCCTTGTATCCTCAGTTAATCCTTGGGTGGTGTTAATCTGTATCCCGTTGATTTCCTAACTTGGGTGATGAGCGTTACCCTTTTATCCCTTGTTGTCACGTCCCTGATTTTTAACATAAATAAGTAATACATTTTAATAAAAGAACCTCGCGCATTGTACATATTACCCAAAAGAGTTTCCCACCTGTTTAATTTACAAAAAAGTCCTCATGATTAAGAAATACAACCTTGGCACTACGGGCCAAATTAACTTAGATACAATACGACATATTCAAGATGTTACAAACTTTAGTCAAAAGATAATTCACGAGCAAATTAGTTACAAAGCCATCTTTGGCCAAAAGTTAGTCTATTTCAAAGATGAATAAGTAACTAAATGAAATTAGCTTCCAAAAATCTTCATGTCCAAGCACACCATTGCATGCAGTCTATTGCCCAGCATTAGAACCTGAAAAGAAGAATTTTGTTGAGCTACACTAGCCCAGTAGGAAAGTCTTTACCAATGCTAAATGCAAACTTGTTGATAAGTGCAAACGAAGAAGGATAAGAAAACTCAGCTTGAATATATATAGAATTCAACCGATTTGAAAATGAACTTCTATCCAGTTTAAGTGCATGAGTCATGTGACACAAACGACTTAGATAATCCCAATTTGACTCGCTAACCCAAACTCCCACCATTTGTATTTTCACCCCTTGCGTTACTATACAACGCCACAAGGATTACCGTGTTACCACCCCGTGCGTCACGGTGATCCCTAATGAGTCGGGTTACCGTATTCCCACCCCTTGCGTTATGAAACCCCTCTAAGTTTCCGTATTTCCACCCCTTGCGTTACGGGACTCCCTAAACCAACTTCCAACCCATTCAACTATTTTCTCACACAATATACAAGCTAAAACTCATGACCACATTCATAGATGGGACATCATACGTTATGCCAATGTCATCACAAATGCACCAAGAACAATCACAAGTATCAATAATTTATAGAATACACTCTAACGACATTTTAACTACGTAATTTCTTATTCGATTCTTACTAGCGGAAGACCATCGGAACAAGGATAGCATCGAGAAGTCAAAAGAAGTCAATTAGACAAGCTTAAGATAGGTTAGGAGGTGTCCAAAAGGATTTAGAAGTGATTGGGGGTCAAAACAATCGACGGAGAAGTAATAGGAGCAAAACTGGAGTTAAGCTCCTGGTATCGATACGCGCATAATCCGTATCGATACAACACTAACTGTCCAAAAAGATAAGCTTACTGTATCGATACGCCACATAATCCGTATCGATACCATGGGGCTTCGGGTAGCGATTTCAGCAGATTTTCAAGGCATGCTCAATAACCAAAATCCAACAACCCAATGCACGAATCTACACCAAATCAACACATAAACACATAGAAGAGGTAAAGAAGTCTCTACCTCGCAACAATGACCGAGATTCAAGCGTTTTTGAACGAGCCCTAACCTTTCGAACTCCGAAACTTAGATTCAAGCTTGACCCATGGATCTCCGAGCTCAAGAACGCGAATGGAAAGCCTGAGGGAGGTTGATTCTTGAAGATTTTGGGAGATGAGGTGGAGTTTTGAGTGAGAGGAGAGAAAGAGATCGGCAGGGAGAGAGAGGGAGAACGGATGAGAGAGAGAGAGAGAGAGAGAGAGAGAGAGAGAGAGAGAGAATGGAGATAAAAAAAAATGTTCTCCTACTCCTCACACACCCCTATATATACTCATGTATCTTTTTATTATACCACACTCCCTCAATTCTCTATTCTTTCACTCTACTCCTCAATCCAAATATCCGCCAATTTATCCATATTTTCTCGATTAGGCATTTAGTTAACAATTCAAAAATTAAAATTATTCGGGTCTCTACACTTGTTATGTTTTCTTCCTTCCCGTCTGCAAAATCCGCCGTTAGATAGGGTCGCCTTTGTTGAATTTTATTATTATTTTTGTGATTTTTTAGAAAAGTTAACCTGAAGCCTGGAAAAAGTCAACCAAGACCTGGGAGGGTAGAATGATAAAATGACAATAATAACAACTCTCTTCAGGGAGAGTGATATTTACCGCCTTATTGAAAAATGTTTTCAGATGCAATCCTGTAAGGGGCAAAATAGTAATTATAACAGCTCCATTTGGAGAAAAGGATTTTATTTGTCTTTTTTTTATATATGGCCCTACAAAGGGGCAAAATGGTAATTAGGGGGTGCCTTCGAGGTTGGATGCTAAGTAGTACTGACATGGATATGAACACAGTGGGGGACACGCCATGTGTGTGTGTGTGTGTGTGTGTGTATTCCATTTCTTGCATGCGTATATTGCACAATGTAAATAATGAACAACTTAACATGGTTAATGTATGAGACTAATATTGTTCAAATAAAAAAAAATAGTACGCAGGTAAGTAGGAGAGACGAGAGACAGTCAGTCAGTCACACAGACACATAAATATATATACACACACACACACACATAGAGATGCATGGAGAGAGAGAGAGAGAGAGAGAGAGAGAGAGAGAGAGAGAGAGAGAGAGCTCTTCGGCTTGGAACTTTGAAGAGTAATCGGAGATCACACCAATTGAACAACATAATATATGTTTTAAAGACATAATTATAGTTTAACTCAAAAGTTTTGAATGCTTTCATATTAACCTCCAAAAGTTTTAAAAAAATTACTTTTTAACCCCCAACTGTGTCCCCATCGTGTCCCCCCGTGTCCCTTATCAAAAAAATAATATAAAATATTAGACACGTCGCGTGGCGTGTCCAATACGTATTTAGGTGTGTCCCTGCCGTGTCTCCGTGTCCACTTAGCCGTGTCCACGTAGCCATGTCCTCGTGTCCAATACGTGGATACGGCACCCTTTAGGAGTGTTAGTGCTTCATAGGTCGGATGAGTAAAAATTGGCACTGTTTTAGTGTAGGGTCCACACATCAACTAAAACAATAACTGTAGAAAAATGATTTTAAGACAGATTTTGACCAAGCCGACATCGGGCTGCCTACGTATTTTTGATCGAAGGAAAAGTTAGGTCAGGTGTACTCTTCCCACGGAGAAAGGTGGGGCAAATTCTAACCGAGCCCATGTCGGGCCTCCTACGTATCACTTCGTGAAGGAGAAATCAAGTCAGGCGTAGTTCGTACAAGTTTTTTTTTTTTTTTTTTGTCTTTTCTTAATCTGACATCTGCATAGGTAGACCACTGCCAGCTCCAAAGGGTGCGCTCGACTATCGTGTAGGAACATGGATTTCTTCTATTTGATTACCTAGCTATACTTGGCTATAAAGTAAACGACTAGAGTGAAATAGTGAAAGTTCAAAGTTACGTACAAACTCTCGGTAGTGACCTAAGAATTAGAACTGAGGGAGAAAATAAATCTTTAGAAATCTGAGCAGAACTTCGACTATGCTGGAGATAAGGTGCTAGCAGAAATCGGGCAGCGTGTTGCAGTATTTCTGATGATCAGACAATTCCTTACGAAAATTGAGCAGCGCTTCCGTAGGACTTTAGAAATCGAAAAATTCCTAGCGAAAATCGGGCACCGCTTCTGCAAGACTTTGGAAATTAGGAAATTGCTGACATAAATCGGGTAGCGCTTCCACATGACCTTGGATTCTGAGTAAATCAGACGGAATTTCGGCAGAGCTTCTGCAGTACTACAGAAGTTGGTGAATTTTGGGCGGGATTTGGTTGAACATTCGCATATGAATACGTCGGGCGGGATTTGTCTGAATATCTACAAGACCCAAGGGAGTTAAAGCTAATCAAGCGGGATTTGGTTGAGCATCCGCACCGAATTATTCGTCAATGCTAGCCTGGGTTTGTTAACTTGGTCAGGCCTTTGCCGAGCTACCAAGGCTCCGAGAGCTGAAGAAGAAGAAGACAATCTACAAGGATTTCACAATCGTAGAAGAACTATAAGAAGTTTCAATGAAAAGTGAAGGGGTGAATTCCTTGGAGTGAAAATGAGGGTATTTATAGAAAAATGGAGGGGGAGGGGCAGAGTAGTGCCCAAGTTTGGGTGATAGTGGTTGATTTTCAGCTAAGTGCTCGAGCCCTGGACCAATTGGTGCAATAGTGCACCGCTTCGCGTGCGCGTGGGCATGAAATTCTTATATAAATCCGATCAGGGTGACCTCCTTAGAAATTTTTAGGCGTTCCAGACATCGTGGCGACATCCATTTTTCAAGATTGCATCTAGATTGACGTGAAAAGTGATCGTCTAGTTCTCGTTCGTCTTTTGGCGGCACATGCGATCAGAAGACCAAACGAACTCCAAATGATTTGAAATTTCGGTAAATTGGGCTAGAGTCCGTTTTGAAGGTGTTTTTGGGTGTTTAGTCTAGCCCAATGTGTAATAGTGGTGAAGGTCCATTACTGTAATATTTATTAGGTCTACAGTCCGTTTCTAGACCAAAATGCCCTGATTGGTGTGTATATATAATGTGTTATTTTTTAATTTTGTTCCCTACTGCTTTCAACCCAACGCGTCATTACTGGATAGGCACCATTTCTGGATCTCGAGCAGCACAATTACGAGCTCGAGCTCGTTTCTGGTGCGCTTCTCTCTCTCTCTCTCTGTTTATCTCTCTTCCCGCAATCACAGCTCAGTTCTCTCTCTCTCTTCCTGCGATCACAGCCCAGTTCTAGATCACGATCACTTTCACAATTTCGATTCTGTATTGCAATCACGATCTCGTTTCCCTTTGTGACGATCTCTCCAGATCAGGATCAGGATCTTTTGTCTTCAGAGTGTTTTCTGTTCGCGATCTCTGTGCTGATGTTTCTCTGTCGCTGTGTTCTTCTCTATCTCAGTATTTGTTTTGATTTTTGCTGTGTTATTCTATTTTGTGTTTATAGAGTTTATTTGCTGAGATAGCATTATCTATTGCTCTATTCTGGTAGATACTGAGATTGTTTTTTGTTGAGATAACATTATCTATTGATTTATTCTGGTAGATACAGAAATTATCGTTGCTAAGATATGTGTATCACAGTGAACTGTATTTTCTGAGATACTGTTATCTCTTTCTATTTTTGTTTATTTGCTGAGATAGCATTATATCTATTTCTTTGTTCTGGTAGATACTGAGACTGTTTTTGTTGAGATAACATTATCTATTGCTTTGTTCTCATAGATAGACTACTTTTTTGAGATATGTGTATCTGATTTGTTTATTCTGATATAATGTTATCTGTTTGCAGACTGAACTGGTTTTTGAAGTTGAAATGGATTCTTCTATTCTTCTATTGTGCAAATATGGATCCTATAGTCTTGTTGTTAAGGAGACAGAAGGTTATCAATTTGAGGATCTTATTGGAAGTATTTCTAACAAGTAGAATGGTTTGGTATCAATGAGGTTATTGTATTCTGTTTGTGATCATCGGTGAAAGTAGTCGTAGCAATGGAAATGGTGGAGTAACTAGTAGTTCACATTCTGAAATTGTTGAGGATCCTCTTGAAAAGTTTTGTCCTCATCATGAGACAAAAGACTTTTTGCTGATTGGGCATATTTGATTAGTCATGTTGGTCAAGAATTTCGAGGTGGTGTTAAGGATTTTAGGTTATCTTTGTGTAAGTATGCAATTGAAGTTGGATTTAGGTTCAAGCATTTGAAGAATGACCAATCAAGAATGACAGTGAGTGTGCTTTTAAGGCAGATGAATGTAAATGGTTTGTTCATGCAATTCTAGATAAATCAAATCATTTTTTCGCATTAACGAGCTTGAAAAAGAACACAAATGTGGTGCTACAATTTATATAATGGCACACCAAGTAGTTAACTGTACTGCAAATGTTTTGGTTTAACATCCTCTTCCTTCACCTCTTTTACGTCTTCTTCCTCCTCATTTTTTTTCTTCTTCTTCCTCTTCTAGTTGTTATTCCTCTTGAGATAGCGTTATCTCTTTTAATTTTTGTGAAATTTACTGGCTGAAATGTATTGGTTGAGATACTGTTAAAACGGATGAGATAACAGTATCTCAACCAATTCAATTCACAAATAAACTTAGGGATAAAGCAAGAGATAGTAATATCACAATGTAAACATATGCGAAAACTCCATTTCACAATATTTAACATGTTTTCTGTCATTTTTCTTGTTAAAACAGATGAGATAATAGTATCTCAGATAATTTAATTCACAAATAAACTAAGAGATAACTCTATCTGCCAGAAATATAGTGTATAAGCTAAAATGAAAAAAGAGATAACAGTATCTCAGATAAAAAGTATTGGTATCTCACAAACTTAATACAGAGATAATGTAATCTCATCGAAAACATTTTCTAATTGTATTTTACAACAAGGGATAAAACAAGAGATAGTAATATCACAATGTAAACACATGCAAATACTTCATTACACAATATTTAACATGTTATTTGTCATTTTTTCTGTTAAAACAAATGAGATAATAGTATCTCAGCTAATTCAATTCACAAATAAAGTAAGAGACAACTCTATTTGCCAAAAATATAGAGTATCGGCAAAAATAATGCAAGATATAACAGTATCTTAGATAAATAGTGTTGGTATCTCACAAACTAAATAAAGAGATAATGTTATCTCATCGAAAATATTTTCTGGTTGTATTTTACAACAAATGATAGAGTAAGAGATAGTAATATCACAATGTAAACACATGCAGAAACTCCATTACAATGATGACGACAGCGATGGTGACAGAAACACGTGTATGTTGGGTATTTTTGGAATACGTGTCCGTATAAGGACTGGAACCACTATGAAAAGTTTAGGTGGACTAATTGCACGTTGAACCCTGTAGTGTGTCCTTATCAACAAGGCTCCCTTGAAATTTTGCAGGGAGCTCTTTAAACATGAGAATGGATTTTAGAACAGTTTGATTGAGATATCTTGTTCCCGAGATTCGAGAACAACCACCTGACTTTTTTGAAAAGTTCGGTATGCACAGAAATACCAAACGAGTTCTATTTTGCATGAAACTTGTCTGGAAGCCTTGGAATACCTTAATATCACCATATTTGATGTTTGATGTGTTCTGGAGATGATTATTTCCGATCAAGATCTCCAAGTCTCAAACCCAGTGTTTTACCGGTAGTCGATAAAAGATTGGTGACGATTCAATGGTGAAATATCAACGGATTGTGACGAGACTTGACAATCCATCTTAGAACGATAAAATAAGCACATTTGATAGTGCCGATCTTGATTTGGATGTCTTAAACTTTATATTAGCTTTTCAACCCAAATTAGGATTATCGGGACGCACTTTTTGACCGTCGATCAAGGAGGGGACTCTTCTAATCTAGGAATGGCATCCCTCATCAATAAGCTATGCACATGCAGATGTTATCGGGTAATTACCATATCAGATGACCATTTGACTCTTAGCGAGAAAACCTGGCAAATTCGACGTCGTTTCGTACTTGTTGGGGGAACTGAGCATTCCTCTTTAGATTGCCTATGTCAGCATGATAAATGTTGACGTTCTTGCTTCTCAGAAGTAGTGAAATAGGCGTGGTTTCAGTATTTACACCAGGATTTCATAAACGCGGGGACCGAACTATGCACAACAAGATTTTAAAATTTCAAAGATCGACAATTTTAAGTTTGTTTGGTTTAGGTTTTGAGAAATGTTTTTTAAATAATGAGTGAAAAGAGATAGAAAGAAAAATGAAATTAATAATTAAAAGAAAAAGTTATGGGAGACCTTGCACAGAGAGAGAAATTGGATTTTGGGACAAAAAACAAACACTTTCTTAAGGCATTCAAATGTCTAAATAACACTCAATACAAAATATAATATTTATGTGTTCTTAACAAATAAAAAAATAATACTTCATCCGTCCCAGTTTGTTTGTTTATTTTTGAAACTTTAACTTTTTAAGGGAACATAATGATTGCTCTTTAAAAGTTTTGATTTTTCAAGAATGCCTCTCAATTTCCTAGCATTAAATGGGAGTGTACATTCTCCAATGCATTATTTTTTGAAAGAGAAAGGGCATTAAAGAAATTTTAACAAGTCAAACTCATATTGGATAAATATTTTGAAACACTTAAAAGTCAAAAAAAGTGGACAAATAAAGGGACGAAGGGAGTATTAATACTAAAATTTGGAAAAAACCCCGAAACAATCCGTCACTGTATAAGTTGACCACACACTGAGATTTCAAAATTTTTTTTTTTACAAAATAAGATATTATAAGATTAAAACTACATTCATAACACGGTCAAAATTAAAAAGGGAGACAGATTTTGCTCTCTTAAACGGTAATTTCACACTATTGTCTAAACAACATTTTTGGTATTTTGGTCCAAAAATACCCACTATTCAAAACAAATCGTTGTAACCTTGAGCCTTAACTTTGTTATCTAAATCGTATTTTTGGTACAGTGAAAATAAGTGATATTTTGATATTAATTTAAAGATAAACGCGAGCGAACTCACGCCAAGTATACACTATCCCTTTGGCGGGCTAGTCCATATTCGTCCGATTTTAATTGGGTCTGTTTGATCGACGGTAAAATTAGTTTTCCAACGAGTTACAAAGACTACCAAGCGAAGACACGCACAAGTTTGAAAACAGAGCGGCTCTCAGGTGACATCGTCGAGAACAGCCCGCGTAGATAATCGTTGGGTTGCCGCTTTCAATTTTGGCCCGAGCTGTAAGATTATAACCCATCAGAAGTAAGGCCCCGTTTGTTAACCGGATTCGGCCATGGGATTGGACTAACAGTCCTTCCGGACTGTGAATTCCTTGTTTGGTAACACAAATCCTTTCGGACCGTAAATCCCATGGGATGAGCAAGCCCCCTAAATGAGAGGGTATTAGCAATATCCTCTTGGAGATGGTATTGGTAATCCCATCCCAACCTCTCCTCATTATCAATTCTTTTTCATTACCAATCTTTTCTATCAATCCAATCATATCATCTAATCTCATCTTAAACAAACATGATATTAATAATCCCATCATCTAATCCCATCATAAACAAACATACTCATTAACAATCACTTCTCATTACCAATTTCAATCATAATCCCATCTCCTTACGAATCCCATCTATCTATATTTATCACTGTTATCAAACGGGGCCTAAGTATTTTCTCACGCAAATAATAAGTTGTTCGATCATAACATGTTTAACTTTATTTTTTCCTTTCTGTTGCAATGTTTCTCGTCGACACAATGTTTATTTGTGTTTTACCGTGTAAAATTTGCACCCAAATCTAGTAAGAATGAAGAGATAATAACAAAAAATACGCGCCAAAAAGTCATCATTTAGTATATCCTTACTTCGATCGTAAGGCCAAATGTACCCTTACTTGGATCGTAGTCATTAGTCTTGCTTTCTTTCTCGCAGTGTCTCCCCAAGTGTAATTTTGTTCACCCTTTTTAGAAGAGGGCGAACTTTATCCTCTATCTTATTAACTGAAATAGTGTACATCACTTTGTCGTGGAATTCAGATTATTTCAATCAATAGGAAGGAGGGTAATGTTCACCCTCTTAAGCGGAGGATGAACAAAACTCAACCTGTTGTTGCGCACACAGGTTGTTCGATTGTTTCCCCAATAGAGTTTATTGTTGGCCTCGATATTACTAACGATATTAATTTCCTTTTCTTGTGTTATCTAGGGGAGGCCCATTTGATAGAGTATTGATGGTGGTTGTGTGAAATATTGAATTCAAGATGTCGAAGTTGTTTATTCGAAATGCTGTAGTTGTGCAAGGTACTGCAATTATTTTCGATTAGATAAATCCATTCCCAGGTCATACCTGCACGAAATTCCACATATTCAAAAACTCCAGTTAATGGCATCCTCAAGTATACACTTTTCCTCCCTTGGGCCACAACTCCGTGTCAACTCTATGTGTGGAGAGAGAGAGAGAGAGAGAGAGAGAGAGAGAGAGAGAGAGAGAGAGAGAGAGAGAGAGAGAGAGAGAGAGAGAGAGTCCCATAGTCAACGGAATGGGGATGTAGAGTAGAGAAAGAAATGAAGAAAGCCAGAGCAGACCATTTCCATCTCCTTCTCTCTCTAGCTGATATGGGTTCCTTCCCATTCATCTTCTTAATCTTGTTATCTTTTTGTGTTATTGTTTCTTGTTCTACTCCATCATCAGATGTTGTATTATATCCAAATTACACTGCTTCAGGTGTTCATTTCATCGATGGTTCCGTTGGCTTCTTAACCTCCCCTAACGGAACGTTCAGAGCAGCTATCTTAAGTCCAGGCGGCCAAGGAGGTTCAGGAACCAACTACTATTTGTGCATCCTTCACGTGCCTTCCAATACCATCACCTGGTCTGCTAATCGTAACGCACCCGTTTCTATTGCAGGAACCATGACTCTCTCTGTTACTGGTATTGTAATGAAAGATCACGACGGTAGCTTAAAATGGTCGACTCCTCTGTTAGATTCTTCGGTCTCGTCACTACAGTTAACTGAGACCGGGAATCTTGTGCTGCTCACTCAATCTAATGCTATTCTTTGGGAGAGTTTTCTTCATCCCACGGATACAATCGTGATGGGGCAGGAATTGCCCGTAGGGGTATCACTGTCCAGCGCGGTATCAAGTACTGACTTGTCAGTTGGCAGTTACACGCTTTCAATAACTGCCTCTGATGCTTTACTGCAGTGGCAAAATTTGACTTACTGGAAACTATCGATGAATACCGTGGCTTACGCAACCTCGAGTTATCCGGTGGAGTACATGGCGGTCAACCAAACGGGTCTTTATTTGTTCGGTAATAATGGTTCTGTAGTCGTAATCCAGGTGAACTTATCTATATCAGATTTTGGGATTGCCAAGTTAGATTATTCCGGCCAGTTCAGTGTTGGTAGCTTTTCTGGTACTAATTTCAAGCCTGCATTTGCGGGGCCGGATGATAAATGCCAAATCCCGTTCATCTGTGGAACGCTTGGTTTGTGTGGTGACGGTTCTAATAATCGCGTATGCTCGTGCTCATCCAACTTCCGTTCAAGTTCACAGAGCCAGTATCCAAATTGTGTGCCAAGTGATGCTTCTTATTCCTTGTCAAATTCTTGTAATTCAACTGATAACAGCAATACGGGTAACTTCTCGCTTTCATATTTGAGCCTTGACTATGGTAATGACTATTTTACTAATGATTTCACGAACCCTGTGAAGTACGGTGTAAACTTGTCCGGCTGTGAAGATCTGTGCTCAAGCGAGTGTTCTTGCTTGGGAATTTTCTATGACAACTCATCAAATTCATGTTATGTCCTTGAAAACCAGTTGGGATCACTTATGTCAAGCACCAGTAGCCGTAATGATCGCTTGGGTTTTGTTAAAGTAATAGTTGGTCCTTCGCCTCCTAATTTTGCTCCTAATAGTGGTCAACCACTTGGGATTCCCATAGTTGCTCTAGTGTTGCCATTTATTGGGTTCTTCCTTTTAGCTACTCTGGGATTCTTCTTCTGGAGAAGATCGAGAAGCTCTAAAACTGGAAAGTTAAATCTCAACAGTCAAACAATTCCTTCTTCGGAGGACTTGGATGCCTTCTCCATCCCAGGATTACCTGTAAGATTTGGATATGAAGAGCTCGAGGTGGCTACTGATAAGTTCAAGACTATGATAGGGTCAGGTGGGTTTGGTACAGTGTACAAGGGTACACTCCCCGATAAATCACATGTGGCTGTGAAAAAGATCACTAATGTTGGAATTCAAGGGAAGAAGGATTTTTGCACTGAGATAGCGATCATTGGAAATATTCATCACGTCAATTTGGTTAAGTTGAGAGGGTTTTGTGCCCAGGGGAGAGAAAGATTGTTGGTTTATGAGTATATGAACCGTGGGTCCTTAGACCGCACCCTCTTTGGGAATGGACCAGTCTTAGAATGGAAAGAAAGGGTTGAAATAGCACTTGGAACGGCACGTGGACTTGCATATTTGCACAGTGGGTGCCAGCAAAAGATCATCCATTGTGATGTCAAGCCTGAGAACATACTCCTTCACGACCATTTCCAGGCCAAAATCTCCGATTTCGGGCTGTCTAAACTTTTGAGCTCCGAACAGTCTGGCTTATTCACTACAATGAGAGGAACTCGTGGATATCTTGCTCCTGAATGGCTTACTAGTGCTGCAATCTCTGACAAAACTGACATTTACAGTTTTGGAATGGTACTGCTTGAAATTGTGAATGGAAGAAAAAATTGCTCTTTACGAACGCGAAGCGAATGTATGGAGGATGAAATTAGTGGTGGTGGGTCCTCGTCATCTTCTTCACGACAAGGATCTGTTTATTTCCCCATGTTTGCCTTGGAGATGCATGAGCAAGGAAGGTACTTGGAACTTGCAGACCCCAGGCTCGAGGGGAGAGTTACTAGTGAAGATGTGGCAAAGTTGGTGCGTGTGGCTTTATGTTGTGCACATGAGGACCCTGCGCTTAGGCCAAGTATGGTTAGTGTTGTTAGCATGTTGGAAGGTGAGATCCCTTCTGGTCAGCCGAAGCTGGAGTCTTTGAACTTTTTGCGATTTTATGGGCGCCGGTTTGCTGAGGCTTCTACAATAGAACAGAATAATGGGCAAGATGATTTTATATTTCCACAATTGAATGCTTCTCTTAGTAGTTCAACGAGTAGGTTGCCTCTTAATTTCTCTTTCATATCATCACAGCAAGTCTCAGGGCCAAGATAGTACCTAATGACTGAGCTTTAATTGTAAAATTGTTTTTGTGGTTTACTGTGGATAAATTGTTTTGAGGTCAAATAGACACAATTGTAGTTTCCGTATTTGATATTCAGTCTTTCTAATCTTCAAATGTAATTGCCCTTGACAGAGCTCAATGGAGAAAAAAGGATTCATGTAGCCGGCTCCAATTAATTGGGAAATAAGGCTCGGTTTGGTTTGGTAAATGTAATTACACTTAATTTTGTGTGTCTTGTGCAAAGAGATTGTTTATCTTTGATGGTTAGACCTGACTGCTTGTAATGTTTCTATCTAGCCTTTTCTTCTTTTACTCTTTAGTTGTGAATTTCGTTTTGATTGCTATTATCCCCTTGTAGATGATCTCTACACAAGGTAGTCTTGATGTGGTATGACTGTTTCTTGGGTGCTGTAAGTTCTAGGCCATATAACCTATGCATTTTGGTGTCTATTCAGCTAGAGTTGTCCTCGTTTATTAAAGTGAATTTGATGTTCTTGTCCATCGATACATTCCAAACTCTTCGTTCTTCATTTCTTCGTTTTCTTTTAGTTGTTCCTCCACATCTAGTCCTTTTATCTTGTCCTCAGTCTCCTGCAAATCTATAAGGAAGAATTTAAAGCCATTTTCTCCATGAAAAAGGATAAAAAAATGAAACAACTAAATAAAAATACACCCAAAAAAGGAGGAAAAAACGTAGTGTGCTATACATGTGATTGTTTAAGAACCGTGATCAAAAGATACCATTTCATAAAACACTTTAGCCAAACTGGAAGCTTAATGTTTCGGTTGCTAGTAATTTTGCTGAAGTTTCTTGCAGGTTTCTCTATCTCCTCCTCCTCTGAAAGTCGGATTAATTGCTGGTAGTTAAAGTTAGTTTTGATTCCCTTGGATTCAGTATGGAGTTTGAATTTTATTTTGACCTCCAAGAATGAGATTTAAGTGTTGAGAGAGCAATATATCGGGCCTCAATGGAGATCATTTCCCAATACAATCAATCTTTCACCACTGCGCCAGAAACAAGTATAAAGCCTTTTCAAATAAATATCTGGAACTGTATAAAATCCTGGAAATGCATTTGCAAGTTAAACTTATCTCAAGTGGCCAAAAGAAAATTTTGAGGTTTGGTAATGTCAATAATCAATTCCAACTTTTCCAATGCCAAAGCACAGCTGGATGGAATGTTGTTTATTGTGGAATCTTGTTGAATTTGCGGTAATGGTGCTTACCAGATGTTTTGGCTGAATATTTGACAAAGTTTTTTCCATCGAATAGCTCTGGAATTGGTTCAATCATTGCTTCATGTGGAGGCTCCACAAACACAGCCCCAGACATCCTTGTTCTTTACTTGTTCCCCAAACTCCTTTGAAGAACGTTCTTGTACTTACTGTTGCTTAGTACCTGAAATAAAAAGTTTTCTGTAAGTTGTAATACTGAGTAATTGAACCCCTTCTCAATTTTGAGTTATTGGAACTTGGTATTGCTTGGGGATTGCACCTCTAGACCACTAAAGACAAGTGATTGAGATCATCAGCTAACTTTTTCTGTTTTTGATTTTATTTTTGTAATAGATGTGTCGTTTGCATATGCATAGTCCTGAATGTAAGTCAGATTTGAGAAACATTGTATGAGAAATGTGATGCATAATTCAGTACTTCCTCAGAAATCAGAATACATTTCTCCTAAAAAATGTCAATAAGATCCAGTATTTTAAGACCCATGTTTGCCTGGGTCAACTGAATACACAGTTCGCAATATAATGTTTGCTATCACGATAGAGTTAAGCATGCTTGCAGCTTCGAAATGCTGATAGTTGTAGTATAGACTTTAGACCCTTACAAATCTAAATAATCTTACCATAGTTCCTTCAACTTCTAAATGATTTCTCCTCCTCTTCCTTGCAAAATTTCTATGTCTACTATTGTGAACTCACATGTTGTAGACAAGTGAATAGATTGACTATGATCTACAACTATTTATTACTGTTGATACAAAACAAGTTCGTACCTTAAATACGTAACCTGTTCTAGTAAAATGTTCTTCCAGTTTTGTCGCCTAATGCCATTCAGAGGATGCTGCAAGGATAATCTTCCTTCTCATCCTTATTGATGCCACTCCAAGTATGTTTTTTTCCCCTCCTTGTCAGCCTCTATTTTGCTTGATTGTTTATTAACTTTCTTTTTTATTTCCAGCCTTCCAGGTAAGCAAGGGGAAGACAAACTATTGTTACCTCAACTTGATCACCGACGTAGATGAAAAGAGCTTTTGACAAGTAATTGACAACTGAGTTACCGTCCATCCAAACTTGAAGGCCTGGAACATTATTTGGGACAAGCTCAGGCTGGGGACAAGTCGGTCCATTTATTCACCACCCAAGCAAGACCTTAATGCCTTTGCTTCCAAACCTACTCCCTCCAAAAGCAGCTCCATTAGATTATTTGTTACTTCCAGTAGTTCCACATTGTATTCCTCTCACTACCCTGTGTTATGTGATTTCATATAACCCCCACTTTCCGTTTACAAGTTGTCCTACTGGGCAGGGATGGGCTCACTAATAGGTCTATCCTTTTTTATGGCGTAAGTACTAAATGAAAGTTAGACTGCACTATTATAAAGTTAATTTTTTAGCCTACAAAATATCTGTAAGACTTTGTTGGGTGGAAGTTGTTGGACCGTGGGATACGATGAGGACGTTGTGATCTTAAGCTGAGGAGATTGTGAAAGTCCTTCCTAGTCCCCCATTGGCTATAAATGAGATTGTTGGGTAGTATATAAGTTAATATCCACTAACTACTTAAAATGTAATCTATAACTTTTGAGCCTTGTTGTTAGCCTAAAGGTTAGCAAATCAACTAGTACCCCAATTGTTACATGAACAAATATGTGGGACTCAGAATTGGTACTGAATTGAATGAGCTTTAGCTGTTGGAATGAATCGAATGATATATGGCTTGGTCCGGATAAAGATGAGAAGGTTGGTCAAGTAATCAGGAGAAGAATTGTACAAGGATTCTAGAGTTTTGAGTTTAGAAGGGTGTTGTTTGCTTGGGAACCAGAACAAGTGGCTAGAGTGATGGCATTTTGCAAATCCAAACTTTAGACTTGAATGAAGCTGATTGGGTCATCATTTGGAAGGTGGCTAAATATGGTAAGTTTTTGGTTAAATCACTATAACTTCCTCAAGGAGTCTACTTGTGCTTTTAAGTACATAATACAAATGGAATATTGCTTGTGGCAAAGTTTTGTCCCTTTTGGAGCTCAAATTATGGGTTGGCTTGCTTGGTTGGGCGGAAAGAAGTTTGGGGAACTGTTATTGAGGAGGGGTATTATTGAAGCTCCAAATGCCATGCGTAAGATATGTGGAGATTTTCATGAATCTGCACAATGTGTTACTGCATTGCCAGAGTCTTCGGATGATGTGGTCTTCTTTGATTTACTGGTGGGGATTGGTGTGGGTGGCTCTAGAGTCAACTAGAAATGCGCTTTCTACTGGAATGGATGGTAATTTAGGAGAAGGGCTAATGAGAACGGAAAACTAATCTGGTATGCTATGTCTGCTACTATCATTTGGTCAAATATGGAAGGCAAGGAGTGAACATTTCTTTCAAGGGGTGGATATTGACTTGGAGGATTTGGCCAATAATACCAAACAAAATCTGGCTTGGTGGGTAAAAGCAAACCAGACATTGCCCCTACTAACTATTCAACATGGTGTCAAACATTCAAAGAATCAATGACAGTGGGAGATGTATGCAGCATTAAAGAGAAGAACTTGGGAAGAAGACTCTTTGATTTGGCACACTGATGGCTTTTGGGATGTTGGGGATTTAGAAGCGCTGCAACTAGTGGGTCTTATAATGTGGCCTAAATGTTTTGGTGGATTTTATGATTGGGAATTGTAAGATTAACTACTATTTTACAGTTTTGTCATTGGTATTTTTCGCCACAAAGAGAGTTTTGGTTTTCACTGTTCTGTTGCTATCTATTAGAACTGGAACTGGAACTAGAACTAGAAATCTAGAACAAACACTGCTGAGGTTTCGCTTCTGTTTCTGGTTCCAAGCTGTGTGCTAACACATTTGTTGGGAGTGGTGTTGTTCTCCTTTATGGAAATGGTTTTGCTTCTACTATTTATGATATTGCTATCTGCTCCTGGTATTGCTAGGCCTCTTCCTTCTAAGATTGAATTTGAGGGTCATACGTGGAGATTTAATAGGGATTGTTGTTGGTAGCAGTAGCGATGGAGATAGGATTTTACCCTATAGTGGCGAAATGTATACTAAAAAAATACTTACAAGATGCATTATAATATGAATGTCATCTACTCTAGGAAAAATTAAAATAATATAATAAAAACTATAGTAAACAATGTTTGTCATTTGCACATAGAGTACGAAAAAAGACAAACTTTAATTTAATCTATCTACTAAAGTGAGGCATTTTGAATTGTGCTCGACGCTCTTTATCTTGTTAAAAACATCGATGATAGAATCTAGTTTTGGAATACCTTTTTGGGTCTCCCTTCTTGAAAAAAAAATTAGAGGATTAATGACTAGTATATAGCCAAAAAAAAAAAAACTATCGGTGGCGGGTCTGTATAAGTTGGGGATATTTTTTCTCATACATATAATTGCATTTTCTAAAATTCTTATAGTGGTGGCCGCTGCCACTAGACCTCCTAGCTCCATCCTTGATTGGTAGTCTTGCTTGTGGGTTGATTTTAGCGGTATGTAGCACATTATCTTGGGAGGGGGCCTCTTTTTATCTTTCTTCCCCTTGTAACTTTCAGTTTTCCGCATCTGTTTCTCTGCATTGTTTGAATTATAATTGGCTTCTTGCCAACATGTTTTGGTCTTCTAGGCCGTAGCATATGATTTTCAGAGTTTGTGGGTGCCAACTTAGCTGAAATTTACCCCACGTCTATTTAATCTTTGCATTCTTCGTTTTAAAGGTTATTAAATTCTTTTTCGATGATCAAAAAAATTAGGGAGAAAAGAAGAATTTTTTTTTAAAACTCAGTTGTCTTGGTCAGTTTATGTGCACATTGATTAATCCCAGGGGCTAATCTTCATGTCATTCAATTCATTCAAACAAGCCACGACATCTACAAAAAATCACCCTGATACAAATCAAGCTATATAGTAGTTATTGATAAACACTCGAAAATAGAGATACAAAAAAACAACCAGACCCTAAAAGAGACGAAACTAATAATGTCGCACTCTTAAGCAGGAGATCGTAATCTTAATTGAACAACAAACGTGAAGCTAGTATCGAGACATCGGGCACCTCGGAATGGCGGAGCTCCATATCAAAAACATCAAACTTGTGGAAATCAAATAGCACTTGGCGATGGAGAAATGGACGGCAACAGATCTGATCGGAGAACTACACCATGCCATCAAACAGCGCATGGCGATGGAGAAATGGAAAGGTAGGGAAATGGGAAGAGGGGAGAGAAAGAGAAGAGGGAGAGAGAAAAAGAGGGAAGAGGGAGAGAGCGCCCCCTTCCCACCGCCCAAGACGGGGAGTGGGGGAAATGAAGATGTGCGGCGGCGGGGTTAAGTTCTAGAGGGAGATAGAGAGAGTATAGGTCAGGATTCGGCATCTTGAATTCAGTACTCTTTGACTCTTATCAAATAGGCCTCCACTAGAAAACCCAATCAAAGAAAATTAATACTATCATTCATAAAAACAAGTCTAACAATAAACTCTATTTGGGGCAAAAACAAATGGAGAGGCACTGCGAGAAAGAAAGGAAACTAATGACTACGATTCAAGTAAGGATACCTTCGGCCTTACAATCGAAGGCCCACACGAATTTTTGGCATGGTAATTTTTTCTGTTGGTTTCTCTTAATTTCTATGTACTAGATTTAGGTTAAATTTTTTTGGCTCTCTCGATTAGAGAGGAATAAGAGAAATATATAAATTTAAATAAAGTAGAAAAAGTTCATATAAGGAAAAAGTTTGTAAAACAATAGAATAGAAAATATCGCGACAAAAAGTCGCCTAGGGTTCAAGGGCCTAAAACCCAAATTAACAAGTTACTATTAAACAACTTACCGTGTGAGAAAAGGATCAATTTCTCTCCATACCTCATCCCTCTGTACCCTTCCATACTCTTAATTTTTGTCCACGTCTTGTGCCCAAAATTATAATCCGGACCGTTCACTTTGTAAATAACGCAAAGAACCTTACATCTACAAAATGAAAGTATGATCGAAGATCGAAAGACGCGTGAACACGTTGCAAATTGTTATGCAAAATAAAAGGTAAATATATTCAACATTTTAACCTTACATTTCAGAGAAGGAAAAGTAATTTATTCACATATTTATTTATCAATATCCGATCATACTAAGATTTCGCAAACTTATTGTAACGATCCTGATTTTCGGTAAATAAAAATTTTGTTAAATATTTGAATTTTATTTTAATTGCTTGGATTTCTTTTAAAATTCCCTTTTGATTTTTAATAATCTTTCATAATTAGATTTGAGACTTATAAAATTATATCTTTTTGGCATCGGACGATTTAGTTCTTTTCTAAAGACAAGTATGCTTGTAGAAGCACTTGTATATTTTCTTAGCTAGTTAAATAAAATTCTTAAATTATATTTCTTGGCTAGAAATCCTATTTGGCAAGTAGAATTAGTTTCCAACCGATTAGTTAGAGAAATCTAAGTTTCAATCTCCTAACCCTAGATGGACCTTTTTGACCGTCTTTGAGCCTTGTGAACCCATCCAAACCCTAATTGAACCTTTTGGACCAAATGATGTAATCATTGCACTTTCATGACTAGTCAATTCTTGACTTTATTTCTCATCATTACATCTTTCTAGTGTATTTTTTCTTTTTACCCATTGAACGGTAGTTGTTAGGAAAATTCTTACCCTTTGGGTAATAGGTTTTGTTTCCATTCATTTAGTTAGGTAAAGCTAAGTACCAATTAACTTAGTTACCTTCCCTAGCATTTAAGAACCATTGGACAAAGATGGTAATCATGATACTACCAAAAGTAACACTCATAACCTACTTTAATCATAACTACTTGACCATAGACTTACTTTTTAGGAAACTATTAACCATTGGTCCATATGATTACCTTTGGAAGCTTAACCTTTAATCATGACCTACCTTAGCCTTATAAGCCTACTTGGACCTAACCATGTCTAGTCACATCAAGACCTTACTTCTCATCATTATTCTTTTACCCATTGTATAATAATTGCTAGGGAAATTTTTATCCCTTGGACAATAAACTTTAGAAATTGCCAATGAATGTATTGACTTGATAAGACAAGTCATACCAAAAGTAGTCATCATTTAGCTTCCAAAAGAAGCAACCTTAGCCATGTCATGTATGCAAACCTAGAGTTATAGCCTTAAGCCTAATTATTCTAGGGTTACTTTCCTAGATACTTATATATATATATATATATATATATATATATATATGTACATAGTATAAGAAGAGAGAGAGAGAGAGAGAGAGAGAGAGAGAGAGAGAGAGAGAGAGAGGGAGGGAGAGGGAGAGAAGGAGGCCGAGAGTGAGAGTGAGAGGGAGAGGTGGAGTGTGTGCATGTGTTTTGTTCACTTCCACAAGCTACCTTTAGCTTTAAGCCTATTTATGACTTGACAACCCCTTTCTAGTCAATTTCTAACATAGAATCCTATCATCCTAGATTTGATTCCAAAGTAGCCTTTAATCATCCTAGAACCTAGCCTTAATTACCCTAGGATTTGACTACAACCTAGACCTATGAATGACTAAACATGGAAGGCTATGCCTTAGCCTAATCAAACCATACCCTAGACTTGTAAGACTTGCCAACCTAGACTATGATCACCTAGATTTTCCTAGAAAGCCTAAGATCCTACTTGATTTTATAGCCTTATGCCTAAAGATTGGATTTGACAAATCATGGCATGCTTGAAAGACTTGATTGGATAACACAATGGAGCAAATCCATGGGAGAATTGGAGAGAGAGAGAGGGCCGGCCATGGGGGAGAGAAAGGGAGCCAAATTTTGCTATAAATAGGACCCTTGTCCAAGCATTCAACTCACACCTTGAACTCTCCAACTTCTCTCTCTAGAATTCTTGCATTTGTTCTTTGTTCTTCCTTGTTCTTGCTTGTTCTTGAGTTCTTCTTGAAACTCATCCTAAACCTCCCTTTCGATCCATAAAGTTTAGTAGTTGTGGTCAAATACTAGTTTCGAGAGAAGCCTTTCTCTTTCGAAGCTACCGGAAGCTTACCGTAGGAAGTTATTCCGCCCGATCGTCAACTTACTTTCCGTAGTCGTCACTACCGCCAAGAAGAAAGGTAGAGTCCTTTGTCCACTAAACTCAACGTATAACGTAGAACCGTATGTTGGAAGTATAAGTAGATTTTCCGTATATGAGGTTATCTATCACCTATAGGTTTGAAATGTATGATAGTTAATAACTTATTTTCGCTAATGGAAGTGTGAGCATGTTGGAATAATCAACTTTTACTCTAATAAACATGTGTTGTTTTGAACTTCCTACAAAGAAAGAAAGAATGACTTTCGAAAGATAAGACTTTATCGTTTGATAGAAGTATTCGTATTTTGATCTTTAGGACGGTTATGAGCATGTATGCATGAATTGTTTGTATTACTTGTCTTGTTGTAAAGAATAAGTGATTTTCACTCCAAAGGCATCCGGACATGTGGCGTTATGCTTTGAGTGGTGATTTGAGCATGATTAGTAACATAGAGTTGGATGATCTTGCTAATTAGTTTCAAATCACAATGAATGATATATGATTACGTATGTGAAAAGTCCTACCGCGGAGTCGTTGCATGAAAACGAGACACGGAAATCAATGTGGATTTTTGCTTGCTCTTATCTCAATAGATATGTGTGAGTAGTTTTCCAAGGTTAGGTCATGGGGTGATTAACACCTCATGGCTTAAGTAGAATTGCGTTTTTCACTATAAAATTTAAACCTTTGGTTCGAGAATCAATGTGGGGTTCGGGTTTATTTGTCAAATCACTAAGGTGTTAATCTCCTTGATCATGTGTAGGTAAGAACATCGCCTACTTACCACACATGATTCTTGGAGCTCTGTCGCACGAGGCATTTGCTAAATAAATTCTAGAGCTAGCTTGGTAATCAAATCATCTTATTTTTCGGTTGGGGAACCTTAATTTTGTATCTTGAACTGCGTAATTGAGTGAGAAATGTAGTTTAACTTGAGTCGTGAGTGTTAGTAATTTCTAGACCTAACCTGCTTTTTATCTTAGTTTATTCGCTTTTTAATTTAGCCCCTTTTACTTTCCACTACAAACGTAAAACCAAGTTGGCTGTTTAAAAGCCGAAAGCCCTTGCTTGCATCTACAAATCCAGCAAAGCCATATTAATTATTCCCGTAGGTACGATCTCGGTCTTCCGGATTATTATGCTTCAACTGACATATTAAGCCCTACGCTTGGAGCGTTATTTCTTATATCGGAGCGAATAAAGCAACCATTGTGAGGATACTCGGGAGATCGGCGCGACGGAATCGAGGTTGGGTGAGTAGCTTGGTTATCTGCGAAGAGGAGCCAATGCAAATTTTGGGTGCCAATGGGAACCCGGCTCTGCGGAACCGAGGTTAGGTGTGTAAAATGACGATTTTGGAAATATTGATATGAGTATGAAATGTGAAAAATTGTGACACGGTCTATGAGGAGTCGCATAGGAGAAACCCAAAAAATCATGGACACCAACGTTAGTGTGGATAATGAATGTGGATGTGTCATTGTTAACTGTTTTGTCGAGTATGTATGAATTATGTGGAAATCATCGAATTTGTGATCGATTGTTTGTAAGTTAGGGGTTAGTGGGTATGGGTTATTCTATTGAGCTTTTGTAGCTCACGGTGTTGCCTTTGGTAACCCTGACATATTATATCGATGGCGACGCTGGTATAATGTGTCAGATTTGGTAGATGAACAGGGTGAGCTGCACACCTTGGAGGCTTTTGGAGCCGAAGAGCTGGCTAGGATGGAAGAGCAGGCGGAGCTGTAGTTAGGAACCTTAGTTTCCATTCCCTCGTGTAATAAAAGTACTCCCATAGGAGTTATGATGTAATAATGAGCCTGACTCTATTAAGATTTTCAATGAAATTTCCTATTTAACGTTCTCAAAATTCGGGGCGTTACACTTATAATTTTTTGCGTGTTTAACAAGGTGATTGGTTCGGATAATAATTTTGGGCATGAGAATGCGATGAGGATGAAAATTGAAAGTATGGAGGGGTATGGAAGGATGAGATATGCAGAGGAGTTGATCCCCTTGAGAAAATACTTACCTTTGATGGGTTAAAATCCTAATGTTTGGGCCGAAATCAAAAGCAAAAACCCAATGGGCCGTTCTAGATGATGTCACCTAAGAGCCGCTCTGTTTTCAAACTAAAAATTGCTATGGGTACAACACTTTGTGTACAACACTACTTGTACATTAGCAGGGCTCAACTTTCAAACTTGTACTCATCTTTTCTTTGTAGTCTTTGTTAAGGGAACTGAATTATTGACTATAATTAGGAATAATTTGGAAGACTAATTTTACTGTCAATTAAATTAAACAAGGGAGATTTAGTGTATAGTCCATTATTCCATTTACCAAACTCCACGCATCCACCCAATAATATCCTAACCTATTAGGTCCACGTGCCCTCTGAATAGACTAAAATAACCCTCGCTTGTCAATCTCGTTCTCGACCCAATCGAACCAATCAATGTAGACAAAGAATTGGATAAAGGGACGGTGGTCGGAGGCAGCTCGATTCAACGAACCACCACCACGGGACTGCCACCAACCTCCCTAGACCTTCCTCACCTGGGCCTTGTCTGCGGCGCAGTCGAGACCCGCCGAAAAACCACTTTTATTCCACGACATCCCAGTTTCTCTCTCTAGAAATTAAGCTATCGCCGGTCACCTTGCCGCCAACCACCACCGCCACCACTTCTTCTTTGGTACTTCACCTTCCTTTTGGGTCACACGTTGTCTGGGCCTGACTCCGGAGCCATCACCGCAATCGTTCGGGAAATTGAGAGCCGAAAGGTTCTGTTTTGAAAGAAGAGCATAAACTATTATTTTTTCTTTATTTTTTGTTTGTTCTATGTCATCACTTTCTAAAAAATGGGAAGACTATTTTTCTTTTCTTTTTTCATTCTATCTTTTTAATTTTTAAAAGAATAAAGGGAAATTTATAGAAATGGTCCTCCTAATTTCATTCGAGTCTCATTTTCGTACTCCAAATATCAATTACAACTCTTTTGACCTCAAATTTAGTTTTCGTACCAAATTGGTCCAATTGATAACTTCTATCAGCCAAACTGAAAGGAAAAAAATTAGATTGATGGCAATTTGGACGTTGCAGTTCGTACCAAGTTAGTCCAATTGATGACATCTGTCCTCAATCTAATTTTTTTCGTCCAGTTTGGCTGACAGACGTTATTAATTGGACCAACTTGATACGAAAATCAAACTTAAAGGTCAAAAGAGTTGCAATTGATACTTGGAGAACAAACATGAGACTCGAGTGAAACTAGGAGAATCATTTCTATAAATTCTCCAAGAATAAATAAACTTATCTAATGAAGTTATTATTAAGACGAATAACCGTATAAAAACAATAAATTTAATAGTCTTCCCATTAAAAAGGAAAAAGTACTCATTCACTTATTAAAAACAAACCCCACACACACACACACACACACATATATATTTTGGGTAGGTAAATAGCAAAGCACACTATACTCATTAAAAATACTCATTGATATCTAGTAAGTTGTTGAAAAACTTTTGATTTTTTCTTGCAAAAATTGTATTATTTTTAACACTCCGTTTTGCGGACCGAACAAAGAATTTGGGACGGAGGGAGTATTAAATGTTCACTAAATATAACCTCATGCATATTCACTAACTTTCATATGAGAATTATAGGTTTTTTTTTTCTAGTGAGTATTCACTAAGTTTCAAACGCAAATCTAAAAGTTAGGACACTAACTTTCATCCATAGCCAAAAACAGTTTACGCATACAAATATTGGAATGAGTAAGGTTTTTGTTGATTAGTATAGTAGGTTTAAGCAGTTTTTGTAAAAACAAAAGTAGTGACATCTCACTAGTTGTAATATATAAGTACACCTCACAAAAGTAGTGAGATTGTGACCCATGATCCGACGACATCCTTCAATATCAAAAAATGCAAAATTAAAAGTTAGTGAAGTTTCACTAACTTTTTAAAAAGTGTTTTATGCTCAAATTTAGAGGATGCTCACTAGTTTTTATAACAAGTGTCAGTTTCCAAAATACCTTGTGAATGCCCACGGTATGTTATCTAGTGAAGTGTCACTAGTTTTTTTGAAAAGTATTTTTCGCTCAAATCTAGAAAATGTTCACTAGTTTTCAAATCTAGTGTTTTATATAATGTTCAGTAGTTAGTGAAGTTTCACTAGTTTTTTAAAAAGTGTTTTATGCTCAAATCGATCTCTATGCTCACTAGTTTTTATAATAAGTGTCAGTTTCCAAAATACCTTGTGAATGCCCACGAGATATTATCTAGTGAAGTGTCACGTGTCACTAGTTTTTTTGAAAAGTGCTTTTTGCTCAAATCTAGAGAATGTTCACTAGTTTTCATAACAAAGTGCCAATTTTTGTAAAGTTTTGGGTGTCCAAATCTGGTGGATGTTCATTAGTTTTCGGTGTCCAAACTAGTGAGGTATGACTTTCAATAACAATAGTAGAAAGCATACATAGAAATGGTATTGAGTTATGAACTGAATATTCATGAGATTTCAAGCTTTGTATTCTGCTATCAATTACAGCATGCCAATGGTATCAAACTCATAAAAGTGTAATAGAATTACGGGAAATTTATAGAAATGGTTCTCCTAGTTTCACCCGAATCTCATTTTCATCCTCCAAGTATTAATTGCAACTCTTTTGACCTTCAAGTTTGATTTTCGTACCAAGTTGATCCAATTGATAACGTCTGTCAGCCAAACTGGACCAAAAAAAAAAAGATTGATGGTAGACGTCATCAATTGAACCAACTTGGTACGAACTATAATGTCCAAACTGTCATTAATTTGATTTTTTTCATCTAGTTTGGCATACAAAAGTTATAAATTGGACCAATTTAGCACGAAAACTAACTTAAATGTCAAAAGAATTATAATTGATACTTGGAGGACAAAAATGAGACTCGAAAGAAACTAGGAGGATCATTTATATAAATTTTCCTAGAAATATTCTAGTGAGCATTCACGAGATTTTAAGTTATGAATATTGAAGCCGAACAGTTGGTGATTTTTTTATAAAAGCACAAAAGTAAATGACTAGTATTATCACCAAGCAACTATATATACAAGGAGGTTTGGATCAATTAGATCAACTAGTCCTCTTTTGCTATATTGGTTCTTCTATTAGGAATTTCGATGAACACATGGTGTGCAAAGTTCTTTAGTAAACTAGTGAACTCCATAGCTTTCAGAAGGGAACTTATCTCTCTCTCTCTCTCCCTCCACGGACTTTGTACCTCCTCTTCTCCTACCGCCGACTGCAACTTTCCGGCAACGACTCTACAGAAAGAAGGAAAATCATTGTTGTAGATCGCCGGAGTTGGTGCCGGTCACCAAACCTTCGTCTCTACTTCATTGATCGCCAGAGGTAGCGCTAAAAAATCACCAGTGGCCGAAGGTAGTCGGAGGACAAGGTAATAGTAAGGAAAAATAGGATTTAAAACATAAAAGTGAATTTTTGTCTTGCCGAAGATAGAAGATGGACCTTAGACCTTACTGTAACGATCCGAATTTTTGCCCTATTTTTTTTAATAAAGAAATTATTTTTAATCAAATAGTCTATAGTAATCGATTAATACTTAAAAGTGTAATTAGATTAAACTAGAACCTAGATTAATTTTTGGTGATTAAAATTAGTTTAGCATATACATTATTAATTACCTTGTAACTATGTATATCTGTGTCTATATATCTATAAAATAGATATTAGTAACCATCCCACAATTTATGAGATTATGCTCCCATCCCCTCTCCCTCATCTCTTTCGATTCTTTCTCACCCTCTCTCCACTTCCCATCCTCCCACATACCTACCCATACTTCCTATAACTCCCCCATCACCTCACATCCCCCTTAATCATCTCCACCTTTTCCCCTTCTTTCCCCATTTAATGAGAGAGAGAGAGAGAGAGAGAGAGAGAGAGAGAGAGAGAGAGTGTGTGTGTGTGTGTGTGTGTGTGTGTGTGTGAGTGAGTGAGTGAGTGAGTGCTGGGTAGTAAAGGAGGAGTAGAAGAAAATAAGAAAGAGGGAGGAGAAGAAAAATAAAGAAGAGCAGAGGAAGAAGGCACCACCACAAACTTCATTTTCGTTCATTCCACGTACCTGTTTTTATGACCATTCTCCTCCTAGTTAAATTCATTTTTAGGCTTAATTTGTTTTCTTCATGAAACTTGTAGAGGCTGTTGAGAGCTTCGATTCCAACCCAAGAATCACCCAAAACAGTCAAGAATTGATAGAGTCATCGCCATTCAAAGTTTGGTAAAATTCTCGAATTTTGATTTCCAGACAGATTCAGCGACCCTTCTAATTTTTCATTTTTCTCCTACTTCTTCACAAAAGTTGTAAGGCGTTTCAAGAGCTTCACGTTAGACACAAGAATCGTCCAAAACGATAGAGGGTTGGTCAAGTTATTTCAGTCCAAAGTTGCTGCTGGAATCCCGATTTTTCGCAGCTCAACGAAAACCCACCGGACTCCACGGTCAAGCTTTTTGTCCGGCCCGAGGTAGAATAATCGCTTCCCTACTTTCTCCGAAGTATATTTAGTTCATGTATTCTGATTTAAATGAGTTATAATGGAAGGAATCGAAACCACAGATTAAAACCTTGAAATCTAAACAATACTCTGTTTTTCCGGAAAACTCAATGTAAAATGCACAAATGTTGGACTGTTATTGCACCTAGACCCCTATAAGTTTTTAGTTTTCGAATTTGGCCCTGCACTATGTTTAGACTTAAATCTATTTCACTTTTGTTACATTAAAATGTTTAGAATGATGAATACTAATTGCATGTCCTTGCTAAATGTTAATGAAATCATAAAATGTTTAAGTAAACATTAGCTAACCTTACTATACGTAGTAAAATGATAATTTTGTGAAAAGGAAAAAAATAGATTAATTTAAAGTATATGAATTGACTAAGTCAGTAGCATGTACTTACAATTATAATAGTTACTCCAATAAAATCAATAAATGAACATGCTTGAGCAACAGAACTTAGTAACTCCAAATGCATCGGCCCAATCTCAATTCTTTATGTGTTTAAATATTTGCACCTATCGACTGTTATATTGTTGTCTCATTGAAATGAATCATGTTATGAATTGAGCTGTTATTGATTATATCATGTTGTATGTGCTAGAATGGACCTAGATTTACTGGGTGATTACAAGTAGTGATTCACGTATACGATGTTAAGTAATGGGAAAATGGTAATTGATAAAGTGTTGAGATGTGAGATTGTAGGATTGTGATTTGAGCCATGGCTATGGTAAGGGTAACCAATGGGGCCCTGTGTTGAAAAGGGTTACCTGCGGGGCCCGATGATAAGATATGTTGTGACACTAGCGTATAATAGGTCATGGAAAGTTTCTCTTCGAGGAAGGGAATGGGTCCCATGAGAGAGTTATAGTTAGTGAGACATTAATGTATGATACGTTATGGGAAGTTTATCTTTGGGGAATGGGTCCTATAAGATGGTTATAGTTAGTGTGGTGTAGTAGATATCCGACCCTAATGTATGATACGTTATGAGAGGACTCGATTCTCCTATTATGATCTTAAGTGAGAACATGCTAGGTACATAATTTAGGTGCGCTCACATAGGATCCTAGTACAGGATAAGCAAGAGGAAGGGTGGACCTATGAGACGGTTGTAGTTAGTGGATGTGAGAGGAAATGATCTTGTGGAGATGATCCTTAGATTTCATGTAAGTCGATGGATAATAAAGAAAAGGACGATGTGCTGTTAATCTGTACCTTTTGTATGTTATAAATTATTATATTGTTGATCAGCTAATTGTAAGGTAAGGGGTTAGTAGGGTTGAGATTTTCTACTGAGTTTCAAAACTCATTATAGTGCCATTGGGCTGGCTTTTCATGTCAGGTAATCCGGAGACCGAAGAACAGAATCATCTTCAAGATGATTATTATTAGGGTGAAGACCTCCCAACTGAGGAAAGGGAGTTTCTCGAGCTTTGGATGCCTTACTTTTAGAAGCTCTGTTAATTTAAAGTATTGTCATTTGAATTTTCAAAAGTGTTATCACATTTGTTAAACTCTGTTTTATTTCATTGGGTTGTAAGACAGTTAAGTAGTTTTGAAATTTGGTATTTGAGATTTCCGCTGTTAAACTCTGTTTAATAAAATTTCATTTCTTAAATTAGTTTTATGAATTATTAAATAAATTAGAAATAATTTAATTAACGTGTCCGAAAATCGGGACGTTACAGTTACAAACTATCATCAGTGGACACCACACTTTACAGAAAAAGTAAGTGGATTGGGCATTGGTGGGCATTGGTCAAACACATACAATGGACCTTACACCAATTCTCTTTAATTAAACAAACCCAATCAAAAACGGGTAAGCATGGGCTAGCGGCTAGCCTGCCAAAAGGAATAGTACTTAAAGATTTTCAAATTTGGCACTTAAAAAAGAGAGCAAAATTCGTCTTTATTTTGAATGCTACTACACTGGATTATGAATCTCGTTTTAAATTTATACAGTATTACCTTATTTAAGCATTTTCTTGTAAAAAAAAAGTTTGATAACTCGGGGTGTCTGAAAATTTCTTATAACTACGGAAAAGTTTAAGTAACATTGAAAATAGCTAGGGAGTGGATATTATTTTAGTTATAATAGTTATCAATATATCCATTTTAAGCAATCTCTAAACATGTCGTGGCAATCCGGCATAGTTTACATGTCTATTTTTTTAATATTTTTTAA
Organism: Rhododendron vialii; assembly: GCF_030253575.1. Lineage (NCBI taxonomy): Eukaryota > Viridiplantae > Streptophyta > Magnoliopsida > Ericales > Ericaceae > Rhododendron > Rhododendron vialii. The sequence continues at coordinate 23,729,342 of NC_080562.1, read as the reverse complement.
TAATATATTTAGGTTTAATTTGCTAATATTATTGAATTTTATTTCTAGTGTAGATTTATCTAGATCATAACCACCAAAAAATGAGAAAAACATATTTATTTATCAATATCTGATCATACTGAGATTTCGCAAACTTACAATTTTTCGCGTGTTATACAAGGTGATCGGTTCGGATAATAATTTTGGGCATGAGAATGAGAGGAGGATGAAAATTGAGAGTGTGGAGGGGTGTGGAGGGACGATATATGCAGAGGAGTTGATCCCCATGAGAAAATACTTAGCTGTGATGGGCTAAAATCCTACAGTTCGGGCCGAAATCGAAAGCGGAAACCCAATGATTATCTATGCGGGCCGTTCTGGATGATGTCACCTAACAGCGGCTCTGTTTTCAAACTGAAATTGCTATGGGTACACACTAGCTTGTACACTTGCAGGGCACAACTTTCAAACTTGTACTCGTCTTCTCTTTGTAGTCTTTGTTAGGGGAACTGAATTATTGACTATGATTAGGAATAATTTGGAAGACAATTTTACTATCAATTAAACAGACCCAATCAAAATCGGGCAAGTATTGGCTCGTTGCTAGCTAGCCTGCTAAATGGGATTGTATTTAAGAGATTTCGAATTTGGCACTTAAAAAAGAGAGCAAAATCCATTTTCATTTTGAATGCTACGTACTACACCAGATTATGAATCTTGTTTTAAATTTATAATATCTTATTTTAAGCATTTTCTTGTAAAGATAAATTATGATAACTCGAGGTGACTAAATATTTCTTATAACTATGGGAAAGTTTAAGAAACATTGAAAATAGGTAGCAGATATTATTTTAGGATAGTTATCAGTATATCCATTTTAAGCAATCTCTAAACATGTCATGCCAATCCAGCATAGTTTACACGTCTATTTGTTTTTATTTTTTTAATAAGATTTTTAGGTTTAATTTGCTAATATTATTTAATTTTATTTCTGGTGTAGGTTTATCTAGATAATAACCACCAAAAAATGAGAAAAACAGATGTTCTAGAATTTGAAAAGGTACAATAAAAACAAATATAACTCAGTACAGATCGAGGGTGGAAAATATTTCGTGCAGTTGTTCTTCGTGTTGACTTTCTATGCCACCAAGTGGTCGGTTCAATAAATAAGTAGTTGGAGTTCATCATTGAATGCTTAAGTTTTTATAACGTCTTGGTGGGGCTAAAATATTCGTTAGTCGCCATGGAACTTTAACTTTGATCCCGACAATGGTGCACGTACTGTTCACTTCAGTGGGATTTCGTGCAAATGGTTATGTGGTGCAAAATGCAATATTCCATTACCAATATATAGATCAACCTGTATATTTCCGTATCCATCTCTGGTATGGGGCTTTTTGCAATTTCGTCAAAACTTTTTGTTTTTTGTTTTTTTGATTTGCAAAAAGGGTGGGAGAGGACGACCAGCGTAGCAACCCCCTTGGGCATGATCATAGGGGCTTCCAACCCACTAGTGGAATGTTCGGTTCGAGCTATATATAGCTATTATCCGTGAGAGCAGACCGTCACCACAGCACCACCTAGGTACAAGATGGCATAAGCACCAATTAATATCAAACCACTGAAACTGAGAGAAGTCGAACAAATTAAATCCAAAACCAATATACTTAAAAGAAGGAAAATAAGTTCTTTTTTGGAAACTGATATTTCTTTTTGTACAAAGTTTCTTAAGAACAAAATGCTTAACAGCTAAATTCGCCTTCATTTGTGAACAAAGTTTCTTAAGAACAAATTAAGTTCTTAACAGCTATATCAATGGCCAACTATATACGTAGCTAATATCATGCGAATTGACTTTATTTCGAAAAAATAAAGCTAGAGTATGTCAATGGTGCTTAAACAAATTTAATTTGGCCTCAAGAAAGAAAACTTAATTTAAGTTTCATTTTACGTACAGTTCATGCCACTACCAGACATAAATGGAGAATCTCAAAAGTCAAATCATATTAAATTGGACCGGTTCCACTCACAAATCAGTTGACCCAACATTTCATACAAGTTTTGCATAGAACCCATGCAAATGATCGGAGTCGTTCAATTTATTTAAAACATGTTTTTAAGAGCTCCCGTAAAAAAAAATCAACTCATTCTGATATCAGTAAGTGCTTGATCGGTTCATTTAGTTGATTCCAATCAAATTTTACAGGATAAAATTGAATGAATCGATCAAACCATTGCAGATATCCGAATGAGTTGATTTTTCTTGAAAACTATTAAAAATATGTTTAAACAAATTGAACGGCTCCGATTATTTGCGTGGAACTCCGATTAATTTTGTGTTAAATATTTTGTAAGCGGAACCGGCAATCCGATAAGTATATTACTGTTTTTTCCCTTTCGGCATGTTGTAAGCCCAAAAGTTATAAATTGATGATTAATCTTGCTCAAGTTGCACCTGTTATTTTTTTAATTACTTTATAAACCGATGCCCGATGCAGATGCCATCTATGCACATATCACTAGAGAGATAAACAGAAATTATGAGTTGACAATTTTGCAATTATCAAACTTTTGTGCCAATGGCAATGTCAAACCGTTGACATGCTTATAATATGAAGCTTAACTCAAGGGCCTCAACCACCAAGCTTAACTCATTGGGCTTGTAACACCCCGATTTTTGGAAACATTAATTTAATAATTATTAAATATTTATTAAATAAAAAGAAATATAAAGTCATTACAAGTTAAAATCCTCCTTAAATTCAAATTCAAATTCAAATTATATAATAGATAGGGGAGGACACTAATTAAGGTAAATCTTCAAGGACACTAATTAAAGTAAATCTTCTACTTGTGCTGTTTTTCTTCCTCAATAAGTCTTTGATCCGCACCGTACTCGTTCATCTAATAATATTTCCCCTATATGTCTCCTAACTCTAGCACAAGATGACAGGACAACAAAAAGTAGCACCATGAGCAATTAGGTCCAATTGCTAACTATTATCCCTATGTCCTATACTCTAACAAAAATAGCATGTAACAGTTTATCTTTTCACAAAAATTAAACATCACAGAACTAAAGTGTCAATGTCTTTTCAGAGTTATCGTAATCGCAGCGTATTGTTAAGAGTGTCATCATTTTCCATTTGCTGAATTCGCTTAATTTCCATTCCACCAAGGTGTACTATGACCTCATAGTGCGCTATTGTAATACATGAATTGTGCGTGAGTCCGAAAATTTTTATTGTCTAGCAAAGTGAAACATAAATGTAGCTATAAAGCCTTTTTAAGCATCTTCTCTGCGGTCTCCTATATCAGAACTTTTTCACTATTCTTTTCTATCAAAAATTTCCATCGATCGAAAGTGATATATGCGGATCAAAAAAAAAAAAAAAAAATCGAAAGTGATATATGTGGGTGATATTACAAAAGTTTACACCAAAAAATAAAATATTACAGTGGACAAATTAACAGGCTGAGTTGCAGAAATATCAATCTCTTTAAAGAGATTCAAGCCCTCTACGGTAACAAACCGGTGCAGTAGAAAATCTCTAACTTGTCTCCTCCAGGATATAAACAGTCCAATAATTTATCGTATGGTTCATACCTATTCTGCACACGTAGGAGAACCCAAAGCTCCACAAAAGAACACCCTTACACTTTTTCCAAGACTCTCATGTACATATTAAAAACTCACCGACTAGTTTTTTAGAGAACAAAGATGGAGGGGAGAATTGAGTATGGAAATGCTAAGTGTTTTGGAGAAATCTTGGTATTACTATAGGCTTTATCTTTTGTTTTTTGGCTGAGATAACTCTTGCATACAAAACCACTTGTGCAGGCTATATATAGGCAAGAAAGAATCCAAATTATATCTATACCATTAAGGGCCTGTTTGGATGGAGTGAAAACAGGGGGGCAAAAATAAGAGGGGTAAATGGGGTGGGGCTCACTGTTGAGCCGGTGTTTGGGAACGAAAATTGGAGGGGTCTTAGTTTTCACCCCTTCTTCCTTTTCACCCATTTCAGGGATTCTCGGGTATAATTTTTGGGCACCCCTTGACCTCCCCAAATTTAATCCGGCTTTAGAGGGGAGGAATTTGGACGAAATCACCCTTGCTTATCCCCTTTCTCCAACTCGAAAAACTCCTTATTTAGTTTCAGAACTCTCTTAGGGTGCTTATTAAAAGGCCTTAGAACAAAAAATCCATTATGACCATTTAAGATAAAATGATCAGAAAAATAAGATCTTCGCACTGGTTCAAACGGATTGAAAATTGGAACACTTATTTTTTTTTACACCATTTATATATTAAAAAATATAGTTAAAAAAATTAAGTATTTCAATTTTCAACCCATTTGAACTGGTGCGAAAATCATATTTTTTTAACGGTTTTGCTATTGTCAGCCCAGTGGGCTGACGATAAACACACTAAAAGACAAGAAAAACACGTATTTCTGTGCACTTTTTACATCTTTTAATACACATTCACACACCTACTATCGTCAGCCCATTGGGCTGATTTTAGAATTTTCATTTTTTTAATTATTTTATCTTAAATGGTCATAATGGCTTTTTGGTTCTAAGGCCTTTCAACGATCACCCGAAAACTCCTTATTTAGTTTCAGAGCTCTTTTAAGATGCTCATTGAAAGGCCTTAGAGCCAAAAATTCATAATGACCATCTAAGATAAAATTATCAAAAAAATAAGATATTCGCACTGGTTCAAACGGATTGAAAATCGGAATACTTAATTTTTTAACTATGTTTTTTAATATATAAATGGTGTAAAAACGTTTTTTAATATAAAATTTTTAGAATAGACATTTTTTAATATTAATTTTTGAATTTATATACTTATTTTAATACGTAATCAAATTCAACACTGCATATGGACAAAATAGTCATTTGACAGCTTTTCCCACCATCCACCCCTTCTCATCCCCCCATTCTATAAACCATCCAAACAAAGTCAAATTTTATCTCCCTATTTAATACTCTATCCAAACCACATACTATTTTATCCTCCCTCCATAAACCATCAAAATTAATATCCCCTATTATTTTATCCCCCCTTCATATTTTTTATCCCCAATTTTTTACCTGCATCCAAGCGGGCCCTAATGACTAAATCTTTTAATCTCTTATAACTAGATAGATATGCTCCCGATTCTTTCTACATTTGCTAGATTTGTCCTTAGTTATCCAACACCCAAATAAAAGCAATGATCAGATATGATCTTGCAAGAGAATACATAAATAAATGTTGTGATTTTAAGATCAAATTTGATTCTATGAATGGATACCCAATTAAATGCTAAGATAAGAGCCTCCCACACAGATATACCCAATTTTTAAAAGTCTAGCACCAATATTGTGAGGGGAAGTTAATGTTAAAATATTAAAACATCCAACAATATATTCTAGGCTTTTAGTGCTTTCGCCTATCCGTTAGCTGCCAGCTGTTCACGACTCCTCCCTTCTTGCCTATTGAAGAATATTAACAGTAGCCAAATACTCCCTCCATCCCATTTTTGGGTCGTTTTCAATATTCGTGCAATTCTTGAAACTCTTATATCTCCCCAATTTATAATATATTTTATAATTTTAAAAACATTGTATTATAGATATAATCGAAAACTATCAAACAAAATTCATATTGCATATTTTTAGAAATTCATATTAAAAGATATAAGAGTTTAAAAAATGACACGAATATCAAAAAAATCTAATGAAAATGGGACAGAGGGAGTAAACCATTTTTGTCAACCAAACAAAATTACGCAATTGCTTACATCTCATGACCCTAGACAAGTTATGATTCAAAAAGATGCCTTTGCCACCAAATTATGTTGATCTTTACAACCTAGAACTATGATATAATGTTAAAAAAACCCATCAAGTTTAGGCAAGTCAACTCATCAATGCACATGCATATATTAATAAAAAATGGTTACGCATGTGCATTATGATTGGTCAATTATGGCCGTTCAAAAAAAATGATTGGTCAATTATGGATCGACGATTGAGAAAAGCGTGAGCAGGAAGAGATTGGCAAGGCCTAGAAATTGACTTGGCCAATTTCTTATAGATGGGGAAATATTTGAACACTTGGAAAGAATGAAACATGTGTACGAGAAAGAGGGTGAATTTCATTGGCCACTTGGTTTTGAAGGCAAAGATAGTTGTGAACAAATAGGGGTGAATGATTTTTGCACTCTATTTTTTCATACATGCACTTGAAATGTTGTTTTTAGGGTTTCAAATTACACAAATAAAAAGAACTGGATGATTCACTCCGCTTGGTTCCCATTTTTTAGAGTAACTTATTACTTTCGGCACAATTTCCAATAAATCTCTTTATCTCTCTCCACTCATTATCACTCATTATATCTAAAATTACTTTCTAAAATATAAACCAAACAAAGTGCACTTATGAAAATATAGAGTACGAAAATCAATTTCCCTAATAAAAAGTAGAGAAAAATATGTGGAAGTTCTTCTCTTACTAATTTTTGTGCTCTATGGCCAGTATGCCAATAAGATAATGCTTCTGTTTCCGAAAAAACAAGGCAAAAAATAGTTAGAGTCTTTTGACCAGTCTTCTGTGAAATCAATGCTTGTTTCATGTTATAGTATTTTTATACTTAAAAAAACTTACAAACAAATATATTGCAAAAAAGTTTACTCAGATTGTTGCGTGGGCACCTGTGGGTGGAATGGGGGATGTTGCTGTAGTGTGGTGATCTAGCCGTTTATCTCGAAAATCAACGGTTTGAATCTTAATCGAGCAATGGATAACTAAGATTTATATGTGCTCAGACTCAATCCAAATTGTTTGTGTTGAGATAAATGGCCGAATCGGCCACTCTACACAGTATAGTATGAGAGCACAGTATAGTTAGGGAGGTGCGCCACAGCATCGCCATTCCCCTATGGGTGTATATATCTGCCAAAACTGCCTCACTCTATTATGTAAGAAAAAGTTCACTCACATGCATGGTCACTACTAATGGCAGAACCAGAATATTCTAAATAGGGCCGGAAGTGCCGATAATTAAAAGTTAAATAAAAAATCTTTCTGCACTGTGTTTATATGCAGTATTTAGTGCAACAATTATAGATTATATGTAAGGGTAATACCCAAACAGGGGTTCCGGGAACCTCACGCTTACCTGCATGTCCGCTCCCGGTACTACTGATCAAGGAGTTCCAATGAGTTTGATCAAGCATTTAAAATCGATTCTTTTCAAGATGACAATGGTTCGATCAAGAACTTAATGATATCTGATCTAACTGATTTTTGATACACTTTTGTACTCGATGAGTTCTATAAAGTAAGTCGGAATGAGACCGAAGAGGACCATGCTCGCAAGGGACAGCCCGGTGCTGCATGCCCTTTAGAGGGGCAGCATCAACCCCAGATCCGTGTATAAGGTACTGCAATTATTACCGATTGGATAAATCCATTCACTTAATACCGTCACTAAATTCCACATATTTCCAAAACTCCAGTTAATGGCATCCCCGAATCTGCACTGTTTTCCGCCTTGGACCACATATCAGGGTCAACTCAGTAGAGAGAGAGAGAGAGAGAGAGAGAGAGAGAGAGAGAGAGAGAGAGAGAGAGAGAGAGAGAGAGAGAGAGAGAGAGAGAGAGTCCATTACCCCCAAAAAAAAAAAAAAGTCAGTCCCCTAGTCAACGGAATGGGGATTTAGAGTGGCGAAAGAAATGGAGAAAGCCAGACCAAAGCGATAGACCATTTCCATCTCCTTCCTTCTCTAGCTAGCTGATATGGATTCCTTTCCATTCATCTTCTCAATCTTGTTATCTTTTTGTGCTATTGTATCTTGTTCTTCTCCAACGTCAGATTTTATATTATATCCAAATTTCACTGCTTCAAGTCTCCATTTCATTGATGGTTCCGTTGGCTTCTTAACCTCCCTTAACGGAACGTTCAGAGCAGCTATCTCAAGTCCAGGTGGTCAAGGAACCATCTTCTATTTGTGCATCGTTCACGTGCTTTCCAATACCATTACCTGGTCTGCTAATCGTGACGCACCCATTTCTAGTACAGGAACCATGACTCTTTCTGTAACTGGAATTGTAATCACAGATCAAGGCAGCAGCATAAAATGGTCAACTCCTCCGTTAAATTCTTCGGTCTCGTCTCTACAGCTAACTGAGACTGGGAATCTTGTGTTACTCGATCAATATAATGCTATTCTTTGGGAAAGTTTTCGCTATCCAACGGATACAATTGTGATGGGGCAAAAATTGCCCGTAGGGGTATTCCTATCCAGCGCGGTATCAAGTAGTGACTTGTCAGTTGGCGGTTACTGGCTTTCAATAACTGCCTCTGATGCTTTACTGCAGTGGCAGAATATGACTTACTGGAAGCTATTGATGGGTGCCGCAGCTTACACAACCTCGAGTTACCCGGTGGAGTACATGGCGATGAACCAAACGGGTCTTTATTTGTACGGTAATAATGGTTCTGCAGTTGTAATTCAGGTGAACTTATCTATATCAGATTTTGGGATTGCCAAGTTAGATTATTCTGGCCAGTTCAGTGTTAGTAGCTTATCTGGTACTAAGTTCAACAAGGTATTCACGGGGCCAGATGATAAATGCCAAATCCCATTCATATGCGGAACCCTTGGCTTGTGTAGTGACGATGTTGATAATCACATATGTTCGTGCCCATCCAACTTCCATTTCAGTTCACAGAGCCAAAATCAAACTGTTTGTGTGCCAAATGACAGTTCTTATTCGTTGTCAAATTCGTGTAATTCAACTGATACCAGCAATACGGGTAACTCCTCGTTTTCATATTTGAGCCTTGGCTATGGTATCGACTACTTTGCTAACGATTTCACGAGCCCTGTGAAGTACAGTGTAAAGTTGTCTGCCTGTGAAGATCTCTGCTCAATGGACTGTTCCTGCTTGGGAATTTTCTATGACAACTCATCAAGTTCATGTTATTTGCTTCAAAACCAGCTGGGATCAGTTATGTCAACCGCCAGTAGCAATAATGATCGCTTGGGTTTTGTTAAAACAATAGTCAGGCCTTCGCCTGTTAATAGTGAGCAAGCACTTGAGTTTCCCAAAGTTGCTCTAGTGTTGTTGCCTTTCATTGGGTTCTTCCTTTTAGCTGCTCTTGGATTCTTCTTGTGGAGAAGATATACAAGCTCTAAAACTGAGAACTTAAATCTCAACAGTCAGGCCATTCCTTTTTCGGATGACTTGGATGGCTTCTCCATCCCAGGATTACCTATAAGATTTGAGTATGCAGAACTCGAGGCGGCAACTGATCAGTTCAAGAATATTATAGGGTCAGGTGGGTTTGGTGCAGTGTTCAAGGGTACACTCCCCGATAAATCACATGTGGCGGTGAAAAAGATCACTAATTTTGGTGTTCAAGGGAAGAAGGATTTTTGCACTGAGATAGCCATCATCGGAAATATTCACCACGTCAATTTGGTTGGGTTGAGAGGGTTTTGTGCTGAGGGGAGAGAAAGGCTTCTGGTTTATGAGTATATGAACCGTGGATCCTTAGAGCGCACCCTCTTTGGGAATGGACCAGTCTTAGAATGGAAAGAAAGAGTTCAAATAGCACTTGGAACGGCACGTGGACTTGCGTATTTGCATAGTGGGTGCCAGCAGAAGATCATCCATTGTGATATCAAGCCTGAGAACATACTCCTCCACGACCATTTCCAGGCCAAAATCTCCGATTTCGGGCTGTCTAAACTTCTGAGCTCTGAACTATCTGGTTTATTCACGACAATGAGAGGAACTCGTGGGTATCTTGCTCCTGAATGGCTTACTGGCTCTGCGATCTCTGACAAGGCTGACGTTTACAGTTATGGAATGGTTTTACTGGAAATTCTGAGTGGAAGGAAAAACTTCTCTTTGCAAAGGCGAAGCGAATGTATGAAGGATGAAGGTGGTGGTGGTGGGTACTCATCATCTTCTTCAGGACAAGGAATTGTTTATTTCCCCATTTTCGCTTTAGAGATGCATGAACAAGGAAGGTACATGGAACTTGCAGACCCCAGGCTCGAGGGGAGAGTCACTAGTGAAGATGTGGAGAAGTTGGTGCGTGTGGCTCTATGTTGTGCGCATGAGGACCCGACACTTAGGCCAAATATGGTTAGTGTTGTTAGCATGTTGGAAGGTGATATCCCTTCAGGTCAGCCGAAGTTGGAGTCGTTGAACTTTTTGCGATTTTATGGGCGTCGATTTGCTGAGGCAGCTTGTACGATAGAAGAGAATAATGGGGAAGTTGATGTTATATTTCCACAATGGAGTGCTTCTTTTACCAGTTCAAGGAGTAGCTTGCCTCTTAACTCCTCTCGGATATCATCATAGCAAATTAATGTCAGGGCCTAGAGAGTATCGAATGACTAATTAAGCTTTGTAAAATTATTTATGCATTTTTACTGTGGATAAATAGTTTTACCGTCAAATAGTCGTCATGTTCTTCAATGTCATTACACTTTATTTTTGTGTCGTGTACGTGTAAAGACATTGTTTATCAGTTGATGGTTAGACCTGATTGCATGTAATGTTTCTATATATCTAGACTTTGTTTTTTTACTCTTTACTTGGGGAATTTCATAGTATACTCTATCTAGGTAGGTCGTCGATCGTCGGAAGGCAATTAAGGAAGGACGGAAACCCACTTCGACTATATTATCATGATAGCAATAACCCCATATATGTAGATGATTCATAGGTACACAAGGTGGTTTTGATGTGCTACGACTGCTTATTGGGTGCTATAAGTTCTTTGCCATATAACATATGCCTTTTGGTACGTGTCCATTCAGCTAGAGAATTTGTTGTCCTTCGTTTAGTAAAGTGAATTTGTAGTTCTCTTGTCCATCGATACATTCCAAACTCTAACTTTTTCCTTACTCTGTCACTTACATTTGAACCTTGAAGACAATTTGTGGAAACATTGATCTTCAAAGTAGAATTGAAAAGATTTTATAAATATTATTCAAGTCCCAAAGTAATATGTATTTTTGGTGTGTTTTTGTTGGTACAATCCAAAGTACTAAGTATCATCTGATTATTTGTCAGCAAAACATAGAAGTTGAAATTACATATATTGCATGTCGTCGAAAAAATACAACTCTGTAAGAATGAGTTAAAATCAGGTGAAATTCCACGGAAACCTCCTAATGTTTAAAATCGTTCATACAGTCTTCCATCTATATGAAATGAAAAATATTGGCTGACTCTATTAATAGAATGAGAAGGAATGACGATTCTACCTCTTAAAAATTGCCCACAATTAATGACCCCCTTATTTATAAAAATCGCCAATGCTAATACCCTCATCTATAAAAATGGACCACACTGACCGAATACACTCCTCTTTCCTCTTTGTCCTCCCTCTCTCTTTCTCTACTACCATCATCTACTCACCACCCCTACATCTGGGTTGTAGAGGGAACTAATTAAAGAATTGAACCCCTCTCTCTCATCCATTGTTTGTACATACGCACCATCATTCTCCCTCTCTCTCTCTCTCTCTCTCTCTGGGTACAACCTTTTCCCAAATCTCAATTAATAGGGTCAACTATGAATTGGAAAATAGACTTGAGCGATTGCTTCTCTTCGTCCCTTGTCCTAAAACTTCTTCACAGCCAATCCCAAAGCAACACCAATACCATTTGATCTCATTCCAATCAAGCATGTTAGATATGAGCTGAAAACTCAATAAAAAAATTTGCTTTGATTTATTGGCGATTGATGTCAATACTGTATTTGGTTGCTCCTAAAGTGTTTGAAAGATTATTTTAATTTGTTAAAGGGATTGAAGAAATAGAGAACTTGGCTTGATTTTTTCTTTTCTTCTTTTTTTTTTTTTTTGGGGTTGGGGGTGTTTAATATGTACATATATTCGTCCAATTTGAACAATTTTCATTAATACTTAATGGTCTTTTGACAAAAGGATGCATATTAGTTAATGATTATAGATGAGGGAGTCTGTATGGGCAATTTTAAACATTAGAGAATCTCTGTAAGAAACGAGCATGAATGTGGGGGTCTCCGTGGAATTTCACTTTAAAATCACCCATCAAATAAGTACGTGCGAAGAATGAAACTTTTTCATGTGACGCCCTCGATTTCCAGCATAATTAACAATACCATTTGAAATAAAAAAAAATTCTTACAATAGTACATACACACCCCAAAATACAATACGGTACCCAATTCCACAAACTTGTCCACAAATATAACAATACAAAATAGAAAATATATAACAATACGGTTTAGTTTACAAGGATAATAAAGTACTCTCTAAAAATAGCTTTAAACCATACATCAGCATGCACTCCAAGCACTCCATGACAATGACCTATGTTGTACCTGAAAATAGTAGGGTTGAGCAAACACGTGCCTAGTAGAGAAATCTATATGCAAGTTATACGAAAATACAATGAGTTATACATCCAGAGTGGTGAACTACGATGGATATGCCCAAGGTACATATGACTATCAAAGAACAACGTGCTATGGCCAAAGGACTCTAGATATCCTATGTGCAATACTCATCAACTCATATGTCTAACTAGAACCATTAACTTTCCCACATCAATCATAATAAACCAAATAACAAGTTCACAACCGTTTTACCACATCACAAATGATTCCACAATCATTTCTCACTTTCTTTATCATTCGTCATCAAATTCCTTTTCCCATAGATAATTTTCTTTTGCTTTCAAATATGTGTAATATAGAGAAATATATGACCTTTAATGGTTAAACTCCGTTGATTCAAGCTTGAATAGCCGGAGTCTATTAATTCTGTACACGAATACTGGAAACCATTGATTCACTTAAGAATAGCCGCAAGGTTTTTAATAAAAATCCTTTTCCATGTGAATTTGATTGTAGCTCAATGAACCATCAATGAATGATACGACTTGATCATGTCCAGTAGTGGCATCGACCATGAGCTTAGGTATAGGGAGTGGAAAGTTGTCTTTCAGACAAGCGTTGCTCAAATTGCAAAAATCGACACAAACTTGGATTTGCCCATTTTTCTTCTTCACTGACACGATGCTTAAAATTCAAGCAGGGTACTTGACTTCTCGAATGAAACCAGTTTCGATGAGTTTATTGACCTCTGCTTCGATTTTGGGGACCAAATCTGGTCAAAAGTGTCTTTGAGATTACTTGATAGGTTAGATGTTGTGCTTCACTACTAGATGATGGACTACAACTCGCAGGTCTAATCCATGTATTTCTTTATAACTCCAAGAGAAGACGTCCCTATACTCGCGTAGAAGCCCAATGTAGGCAATTTATTCTTCAAGGGTGAGCAAAGCGCTGATGTATGTTAGCCATGGGTCATCTTTAGTCCCTAGATTGATCTCTTTTAGATCATCAACAATGGACCTTACTCCTTCTTCTAACTTTGGTGGAGCATCTTCAACATCTTCTTCTACTTAAATTTCATTATTTCATTACAAATTGTCATCATATGGAAGGAGCAAGTGAGGGACTCTTCATCGAGGCAACAATCCAATTCCTTAGAAGACACTTTGATCAGTACCATAGTTTGTCGCTTTACTCTTAACAATGCATCATCAGCTGCCACGATGAGTAGTATGGCACTACATGCAAGAGGGTATTTTATTCTTCAATTTCTTGTTGTATTTTGACAAGAGAGCAGTCCTCCATTTTGAAGCTTTCTCGATGACAATGCTTGAAACACCCAATCGACTATGGACAGACTTCCGAGGAGCTGTTGTTGAAGATACCTCATTTGGCAGACTCAATCTACTATGAATAGACTTGCAAAAGATAGAAGGTGCATGGCTTTAACTTGGCGGCTCTAATCGGTTTTGAACGAATTTTCTTGTGCTAGACGATGACACAACTTCCCTTTGGGGTGTCAATCTATCAAAGTCTGACACTTGTGATTTTGGAGCACTTGAACAATCAAAGACAGATGTCTTTAATGACGTTGATGAAGTACCTTTTTCTGTCGTTATGGAGTTGTGGGTTACCATAGCCTCGGGTGGATCGGGGCGGTTCGAAAAATAATGTTTTGAATTTGAAAAATTGAAGAGTCGGCATCCGGATTTGAGATTCACCATCTGAGTAACCATTTTGATTGAAAATGGTTTTTGAGTTTGAAAACCAGAGATTGTTTTTGGGTTCGGAAGGCATATTACGAGAGGGGAAGGGTTTTACGGCACCCCTCTCGCCCGACACGGAGTTAGTCTCTACTCAATGTTTGTGGGATTTCGTCAAAAATATTTCATTTCATGAAAACAGTTAGCAAGTATTTACAGGTACAACAAGTGAAGTGTATACATGTGTCTGTCTACAGGATGTAACAACAGTATGATATAATATGAATGATAATAGAAAATGAAACTGGTATCACTAAGATCGCTCCTGAGCGCTCAGGACAGGTCTCGAGCGCTCAGAAGCACCACCATGCTCCTACAAAACAGATCTTAACACTTTTTGACAGTAAACAGAATATACAAAATACAGATATATGGATCAAAGTAATATTTAGGCAAGCTGCTCAATGATAAACTCAAACAAACAAGAACGGGCCTTGAATATCCAAGTATCACTTCCTTGTAAACAGAAAATGAACTTAACTGAGCTTTGGAAGGATCAGTGCACACCCAATATCTTCAAAAACATCTTAAATGAAACAAATAATGGAAAATTATGATTTTTGGGGTGTCTCAGCACTCTTGAGTTCTTAAGAATGGTCCCTAGAGCTCAAGAGTGAGCCCATATATATATATATATTATATACAGTTCTTTTCATATCCGGTCGTCCGGATTTTATTTGGTCCGGATTTGGGGGCCCCCCATTGCTGTGGGAATAAAATAGAAAGAAAAAGACCCCACTGCTGTGGGGAAATAAAATAGAAAGAAAAAAGACCGCAGCCTCCTTCCAGCCCCATTCGTTCCACAACCAGAGAGAGAAACAGAAAAAGGGAGGGCGACTGTGTACAAACGGCCCGATCGTAGACGACGAACATAAGGTCTCTCTTTCTCTCTCGTTCTCTCTCTCTCTCTCTCTCTCTCTCTCTCTCTCTCTCTCTCGTTCTCTCTCTCTCTCTCTCTCTCTCGGTTCTCTCTCTCCCAGTTCTCACTGATTTTCGAAACCCTAACTGTGATTGTAGGGGCTAATTTCTATGATTTGTACACAGAGGCGACGATATACGAGTCACCCAAGTGAAGACGAAAAAGGACGACCCAAGCTAAGGTGTCTCCCTCTCTGCCTCTCGTTCTCTTTATCTCTCTCTCGTTTTCTATGATTGTCGAAACTCTAATTCTGATTTTAGGGCTAATTTCTGTGATTTGTACACAGAGGTGACGATATACGAGCGAAGATATACGAAAATCCAAAGCCGAGATCAGCCCTAAGGTCTCTCTCTCGTTCTATCTCTCTCGTAGTTGTTGTCAGTGAATTTTTTGCATTATTTCGGATATACGAGCGAATGATTCTGTTTTGGCGATATGGGAAAAAAAAAGAGTTTCTGGAGATGTCCTCACTGATGTTGGAAATTGGAACTGTTTCTTATAAATCAAAGATGATAATTTGTGCTAGGACAATTAAACCGGTTACTATTTGTACTAGTTGAAAACAAAACGATTATTTGGAATGGTTTTTGTGTGCCACTTATGCTGAATTTTTTATTTTTTTTGGTAATCTTTGAGATAATGTCTGCAATTGGTTGTCATTGGTAGGTTACCCATAAGTAGCTCAGAAATTGATAAAATGGAAGAACAAGATCGAACCAATATTGATCCAACCCCCTTGTTTAGAGCACCACCACCGAGGTATCTCTTTCCCTCTCTCAAAAATTTGTTGCATATTATAGCATAAAGGGAGACACATAGACTGGTATTTGTTGTAATTGTTTGTTTGCATGTTAGTAATTGTTTTGTATTTTGATTTTTAGAATGCAATCTTTGGATGACATAGCAGTATCACCGTCACCATCCCAACCGTGTCAATCATCTGTGAATTCTTGTCAAGAATTTTATACTCCTCAAGTTAAAAATGAAGTGATACCGAAAATTGACCAATAATTTCTCAAATTAGACGATGTTTGGGAATTTTACAACGAATATGCTAGACAAGCTGGATTTAGAGTCCGAATCAATTCTAGTAGGTTGGGTGAGAATGGTAAAGTAATGAGGAAGGAGTACGTTTGTTTTAAAGAAGGGGAGAGAAAAAATTCTAAGGCCACTATACGACGTCGGGGTTTAACTAGAGAGAAATGTGGTGCAAAACTTGCTATCGTAAGAAAAGGTGAAGTGTTTGTTGTATCAAAATTTGTCGAGGGTCATAACCATGAGCTTACAACGCCAAGAAAGGTGCATTTATTAAAATCTCATCGCCGAGTATCTGCCGCACAAAAAGCTTTAACGCAACAATTATCTGCTGCTAATGTGCCAACTTGCCAACAAATGAGTATTTTTGAGTTGCAAGCGGGGGTATTGAAAATGTTGGATTTTTAGCACGAGATCTTTACAATGATAAAAGAGATAGGAAGAATGTAGTACATGGTCATGATGCGAACATTTTGTATGAGCATTTCGAGATGGAACAACAAAAGAATCTGGGCTTTAGGTTCACATTTGAGAGAGATGATAAGGATAAAATGATTCATTGTTTTTGGGCAGATGTGACATCTAGAAAGTAATATCAATATTTTGGGGACGTGGTAGTGTTTGATACTACGTACTACACAAACAAATATTCCTTGATATTTGCACCTATATTGGGGGTCAACCACCACAGGCAGACAACACTTCTTGGGTGTGCGTTCTTAAATGATGAAAAAACTGATTCGTTTGTGTGGCTCTTCAATGAATGGTTAAAAGCGATGCCAGGTGGACCACCCAAAATGATCATAACTGATCAAGATCCGGCAATGACAAGAGCAATTGCTTCTGCTCTTCCAAATACATTTCATCGATATTGTATTTGGCACATTGTGAGCAAATTTTCTGAAAAATTGGGTGCACTGTCATATAAAGAACATTATGATGAGTTGAAGAATTGTATATGGAATTCTGAAACACCTGGAGAGTTCGATGCAAGATGGGCAACTATTGTAGGAAACTCTAAGTTGTCTAGTAATAAATGGTTGCAGGACATGTATGAAATTCGTGATAGATGGGTTCCCGCATATACGAACCACATGTTTTCTGCCCACATGACTAGTAGTCAACGGGCTGAAATTTCTCATTCGTTTTTCAAGAGGTATGTGTCCAAAGAAAATTCAATGATGAATTTTGTGACGCGATTCAATAGGGCACTTGCCAAAGTCCGACATAATGAATTGAATTTGGACCATAAAGATGTAAATGAGAAGCCTCTCTTGAAAACCTTGTGGGCAATGGAAAAGAAAATGAGTGAAATATATACACGGAGCATATTTGAGAGGTTTCAAGAGGAGATCTTTCAAATTAATGCGTATGTGGTTACGTTCATACGCGAGAATGAACATTGCTGTTTGTGGAATGTTCAGAGAGAAGAAACAGAAGGTGCGAGAACCCGTGAGATTTCGGTGGATAAGTCATCCAACCTTGTGAGTTGTAGCTGTAAGTTGTTTGAATTTGATGGAATTCCATGTCGGCACTTGTTGGCGTACCTTTTTAGAATGCAAATTAGGGAACTCCCTAGTGAATACATCTTGCATAGGTGGACGAAAACAGCAAAAGCGGGCAGGGTGATGGATGACTTAGGTAGTGGTGTGAAAGAAATATGGAACAGTTCACTTCTTGTGAGGCGACAAGGTCTCTTCCAACTTGCTTGTACAGTTATCGATGATGCTGTATTAGATGAAGAAAAAAGTGAAATTGTGCGAGAAGCTTTGGAATCTAGTCAAATGAAGATTGCATTGATGAGGAGTTCTCGCCAAGATGGTTCAACGAATCGTATCCAAGTGCCGCCTTCTCTCGGAAGCCAACATAGTTTGAAAGAACCACTTCAAGTTAGGGCAAAGGGTTGTGGTAAGCATTTGAAAGGAGGAAAAGAGAAGGCCGTCAACAAGATGAGGAAATGTAATGGTTGTGGGTTAACGGGACAATCGCATGACAAAAGGAATTGTCCAAAACTTATGAACATGTAAGTGGATGTTAATTTGTACTATGAATTTCATTGTTTATACATGGAATACATCTTAATTGTTGTCTTATTTTATTAGGTCTTCACAAGATGTTAGGTTGAGTGATGACGAGGATGATGACACTGATGACGTTGACGATGAGTGTAAGTGTTTGTGATACATCTACGTTTAATTGTTTTCTTGTTCTTGTCTTTTGTTTCGTCCATTCATGTTAGTATTTTTTTTGGGTTGCAGGATGGATTAGTGATTGAAGGAACAGATGACACCATTGTCCGATTACGAGTAATGAGAGAGAATGTTTTATAAGAGTAATGCAGGACACTATAATTTTGTTGATTTTTTAAAATTCTCATGCTTGTTTGTGTAGTACATTTGGTTCGTGGGAATTGATTACCAAGGTCTTATGTTTCCCTGCCATTTTGAATGTAGTTGTTTTGTTGTGACGAAAGAGGCTGTAGACATGTAAAAGTGTTTTACCAATTTGCTTTAAAATATGATTTGTCATTAGCGGTGGAAGGTTAGCTTATTATTGGTTTTTAAATTTGGTTTCGGAAACATCTCAAAACAGATGGAAGACAGATGGAGACTTTATTTGTGTTTGTGGGAATAGAATTTTTTTTGAACAGATTCCGAGATTCTAGCTTATAGAAGAAGTTATTTTTTTAGTCTAAAGTGTGATTTTACTAGCTTATAGAAGAAGTTAGGAATTTGTAAAACATTTTTAGAAATTCCTAATTGCCAACGTGCAATATCAGCCTGCAAGAAGTGCCTACTCAATAAGGCTATGTTTGGTATCACTTTCACTTTCTGTTTTCTATTTTCTTTTTTAGAATTTTTAAAAACTGGACGTGGAAGTATGTTTGTACGTCTATTTTCATTTGCGAAAAGATAGAATGACTTTCAAAATTTCTAAAAATTGAAGAAGTAGCAAAACTGAGCTTCCGCTATTTCTAAAAGCAAAAACCGGTTGCCAAAAAGTTCAATCAAAACAAAGGACGAAGTAATGAAAATTTCCAAGCAAAATCAAGAAGCAGATGAAGACCCAAACTTCTATGATGGAGAGAGAGAGAGAGAGAGAGAGAGAGAGAGAGAGAGAGAGAGAGAGAGAGAATCTCCAAACCCACAGGCCACATGTGACCTCCTCCACCACATTATCTATGCACATGTCCTTGTTTTTGGCATGAAAAAAATGGAACAAGGCTCTACTTGCTTCTTCTTCTTTTTTTGGAAAATAAGTTGACACAAACGTGTTTTATGTTTTTACTTTTTTTGAGAAAAAATAAAAATTGATTTCAGCGAATAGGAAATAGGAAATAGAAAAGTGGCAGCGTTACCAAACATAGCCTAAGTGAGTTGCAATTCTAATTCCATGTTCAGGTTCTAATTCCATTTTCAGGTTTATCAAAATGTACATTTGGAAGGCCCGCGAGATGTAATATTGTGGCTGCAGTGGTTTCTATTGCCATAGAATAACATGATAAAAAATGGACACTAGACACAAGCACTTGTACAGTTAGCTAACAGATACCAACTTAGTTCAGTCCAATACAAATTGACAACTAAAGTTTCAAACAATATGAAAACATACAACTCAATATAGGCCATGACATCCTACTGGTTACAACAATTACCAACAAATAGAAATTACATTCACTTAAGAAGTGCAATGATAGCCACTACAAAGGCTAACCCACTTAAGAATTGAAATACAAACAACATGTGCTTTAAATTAGCCACGGTGACTTCAATGGCGTCAAGGCGTGCATCATTCTTGACCAGTTTCACATCTGCTGCAACATGTGGGTTGGGTTGGTGACACTCAATTGGATAGCACCACTCCCACATCTTGCATTTACCTTTATCCTTTGAATTCTTTGGACACCTGTGGTAGAGCCTTCCAGGATTCTTTTCTGACTCTGAAATGTGCACAGCAGCTCTCAATCCACACCAACATGTCTTGTTTTCAAATGTAGGGTGACGAGATTGAATGGTACTCCTGTTGCTTGAACTGGACATGACTATTTTAACACAGTTACTGCACACACTCACACAATGTATACACACACTCATACTCACACAATGTCGACACACACTCATACAAATGTCCAACACAACTATAAACTAGAAGTAACTCATTACAAATTTAGAGAGTTTTGGCTCAGAAAATTTTCATCATAGCCAAATAAAGTGAGTCAAATAAACGAAATGTTCAAGACACCACATTTTTAAGGCACTAAGGCGGCGACATTAGTTGTCAATTGACCATCTAATGTTTCCAAGCCTTAGTACACATTGCATGTTAATATATCGTCATAGCCAACAAATAGGGCAAACCAATCTAGAAATAGGGACAAACTCTCTCAACGGCTCAGAAAATTTTCATCATAGCCAATTAAAGTGACTCAGATAAATGAAATGTTCACAACACCACATTTTTAAGGCACTAAGGTGGCACCATTACTTGCCAATTGATTATCTAATGTTTCCAAGCCTTAGTACACATTATATATACAGTTCTTTTCAGATCCAGTCGTCCGGATTTTGGTTTGGTCCAGATTTGAGGCCCCCCACTGCTGTGGGAAATTAAATAGAAAGAAAAAAGACCCCTCCAGCCCCCCTCCAGCCCCATTCGTTCCACAACCAGAGAGAGAAAGATAAAAAGGGAGGGCGACTGTGTACGAATGGGCGACGATGTCCAACACAGTTACAAGTAGCTCATATAACAAATTTAGATAGGCGATTTTGGCTCAGAAAATTTTCATCATAGCCAAATAAGGTGGCTCAGATTAATAAAATGTTCAAGACACCACATTTTTAAGGCACTAAGGCGGCAACATTAGTTGCCAATTGACCATCTAATGTTTCCAGGCCTACGTACACATTGCATGTTAATTTATCGTCATAGCCAACAAATAGGAGCAAACAAATCTGAAAATAAGGGCAAATTCTCCCAATGGCTCAGAAAATTTTCATCATAGCCAACAAATTGGGGCAAACTCATACAAAATCCAATCCGAACCATAACAAAATCCAGCCGACTGAACCTGAAAACAACTGATATACAGATCACAGTTCAAAATCATACACTGATAACACCAAATAAACACCACTTCAAAATTATCTGGCCAAAATCAGCATAAGTTACACACAAAAACCAGTCCAAATAGCAACTTATCATAAGAAAATTCAACGGCTCAGACACAAATCCAGACCATAAATGCCCCAAATCGGATATCATACATACAACCCCAAAATACTGTTAGGGTTTCGAAAATCAATCAATTAGTAGAAATCAGCCTTCCCGATGTCCAAAGAAATCACCACACAAACAAATCACAGAAATCAGGCCTTGTTCTTCATTTAGGGTTTCGAAAATCGAAGATCTTCTTTTACGGTTTTGAAAATCATAGAAAACGAGCGAGAGAGAGAGAGAGAGAGAGAGAGAGAGAGAGACATTAGGGCTGATCGTAGCTCTGATTGTTCGTCGTCGGCCATCCCGAGATCGACCGAAACCACACAAAAAATCACACAAATGAGTTCGAAAATCAGTGAGAACCGGGAGAGAGAGAGAGAGAGAGAGAGAGAGAGAGAGAGAGAGAGAGAGAGACCTTACGTTCGTTGTCTACGATCTGGCCGTTCGTACACAGTTGCCCTCCCTTTTTCTGTTTCTCTCTCTGGTTGTGGAACGAATGGGGCTGGAGGGAGGCTGGGGTCTTTTTTCTTTCTATTTTATTTTCCCACAGCAGTGGGGTCTTTTTCTTTCTATTTTATTCCCACAGCAGTGGGGGGGCCCCAAATCCGGACCAAATAAAATCCGGACGACCGGATATGAAAAGGACTGTATATATATATATATATATATATATATATATATATATATATATATATATATATATATTGTTTTTTATCTAACGGTTCAAATAACAACTGCTCAAATCAAGTCCTTCTCGGTCATTTTTTTTGCCAATTTCTTACGGGTACCCTTAAAATCGTGTTCTGAACACATTAAGCGGCTTGGATCATCGAAATTCGATCGGGAAAGGCGACAAAAGGGGAGGTCCGCATATAAGGTCCTCATTTTAAGGTCCTTACCTGAAGATTTCCGTATATATATACACACACACACACCACGGATCAAGTGAGGGATCCCTCACTTTGTTAAAATGCAGGACTCTCATTTCCTGATCAAATTTTAAAAATCTGAACTGCTCAATGTGTGCAGAATGTGATTTTAAGGGTCGCCACGAGAAATCAGCAAAAAAAATGACCTGGAATGGCTTCATTCGAGTAATTTTTTTTGAACCGTTCAATGAAAATTGCTCCGGTGAAGCCCTTCCTAGTCATTTTTTTTTTGATTTCTTGCGGGGACCCTTAAAATCACGTTCTGATCACTTTGAGTGGCTCGGATCATTGAAATTCAATCGGGAAGGGGAGTCCCGCACCGTAAGAAAGTGCGGGATCCCTCACCGGAACCGGACTGTATATATATTCCGTTTGCTCTTATTGTTAAACTAAGATCAAAAGAACTTATAACCAGTATGAAGAACTGGTATAAGCCCTTGATCTCCCTCAGAGGTGGAATAACTTGGAAAAACCAAGTTTATACCTTTTCTTGGCTTGAACTTGACTTCTTGGATGGATTTGAAGACTGAAAATAGGTTGATATGGTATGAAAATGAATTCTTAGATTTGTCTAAGACTTTTGGATTTTCTGGTGTGGGCTACCAGCCCGGAAAAATTCTCCGTCTCTCTTTTTGTATTTTTAGTTTACAAAAAGGGGAAAAATAATTGGTTCGAGAGTCGCCACCCAGGTTTTGAAAAGAATTATCACCCAAGAAACTATTTATTGAAAAATGTGACTCTTTTGCCCTTTTAAAAACGTTTTGGTCTATTGAAAACATAGAGTTTTTGGGTTTCGGAGCCAGGTTATGAGGGAGGAAGGTTTTATCTGGAAAAGCACCCCACTCGCCCGATAAAATCGATCTCTACTAATATTTGTGGGATTTTGAAAATCATTTTATTGCTTAACTTTTAATGCCACATAAACAGTTATATCACGTAAACAGTTTTAATTGCAGAAAATATAAACAAAAACAGGCATGCTTTTGAATTTAAACATTTATGTAGGGAGGTATTCCCGAACACATACATTTAGTTGTCGAACACGTGATATTCGGGAGCACGTGGTAAATATGACAGGACTTACCGTCAGGCAATATGGTGAACAGCGATATGGACCAATGATATGGGAAGTCATTGATCCATGCTGTCTGTTCGGCAAATTAAGGGCCAAGTTACATGTGAAGTAGATGGTCCAAAGCAGACTGTTCGGTTATAAAACAGCCGAACAGATGAAGCAAAGAACCAAGCACGTGATACGAGGGATCACGGGTTAAAAAGCAATGCAAATGGTATGTGGGACCATAGTTTGAATATAGACAGGACAGTCATCATGGTAAACTAACTGTTCAGCAGATAGAGACATTCTGATTACGTTAGGACCAAATTACATGTGAAGTAACTGGTCCAGGAAGTCTGTTCGGCAACGAGATGGCCGAACAAAAGAAAGAACTTCAGTCAAAGTATTGGAGCATAGGGAACATTCTGGAAGAATCCAAAATGAGTGGTATTCCGTTAAGGAATAAGATCCCGAGAATATAGGGTCTGAGAAAGATACCCAATGAGAATGGGATGTTCGGTCAGTAATGGAAAAGAATCCTGAAAAGACTCTTTTCTAATAAACCGATAAAGGAAACGAGAATCCTTGATGTATTGGGTTTCCTATACGAGTTGGGAATCCTATGGAAACAGGGATGCTTGGGCAACAAGCATACGAAAATCTATAAATACGAGGTAAAACCTAGAGGAAAAAGGTACGCAATACTCTGCATTCTTGCTTTCCTACTGATAATTAGGGTTTGACTGCTAGTACGTGATACAAACTTTGGCATCGGAGGGCCTTTGCCACGAGAGGCAGAGGTGCGCTCACCCCCTGTCTATTTTGCAGATTAGGGTTCCGACGACGAATTAGGGTTCCGGTGAAGAGGCACGAGAAAGCCATTGCAATCCAGTTGATCAGAAAGCATCAATTGTTTTCATCCCCCTACAATTGGCTCCGTCTGTGGGAAGATACAAATTTTTCTGAAAAAGTAATCATGACGGAAAAAAATTCAGTCACTCCGTTTAGTCCAAAGGACCAGTTGGGTGGGGGAGGGGATAAATCCCCACCAGGCGCTCTGAGAAAGCCCACTGGATGACATGACAGAGATAACTCCAAAGAAAAAGGAGACAAAACAGCTACTGGCTCCACGAGAAGGAGTAGGTCTCATCGAAGAGAGGAGTCAATTACTTGTTCGAAGAGTATACACAATGATGATGATGATGTCCTTGATAAAAAGAGAAGAGAAATCGAGGAGTATGCTCGTTTAATTAGAAAATGAGAGTACGAGATACGGGAGCTGCAGCGGGTACGAGAGCACCCAGAAGATTCTGGACTCTCTCGAAGGAATTCCCAGAGAGACGGACGGGCTCTGGTGGTTCATAAGCACACTCATTCACGCAGAAGAGGGAGCAGAAGTCCTGTTATAGGGCGTCATGAGGCTTCTCCACGAAAAAGGGGAAGAAGAAGTAGAAGCCGAACACCCGAGAGAAGGGTTTCTTCACGAAAAAGGAGGAGCAGAGACCGAAGTTCTACTCCCGAGGAAGAGGAAACAAGAAAACATCATCGAGATAGGTACAAGAGACCTGATGCTGATTGGGTCAAGGCTTCGGCCCATAAGACAAAAGAGCAAGAGGATGGGACAGTGACTGCACGAGAAGCAGCACGCAAGGCCTTGAATAATATAGCAGCCTCCCCCTTTACAAAGAGGCTACAAGAAGCGAGGTTGCCGAGCAGAGTGAAGCACGGTGCGTTCGTACTTTACGAGACAAATACGGATCCCGTGGCTCACATACAGCATTATCAACAGGCCATGTTTATGCATGAAGGGGATGATTCCATCTTATGCAAGATGTTCCCCTCCAGTCTTGGAAAGGTAGCTTTATCTTGGTTTCACAAACTGGCCCCACGATCCATACGAGGATGGAGGCAGTTGGCCGAGGAATTCACTGCTCGGTTCTTGACGAACAGAAAAGCCCCAAAAACCTTTGAAAGCCTTTCCACCATGAAACAGGAGGAAAACGAACAGATCAGGGACTATGCGAAGAAGTATTGGGAAACTTTCAACGAGATTGAAAGCTGCAGTGAGGAGTATGCAATTGCCACCTTCAAGACTGGATTGCCTGTTCGGGGAGAGTTACGATGATCGTTGAATAAACATCCGGTAGCCACGCTGGCTAAACTGATGGAACGGATAGAGCAACACGCCAGGATGGAGGATGACATACTCCGTGAGGATGGCAGGACTATTGCCGAACAGCTAAAGGCACCTGCCAAAAAAGTGAATAAGCCGGAGCCCAAGACTTACAAAGAGAGAAGGGACTATGGGCAGGCTAAGAAAGAGCCGTACAAAGATAAGCAAGCTCCTGACCCTAAATCCTTCTTTTCTGTCACTTCAGTTTGGAAGGAGCCAATTTACAGGATTCTTTATCGAATAAAAAATCAGCCATATTTTAAATGGCCACCAAGTCTAGGCGGAGACAAAGATGCAAAACATGCTACGAATCAGCACTGCAGTTATCATAAAGATTGGGGCCATATGACCGAGGATTGTGAGATGTATAAAAGGCACCTTGATGATTTGGTCTCTCGGGGCTATCTAAAGGAGTTTATCCAAGAGGATCCAAAGGAAAAAGGGAAAGCTATGGAGCTGGGTTACGAACAAAACCCTAAAGGTGTGATCCATATGATACATGGGTTGGCTACACCTTATACGAGGAATGAGGTGAGGCTGTTGCAAAGGCAAGTCAAACACGATCAGCATGTGATGCGTTTGGGAAATAAGAGAGGACGAGAGAATGATGTGTGCAATGAGAGCATAGCATTCACTGACGATGACTTGGGGGAGGTCCAAATACCCCACAATGATGCATTGGTCGTAACCCTACGAGTTGGAGAATATGACATCGAGAGAATTCTAGTGGATTCGGGGAGTTGTACAGAGGTATTGTACTATGATGCATTCAAGAAGCTGGGGCTGGCCCAAACAGACTTAGAACAGTCTACAACACCTCTCATTGGGTTCAGTGCAGGAGCAGTCTGGCCCCTAGGAAAGGTAACGTTACCTGTTCGGGCTGGATCAGTGGTATTGAGAACAGATTTCCTAGTGGTCGATGTCCCTTCTTCCTATAACGCAATTATAGGAAGGACATGGTTGCACAAAATGAGAGCAGTTTCCTCGACTTATCACCAGATGGTGAAATTCCCAGGATCAAATGGGATTGAGGTACTTAAAGGCAACCAGAAGGTGGCACATCAGTGTTTGATTTCCATTATCAAAACTGCCCCAAAGGTCCACCATGTTCATACATTAGAAATACCTGATCAACCAACTATCGAGGATGTTGGAAGAAGTCCGGCTGAAAAAGTGGTTGAAGGATTGGAGAAGATTCAGATCAACGAGACTGATCCTGAAAGATATTTTCTAATTGGAGAATCACTACCGGCAGACGAAAAGGCTGAATCGATAAGATTTCTGAAAGAGTATATTGATGTTTTTGCATGGGTGCCAGAGGAAATGCCCGGGGTGGAAGCAGATGTGATCTGTCACCATTTAAACATTGACCCTCAGCACAAGCCGATCATTCAGAAAAAACGAAGGGCAGCCGTGCAACATATAGATGCAGTGATTGAGGAGGTCGATCGTTTACTGGAGGCCAAAGCAATACGTGAAGTCTATTATCCAGAATGGTTATCCAACACCGTTGTGGTGAAGAAAAAGAATGGGAAGTGGCGTGTCTGTGTGGACTTCACAGACCTAAACAAAGTGTGCCCTAAGGATAGTTTTCCTTTGCCCAGGATTGACCAATTGGTTGATGCAACCTTTGGATACGAGCGAATGACTTTTCTCGATGCATATCGAGGATATCATCAGATTGCTATGTTTGAACCTGATCAAGAGAAGACTTCATTTATCACACCTCGAGGGTTGTATTGCTATAGTGTTATGCCGTTTGGGTTGAAGAATGCTGGGGCAACATACCAAAGACTTGCAACCATCATGTTCAAGAAGCTCATTGGAAAAACGTTGGAAGTTTACATAGATGATATGGTGGTAAAGAGTCGAGAAAAAGGAGGGCATATTATTGACTTAAAAGAAGTGTTCGAAATCTTAAGGAAGTATAAACTAAAACTCAACGCCTCAAAGTGTGCGTTTGGAGTTGGTTCAGGAAAGTTCCTAGGCCATTTGGTAACCATGAGAGGGATAGAGGCAAATCCCGATCAGATTGATGCCTTGCAGAGACTACAGAGTCCCAAAACTACCAAGGAAGTCCAGAGGCTGACTGGAATGGCAGCGGCACTTAACAGATTTATCAGCAGGTCAAGTGACAAGTGCAGACCCTTTTTTCAGCTATTAAAAAAGAGGGAGGGATTTGAATGGGGAGCAGAATGTGAGCAAGCTTTCCAGGACCTGAACAAGTACCTGGCCGAACCCCCACTGTTGTCAACTCCACAGCTAGGTGAGTCTTTAATTCTGTACTTAGCTGTTTCCGAGCATGCAGTAAGTGCAGTCCTGTTGAGGGATTTGGGGATCGAGCAAATCCCTATTTATTATGTTAGCAAGACATTGTTGGATGCAGAAACGAGATATCTGCCTTTAGAAAAACTTGTCCTGGCACTTAGGACAGCCACAAGGAAATTGCCACACTACTTCCAAAGCCATAAGGTTGTGGTTTATACTGAGTTTCCATTAAAATCGTTGCTACGAAAGGCAGACTTTTTGGGAAGGATCTCGACATGGTCCGTGGAGTTAAGCCAGTACGATCTCGAATATCAGCCACGCACAGCAATCAAAGGCCAAGTGTTGGCAGATTTTGTGGTAGAATTTTCACCCACAGTGGCTCCCCTACCTCCTATGAGAAAGGAACAGGTGACTAAGACATCATCCATGAAGGATCAACCTTCAGCCGAACAGGATCCCACGGAGTGGAAGCTATTCGTTGACGAATCACCATGTAATATTGGTTCTGGAATTGGGGTAGTCCTGTTTCCTCCTCGAGGAGTTCTGATTGAACTATCTATTCGACTTGGATTCAGTGCAACGAATAATGTAGCTGAATATGAGGCACTCCTGACTGGATTGAGGAGTGCAAAAACCCTTAAAGCAGAACGGGTTAGGGTGTATTGTGATTCCCAGCTTGTGGTGAATCAGCTGTCCAGCGAGTATGAAACTCGAAATGAAAAGATATTGGCTTACGTGCAGGTAGCCAAGGACTTGCTTGATACCTTCGATAGGGTATATATTGAGCAGATTAGTTCTGGACAGAATGCTCATGCAGATTCTTTAGCTTGGTTGGCTGCAGCTATACCAACCGAGTTCAAAAGAAAGGTGTCAGTCGAATATCTGAATAAGCCGAGCATTGGGAAGAGTGAAGACTTAGTCTTGGACGTGAACCAAGGACCAAGTTGGATGGACCCAATCGTGGAGTTCTTACGAGACGAGATACTCCCTTCTGACAAAAAGGAGGCCCACAAGATAAGGGTCAAATCTGCCAGGTTTTGGCTGTCTCCAGAGGGTAAGTTATACAGGAAATCCTTTACACGCCCATATTTACTATGTGTACATCCCGAGATGGTGCAAAAGTTTCTTCATGAAATCCACGAGGGAACATGTAGGAGCCATGCTGGAGGCAGATCAATTGCCCACCGAGCAATTACTCAAGGTTACTGGTGGCCACACATGCAAGAAGATGCAAAGGTGTATGTGAAGATTTGTGAGAAGTGTCAAAAATTCTCACCAATGATTCGAACACCCGCCGAAGATCTGGTGCCTTTGACAAGTCCCTGGCCTTTTGCTCAATGGGGGATGGATATCGTGGGTCCATTGCACAAAGCAACTGGGAATCAAAAATTCCTGCTTGTAGCAACTGACTATTTTACAAAGTGGATTGAGGCAGAACCACTGGCCAAAATCACTGAACCTATGATAGAAAGGTTCGTGTGGAAAAGCATCTTCACTCGCTTTGGGGTCCCTTATTCATTGATCACAGACAATGAATCCCAATTTCAGAAGAAATTCAAGGCTTTTTGTGCCCAGTATGGATAAAAAATTATTATTTCACCCCAGCCTACCCTCAGAGTAATGGGCAAGCAGAGGCGTCTAATAAAACTATCCTTGATGGAATCAAGAAAAGACTGGACAAAGCTAAGGGAAAGTGGCCTGACGAGTTACCATTAGTTCTGTGGGCTCACCGAACAATGCCTAGGAGGTCTACGGGAGAGAACCCCTATTCATTGGCCTATGGAACAGAGGCTGTCATACCTCTGGAAGTGGGTCTGCCGACCAACAGGACCGTTTTGGTTGAAAGTGGAGGCAATGACAAGGCCCTTCAAATCGAGCTTGACCTCGCCGAGGAGAGGAGAGAAAAAGCATTGGTACATCTTGCTTCTTACCAAGAACAGCTAATGAAAAGCTACAACAAGCATGTTCATCCTCGAGAATTTGGTGTTGGGGACCTCGTGCTACGAAAAGTGCTCGGCAACACCAAGGTGGCCAACGAAGGCAAGCTGGGGGCCAACTGGGAAGGCCCGTATAGAGTAACTGAGATTGTAGGCATAGGAGCCTATAGATTGGCAGATTTGGATGGTGATCCAATCCCAAGGCCTTGGAATGTTCATAATCTACGAAAGTTCTTTGTTTAGAAGTATTAAAATCTGTCGTAGATTTGCACTATGTGATTGTGTAAGAATTACGAATATAATTCCCTTGTTCTAGTTTTGATTATGGGGTACGAATAACACCCTCTTGAGTTTTACAAATTATGAATAAAATCACTTCTTAGTATAACTGTTGTGGTATTTGTTTTTAATACGAACTACGAGTTCAGTTTCCCTCATTCGTGTTGGGGAGCAGGGTATAGGGTATACATTTAAGTACGTGAAACTTAAACACAAGTACGAAACACTTGTATGCCTTGTTTAAGTATGCGAAACTTAAACACAAGTACGAAACACTTGTATGCCTTGTTTAAGTACGTGAAACTTAAACGCAAGTATGATTCTTTAAAGTACGTGAAACTTAAACAAGTACAAGTATGAAACACTTGTATGAAATTTGAAGTACGAGAAACTTAGACCATTTTTTTCAGTACGTGATACTTAACAAGTATGAAACACTTGTATGGAATTTTAAGTACGTGAAAACTTAAACGTTATCAAAACACAAGTCGTTCTAAGTACGTAATACTTAGAAGTTTTTGTGTGAGTACGTGAAACTTAAATTGCTGCTCTCAAGTACGAGATACTTAAAGCATTTAAAAGTACCTGACAAAGTACGGGCCATGATGATTCACAAAATTTGCTACGTATTAACAACAAAACAGGATCAAAGTACGAAATACTTAAGGTTAAAACTATTTGCATCCGAACAGATGCAAACATGACGATAGCCGAGCAAAAAGAGTTATGCCACGAAGGGCCGAATACCTGTGTTAACAAAGTATTTAATTGTACTGGTGCCTCACAGGGCCAAAACACGCTTATGGTCACGCAGGACCAGTAACCAAATAAGTCCACATTCTGGACCTCTGGAGTGTTAGTGTTGATCTCAGTATCAGCACCATCTTCGACTGCGTTCTCTTCCAAGTCAATGGGCTCTAGGGTTGAAACCCGAGCAGGTGATTGAACAGGATGCACATCTAGAGCCGTTTCTTCTTCAGCATTGGCAAATTCTTCGATCTGCTGTTCAATGTCATCTACTGGATGCTCCGCTTGTTGTTGAATAGTCTGGGCACGAGTGCTCGGCAAGTCATTATCTTCCCAGAGGGGCGAATCTTCTGCAACCCCCATTCTGGTCAAACAAGCCTCCCAGCAGGCAGCCCAGATCTGATCTTGGATGGCAGGCATCTGCTCCACGTAACTAGAAGTGGTAGCATCAAAGCCCTTCTGGTATCCATCTTCGTAGGCCACCTTTTTTGTATTGTCGATTTCGGACAGTGCCTGACTGAGACCCTCCTCGGCAGTTTCGAGTTTCTCCTTGGTTGCTGCAACTTTCGCCTTTGCCTTGTCTCTCTCTCTCTCTCCAGCCTTGTCATTGATTGAAGTTGCCTTGTGTTATCTCTCAACAGCCTATTGCGCTCTTGTTCAACCTCTTGAAATGTTTGATTCAATGCAACCATCTTTTGAATAAACTATGGGATACCAGAGAGAGTTAGTAAAGTACAATACTAAGTTTGCAACTTATTTGAGGGAAGGTTTTTAGATATTACCTTAATACCACTGATGAGACCAGTGGATACTAGCCGGTCAGGTGCAGATCCAGATTCCTTTTGCATATCCACAGGGAGCAGCAACCCTTGAGCTAGGGCAAGTGCTGTTTCTGATGAACTAGCACTGTCCCCAACATGAACAGGACGATCACCCCTAGGGAATGAAGGAGTCCATGTTTGTGGAAGCACTTGAGCAGTTGGTGACACAGGGAGATTGGTTTCTGTATCAGCTTGTGAAACAGAACCAGCAGGGTCCTCAGACCTAGGTCGTTTGTCCCGATGAGCGTTAGCAGCATCAAGGGGACCATCCTCTTCACGAGGAGAAGAGGACGATCTTACTGATCCCCCCCTGGGGCGCCAGTTGATGCTACCCTGCTGGTAGCACCACGTCCCAGTGTGGAGACAGTAAGTAGAGAGCTCAGGTTAAGAGGTTGACGGGTCATTGTACCTGGTGATCGAGAATAACCGAATGAGGGAGACTGGCTGGTATCACGATTTGGAACCAGTTGTTCGGGCTGTTGCTGTTCAGAAACTGGTCCATGAGTAGATCTTCTGAGTCTTAAACGAGGAAGCGGCACGCCTTCCGAAATAGGAACTTCACCAGGTTGACCATCAACAGTAACCCCAGCTTGAAGTCTTGAAATACGTTGTTGAGGAGCAGTTGATGTGGAAGTAGAAGCAGCACTGGTGCTGGGATGGGCAAGTCTTCTATCAATGACCCCTCTGTATGAAGGGTCGTATCCCAGCAGTATATCAGCGTCTCGACCCCGACCAGCTGTTCGGGTACCTGGTTCTCCTGTGTATTTTAGGATCCTGTTTATGTCCTCTGTTCGGACGTAGCTCGGCTCACGTCTAGGATGTTTGTTAACGTTTTCAGCTGCAAGATTGGAGTTATAAAACCAAAATTAGGCATATAGAAAGCTATGAGAGAGCAGTAAACGAAGAAATTGCAAAAGATAAAAAGCAAGAGCATACGTGGATAGCCCCATATGTGGGGACAATGGAGCCCTAGCACTTGGCCATCCTCTCCTAATGGCTCAAAGGCTCCAGTGACATAAAGGAAATCAATCTCATGATCCCGAGCGGAGTCTGGCAGGTTGAGCACGAGACGCTTTTCTGCCCTTCTAACTTTTAAATAGTAGGTATTATACTCGGGGTTTAGTACAATACTGTACCACCACTGAATATCCCAAATTCCTAACTGGGTCCCCAGAATCCTATTCAAAGCTATTACACCCATTATCAGCCTAAAGACGTTTGTTGATACTTGCATAGGGGTGAGACGATACCAGTTTAGGATCTAGCGGAGTAGTGGGTGAAGGGGAAATCGGACTCCACCTTCGACGATGGCCACGATAGGGATGCACATTGTCACGCCCTCGATTTTCAACATAATTAAGTAATACATTTTAAATAAAGAACCTCGCCTATCATATATATATATATATATATATATATATATATATATATATATATATATTACCCAAAAAGGGTTCCCACCTGTCTTAAATTACAAATCGAATCCCCACGATCAAAGGTTTACAACCTTGGCGCTTTGGCCCCAAAAATACATAATTGCAAGTACGATCCTGTTTAGGATATTACAAACGTTTGGTCAAAAGAATTAAAGTAATGTGTTACAGTTACATCTCTGGCAAAATAATGTCAATACAAAGATGCTAAAGTAACTACATGAGGTTAGCTTCCAAAAAGTCTTTCATTCCCAAGCACACATTGCCTACGAGCTATTGTCCAGCATTTGAACCTGAAAAGAAAGATTAGGTTGAGCTACACTAGCCCAGTAGGAAAATCTCTAGCAATTCTATGTATTAATATGATGATATGGGTAGGAGGGATGAAGTCAAGAGATTCAGCTCAATCAATGGTCAACAACGAACTCACAAGAGTGCCAATAAGATCATTCTAAGATGTGCCTTTGTCTTAATATGCTAACTAGTTCACAAGACATTAACAACTCTAGCAATCTCGAAGGTTATCGTATTTCCACCCCTTGCGTTACGTAAACCCTAACAACTTGGATCACCGTATTACCACCCCTTGCGTTACGTGACCCACTTGAGTCTCCGTATTACCACCCCTTGCGTTACGAGACTCCCTATCCCAACTTCCGACACATACGACTACTCTCTTATTCACTATGCTAGCTATGACTTCCAAACGATCACACTCATACAAGGGACATCTTACAACATGTCAACAATGTCACATACGAGCCATAAACATTCACAAGTAATCAACAATTAATAGGATGCATTATAACGAAATCTTAACCATGTAATTCTCTATTCGTTTCTTACTAACGGAAGACCAATGGACCAAAGGTAACATTAATCAATCGTAGGAATTCAATTGAATGTTCTTGAGATAGGTTTGGAAGTGTCCGAAAGGGTTTAGAAGCGATCGAGGTTCCAAACCATGAAGGGGAAAACTTTTCAAAAATTTCCAGTTTGCTACATGTAGCAATTAAGGGCGCTACATGTAGCCAGCGAACAGAATGAAAAATCTGGGTTTGCTACATGTAGCAATTAAGGGCGCTACATGTAGCCAGTGAACGAAATCAAAGAAATCTGGGTTTGCTACATGTACCGGGTAAATGCTGGTACATGTAGCACCTGGGTTTTTCAGCACGAATTTACAGCTTTCATGGGCAAACACAAGGCTTCCAAACAACGATCCAAAGCAAGTTTTGGACACCAAATCAACTCATAAACATACATAGAAAGTTAGAAATCCCTACCTCGATTCAAGGAGCGAAACCTAAGAGATTTGAATGAGCCCTAACTCCAAACCTTTGAAATCAACCGAAATCCTCTCCTCCAAGCTTAACCCAAGGAATTTCGAGCCTAAGAACGCGATTAGAAAGTCGAATGAAGGTTGATCTTTAAGGTTTTGGAGGTATAAGGTGGAGTTTTGTGAGAATGAGCAAGAGAGAGAGAGAGAGACGTTGAGGGGAGGAGAGAGAGCCGAGAGTTTGAGTTGGGAGAAAAAATGATTTCCTACCACTCACACCACTATAAATATACTCACATATTTTGCAAGTCACACACACATCCCTCTACTAACAATTGCATCATTTTAAACCACAATTCAAATATTCACCACAAAATTCATATTTTTCCAATTAAGCATTTAATGAACATTTAATTATATATAATAAATAAATGAAAATACGAGTCTCTACAGTCTATCCTCCTTGAAGAAATTTCGTCCCGAAATTTACAACTCAAGCCAACAAGATCATATGTCTAGTAATCATGCTCATGCTGCTACACATATAACCCAAACAACAAGTTAACAAACATAAGTTTAAAATTTTAAGACTCACATTGATTAATTTGGAAACAATTGCGGGTAGTTCTCTCTAATTTCGTCTTCCCTTTCCCATGTCGATTCTTCTTTTCCGAGAGTACTCCAAAGAACTCGCACTAACGGAATGGTTTTACCCCTCAAAATTTGCTCGCGCGAATCTAAGATACGTATCGGCTCCTCCCCATAAGATGCATCGGCTTCCAACTCAAGTTCGGACCACTCTAGAATGTGTGACGGATCCGGTTCGTACTTTCGTAACATAGACACGTGGAACACATCGTGAACGTTTGATAATCTGGGTGGTAATGCCAATCGATACGCGACTTTCCCGATCTTCTCGATAATGTCAAATGGTCCGATATAACGCGGTGAAAGCTTACCCCTTTGCCCAAAACGAGACAGCCCCCGACGCGGCGACACCTTTAGAAACACATGATTTCCCACTTCAAATGATAACGGGCGGCGACGACGATCGGCGTAACTCTTTTGCCTACTTGCGCGGTTATCAACCGTTGACGAATCACTTTGACTTGCTCGGTGGTTCTCTTTTGTGCTTCTAAAAGGTGTTGACGAATCGTTTTCATACTCTCGGAGGTTTCTTTGATCAAATCCGGCCCAACTAACTTAGCCTCGCCCAACTCGGTCCAACAAACAGGTGATCGACACGGTCTCCCATACAAGGCTTCATACGGCGTCATCTCGATACTAGATTGGTAGCTATTATTGTACGCGAATTCGACTAACGGTAGGTGATCTTCCCAACT
The DNA here is from genome assembly GCF_030253575.1 of Rhododendron vialii. Classification (NCBI taxonomy): domain Eukaryota; kingdom Viridiplantae; phylum Streptophyta; class Magnoliopsida; order Ericales; family Ericaceae; genus Rhododendron; species Rhododendron vialii. Next base: position 23,693,760 of record NC_080562.1, on the reverse strand, counting down.
ACCCCGAAAGTCCATAACACTAGCCCGAAGCATATCTTCCAGAATTTGTATCGTTCTCTCAGATTGTCCATCTGTTTAAGGGTGATACACGGTACTAAACAATAAGTTGGTGCCAAGAGCAGCCTGGAGACTCTGCCAAAAGCGCGCGGTAAACCTTGGATCTCGATCCGACACGATAGAAACGGGTATCCCATGAAGACGGATAATCTCGCGGATGTACAAACGACTAAGCGTATCAATGGAATCCGTAACCTGGATCGGTAAGAAATGCGCCGACTTGGTCAATCGATCAACTATCACCCAAATGGTGTCATGCCCCCTCAGTGACCTCGGTAAACCAGTGACGAAATCCATGGTCACGTTCTCCCACTTCCACTCGGCCACTGGCAATGGTTACAACTCCCCCGCAGGTCGTTGATGCTCAGCTTTGACTTGTTGGCACGTAAGACATTTGGACACGAAGACAACGACATCTCTCTTCATTCCTGGCCACCAAAACTGTCGACGTAAGTCATGGTACATTTTCGTTCCTCCCGGATGCACGGCTAACGGTGAGTGGTGAAATTCCCTCAAAATTTCCTCCCGACACGAAATGGGTACGAACAATTTTCCTTGGTATCGCAAACCTTGATCGGCATGAATCATCCACCCCTCTCGAGCATTTCCGCTAAGAAACTTGGTGTGAAACTCTCCCGCTTCTTCATCTTGCTGTTGGGCCTCAATCAGTCGAGTCGACAAGGTTGATTGAATAGTCAAATTGCACAACGTAACCCCATCTCGAACCTCCTCGAAATGCAAAGCATATGGACCTAAGTTGTTCATCGTTTTCCACTCGTGGATGGCCAAACTCGCAAGCTGTGTTGATTTTCTACTCAATGCGTCTGCTACCACATTCGCCTTACCCGGATGATATTGCAACTCAAAGTCATAGTCCTCTAAGTGTTCCATCCATTGGCGTTGTCGCAAGTTAAGCTCCTTTTGAGAGAACAAGTACTTAAGACTCTTGTGATCGGAAAAGACTTCGAATCTCTCGCCGTAAAGGTAATGACCCCACCCTTTTAAAGCAAAAACGACGGCTGCAAGTTCTAAGTCATGGGTAGGGTAGTTTCGCTCGTGAGTTTTTAATTGCCGTGATCCATACGCCACCACTCGTCCCAATTGCATCAAAACGCACCCTAACCCTTCTTTCGAAGCATCACAATACACAGAGTAACCAACTCCCCGTTCGGGCACAATCAAAACCGGTGCGGTAGTCAACCTTTTCTTCAATTCCTGAAAAGCCATCTCACACGCGTCACTCCAAACGAACCGAGTCCCCTTACGAGTCAATTTAGTCAACGGAGCCGCTAGACGAGAGAAATCGAGTACAAAACGACGATAGTATCCGGCCAAGCCTAAGAAACTACGAATCTCGAACACATTCTTCGGTCGTTGCCAATTCATTACGGACTCTATCTTTCCCGGATCAACGGACACCCCATCCTTCGATACAACGTGACCCAAGAACTTGACCTCAGACAACCAAAACTCGCACTTGCTAAGCTTAGCATACAATCGGTGTTCTCTCAAGAGTTCAAGGATGATAGAAAGGTGAGTTTGGTGTTCCTCCTCCGAAGGCAAGTAAATAAGAATATCGTCCACGAAAACAACTACGAAACGATCAAGAGAGGCACGAAAGATACGGTTCATCAAATCCATGAAAGTTGCCGGTGCATTCGTCAAACCAAAGGGCATAACAACAAACTCGTAGTGGCCATAACGAGTGCGAAAAGCGGTTTTAGGAATGTCCTCCCTCCGAACTCTCAACTGGTGGTAACCGGACCTCAGATCGATCTTAGAGAAACAAGTGGCGCCTCGAAGTTGGTCAAACAAATCGTCGATTCTAGGCATAGGGTACTTATTCTTAACGGTGACACGGTTCAACTTACGATAATCGATACATAGGCGAAGCGACCCATCCTTCTTTCGAGCAAACAAAGCGGGTGCTCCCCACAGTGACGTACTCGGACGAATAAACCCCAAACTCTCCAATTCTTGCAATTGAACCTTCAATTCTCTCAACTCGGCGGGCGCGAAACGATATGGAGGTACGAAAATAGGAGCAATGCCAGGAAGCAAATCGATGGTGAATTCAATCTCTCTCTCGGGTGGTAAACCGGGTAACTCCTTTGGAAATACGTCCGAAAAATCACAAACAACAAAAGGTAGCTCCCCACGCACGGACACATCCTCATCTAACGCCAAACTTGCTAATAAGGCATACATTGACTCACGCTCCCGGGACTCACACAGCTATGGTTCTATCGGTTCCCGACGCTCCCCGACGAACTCGAAACAAGAACCCCCAGGCGGACAAATACGGACCCGGCGCTTGAAGCAATCTATAGTAGCATGAAAAGTGGACAACCAATCCATTCCCAAAATAAGATCGAACCCCGACATGTTCAACACGATAAAATCAAAGCTAAAACGACGATCTCGGATAATAAGTTCACAATCCCGGCAAATGCGATCTAACGGCGACCTACCTCCTATAGGTGTGTCAACAAACAATGGAGGACTAATACTCTCGATTTCCAATTCCAAAGCACAAGCAAAAGATGCAGCAATAAAAGAATGCGATGCTCCAGAATCGAATAATACTCTAGCGAAGGAGTTAAACAAGAGAAATGTACCCCTCACAACCGATGTTTCCGGGGCCTGAGAAGTGACAGGAGGTGGTGGAGGCAGAATGGCAGATGTGATAGCAAAAGCCCTCCCCTGAGTAGTCTGACCCTGAACATATCCACCTCGATGACCGGAACCCTAAGTAGGCATAGACGAACTAGCTCCCCTCTCAACCTGAGATCCCTGAACTGAAGTGGTCCGACGAAAGTGAGACTGTTGCTATCTCTGAGTACCCCGAAACGACTGCCGGCCAGAACCTTGTCCACTCCTCGGCTGCTGCATTGAACCTGACTCACTACGTGCCCCTTCTCCACTTGGGCAATTTCTAGCAAAGTGACCGGGCTTCCCACAAGTAAAACACGTGTTCAAAAGTCGCGGGCATTGGGCACGAATGTGCCCCATCTGACCGCACTCGTGGCATACGATTGAGGGTCTATTGGAAACTCCCTGAGTCCCGAACGAAGAAGAGGGTGGAGGCCTAAAGTTTGATGGACCCTGCAATGTCGACATTTGATCCCTTTGTCTTTTTCTCCCTTGACCACCGAAACTTCTCGATGAAGAACTCACACCTCCCATTGGCTGTCTTGGTTCCCAAACCTTAGGATTTTTGGGTGTCTCCTTAGGTGTCTCAATGCTCCGTGCACACTCAACGACTTCAGAAAACTTCCCTTTGCGTTGCGCCACAACAAACTTCTTCACGGTCTCATGCAACCCCCTTTCAAATCGCCTACACTTCCTCTCTTCGGTTGCCACTAACTCCGGCGCAAAACGGGACAAGGATTGAAATTTCAAAGCATACTCCGACACCGTCATATCCCCTTGTTCCAACTTCTCAAACTCTTCCCTCATTTGTTCACGACTCGTTTCCGGAAAGTATTGCTCCTCGAAGAGCACCTCAAACTCCGCCCAAGTTAAGTTCTCAATATCTGGCTCATTTGCTTGAGCCACAGTCCTTGTCGCTCTCCTTGCGTCTTTCCTTGATTCCAAGACCGACTCCCACCACTCATTCGCTTCCCCGGTAAGCTGAACGGCTACGATATTCACCCGCAAGTCATCCTCCGTTATCTGAAGAGCCCTGAAAAGTTTTCGAATTTGAGCTAGCCAATGATCGGCCACAAGAGGGTCACTGCTCGACCCATCAAGCGTAGGTGGATTTCTACGGCTGAACTCCCTCATTGCTATCATAGCACGACTATCTGCGTTTTCCCTAGGAGCAGGATTTAAAAGGTTTGCAGCCGCAAGAGCCGCAACGAAATCCCTAGCAAAAGGATTTTGAACAACTGGTGTTTCCTCTCCCTGACCATGTCCGGCCCCTTCCCCCGGATTACCATTCGGATTTTCCCCATGTTGGCTAACTTCATCCTCAACCGGTGCCCCTCGGCCACGACCACGGCCACCCTTTCTTCCGATCTCACCTGCTCTAACACGCGTTCTCGGAGGCATCTAGCTACAGTTATAAGAAAAGAAGGGTTCATCAACAACAACATTATCTCATGAGGTCAAAGCCTCCAACTTTTCCAACACGGGTCAAAAGAACTGTATGCCACTCTACTGTATTAAAATGCAATGCCACATAAGTCATGTCATATCAATGCACACAAGCACACATATGTCATGCAAAAGGCGTGACATTTTGAACCCATGAGACTGGAAGTCTCCCCACGGTCTCAAAGTATTCAAACCTAGACGCTCTGATACCAATTTGTCACGCCCTCGATTTTCAACATAATTAAGTAATACATTTTAAATAAAGAACCTCGCCTATCATATATATATATATATATATATATATTACCCAAAAAGGGTTCCCACCTGTCTTAAATTACAAATCGAATCCCCACGATCAAAGGTTTACAACCTTGGCGCTTTGGCCCCAAAAATACATAATTGCAAGTACGATCCTGTTTAGGATATTACAAACGTTTGGTCAAAAGAATTAAAGTAATGTGTTACAGTTACATCTCTGGCAAAATAATGTCAATACAAAGATGCTAAAGTAACTACATGAGGTTAGCTTCCAAAAAGTCTTTCATTCCCAAGCACACATTGCCTACGAGCTATTGTCCAGCATTTGAACCTGAAAAGAAAGATTAGGTTGAGCTACACTAGCCCAGTAGGAAAATCTCTAGCAATTCTATGTATTAATATGATGATATGGGTAGGAGGGATGAAGTCAAGAGATTCAGCTCAATCAATGGTCAACAACGAACTCACAAGAGTGCCAATAAGATCATTCTAAGATGTGCCTTTGTCTTAATATGCTAACTAGTTCACAAGACATTAACAACTCTAGCAATCTCGAAGGTTATCGTATTTCCACCCCTTGCGTTACGTAAACCCTAACAACTTGGATCACCGTATTACCACCCCTTGCGTTACGTGACCCACTTGAGTCTCCGTATTACCACCCCTTGCGTTACGAGACTCCCTATCCCAACTTCCGACACATACGACTACTCTCTTATTCACTATGCTAGCTATGACTTCCAAACGATCACACTCATACAAGGGACATCTTACAACATGTCAACAATGTCACATACGAGCCATAAACATTCACAAGTAATCAACAATTAATAGGATGCATTATAACGAAATCTTAACCATGTAATTCTCTATTCGTTTCTTACTAACGGAAGACCAATGGACCAAAGGTAACATTAATCAATCGTAGGAATTCAATTGAATGTTCTTGAGATAGGTTTGGAAGTGTCCGAAAGGGTTTAGAAGCGATCGAGGTTCCAAACCATGAAGGGGAAAACTTTTCAAAAATTTCCAGTTTGCTACATGTAGCAATTAAGGGCGCTACATGTAGCCAGCGAACAGAATGAAAAATCTGGGTTTGCTACATGTAGCAATTAAGGGCGCTACATGTAGCCAGTGAACGAAATCAAAGAAATCTGGGTTTGCTACATGTACCGGGTAAATGCTGGTACATGTAGCACCTGGGTTTTTCAGCACGAATTTACAGCTTTCATGGGCAAACACAAGGCTTCCAAACAACGATCCAAAGCAAGTTTTGGACACCAAATCAACTCATAAACATACATAGAAAGTTAGAAATCCCTACCTCGATTCAAGGAGCGAAACCTAAGAGATTTGAATGAGCCCTAACTCCAAACCTTTGAAATCAACCGAAATCCTCTCCTCCAAGCTTAACCCAAGGAATTTCGAGCCTAAGAACGCGATTAGAAAGTCGAATGAAGGTTGATCTTTAAGGTTTTGGAGGTATAAGGTGGAGTTTTGTGAGAATGAGCAAGAGAGAGAGAGAGAGACGTTGAGGGGAGGAGAGAGAGCCGAGAGTTTGAGTTGGGAGAAAAAATGATTTCCTACCACTCACACCACTATAAATATACTCACATATTTTGCAAGTCACACACACATCCCTCTACTAACAATTGCATCATTTTAAACCACAATTCAAATATTCACCACAAAATTCATATTTTTCCAATTAAGCATTTAATGAACATTTAATTATATATAATAAATAAATGAAAATACGAGTCTCTACAGTCTATCCTCCTTGAAGAAATTTCGTCCCGAAATTTACAACTCAAGCCAACAAGATCATATGTCTAGTAATCATGCTCATGCTGCTACACATATAACCCAAACAACAAGTTAACAAACATAAGTTTAAAATTTTAAGACTCACATTGATTAATTTGGAAACAATTGCGGGTAGTTCTCTCTAATTTCGTCTTCCCTTTCCCATGTCGATTCTTCTTTTCCGAGAGTACTCCAAAGAACTCGCACTAACGGAATGGTTTTACCCCTCAAAATTTGCTCGCGCGAATCTAAGATACGTATCGGCTCCTCCCCATAAGATGCATCGGCTTCCAACTCAAGTTCGGACCACTCTAGAATGTGTGACGGATCCGGTTCGTACTTTCGTAACATAGACACGTGGAACACATCGTGAACGTTTGATAATCTGGGTGGTAATGCCAATCGATACGCGACTTTCCCGATCTTCTCGATAATGTCAAATGGTCCGATATAACGCGGTGAAAGCTTACCCCTTTGCCCAAAACGAGACAGCCCCCGACGCGGCGACACCTTTAGAAACACATGATTTCCCACTTCAAATGATAACGGGCGGCGACGACGATCGGCGTAACTCTTTTGCCTACTTGCGCGGTTATCAACCGTTGACGAATCACTTTGACTTGCTCGGTGGTTCTCTTTTGTGCTTCTAAAAGGTGTTGACGAATCGTTTTCATACTCTCGGAGGTTTCTTTGATCAAATCCGGCCCAACTAACTTAGCCTCGCCCAACTCGGTCCAACAAACAGGTGATCGACACGGTCTCCCATACAAGGCTTCATACGGCGTCATCTCGATACTAGATTGGTAGCTATTATTGTACGCGAATTCGACTAACGGTAGGTGATCTTCCCAACTACCCCGAAAGTCCATAACACTAGCCCGAAGCATATCTTCCAGAATTTGTATCGTTCTCTCAGATTGTCCATCTGTTTAAGGGTGATACACGGTACTAAACAATAAGTTGGTGCCAAGAGCAGCCTGGAGACTCTGCCAAAAGCGCGCGGTAAACCTTGGATCTCGATCCGACACGATAGAAACGGGTATCCCATGAAGACGGATAATCTCGCGGATGTACAAACGACTAAGCGTATCAATGGAATCCGTAACCTGGATCGGTAAGAAATGCGCCGACTTGGTCAATCGATCAACTATCACCCAAATGGTGTCATGCCCCCTCAGTGACCTCGGTAAACCAGTGACGAAATCCATGGTCACGTTCTCCCACTTCCACTCGGCCACTGGCAATGGTTACAACTCCCCCGCAGGTCGTTGATGCTCAGCTTTGACTTGTTGGCACGTAAGACATTTGGACACGAAGACAACGACATCTCTCTTCATTCCTGGCCACCAAAACTGTCGACGTAAGTCATGGTACATTTTCGTTCCTCCCGGATGCACGGCTAACGGTGAGTGGTGAAATTCCCTCAAAATTTCCTCCCGACACGAAATGGGTACGAACAATTTTCCTTGGTATCGCAAACCTTGATCGGCATGAATCATCCACCCCTCTCGAGCATTTCCGCTAAGAAACTTGGTGTGAAACTCTCCCGCTTCTTCATCTTGCTGTTGGGCCTCAATCAGTCGAGTCGACAAGGTTGATTGAATAGTCAAATTGCACAACGTAACCCCATCTCGAACCTCCTCGAAATGCAAAGCATATGGACCTAAGTTGTTCATCGTTTTCCACTCGTGGATGGCCAAACTCGCAAGCTGTGTTGATTTTCTACTCAATGCGTCTGCTACCACATTCGCCTTACCCGGATGATATTGCAACTCAAAGTCATAGTCCTCTAAGTGTTCCATCCATTGGCGTTGTCGCAAGTTAAGCTCCTTTTGAGAGAACAAGTACTTAAGACTCTTGTGATCGGAAAAGACTTCGAATCTCTCGCCGTAAAGGTAATGACCCCACCCTTTTAAAGCAAAAACGACGGCTGCAAGTTCTAAGTCATGGGTAGGGTAGTTTCGCTCGTGAGTTTTTAATTGCCGTGATCCATACGCCACCACTCGTCCCAATTGCATCAAAACGCACCCTAACCCTTCTTTCGAAGCATCACAATACACAGAGTAACCAACTCCCCGTTCGGGCACAATCAAAACCGGTGCGGTAGTCAACCTTTTCTTCAATTCCTGAAAAGCCATCTCACACGCGTCACTCCAAACGAACCGAGTCCCCTTACGAGTCAATTTAGTCAACGGAGCCGCTAGACGAGAGAAATCGAGTACAAAACGACGATAGTATCCGGCCAAGCCTAAGAAACTACGAATCTCGAACACATTCTTCGGTCGTTGCCAATTCATTACGGACTCTATCTTTCCCGGATCAACGGACACCCCATCCTTCGATACAACGTGACCCAAGAACTTGACCTCAGACAACCAAAACTCGCACTTGCTAAGCTTAGCATACAATCGGTGTTCTCTCAAGAGTTCAAGGATGATAGAAAGGTGAGTTTGGTGTTCCTCCTCCGAAGGCAAGTAAATAAGAATATCGTCCACGAAAACAACTACGAAACGATCAAGAGAGGCACGAAAGATACGGTTCATCAAATCCATGAAAGTTGCCGGTGCATTCGTCAAACCAAAGGGCATAACAACAAACTCGTAGTGGCCATAACGAGTGCGAAAAGCGGTTTTAGGAATGTCCTCCCTCCGAACTCTCAACTGGTGGTAACCGGACCTCAGATCGATCTTAGAGAAACAAGTGGCGCCTCGAAGTTGGTCAAACAAATCGTCGATTCTAGGCATAGGGTACTTATTCTTAACGGTGACACGGTTCAACTTACGATAATCGATACATAGGCGAAGCGACCCATCCTTCTTTCGAGCAAACAAAGCGGGTGCTCCCCACAGTGACGTACTCGGACGAATAAACCCCAAACTCTCCAATTCTTGCAATTGAACCTTCAATTCTCTCAACTCGGCGGGCGCGAAACGATATGGAGGTACGAAAATAGGAGCAATGCCAGGAAGCAAATCGATGGTGAATTCAATCTCTCTCTCGGGTGGTAAACCGGGTAACTCCTTTGGAAATACGTCCGAAAAATCACAAACAACAAAAGGTAGCTCCCCACGCACGGACACATCCTCATCTAACGCCAAACTTGCTAATAAGGCATACATTGACTCACGCTCCCGGGACTCACACAGATATGGTTCTATCGGTTCCCGACGCTCCCCGACGAACTCGAAACAAGAACCCCCAGGCGGACAAATACGGACCCGGCGCTTGAAGCAATCTATAGTAGCATGAAAAGTGGACAACCAATCCATTCCCAAAATAAGATCGAACCCCGACATGTTCAACACGATAAAATCAAAGCTAAAACGACGATCTCGGATAATAAGTTCACAATCCCGGCAAATGCGATCTAACGGCGACCTACCTCCTATAGGTGTGTCAACAAACAATGGAGGACTAATACTCTCGATTTCCAATTCCAAAGCACAAGCAAAAGATGCAGCAATAAAAGAATGCGATGCTCCAGAATCGAATAATACTCTAGCGAAGGAGTTAAACAAGAGAAATGTACCCCTCACAACCGATGTTTCCGGGGCCTGAGAAGTGACAGGAGGTGGTGGAGGCAGAATGGCAGATGTGATAGCAAAAGCCCTCCCCTGAGTAGTCTGACCCTGAACATATCCACCTCGATGACCGGAACCCTAAGTAGGCATAGACGAACTAGCTCCCCTCTCAACCTGAGATCCCTGAACTGAAGTGGTCCGACGAAAGTGAGACTGTTGCTATCTCTGAGTACCCCGAAACGACTGCCGGCCAGAACCTTGTCCACTCCTCGGCTGCTGCATTGAACCTGACTCACTACGTGCCCCTTCTCCACTTGGGCAATTTCTAGCAAAGTGACCGGGCTTCCCACAAGTAAAACACGTGTTCAAAAGTCGCGGGCATTGGGCACGAATGTGCCCCATCTGACCGCACTCGTGGCATACGATTGAGGGTCTATTGGAAACTCCCTGAGTCCCGAACGAAGAAGAGGGTGGAGGCCTAAAGTTTGATGGACCCTGCAATGTCGACATTTGATCCCTTTGTCTTTTTCTCCCTTGACCACCGAAACTTCTCGATGAAGAACTCACACCTCCCATTGGCTGTCTTGGTTCCCAAACCTTAGGATTTTTGGGTGTCTCCTTAGGTGTCTCAATGCTCCGTGCACACTCAACGACTTCAGAAAACTTCCCTTTGCGTTGCGCCACAACAAACTTCTTCACGGTCTCATGCAACCCCCTTTCAAATCGCCTACACTTCCTCTCTTCGGTTGCCACTAACTCCGGCGCAAAACGGGACAAGGATTGAAATTTCAAAGCATACTCCGACACCGTCATATCCCCTTGTTCCAACTTCTCAAACTCTTCCCTCATTTGTTCACGACTCGTTTTCGGAAAGTATTGCTCCTCGAAGAGCACCTCAAACTCCGCCCAAGTTAAGTTCTCAATATCTGGCTCATTTGCTTGAGCCACAGTCCTTGTCGCTCTCCTTGCGTCTTTCCTTGATTCCAAGACCGACTCCCACCACTCATTCGCTTCCCCGGTAAGCTGAACGGCTACGATATTCACCCGCAAGTCATCCTCCGTTATCTGAAGAGCCCTGAAAAGTTTTCGAATTTGAGCTAGCCAATGATCGGCCACAAGAGGGTCACTGCTCGACCCATCAAGCGTAGGTGGATTTCTACGGCTGAACTCCCTCATTGCTATCATAGCACGACTATCTGCGTTTTCCCTAGGAGCAGGATTTAAAAGGTTTGCAGCCGCAAGAGCCGCAACGAAATCCCTAGCAAAAGGATTTTGAACAACTGGTGTTTCCTCTCCCTGACCATGTCCGGCCCCTTCCCCCGGATTACCATTCGGATTTTCCCCATGTTGGCTAACTTCATCCTCAACCGGTGCCCCTCGGCCACGACCACGGCCACCCTTTCTTCCGATCTCACCTGCTCTAACACGCGTTCTCGGAGGCATCTAGCTACAGTTATAAGAAAAGAAGGGTTCATCAACAACAACATTATCTCATGAGGTCAAAGCCTCCAACTTTTCCAACACGGGTCAAAAGAACTGTATGCCACTCTACTGTATTAAAATGCAATGCCACATAAGTCATGTCATATCAATGCACACAAGCACACATATGTCATGCAAAAGGCGTGACATTTTGAACCCATGAGACTGGAAGTCTCCCCACGGTCTCAAAGTATTCAAACCTAGACGCTCTGATACCAATTTGTCACGCCCTCGATTTTCAACATAATTAAGTAATACATTTTAAATAAAGAACCTCGCCTATCATATATATATATATATATATATTACCCAAAAAGGGTTCCCACCTGTCTTAAATTACAAATCGAATCCCCACGATCAAAGGTTTACAACCTTGGCGCTTTGGCCCCAAAAATACATAATTGCAAGTACGATCCTGTTTAGGATATTACAAACGTTTGGTCAAAAGAATTAAAGTAATGTGTTACAGTTACATCTCTGGCAAAATAATGTCAATACAAAGATGCTAAAGTAACTACATGAGGTTAGCTTCCAAAAAGTCTTTCATTCCCAAGCACACATTGCCTACGAGCTATTGTCCAGCATTTGAACCTGAAAAGAAAGATTAGGTTGAGCTACACTAGCCCAGTAGGAAAATCTCTAGCAATTCTATGTATTAATATGATGATATGGGTAGGAGGGATGAAGTCAAGAGATTCAGCTCAATCAATGGTCAACAACGAACTCACAAGAGTGCCAATAAGATCATTCTAAGATGTGCCTTTGTCTTAATATGCTAACTAGTTCACAAGACATTAACAACTCTAGCAATCTCGAAGGTTATCGTATTTCCACCCCTTGCGTTACGTAAACCCTAACAACTTGGATCACCGTATTACCACCCCTTGCGTTACGTGACCCACTTGAGTCTCCGTATTACCACCCCTTGCGTTACGAGACTCCCTATCCCAACTTCCGACACATACGACTACTCTCTTATTCACTATGCTAGCTATGACTTCCAAACGATCACACTCATACAAGGGACATCTTACAACATGTCAACAATGTCACATACGAGCCATAAACATTCACAAGTAATCAACAATTAATAGGATGCATTATAACGAAATCTTAACCATGTAATTCTCTATTCGTTTCTTACTAACGGAAGACCAATGGACCAAAGGTAACATTAATCAATCGTAGGAATTCAATTGAATGTTCTTGAGATAGGTTTGGAAGTGTCCGAAAGGGTTTAGAAGCGATCGAGGTTCCAAACCATGAAGGGGAAAACTTTTCAAAAATTTCCAGTTTGCTACATGTAGCAATTAAGGGCGCTACATGTAGCCAGCGAACAGAATGAAAAATCTGGGTTTGCTACATGTAGCAATTAAGGGCGCTACATGTAGCCAGTGAACGAAATCAAAGAAATCTGGGTTTGCTACATGTACCGGGTAAATGCTGGTACATGTAGCACCTGGGTTTTTCAGCACGAATTTACAGCTTTCATGGGCAAACACAAGGCTTCCAAACAACGATCCAAAGCAAGTTTTGGACACCAAATCAACTCATAAACATACATAGAAAGTTAGAAATCCCTACCTCGATTCAAGGAGCGAAACCTAAGAGATTTGAATGAGCCCTAACTCCAAACCTTTGAAATCAACCGAAATCCTCTCCTCCAAGCTTAACCCAAGGAATTTCGAGCCTAAGAACGCGATTAGAAAGTCGAATGAAGGTTGATCTTTAAGGTTTTGGAGGTATAAGGTGGAGTTTTGTGAGAATGAGCAAGAGAGAAAGAGAGACGTTGAGGGGAGGAGAGAGAGCCGAGAGTTTGAGTTGGGAGAAAAAATGATTTCCTACCACTCACACCACTATAAATATACTCACATATTTTGCAAGTCACACACACATCCCTCTACTAACAATTGCATCATTTTAAACCACAATTCAAATATTCACCACAAAATTCATATTTTTCCAATTAAGCATTTAATGAACATTTAATTATATATAATAAATAAATAAAAATACGAGTCTCTACACACATTCTATCCCAGGAGCCACCATCCCTATCTGCTCCTAAAGGGGCGAGTTCAAGCCCCACATTATCAGGGATGCTATACTCAGACCTAAATGCCGCCATGGCAGTTGGGGTTTCACAGAGTTTCCTAAATTTACTGGGTCTAGGAGGGTGATCATTATCATCAGCCATGAGTATATTTAGAAAAGAAGAAAAACTGGAAATGGGAACGAATAGGAACCCTAGAAACAACCCCCGAATCTGAGAGTGAGATCTCAGAGGGAAACCTAAGCAGACAGAATGGAGTGAGAACGAGAATCTTACAAGAATAACGCGACGATTCCCTGGAGTGCAATCGAGTTTGCAGACGGCGGCGATGGCGGAAGGCCTAGAGAGAGAAACAACTGAAAGTACGAGTTGTATTTTTGGGTAAAAAACCCAAACGGCGCCCTTTCAGGGGTTTAAAAGCAAGAGATGGAGATGAAACGTCTCTACTCACGCCGTTACAGGTTAAGGTAACGGAAAGCAAAAAACGTTTTGACGCCGTTTCAAGGAACGTCAGTTCGAAATTAATGATAGGCATACGAAACGTGCCACGTGGAGTCGATGCCTCGGGATGGCACGAAGGCAAAAAGCGCCAAAACATCAAATGAATATTAGAGCAGTGACCGCACGGGATCAGAAGAGTCTGATCTAAATAAAATTTTTGGTTCCTAAAGCTTCATATATTGCCCCCGAACAGTGGTAAATGAATGAAGCTGGGGAGCAATTGTAGGGAGGTATTCCCGAACACATACATTTAGTTGTCGAACACGTGATATTCGGGAGCACGTGATAAATATGACAGGACTTACCGCCGGGCAATATGGTGAACAGCGATATGGACCAATGATATGGGAAGTCATTGATCCATGCTGTCTGTTCGGCAAATTAAGGGCCAAGTTACATGTGAAGTAGATGGTCCAAAGCAGACTGTTCGGTTATAAAACAGCCAAACAGATGAAGCAAAGAACCAAGCACGTGATACGAGGGATCACGGGTTAAAAAGCAATGCAAATGGTATGTGGGACCATAGTTTGAATATAGACAGGACAGTCATCATGGTAAACTAACTGTTCGGCAGATAGAGACATTCTGATTACGTTAGAACCAAGTTACATGTGAAGTAACTGGTCCAGGAAGTCTGTTCGGCAACGAGATGGCCGAACAAAAGAAAGAACTTCAGTCAAAGTATTGGAGCATAGGGAATATTCTAGAAGAATCCAAAATGAGTGGTATTCCATTAAGGAATAAGATCCCAAGAATATAGGGTCTGAGAAAGATACCCAATGAGAATGGGATGTTCGGTCAGTAATGGAAAAGAATCCTGAAAAGACTCTTTTCTAATAAACCGATAAAGGAAACGAGAATCCTTGATGTATTGGGTTTCCTATACGAGTTGGGAATCCTATGGAAACAGGGATGCTTGGGCAACAAGCATACGAAAATCTATAAATACGAGGTAAAACCTAGAGGAAAAAGGTACGCAATACTCTGCATTCTTGCTTTCCTACTGATAATTAGGGTTTGACTGCTAGTACGTGATACTAACTTTGGCATCGGAGGGCCTTTGCCACGAGAGGCAGAGGTGCGCTCACCCCCTGTCTATTTTGCAGATTAGGGTTCCGACGACGAATTAGGGTTCCGGTGAAGAGGCACGAGAAAGCTGTTGCAATCCAGTTGATCAGAAAGCATCAATTGTTTTCATCCCCCTACAATTTAAACAGCTAATAATAGAAAGCTAATAGGCATGCTGCATATATCCAATTAATTGTAGAAAATAACTTAGATCAACACTTTGTCCCACGAAACGCTCCACCGCATGGCAGAGGGTTGTGCCGTACGGTACTAGTTTTGTGGTTACCTTTGCACATAAGCAGCTATAGCATATAAAATAGTTTATACCGAGAACAGATACTGATAAGCATGCTTGCATATGAGTACCTAATTAAAGGAGCCAAACGATGATTCAGTTCCACGTCAAATACCACCGTACGGCAGAGAGGAGTGCCGTACAGCACTGGGCTTTGTGGTCGGCAACATTAAGTGAACAAACAGAGCTTATAGAGACCTAAAAAAGGCATGCATGCTTAGGTACTAATTAGACGATTCCCATGTAGGACCATAATATATGACTGATACAATTCATGAATTTAGCTAGCATGGCATGCACTATTTCAAATGAGAATTTTGCTAGCATGGCATGCACTATTTCAAATGAATCATGGAATAGCATGACATATCATATTGATTTTTAATAAAAACGGAAGAAGGAAAAGAGTTGCAAACTAAACTGTTCCCTGAAAAAACCTCTACCGTATGGTAGTAAGGTGTGTCGTACGGTTGAAGCATAAGGGATTCCAACTTTAATTTTTTTATAATGTTTAAACCATTTTAGGCCCAGAACTGGTACAAAGAACCAGTCTGAACCTAGTGGTTCCCCTCAGAATACAAAGACAAGTATTGGATAAAAGATTTATACCTTTTGGAGCGAAACCTTTTTTTGGAAAATTGTAACAATTACAAAGTCTTTTGGCACAAGCTTGAACAAATTTGTGGACTTTAGTATGCTGTGATGACAAGCTGTGAGACCTAAATCGTGGGTTGACTTCGAAGAATGATTTTTGGACTTGGCTTTTGAAAGAGGATGATGCTTTTGGTGTTTGAAAGAGGTATGAAAACAAGTATGGATTTTTCAAAGCATTTTGGAACTGTTTTTGATTGATAAAATTGATTTTCTCTTTTCTTCTCCAAAGAAAAATGTCCTCTTTCTCTCTCTTTTTCTTTAAAAATGTTGTGTATCTCACTCTTTCATTTTTTTCTTCCAAAAAAATTGTGTTTTCTATCTCTTTTCTCTTCCAAAAATTGTGTGTCTTGTCTAATGAAGGGGGAGGTATTTATAGGATAAAAATGGCTTGGAAATGAAGCAAACTTGGTCTGCACGCATTTTTAACCGACTTTGTGTCCACCGTACGGCACATAAACTCTACCGTACGGCACTAGGCTTCCACCGTACGGCACATCTCAACCGACTTAAGTTTAGGCGGTTAAAAACTCTACCGTACGGTAGAAATATGTCCACCGTACGGCACAGTTGACCGCCGTACAGTACAGTTGACTGCTCAACAGGCCGAACTTCAAATGGCCGCCACGGACACTCCCGAACTCGATTTTGGGTGTTCTTCAAACCTTTGGAAAGCTCGTCAAGTCTACTTTCTAACCCAAGTGGTTTGGATAAAAATAATTTTGTACATCAAAATATATGACGATTTTACCCTCAGGTGGTCGAAAAAGAAGTTGTTTAGGCAAAATCCTCGTATCTCCCTCCTTTCAAATCGGATTAAGACTTATTATACATCGATGAAGAGGGTTTTGAATGTACTAAAAGATGGTGGACTCCAACCATAAAAATAAGGAAGTTTAATTTTTGAAAAATGGGCTGAAAGCAGACTAAACCGAAGGCCATTGGTGCCACAATGGCCAAAACACGTACTCACTCATTTTAAGTGTTACTTGGCACTCTCATACCAAGTTCTAAGGTGTTTTCTCACTCCTTTGAGTACAAAGAGCATTGTTTAAAGTTTTCAAGGCACGTTTTAATCATTGGGAAGCTTATCGGCCACTTGTCTACGGTTTTCGAAAGGTAGTGCTCCAAAAGGTTTAAATCATGTTTTGTTTATCATCATTGGGGACTTAAAAGTTATCCGCGACTTCCAAATTGGGGTGTCTACATCTGGTATTTTCTGAATTTTTCTTGAAAATTATTTTGAAAATGAAAGTTTGAAAATGTTTTGAGAGGGGATTTGAATGCTAAGGTTGACAACAAAATAAAGGAGAGTAAAGAGAATTTTTGTGGCCCCCTTGTGTGTAGAATGAGGGGGGGTATTTATAGGGAAGGAGAAAATAGGTTTGAATTTTGAAAAATAAATAAAAAATAAGGTGAAAAATATTTTGGGGGGAAAAATGGCATCATTTGTCTTCTGCTCCTTCTGAATACTCAGGCAGGACTAGGTTTAAACGTTGAATGGACTGAAAAGTCTAAAAAACCTTGGTCAATGGTCAAGCTCATCATAGGCTATGACAGAGCTCACAAGCGCTCAGGAGTATCTACCCAACTTCAGAGAGGCACCACAGACACTCTTGAACTCGATTTTGGGTGTTTTTCGAAGCGTTGGAAAGCTGGTTGAGTCCTATTTCTAGCCCAATTGGTTTCATTCAAAGATATTTTGCACGCTGAAATGTGTGTCCATTTTACCCTTAGGGTATCGAAAGAAAAATGGTTTTAGTTTTGAAAATGACCAAGAAACATCGTCCAAGTTTGTATAAGGCTTGTTTTGATCCAATTTCATCATTGGGGAGCCTCGAGGGCACAAATTAAGGATCGATGATTAATAAGTCCAAATTTGGGTGTTTACAGGAGTTGTTGTTGGACTTCTTTATAGACCTGGGTAACAGGTCGGGTCAGGTAGTGTTCGTGTCGGGACAATTGGGTTCGTGTCACAAACCACCCAACCGGAACCCAACCCATTTATAATTCGTGTTTATCGAGTCGTGTCATTTTCGTGTTACGTGTCAGAAATGCTCAACCCTAACCCGTTAACTTTGTGTCCGGTTCATGTCATGTTATCGTGTCCGTTGCCCAACTCTATATAGAATTACAGATATACCATATATTATATATATATGTTCATGTTAATGGGTGACACAGGTTAGTAACCGTGTTGATCGTGTCAATTTTGTGTCTCATGTGTACAATCCGAACCCGACCCATTTAGAATTCGTGTTCTCGAGTCGTGTCATTTTCGTGTTTTGTGTCAGGAATGTTCAACCCTAACCCGCTAACTTCGTGTCAGATTCGTGTCGTGTTATCGTGTTTCGTGTCCATTGCCCAGCTCTACTTCCTTATGAAGATATGAGCAGGAGCAGGTGTAATGTATCTAAGGCCAGCTTGAGAATCCTTGACGACATATCTCTTCTGCTTTGAGCGTTTTTTGAGTTAAATTTAAGCCATGTATCTTTTCGCCAGTTACTTTAGGCAAGAGTTTTTCTAGAGTGGTAGGATCTTTGGGACTATGTCCAGTCTTAGTGAGCAACTTGTAGGCATTGGATCAAAACTGTTTGTCTGCTGTGAAGGCAAGTAGTCAAGTTCCACTGCAGGGCCATGTGTTGCTCGAATGAATCCTAGTTCACTGAATCCTCCGGCACCCGAGTCACCCAGTTCCTAAATCGCATCCTGCCGTGGCTCGGATCAGCCCGGCAAGTCCCCGAGTTTCACACGGTCTACTCATGTATACATACATACATAAAGCTATTATATTGATATAATCATAGGTGTAAAGACAAAAGGAGCGGTGATGGGAGGGAGTTAGCTGGGGCGTCGGACGGTGACTAGACTATGGTAGGTGGCGATCTCCATGGTTGGATCAGCCAAGATCAAGTTGGTGTTGTGTTGCTGCGTGGTGTTCGCTTTTGCCTGTGTAATCATATACTGTCTACGTCTCTTTTTAAGTGTTCATCACGGTTCTGCGTGTCATTTTTTAATAGTTTATATCTTTCGACGTATATTATGTTGTATGTTTTTAAAATTATTGTCTTATAGAAATAATTGAGATTTATCAAACAAGATCGATATTGCATATTTTTAGTAATATACATTGAAAAATATATGCAATTAAAAATGACACACAGAATTATAGTGAACATCTAAAAGGGGACGAAGGGAGTAAATAATTGTTACTTTGTTAATTTGTATATTAGTTTTGTGTTAATTGAGATCTTAGGTTCTGCAAAAGGGTGTCAATTTTGTGGGTGTGAATAATGCAGATGGGTGTAAATTCTGTAAAAAGATGTGAATTCTCTGAAGGGGTGTGAATAGTGACAATGAGTAATTAAAAAAAATAGTGACAAGGGCAAAATAGTAAAAACATATTTAAAAAGGGCCTGAATAAGATAGCGATACAAAAAGGGATCCGCACAGAATCCCAAACAAAAAATGAGACTGGCCAGATAGTTCTCGTTTTTATTTTGTAACATGTCGATTGTGGCCCGAATCACAAAGGATATAAGTGAAGTTTGCCCTTTTTATTTTGTAACTTGTCTTAATATGCGGTCTACAAATTTGAAGATGCTAATTGATGAGTTGACTTGCCCAAACTTGATGGGGCTTTTCTAACATTAATTATCATAGATTGAGGTCGTAAAGGTCAACATAATTTGGTGGCCAAGGCATCATTTAATTGAATCATAACTTGTCCAGGTCATGAGATGTAAGCAATGACAATCTGCCTAATCTTTTGTGGTTCGACAACATTTTTTTATTTGTAATGTTATATTCTTTGATAAAAAAAAATTAGACTAGAGGTCCCTGTAGTAATACGCACTATGGGGTCGTAGGACACCTTTGTGGAGCCTCTCGAGATATCATCACCCAAGATTTGAATCGCTCATTTTATCAAATTTGTTGATCACTCTATTTGTGCAGAAAATTAGGTTGATCTGACATTGTTAAACAGATAGTTAGATGGAGTATTTTGACGAAATTGAAAACGAAAGGCAAGGTAAATATATATGGATTATGGAGTTATAAATGTTCATTTAACCTGATCTTAAAATGAAGGGAAATACTACAATACACACTCTTTATTTGTGGGTGTATCATATGCACCCCCAAAATGTTATGAATTGTAGAAAAAATGTTACGAATCATATTGCTAAAAAATTACGAATCGTATAAAGGTTACGAGATACACCAAAATGTTAAGAATCATAATGAAAATGTTACGAATCATACAGCTGAAAGGTTATGAATTCTAGAATAAAAGTTACGAAATACACTAAAATGTTATGAATGACCTTAAAATAGGTCCATATGGTATATCCTTTTAAGAGGTGTATTGTAGACTTTCTCTAAAATGAACTATTCGATCGGATTGTGATGATGTACAATTACAATCTGGTTGGTTCACTACATAGATCGATCAAGGGTCCAAAAAATTCATTTGTGATTGGATAAAGAATTGGAAGTAATAATTAAAAAAAAGGCCAGTGAGTTAAGCTTGTTGGTTGAGGCTTCTTTTTTCTATTTCCCCAAGATTAAGGGTTGTTGTAAGCATCATCGGCATGTCAACGGTTGTCATTGTCAAATTTTAGCATTTCATTAATTGTGATGTATTTGGCACAAAAGTTTGATAATTGCGAAATTTGTTACTCATGAATATTTCTGTTTATCTCTCTAGTAATGTGTCCGTATATGACATTTGCATTGGGTATAGGTTTAAAGAAATTGAAAAAAAAAAAAAATTACCCACCCATGGGTTGTCAACATTGAAGAGCGAACCTGCGCTTGCAACATATCAGTGTTCGATTCCCCCTGGAGACAAACCATGATTTAAGTTGGGGGCCATGGCGGTTGGTTGCTGTGCTAGTCTCCCCCGAGGTTTGGATTGTGCAGTCGGGTCCAATAGTGGTTAAGCTACAGAGTTGTTACTCGGTTAAAAAAAATGAAAAAATGAAAAAATAATGTTTGCAGCATGGGCAAGATTAATCATCAAATTATAACTTTTGGTCAAATAGCATGCTCATGATATGTTCATGACATATATGAAAGGGGAAAAAAAAGGGTTGTCTATTAATGTACTCAAGGCAATTAAAAACAGAAATATGCTTATCGAATTAATTAATATTTGGGATTCTACATTTATGCCTGGTAGTGGCATGGGCTGTATAATTAAATCTAAAATTGAATTTTCTTTCTTTAGGCCAAATTAAATTTGGTTAAGCACCAGCCCGTATTACCTATCCGAGTAAACCATTGACATACACTACCATTATTTTTCCATATGACTTATTCCTATGATTCAGCTATGTATTGGCAAACTTAGGCCCTATTCTGCTAAGGTTTTTATTTTTTAAGTACTTATTATCTGCTTTACGAGACAGATCATTCTCTTATAATACATCACTTTTAATTCAAAAAATAAGTACTTTAAATAAGAAGTACTTATTTTAGTTAGTTGTTAAGCATTTTGTTCTTAAGAACTTTGCAGACAACGAAAGGCCAATTTAGATTTTTTATTAAGAAACTTTGGCCCCATTCCGCTAACGTTCATATTTTTCCAGTACTTATTTTCTATTTTACGAGACATTTTTTCACAATACATCATCTTTAGTTCAAACAATAAGTACTTATAATCGGACAAGGTTTACCTGGCCATTTACTAGGTTGGTGGATGGTCAATATGGTGATTTCATCTCTCTCTCTCTCTCTCTCTCTCTCTCTCTCTCTCTCTCTCAAACCCTAAAGAAGCCGACGTCCCCCATCTCCCTCCTTCTCCTCCCCTCAGGGGTACGTTTTATGCCCCAATGGGTGATGGGAGGGGAGGGATTTCTCCCTCTCGTGGGTTATTCCATCTCCAAATCCTAAATCTCTGAGATTTTCTCTCTTTCCTCATTCACCCCCATTCTCCTCCTCCCCAAACCACCATACGCCACCCTTCTTTTGCCTATTCCGCCGTTTAGTCTGACGACTATTGTAAGTAGTGCTTTGCAAATCGTGGTCGTCGGAGGTGTCTTCCACCCGCCAGAGGGTTGTGGGTGGCAGTGCTAGTATGGAAGAGGCACAGAAAAGGTGGAGGTGGGTGGCGTTGATGGTGGTTGGAATTTGAATTGAGAGATTCTTTTTTTCTTTTTCTTTTTTTGCCAAAGTAGGTTAAATATTTAGTAGGGGCAATATTGGAACATTTTACTACTTTTGATAGAACTTAGATGAAAATAGTAACAATTTTTTTTTTCTCAACAAAAGAAATTTATTAATCTCTGAAAAGATACAAAGATTAAAAGGACAAGGGCACTCGAAGGAAAAGTTACTAACCCAAGGCTACCCGAGACCCAAAACGTTGGCAAGAGACCAACAAAAAGGCCAAGCCCAAACCCTAAAAGACACCCTAACCAACCACATAAACCTAAAAACAGCCACCAAACAAAGGAGATGCTAACAGCCACAGCCACCACACACAGAAGAAACTGAAAAAAAGACTACCTGAAAACAGCCACCAACCTCTACAGCAAAAAGGAAGACGGAACACAGGAAAAACAACAACAAAACAACATGAACAAAACAAGCGAAGAAGCAACTGAAAACAAAACCCCAGCAACCGCAACAGAACACAACCAGCAAGCTAATGGAAGGGTTTTAGGGGACACGAAAAATGTAATGATGGGGTGTGTCTGGGTGAAATTCTTAGAGGGAGTGAGCGAGATAAAGAGCTATACTTCGAGGGATGTCTAGCTAATAATTAATTGTTCGGTCGTAAAATGTTTATTTGGGTTTTAGGCCTCTCTGCATTGGGTGAGTTTTGGGCACTGTATATTTTGTTATTTTCTCTTTTATCAAAATTTTAAATTACATCGTTCACGAGGAACGGATTGTTCAAAATTTTAAATTACATGGTCCATGACGAAAAGAATTGTAAGAGAAATCAACAACAAAGTACAGCGCCAAAAAGTCGCCCAGGGTGCCCTTACATCCCTTACATCGATAAGGCTGAAGGTAACCTTAAGAGTATGTTTGGTTGGATAGAATACAATTGAGGTTGAAATAAAATTGAGAAAATGAGATTGGAAAATTCATTCACATTCTCAAGTTTGGTTGTACTTAGAATTTAGAAATAGTCATTCTCATCAGTAATGAAAGGGTGTGACAATAGTAATTTTGGTGTAGCAATAGTGAATCTTAGAGTGACACTAGTAATTTTGATGTGGCAAAGAAATAAAATGACAATTCATGTATTTA
Source organism: Rhododendron vialii (assembly GCF_030253575.1). Lineage (NCBI taxonomy): Eukaryota > Viridiplantae > Streptophyta > Magnoliopsida > Ericales > Ericaceae > Rhododendron > Rhododendron vialii. The sequence continues at coordinate 23,670,704 of NC_080562.1, read as the reverse complement.
TTTAGTAGAATGACAATTCATTTACTAAGGTAGATAGTGATTTATTTTGGAATGATTATTCCATCATTTAATGATAAACCAAACATGAAAATAAGTATGTCATTCAAATGACCATTTCATTCCAAGTTTGACTCTATCGAACTAAACATACCCTTACTTCGAAAGTAGTCATTAGTCTTGCTTTCGCGGATTGTTGTTTGGTATTGGCCTCAATATTACGAATGATATTAAATATGATAGAGGTTTTGTGAATATTGAATTCAAGATGACGAAGTTGTTTATTCGAAATGATGGAGTTGAGTTGTTTATTTCCTATTAGATAAATACATTCTCATGTCATATCCGTGTCAATTCTCCTCCCTTGGGCCACATATCAGTGTCAACTCCGTGAGTAGAGGTAGGGGGGGGGGGGGGGGGGGGGGGGGGGGGGGGGGGGGGGGGGAGAGAGAGAGATTTCCATAGTCAACAGAATGAGGATTTAGGGTGGCAAAAGAAATGGAGAAAGCCAGAGCAGACAATTTCCATCTCCTTCCTTCTCCAGCTGATATGGGTTCCTTCCCATTCATCTTCTCAATCTTGTTATCGTTTTGTGCTATTGTATCTTGTTCTACTCCATCGAAAAATTCTATATTATATCCAAATTTCACTGCTTCAAGTGTCCATTTCATCGATGGTTCCGTTGGCTTCTTAATCTCCCCTAATGGAACGTTCAGAGCAGCTATCTTAAGTCCAGGCGGTCAAGGGGGTTCAGGAACCAACTACTATTTGTGCATCCTTCACGTGCCTTCCAATACCATCACCTGGTCTGCTAATCGCAATTCACCTGTTTCTAGTATAGGAACCATGACTCTTTCTGTAACTGGTATTGTCGTTGTGGATGAAGACGGCAGTTTAGTATGGTCGACTCCTCCGTTAAATTCTCCGGTCTCTTCGCTACAGTTAACTGAGGCCGGGAATCTTGAGCTGCTCGATCAATCTGATACTACTCTTTGGGAGAGTTTCAATTATCCAACGGATACAATCGTCATGGGGCAGAAATTGCCCGTAGGGGGATTTCTGTCCAGCGCGGTATCAAGTAGTGACTTGTCAGTTGGCAGTTACTGGCTTTCAATAACTACCTCTGATGCTTTACTACAGTGGAAGAATTTGACTTACTGGAACCTATCTATGGATACCGTGGCTTACACAACCTCCAGTTACTCGGTGGAGTACATGGCGATTAACCAAACGGGTCTTTATTTGCTTGGTAATAATGGTTCTGAAGTCATAATTCAGGTGAACTTATCTGTATCTGATTTTGGGATTGCCAAGTTGGAAATTTCCGGCCAGTTCAGTGTCAGTAACTTTTCTGGTGGTGCATTCAACCCAGTATTCACAGGGCCGGATGATAAATGCCAAATCCCGTTTATATGCGGAATGCTTGGTTTGTGTAGTGACGATGCAGATAATCCCGTATGTTCGTGCCCATCCAACTTCCATCATAGTTCTCAAAGTCAGAATCCACCTGTTTGTGTGCCAAGTGACGCTTCTTATTCCTTACCAAATTCTTGCAATTCAACTGATACCAGCAATACAGGTAACTCCTTGTTAGTTTCATATTTGAGCCTTGGCTATGGTATCGACTATTTTTCTAATGATTTCACGAGCCCTGTGAAGTATGGTGTGAACTTGTCTGTCTGTGAAGATGTCTGCTCAAGTGACTGTTCTTGCTTGGGAATTTTCTATGACAACTTGTCGAACTCATGTTATGTCCTTCAAAACCAGTTGGGATCAGTTATTTCAAACGCTAGTAGCAATAATGATCGCTTGGGTTTTGTTAAAGCAATAGTTGGGCCTTCACCTGCTAATAGTGGTCATGCACTCGGGTTTCCCATAGTTGCTCTAGTGTTGTTGCCTTTTTTTGGGTTCTTCCTTTTAGCTACTCTGGGATTCTTCTTGTGGAGAAGATTGAGAAGCTCTAAAACTGGAAAGTTAAATCTCAACAGTCAAACCGTTCCTTCTTCGGAGGAGTTGGATGCCTTCTCCATCCCAGGATTACCTGTAAGATTTGGGTATGACGAGCTCGAGACAGCTACTGATAAGTTCAAGACTATGATAGGGTCAGGTGGGTTTGGTGCAGTGTACAAGGGTACACTCCCCGATAAATCACATGTGGCAGTGAAAAAGATCACTAATTTTGGTATTCAAGGGAAGAAGGATTTTTGCACTGAGATAGCGATCATTGGAAATGTTCACCACATCAATTTGGTTCAGTTGAGAGGGTTTTGTGCTCAGGGGAGAGAAAGACTGTTGGTTTACGAGTATATGAACCGTGGGTCCTTAGATCACACCCTCTTTGGGAATGTACCAGTCTTAGAATGGCAAGAAAGGGTTGAAATAGCACTTGGAACGGCGCGTGGACTTGCCTATTTGCATAGTGGGTGCGAGCACAAGATCATCCATTGTGATGTCAAGCCTGAGAACATACTCCTTCACGACCAATTCCAAGCCAAAATCTCCGATTTTGGGCTGTCTAAACTTTTGAGCTCTGAACAGTCTGGTTTATTCACGACAATGAGAGGAACTCGTGGATATCTTGCTCCTGAATGGCTTACTGGCTCTGCAATCTCTGACAAGACAGACGTGTACAGTTTTGGAATGGTTCTGCTGGAAATTGTGAGTGGAAGAAAAAATTGCTCTCTACGAACGAGAAGCGAAAGTATGGAGGATGAAAGTAGTGGTGGTGGGTACTCATCATCTTCTTCAGGACGAGGACTTGTTTATTTCCCAATGTTTGCTTTAGAGATGCATGAGCAAGGAAGGTACTTGGAACTTGCAGACCCCAGGCTCGAGGGGAGAGTCAGTAGTGAAGATGTGGAGAAGTTGGTGCGTGTGGCTTTATGTTGTGCACATGAGGACCCAGCACTTAGGCCGAGTATGGTCAGTGTTGTTAGCATGTTGGAAGGTGAGATCCCTTCAGGTCAGCCGAAGTTGGAGTCTTTGAACTTTTTGCGATTTTATGGGCGTCGATTTGGTGGGGCTTCTACGAGAGAAGAGAATGATAGTAATAGGCAAGTTGATTTTACACAAATGAATGGTTCTTGTACTAGTTCAAGGAGAAGCTTACCTCTTGACGTCTCATGCATATCATCACAACAAATCTCAGGGCCAAGATAGCACCTAATAACTCTGCTTTGTAAGATTATTTTTGTGGTTCACTGTGAATAAATTGTTTTACTGTACGTCAGATAGTGGCGAATGTAGTTTCCGTATTTACTATCCAGTCTTTCTAATGTTCAAAATATGTAATTACACTATTTTTGTTTCTTGTGCAAAGAGATTGTTTATCAGTTGATGGCTGCATGTAATGTTTCTATCTAGCTCTTCAGTTGTAAATTTCGTTATGATTGCTCATTGCTATTATCCCCTTGTTAGATGATCTCTACACAAATTAGTTTTGATTGCTATGATTGTTTATTGGGTTCTTTAAGTTCTTGGCCACATCTATCTATCTATCAATCTACTATAGAAATGTATTGAAATCTTACAAGCCTCCAAACATCTATCCCTAATTTTTTAGATTTTTCATTTTCTTTCATTTTGTTTAAATTGAGAGAGAGAGAGAGAGAGAGAGAGAGAGATATATATATATATATTTTAGAAGAATTGAGGAAAAATAATCCAATACTCTAATGACATATTTATGTGGTGGCCCAACTTATCTCTCCACCACACGTTTGTGTGGTTCTCACTACAAAGTGTTGAGCTAGAACAAATTATTTTTTTGTTTCATGAATCGAACGGACACAACGCTAGATGATGAAAGAAGATAGTTTAATATTTTTTTCAATTGCGTGTTCGATACAAGTTAGTATCGGTTTCACTTTATGTACCGAAAGACATTTATAGGGAAAAAAAATTTGGGGTACCACGTTAGCATACAACTGGTGGGGTCGGCTGACCCCATGGGCCAAAAAATTTCAGCTACTTTGGTACTAGAAGTTTGGGGAAGTTTCTTGGTTAGTATACATTTAACACCGGGGTATGTACCCAATCCATGAGAGTTGGACCGAATAATTATTGTTCATAAGATCTGGGCTTTCCTGAGTTTTCTATCCGTCGCTAGCCACTTTTCTCTCTCTCTCTCTCTCCAAAATTCTGTTTTTGTGCGCAACTCTGTTCTGTTCTCTCTTCCCAAGACTCACTAGTACTACCTCCCAATTTGTTTGTTCATTTTTTAGATTCTAACTTTTTATGAAGACACAATGATTACTCTTAAACAGCTTTGTATTTCCAAAAGTTTTCCACTTTTTAGCATTAAATGAGAGTGCACACTTTTTCATGTGCAATATTTTTAAAAGACAGAGGGTATTAATGAAACTTACATGAGTCAATTTCAAATTGGACAAATAATTTGAGATATTACAAAGTCAAAAAGGGGACAAACAAAATAGGACGGAGGAAATAATATGCACACAAAAAAATGTATCCTTTAGAGTTACTCCCTCCGTCTCATAATATTTGTCCGGTCCGCAAAAAAAATGACGTAAAAATAATATAATTTTGGCAAGAAAAATTCAAATTTTTTTCAACAATTTATTAGATATCGATGAGTTCTTGCAATTTATGAAAAAAAATTGAATTTTTTATTGAAAGAAATGCATTATTTTTTAGTTCTCGTTTTGCGGACTGGACAAATATTTTGGGATGGAAGGATTATATGTATTCACTTATGATTCCGTTTACTTAAAAGCTGGGGTTGATTAATGTAAAAACATTGTTCCACAAAGTAACTGAATTTCAAATTCTTGATTGACCCCTGCGCATAATTCATGGAGTCGTCACTGACCACGTAACGATGGTCCAACGTACACAAACGTTAATAGCATATGTATTTTGGTGTCCATTCTGCTAGTTTTTTTTTTTTTGTCCTCCTTTGGTAAAGGGAATTTTTTGATCTTGTCGATCGATACATTCCCAACTCTTCCTTCTTTATTAGAAGTAGAGGTGTCAAATGGGCCGTGCCGCGTGCCGGCACGTCGCAGACACGGCACGACACAGCACAATTGTAGTGGGCCCGAGGCACGGCACGGGCACGGAAGTAGGCGGCACAGCACGGACACGGGCACGACACGAAAGTTGGCCTGGTACGACACGGTCGTAGACGGGCACGGGCACGAAAAGTGGACAGGAACGGCACGGCACGGTTCTAGCAAGGCACGGGCACGGGCATGGGCACAACCCGACACAACATGGGCACGAAAGGGCACGGCACGAGGCACGGAAAAACAAAACAAAAATTAAATAAGCCAAATGCCTTTTTTAAAAATTTTTAAAAAAATTAAACAATTTCTATTCGGTAAAAAATATTTGTTTACCTTTTTTTAAAGGTAAAAAAGGTAAACAACTAAGATATTTAATTTTAAAAAAAATAATTTATTAAAAAAATCATGTTTTTCAAAAATTATCAATTTTTAGTCTGTAAAAAATATTTGTTTTGTTTTTGTTAGTAAAATAAGCTTTGGACCTTTGGTTTGCAAATTTAATATTACAATACAAGATAACAAGTAAAATTTTAAAAAAAAACTTATCAAAATATTTATGGTGCAAGAGTAATTTAATACGAGAGAAAACGTGCAAAGAGTCATTATTATTTACCCCAAATCTAACGAGAAATAAGAAAAAAAGTGTCAAACCAAAAAGAAAAAAAAATACATAGTAGAAATAAGGGAAAAAAATAAATAAAAAGGGGTTAGCTGGACTAGGACTTAAACCCAGGTCCTTTGATCCTTTCATACGCAAACAAACCACTGTACCACCAATTAATTTGTGTTATGGATTTAAAAAATTAGTCTATAATATGTAGCTCTATTATATAAAAACGAGGCCATCAAGCAGTAGTCACACAATCGCAACGCAATCACGACAATCGATACCATTCAATGCATTCATTTTGTTGTGCTTAGTGTTTTAATCATTGGATCCAATTTCTTCGTACTTTAGATTTTGATAGCCCTTTCATCGGCACATTATTCATTGTTTGATTAAATTTTTTTTACGTCCGATCAAGTATGTAGCGATAAGCATTTTACTTGATTATTGGTATGAATGATCTAATCTCTCCCACATAAAAGTTAGATGGTTCTAATTTTTAAAAATAGCTTAGGCGGCTCTTAAGTAGTGTATTATAAGACTTTAATGCCTCTAGAAGCGTCGAATGTGTTCCGATCATGTGGTTTCCGACATTCGATTATTACCTATTCAGGTGAGAATGATAAATTTGATAAGACATTAAATCGTAACGGTTTAGATCGAACATTCGAAAAAAATAGTCTGTAGCTACCTTTCAAATATATAAATTGAACTTAGTTGGTTATGAACTAAGGTATTCTGCTATAATACAATGTTCGTTAGCCACACGATCACAAAATAAATATGACGATTCATACCGTTCCTTTTGTTATTCTCTGTGTTTTAATGACTCTCACCAATTTTTGGGTTTATCAGGTTTTAAAAACTCCTTCATCAAAACGTAGATTCATTAATAGAAAAATGAACGTTATAAACAATCAAGCATATAACGATGACCAAATTACTTCATTTTTGGCAAAACTGATATAATCGCTCCCACATAAAAGATAGACGGTTCCGATTTTCAAAAAACAGCTCGGGTGCATTATAGGACTTTACGAGAATTTTCCGCTATTGGTGCACATGGATTATTGGCGTCTCATACGCACATGATCATACAGTTAATATAAAAGGGGAAGAGATGTTGCCCTAGCAGCAGACATCTCTGATTCTCTCTCTGTCTCTCACAATCTCACTCTCCTAGTCTTTCACGACTCACAGTCTCACTCAGAGCAATGGCACTGGGTCGACTCTCCTCTTCGGATGACAAGCCACTCTAGCGCCTCATCAATGGCGGATCTGTCTATTACATGGTCTTCATTTTCTTAACGTTTTCGTATTTTGAAACTTCAGTTTCTACCTGTTTTTATTTGTGAACGATTTGTGTTTATGTTGCTCTGGTTTTGGTTTTGTTTTGTTGTGTAGGCATCATTGCCGAATGAAGCTGTGTACGAGAAGGAGAAATCTCGTGTCTCAGTTAAGCCCGTTAACTGTTTGATTTAATGTTTCGCCTCCTTTTGATGTAATTTTTATTCGTTTTGATTGGTTGCTAATATCTGTTTGTTCGCCCTTTGAATTGAAACTTGTGTATACAGTGGCCAAAGCAATTGAATGATCCACTTGAAGTTGTCGATCCTGAGATTGCCAACATCATTGAGCTCGAAAAAGCAAGACAATGGAAGGTATAACTTAATATGTGTATATGAATTCTTTTTTTGCTAAGTAAAAATATACGAATTTGCTAATTGATATATGGTGACTATTTACTTTGGTAGGGGCCATGGCCACTCATTGACAACTTTCAAGTCCATTCTCATATAGAGTATCTATTGTTTTCGGTTTTGTATACCATAGATCAAAGAATATTCTGCTGTGTTTATTTCTTTTTAATGAGTTCAATAGGTAGGAAAACTGAGAATGTAGAAAATTTTCAATCCTTCATGTTTTCTTGATTAATTCCGTAAAAGATGAAGAAGTCATCTCAACTAAGTGAAATGACTTTGCTACGCTCGGTTGAATTGAGTTTTTGTTTTCTTGGTACCAAGTGAAAGAAGAAAAGTTCAGGGTTCAATTCTTTTGTTACATTTAGGATATCCTTGAATGGAGTTGTAAGATGCAGTATTGGTATGAATTTGATCGCTCAATGAAGTTCAACTTACGTTTGTGAAGGGACTAGAACTTATACCCTCAAAGAATTTCACCTCTGTATCTGTGATGCAAGCAGTAAACGGGCAGACTAACATGGCAACGGCATGGCCCGACCCAACCCGAATAAGTAAATGGTCCGGCACATCTTGACACGATTGAAAATGGCACGGCACGACACGATTTAAGAACACGGGCCTGCACGACACAACACGATTTAAGAAAACGGGCCGGCACGACACGACACGATTTCAGAAACGGGCCGGCACGACACGATTGGCAAATGGCACGGCACGACACGACACGACACGATTTAAGTAAACGGGCCGGCACGGCACGACACGATTGACAAACGGCACGGCACAACACGATTTGAGTAAATACAGTAAATGGGCTGGCATGGCACGGCACGAAGCACGGTTAGCACGAAGTTAAACGGGCCGTGCCGGCACGGCACAACCCATTTGACACCTCTAATTAGAATTGAAGTTGAATTTAAAAGTTTATGTTAGAATGTTAGATTTATTAGAGGGTTCCAACTTAAAATCAATTGGCTATAAGTGGAATAGTCTCTAGATTATATTAACCAAACTTGGGTGGCTTAGATTAGCGATATGAAACAAAGTCTAACACTCTTCTTCACGTGCAGCCTGGATGCACGTGAAGGTGCGAATTGAGTTGACCAAGAGATTTGCTTCAGGTGACAAAGACTTTCTCGTGAGAGGTGAGGGTCACGCAACACCTAGCTCTGATACCATGTTAGATTTCTTGGAGCGTGTATCAGAGCTAGGTCTTGGGTGACCTCACTTCTCGTGGGAAAGTCTCTGTCATCTCTGTCGCCCGAGTCAACCACTCAACTCCTAGTCTGTCACCTCCACGTGCCTCCTAGTTGCACGTGAGGGGGAGTGTTAGATTTGTTTCACATCGCTCATTTAAGCTACCCAAGCTTGGTTAATAAAATCTAGAGGCTACTCCACTTATTGCCAATTGGTTTTAGGTTGGAACCCTCCAAGAGATCTAACATCCCACATCGCTCATCTAAGCCACCTAAGCTTGGTTAATAAAATCTAGAGGCTACTCCACCTATTGTCAATTGGTTTGATAAGCACCCGAGAATGTAATATAGGGTGCGCTAGTGTTTAGTTTTAGTTTAATTTAAGTATTAATTAGTTATTATTAACGGTGTTTGCTTGTAGAGTATTTTAGTTCTGTTTTGTAGGTGAATCGCCAAACACGGGAGTTTTCGAGGCTTAAGGCATGTCATGGCCTGAGAATGGCCCAATTGCCCGAGCAGAAGCTGAATTGCCCGAGCAGAAGCTGGATTGCCCGAGCAGAAGCTGAAATTGCCCGAGCAGAACCAGAATTGCCCGGGCAAGAGGCAGGCAGCCAAGGCAGAGGATGACGGCCAAGCATCAAGCTATTGAGCTCGGCATCGATGTCAAGTGAATAAGTCCATCGATGCCGAGCCCCTTAGTGGTCCAGTCTCTTATCCATCTCGGCATCGATGGGATGTATTGTGTTACATCGATGCCGAGCCCCATAGTAGAGCACTCTAAAGCCGTTGCCATCGATGCCGAGGGACTTAAGAGCGAATTTTCTGAGCATCTTGGGAATATTCCAGGCGCGGATCTTCAAGATATAAAAGCTTATGTCATTGTTTTGTAAAAACAAGTAGAACAGATTCAAATAGTACAATTTTTAGATCTAGATTAGATTTCATTGCAATTCAAATTGTTCTTGAGTGTTCTTCATTTTTCAGTTTTGAATATTTCAATTTCTGCCTTTAGTTGTTAGTTTTTGATATTGTCGCTTTAATTAAAGTTGTTTATTTTCTCCCGATCTATCTCAATCTCTAGTTTATTTCAAGTCTTGTTATTTCATTATGTTAAGTAGATTTTTGCTTGCTCTTATCTCTCTAGATATGGGTGAGTAGTTTCAAGGGTTAAGTCATGGGATGATTAGCTTCTCATGGCTCGGGCGAAAATTGCATTTTGCACCCAATAAAGCTTTAAACTTTGATTTGAAGATTGATGTGGGGTTCGGGTTTGTTTGACAAATTACCGAGGTGTTAACCTCTTTGATCATGTGTAGGTGGGAGTATCGCCTACCCACCACACATGATGCTTAAAGCTCTGTCGCTCGAGGTATTTGCCAAATGAATTCTAGAGCTAGCTTGGTTCTCAAATCATTTTATCTTCCGATTTTAGAACTATAATCAAGTATCTTAAATTGTGTAATTGGGTGAAGAGTGTGATTTAGCTTGAGTTTAATTTCTAGACCTAGCCTATCCTTTCTCTAGTTAATTCGTTTTTAATTTAGCCTTTTATTTCCACCGTTTAAAGTAAAACAAAGTTGGCTGTCTAAAAGCCGAAAGCCCTTACTTGCATCTACAAATCCGACCAAGCCATATAATTATTCCCTTGGGTACGATCCCGGATTTCCGGTTTATTATGCTTCAATCGACGTGTTAAACCCTACGCTTGGGGTATTATTCCACATTATCTTGGAGAACGAAACATTTTTGGCGCCGTTGCCGGGGATTTCTTGTTATGGCTTTCTTGGAGGTTCGACAAACCACTGTAAGTATCCCGCTTTCGTCTAGTAGCAGTAGTAGTAGTATAGTAGTTTATGTGTTAGTAGTTCGTATTTAGTTTGGTAGATACCTCTAACCTAGTTCTACTAAACTTGAGGTGTAACGAAGCCAGGCTAAATATCGAATTTGTTCTTAGTTAGTTTAGCATAACTAATTTAGTTAGTTAGTTTAAATTTGATTGCATTGCTTAGCCGAGGTGGTGGCATAACCCCTCGCATATTCTGTTTACTGAGTTGAGGTGGTGGCATAACCCCTCCAGTCTGGTAGTTTGCAAGTCGTTAGTTAGTAGTTGTTTTGTGTATGCGTGTTTATCGAAGCCCAATTTCAAATCGGCTTCATCGTTCTTCTTCACCGCTAAGAATCCGTAGCATTGCCAGGGCGTATCCTGCCCACTCTCTGCCTTGGAAATTAAATCGCAATCGCAAAGGCCCAATGGCCGAAGAAGTTCCAGTTCGTACTCTGCGTGATTATCTGAATCCAGAACGGGCTCCTCAAGTATCTCCTATCGTTATTCCGACTCCGACCGCTGGGAATACATTTGAATTCAAGGCTGAATACCTTCGGATAATTCCAGAATTTCGGGGGCGAGAATTAGAGGATCCTTATTTGCATATCCGGGAGTTCGAGAATATTCTACACTCTTTTGTTACAGTTCCGGGCAACTTGATCAAGCCCGCCTGAAGTTGTTCCCATTCACTCTCAAGGACAAGGCGAAACAATGGTTCAATTCTTTGAAGCCTCAATCTTTGCGCAACTGGGGAGAAATCCAGGATGCTTTCACCACTAAGTTCTTTCCAGCCAGCAGGACAAAGTTACTTATCGATCAGATTCAATGTTTCAAGCAAAGCGATGGAGAGACTTACCACAAGTATTGGGAGCGCTACAAGGACTTGCTTATGTTGGTTCCTCATCACAACCTTCCGTTGTATCTCAGAGTCAACTATTTCTACACAGGGTGTTCTCAAGAGAGTAAACAGCTTTTGGATACTATGGGTGGAGGTGATTTTATGGGAAAGACACCGGAGGATGCTTGGGATTACTATGAGTCGCTAGCTGAGAAGACCCAGTCTTGGCAGTTTGCAGATCCAGGAGATAGAGCAATGTACAATCAAGGTCCTACAGGTTCAGGAAAATTCTCTATTGCGGAGCATACAGCTTTTGAAACTCGTTTGGAGGAGATTGCTCGAAAACTTGACAAGTTGGAATTAAAGAGTGCTCAATCTCAAGAAGTGAAAGCAGTACGCCAAGTGGAGGAAGTTTGTGTTATTTGTGAGATTATGGGCCATTCTACCGAAGCGTGCCCCAATATTCCTGCTCTTAAAAACGTGATTAATGGGATTGCTCCAGAAGAAGTACAAGCTATCCAACGCTTTGACCCTTATTCTCAATCTTATAATCCGAGGACAAGGCAACATCCGGCTTTCCGTCGGAGTCAACCTGTTGAGGGGGGTTCGTCTCAAGCTCCACCGCAAGCTCCTCAAATGCCTTGGAAGCAACCTTAGAATGCTTTTCGTTTCCCTCAAGCTCAAGGTTCGCCTGGTTTTGCTCCTTCTGCTCCATTCCCACATGCAAACTAATTTCAACAACAACCTGCTCAGTTCCACCAACAACCACCAAAGCGTTCTTGGGAAGATCAATTTAGTGCTCTTTTGCAAGGTCAAACTGCTATCAATGAGCAACAAACTCAGATGATGAATGATATTAAAAATCAGTTGGGCAAGTTGACAACTACAGTGGGTTTGTTACAACAAGAGAAAGGGAAGTTTCCTACTCAACCTCAACCTAATCCGCAACCGAATTCTAATCCTACTTCTCAAGGTCTTCAATTTGCTAGCTCTTCGGTGACTTTCCCCGAGCAAGCAAAAGCTATTATTTCTCTTCGAAGTGGCAAGACGGTGGATAACCAAGTGGTGATGCCTCCGGAACCTACCTCGTTCCCTTCTCCTATCGAACGTTCAATTCCAATCCTTGGGGAATCTCCCAAGGAAACAAGTAAGGAGACTCTTGAAGAAGAAGGAAAGGATAAGGGCAAGAGCAAGGAAAGTGTACCGGAACCTCAAGTTATTCCAACACCGGCTCCGTATCCTAACCGTTTGAAGGCTTTGGCGAAACCAAATTTGAATGCGGAGTTGCATGAGTTATTCGATCAAGTGAAGATCAACATTCCTCTTATGGATGCAATTAAGCAGATTCCCTCATATGCCAAGTTTCTTAAGGATTTGTGTACTCGGAAGCGCAAGCTTAATGTTCAAAAGAAGATATTCCTTACTGAGCAAATGAGTTCTATCATTCAAACGAATATCGCGCCTAAGTACAAGGATCCGAGGAGTCCTACTATTGCTGTCACAATTGGAGGAAAGCGTATTGAACAAGCCTTACTCGATCTTGGTGCTAGCGTTAATCTACTTCCATACTCTGTTTATCAAGAACTTGGGTTGGGGGACATGAAACCTACTCATGTCACACTCCAATTAGCCGATCGAAGTGTTTGTACACCGAGGGGAGTAGTAGAAGATGTTTTAGTGCAAGTTGGCCAATTCGTTTATCCGGTGGATTTTGTCATTCTTGAGACCAATCCGACTGACTCTTTAGCTACTTCTACTCCGGTTATTCTTGGGAGACCTTTTCTAGCCACAGCGGATGCAGTTATAAACTGTCGAAATGGACTTCTCAATATGACCTTCGGTAACATGAAGATGGAGGTCAATGTTTTTAATGTGGGTAGTCAAATAGGAGATGACGAGAATGTTAATGAAGTGAGCCTTATCAATACTCTTATAGAAGAACACGTGGATGAGTTGCTTTACAGTGATCCTTTGAAAGTTGCTCTTATAGCCGAAGAGGTCAAATTTCTTGAGTCTTCTAAAGTGAGTTATTTGAGTTCATTGTTGGGTGAGGAAAATGAAGTTTGTGCTATAAATTCTTGGACTCCAAAGTTTGAAGAGTTTGAGGAGCTACCTCCAATTGAGAAGAAGGTTCTCCCATCTAGTGTTGAGCCACCGAAATTGGAGTTGAAGCCCCTACCTGATACTTTGAAGTACGTTTTTCTTGGAGACAATGAGACTTATCCTGTGGTTATTTCCTCTTCTCTCGGGAATCTCGAAGAGATGAAGTTGATCAATTCACTAAAGGGGCACATGAAGGCTATAGGATGGACAATTGCTGATATCAAAGGGATCGATGCTACTCTTTGCTCTCACCATATTGCTTTGGAGGATAATGTCAAGCCATCTCGCCAACCTCAACGTCGTTTAAACCCGATTATGAAGGATGCAGTTCGTCCTGAAGTTTTAAAGCTCTTGGACGTAGGAATCATCTATCCTATTGCCGATAGTAAGTGGGTGAGCCCGATTCAAGTTGTACCAAAGAAATTCGGAGTTACAGTGGTGCGAAATGAGGAGAATGAGCTCATACCTACTCGTGTTCAGACTGGAAGAAGAGTTTGTATCGATTATCGCAAGCTCAACGCAAGTACCAGAAAGGATCACTTTCCCTTATCATTTATTGATCAGATTTTGGAAAGGATAGCCGGCCATGCATTCTATTATTTCTTAGACGGTTATTCCGGTTACAATCAAATTGAAGTTGCTCTAGAGGATCAAGAGAAAACGACATTCACTTGCCCCTTCGGAACGTTCGCTTATCGTCGTATGCCTTTCGGTTTGTGCAATGCTCCGGGGACTTTTTCACGATGCATGATGGGGATTTTTAGTGATATGGTTGAAAAGATAGTAGAGGTTTTTATGGATGATTTCTCCATTTTTGGCGATTCATTTGATTCATGCTTGGCCAATTTGGAGAAAGTTTTAACAAGGTGTGAAGAGAAAATTTTGGTTCTAAATTGGGAGAAGTGTCACTTCATGGTCACTCAAGGGATTGTCTTGGGGCATATTATATCGTCGGATGGTATCGCGGTGGATAAGGCCAAGATCGACCTTATTTCCAATCTCCCGACTCCAAAATGCGTGAAGGATATCCGTTCATTTCTCGAGCATGCCGGATTCTATCGTCGGTTCATCAAAGATTTTAGTGCTATCTCTCGACCCCTGTGCCATCTACTTGTCAAAGACGTTCCGTTTGAATGGACCCCCGCGTGTGAGCAAGCTTTTGTTAAGCTAAAGGCTAGTCTCACTTCTCCTCCTATTGTGCAACCACCGGATTGGAGCCTCCCGTTTGAGCTTATGTGTGATGCAAGTGACTATGTTGTAGGTGCTCTTTTGGGACAAAGGAAGGACAAGCATCCGTATGTTATCCATTATGCAAGCAAGACTTTGAACGATGCTCAAGTAAATTACACTACCACGGAGAAAGAGTTGCTTGCAGTAGTGTTTGCTCTTGATAAATTTCGGTCTTATCTCATCGGTGGCACCCCTATTGTTGTGTATACGGACCATTCCGCTCTCAAGTACCTACTTACCAAGCAAGATGCCAAAGCTCGCTTGATACAATGGATTTTACTTCTCCAAGAGTTCAATTTGACTATCAAGGACAAAAAGGGTGTCGAGAATGTGGTAGCCGATCATTTATCAAGGTTACAGTTCGAGGACCCTACTCCAAGCTTACCTATTGTAGACACGTTTTCGGATGAACAATTGTTTGCTGTTTCGAGTACCCCATGGTTTGCAGATATAGTGAATTATTTGGCTACTGGACTCTTACCGCCACATTGGTCTCCTCAAGAACGTCGTCGGTTCCTTCATGAAGTACGAATGTTCTCTTATGATGACCCTTATCTCTTCAAGTATTGTCAAGATCAAATAGTGCACCGTTGTGTCCCAGATTCAGATCAACGAAGAATTCTTGAGTTTTGTCACTCAGAAGCTTGTGGAGGTCACTTCTCTTCTAAGAAGACTTCTACCAAAGTGCTACAATGTGGATTTTATTGGCCAACCTTGCATAAGGATGCTCATCACTTCTGTGTAGCTTGTGAACATTGTCAAAAGCTTGGAAGTGTGTCTCGGAGGGACGAAATGCCATTGACTAACATTATGGTGGTTGAGATCTTTGACTGCTGGGGCATAGACTTCATGGGACCTTTCCCCGTTTCTTTTGGCAACCTATACATCTTATTGGCGGTTGATTATGTTTCAAAATGGGTAGAAGCCATCGCAACACGTACCAATGATGCCAAGGTAGTGGTGGAGTTTCTCAAGGACAACATTCTTTCACGTTTTGGGATGCCGAGAGCAATCATAAGTGATCAAGGAACTCATTTTTGCAATCGTGTTTTTAGGGCATTAATGAAGAAGTATGGTATCACTCACAAGGTCTCCACTGCTTATCATCCTCAGACGAATGGACAAGCTGAGTTGGCAAATAGGGAAATCAAGCACATTTTGAAGAAGATGGTGAATCCGAACCGGAAAGATTGGAGTCTTCGTTTGACCGATGCACTTTAGGCTTATCGTACAGCATACAAGACCATCTTGGGAGCTTCACCATATCGTTTGGTTTTTGGAAAAGCATGCCATCTTCCGGTAGAACTCGAGCACAAAGCATATTGGGCAATCAAGACACTTAATTATCGTTTACCGGCCGCCGGAGCACACAGAAAGCTCCAACTCAACAAACTTGAAGAAATTCGGAGAGATGCTTATGACAACACCGCCATTTACAAAGCAAAAGTCAAGGCTTTCCACGACAAGTGAATTCACCGGAAAGAGTTTGAGGTTGGACAGAAGATACTCTTATACAATTCTAAACTTCATTTGTTTCCCAGTAAATTACGTTCTCGTTGGGCTGGCCCTTATGTTGTTGAACATGTTTATCCTCACGGTGCTGTTGATGTTATGAATCCGTTAAATGGTAAATCTTTTAAAGTTAATGGCCAAAAGCTTAAACCATTTCTTGGAACTTTTGAGTTTGGCAAGCCGGATGAGGAGTTAATCGATCCAGTTTACACGGTTGATTAGTTTTGATACATAAAATTGCACGGGGAGCGAAAGCATAACCGCTGAACTTAACTGTTTGTCGGACCCGGCCCCCGGGTAGGGGGTACCCTCCATTGACTTGGGTATATGTAGCTTCGCACGCCGCTACTAAAAGAAGGATCGTGTGCCCAGCTCCGGTTCGAAGGGCAAATCATTTAATATTAGTGACATAGGGCTTTAATTAGCTTTTCTGATAGGAGTAATTCACAGTAAACCACTCACGTCTCTCAGATTAGCCCCAACGGGGGCGGTATAGATCCTTAGGTTTGACCTTGATATTCCCGTGCTTACGCACTTGGCTCTATCTTGTTGCTTACCTGGTTACGATCTTAGGGGACGCTGGACTTCATTGTTTGGCGGAGTCTAGCTGTGACTTTGACGCTTCGAGTTCTGATATTAAATTTGTATATACTGTGCATTTCTTTCTTTCTTTCTTGCTTTGTTCTCTTTTAGTTTAGTTATGCATGTTTTGTTTTGTTGTGTTTTGTTTGTTTTGTTTTGTGTTTGCATCAAATAAAATCTTGGAGATACATCACTTGCAAAAGATTTCATCAATGTGTTAGTGTAAAAAGGGCTTTCATTAGTTCTTCTTGGTAATAGTTTATCGTTAATGATCCATGCTCTCCGCGATTGCCCCTAATCGGAGGTAACTTAGGTCTTCGAGTGAGGTTTGATATTGCCTGGAGTGCACGCTAGGTTGTATTGCATCTTGCTTTGTTTTGATCTTAGGGGACGCTGGACTTCATTGTTTGGCGAGGTCAAGCGATAGATTTTATTACGGGCGCTAGCATAAGAAATTTTCGACGGTCTAGTATAGCCACCCATTTCTTACCCCAATGGTAAGAGATGGGAAGAAAAGTATGACTCGTGTGATCGCGTGATGATCGGGTGGTACATTGCATTTCATTCTGTTTTGCATATCATGTCTAAGTGCTTTGTATGTTTTCTTCATGTTTTCTTTACCTTCTGTCTTTTCACTTTTTGTTTTGTTTGGAAGCCGGATAACATGGGCCGGCGGTTCTAATGTCAATTGTTTTGTGGAAAGTCGTTCTCTTAAGTTTTTTGCAGGGTTTATTTGCTACCACACCAGCCTTGGTGGATTGGGTCTAAAGCCGGAGCGAGTGAGGCATTCAGGAGCCCTAAGCATGGGTGCGGCTAAGCGCCGCGGTTGTTAGTCCAATAAAGCTTTGGATATGGCCCTGTGTGACTAGCTATGGTTCCGAGTTGGTAGAACCAAAGGAGTAAACCCTGGAAGCATCTAATCTGGCTGAAGCAAGACATTGACATAAAAACCTCCAACTTGATCGAGGTATTTAGGGGTTGACATTCCCCTTGGACGGTACATTCGCGCACTCTTTCTCTCTTCATCTTGTTCCTAATGCTATGAGGGTATAACATCGCTTTAAGTTGGGGGGAGGGATTAGCTTATGTGCTATTGCTTATGTGCTATTTGTTTGATATTTTTTTGATTTTGTGAAAATTTGAAAATTTCAAAAACAATAAAAATTGAAAATCAAAAAAATGAGAAAATGAAAAAAAATTTGAAAAAATAAATAAAATGTTTTACTTGCAATCATTCCTTTTATCACGGTTTTTGTTCTTTTTCTTGACTTGTTGCATGCTCAATAATTGTTAGTTGGCAAGAGTTCATAGCAATCCTAAGAATTTTGTGTTTCTTAATTTGCATGCTTAGTTGGAAATTGAATGGTTTAAGTGTTGAGTAAGTTTTTGAGCAAGTTTTGGCCCATATCCCCAACTTCTCAATAAAATACTTGTAGCTAGGTGAATAATCGCATGTCCATGCCTAGTTGTGTTTAAATGTCGATTTTCAATCATTTTGGAATCCAAGGCGCACTTAAGAAAGGATACAAGGCATTCTTTGCATGATCATACTACATATGAGTCACCTTGTCCTATTTTGCATCCTGTTATTCTCCCATTCTTTGCTTAGCCTAGGCGACCGGTTGTTTGGAGGGATGGTTAGTGTGGTTTTCAATATGCAAAGGTCTTTTTGGGGTTGTTGAATCAGTTGTTGGAAGTTCTGGGACCAAATTGAAGAAAGGCAGAATTTTTGAGTTAAGGCAGTCGACATCGATGGATTGCAAAAGTTTACATCGATGCCGAAGTGGATACCCTCCTGGGCAGTTAAGGCAAACGGCATCGATGGAAGGGGACTTGTTACATCGCTACCGAGGGTGTTATTCTACTGGGCCGTTGATAGAATCGGCATCGATGGGATGAAACATTTTACATCGATGCCGAAGGTGTTTCAGCAACAGATCAGTGCTAGTCTCGTCAGAAACCCAGCAAAGTACCACTCCAACTTCTGAACCCGATTACCCTCCTCTCTTCACCTCCGTTTTCTCTCAAAAAACCCTAACCAAAAACCTTCAATCCACCCACTAAATCCTCCATATCTCCACAGAAAACTTCCAAATCCTTCATCTCCCTCAAGAATACTCAAGCTTTTCTCCATCAATTTCAAGTTCTAAACCAAAAATGAGGTAAACCCACCACCCCTCTTCTCAAATCCAAAATTTTCATCTTTTACCCTAAAAATCTGAAATTTCTTCCTATTCTTCACTCATATATCCACTCCCCACCATAAATCCCTTCCCTACATTCCATTTTCCCACAAAAAAATCAAAAACCCTACTAAAACCCTAAAAAAATCCGAAAATACCCAAATAAATACCCAAAATCCCTTTTAGCCTACAATGCCGAGAATTAAACAAACCGCACACCGTGCTCCCTCTTCGTAACCTGAAATTGAAGAGGATGATGATTTTATGGCTGAAAGTGAGGAAGAAAATCAGCCCGCGGAGGCTTTAGGATCTAGGAGTAAAAGGAGGAGACGGACTCCGGGTCAGATTGCAGCGGATAAGAGGAGGGTTTGGGAGGACAGTTTTGCGGGCAGAAAATTCAAAAACGAGACGCAAGTGGATGCTACGACATTGCCCGATGATCACACGGGGCTTCGGTACATCATGAGAAAACGTTTGAATTTCTGGACTGAGCCGTTACTTGGATATAATAAGAATGTCGTTATTGAATTTTATAAGTTCATGATTATTCCTGAGGGTCATTGGGAAAGTGACCCGGCTGTTGGAATTTTTTCGAAAGTAGGGGGATTTGATATTGTTATTACTCCTAATGATATTGCTGCATATCTGAAAATTCAAAGGCCCCCTCCTGAGTCTGTGAATTACCCTAGAAAGGATGAGTTGATTGATTTGCAGGTTGTGAATGAGACCTTGTATCATGATCCCTCTTTGACTTCAGTACCCCATGTGCCCGGAAATTTCAAAGTAAGCTTTAGATTTCTGAATAAAGTGATTCATTATAATCTTTATCCCCGAGGCTGAGAGAGTAGGCCAACCAGGAAAAGTGGAGAAATTTTGTTTGCTTTGACAGCTAATGATTTGATAGTTGATTGGGCTTTGTTCATCTTTACTCAGCTGTGTGATTTTAGGGCCAATACTCTGATTACTACCAATATGTCATTTCCTTGTATGATTACTAGTTTGTGTAAGGAAAAAGGAGTTAGGGGGGCAGCTTATGAGCAATTGGAAGAACTCCCTCCGGGGCCTATAGATGACACATTTGATATGAAAAGCTCATCTCAGATTCACATTGCTAAAGGCAAACAGGCGAGAAAGGGGGATTATTTGACAACAATGCCATCAAAAAAGGAGAAACAGGGGTCTTGGCTCAAGAAGCTGTTCTGTCAAGGGGTTTCAATAATCAATAGCCAAAGGAAAGAGAAGGCTAAAAAGAGGAAGATGATGAGGGAACAGGAAGCACAAAGGAAAGAGATAGCCTGGCAGACATCAATTCTAGAGCAGCAGCATGGGGTGAAGTATGTCCCTGAGCCGGTTGATGAGGGGGAAGTAAGTGATGACTTCGCAGGGTATGAGAGTGAGGAGTTGGCTGATTGATGGGATGACTTGATGAGGTGGTGACGTGGTGATGATCTGATAGAGAGTCGGTGGCTCTAGAAATTCCCCTTACTTGGTCGGGGTCTTGGTTGGTTGACATGCCAACTATCCTATCCTTTTATTTTGTTCTGTTGCATTTTCATTTCGTAGTATAGCTTTGCACATTGTTAGTTAGTAGTTGGTTTATTGGTTTGGCCGGTTTGGCCTTGACTTGGTTCATTTCATATGTTGGCGACGGTCACTCGGGTAGTTAACCAAGCTAGTAATAGACCGTTGCCCATTTTTGCTAACCCTTCTTTGTAACCAAGGTCATTACAAGCTAAAAAAAGACCTTAGTTGATCTTTTGTGCGTATGGATTCCATTTTGATTAGCTGTTTGATAGTTGCATAACTAGTTAATGGCATGCTTTCCTTTCGTTATCCAAATATCATCTGCTAGTTTTCAATTCTGTTGAATAAGTGCTTTCGTTGTTTGAGGCATAGTATTTCTTGTTCACTATTGCCTGTTTATCAAGCACTTCTTCGGTGGATATGGTTTAGCTTGAATTCACAGGTTCTGTGTCCCGTATCCTCCCATTGTTCGAGGACACAAACCTTTTTAGCTTGCTCTTTAACTTGCTTGATACTAAGCTTGTTTAATTGAATGCTGAAAATGTGAGTTGTAGAAATGAAATAAAAAGTTGGATTGTTGAACTCTTGCTAGGTTACAGAATTGAGCATGTTCTAAGTTGTGAATTCGGAAGGATTGCATAGTTGCTAATGTTCTAAGTTTTTGCATTTCGTTCGCTAGGGACTAGCAAACCTTAAGTTGGGGGGTGTGATAAGCACCCGAGAATGTAATGTAGGGTGCGCTAGTGTTTAATTTTAATTTAATTTAAGTATTAATTAGTTATAGTTAACGTTGTTTGCTTGTAGAGTATTTTAGTTCTGTTTTGTAGGTGAATCGCCGAGCAGGGGAGTTTTCGAGGCTTAAGGCATGTCATGGCCTGAGAATGGCCCAATTGCCCGAGCAGAAGCTGAATTGCCCGAGCAGAAGCTGGATTGCCCGAGCAGAACCAGAATTGCCCGGGCAAGAGGCAGGCAGCCAAGGCAGAGGATGACGGCCAAGCATCAAGCTATTGAGCTCGGCATCGATGTCAAGTGAATAAGTCCATCGATGCCGAGCCCCTTAGTGGTCCAGTCTCTTATCCATCTCGGCATCGATGGGATGTATTGTGTTACATCGATGCCGAGCCCCATAGTAGAGCACTCTAAAGCCGTTGCCATCGATGCCGAGGGACTTAAGAGCGAATTTTCTGAGCATCTTGGGAATATTCCAGGCGCGGATCTTCAAGATATAAAAGCTTATGTCATTGTTTTGTAAAAACAAGTAGAACAGATTCAAATAGTACAATTTTTAGATCTAGATTAGATTTCATTGCAATTCAAATTGTTCTTGAGTGTTCTTCATTTTTCAGTTTTGAATATTTCAATTTCTGCCTTTAGTTGTTAGTTTTTGATATTGTCGCTTTAATTAAAGTTGTTTATTTTCTCCCCATCTATCTTAATCTCTAGTTTATTTCAAGTCTTGTTATTTCATTATGTTAAGTAGATTTTTGCTTGCTCTTATCTCTCTAGATATGGGTGAGTAGTTTCAAGGGTTAGGTCATGGGATGATTAGCTTCTCATGGCTCGGGCGAAAATTGCATTTTGCACCCAATAAAGCTTTAAACTTTGATTTGAAGATTGATGTGGGGTTCGGGTTTGTTTGACAAATTACCGAGGTGTTAACCTCTTTGATCATGTGTAGGTGGGAGCATCGCCTACCCACCACAAATGATGCTTAGAGCTCTGTTGCTCGAGGTATTTGCCAAATGAATTCTAGAGCTAGCTTGGTTCTCAAATCATTTTATCTTCCGATTTGAGAACTATAATCAAGTATCTTAAATTGTGTAATTGGGTAAAGAGTGTGATTTAGCTCGAGTCTTGGGTGTTAATAATTTCTAGACCTAGCCTATCTTTTCTCTAGTTAATTCGTTTTTAATTTAGCTTTTTATTTCCACCGTTTAAAGTAAAACAAAGTTGGCTGTCTAAAAGCCGAAAGCCCTTACTTGCATCTACAAATCCGACCAAGCCATATAATTATTCCCTTGGGTACGATCCCGGATTTCCGGTTTATTATGCTTCAATCGATGTGTTAAACCCTACGCTTGGGGTATTATTCCACATTATCTTGGAGAACGAAGCATGGTTTTAGGTTGGAATCCTTCAAGAAATCTAATATGGTATCAAAGCCAGGTCTTGGGTGGTGTAGGGAGGTATTCCCGAACACATACATTTAGTTGCCGAACACGTGATATTCGGGAGCACGTGGTAAGTATGACAGGACTTACCGCCGGGCAATATAGTGAACAGCAATATGGACCAATGATATGAGAAGTCATTGATCCATGCTGTTTGTTCGGCAAACTAAGGTCCAAGTTACATGTGAAGTAGATGGTCCAAAGCAGATTGTTCGGTTATAAACAGGCGAACAGATGAAGCAAAGAACCAAGCACGTGATACGAGGGATCACGGGTTAAAAAGCAATGCAAATGGTATGTGGGACCATAGTTTGAATATAGGCAGGACAGTCATCATGCTAAACAAATGTTCGGCAAGATGGACCAATGACATGAGAAGTCAATGGTCCAAGCCGTCTGTTCGGCAACGAGATGGCCGAACAAAAGAAAGAACTTCAGTCAAGTATTGGAGCATAAAGAACATTCTTGAAGAGTCCAGAAACAATAGTATTCCATTTAGGAATAAGATCCCGAAAATATAGGATCTGATAAAGATACCCAACGAGTATGGGATGTTCGGCTTGTTATGGAAAAGAGTCCTACAAGGATTAAAGTAATGAACTGATAAAGGAAATGAGAATCCTTGATATCTTGGGATTCCCATACGAGTTAGGAATCCTAAGGCAACACAGATGCTTGGACAGCAAGCATACGTGAATCTATAAATAAGAGGAAAACCTAGGGGTAAAAGGTATGCAATACTTTGCATCTTGCTTTCCTACTGATAATTAGGGTTTGATTGCTAGTACGTGATACTAACAAAGGCATCGGAGGGCCTTTGCCACGAGAGGCAGAGGTGCGCTCACCCCCTGTCTATTTTGCAGATTAGGGCTCCGACGACGAATTAGGGTTCCGGTGAAGAGGCACGAGAAAGCCGTTGCAATCCAGTTGATCAGAAGGCATCGATTGTTTTCATCCCCCTACAATTGGCGCCGTCTGTGGGAAAGAACAAACTTTTTTGAAAAAGTAATCATGACAGAAGAAAATCCAGTCACTCCGTTTAGTCCAAAGGACCAGTTGGGTGGGGGAAGGGATAAATCCCCACCAGGCGCTCCGAGAAAGCCCACTGGAAGACATGATAAAGATAACTCCAAAGAAAAAGGAGACAAAATAGCTACTGGCTCCACGAGAAGGAGTAGGTCTCATCGAAGAGAAGAGTCAATTACTCGTTCGAAAAGTATACACAATGATGATGATGTCCTTGATAAAAAGAGAAGAGAAATCGAGGAGTATGCTCGTTTAATTAGAAAACGAGAGTACGAGATATGAGAGCTACAGCAGGTACGAGAACACCCAGAAGATTCTGGACTCTCTCGAAGGAATTCCCAGAGAGACGGACGGGCTCTGGTGGTTCATAAGCAGACTCATTCACGGAGAAGAAGGAGCAGAAGTCCTGTTATAGGGCGTCACGAGGCTTCTCCACGAAAAAAAGGGAAGAAGAAGTAGAAGCCGAACGCCTGAGAGAAGGGCTTCTTCACGGAAAAGGAGGAGCAGAGACCGAAGTTCTACTCCCGAGGAAGAGGAAACAAGAAAACATCACCGAGATAAGTACGAGAGACCTGATGCTGATTGGATCAAGGCTTCGGCCCACAAGTCAAAAGAACAAGAGAATGGGACAGTGACTGCACGAGAAGCAGCACGCAAGGCCCTGAGTAATATTGCAGCCTCCCCCTTTACAAAGAGGCTACAAGAGGCTAGGTTGCTGAGCAGAGTGAAGCACGGTGCGTTCGTACTTTACGAGACAAATACGGATCCCGTGGCTCACATTCAGCATTATCAACAGGCTATGTTTATGCATGAAGGGGATGATTCCATCTTGTGCAAGATGTTTCCCTCCAGTCTTGGCAAGGTGGCTTTATCCTGGTTTCATAAACTGGCCCCACGATCCATACGAGGATGGAGGCAGTTGGCCGAGGAGTCCACTGCTCGGTTCTTGACAAGCAGAAAAGCCCCAAAAACTTTTGAGAGTCTTTCCACCATGAAACAGGAGGAGAACGAGCAGATCAGGGATTATGCAAAGAAGTACTGGGAGACTTTCAACGAGATTGAAAGTTGCAGTGAGGAGTACGCAATTGCTACTTTCAAGACTGGTCTGCCTGTTCGGGGAGAGTTGCGTCGTTCATTGAATAAACATCCGGTAGCCACACTGGCTAAATTGATGGAACGGATAGAGCAACACGCCAGAATGGAGGATGACATACTCCGTGAAGATGGCAGGACGGTTGCTGAACAGCCAAAGGCACCTGCCAAAAAAGTGGATAAGCCAGAGCCCAAGACTTATAGAGAGAGAAGGGAATATGGGCAGGCTAAGAAAGAGCCGTACAAAGATAAGCAAGCTCCTGACCCAAAAGCTTTCTTTTCTATCACTACGGTTTGGAAGGAACCAATATACAGGATTCTTTATCGAATAAAGAATCACCCATATTTCAAGTGGCCCCCGAGTCTAGGCGGAGACAAGGATGCAAAACGTGCTACGAATCAGCACTGCAGTTACCACAAAGATTGGGGCCACATGACCGAGGATTGTGAGATGTACAAGAGGCACCTTGATGATTTAGTCTCTCGGGGCTATCTCAAGGAATTTATCCAAGAGGATCCAAAGGAAAAAGGGAAAGCTATGGAGCTGGGTTACGAACAAAACCCTAAAGGTGTGATCCATATGATACATGGGTTGGCAACACCTTATACGAGGAATGAGGTGAGGCTGTTGCAAAGGCAAGTCAGACACGATCAGCATGTGATGCGTTTGGGAAATAAGAGAGGACGAGAGAATGATGTGTGCAACGAGAGCATAGCATTCACTGACGATGACTTGGGGGAGGTCCAAATACCCCACAACGATGCATTGGTCGTAACCCTACGAGTTGGAGAGTATGACATCGAGAGAATTCTAGTGGACTCAGGAAGTTGTACAGAGGTGTTGTACTACGATGCGTTCAAGAAGCTGGGGCTGGCCCAAACAGACTTAGAGCAGTCTACAACGCCTCTCATTGGGTTTGGTGCAGGAGCAGTCTGGCCCCTTGGGAAGGTAACGTTACCTGTTCGGGCTGGGACAATAGTGTTAAGAACAGATTTTCTGGTGGTCGATGTCCCTTCTTCCTATAACGCGATTATAGGGAGGACGTGGTTGCACAAGATGAGAGCAGTCTCCTCGACTTATCACCAGATGATGAAATTCCCAGGTTCAAATGGGATTGAAGTCCTTAAAGGCAACCAAAAGGTGGCACAACAATGTTTGATTTCCATCATCAAAACAGCCCCAAAGGCCCTCCATGTTCATACATTAGAAGTACCAGATCAACCAACCATCGAGGATGTTGGAAGAAGCCCGGCTGAAAAAGTGGTTGAAGGATTGGAGAAGATTCAGATCAACGAGACTGATCCTGAAAGATATTTTTTAATTGGGGAATCACTACCAGCAAACGAAAAGGCTGAGTCGATAAGATTTCTAAAGGAGTATATTGATGTTTTTGCATGAGTGCCAGAGGAAATGCCCGGGGTGGATGCAGATGTGATCTGTCACCATTTAAACATTGACCCTCAGCACAAGCCGATCATTCAGAAAAAACGAAGGGCAGCCGTGCAGCATGTAGATGCAGTGATTGAGGAGGTCGATCGTTTACTGGAGGCCAAGGCAATACGTGAAGTCTATTACCCAGAGTGGTTATCCAACACTGTTGTGGTAAAGAAGAAGAATGGGAAGTGGCGTGTCTGTGTGGATTTCACAGACTTAAACAAAGCGTGCCCTAAGGACAGTTTTCCTTTGCCCAGGATTGACCAATTGGTTGATGCAACCTCTGGTTACGAACGAATGAGTTTTCTCGATGCATATCGAGGATATCATCAGATTGCTATGTTTGAACCTGATCAAGAGAAGACTTCATTCATCACACCACGAGGGTTATACTGCTACAGTGTCATGCCGTTTGGGCTGAAGAATGCTGGGGCTACATACCAAAGACTTGCAACCATTATGTTCAAGAAGCTCATTGGGAAAACTCTGGAAGTTTACATAGATGATATGGTGGTAAAGAGTCGAGAAAAAGGAGGGCATATTACTGACTTAAAAGAAGTATTCGAAATCTTAAGGAAGTATAAACTAAAACTCAACGCCTCGAAGTGTGCGTTTGGGGTCGGTTCAGGAAAGTTCCTGGGCCATTTGGTAACCATGAGAGGGATAGAGGCAAATCCCGATCAGATTGATGCCTTGCAGAGACTACAGAGTCCCAAAACTACCAAGGAAGTCCAGAGGCTGACTGGAATGGCAGCAGCACTTAACAGATTCATCAGCAGGTCAAGTGATAAGTGCAGACCCTTTTTTCAATTGCTGAAAAAGAGGGAGGGATTTGAATGGGGAGCAGAATGTGAGCAAGCTTTCCAGGACCTGAAGAAGTACCTGGCCGAACCCCCACTATTGTCAACTCCATAGCCAGGTGAGTCTTTAATTCTGTACTTAGCTGTTTCCGAGCATGCAGTAAATGCAGTCCTGTTGAGGGATTTGGGAATCGAACAAATCCCAATTTATTATGTTAGCAAGACATTGTTGGATGCAGAAACGAGATATCTGCCTTTAGAAAAACTTGTCCTGGCACTTAGGACAGCCACAAGGAAATTGCCACACTACTTCCAAAGCCATAAGGTTGTGGTTTATACTGAGTTTCCATTAAAAACGTTGCTACGAAAGGCAGACTTTTCGGGAAGGATCTCGACATGGTCCGTGGAGTTAAGCCAATACGATCTCGAATATCAGCCACGCACAGCAATCAAAGGCCAAGTGTTGGCTGATTTTGTGGAAGAATTTTCACCCACTGTGGCTCCCCTATCTCCTACGAGAAAGGAACAGGTGACTGAGACATCATCCATGAAGGATCAACCTTCAGCCGAACAGGATCCCACGGAGTGGAAGCTATTCGTTGATGGATCAGCATGTAATACTGGTTCAGGAATTGGGGTAGTCCTGTTTCCTCCTCAAGGAGTTCTGATTGAACTATCTGTTCGGCTTGGATTCAGTGCAACGAATAATGTAGCTGAATATGAGGCACTCCTGGTTGGATTGAGGAGTGCAAAAACCCTTAAAGCAGAACGGGTTAGGGTATATTGTGATTCCCAACTTATGGTGAATCAGCTGTCCGGCGAGTATGAAACTTGAAATGAAAAGATGGTGGCCTATGTGCAGGCAGCCAAGGACTTGCTTGATACCTTCGAGAGGGTATATATTGAACAAATAAGTTCTGGACAGAATGCTCATGCAGATTCATTAGCTTGGTTGGCTGCGGCTGTTCCTACTGAGTTCAAAAGGAAGGTAGCAGTCGAATATCTGAATGAGCCGAGCATTGGGAGGAATGTAGACTTGGTCTTGGACGTGAACCAAGGACCAAGTTGGATGGACCCAGTCATGGAGTTCTTACGAGATGAGATACTACCATCTGACAAAAAAGAGGCCCACAAAATAAGGGTCAAATCTACTAGGTTTTGGCTGTCCCCAGAGGGTAAGTTGTACAGGAAATCCTTTACAGGCCCATATTTACTATGTGTACATCCTGAGATGGTACAAAAGTTCCTTCATGAAATCCACGAGGGAACATGTGGGAGCCATGCTGGAGGCAGATCCATTGCCCACCGAGCAATTACTCAAGGCTACTGGTGGCCACACATGCAAGAAGATGCAAAGGTGTATGTGAAGATTTGTGAGAAGTGTCAAAAATTCTCACCAATGATTCGAACACCCGCCGAGGATCTCGTGCCTTTGATAAGTCCCTGGCCTTTTGCTCAATGGGGGATGGATATTGTGGGACCATTGCACAAAGCAACTGGGAATCGAAAATTCCTGCTTGTTGCAACTGACTATTTTACAAAGTGGATTGAGGCAGAACCACTGGCCAAAATCACTGAACCTATGATAGAAAGGTTCGTGTGGAAAAGCATCATCACTCGCTTTGGGGTCTCTTACTCATTGATCACAGACAATGGATCCCAATTTCAGAAGAAATTCAAGGCTTTCTGTGCTCAATTTGGAATACGAAATTATTATTCCACCCCAGCCTACCCTCAGAGTAATGGGCAAGCGGAGGCATCTAATAAAACTATCCTTGATGGAATCAAGAAAAGATTGGACAAAGCTAAGGGAAAGTGGCCTGACGAGTTACCATTAGTTCTGTGGGCTCACCGAACAACGCCTAGGAGGTCTACGGGAGAGACCCCCTATTCATTGGCCTATGGAACAGAGGCTGTCATACCTCTGGAGGTGGGTCTGCCGACCAACAGGACCGTTTTGGTTGAAAGTGGAGGCAATGACAGGGCCCTTCAAATCGAGCTTGACCTTGCCGAGGAGAGGCGAGAAAAAGCCTTGGTACATCTTGCTTCTTACCAAGAACAGCTGATGAAAAGCTACAACAAGCATGTTCACCCTCGAGAGTTTGGTGTTGGGGACCTCGTACTACGAAAAGTGCTCGGCAACACCAAGGTGGCCAATGAAGGCAAGTTGGGGGCAAATTGGGAAGGTCCGTATCGAGTGACTGAGATTGTAGGCATAGGGGCCTATAGATTGGTAGATTTGGATGGTAATCCAATTCCGAGGCCTTGGAATGTCCATAATCTACGAAAATTCTTTGTTTAAAAGAAGCATTCAGTTCTGTTTTAGATTTGCACTACGTGATTGTGTGGGAATTACGAATATATTCCCTTGTTCTATATTTTAGTTGCAAGGGGTACAAATAACGCCCTCTTGAGTTTTACCGATTATGAATAAAATCACTTTTTTAGTATAATTGTTATGTTCTAATCTAGAATATTGGTATTTGTTTTAAATACGAACTACGAGATTAGTTTTCCTTATTCGTATTGGGGAGCAGGGTATACAGTTAAGTACGTGAAACTTAAACACGAGTAGTTCTAAGTACGTGATACTTAGGCGTTTTTGTGTGAGTACGTGATACTTAACAAGTATGAAACATTTGTATGGATTTTTAAAAGTACGAGAAAACTTAAACGTTATCCAACACACGAGTAGTTCTAAGTACGTGATACTTAGAAGTTTTTGTGTAAGTACATGAAACTTAACGAATGCAAATACGAGACTCTTGTAAACGTTTATTGGCATGACTTGAAAACATAACGAGTATATGTTAGCCACATTTATTCAAGTACGAGAAACTTAAAAACGTTAAGTACGTGAAACTTATAAATATCTGTTCTTAAGTATGTGAAACTTAAAAAGAACACCTATATGATTATATGAACCTTACAAGTGTTTGTACGAAAATACTTGAAAGATTTGAAGACGAATACAAGTATGAATACACTTGTATGTACTAAAATTGAAAATAGTACGAGACACTGGGAAACAAATGTGGTTAAGTACGTAAAACTTAGATTCAGTACAAAGAAATCATGTTTGTAGGATCTGCTCGAGTACGAAATACTTATGCAAACAAAACATATATGATTAAACTGGATCAAAAGTACGAAATACTTAGATAAAACTGATTTGCACCTAAAAATGCAAACAACGAGGGAAGCCGAGCAAAACATAAGGTTATGCCACGAAGGGCCGAATACCTGTGTTAAACAAAGTATTTGATTGTACTGATGCCTCACAGGGCCAAAATATGCTTATGGTCACGCAGGACCGGCAACAGTTTATATACTTACCAGCTTAGTCCACATTCTGGACCTCTGGAGTGTTAGTGTTGATCTCAGTATCAGCACCATCTTTAACTACATTCTCTTCCAAGTTTATGGGCTCAAGGGTCGAAGCCCGAGCAGGAGATTGAGCAGGGTGCACGCCTGTGGGTGTGTCTTCTTCAGCATTAGCAAATTCCTCAATTTGCTGTTCGATGTCGTCCTCCGGATGTCCTGCTGGTTCCTGAATATTCTGAGAAAGGGTGCTCGGCAGATCATCGTCAACCCAGAGGGGTGAATCCTCAGCAACCCCTACCTTGGTCAGACATGCCTCCCAGCATGCGGTCCAGATCTGGTCCTGTATAGCTGGCATCTGTTCGACGTAGCTTGTTGTTGTGGCGTCAAAACCCTTCTGGTACCCTTCTTCATAGGAGGCTTTTTTGGTGTTATCGATCTCCAACAATGCCTGATTGAGGCCCTCCTCAGCAATCTCCAGCTTGCCTTTAGCTCCTTCAAAGTCAGCTTTAGCTTTATCTCTCTCTCTCTCTCTAATCTGGTAATGGTACGGAGCGGTCTTGTGTTGTTGTTCAGTAGCGAGATCCTTTCGTTATCTGCATCCTGAAACTTCTGGCCCAGTGTGACCATTTTTTGCATGAATTGGCAAAAACACCGAGTGGTAAGTGACAGGTGTAGCAATATATGATCCGTGGTATACGAAATATACATAAAGACTTATATGAAAAGATTAAGTCACATTACCTTGATACCACTGACAAGTCCAGTGGAGACAAGCCGATCAGGAGCAGCCTCAGATTCCTTCTGCATGTCTACAGGAAGCAGTAGACCTTGGGCGAGGGCAAGTGCTGTTTCCGAAGAGCTGGCACTGTCCCCAATGTGAACAGGCCGATCGCCCCTAACGAGATTGGGGGTCCAGCTTTCGGGAAGTACTGGAGTACTCGAAGAAGGGGGTTGTTGGACTAAAGTAGTGGTTTGAGTAAGGGCGTCCCCAGTTTCTTCGCTTCTGGGACGTTTGTCCCGATGAGCATCAGTAGCCTCCACGGGACTATCTTCTTCCCGAGGAGAAGATGACGATCTTGCAGATCCCTCCCCCCCCCCTATTGCGACGTGAACGTGGGGGAGGGGCGCCAGTTGATGCTACCCTATTGGTAGCACCACGTCCCCGTGAGGAGACAGTGAGTAAAGAACTGAGGTTAATGGGTTGGTGCGTCATCGTACCTGAGGTTGGAGGTGATCGAGAATATCCGGATGAGGACGACTGACTGGTAATTTGGAGAGGAACGGGTTGTTGTCCAGCAATGACTTGCCTACGACCAGATCTTCTTAGAACCACCCGTGTTTGAGGTATACCGTCAGGAATAGCAATTTCGCCTGACTGACCGGCAAGAGTGACACCAGCTTGAAGCCTTGAATTGTATGGTTGGAGAGTCGTGGATGTAGACGCAGCACTAGTGCTAGGGTGGGCAAGTCTTCTGTCGATGACCCCTCTGTACGAAGGATCGTATCCCAGCAGTATATCAACGTCTCGACCCCGACCAGCTGTTCGGGTACCTGGTTCTCCTGTGTATTTTAGGATCCTGTTTATATCCTCTGTTCGGACGTAGCTCGGCTCACGTCTAGGACGTTTGTTAACGTTCTCAGCTGCAAGATTGGAGTTATAAAACCAAAATTAGGCACATGGAAAGAAAGCAGTAAATGAAGAAATTGCAAAAGATAAAAAGCAAGAGCATACGTGGATAACCCCATATGTGGGGGCAATGGAGCCCTAGCACTTGGCCATCCTCTCCTAGTGGCTCAAAGGCTCCAGTGACATAGAGAAAAACAATCTCATGATCCCGAGCGGAGTCTGGCAGGTTGAGCACGAGACGCTTTTCCGCCCTTCTAACTTTGAAATAGTAGGTATTGTATTCAGGGTTTAGTACAATACTGTACCACCACTGAATATCCCAAATTCCTAACTGGGTCCCCAGAATCCTATTTAAAGCTATTACACCCATTATCAGCCTAAAGACGTTTGTCGATACTTGCATGGGAGTCAGACGATACCAGTTTAGGATCTGGCGGAGTAATGGGTGAAGAGAAAATCGGACTCCACCTTCGACAATGGCCACAATTGGGATACACATTCTATCCCAAGAGCCACCGTCCCTATCTGTTCCTAAGGGGGCGAGTTCGAGCCCAACATTATCAGAAATGCTATACTCAGACCTAAATGCCGTCATGGCAGTTGGGGTTTCGCAGAGTCTCCTAAACTTACTGGGTCTAGGAGGGTTTTCGTTGTCATCCGCCATGGTTATATTCGAAGAAAAACTTAAAGATGGAAATGGGGGCGACTGAAACCCTAGAAAACGACCCACGAAACTTAGAATGGAGATCTCAGATAGAAACCTAAACAGGAGAAATGGAGTAAGAACGAGGATCTTACAAAGATGTTGTGACGATTTCCTGGAAAGTAATCAGATTTGCAGATGGCAGCAATGGCGGATAGCGGGATGTTTTCGCTTGGTTTCTAGAGACAGAAGGAGCGAGTTTGAGTTTTGGGTAAAAAACCAAAAAGA
This sequence comes from Rhododendron vialii, assembly GCF_030253575.1. Classification (NCBI taxonomy): domain Eukaryota; kingdom Viridiplantae; phylum Streptophyta; class Magnoliopsida; order Ericales; family Ericaceae; genus Rhododendron; species Rhododendron vialii. The sequence goes on along the minus strand of NC_080562.1, from coordinate 23,637,971 downwards.
GCCCTTTCAGGGGTTTAAGGGTAAGAGACGGTGACGAAACGTCTCCTCTCACGCCTTTGCAGGTTAAAGTAACGGAAAGCAGAAACCGTTCTGACGCCATTTCATAGAACGTCAGTTCGAAATTAATGCTAGGCATACGAAACGTGCCACGTGGAGTCATTTACCCCGAAATGGTATAATGACAGAGGTGCCAAAAGGCATCAATGAAATATTGAAAATATGACTGCACGGGATCAGAAGAGTCTGGTCTAAATTAAATTCTATTTCTAAGCATCATATATTGCCCCCGAACAGTGGTAAATAGATGAAGCTGGGGAGCAATTGTAGGGAGGTATTCCCGAACACATACATTTAGTTGCCGAACACGTGATATTCGGGAGCACGTGGTAAGTATGACAGGACTTACCGTCGGGCAATATAGTGAACAGCAATATGGACCAATGATATGAGAAGTCATTGATCCATGCTGTTTGTTCAGCAAACTAAGGGCCAAGTTACATGTGAAGTAGATGGTCCAAAGCAGACTGTTCGGTTATAAACAGTCGAACAGATGAAGCAAAGAACCAAGCACGTGATACGAGGGATCACGGGTTAAAAAGCAATGCAAATGGTATGTGGGACCATAGTTTGAATATAGGCAGGACAGTCATCATGCTAAACAAATGTTCGGCAAGATGGACCAGTGACATGAGAAGTCAATGGTCCAAGCCGTCTGTTCGGCAACGAGATGGCCGAACAAAAGAAAGAACTTCAGTCAAGTATTGGAGCATAAAAAACATTCTGGAAGAGTCCAGAAACAATAGTATTCCATTTAGGAATAAGATCCCGAAAATATAGGATCTGATAAAGATACCCAACGAGTATGGGATGTTCGGCTTGTTATGGAAAAGAGTCCTACAAAGATTAAAGTAATGAACTGATAAAGGAAACGAGAATCCTTGATATCTTGGGATTCCCATACAAGTTAGGAATCCTAGGGCAACACAGATGCTTGGACAGCAAGCATACGTGAATCTATAAATAAGAGGAAAACCTAGGGGTAAAAGGTATGCAATACTTTGCATTCTTGCTTTCCTACTGATAATTAGGGTTTGATTGCTAGTACGTGATACTAACAAAGGCATCGGAGGGCCTTTGCCACGAGAGGCAGAGGTGCGCTCACCCCCTGTCTATTTTGCATATTAGGGTTCTGACGACGAATTAGGGTTCCGGTGAAGAGGCACGAGAAAGCCGTTGCAATCCAGTTGATCAGAAGGCATCGATTGTTTTCATCCCCCTACAGGTGGCCTCACCTTGTGTGGTCAAGTCTCTATCGCCCGAGTCAATCGCCTCACCTCATCAATTTATACCTCCACGTGCATCTAGGCTGCACGTGAGGGCTTGCCCGAGTCAAATCTCCTGGCCGGTTTCCTCAATTCGTACCTCCACGTGCATCCAGGCTGCACGTGAAGGGGAGTGTTAAACTTTGTTCCACATCGCTCATCTAAGCCAACCAAGCTTGATTAATAAAATCTAGAGGCTACTCCACCTATTGCCAATTGGTTAATTTTAGGTCAGAAGCTTCCAAGAAATCTAACAATTTATTTGTGGAAGCATTGATCTTCAAAATTGAAGTGAATAGATTAAGATTAGTCATGTTCCCCTTAGTACTAAAAATATCATCTGATAGTTTTGTCAGCAACAAAGAAGGTGAAATTTGATTTATTGCGTGTCATCGAAAATCAAAACTCCTTAAGGAAGTTACCTCATTCAGCTAAATAAACCAACTGGCTTTTTTTTTTTTTGTTCTTATTCAATTTTTTTTCATATTTGTTAGTTTTTCGTCATTTTTTTTTGGGAATTATTGCATCGTCATGATGAGAGGAATCTAAAAAGTAAAAAAATTATGATCGAAATCCAATTTTTTTGAATAAAGACGAAAAAATTGGCTTATTGGCTTATTTTTCTATTTTTTCAAAAAAAATAGGTTTCGATAATAATTTTTTACTTTTTAGATTCCTCTTATCATAATAATGCAATAATCCTCAAAAAATTGATGAAAAACTAACAAATATGAATTTTTTTTGAATAAAAACAAAAAAATAAGCCAGTTGACTCATTTAGCTAATTGTGTTAGTGAGAAGAGTGAAAGCTTTTCTTCTGCAGCAAAGAACTCTGCACTCGTATTCATCCATATTTAGGGTCTCCCTCATAGAAGGAAAGTACGTGATTGAGTGGACAATTTCACGGCTAAGCAAATATTTGGAAGTGTTTCCCACTTTTCTGCTGCATAGGCGTGAGTGTCTCAATCTGATTTCGTATATAATGTGATTGCGTGTGACTCAAATAGTAAGGCCACAAAGAAGTTCATGGTTTGCCACAACAAAATAGACTTAAAATTTCACAACTACGGAAAAAGAAGAACAAACGTAAAAAGAACTTTATTATATTGCAATAATAAAATTGAGGTACAAGAAAATTAAATGGTGCGAGGACCAAGGAGTACTTGGTACAATTGAAAGTAAAAGATAGTTTAAACTTTGGTGAACAGTTCAAGGTTATAGAAACGGTTTTTTTTTTTTTTTTGGAAACTAGGTTATAGAAATGTTGGGCTTATGTACATGGTGCTGGACCTGTTTTTTGTCTTGCGAACTTGTATTTATAGGCTGAAATGATACTCACGGTTTTGGAGCCATTTTCCTGACTTCACCCCATGATGACAAATGTCCCACGTCACTACAACACGAAAGGGCTATAGTGAAGATTCAATTTCCTCGCCAAAGCATTTGATTTCCTCGCAAAATGTATTGGAGAGGAATAGTTTTCCTCAACTAAAGATCATCGCAAAAGGTATTTGCGAGGAAAAAATATATTTCCTCGCCTATTCTAACACAATTGGCAAGGAATTTTTTCCTCGCAAATACCATTTGTTTTCAATTCTTGACCCAGAACAGGTTCTGGTTCTGGCCTTAATTAGTTTCCGTGCAAGTGGTAGTTTTGGTTCACGCTACAGATGTGAGTTACGTTTATACCTTGGTTACACGATTTTTAGTTTTGTAACGTATATAGTTTATAAATGAAATGCATGATCTGATAATTTAGTTTAAAAAAAATGATTACGAGGTTTTTACTTCTGAATCATTCTTCATTTTTAAAAGAAAGAAATGTTTTAAATATGATGAACATGGAATCAATTAATTGGAAAAGGATAAATGGAATGGATTGCTTTTCTTTTATGAGGTAAAGGCGGGCAGTGAGTGCCTGATATTGAAAACATCTAAATATGAGTGTCTTGACACAAGCATAACAGATTAAAAGTGTGTGTTGTGGTTTGGAGGTTTGGTAGGGTACGGCGGGATACCCTAAAGACTTGATATCATTTCCTCGGATTTAACAAGTAGCTCCAATCATACAAGTGTCCGTTCTTAGATGTGGATTTTCGATATGATTTATTTTGATATAAAATGAATTGATTGTTAACAGTAATCCTAATCCTATATAGTTTTGGATATTGGAAATGTTGCCACTGGAAATTTGAAATGTTGCAGATGGATTGGAATGTTGCTACTGTTGGAAACATTTTTGTCATGTTGGAGCATCCATAGTGGTATAATCAAAACAAAAAGGTTTATAAGGTTAGCAACATTTGCTCAAAAAGAGCTCACATTGGAATAACCAAACTTATAAATATCTTAGCAACTCATCAAATTTTGGCTCTTGGATAGTCAAAACTACCAACCTTTTGCCAATAATCAAATTTATTTGTCTTCACATTTTCTCAATCAAGTATACCATCATTACACAAAAACCTTCTTTCTTCCATTTTCAACATGTTTATAACAAAAATACTTTTAAAAATAGTTTTTATTTTTTTGCAAAAACAGTTTTCTTACGTGTTTTTAATTTTATTAAAATTGTTTTTAGAACAACATTCTCAAAGCTTGGGAATAGAGAGAGTGAATATATGGGCAAGATGAGAGAGAGAGAGAGAGAGAGAGAGAGAGAGAGAGAGAGAGAGAGATTAGGGACCCCTTTCACTTGAATGTAGGGGTGTATTTATAGGCAAGAGCTAAGGATTTCAATTCAAAATAGGGGAGGTGTCTTCTGGGCGGGCTGGAAGTGCTTTTTCAGCTAAGCCGTTTTGTAGTTGTGGCTCGAATAAGCGTGGCCAACAGCTTACTGAGTCAGTCAGAACTTTTACCTAAAATACTGTGCGGTTAACCTCATGACTGCATGTGGTGTAATAAATTCTATAACACCGTGCGATGTAGAAGTGTTTCATGCGGTGTTCTAATTTCATTCCAGGGCTTATCTGGGCTTCTGGGTTTTTAGGTTAAGGAAGTCCTTCATTCAAGCTCTTGAAGGTATTGTTTCCTTTATTTCATCATCGGGGCATCTAAAGAACTTCTGAGGTCCGGATTGGGGTGTTTACACAATAACATCTACATATTGTGGGACATTACATTGAACATGTAATGAGCTGGAGTCAATAACAAATACATGTACATGGAGAAAAGGAAGAACAAAAATAATGCAAAAATTCCATTCATGAAGAGGTAAAAATTGAATACCATTGCAGTAACATATATGGAGAGATTGTTATACAGAATATGAGCCTTGTCTCTAGAGGTCTAGAGCAGCCTAAACGGGCTAATAAAAAGATCTACATACCTTGATACCCAATCTGAATCCTTGCTTAAATTCATAGGATACTGATACAATTCTAATTTGCTTGTTAATGCACAGAGACAACAACTACATCAGTAGTGATTGCCATAAAAATTCCATGAAGATCATTAATAAATTTCCTTAGGGATGGCAACAGGACGGATCGGGGCGGATATTGGCATATCCGTACCCAATCCCCGAAACCGAAACCATATCCGCCCCAATACCCAAACGGGGAGAAGACTGGTGAACCATAATCGAACCAAACGGGTTTCGGGTAATCTCCGAAACAATTGGGTAACCGAATTTGGTACAAAATAAAAAACAGAGGAGGAAAACTTAAACACCATTTCAGAAAAAACACAGAGAAAGAGAGAAACTGTAAATTGTTTCTGGAATACCCAACAAAAATGGAATACAAGGTTGGAATACCCAACAAAAATAAAAAATCAACATCAGAAATCACACCCAAAAGAACTAGTATTTGCAATCAACCGAACATACTGTTGCAAAAAAAAATCTATAACTTTGCTTTAATCTATGAGAGAAAGACCTATGGCCGAAGGAGGGACCATGATCGATGGCGACGGAGAGAGAGACGTCGGATGGAGAAGAGAGGCTTCAACATGAGTCTTCAGCGTGAGAGGCTTTGCGTGATTCTGTGAGAGAGGCGAGAGAGGGTGTGCCAAATCTAATTTTTGTGTGCCCTAAGTGACCTACTGTTATGCTTATATATAAAGGGATATCACACTCCAGGTCCTTAGACCTTAACACATGCAACAAGCTGATCCCTAACATTTTTAGAAGTGTTCACTTTAACCCCTTGTCTCTTATATATATATATATATATATATATATGGTTTCGGTTCGGTTCGGGGATCTGCTGAACCATAACTGAACCGAACCCGTTCGGTTATTTCACTTCCTCCACCATACCCGCACCCACGGGGAATTTTTCGGTTATGGTTTAGGGGAAAAAATGGGTTACGGTTCGGGTACCCATCGGTTCGGTTCACTTTGCCATCCCTAAATTTCCTACACAGCCAAACTTTTATTAGTATAGGAAATAACATGAATTCAATTAGCATATAAACAAAAGCATTCTATTAGCCATAAGGATAGGTCTATGTTCCACCAAATGTATATACGAAGTAATCGAAAAGAGGAGAGAATGCAAACATTAAACCTAACAACTTAAGTGTATTCAGCTATTCTTTGGTGGAAGCAACAATCCTCCACTCATGTCCATACTATTGAACAGCTTATATTCAAGTATTAAGAAAATCTTTCTACAGTTACTTACATCACCCTTTTGAATTGCATCAAAAGACTTGCGTATCAATTAGAAAAGAAATGAAAATACTATCCAATGAAGGAGTTAGATGCTTAAACTCTTCGTTAAGGTTAATTGATGACTTAGAATTACTCCGTATAAGTCAAAATGGGTTTTTCACTAAAGCTTTTTACCAAGCACGTAGTGATTAGGTACCGGATATCTATAATGAAAGAGCAAAAGTGTTTTTCACCAACGCACATGCTCAATTGGGTACACAAAAAAAGGAAAAGTGGATACAAAAGAAATTAAAATCATAAAAAACCTTCGATTGTAGCAAGGACCCCAAAAATGATTACATTGCTGCAAGAAAAAGAAAAAAACTAATACCAACTTTACCCAAGTAGCAAAAGAGATCGCATAGTATTAAACTTGTAAGTAAGTCCAATTCTGCATTGAACTATCTGATTGGCCAGCCGCTTCAAATTGGGATTGGGGCACAAATCCTTTTCATCACTTGTGAAGAAAATAGAAGCCTCTTACTGGTGGCATCGCCACACAATTTACCCTCTCTCTGAGGTCAACAAATATTGGAATTCAATAACTTGAATTGGCATACAAACAACTTCATAGTTTGTTGTAGATCAAAACATTGTTCATATACAATCCAACTTCCACAATGGCACAATCAATAAGAAATCCCAGAATTTTAACAGAATAGTGAGGATCCCAATTCCCATTGTTCAACCACGCGCACAATCTTAGATTAGGTTTTTTGCCACAATGTTCTTGCTAAGAGAAGAAAACTGTATGCACAAAATGGATGGCAAACTAAAAACAGAATTTATTATTTTCTCTCTACTTAATGAAGAAACTTCGCTCCATCTCATTTTGTCAAGGACTTAATGATTTTCTTGAAGTTATAGTTCCGGCTTGTCTGCAACACAAAAGAAGCAAAACTCTACATTGTGTTCTTAACACCTAGAAAACATCGACTTCGGAAAATCAACTAAAAAAAAATGCATTTCTTGAAAATGCGTTTTCTTAAAAGTACCAAAAATGTTGTACACGAATCAAATGTGAAATGAGTCCATTAGATAGAATAACACACAATCAGATTTAAAAAGATCAACAACTAAATCAGCTCCAATCGCTCAGACTTCAACTACACAATAAAAAATGGAGTAGCAAAATCAAATGCCGGAACCTCATATACAATAGGTTGAATGAGTTGTTGCTGTCCATGAATCCAAATCAGATCTGAGCCCTACACGTGAAAATCAAAACTTAGATACGTTAACATAAACAACCAAAGCAAGGTATGATTTTTTGAACACAAAAGAGCAGAGAAGAAAGGTATGTGCTCATACATGTGTCTATCTTACATATTTTTCCAAACACAAAGAATGTAAGCAAAAATCATGTTCCCACCCATGTCTCTCTCACATTTTGTCGAACACAAAGGATACAAATAAAAATGGGACCATTCTTTGTATGGATGCTCATTTTTCCAATTCCAGTGAATAAATTTTAACTTCCAAATGTTAATAAGAGGTCTCTATTTAGCTTAGAAAGGACTCACATGTGGCCAAACACAATCTTAAAATTAAACATTAAAATAGTCCCAACAAACTAAACCAAATTTTGATTGAAAAATGCAAAGAACCCAAAAAATACTGTGGTAATTAGGATTATGGCTACCAAACATTCACGGCACGACAATGGAGAAGGGAAATTCACTAGTCTATATAAAAGAGAGATGATGGGAGATATATACAGAGAGAGAGAGAGAGAGAGAGAGAGAGAGAGAGAGAACAAAAACCCGGCCACCAAAACATTGTTGCACGCGGTCGCAATGTTATTGTATTGCGAGAGAGATGCGATGTTGGGAGAGCTTCGTTTGGATTTTGAAAATGCAGAGAGAGAGAGAGAGAGAGAGCACTTATTTTGATTTTGAATGACAGAGATAGATGCAGAAACCTATAAATAGAAGAAGAAAAAAATTTTATTTCTATAGATACGTACATCTGTCATATTAGCCATTTAATGTTTCCTTTTTACGAAGTAAATATTTACATATCTCCTTAATTTTAGGGTCCCCTTAATTTTAGTGTAAATTAGCCGAAGATTACCTATCTCCTTAATTTTAGGGTGTAAATTAGACATAGACTTGTACCTCATTTATTTTCGAAAATAAAGAATCACATTTGTATGTTTCCTTTCAGGAGGAAGCTATGGTACACAGGGTATACCGTATGTTTAAATTATGATAATTTGTGATTTTTATTATGCCGATTTTTGGTTTTGTAATGCATATTTATGATTCTAGTTACGAGTTGTACATTAAAATTTACCTGTTGAACACGTCATTAGCAGGTTACCCATAATTAAAAAATATTGTTATTATGTAACCATAATTATTCGTACCGAAATCCATAATACTTGTACCCTAACCAAATATATGCGTACAATATCAAAAATTAAATAATGTTATCCACAAATGTTATAACAACATCATAAATTGGCATTATCTTACCACAATGAATCGTACCAATTTTTTTTTTACTCGTATGATATTCCGTAACAAAATCAAAATATGTTGTATCAGAATCAACAATTGTTATACTCAAGCCAAAAATATTTGTAAAATGCCAAAAATTTTATAAAATAACCACAATTATTATGACAACACCTAAAATTGTCATTTTCTTAACACAATGTGTCATATCAAAAGAAAACATATTTAAATACCACAAATTATATAACAAACCATAATTATAATGACAATACCATAAATTGACGTTTTCTTACCACAATGTGTCGTACCAAAGGAAATTAATTAAAATATTCCGTAATAACACATGTCTAAAATACCACAAATTCAGTAATACAACCAAATTTGTTATGACAACACTATAAATTGACGTTTTCATACCCACAACGTGTCGTATAAAAAAATTCAATCAGAATATTTAATTAACGATAGTTATAATCAACAAAATATCATACCACAAATTTAGTAATATAACCAAATTTGTTATGACAACACCACAAATTGGCGTTTTCATACCCACAACGTGTCGTATAAAAAAAATTCAATTGAAATGCTCAATTAACGATAGTTATTATTAGCAAAATACCATACTGCAAATTCAATAGTATAACCAAATTTATTATGACAACACCATAAATTGGCGTTTTCATACCCACAACGTGTCGTTTAAAAAAAATTCAATCGGAATATTCAGTAAACGATAGTGATAATTGAAAAAATACAATACCACTAATTATTTTCAATTCCCGCCACATTATTTTTTAAAATTTTAAAATTTTCACCATATTATCTTAATTTTCGATTCCGTCCATACTATTTTTTCAAATTCTTATTTGTCCCTACACAATACCTCAATAATTTAAACTAAAAATGAAGTTCTCGCACAAAATTTTCATCCAAGAAATTCATCAAAAAGTAAGTACTATACCCAAATTTTTGAATACAACCACAATTTCCTCTCAAAATATTGTCTAAATCAAATTCTTTCTCTACAAAATTTAATTCAAAAAATAAAAATTCCTTCGTGGAAAAATGAGAGGTCACTAAAAAAATAATTATCATACTATCTCAAATGCATACACTTTCGACACTAAAATGGAGTACAAAAAAATAAGTGTGAATATTAAAAAATAGAGTGTGAAAATTACTCCCCTTTTTGTAATTGGTGAAATTAATTATATTAATACCCAATCTTATTAATATTCAAGGCGGTGCACTTAACAATTGGCACTATATATTTGACACATGGATCAATGTCAAACCTTCACCCTATGCATACCAATCAAAATTTAATGGTGGTCCTTGGAACTAGGTCGTGGAAGTAAAATCTAAATAATTTTGTAAATTTATTGTCATTGTACTTTCTTTCAAAAAAAATTATATAGTCGACATATTGATTTACACCAATGACATAGGCTATAATATGATCTACAAGTGTAGGCTCAGCACTAGGACGGAGGCATTTGAGGTCTCTGTCCTCTCAAATTTTTAGCCTGAAAATAAAGCCCTTACATACAAGAAAATATTATATAATTAATAGCCTTTAGAATTACAAATTCTTAATTGTGTACCATAGTGATGAAGTGTTGGAGTTTGGACATTTATCTAAAAGATCTAGGGTTTATGTCTTACACCCTTCATTCATTTTTTTTAAAAGAATGTTGTTATTTTTTAGAATAAATTACATAGTTAGTCCTTAAAGTCTCATACTTCAACAAATCTCGTCGTTCAATTTCAATACAGTATTAAAATATAATAATGCACCATCTGAGCCCTACGTAAGGTGTTTTTTTTATTTTATTTTTTATTTTATCAAAATCGTCTATCTTTTACATAATATTAATTAGGTCATTTGTACCAAGAATGAAGTTGATGGCTTATAGCTAGACACTTAATTGGATGGAAAATATAATTCTATTATTCAATTTGCGTGCCGATGATAGAGCTTTCTAAATCTGATTGAGACAAAAATATACGTAGGTGACGTAATCAACAAACATAAAAAATTCAACCGATTTGGTCGTCATTATTGTGTCACAGTTGCATGGCTACGTTACATTCAATTACAACAAAGGACTAGGTTTCATACCAACTACTATAAATTGACTGTACAGTCTAAATGTCGTTAGTGAGTGTATCTTTAAAATGATCGATCAGGACTGTTAGGATGTTAAGTTATACAATATTTAATTTGTGATATTTTAGACATATATCTTGCTTGGGTATAATAATTATTAATTGTGCTACGATATATTTTGGTCTTGTATCTAGTATCTTTTGATTGATTTCTTTTGGTACGACACATTGTGGTAAGAAAGTGTTGATTTTTTGTGTTCTCATAACAATTGTGGTTATGTTATATAATTTGTAGTATTTTACACATGAGGGAGAGGGAGAGAAAGTCAAAGAGGAGAGAACAACCTGTTACCTGCTAAGCCATTTTTTTATTTTATAAATTGATTTAATAAATGGGTGGTCCGGATTATTTACTTTGAAATCCAAGAGTTTAAAATCATGATGCGTACGGTACACCCCCTAATAAGGGGTGTGTACCATAGGACTACCCTTCCTTTCATCCTTTTTCCAAATTTTCATTCTTTCTAAATATATCGCTGCCTATACTGCTCGTAGATCTCTACCGTTAAAAAAATATGTACCGATCCTAGGGTCGAAAATATACGGATTTGAAAACCACCCTCTCATATTATATAGATACTAGTAATTGCCCGTGCCTGAAGGCACGGCGCAACGCGTTTAAAACACAATTAAAAGAAATTAACCTTTTCTACCGTTGACCTCCCCCGCCAAGAAAGCCGTCCTCTCTGAAAAGTCTTTTTTTCATATAAGGTTCAAGAGTTTATATTAAGGTAATTGTATTTAAGAAAAATATTAAAATTTACAACAACAAATGAATATAATTTCTTATTGCTCATTCACCAAATATAGAATGTAAATTGTATTTAAGAAAAATATTAAAGTTTACAACAACAAATGAATATAATTTCTTATTGCTCATGAACCAAATATAGAATGTAGAATCAAAGGAGATTTCCGATCGAATTCCAGGCAACCAACAATTAACCAAGTCAATTCCATTCGTCCAACAACTAAACCAAACAAACAAACAAAAAAAATTAAAAATTCTGCTATTTTTTTGTTTCTTTGTTCGGCAAAAGATGAACAAACAAAAATAATAGCAGAATAAAACGATCAAATAGATAGCATATGAAAATCCTCATTATTTTCTTTTCGGAGATAGATGGCATATGAAAATCCTCATTATTTTCTTTTTGGTGGGAGGTTTTAGCTAGAACATTCAAAGTACTTTTTTGTAGATTCACTCCAATCCCCATTCTTTGATGCTAGTAATAGCCTGCGCCTAAAGCACAATGCAACACATGCCATCCAAACCCGGCTTAAACTTATCCTTCCTTACCATTGGTCTCTCCAACCAAAAAAACTGCAGTTCTATCCAAATTTGTTTTTCAAAAAATATCACATTTACCAATTTCAAAGACAACTCCCAATGGAATGTCTACTGAAACATATAGGAGTAAAAAAGAGAATTAAATGAGGTAATGAAGAGAGCGATTGTTGTCTGACATAAGAAAAGTGAACACCAATCTTCTTTATAAAACATTAGTCCTTCTATGGAGAAAAAATAGTGACTGGGATATAAATAGAACTCCGTATACATATAAGCTCATCGTTGTCTGAAGTTGGTGAATTCCTAGGCCTCGTAGATGGGCTCTCAATTGAAGTGCTAGCGACAAAATTGTTGGCCACCCTTGCTGGCTATGAATTCTGTAATCTGTAACGAAAAAAAAAAGAACACACCCTCTTTTTGTCATGCTTTCTTCAAGATTAATCCTTTGAACGTGAGCAATTGGAAAATTGAATAACATCATTCCCTCAATACTACTACTTTCTAGAGGGGCTGCTCAATGCTATGACTTTAAGAACCTAAAGAATATTACAATCATGAGAATTTCTATCTCTCACAAATTCATGCGAAGTGTGAACTATGTATAGAAAAACATAGTTGTGCATTGGATCACTCATGAAGCTATCAAAAGAAAGCTAGAAAATTTGCATGATGCTACCAAAGGAAAGCTAAAAAATACCCGCGATTTGCCAAAACGCTCACAATTTCCTAGCAATCTTTGGCCCAATTGTACAATGCTTTGTTTTTCTTTCTTGTTTTCAACATGCATGTTGGTCCACTGTCACTTTTGATAACATATTACCAGCTTGGGCCTAAAGTAGGAGAATGAAAAAGCACACATTAAAATTGGAAAAAAATTTAAAATTACAAACACATAATGCATTTAAAAAACTAAACTGTTTGCATGACGTTGTTTTAGATTAGACTCAAAAAAGACAGGTGTAGTTTAGAGATGCTTTCATAGTTTGTCATTCTGACTCGGATAATTTTTAAAACTACCAAAAGAAAGGCAAATGATACCCTTGAATTTTGATTTTCATTCTCCACATGGATGACATTGTGATCCCGCTCATCACGGATTACTATTCCAATATTTTTTGTCTCGAAGAGGTTGAATCTCAATGTACAAAGTCAGTTGTTAATAAAATAATCAGAAGATGACATGTCTAGTTGATTCTAAAGAAGTTTAGAGAAATGAAATAGTCATACCCATTCATTTTCATTTCCCATGGCATAACTTGCCTTCTCTTTCCCTCTATTTGACATTTGTTTTGCCTGAACCGATTCTTATTTCCGTTCGTCCTATAAAAGTAAGGTATGATGTATTGTCAAAGTTTACAAAAGAAAATAGTGAATATATATGTATGGAACTGATGGACATCTTTTTTTTTGTCAATAAATTGATGGACTTACCTCATTGCTACGGATGACATTGACGTTTTGCTCATCACATACACTTTTTTCCTTTTGTAGAGGAGGTCAATCCTGCATAGAATTAATAGAGAGACTTGAAAGAGGTCGAACCTTAACTTTTCTATAAAAACTATACAAAAATTCAAAAAATCATACCGGTCCATTTTCCTTTTCCTTGGCAGAAGTTCGCGTAAATTTTTTCTTCTTGGGCCATTGAGCCTTCTTTTTCACAATAGATGTAAGAGGCAGAAAAAAGAACAATATTTTCAAAATCAGACCAATATAACACCACCATGTTAAGCTTTTACACATATCCAAATAGTATCTCAAAATAAACAGAATAAATTCAAACTACTTAAACAAAGTATCTCAAAACCCATTTAGAAACCCAAGCCAACGGCAAATCGTTCAAAAGCCAATCGTACACGTGATCAGGAAATACTACAATCTCTAGTACAGTGGGATACTACACTAATGGTTATCGTCGACGTCGCCAACAAAACTGAACAAATGCCAATCGTACCTGTCCCGTGATCAGGTAAAAAAAAAATAGTTTACTCACAACCTCAACCTAGTGCTTTCTTATCTTCTTTTCTCTTCTTCACGCAAACAATCGTACCTGTGATCAGGTAAAAAAAAACTCATAATTATATAGTAGAAGTCAATTAAGGTTATCATAGGATCCAAAAAAGCAATTCCAGCCGTTGTGAACATTGGAGACACTTAAGATTGTGTAAGATTTATTTGAGTTATTGTCATCTTTTACTCAAAATTCGATTTGTTTAAATGTAATTTGGGAATAGATAGGTTAGGCCTTATGTACCTGGTTCCCGTACTTCTTAGTAAAATACTTTCACAACAATTGAATGGAGGAAAATCCTGCTTTGGAGTATGTAAAAATTCTGCTTTGAAAAAAAGGGCACACACCAACCTATCCGTTTTCATCGATATTCAAAATTGAAATGAGAACACGGATGCCTATTGTGCTTTAAATTAAAATAGAAAGCTTTGATATTCCAAGACATGGAAAAAAAAAAAAAGAACCGGATAAAGAATTCACAGTGAGTAGAGAACACAGAACTAATTTTCTAAACAACTAATTTTTCAATTCACAGCCGCCACAACCGTTTGTTCAAAAAAAAAGAGAACAAAGAGTCATACCTGTGGAAAGAGAACTGGAGAGAGAGCAAGAGTCAGGGAGACAGGAAAGAGAACCGGAAAGAAAATGATTAGGGAGAGAGAGCGACATTCGTTCACCCAAAATTCGACTTAGCCAAAATTTTGTTCAAAATTGGCTATTTTGAACAAATTAATCATTACCAAAATTCGTTCACCCAAAGGCAAATAAATCTTTACCAAAATTCGTAGTCCATTCAAAGGCAAATAAATCATTACCAAAATTTGTTCACCCAATCAACGGCATTATCGCATGTGATTATATTATCTTACCCGATTTATAGCACGTCATTGTATTTTCCAATAGCATGTCATTATATTCTCACCCAATCAACGCCAATCAATGGCAATTTCAGAAATCATTACCAAAAATCTCGTATAAATCAGTCTTTGTATGACCGTAATTATAGTCCATAATCTTCCCGTAATGAGCTACTCTAGTCCACCCAATCATTACCAAAAATTCGACTGAAACCATATTGAGCAACTCTCAACCATCGGATGAAATCAATCTGAGTCATCTAATGCCAATGGTTGAATGAAGGGTGGAGATTTGTGCAGAGAAATGTGTTCTAAATTCAACAGCCAAGATTTATGCAGGAAAAATGTGTGGGCCACCACACCGTCGTGAATTGTATTATAGAGTATATTATAGATACTACTCCGTTTTAAGGAAACAACGTAATTATCAACTTTAAAAAACAAAGAATGTTTTCTTTTAGTATATGAATCAAAAAAGGTTTGTTTCGTTTTTGAATGTTAAAAAATCAACCTAAAAGGAAATTATTGAGTTGGATGTAGGAAAATTAAATAGGAAAATCTTCTTAAGGAAACAACGTAAAAGCAATTAATTGAAAGGATTTATCGGTTATAAGGTTAGGAGAGTTTATATTAGGAAGTACTCTCTCGATCAAACGGCTACAACTAACATGAAATATTGATCGGACGGTTGTAGAGGGTGCTGGATTTATATGTATAGACAAAAACCGCTCTGTTTTATAATATAGATTATATAGATATAGATATAGATATGTACCCTAATGATATACTATTATTGACATATTAGGCTATTTGATTATTTAACCGTTACCTAATTTATGTGGCTACTTGATTTGATAAGGGAGCTTTGGCTAGGAGTCCATAGTATAGGAACTTATAATGTAATAAGGACATCTACATTTTTCGTGCGGGCACCAGGACTATAGTCACCCGCTTTTCCAAAAATACCCCGGTTTTACAACAAACAACAAAGGGGGCAAAACCATTTCAGTCGATTCAAAAGAGAGAGAAAGAGAGGAAATGATAGGGGAGAAAGAGAACGGTTTGACGACAGTGGGAATAATAAGGACGTCAACGTCTCAGTTGCTGCGGTTGTGGAAGGGAAGTTACTCACTCAACTTTGACGACGCGGGCCATAAACATGTATCTCGGCAGTGGAGCTAGTGGTTCAATTGTCGATGACGCGAGAGATCGGTCTGTATTAGAGAAGAACTTGTTGCACTCAGCCATGAGCTTCATCGTAGAAGAGGTGCCGGCGGCAAGGCAATGTTGGGTGCCGGAGATGGGGATGTGAAGAGGGAGCTTGTGGCGGGGTATATGATGGGCTTAGGTGTGGATCAGAGATGGGGATGGAGTTTGTAAGTAAGAGTCATTAGTGTCAAATAAGTAATTAGTGAGTTAGTTAAGTTTGTTAATTGGTCATTAGGTAAGTCGGTGGACTTAAGCTCTATTGCTGAGTTGTCATTCAATTGTAACCTCTAGGTACAAAACATGGACGTATCACCTCATTGTAATTCAGTTTTGAGAATACAATAGAAAGCAATTTCTCCTCTCTCTCTCTCTCTCTCTCTCTCTCTCTCTCTCTCTCTCTGGTTGGATTCATGGTTTTCTTCATGGTATCAAAGCTTTACTGACGCAAGTCGATTCGATTCTGAGGATTTTGCTTCACAGTTTTCGATTCTACGGATCTGGTATATCAAGTTCTTCATTTCTCTTTTCGATTCTTCAACTGAGTAAAACAAAACCTAGCTGATTTCTTCAATTCGATATTGATGGCATCAACGACGGTAACATTTCCTCCTTCGCTCATGTTTCTTATGTCGAATTTCTACAATTTCGTCACTATTAAGTTGGACAGTACAAATTACATGTTATGGCGGATTCAAGTTGAAAACATTGTGAGTGCCAATGGCTTCTTTGAGTATCTTGATGGTTCGATTGAGTGCCCTGCTTCTCAAGTTCGTAATGACGAGGGCAGTCTGATACCTAATTCAGCGTATACTATGTGGAAACTCATTGACACACAACTACTTTCATGTCTTACTGCCTCTCTTTCTCCAACAACTTTACCCTATATTTTAGGGTTACATCATGCTCATGAAGTTTGGGACTCTTTGTCTAATAGATATAATTCCTTATCCAAGAGTAATGTTCAAGATCTTAAGAGTAGGTTGTACAACATCACCAAGACTTCTACGATTGAATGTTATATCGATAGTATCAAAGAGTATGCTCAGAAACTTGCTGCAGTTGGTAGTCCAATTGATGAGGACGATCTCATCTTTCATACTCTTAGGGGTTTACCTGGTGTTTTTAATGGTTTAAAGACCACAGTTAGGGCTATGCAAACAAACGGTCAGAACATCATGTTTAATGATGTGGTGAATATGCTCAAAGGAGAAGATCTCCAATTACTTCAAGAAACACATACAGGAGTTGACACTGGTTCTGTTCTTGTTGCAACAAATAGTCATTCAACAAGCCATGGAAAATCAGTTGAACCTACATCTGTTATACCATCAGTTTTGAATCCACCTGGTGGACAACTTGGTTTTTCTTCTCAACTTGGACCTACTCAATCAGTTGGCTTCTCTCAGTTTGGTTATATGCCTGGTTCCTCAATCTGCTTCTGTGCCCTTTTCTAATCAGTTTGGACCATCTCAGCAATTTAGTCAATCTGTCCCATCTTTTATGCCTCCTCAACATGGGCCACAACAGTTTTATCAGGTTTTTCCACAACAGTCTAGAGGTTTTAACAGAGGAAGAGGCAGAGGTCCACGAATGCCATGTGATATACGTGGTCGTTCTAATCATTCCACAAATTACTGTCACTATAGGTCTCCAACTCCATCTTATCAGTGGAGACCACCTGGGCCTTGGGTGAATCAGATGACCAATTATCCCAGTGGGATGCCTATGTTTCAACCCCCTTTTTCTTACAAGTCAGCAACCCATGGTTAACTCACAACAGCATGGTCAGAATATAGTTTCATCTCACCGGCATGGCCAGCATTTTGCAGCTCCGTCCTCACAGAATTCTTCTCCTCATATGTTTGCTGGATTCACTGAGGCTTATTCTGTTCCAAATATGTCATGTTTCCCTGGTTATTACACAGGAAGGGGCTGTAATGACGCACAGTTTTCTCATGGATCTCAATTGCCTCTTTCTTCAGCTGTTGGAACTTCAACTTCTGTTGGTCAACCATGGTACTTTGATAGTGGTGCTACCAACCACATTACTAACAATCTTCAGAACCTAACAAACCCCCAACCTGCAAACACTCAAGATGACATCATGGTGGGCAATGGTTCACATCTCCAAGTTTCTCATACTGGCAAAGGATTGCTTCCAACACCTTCAGGTCCTTTTCAGTTATCTCATGTTCTTCATACACCTCAAATTACTCACAATCTAATTTCAGTTCATCAGTTTGCTAAAGATAATCAGTGCTCCCTAACGTTTGACTCTTCTGGTCTTGAAATTCAGGACAAGAATTCCCACAGAATCTTGTACAAGGGACCCTGTCACAGGGGACTCTATCCCATTCTGACCTCCTCTGAGCATTATCCTGGTCATTCTGCATCAGCTTTTGTAAGCACTTCTTCTCCTTCTGCAATGCTTTGGCATCAGAAACTTGGGCATCCTAGTCTTCCTTTGTTTCAAGCTTTAATAAAATAATATGCCTTACCTGTTTCTAAGCCTCATTTGGTTAACTGTAGATACTGTAATATGGCTAAAAGTCATAAACTTCAATTTTCCCTTTCCAATACTACTACTACTCCTCCTTTTCAATTGATTCACATGGATGTTTGGGGTCCATCACCCATACCTTCACATAAAGGGTTTAGATATTACTTGTTGCTCATTGATGATTACTCTAGATTTACTTGGCTTTTCCCATTGCATTATAAATCAGAAGTTAAGCATGTGATTGCTCACTTCAAAGCCTATGTTTCCACTCAATTTCATACGACTGTTCAGAGTTTTAGGAGTGATAATGGGGGGGAGTTTATAAATCATTTTCTTCTTAATCTCTTTCTCACTAGTGGCATAATACATCAAACCTCCTGTCCTCGCACTCTAGAACAGAATGGTCTTGCAGAAAGAAAACACAGGCATCTCATAGAAACAACAATAACACTTCTTTTGCAGTCTCAATTACCCACTTCTTTCTGGCTTGAAGCCCTTACCACTGCTGTTTATCTTGCAAACAGGTTGCCTCATACTAGTCTTAAATATCAAGTTCCTTACACCTTGTTATTTCATACATCACCTGATTATCAGTTTCTCAAACCTTTTGGATGTTGTTGTTACCCTTGGTTAAAACCATATGTTTCTAATAAGCTGACTCCCAAATCTACTCCCTGTATATTTCTAGGTTATTGTCCTCATACTAAGGGCTATAAATACTATGATCCTAGAACAAATAAGGTTTATGTTTCTCGGCATGTTAAATTTGTTGAGTCTGAATTTCCGTTTTCTGATCTTGTAAAGGATGATTTAACCTCTTCTATTGCTTCGACAGCGTCCTTTACTGTTCCACTTACTACCTTTGAGGATATGAATATTTCAATTCCTTTTTCTTCTCCTCATTCTTCTACTCTTGAACATTCCTCTCCATGTCTTTCTCAAATAACTCCTTTACTTGATTCTGACCCTACCATTTCTGTTTTTATTAATCATGAGTCTCCCACATCTGCATCTGAATCATTCTCTTCTGTTCCTCTTCAGCCTCAGTCATTCTCTTCTGATTCATCTTCTGCTACTTCTACCGTTCCTGATTATGGTCATGATGAGACTATTGTTCCTGATATTCCTTATGCTGATCTTATTCCTGTTCCTCCTCCTACTCAGTCGATTCCTCCTGTCAATCATCATCCCATGGCTACAAGATCTAAACATGGGATTGTTAAACCTAAAATCAAGTTTAGTCTGAATGTTGTTGGTACAGACTTACCTTTGCCAGAAAAAGAACCTAACCATTACTCTGAAGCTGTCAAAAGTTTTGCTTGGCAACAAGCCATGAATGAAGAATATCAAGCTTTGGTCAAACAAGGTACATGGACCTTGGTTCCTCTTCCTTTAGGAGCCAACATAATAGGCTGTCAGTGGATATATAAGATCAAACGTCATTCTGATGGAAGTGTGGCTCGGTATAAAGCTCGTTTGGTCGCAAATGGCAATCAACAAACTGAGGGCCTTGATTTTACAGAAACCTTCAGCCCTGTGATCAAACAACCCACTGTAAGGGTGGTTCTGAGCCTTGCTGTGCATCATGCATGGCCAATCAAGCAATTGGATGTATCCAATGCCTTCTTGCATGGAGTCATCGATGAAGAAGTGTATATGAGACAGCCCCTTGGTTACAAAGACCCTACTCATCCTAGCTATGTGTGCAAATTAACCAAAGCTCTTTATGGTTTAAGACAAGCACCCAGGGCTTGGTTTTCAATCTTTTCTAGTTTTCTAATTCAACAAGGATTTACACAGAGCAAAGCTGATTCTTCTTTGTTCATTAGGAAAACAGATTCTGATATCACTTTAGTTTTGGTATATGTGGATGATATCTTGATTACTGGGGGTAATGCTGCATATATTTCTGAGTTGATCTCAGTTTTAAGCTCTAAATTTGTGACGAAGGATCTTGGGTGTCTGAGTTATTTCCTTGGGATTGAGGTGTTATATCATGGTTCATCTATCATATTGTCTCAAACCAAGTATGCACATGATCTACTAGTAAAGGCAGGAATGCTTGAATGTAAATCTAGTCCTTCTCCTACTTCATCAAAGTCTGCTATCTTTGATCCTGATCCAGCCTTTACTGATATTCATTGGTTCAGAATTGTGGTAGGATCACTTCAGTATCTCACCCTTACTAAACCTGAGATTGCTTATGCTGTAAACCTTGCATGCCAACACATGCATAGTCCCAAACACAGTCACTTTGTGGCTGTTAAAAGAATTCTCAGGTATATACGAGGTACTCTTCATCAAGGGTTGCTTTTTACTCCAAGTCCATTACAATTAAGTGCTTTTTCAGACGCTGACTGGGCAGGGAATCCTTTAGATAGGAGATCAACTTCTGGGTATTGCTTGTTTCTAGGTTCCAACCTTGTGTCATGGTGTGCCAAGAAACAAGCAACTGTTGCAAGGTCGTCTACAGAGGCTGAGTACAGGTCCTTAGCTCAAACAGCTACAGATGTGACTTGGGTGCATCAGTTGCTCTTGGAACTTTCTGTCCCTTCTGTCTTGCCTTACACAATTTGGTGTGACAATCTTTCTGCGATTGCTTTGGCATCAAATCCAGTTTTTCATGCACGAACAAAGCATGTGGAAATTGATTATCATTTTATACGAGAAAAGGTGCTGTCCAAACTGATTGTAGTTCATCATATTGGTTCCATGGAGCAGGTTGCAGACATTTTTACTAAACCTCTTTCTGTCGCACGTTTTCTGTTACTAAAAGCCAAACTCATGGTTGTCAATACACCCATGAGTTTGCAGGGGACTGTAAGTAAGAGTCATTAGTGTCAAATAAGTAATTAGTGAGTTAGTTAAGTTTGTTAATTGGTCATTAGGTAAGTCGGTGGACTTAAGCTCTATTGCTGAGTTGTCATTCAATTGTAACCTCCAGGTACAAAACATGGACGTATCACCTCATTGTAATTCAGTTTTGAGAATACAATAGAAAGCTCTCTCTCCTCTCTCTCTCTCTCTCTCTCTCTCTCTCTCTCTCTCTCTCTCTCTTCTCTGGTTGGATTCATGGTTTTCTTCAGAGTTGACATTGGTATGGCGGTGGGTTTTGGGGTTCATGGTTCTTGAAATCTATTTTCAAACATTTTGTTACTGAATTTGTATAAACTATAAGTTATGTTATTCACGGATTTTGTTTGTTTACTGGCATTTAATAGTTGGGTGGAGGATTCAATTAAGGAAAATCCAGTTATTGTTGAAAATTTAAGAGGGGAAAATAATGAGGATGAAATTATTCCTAAACATCATATTAAAGCATACCGAACTGAAAATGAACCTCTTTCTGCACCAATCAAAGCTGCCATAAATAGGGTAAAAGAGAAGAAGAAAAGGAAGACAATTGATGATATTCTGGGATTTACAAGGGTCAATTCCTTCAATGACAAGAGTAGAAATAACAAACCAAAGTGTGCGGTGTATAGATCTGTCGTTGCAGCCCTAGCACTCTCTGCATCTATCTCTTCAGATGGAGTTATTAACAGAAACAGAATAATTCTGGACGAAGCACAAGCAATTTGGACCTGCAACAAGATTATGGGATTGGGGTATGATGGTGAGGAGGATGAAGTCATAAGCAAATTTGTAGATATGGTAGCTGAAGACTTGGACAGAGCTGACAAAATGGCAGGGCATACCTAGTTTTCTAATTCTTTGTTTCTTGGGGTAGGGCCTTAGTGGGGTGTGTTTTCGTTTTTGGATAGGGGGGTGTCTTGTCTTGAGTGAGGGTGGCCGTGTCTTTGTTTGTGGGTGAGCGGGGGTGTCTTCCTGTGGTTTTGGTGCTATTTCGTTGGTTCCTTTTGAGGGTGGCTCTTTTGGGCGTTGTTTGGATTGATTTCTTGTCAATCCTTAAAGCTTGAATAGCTTTTGATTGCCGTGGTGTAGGAATTCTATATTAATATAATATTCCTTTTTCACCATAAAAAAAATGGTTTTTCCTCTATTTTGTCATTTCTGCTTCAAAAATCTGTTGTGCTTGGAAAATGTAGTACTCCCTCCGTTCCTTTTTAAATGTCTCGCTTCGTAATTCAAACTTATTAAGAAAATATTATTATTACACATTTCACATCAACTTTTACCCCCACATCAACTTTCACACCTTTCCTTATTTACCCTCACTTTCCTTATTTACCCTTTATGGAGATATCATCATTACACTTTTACTCACTAACTAACTTTTCAAAATGGAATATACTTTTAGGGGCAAAATGGAAAATGTACTAATTTTTACCCAGTAACTTTACAAAATGGACACTTATTAAGGGACAGCCCAAAATGAAAAACTGGACTTTAAAAAATAGACGGAGGGAGTAGTAGTAATTTTAGAGTGATTCGAACTCTATTTTTTGTTTTTAATGAACGCGAGAAATGATATTAAACCAAAATAATAAGTCTGGGATATTTAACCCCTACAATGTACGTCTTCATGTAATTGAAATGTCACCACAAACGATGAAACATAAAAAGAAATACTCCCTCCGTCCCATTTTCATTGTCTTTTTTTGAATTGTGTGCCACTTTTTAATTGCTTATATCTTTCGATCTATAATATTTTTTTTATACTTTTGAAAACTTTGTATTATAGAACTAATCGAAATACTCCCTCCGTCCCATAATGTTTGTCCGGTCCGCAAAATGGGAACGTAAAAATAATACAAGTTTTGCAAGAAAAATTTAATTTTTTTTTAACAATTCACTAAATATCGATGAGTTCTTTTAATTTATAAAAAAAATTAAATTTTTTCTTACAAGAAATGCATTATTTTTTAATCCTCATTTTGCGGACCGAACAAATATTTTGGGACAGAGTGAGTATATTAAACAAAATTAATATTGCATATTTTTCAAGATACACACTTAAAGATATAGGCAAAAAATATAAAAGAGATAAACAGAATAATGGATAATGAAAATGGAACGGAGGGAGTAAATCTTGAAGCATGATTCAAAGCTTCTCTGACAAGGATGTCTACACACTAGTTTTGTCCCGTTAGACATGGACTCTAGCCCTTAAGAATAGTTAACCCATGCTAAATAGTAGGTCGATACCTTCTTTTTTAGACTTCACACAAAGGTCCTATTCAACTATTATTTTTCCTTGTTTTGTCTTGTGTCGTGATTTTTATCTTTCCATATTGTGTAAATGATGAGAAATATGTTCAACTGTGTTGGATTGCCATGATTTGTTGTAACGCCCTGAATTTTGGGAACGTTAAATAGACATTTTCATTGAAAATTTAAATAGAGTCTGGCTCAATATTATATCATAATTCTAAAAAGAGTACTTTTATTCAACAAAAAGAGGGGAAACTAGGGTTCCTATCTACTGCCCTGCCTGCTCTTCCATCCTCCTCAGCTCCGAAAGTCTCCAAGGTGTGGAGTTCTTCCTGTTCATCTACAAAGTCTAACATATTATACCAGCGTCGCCACCAGTATAATATGTCAGGGTCACCAAAGGTAACACCATGAGCTACGAAAACTCAGCAGAACAATTCCATACCCGCTAACCCATAAATTACACATAATAAGGCATAGAATCAGTGAGATTCACATAGCACATGCGTATTTAATAAAATAATTAACAATGACACATCCACATTCACTATTCAACTAATGTTGGTGTCCGTGATTTCTGAGTTTCTCCTACGCGATATCTCGTAAACCGTGTCTCCATTTTCCACTTTTCATTTTCCAAATCAACATTTCCAAAATCGTTTTTACACACTCATCCTCGGTTCCGCCGCTCCAGGTTCCCGAGTATCCGCACAATGGTTCCGCCGCTCCGGGTTCCCATTGGCACACAATTGGCATTGGCACCTCTCCGCGGTAACCAAGCCACACACCCTACCTCGGTTCCGCCGCTCCGGGTTCCCGAGTATCCGCACAATGGTTCTGCCACTCCGGGTTCCCATTGACACACAATTGGCATCGGCACCTCTCCGCGGTAACCAAGCCACACACCCTACCCCGGTTCCGCCGCTCCGGGTATCCGCACAATGGTTTCGCCGCTCCGGGTTCCCATTGGCACATACACACACCACACCACACAATGGGCTACCACGTTCTGCCTCATTTGTGGTTTCAAAATTTTTTTTTTTTCAAAACACATCTCATCATTAACCACACCCTAGGTGTCATGTTTCTACTTTCTCGATTTTTGTGTCTCGTTTTCATGCAACGATTCCACGGTAGGACTTTTCACATACGTAATCATAAATCATTCATTCTAATCTTGAAACTAAACTAGCAAGATCATCCAACTCTATATTAATCATCATGCTCAAACCACAACTTAAAGCATAACGCCACATGTACGGACGCCTTTGGAGTGAAAATTACTTATGCTTTACAACAAGGCAAGTAATACAAACAATTCATAATGCATGCTCATATCCATCTTAAAAATCAAAATACGAATACTTTCATGCATTTCGATATACAAACAACATACAATATACGTAGAGTAGGAAAGTAGAGGTATTCTACATATACTAGAGATAGGGGATAAGATGATTCTACCGTTCTTCTTGGCAGTAGGGCGGCTACGGAAAAGTAAGTCGGCTATCGGACGGAGTGACTTCCTACGGTAAGCTTCCGGTAGCTTCGAAAGAGAAAGGTTTCTCTCGAAACTAGTTCTTGACTAAAAACTACTAACTTTTGGATCGAAAGAGTGGTCGGGTGGTGGTTTAGTGGCGGCTTAGGATGAGTTTCAAAAAGAACTTCAAGAAAAACTCAAGAACACCAAGAACAAGAAAGAACAAAGTAAAAACTCAAGTATTTCTAGAGAGAGAAGTTGAAAAGTTGGAAGGTTGGAAGGTATGAGTTAAATGGCAAGGATGGTGTGCTATTTATAGCAAAAGTCTTGGTTATTACCCAAGAAATAAAATTTTTCCTAGCAATTATTATCCAATGGTTAAGATTTTCCTAAAAAAATAATAGGCCAAAAGGTACATGTACCCATATATAAATATATTTGTGTACTTAGAAAATCTTGTAAAATACTTTACAAGGTACTATATAATCTTTTAAGATTTTCAAGTATCCAATAAAAAAAATATAAGATCAAAATTTCCTAATAAACTAATCTAATAAGCATATGTTCCTATTATATTATTATATATATATACACACACACATGTCCAAGTTTTCAAATATAAATGTAGGTACTATTAGGTACCATATAATCCATCAAGATTTTCAAGTATCAAATAAAATATATGGTCAAGATTTTTTTATTATAGTAATTCAAGAAGTACTAGTACTTATATGTTTATTAGTGTACTTAGAAATCTAGGAAATTAGATATTCATATATCTTTAATGAATATAAACACATGGAAAAATCTAGGAAGTGATTTATTTAATAAATCCTAGTACTAGTTAGTAAGACTAACTTATTATCTAATGGATAATATTTTTCCTTGCATTTTTTTGACCAATGGATAAAAGGAATAAGGTAATATATACTTGAATAATATTTAAAATAACCAAATGGCCTTTAAGCATGTGTATATAAGTCTATATACAACTATATATGAGTACTTTATCAAATCTAGCACAAAATATCTTTGATAGAAGATTTAGGTTTCTTATTGTCCAATGGATAAAAGTTTCTCTAACTTTTATTGTCCAATGGGTAAAGGTTCATCTGTGGTTAGGAGATTGTAGCTAAATGAATTGGTAGTTCGGTTCTTCCAACTAATCGGTTGAAAACTAATTCTACTTGCCACATAGGATTTCTAGTCAAGAAATATAATTTAAGATTTTATTTTATACACTAGGAAAATATATAAGTGTTTCCACAAGTACACTTGTCTTTTGAAAATGACTAAATTGTTCCTTGCAAAGAAATATAATTTTATAAGTCTCAAATCTAGTTATGACGGATTATTAAAGTTAAAACGGAATTTTAAAGGAAATCCAAGTAATTAAAAATAAATTTTAAATATTTAACAAAATTTTTATTTACCAAAAAAATCAGGGTCGTTACATTTGTTGTTCTTGGAAGATTTTTTTTCTCATAAATCTTGAATTTTTTGTCAAGAGAACATAAATTGTGAAACTTTAAAAAAGATAGTGTGACTTTGTGACATGCAAAATAAACAGATACCCATATTTGTGTCACTTTTACATTTATGTGTGGCACTAAATTAAAATAAAACTCAATTTGTATAATTTTTCTTTAACAGATATGGTTATTTGTCCAAATTCATACTCTTTATTATTCCAAAAGGTCCAACACACATAGTTAATTATTCTCTCTTTAATCACAATAAAACCAACAAATGATGTTGCCTATCCAAACTATACTCTTGTATTTTTCAAAAGGACTTACAGATAATGTTATGTTTGTGAAATATGTACTCTCTTTAATCGTAATAAAAATACGTTGTATTGTTCCAAAAGACCAATACATAAGTTATGCAAAATTTGTACTCTCTCCGTCCCTTTTTAAGTGTCCCTCTTCGTAACTCCAACTTATTAAAAAGACATCATCATTATACCTTTCACATCAACTTTTTCCTCCACTTTCCCTCTTTACCCTCTATGAAGACATCATCATTACATTTTTACTCACTAACTTTTCAAAATGGAATCTACTTTTAGGGGCAAAATGGAAAATTCACAAACTTTTACCCACTAACTTTACAAAATGGACACTTATTGAGAGACAGCCCAAAATGAAATAAGAACTCTAAAAAAGGGACGGAGGGAGTAGTTTTTATAATTGCCATAAAATCGACAGATGTTGTTATCTGTTCAAATTCATACTCTGTATTATCTCCAAAAAAATCAACATATAAGGTTATTTAAAAAAATATGTGCTATATATAATCAAAATAAATCAACAAATATGGTTATCTGTCTAAATCAATACTACTATATGTGTTTTTTTAAAAATGACCAGCAGATAACATTATCTTCTACGAAGTATGTGCTCTGTCTAATCGGAATAGACCCAACAAATATGGTTATCTGTCCAAATTTATAATTTTATTATCAACATATAACGTTATGTACCATGTATAATCATAATAATAAGATCAACAAATACGATTATCTATTCAAATTTATAACCTGCATTTTATCCCCAAAAGATTAACAGATAAGGTTATGTCTGCGAAATTTGTAATTTGCATAATCGTAATAAAACTAACAGATATGGTTATTTATCCGAACAAACTATGTGTTTCATTTTTGACTCCAAGCTAATTTTTTGTTGTATAATAGTGGAGGTATGTTTTCTTTTCTTTTCTTTTTTTTAGGAAACGAAATATATCTTCTAAACAAGTGGATGTATTTTTTTTTTTTTTAAAAGTAACAAATAATGTTATGTGCTTTTTTTTTTTTTTTTAAATATGTGATTATCAGTCCAAATCTATACTCTGTGTTTTTTCAAAAGTATCAACATATAAATCTATATGATCACATTAAAACCAACATATATGATTATTTATAGAAATATATACTTTTTATTATCCAAAAAAAGCACTTACAAATAAGGATATTTGTTCCAAATCAACATATATGTTTCATCTATTGCGATAAGAGGAGTTTAACAAGTAAAAATTATGACCTAAAGCAGAAAAAAATAAATTACAAAAACAGATATCAAATAGCTATTTTTTTTAAATGTCATCTTATATGAATTTTTCAACATCAACTCACGTTTATTATTTTTCCGATTTGTCTGATGCCTCCTTTCCAAATATACTTTACTGGGCCCCAAAATTTCTTTCACCAGGAAACTCGAGTCAAACGAAAAACAGTGTATGACAAGTAATAAATTAATGTAAGTCTATCCATTTAATAAGTAAATCAAATGCCAGACAACGTACTCATCTATGCTTTGATATCTCTTTTAAGGTGAACTTGCCACCCCCCCCCCCCCCGTGTCTCTCTTTGCTTTGTTCTCTATTTCCTCTCTCTGCAAAAGACTGCAGCGTAAAATGGAATCAAAACCTGAACCAGAAACCAATCAATCCATATGCGTTGGCGAGAGGTGGGCAAGCTTGATTAGTCAATGCGATTTCCAGCTACCGTTGAAACTTAGTACCAAATCAACCACGGACCACCACCATTGATAGTGATCGCAACAGAGAGAAGACAAGCCATGGATGGAGGAGCTAGGCTTGGGGTTTGATTTGGGGGATTTTGACGGCGAAGGAGTCGGGCCTGGTGGTGGCCGATGTGCACGCATTCAGTACGTGAAGCCATATGGAGAGAGAGAGAGAGAGAGAGAGAGAGAGAGAGAGAACAACGTACAGTTGTAATGGACTCGGGACATTTTTGTCCATCAAAGGTCGACCGGTACAACAGTACTTTTAAATCAATGGACTCGGAATCTTATACTAAAAACCTAGCTCGGACTAAATGGCCAATTGGACCCCTTCCTTCGGAGTTGAGCCCAATTTTCTGTTGGTAATTATCTGGTAAAGAGTTACATTTCCCTATGTCTCGAAAAAGGAGTTATATGAACTTCCGTTTGACAAAAAAAGGAAAAAGGCGTTATATCTATCTTTCTAGCTAGTTCTTGTTTATACTTTCTTATTTGTGTTTTGTGGGCAACTTCGACCGGTCGAGACGGCTCTTTACTGGCAACAATTAATGACTTTAGGGCAGTGATTACTACACGCCTCACAATCAATCTGGTCAGCCGGCTTTTCTAATTTCCTCTAATTGCATATACTATTATTACAAAATGGCATAAAGATTATGGTCCAAAAATTAAGAAAATTTTATTTTTTGTAAAAGCGTAATAAAACATTATAGACTATAGTTTTAATTTCAGTTATACTGAAAAAACTAAGATTGAAAGATTTTTTTAATCTAATCTCAGTAATCTCAAAAGCGAGATTCTATCTTAAAGAATAGATATCATTTGTGAAAAAACTAAAATTGTATATGAAATAATATATCTCGTTTGGGAAAAAAAAAATGAGATGGAAAGATTATTTAATCTTAGGAATCTAAAAAGTGAGATTGTAACTTAAAGTCTCATTTTTTAAAATTTAAGATTGTATATGAAACAATATATATCTCGTTTCAGAAAAACTGAGATTGTTACTTAAAGAATTTAGATCTCGCTTGATAAAACGGTGATTGTTTAATAACTTATAAAGATCTCATTTGGAAAAACTGTTAAATACAAATATAATATGCATAGTCTACGCAAATTGTACTGTGTTAAGAGTGGTTAAAGTGTGTCTTTGCTAAGTGCTTGGATCGCCCAACTGGTGTTCCAGTTGTTTTCATTTTTTACAAAAACTCCTCTCAGGTTTTCAATCACGGTTTTAAATAAAACCGAGATTTATAATGTTAAAACATTACGGTTTTACTAAAAACTTAGATTATTTCTTGCTAAATAGTCACGGTCTTAGGAAAAATATGAGATGATAAGAAGTTAAAGATTACGATTTTTACATTTTTAGTCACTGTTTTAATGAGTTTTAATCACAATTTTATCATGTGGCTAAAAGATATAAATTTTTAGTTACACTTTGATAGACCACTGTTTTGAATGCGAGATTTTTTTTTTTTTTGGCTCGGTAAAAGAATTTTATTGATCTCCAAATCTAAAAAATACAAAGATTAAAAGAATAAGAACAACCAAAAGGAAATGATTAATAACCTAAGGCTACCTGAGACTCAGGCGTTGGTAAGAGGCCAACAAAACCCTAAAAAGGCCTGGCCCAAAACCCTAAAATCAGCCGAAACTACCAAAACCACCCAAATCAGCCTCCAACAGTGAAGACGAATAACACCGTTATCGGAACCCGGGGAACAAGTTGCTAAAGAGGGAATCGATCACTTGAAATTGTATATAACATTCTTTTGCGTCACTCTAGTAATTAAACCAATCAAACCATGCTTTTTACATACTTAATTCCTTCTACCAGGGAGACCCTAAATCTGGATGAATTAATACCAGCACATAGCTGGTTAATTCTTCGCTACAGATCGATGAAAAGCTTTGATTGTTCACACTAACTCATTCGATAGGTGATTTTAGCTCATCCTTATATATATATATATATATATATATATATATATATATATATATAGAGAGAGAGAGAGAGAGAGAGAGAGAGAGAGTTTTGTGATTTACGATGACATGCAATAAATCTAATTTCAACTTCTTAAATTATTGCTGACAAAAAATCAGATGATATATATTTAGTACTAATTAAGGGATATGATCTTCAATAATATTAAAATCTTAGCACATCAAAACCACCTTTGTGTATGGATCATCTACAATTAATGGGGATAATATAGCAATCATAAGTAAATTCCCAAGAGTAGAAAAATGGCTAGATATATAGATAGAAAAACATTAATACTATATTATTACATGCAATCAGCAAGTCTAACCATATAAATTAAACGACCTCTTTGCACAAGACATGTAAATAACATAAAAAAAAAGTAGTAATTACATATTGAACAATATACAGAAATTAATTACTACAATTGCGTCTATATTACAGTAAAACATTAAATATCCACAGTAACGAAAAACACATAAATAACTTTACGAAGCTCAGTTGGTCCAGTACTATCTTGGCCCTGAGATTTGCTGCGATGACATGCGAGATGTGTTAAGAAGCAAGCTACTCCTTGAACTATCAGAAGAAGCATTCCACTGTGGAAATATCAAATCATCTTGCCCATTATTCTCTTCTGTCATAGAAGCCTCAGCAAATCGACGCCCATAAAATCGCAGAAAGTTCAGAGACTCTAGCTTCGGCTCGCCTAAAGGGATATCACCTTCCAACATGCTAACGACGCTAACCATATTTGGCCTAAGCGTTGGATCCTCGTGCGCACAACATAAAGCCACACGCACCAACTTCTCCACATCTTCACTAGTGACTCTCCCCTCTAGCTTGGGGTCCGCAAGTTCCAAGTACCTTCCTTGCTCATGCATCTCTAAAGCAAACATGGGGAAATAAACAAGCCCTTGTCCTGAAGAAGATGAGTACCCACCACCGCTGCTTCCATTCTCCTTGCTTTCGCATTGCGTTCGTAAAGAGCAGTTTTTCCTTCCGCTTACAATTTCCAACAAAACCATTCCAAAACTGTAAACATCAGTCTTGTCAGAGATTGCAGAGCCAGTAAGCCATTCAGGAGCAAGATATCCACGAGTTCCTCTCATTGTCGTGAATAAAGTAGACTGTTCGGAGCTAAGAAGTTTCGATAACCCGAAATCTGAGATTTTGGCCTGGAAATGGTCGTGCAGGAGTATGTTCTCAGGCTTGATATCACAATGGATGATCTTCTGCTGGCACCCACTGTGCAAATACGCAAGTCCACGCGCCATCCCAAGAGCTATTGCAACCCTTTCTTTCCATTCTAAGACTAATCCATTCCTAAAGAGGGTGTGGTCTAAAGACCCATGGTTCATATACTCATAAACCAACAATCTTTCACTCCCCTGAGCACAAAACCCTATCAACTTAACCAAATTGACATGGTGAATATTTCCGATGATTGCTATCTCAGCGCAAAAATCCTTCATCCCTTGAATACCAAAATTAGTGATCTTTTTCACTGCCACAAGTGATTTATCAGGGAGTGTACCCTTGTACACTGCACCAAACCCACCTGACCCTATCATATTCTTGAACTTATCAGTAGCTGCCTCGAGCTCTTCATACCCAAATCTTACAGGTAATCCTGGGATGGAGAAGGCATCCAACTCCAAGTCATCCGAAGAAGGATCGACCTGATTGTTGGAATTTAACTTCCAAGTTGTAGAGCTTTTGGATCTTCTCCACAAGAAGAATCCCAAAGCAGCAAAAAGGAAGAATCCAATTAAAGGCAATAGCACTATAGCAACTATAGGAAACCCAAGTGAGTGACCACTATTAGAAGGCGAAGGCCCAACTATTGCTTTAACAAAACCCACGCGATCATTATTGCTACTAGACATAACTGATCCTAGCTGGTTTTGAAGGACATAACATGAATCCGATGAGTTGTCATAGAAAATTCCCAAGCAAGAACAATCGCTTGAGCAGAGATCTTCACAGACAGACAAGTTTACACCGGACTTCGCAGGGCCCGTGAAATCATTAACAAAATAGTCAATACCATTGCCAAGGCTCAAATATGAAAATGAGGAGTTACTCATATTCTTGTTATCAGTGGAATTACAAGAATTTGACAAGGAATAAGTACCGTCATTTGGCATACAAATGGTTGAATTCTGGCCCTGTGAACTGATCAAATAGAAGTTGGATGGGCACGAGCATACGAGAATATTGTCATCGTCAGTACACAAACCAAGCGTTCCGCATATGAACGGGATTTGGCATTTATCATCCGGCCCCACGAGTACTGGCGTTAAGTCAGTACCAGTAAGGCTACTGACACTGAACTGGCCAGAATAATCCAATTTGGCAATCCCGAACTTTGATACAGATACGTTCACCTGCATTACGACTACAGAACCATTATTACCGAACAAATAAAGACCTGATTGGTTCATCGCCATGTACTCCACCGGGTAACTCGAGTTTAAGGTGTAAGCCGCGGTATCCATCGAGAGTTTCCAGTAAGTCGAATTCTGCCACAGTAGTAAAGCATCAGAGGCAGTTACTGAAAGCGAGTAACTGCCAACTGACAAGTCAGTACTTGATACTGCGCTGGACAGAAATACCCCTACGGACAAATTCTGGCCAATCACGATCGTATCTGTTGGATAAAGAAAACTCTCCCAAAGAGTAGCATTAGATTGATCGACTAGCAAAAGATTCCCGGTCTCAGTTAACTGTAGTGACGAGACCGAAGAATTTAACGTAGGAGTCGACCATTTTAAACTGCCGTCTTCTTCTGTGACTACAATACCAGTTGCAGAAAGATTCATGATTCCTGTAGTAGAAATGGGTGCGTCACGATTAGCAGACCAGGTGATGGTATTGGAAGGCACGTGAACGACGCACAAATAGTAGTTGCTTCCTGAACCTCCTTGGCCGCCTGGACTTAAGATAGCTGCTTTGAACGTTACGTTTGGGGAGGTTAAGAAGCCAACGGAACCATCGATGAAATGGACACTTGAAGCAGTGAAATTTGGATATATTATGAAATTTGTTGATGTAGGAGAACAAGATGCAAGAACAGAAAAAGATAACACGATTGAGAATATCAATGGAAAGGAACCCATATTAGCTAGAGAAGGAAGGAGATGGAAATGGTTAGCTTTCTCCAATTCTTTCTCCTCTTTTAATACCCATTCCGTTGACTATAGCTCTCTCTCTCTCTCTCTCTCTCTCTCTCTCTCTCTCTCTCTCTCTCTCTCTCTCTCCACGGAGTTGACACACTGATATGTGGGTATGACATGAGAATGTATTTATCTAATGGGAAATACTGGCAGTACCTTACACAACTACATCATTCCGAATAAAAAACTTCGTCATCTGGAACAACTTGAGGCTGAGGCCAATAAGAAAATCTATTGGGGGTAACAATCGAACAACTTGTGTGCTAAAAAAACAAGTAGCGAAATACTGCGAGAAAGAAAGGACTTTTTTTTTGGTCACTCAAAAGAAAGGACCATTCGCAGTGGCCCGAAACAACAATTCTCGAAGGCAAGAATAATGACTACGATCAAAGTAAGGGTACCTTCGGCCTTACGATGGAAGTAAGGGCACCACCACGTGATTTTTTGGCACAGTTTTTTTTGTTATTTTCTGTTTGGTCAAATTTTAAATCTAAAACGTTCAGACAAAACAGATTGTAACATAAAACAACAACAACAACAAAAATTACCGCGGTAAAAAGTCGGCTAATGCATAGAGGCCTACAACCCAAATAAACATTTTACGATCGAACAACTTACTATTAGCGTGAGAAAATAATTAACTCTGATGGGTTATAATCCTACAGCTCGGGCAGAAATTGAAAGCCACAACCCAACGAAATTTGTTGAT
This sequence comes from Rhododendron vialii, assembly GCF_030253575.1. Taxonomy (NCBI): domain Eukaryota; kingdom Viridiplantae; phylum Streptophyta; class Magnoliopsida; order Ericales; family Ericaceae; genus Rhododendron; species Rhododendron vialii. The sequence goes on along the minus strand of NC_080562.1, from coordinate 23,603,499 downwards.
GTAGCTGCTACCAATATTTTTCTTCTCCCTTACCCTCCTCCCTAGGGTTTCACACCTATGTACGGCCGTGGGAGGGGAAGGCCACCATACTTTTCTTTTAATTTGTTTCCTTTTTCTTTTGTCTCTTCAGTTTAACGACTTGTCATTTGATTTGTGAGAGTTTTGTCTCTCGTTTTCTCAAGAGTTTAGTTTCGTCTTTGGACAAATATAATCTTCTCAATTTTTGACCAAAAAACAAAAAACTTGAATTTAAACATCATAACTGAATAAGCCAAATATTAACTTGATTAAGCTTGATTTAAAAACCTAACGCACATTCTTTCTCCACCATTGGATGCCGAATAATCCTCAAAATCAGAATCAAATCTCTGGGGGTTTGTTCAGTTTGGATTTTGGGGGAAGTTTTAAAATGTAATGAGTAGAGATAGATAGATAGAGAAAATTTATTGGGACCGTGCGAAGGGGTTTTGAGTACCCCAAATGAACAAGCCCTAGTTGATTCGCTTTCTCTGCCTCTATCTCTCTCTTTAATGCTTACTACTCTCATCTCTCTCTCTCTCTCTCTCTCTCAAGATCTCACAAGATTACCTCAGAGAACTCATTGAATACTAAACAATTTTGCGAGAAAACCCTTGAAGAAGAAGACAAAACTAGACAAAGTTACACTGGCAAATGGGACACAGACGAAAAATGGCAAAAGTACAAAAATCCAATACAATAAAATGTTAAAATAGCTATAGCACATGAACAGTAGCAGCAAAAAGTCGAGATTGCACCCGTCATCTAGCCTTGAGGCTCCTCAATCTGGGGGCTCAATTGAAAAACTTGGGGCAAAAAGTGGTAGTCGCTTACATGCCCAATGAAAGTCAATCCTCCTTTAGGCAAGCGCGCATGGATTGAAGCATTTTCCTGTTAAAAAAAGTTTCTAATAACTTTGGGAGTCTGAAATTTTTTTATAGCTATGGAAAACTTCGAGCAACATTGGCAAAATGTGTAGCAGTTATTATTTTATGTAGTTTTCATTATACCCATTTTAAGTAATCTCTAAACATGTCATGCCAATCCAACATAGTTTACACGTCTATTTGTTTTTATTTTCCTAATTCTGTTTTTATTTTACCAATATTATCGTAATGTTATTTTCAGTGTAGGTTTTTCTAGATCGTAAACAGCAAAAATGAGACAAACAAATGTTTAAGAATTAAAAAAGCAAAATAAAAACAAAAAACTTATTACATTGGGAGAAAAATATTTTGTACACTTTAAGTCTTCCTGTTGACTTTCTATGCCCCTAAGTGGTCGGTTCAATAAAGAAGTAGTTGGAGTACTAGTCTCGGATTCAATGCTTTTCTATAACCTCTTGCAGGGGCCAAGATACTCATTAGCGCTCATAGTGCCTAATGGGACTTCAACTTTGGCCCCGACATATTCCATTACCAATAGGTAAATCAACCTAAATTCCCTACAAAATGGCTATGTGGTGCTAAATGCAATATTCCATTACCAATAGGTAAATCAACCTTTCCACGTATCCATCTCTTGTAACAACAATTGTGCTTTTCACAATTTCGTCAGAATTTTTAAATTTTGGATGCTTTCAGTTGAAACACCTAAAACTACGGCAAACGACTGAAAGTGAGAAAAGTCGCACAAAAAACAAAACCAATAGTGAGCAGAAAGAAAATAAGTCTCTCTTTTGGTGACAAAATAGAGAAGGAAATTAGTGATTTCCTTGTGTACAAAGTTTCTTAAGAACCAAATGCTTTAACAGCTAAATTCGCATTTCCTTCTGTACGAAGTCTCTTAAGAACAAAATGGTGTTAAGTTTCTAAAGAAAAAAAATGTTTTAACAGCTAAATTCGCCTTTCCTTGTTTATAAAGTTTCTTAAAAACAAAATGCTTAGCAGGTACATGTTAGGAATTGAATTACGTGCATGTTTAATTCCACAACACTCCTACGGATCTTAGAATCTAAAATCACAGAAACCACACAGCAAGGAAAAACCATGGAAGTCACACTAATCCGCTATAATGAAGAATAAATATAGCACAAGTCTATCATTCCGAAGTACTAAACTAAAAAAAAATTGACGTGCAAGTCTTTTCTCTGAGAATAGTTTTCTCTCGTCTTCTTTCGTGTTTTCACTGAAACTCACTTTACCCTGATTATAATACAATTGTATTACAAATAGTTAAGGTCAATGTCCGTAATTGCCCCGTGGAGGCTCCGCTCTCGCGTCCCTTGGCTAGGTATTGCTGAAGATTATCTACATACCAAATACTATATCGTCAACAACGTGGCTGATATCATACGAAGACTTTATTTCGAAAAAAAATAAAGCTAGAGTAAGTCAATGGGTTACGCCGATTAAAAAAAAAAAGTCAATGGATTGCTCGCATAGGTTACGGGCTGGGTGCTAAACCAAATTTAATTTGGCCACAAGAAAGAAAATCTAATTTAAGGTTTCATTTTACAGGTCAAGCCACTAGCTTGTACTCCCTCCGTCCCCTTTTTAATGTCCAGTATTCCATTTTAGGCTGTCCCTTAATAAGTGTCCATTTTGTAAAGTTAATGGGTAAAAGTGGGTATATTTTCTATTTTGCCCCTAAAAGTAGATTCCTTTTTGAAACGTTAGTGAGTAAAAATGTAATGATGATATCTCCATAGAGGGTAAGTAGGGAAAGTGGAGGTAAAAGTTGATGTGAAAAGTGTAATAATGATATTTTCTTAATAAGTTGGAGTTATGAAGCGGGACACTTAAAAAGGGACGGAGGGAGTAACTACCAGCTGACATATATGTAGAATCCCAAATTACATTAAATTAATTCGATATTAGTGTTTTTAAATGTTTTGTGTACATTAGAGAACCTTTTCTTCTTTTTTTCCCTTTCATATGTGTCATTAACATATGATCGAGCAAGCTATATGACCAAAAGTTATAATTAATTTGATGATTAATCTAAGCCCAAGTTGCAAACATTATTCTTAATTACAATTTCATAAAACCGAAAGTCATATATAGACACATCACTAGAAAGATAAACAGAAATTTTGAGTTGACAAATTTAGCAATTATCAAACTTAATTTTGTGCCAATGGCAATGGCAACCGCTGACAATGCAACCCGTTGACATGCCAATGATGCTTATAATAATAAGCCTTGAACTTGAGGTAATAGAAAAAGAAGCGTCAACGGTTGAGGCTCAACCACCAAGCTTAATTCACTGGCCTCTTGATAATTAATCATTTAAACCATTACTTCCAATTCATTCTCCAATCACAAATGAATTTTTTGGACCCTAGATTTATGCAGTGCACCAACGAAATTGTATTATACATACATCGTCACAATCCAAATAGTTCATTTTGTGATCAGGTGAACATTTACCTTCGTTCTCTAAATCATACTAATGATCAAAATTTGGAAAAATACTCCATCGATCTCACTATGTGTTTAACAATGTCCAATCAACCTAGTTTTTTACACAAATAAATCGATTAACAAATTCGATAAAATGAGCGGTTGAAATCTTGGTGATAATCTCTCAAGAGGCTTCGCCTAGGTGTACTATGACCTCATAGTGCGTTAATGAACTACATGGACCGCTACTCTAATTTTTTTATCGAAAAATATAAAAGTATGCAGCCAAATAAATTTTTTTTGTCAAACCACAAAAAAAGGCAGTTTGTGATTGCTTAGATCTCATGACCTAGACAAGTTATGATTCAAAATGATGCCTTCACCACCAAATTATGTTGGCCTATACAACCTCAATCTATGATAATGTTAGAAAAGCCTCATCAAGTTTGGGCAAGTCAACTCATCAATTAGCATCTTCAGATTTGTAGACCACATATTAGACAAGTTACAAAATAAAAGGGCAAACAGTACTTAGGGTATGTTTGGTTCGATGGAATGAAATTGACAAAGGAATGGAATTAAGGCTGGAATGGAATTAAAGGAAATAAGATTAGAATAAACTTTCCAATCCCAAGTTTGGTTGTGCTTAGGAATAACTATTTTCATCCGCAATGGAATGATGTGTCAATAGCAATACCGAATTACCGTTGCTGGTATGGGCATGATCTTGGGGCCCTCTGGCGTCCCCGAACCTCCTCCGAAGCATCTGCGAAAGGCCTTGGCCCGTGGTCTGACGTGCTCAGTGTTGGGAAACTGAATCCCCAAGACCCAGTAATGACGCGTACAGATTAGACAACAAAAATTGTAAAACCCTATAAAGCGGAATTAGGGTTCTACCTCAACTCCCTGCGACACGAACACTGGTTGAACTTGTTATAGCACGTCTTGCTATAAACCACGAATACTGCTCGACCGTACCTTACGATCTTCTATCGTATTCCCTGCACGTCTAGAGCACGAACCAAGTGTGGACTCTTTCGTGATCTGTTTGCTCTCTCTAAGTCTGCCTCTATTTACTGAATAATAGAAAAACATCATCCTGACCTAGAGAGCATAACGTGTATATATAGGGCTACGATAGGGACCTAAGGAGTAATAAGTATGGGCTCCCAGTGTAAATAAGAAAACTTAATCCCACCAGGATTCTATTTCTTATTTCACTAATTATAATTCACCCCACTACAGAATTATAATTGCACTCCCGTCCTTATCTCAATTATATTATGAGCTCCATGATATTAAATACTCATTAATCTCCCCACGTTAAGATTACAGATACCCGTTGATTAAAATAAATTACTAACAATCTCCCACTTAATCAACATCTTAACTTGAGACTATCCGCTTAACTTATTCGATATGTCGGATACAAATATCCACCTGCAGGGTTTGACATAATCGAAACTTATAAGCTTACTCAAGGGGTATCATCAATCCCTATCAGGACGTGGATTCCATTAATAATTAATAGTTGTCATATACATAATGTTACTACCCAATTCACCGAGACTATTTACCGTACAAAGATCTCACTCTTTAATGAATCAAAGTCAACAACATTAAATATATACTTCTAATAATTATCTTTGAATTAAGAGCATAAGCATTCATAATAACCATGAGATTCCAATTGTCTTATAAAGTTAGTATAAAGACAATTACCTCAATACGGTCCCGTTCAATACACACAAAGTATACTAGCACAATAAGTTGGAATTAATACCATTCCCTGTAGTCAAGAAAAACCTACTAAAATATTGTGCTACAGTCCTACCGATGGTGTGTCAAATTCCATCTAAGACTGTGAACCATAACTTATATTCCACAAGAATCGATGATCTAATCTTCTGTGTGTAAGTCGTACTCTACACACTGGATTATCTACTATGTAGAATAAAAGACACACATGCACAACATACAAAATTATCATGCAAATATTGCCCATAAAAGATTCTCATCAAAAATGGATAAAACTGATTAATAATTAAATATTAATCCATCATATAAAAACATAACTTTTACATAATCTCCTAACAAACTCCCACTAAGACTCAAAACCATACTGCCATGCATCTCACTCCCATTCCTTCTACGTGACTATCAAAAGTCTTAGCTGGTAAGCTCTTCGTAAAAGGATCTGCCAGGTTATTCACTGATGCAATCTTGGTCACAGCAACATCACCTCTCTGTACGATCTCTCGAATCAGATGATACTTACGCTCAATGTGTTTGCCCTTCTTGTGAGTCCTTGGCTCCTTCGAATTAGCAACAGCACCGCTATTGTCACAATAGAGTGTAATGGCTGATTGCACTGAAGGGACCACTTCCAGATCCAACAAAAAGTTTCTAAGCCAAACAGCCTCCTTGGCTGCTTCAGAAGCTGCCACATACTCTGCCTCCATGGTAGAATCAGCAATGCAAGATTGTTTGATACTCCTCCAACTTATAGCTCCACCTCCCAAGGTAAACACATATCCTGAGGTAGACTTTCTGGAATCCCTATCTGACATGAAGTCTGAGTCTGTGTACCCATGAGGTACCAGACTATCTGACTGGAACACCAACATATGATCTCTAGTTCTTTTCAGATACTTGAGTATATGTTTCACTGCAGTCCAATGTTCTTGCCCTGGATTAGACTGAAATCTGCTAACCATGCCAACGGCAAAGCAAATATCAGGTCTAGTACACAACATAGCATACATAAGGCTTCCTACTGCCGAAGCATAAGGAACTGCCTTCATTTTCTCCATCTCTTCAGGTGTTTTAGGACATTGATCCTTGGATAGATTGATTCCATGTCTAAAAGGGAGGAACCCTTTCTTGGAATCTTGCATGCTAAAACGGGCTAGAATGACATCGATATAAGTAGCTTGTGATAAGCCCAACATCCTATTCTTGCGATCTCGTATAAGCTTAATCCCTAGGATGTGACCAGCTTCTCCCAAGTCCTTCATTTCGAATTGGCCGGATAACCACACTTTCACTGAAGATAACACTCCCACATCGTTTCCGATGAGCAGGATATCATCGACATATAGTACTAAAAACACTACAACTTTTCCGTTGCGCTTCTTGTACACAGATGACTCATCCGGACATTGATCAAAACCAAAAGACTTGATTGCTTGATCAAAACGAATGTTCCAAGATCTAGATGCCTGCTTAAGCCCATAAATAGACTTCTTAAGCTTGCACAACATGTGCTCCTGACCTTTTGCTATGAATCCATCTGGTTGCACCATATAGATACACTCATCCAGATTTCCATTAAGGAACGCGGTCTTTACATCCATTTGCCAAATCTCGTAATCGAGATGAGCCGCAATGGATAAGAGAATCCGAATGGACTTAAGCATGGCTACTGGCGAAAAAGTTTCCTCATAATCGATCCCTTCTTTCTGAGTATACCCTTTCGCAACAAGCCTAGCTTTGAAGGTATGCACCTTCCCGTCCGCCCCTCTCTTCTTCTTATAGATCCACTTGCACCCAATGGGTTTAATCCCTTCAGGTGGTTCTACAAGATCCCAGACCCGATTAGAGTACATAGACTCCATCTCTGATTTCATAGCCTTTTGCCAAAGTTCCACATCTTTATCTTGAAGTGTCTCATTGTAGTTACAGGGTTCAGCATGTTGATCATCAGGGATCATTTCAAAAAACTCTCCCAACAACGTATACCGACTGGGGTGGAACAGTAACCCTCCCACTACGACGAGGTACCGATGTGTCAATAGGTGCCTCTACAAATATCTCTTGTGGCATTTCCTCCTGCACTATTGGTGGTAAAGAAGTTTGTGCCGGTCTCTCTCCTCTCAATTCTTCTAGAACAATTTTACTTCTGGGTTTGTGGTCTATCACATAGTCCTCTTCTAAGAACCGGGCATTAGTGCTAACAATGACCTTCTTATCCGCAGGACTATAAAACAGTCCACCTCTCGTTCCTCTAGGGTACCCCACAAACAAGCAAACTTCTGTTCTCGATTCCAACTTATCTGCGTTCCCATTCAGCACATGTGCTGGACTACCCCAAACCCGAACATGCTGGAGACTAGGTTTGCGCCCAATCCATAGTTCTGTGGGTGTAGATGGTACTGACTTAGATGGTACCAAGTTAAGAATATACGCTGCTGTTTCTAGTGCATGTCCCCAAAACGAAATTGGTAAATCTGAATAACTCATCATTGATCTTACCATATCCATAAGAGTCCTATTCCTTCTCTCTGCTACACCATTTTGTTGTGGCATACCTGGAGCTGACAATTGGGATGTAATCCCTTCAGCTGACAAGTAGTCCCTAAACTCTCCCAAGAGGTATTCACCACCACGATCAGATCGTAGTGTCTTGAGATATTTACCCAAACGCTTTTCCGTTTCCGCCCTATACTCCCTGAATTTCTCAAAGCATTCGGACTTACGGTGCATCAAATAAATGTATCCATACCTTGAGTAATCGTCAATAAAAGTGACAAAGTACTCAAAACCACCTCTAGCTTGGATATTCATAGGCCCACACAAATCAGAGTGAACCAATTCTAACGGCTCTTTGGCTCTATATCCTTTTGCTGAAAAAGGCCTTTTGGTCATCTTACCTTCCAAACATGATTCACAGACTGGAAGTTCCTTAACTTCTAATGAACCTAAAGGTCCATCTCTAACCAGTCTAGAAATCCTATTCAGATTAATATAACCAAGACGTAAGTGCCAAAGATACGTTTGGTTCAATTTCGAAGGCTCTTTTCTCTTGCATGGTAAATTATTAGTGTTATTCAATTCATGCAGTTGCACTGTAGGAAATATAGGATTTATAATGTAGAGATCATCCACCAATGAACCAGAACAGATAAAACGTTTATTTAACTTAATAACCACAGAGTCACTAAAATAAACCAAATATCCATCCTTTATTAACTTAGAAACTGAAACCAAGTTTCTTCTAATAGTAGGAACATAAAGACAATCTCTCAAAATTAAACTCCTATTACTACAAAAATTTAAAAAAATATTTCCTACTGCAACTGCTGCCACTCTCGTAGCATTTCCCATATGTAGATAAATCTCCCTATCACTGAGTCTTCTGGTTTCCTGGAACCCCTGCAATGAATTGCAAACATGATTAGTGGCTCCCGTATCTACACACCAGGTACTGGTAGATAACACCGCTAAACATGATTCAACAACTAGTGAAAAAGATTTACCTTGTTTGTTCACTTTATTGAGAAAAACCGGACATTCCTTCTTCCAGTGTCCTTTCTGCTTGCAGTGAAAACACTTGCCCGTAGGCTTTTTCACTCCACCTTAAGGCGCATGAACTGCCTCCACAACCTTTTTCTGAGACTTATTCTGCTTCTTCTTGCCTTTCGGCTTAGAAGTAGAAGCCTTCTCAGCCACTAGCACTGATGGTGGTTTCTTCGCAACCAAAAGACCCTCAGCTGCTTGGAGTTCCTTAAGAAGTTCCGCCAAAGATAAATGCATTTTGTTCATAGAATAAGTCAGGCGAAACTGCTTAAAACTCTCAGACTGCAGTGAGTTGAGAACGAAATCGATCTGGGTTTCCCCATCAATTTCAGCTCCAAGGATCTCTAGTTCATTAAGAAGAGCTATCATCTTTAGAACATGATCCCTAACCGGGGTCCCTTCAACATGAGTGATGCTCACCAATTCTTTCATAGCAACTAGCCTTGCTGCCCGATTCTGATCCCCAAACATTTCTTTGAGGTTCAGCATCATATCAGAAGCAGTTTCCGCATCATATCAGAAGCAGTTTCCATAGCTTGATGCTGATGTTGCAATATATTCGACATAGAAGCCAAAATATAACACCGCGCCATCTCATCAGCCTTAACCCAATCTTTATAAGGCTTTGCTTCATGTTCTGTGGCATTTTCTTCAGGTATAGGAGGGCACGCCGTAGTAAGCACATATTTGTGGCCCTCAGCAGTTAACACAATATTCAAGTTTCTTTTCCAGTCAACATAGTTTGGTCCAGTAAGTTTATTTTCTTTGAGAATAATGGCAAGTGAATTGAAAGAGCCCATTTTTGAATCTGAGAATCAAATAACATAACAAGCAATTATGAAGGGCAATAAAAATTTTGAATTTCATTTTAATATTGGTTCCCTCTACCACATGTTAAAAGAAAAACATTGGCAACCCTACACACCGTGAAGAGCATGCCTCGATGGGAAGTCTCTACTCTTTATCATTTGTGTAGATAGGCACAACCTTTTAATTTTACTATCTAGACACTATACCGTGCCAAGCAAAATTAAATAGCCAATATAACTTCGGTCCTATAAATAATAATAGTGACTCAGATGGTGAGGATACTATTATTTACGGCTAAGTGTATACCATTACCTAGCCCCATGACCCATTGTTCCGTTATGAATTACCTCAGATGGTGTAGTAATTCACACAACAATCATCATAGACCTATCCTTTAAGGAAGTCTGTACCGATGAGGGCATAATTAATTTTGCCCGATGGGGGGGAAGGTTCTAAAACCATCACACAAAATTAATTACATCATCTACATACTAGTAATGGAGACCGTGGGATTTATAAAAATAAACTCCCTCTCCCACTTAGTTATTTAAAAAAAATTTGTGAGGGTTATCAAAAATTTTAAGTTTGCAAAAAACGTGATCTAGGTCAAAAGCCATATATTACCATGTTGTCCCAATATGGTAAACTATCACATATGCAAACAATCATAGAAACATGCATAAACATAATTTAAGAAACATAATAAAATATGCATCCCAACTATTATGGTCAAAGATGCAATCCTTGAGCAATAAGGAATCCTTCCAATCTTGAAATCCTTAAGCAATAAGGAGTCCTTCCAAACTTGAAATCCTTCGGCTATACTTGTGTAGAAGATTTAGATAGTTTGAATCAATCAAGAAAACCAAAATCCAACCGTGCTTAGGCAAGAAATTTCGGATTTAACATATTCCCGCGTAAACTGCACAGCCTTCAGTATTTTGGCCATATCTTCTTCATCTGACCTCCAATTGAAGTGATTCAAATTGGGTTGGATTCAAAATTCAATTATCTACAACTTTCGTGAAGAACAGATTTTCTGATTCCAATGTTTACTGGGTCGAAATAGCCCTGCAATCAGACCCTACGAATCTGAAAAAAAACTGTTGCGAGCCAAATAACTTGAATCTTTTGTATCTACCATCTTCGATCTCCGAATAACCGTCGAATGCTATTACAATCGAAGAAACATACAAATATCGATCTTATGCCTCCATTGGAGTTCACATGCTACGTTAATTATTACAACCACGAAAAATAATCATGGCACCCAATAAATAACACATGCTACGTTAATTATTACAACCACGAAAAATAATCGTGGTACCCAATAAATAACAATAACCACGAAAAAATTATCGTGGGATCCAATCACATAAAACCAATAAAAATCATGTGACCATAATAGCTGGGTAAGAACGCTGCAAAACAAGGGTTAGCACAGTTCTACGTTCTACCCTCTATAACCTACGGACAACATGGCCTGTTTAATCCATACGCGTGATTACAACCTGGCTCTGATACCACTGTTGGGAAACTGAATCCTCAAGACCCAGTAATGACGCGTACAGATTAGACAACAAAAATTGTAAAACCCTATAAAGCGGAATTAGGGTTCTACCTCAACTCCCTGCGACACGAACGCTGGTTGAACTTGTTATAGCACGTCTTGCTATAAACCATGAATACTGCTCGACCGTACCTTACGATCTTCTATCGTATTCCCTGCACGTCTAGAGCACGAACCAAGTGTGGACTCTTTCGTGATCTGTTTGCTCTCTCTAAGCCTGCCTCTATTTACTGAATAATAGAAAAACATCATCCTGACCTAGAGAGCATAACGTGTATATATAGGGCTACGATAGGGACCTAAGGAGTAATAAGTATGGGCTCCCAGTGTAAATAAGAAAACTTAATCCCACCAGGATTCTATTTCTTATTTCACTAATTATAATTTACCCCACTACAGAATTATAATTGCACTCCCGTCCTTATCTCAATTATATTATGAGCTCCATGATATTAAATACTCATTAATCTCCCCACGTTAAGATTACAGATACCCGTTGATTAAAATAAATTACTAACACTCAGAGCCTCCATCTCTAAGGGCTCAAATGGAGTAACTGGGGGCAGAGCTCGGATCAAAGGGTTCTATATAGTCAATTGGAACTCGGAGGAGAGCCCAACGGTGTGACGCAAGCAGGATCTCTTGTACGGAGGGTCTCGTCGTCAAGTGGTGAAGAGACAGAATCACTGGAGCTGCCCGAGAAAATCTCAATGACGGATGCCTAAACCTATCAAAGAGGGGCATGAGATATCCATTAGCTGCATGCCTAAGGGTGTAAAGGACCTATCGCTCGAGATGAATGAGTCATCGTTCCTTCAAACCGCAGAGACCTAGGGGCCCGATTGGATGCGGTATGAGTTTTGGGTGTATTATTTATGAATGGTGGATAAGATAGTTGGGGGTATTAGTTAAGAAAGGAGGACCCATGCACATTGATGTGACATTTATAGAGGGTGTATTAAAAAGTAGATGGTTTCGATGATGTATTAGAAGGAATGGTGTACGATGTAAAAAACTGTCAAATGACTCTTTTGCCCTTGTGCAGTTCCAAACTTTATTATGCCTAACATTAATTATATAATTGCAAAACTTAATATATTTAATTATTTTTCAACAATTCTAAGTTATAATAATTTACTTCATTAACTAGTTAAATAATTTAACAAATTTGTACTAAAATATAAATTCCGTTTTTTTTAAAGTAGGGGAACTTGTAATACACATGGTCACACATGTGTTTTTCAAAATTGTTTGTGACCATTGGATTGCTCTCCATTATTCTACACCATTTATTTGGATTGATTTCAACTACACTTGATAATTTTCCCAACTTTGGGAGTATCGACTAACTTTCAGTCTTTTACATTTTCCCAACTACATGTGTAGTTGTATACGGAGAGAGAGAGGAGAGAAAGATGAGACAAAAGCGTAGAAGAAGGAGGAGCGGCCCCCCGGTTCTCTCTTCCGATCTGTACACAACCCATCCCCAATCCGGTAAACGTCTCTCTCTCCGATCGGTGGGTTGTCTTGCTCTCTCTTCGATTTGCACACAACCCACCCCCAAGAACAGGTAAATCTCTCCTTACATATACATACATGTTTTCTGTGTGTGTGTTTATGTGGTGGTGCTGGTGGTGATCTGTTGTTGGTGGTGGTGTTGTTCTTCTTCTGTTTCTCTATAGCAAATAGAGATAGGGAGAGCCGTTGGGAGAGGGGGATGAGGAGGGGTGTTTTGGTCAAAAATCAGGCGAATACACCCGGATTAGCTATTGCTACCTGGGAGGGTACCAATAATTTATGGCTATGAATGGTGTATTAGCGAATACAGGGATTAGTTAATACAGTGGAAAAAGTGGATGCCAAACCGTGTATTCACCTCTCATCCGGGTGTATTGTGTAATACACCACCGTATACACCATCCAATCGAGCCCTAGGTGTTTTGTTGTTGTGCAACAAGATACCCTTTCACAAGAAGGATATCTGGGCCCGGGAAGAAGATTGGCCTCGGGAAGAATATAGGCCTCGGAAAGAACATGAACAGTACAAGGAACAGTACGTATCGTATCATACTTCAGTTGACGAAAAGTCCATTTTTTGCCTTATTTTGGTTCAAAATCGCCTAAAAACGGCAGAAAAATGCATGAAAATTGAAGAATCACGAGATTTGAAGGACGATTTGCTGCAAGAATGCTCACAAAATCGATCCAAACCCTGGGAACATGCACAGCAGCAGCAGAGATGATAAGAAGAGAGATAAACGAGTGACTCTCTCTGCCTACCATTTTATAGGTGAGGATTTGAAGGGGTTTGGTGCACGGGAACGAAGCAACGCACTCCAAGCAGTTGAATCTTCGACACGTGGCACCAATCTGACGCTCCATAGCAGAACGTCTGCAAAGGGTTCGGGATGCTGTTCACTGAACCACTCGATGATTGACGCGTGTCCCCGAAGTGGCATTTCGTATCAATCAATTGACACGGCACATACCAGGGCACCTACCACCATACGACAGCCAGGCAATGACTGACACGGGGCTCCTAGGCCTAGGGCTACGTTTCGGAAGAACACCGAAGGCGCTCCAGCCTTAGGGCAAAGGCGTTCAGAAGCCCTCGAGATCATTATCGATCGAAGCTACTATCAACTCCCCCAAACTAGAAGAAAACAGCCGGACAAGTTGAGGGGCTATTGTAATGGCCCTGGAAATGGGGCTTGGACCCTTCTCCAAAGCACGAGCCACCAGGCTCAATCGATGGCCCTCCTAGGTCCGTGACGAACATCGGGCCCGAGAGCACCTTAAGAACCCCCTCTGTGAATCGTTCGTTGAGAAGCACCAAGGCATGCTCCATCGCTCGGTACGCTCGAGAATGGTCTTGCCCCAAGTGTCCTGAAGCCGCTTCAGAAAGGAATCATGACACGGCTCCTAAAACAGTTGCGCCAGATGGATAGTCATTAAGAAGGGGGGACCCGCCCACGTGCTCTGTAACCGCCTTATCCTCTACGTCATGCTTGACATCACTCGAGGCAATTACCTGAGGCGGTCACCCAACGCGGTTCCCCGAGCGTGTCTTCCACGCGCTAACTTGGGGACCAAGTCAAGCAAGATCTATAAAAGCAAACGGACTCTAACCTAAAGAGGTATGTTATTCTACCCTAACCCTAGACCTACATTCTCTTCCTAAATCTAACTTGATCGTCGGAGGGTCACTAGGCAACCACCAGCCCTAATGACTGGCTGCAGATCAGGCAGAAGGAGCATGGAACCACAGAGGAAGGAACCAGAGCCCTACCACAGTCCAAATCCCGTTAAACTGAACCCCTACATTCGGGAATTGATTATATGTTGGCCACATAAGTAGTAAAGAATTCAGGAACAATAGCACATATGCACTAAAAACGACAAGATACCCCATAAGTACTTTTAAAAAGCATTCTGTTTGTTTACAACAAAGTGGCATATGCTCACATTTAAGGAGCGTCGTATAAAACATGCATAAGTACGCGGTGCCTAAGTAGCATAAGCTAACACCATTTCAGTTACCCGAGACAGACAAAATACCAAATAGATGGATTTATGGGGGTTATTATAAATTGGAAAACAAGTAATGAACACATAACTAGGAGCTAGAAAAACACATAAAGCTGCACTTTTAGCAAAACTTGACTTATTCTGGAAGAAATAGCGTACGCCAGACATTACCTATGCAAGGTTCAATATTGTGTATGCTAGGTTACAGCTTCGACTGGTCACAGGCTGTTTGGGCTCCGAAACAATGTTATTGATTACTGCCCTGGCCCTCGGAGATATTTTGCCTTAGAGATTACATTGACCGGAAGTGGAACTCCCCTATTATTATAGGCTATGAAAAGCAACAAGATATCCATAAATACTTTCGAAAAGCATTTTGTTTGTTTACCAACAGAGTGGCGTATGCTCACATTTAAGTAGCCTACGCATGAAACATGCTGACTTATGTTGTGCCTAAGTAGCGTACGTAGGCTAACATTTCAGTTTCTTGAGACAGACAACATTGGTACCAATCAGATGGGTTTATAGGGGTTATTGTAAATAGGAAAACAAGTAATATGCACATAGGAAAACACATAAATCTGCACTTTTAGGAAAAGTTGACGTATTACGGAACAAATAGCATATGCCAAACCTTAGGTAGCATTCACAAGGTTCAATATTGTGTACACTAGGTTCTGCTAGGTTAGAGCTTCGACTTTCAGTCAGTTGGATCGCAGGTTGTTTGGGCTCAGAGACAGTAATGCTTACTAGCCTAGCCCGGACATTTCCCTCAAAGATTATATTAGCTAGGAAGTAGGAGCCTCATATAGAGCTTGTTGACTGTATTTAATGTATTGAATGTAATTAAGAAGATACTCAATTAGGTATAATCAATTAGGGATTTTATTTTATTTTATTCTCTTTCCTTATTTTACCTTGTATTCAGTCTATATATTGTACCTCGTTGTGAGAAGAATAATATATCAATCAAAGTATTTCGACATGGTATCAGAGCAGGTTCCAAGAACCTAATTTCTTCTTTCTCTTCTTTTCTTGGTCTCTCGACCAAGTATCGTCTTTATCCTCTTTTTCAGAGCCATGGAGTCTGTCTCTATTCTCTCTCGAACGATCTCTGTTTCTTAGACCTATCTAAGAAATCCATCTTGTCCGACGAAGTACTCTCAATTCTCAGCAATACTGAGACTGCCTTCTCCGACCTTCTACAGACTCTGCCGCCCACTCAGTCGGACTCCGGCAACCTTGCCTGAACCCTAGTCAGCAACGTCAGACCCTCATCTAAACCATATCAACTCCGGGTATCTCTGTTGCATCCCCACCAGATCTAGTAATATTTGGTTTATTCCTATTTTTTGGTTCGCTCTCGTATTATGGGTGATAAGGATAAGAAAACCAAAACATCTGGCTCTAAGGACACTGTTAAGGATCTATTTCATCGTCGTTCTCTCACCTCAATTAAATTAAATGGGACCAATTATTTGCCATGGTCACGTGCTGTGATTGTTTCTTTGCGAGCAAATGGTGAGACTTCCTATATCACTGATGCCCCATCTGAAGATTCTGTTTGGATTCAAAATGATTCGTATATTATAACTTTGCTTTGGAATAGTCTTGAACCTGATATTTTTAATAATGTTGCATGCCTTGACACATCCAAAGAAGTATGGGATACTTTACATGAGTTATATTCATCCGAATAGAATCTCTCTCGCATTTATCAGATTTATCAGAATATTTTCTCTTTCCAACAAGGAGATCGATCGGTTGATGAGTACTTTTCCACCTTAAAAGGGATGTGGGATGAATTAAATGTTTATCAACCTTTAACCACAAATTTAAAGGTTCAACAGAAGTACAGAGATGAATTTCGAGTTACCAAATTCTTGTCCAGGCTGAATACAGAACTTGCTCCTCTCAGTCCCCAAATTCTTTCCAGCAAGAAAGTTCATATATTGTGGGTGAGGCTTTTGCTCGTGTTCAAAGGGCTGTTCCTCAGTCTTCTGTTTTAGAGCATTCAACTCCATCTGCTCTAGCTGCTCCTGCTACTGGTCTTATTCCATCTTTTAGGAATTTTAGCCACTCTAATCCTCCCCACAGTCGTAGTGGTTCTTATGAACGTGGTGGCCGTGGGGGGCGTGGTGGTCGTGGCACCAAGAAGTGTACACATTGCAATGCAACCAATCACACTGTTGAGTTCTGTTGGAAGCTTCATGGCAAGCCGGCTTGGGCTAATCAGGCTACATTTAAGGGAGAGCCATTTGGATTGGCTCCTCCGGATCAAATTACTATCTCTAGATCTAAGTATGATTCTATGTTTCACAAGGCTAATGCATCTTCGACTTCCATTGTGACTCATGTCTCATCAGGTAATAATTGCCTTCACTCATCTTCTCGTACTGGCAGTGCTCCATGGATTCTCGATTCTGGCGCATCTGATCATATGACAGGTGATTTGTCTTTTCTTATTGATGTCGTTACACCTTCCGTTCCTTCTTATGTTACTATTACGAATGGTTCTAAAATTCGTGTACATGGCATTGGTACTTATCGTGCCTCTGGCCTTATTTTTACTTATGTCTTATACTTACCACAATTTCCTTTTTATCTACTTTCCATTCATAAACTTTCTCAAACTCACAATTGTTCTGTACTTTTCTATCCCTCTCATTGTGAATTTCAGGATCTCAAGACGCAGAAGATGATTGGTGGGTGTATGAGAAGAATGGTATGTACTACCTTCAGCCGTCCAATCCTTCCAAGTTATCTGCCTTCCACTCCACTACCACACCTTACCAGTGGCATTGTCGTCTTGGACACCCATCTTCTGCCAATCTTCGCAAGATAGTCCCTGATTTACCTAGTTTTTCTCCTTTTAATTGTGACACTTGTGAACTCAATAAACACAATGTTCTAAATGGCGCTTGGCGCTAGTAGGGCGGAGACCCACCTCCAAGCGCCACGCCGCCTAGGCGGCCGCCTAGGCGCCGCCAAGCAATTCGGCGTTTTTTTTTTTTTTTTAACAAACCATTATCCAATCAAACTATATTCTATGTATCCATAATACAATTTCAAAGTTCTACATAACCATAATGCAAAGTTTAATATACAAACCCAAATGAAATTAAGTAGTAGCAACTAGCAAATAAGTTGAATAAGACAATAAGTAGAAATAAACGAGATCGGAGATCCCTAATGCCAAGTTAAAAGTTCATCTCTTTTCTTTAACTCTTCTCCTCCATATCCTTCCAAAACTTGATCTATATTAGTTTAATACTATACATTTTAGGCCGCCAAAGGCCTCCAAAGACGTCAATGATGCCGCCAAGCCCCGCCAAGACCGTCGCCAAGGCTGCCTAGGCAGCCGCCAAACACCGCCAAACCTCCCTGGGCGCCAAATCGCCGAGACCGCCATGGCCGCCAACGCCGCCTCGGCGACCACCAAACACCGCCAAACCTCCCTGGGCGCCAAATCAAACGCCAAGGGGTATTGGCGTGGCGGCAGGGTACCTCCAAGCGCCTAGGCGGCCTCGGCGGCCGCCATTTAGAACACTGAATAAACATCGTAAGGTTTCTTTTCCTTTACGAGTTGAGTCACCTAGTTTAGAACCGTTTGCTTTAGTTCATTCGGATATTTAGGGACCATCTCGTACCACAAGTTTATGTGGTGCTCGCTATTTTGTTACGTTTATTGATGATTTTTCTCGTTTAACTTGGGTATATCTTCTCAAAGATCGGTCTCAATTATTTTCTGTGTTTTCTAATTTTTATGCTGAAATTGTCACTCAATTTAATGCCAAATTACGTATTTTGTGGACTGATAATGCCCAAGAATATATTTCTCATCAATTTACGCATTTTACTAAAACTCATGGCATTATTCATCAAACTGCTTGTGTAACCACCCCTCAACAAAATGGGGTTGATGAGCGAAAAAATGGACCGATTTTAGCAGTTGCCCGAGCTCTTAGGCTTCACATGCATGTTCCAAAACATTTTTGGGGGTATGCAGTTCTTACAGCTAATTATCTTATAAATAGAATGCCATTTCAGGCTTTGAACGGCAAAACTCCTTACCAGATTCTCTTTCCTGACAAGGATCTTTTTTCTCTCCCCCCAAAACTTTTTGGTTGTGTTTCATTCGTACATAATTTCTCTCCAGGTCGTGATAAGCTTGATCCTCGTTCTTATAAATGTATATTTCTTGGTTACTCTCGGACACATAAAGGATACAGGTGTTATAGTCCCTTGTTACGTAAGCACTTTGTAAGTGCTGACGTGACATTCTTTGAGACCGTCCCATATTATTCCCCAGTAGGTGCACGGTTACAGCCACCCATGTTGGCTGATCTTGCTTTATCACCTTGTTTTCTCGAGATTGTTCCTCGACCACCCATTACACCGGTCCGTCCTCTCGAGACTGCTCCTCGACCACCCATAAAACAGGTCTATGTTCGTCTTCGTCACCCTTCTGCCGCCGCACCACCCATTGCTCCTGCAGACCCAACTTCTTTACCCACATCATCTCCTTCACCGTCTGAGGATCCGGATCTTGACTTGCCTATTGTCGTTCATAAGGGTACGCGTTCTTGCACTTTCCATCATATTTCTTAGTTTGTGTCCTATGATCGTTTATCTCAATCTTTTCGCGCTTTTT
Source organism: Rhododendron vialii (assembly GCF_030253575.1). Classification (NCBI taxonomy): domain Eukaryota; kingdom Viridiplantae; phylum Streptophyta; class Magnoliopsida; order Ericales; family Ericaceae; genus Rhododendron; species Rhododendron vialii. The sequence continues at coordinate 23,584,277 of NC_080562.1, read as the reverse complement.
CTGTGTCTCTATCTTCTGTTGTTATTCCTAAATCTTATTTGGAGTCTCTTTCTCATCCTAGATGGCGCTCCGCTATGGAAGAAGAGATGCATGCCTTGTCCATAAATCATACTTGGACCCTTATTTCCAATCCTATTGGAGCACATATTGTTGGTTGTCGTTGGGTGTTTACTGTCAAACAAAATCCTGATGGTACTCTTGATCGACTGAAAGCTCGTCTTGTGGCCAAAGGTTTCACCCAAACCTATAGACTTGATTATACTGAGACTTTTTCTCCAGTGGCCAAACTTAATTCTGTACGGATTGTTATCTCTCTTGCAGCAAATCTTGACTGGCCTCTCCACCAGCTTGATGTTAAGAATGCCTTTCTACATGGGGATCTGTCTGAGACTGTCTATATGGCACAACCACCCAATTTTGAGTCCAAGGGGGAGTGTGTGTGTCGTCTCCACAAATCTATATATGGCCTCAAACAGTCTCCCCGAGCTTGGTTCGATAAGTTCAGTAATACTATTATTTCTCATGGTATGACTCGGAGTCAGGCTGATCACTTCGTGTTCTTTAAAAAGACCACTCGTGGTATTGTGATTCTTGTGGTTTATGTGGATGATATCGTCATCACTGGTAGTGACAGCATTGGAATTCAAACACTAATTCGCCATCTTGGTTCTAGCTTTCTTACCAAAGATCTAGGCAAGCTTCGATATTTCCTTGGCATTGAGGTGGCTTGTTCCAAAGCGGGTATCAATTTATCACAAAGGAAGTACACTCTCGATCTCTTGAAAGATACAGGTTATATTGGGTCTAAACCTGTAGCTACTCCCATGAAGACTAATCTTAAGTTAATGCCTAAAGATGGTGAGCTGATTGACGACCCTGAGATGTATCGGAGACTTGTGGGAAAACTTATTTATCTAACTATTACTCGACCCGATATCTTCTATGTAGTTAGCGTTGTCAGTCAATTTAAGACTCGTCCTCAAGTTCCTCATATGGAGGTAGTTGTTCGTATCTTGAAGTATCTAAAAAATGCTCCCGGACGTGGACTTCTCTACAAATCATCTAGACATCTTTGTATTGAAGGATATACAGATGCTGATTAGGCAGGATCTCCTGCTGGTCGTCGTTCTACTACTGGCTATTGCACCTTTATAGGAGGCAATCTTGTGACATGGAAAAGTAAGAAACAGTCAGTTGTAGCACGATCTAGTGCTAAGGCAGAGTATAGAGCAATGGCTAATACCGCTGGTGAGTTGACTTGGTTGCGCACACTTCTACAAGAGTTTGAGATCCTGGTACATGGTCCTACTCCTCTATATTGTGATAATCAAGCTGTTATCCACATTGCTAATAATCCAGTATTCCATGAGAGGACCAAACACATTGAAGTTGATTGTCATTTCATTCGATCAAAGGAGGAATCTAAAGATATTAGCACTCCTTTTGTTCCTTCAGGCTCTCAACTGGCTGATATTTTCACCAAGGCACTTCCCAAGACTTCCATTGATACTATTTGTCACAAGCTGGGAGTACACAATGTTTATGCTTCAGCTTGAGGGGGAGTGTTGACTGTATTTAATGTAATTAGGAAGATACTCAATTAGGTATAATCAATTAGGGATTTGATTAGGTAGAATCAATTAGGGATCAATTAAGGATTTGATTTTATTTTATTCTCTTTCCTTATTTTACCTTGTATTCAGTCTATATATTGCTTGACGCAGCGGAATTCACGAGAGACTAGTTAGCGTACTAGTCCAAACGAGATAAACAACTCATCGCAACGAGCAATTCTTGCGCACAAGAAAGAAAGAGAAAATCTCTGAATATTATTGATTTAAAAAAGCTACATAAACTCTAGGTTACAAACCCTTAAATAGGATGAAACCCTAGAAACCCTAAAAATAAACTTGAAAAATAAAAAGTGCCATAATTTGGGGCTTTTCCTAAAACTGAAAACGGGAAAGAAAAACAAGACTTTCCCAAAAAGAATCAACTTAAAAGGAATTACGGTCTAAGAGTTATTAACGAAACAAATCTTTCCTAAAACGGCAAAATAACGCAATTGAAGACCTCAACGAAGGAATTAGGCCGAAAAGCACCATCGATCATCAACTTAGGGTTATGAGAATTGACCGGAGCGCGAAATTAATTCAGCCCACCAAGTTTGGGCCTATTCCGAGCTCGTCCGAATTTAGCCAATTTGGGTAATCTGAAATTAAACACCGTTTGGACTTTCGGGGCTTGGCTCGGTCCAGCTGATTATGGAATTGGGCCTCCACGTGTTCTACATCAGTCCCCTCTTCTTCGAAAGAACTCGACCTCGAGTTCAAGTCTGGATACAGCGGCTCCTCAGCATGATACTCAGATAAATCAGCAACATTGAAAACCTTTGAAATCTTCATGGAATCAGGAAGATCAATCACATAAGCATTGTCACCAATCTTCTTCAAAACTTCATACGGACCATACTTCCTGGGCTTTAGCTTGTTATAGGTTCCCACTGGAAACCACTCCCTGCGCAAAAACACCATCACAAAATCCCCTTCCTTGAACAATTTCTCACGCCTGTGTTTGTCTGCAGCCTTCTTGTATTTCGCATTGGTCTCAGCTAGCTTTTGTTTTACTTGCTCATGCACCTCTTGAGCCTGCGTAGCCATTGCCTCAGCTGCAACGCTAACCCCGGGACCCCGCGAGAGATGAACCTAATCGATTGTATGCTTTGGAGATGTCACATATACCAAGGAAAAAGGTGATTTTCCCGTGGCACTGTGAACTGCACTATTGAAAGCAAACTCAGCCTGCGGCAAAGCGTGATCCCACTGCTTCGGTTTGTCACCACAGATACTGCAAATCAAATTCCCCAGACTCCGATTAGTCACCTCAGTCTGTCCGTCAGTTTGTGGATGTGCAGTAGAACTCCTCTTCAGCGAAGTTCCAAACATCCTCCACAGAGTCACCCAAAAATGGCTAAGGAACTTCACATCCCGATCAGAGGTAATAGACTGTGGCACCCCATGCAACCGAACTACCTCTCGAAAGAACAACCGAGCCACATGTGAGGCATCCGATGCCTTTCGACAAGCAATAAAGTGCACCATCTTAGAAAACCTATTAACTACCACAAATACAGAATCTACACCTCGTTGGGTACGAGGCAGTCCCAACACAAAATCCATAGACAGATCCTCCCAAATATTATTAGGCACAGGCAAAGGAGTATAAAGACCAGTATTTTGAGACTGACCCTTAGATACCTGACAAGTATAGCACCTCCGCACAAAATTTCCAGCATCCTTCTTTAGTTGTGGCCAGAAATAGCGCTCCTCCAAACTCGCAATAGTCTTGTCCCTCCCTAAGTGTCCACCTAACCCCCCACCATGAAGGTCTCGGATTAAGCTTTCCCTTAAAGAAGATTGAGGAATACAAAGACGATTGCCACGAAACAAGTACCCCATCAGTAACATGAAAGTCACTAACAGGCCGGTTCTGAACGCATACTGCCCAAATTTCTTTGAAGTCCTCATCCTCTGGATACAGCTCTTTTAAGAACTCAAAACCCACAATTTCATGGGCCAAAGTCACCAACAAATCAGCCCGACGACTCAATGCATCAGCCACCCTATTTGACACCCCAGACTTGTGCCGAATAATGAACGGAAATTTCTGCAAGAACGTAGCCCAGCGCACATGCATATTGTCCAACTTCTTCTGACTATTGATGAACTTCAGCGCTTGATGATCAGTGTACAACACAAACTCCCTCTGAATCAGATAATGCTCCCAATGTTTGAGAGCGCGAATCACAGAATAGAACTCCTGATCATAAGTGCTCCACTTTTGTCTAGCTTCACTCAGCTTTTCACTAAAGAAAGCCATTGGTCTCTTCTCTTGAGACAAAACAGCCCCAATACCAACTCCACTAGCATCACACTCAACCTCAAAAATCTTCTCAAAGCTAGGTAGGACTAATACCGGTGCAGTACAAAGTCGTTCTTTAATCAGCGCGAAACTTTGCTCCGCTTCACCTCCCCACAGAAACTTGCCCTTTTTCAAGCACTCCGTGATTGGTGCTACAATAGTACTGAAATTTCGAATGAATCGCCTATAGAAAGTGGCCAATCCATGGAAACTTCTCACTTCCGTAACAGATTTAGGCGTTGGCCAATCACGAATAGCTCGAACCTTCTCTTCATCTACATGAATACCTTCAGAACTCACCACATAGCCTAAGAATAATAAGCTGCAAGTCAAGAAACTGCACTTCTTGAGTTGAATATACAGCTTATTTTCTTGCAGCACCATCAGCACTTGGCGCACATGCTCCACATGCTCCTCCTCAAACTTACTATAAATCAGTATGTCGTCGAAATAAACGACAACAAACTTTCCAGTGAAAGGCCGCAGAACCTGATTTTTTCACCCTCATAAAAATACTCGGCGCATTAGAAAGGCCGAATGGCATAACCAACCATTCATACAGGCCATCCTTAGTTTTGAACGCCGTCTTCCATTCATCTCCCGGTCGGATACGAATCTGATGGTACCTGCTCCGCAAATCAATCTTCGAAAACCACTTCGACCCATCCAACATATCAAGCATATCATCCAGGCGAGGAATTGGAAATCTATACTTGATGGTTATTTTATTGATGGCCCGACTGTCCACGCACATACGCCAACTCCCATCTTTCTTTGGCGTCAACAAGGCTGGAACACCACATGGACTCAAACTCTCCCGAATGTGCCCCTTCTGCAGCAACTCCTCTACTTTCTCCCTCAGAATCTCATTCTCCTTCGGACTCATCCGATAATGTGGTAGGTTGGGCAGACTTGCCCCAGGCACCAAATCAATCGCATGCTGAATATCTCTCATTGGAGGGAGCTCATTAGGCACATCTTCAATAACAAGCTCCTCAAATTCCTCCAATAATGGCTCTATCTTTTTAGGTACAGGAACTATCAGAATCTTTGCTTTGTCCCTTTCCTCCACAACCAGAGACTTCACCACCATAGCATAAACCTGTTCCGACTCCTTGAAATCTGTCACAAACTCAGCTTCGGAAGTAGCAATTGTTAGAAACGAAGACCCCTCTATTTTAGGGGGTTTGATAGGCTCTTTATGAATGGAAGGAGCCATAACAACCTTACGTGACTCCCAATTAAAACTATAAGTATTATCACGACCCTTATAAACAATATCAACATCAAACTGCCAAGGTCTACCTAACAGTACATGGCTAGCATCCATCTCAATTACATCACAGATAACTTCAGATCTATAAATTTTCCCAATTGAAAGAGGAAGTTTACAGATTTCAGTTACCTTCACCGTGGGGCCTTTCTTTATCCAACCGATGCTATATGGAGAGGGATAAAGTTCGGTTGGTAACTTCAGATGGTCCACCAGTCTTTTTGCCACAAAATTCTCACAACTCCCACTGTCCACGATCAAGTCACATACTTTCTGATTGATGGAATAGCTTGATCGAAAGATGTTATGACGTTGATTGGAACCTTCTGCTCTCGGCGCAAATAACACCCGTTGCACCACACAATTCACTCGTTCCCCGTCCTCCTCTGCATAATCTACATCATAAGAATTTTCTTCTGGCCAATCCTCTTCAGGCCCATCTTCTTCGCCACCCTCTTCTACTAGGCCCACCTTCCGATCTGGACACTCATTGGAGCGGTGTCCAGGCTTGCTACACCGAAAACACTTATCCCCAAATGGCTTGGCATATGGATTAGGGGCTTTAGTCATGTTTCTGTTATTAGAGCTACCTGCTTGATTAGATCCTCCAAATTTAGAACCACCACCAACTGTAACCTTAGGTTGAAAAGCAGGCAATGTTGGCTGTTTCTCTTTTCCCTTATCAGCAGCAGGAACAAACGACTCTCGACGGTACCCTGAATTGGTTGGTTTACGCTCCATCTGTTCGGCTTTAATCGCCAAGTTAAGGGCTTCGTCAACTTCCCAAACAGGCTGCAATCCTATCCTGTCCTGAATTGAAGGCTTCAACCCGTTCATGTACCTCGCTACGCGCTGACCTTCAGTCTCACTCAGATTATTACGTTCTGAGAGTCGATTGAATTCAGTCGTGTAATCAAAAACAGACCTAGATCCCTGTGAACAGTTCTAGTATGACCGGAACAGATGTTGGTCATAGTCAGACGGCAAAAACCTCTCCATCATAAGCTGTTTCATTATGCGCCATGTTGTCACAGACTCTTTTCCTTGCCTCCGTCGTCTCGCCTGCAATTGGTCCCACCAAACTGCAGCGCCGCTCTTTAGTTTATAAGCGACCATCTTTACTTGCTTCGACTCGGGAACCTCCATCATATTAAGGAACCTCTCAACCTCTGAAACCCAGTCAAGAAACTCCTCCATCTGTAAATTACCGTTGAACGTGGGAAGGTCCACCTTCATGCGATAATCATCGAACCGGTGTTGTTGTCGCCCGACGGGACGGTCTTCTTGTTCTTCATTATGCTCAGGTTCGAATTCTTCACTCTCAGCATCATGTATTACCATCTGACGACGACCGGTTGCGCCTCGGGCAAATCCTCCGGCACGATTCCGATCCTGGTTGCGAGGTTGGCGATGGGCAAATCCAAACGCACGATCCTCATCAACCTTCCCTGGCCTTTGGCGGATTTGTAGAGTCATCTCCTGTAGCATCTCACGGATCTCAGTGAACTGAGTGTGGGTATCCTGTCGGATCTCGGTCAACTATGCTTGTTGATCCTCCGCCATCCTCCTTAGGTCAGTAAGCCCACGACCAACGTCAATGGGTGTGTCTTCTTCTGTGTTTAGTGCCATCGAACCAGGTAAAACCTTGCTCTGATACCACTTGACGCAGCGGAATTCACGAGAGACTAGTTAGCGTACTAGTCCAAACGAGATAAACAACTTGTCGCAACGAGCAATTCTTGCGCACAAGAAAGAAAGAGAAAATCTCTGAATATTATTGATTTAAAAAAGCTACATAAACTCTAGGTTACAAACCCTTAAATAGGCTGAAACCCTAGAAACCCTAAAAATAAACTTGGAAAATAAAAAGTGCCATAATTTGGGGCTTTTCCTAAAACTGAAAACGGGAAAAAAAAACAAGACTTTTCCAAAAAGAATCAACTTAAAAGAAATTACGGTCTAAGAGTTATTAACGAAACAAATCTTTCCTAAAACGGCAAAATAACGCAATTGAAGGCCTAAACGAAAGAATTAGGCCGAAAAGCACCATCGATCATCAACTTAGGGTTATGAGAATTGACCGGAGCGCGAAATTAAGTCAGCCCACCAAGTTTGGGCCTATTCCGAGCTCGTCCGAATTTAGCCAATTTGGGTAATTTGAAATTAAATACCGTTTGGACTTTCGGGGCTTGGCTCGGTCCAGCTGATCATGGAATTGGGCCTCCACGTGTTCTACATCAGTATCTCATTGTGAGAAGAATAATATATCAATCAAAGTATTTCGACGGAGCTAATCATGTCAAGGATATAAAGGTCTGGACTTTGGATAATATACACCCTTGATAACCCTTACACAAAAAAATAATAATAATAATAATCATTTGTAGGCATACTAGCTAAAACAAAGAGCAATTCATGCAGACAAAGAGCAATTCAGTTCACTAGACGAGAGAGGGTTTGTCAAATGAACTAAATTTAATGGATGCCAAATGGGAGATGAGAGAACTTGCAAACAGTATGATCCAATTGTATCTCAGAAATATAGAGCGTGCACTTTTCCTAGAAGTCATCAATGAAATGGATCCAGCAGAACTTTAGGCAAAATTGTAGAGTCGGTACAAGTCCAAGTCTTTGACGAATCGGTTGCCGTTAAAGAAAAAATTGTATGCTTTACATATGTCCGAAGGAGCGAACTTTAATGAGCATTTGGATGAGTTCAATCGGCTACTAACGGAATTGGAAGCCAAAAGAAAAGATAATAATGGAAAACCATTGGCTGTATTGATGTAACTAATCATATTCATAGATCGGTACTATTAAATTAAAAAACATGGTTGTTCTAATCGTTTTACCAAGGAACCAGATGGGCTTGTCGAGAAACTTCTAAATGACCACCCGATTCCAATAATTATGTTATGTATATAGCCATGAAAGCAGTCATGATAGCACAAATGAAGTTTTTATTTTTTTGATAGGCAAAAAAATATATATTAAGAAAATTTGTCAAAAGGTACATCAAGTTGGGTGAAGGGGAGGGGGATCCAACCAAAAGTTGGATTTAAAAAAACCAATGAGCCAAGCCCAAAACACCTCAAGGTCAAACCCAAACATGCCTACACCTCTTAATATTATTTTTTTAAATCCCGCAAATAACGAGAGAAGTGATGGGCAGTAAATAAGTGACTCGGGAAAATGAAAGTAGAAGAAGAAAGAATGTGAAATGAGATAAGTGAAGAGGGTGATGAGGAATTGTGTGAATTTTTTTATTTTGTAGAAAAAGAGGTATGGCCAACACGGAGTATATATTTTCGTGTGTGCACAAACTAGATTTGTAGTTTTTATTTTTCTCTTTGAATAAAACCAAACGGCACAATTTATAACTACGATACAAGTACGAGTTAATAAGCTAGACGACATTTGTTCATCTGCATGCACAAGAATAAAAGAATATCAAACCTTGAAGTATGGACTCAACTGCAGCATTTGGGATAAGAAGCCCAACAATGTGTTGATTGTCAGTTGTAGCCTCTATGCGCACAACTCAAAGTCGTTTATGACTTTGGCGGGCCTGAAAAGGATGTTATATGATAGTCGACCGTTATAGTTAGCCAGGATGAATACAGCTTTTTCCAATGACCTATTAAGCTTATCTTATTAAAGTCCAAGGCGATATCCGAACTAGAATGATATCAACAGAAACAATAGGTGGACAATTTCCATAGTTTTTATATGTGACGATCACTAAGAAGCACCAATGGGGCATCCCTGTACCCAATATCATAAAAAGGAGAAACATCTGTATGCATGATTTGAACTACATATTGTAAATAAAAATCCAAAATAGTTTCAAGGGAGAGATTTACTAGCTGTAGGGGATGGGACTAGACTCATAATAATGTGAGCCCTCAAATATCATGTTCGGAGAAGCAGAATTATGGGGGTTATTGGACTATATTAGTCAAATATCATGTTCGGAGCAGCAAAATTATGGGGGTTATTGGACTATATTAGTCCCCTATACACAGAACTGGCTCAAAAACCCCAAATACAAGGAGATTGTAGATCACAATAAAAACTAGATTGACCTCAAGGACAAGAATTCATTGACAATAACTTTGCCAGGTTCTATGAGGTTACTCTTCTTTTTTCCAATCGAGTAGCACTCCCTCATGAACGACGATTGTTCGTAGAGGTTTCCACAGAAAGAGCCCTTGGTTCTGACAAATGGATTCCAATTACAGTTACCTAGGAGCATATACTGGTTAGGTTCTCCCTCCCTTATTTCCCACCTCACAATGTAAAATAACTAACACAATAACAAAATAAAAACTGTACTAAAAGCCTTGTTAACTTTAAGGTAGTTTCATAAGTAGGAATACTAGATACTTTCACCTCAAAATTGAAGCCAATTTAATCACCCAATCAAAAAGCTACAGAAAAAAGAATCTAGCGTGTGTGGAATTCATGAACCACATCACAAACTGTTTGATTTAGAGATAACGTAAATGGAGAGGAAAAATCCCATGAGGGTTGATTTCATTCAATGTAAGATATATATACAAGATGGATAATAATTACTCTACAATCCTAGATACTTAAACTAATTACATGATAAGACACATAATTATACAAGATACAAATAGATCCATAATCTAACACTCCCCCTCAAGTTGGTGCAAAGATATCAATCAAGCCCAACTTGAATACAATAGGATGAAAACTCTTGCTACCCAGCCCTTTTGTGAATATATCAGCTAACTGATCTCCAGATCTCACAAACGGCATACATATCAAACCCTCGTTCAACTTTTCCTTGATGAAGTGTCAATCACTATCTATGTGCTTTGTTCTGTCATGTTGAACGGGATTATGAGCAATGTTGATGGCAGCTTTATTGTCACAATAGAGTTTCATCGGAACACTGTTAGCAAACCCCAAATCACGTAACAAAGTTTGGAGCCACAAGAGCTCACAAACACCATGAGCTACAGCTCTATGTTCTGCTTCTACACTAGACCTGGCGACTACCGATTGCTTCTTACTTCACCGGGTAATCAGATTAACCCCAAGAAAAATGCAATAACCAGAAGTAGAGCGCCTATTATCTACTGAACCAGCCCAGTCAGCATCAGTGAATGCCTCCAATCGCAAATGGCCATGATTAGAGAACAAAATTCCTTTTCTTGGAGCTGATTTCAGACACCTCAGAATACGATAAACTGCATTTAGACGTGAAGTACGAGAATCATGCATAAGCTGACTAACAACATCTACTACATAAGTAACATATGGTCGGGTGTGGGCCAAGTATATTAGTCGACCCACAAGACGTTGATACCTCTCCTTATCAATACGCTCCCCACATCTCCACTAAGATGATGATTTGCCTCAATAGGGGAATCTGCAGGTCTACATCCCAACATACCTGTTTTTTTCAAAAGATCAAATATATACTTGCGTTGGGAAATAAAGATACCTCTATCAGACCTCGCTACTTCCATTCCAAAGAAATATCTCAATGATCCCAAATCCTTAATCTCGAACTCTTAAGCTAAACGAGACTTAAGATTATGAATCTCACACACATCATTGCCTGTCATTATTATGTCATCAACATAAACAATAAGGACAGCAATCTTACCATTACTTTGCCGGGTGAACATCGTATGATCTGCATGGCTCTGCTTGTAACCATAACTCAACATAGCCTTAGAAAACCTACCAAACCAGGCTCTAGGAGACTGCTTCAGCACATAAAGTGTCTTCTTCAATCTACACATTTTTTCCTTACTTGTAGGAGAAGAAAAACTCAGTGGAATATCCATATACACTTCCTTCTCTAAATCACCATGGAGGAATGCATTTTTCACATCAAATTGTTGAAGAGGCCAATTCAAGTGGGCAGCACATGAGAGGAGAGCTCGCACCGAATTCATCTTCACTACCGGAGCAAACGTCTCTTTATAGTCAATACCATAAGTTTGAGTAAAACCTCTGGCAACAAGCCTTGCCTTGTATCTCTCAACTGTACCATCAGTCTTTTGCTTAATAGTGAACACCCACTTGCAGCCCACTGGCTTCTTTCCTTCTGGAAGTGACACTAGATCCCAGGTGCCATTCTTTTTTACAGTTGTCATCTCTTCCACCATAGCTCCTTTGCACTTAGGTATCCTGAATGCATCCTGCCAATTTTGTGAAATAGATATAGAGGAAAGAGAAGAGACAAAGGCATTGTACGAAGGAGATAAACAATCATAAGAAACAAACTGTGAGATAGGATGATGAGTACAAGATCTAACACCTTTTCGAATAGCAATAGAAAAATTGTCAGGATCCATAGGAGGAGGATCAATAAGAGAAGAATCATTACCAAAAGAGTCAACTGAGGAATCTGAAACTGGAGTGGGTGATTGTGATTGACAATGTGGTAACACACATGAAGACTTTCTACGTCTAGCATACCGCTGTAAGTTAGCTCCTCGCAGACGTGCAGGTAGTTGTTCCTCAATGTCACCACCAATATCATGTGTTTCCCTTTTAACAGATACTGGTTCCCCGCCAATGTTTTCCGTCTCCCCCTCAGTATGATTATAAAAGGTAAACATCTCTTCCTCCTGTTGATTCTCCCACTGAAGAGATGGTTTGGAGGGAGAATAAAAAAGCTCTATTTCCCAAAAAGTAACATCCATAGAGACAAATATCTTCCTAGAATAAGGATCAGAACACTTATAGCCTTTCTGGGTAGGAAAGTACCCAACAAAAATATACTTATGAGCTTTGTGTCCCAACTTGCCCCCAGAAGGTTTGGGGGCATGAACGAAATACACACAACCAAACACCCTAGGTGGAAGAGTCGTAGTTCGACAACTGCTTGGCAGACACTCAATGGGTGTTTTAAAATTGAGGACACTGGATGCATACGGTTGATAAGATACGTAGCAGTTAAAATAGCTTCTCCCCATAAGTATTTGGGAACATTCATAGTGAACAAAAGGGATCGAGCGACCTCAGCAAGATGACGATTTTTGCGTTCAAGGACACCATTTTGTTGTGGAGTGTCAACGCAATCGTCTGAAAGATGATACCATTATCAGCGAGATATGTCCGAAAAATCTTATCAATATACTCAGTCTCATTATCACTCCGAAGAATTTTAATATGTGTATCAAACTGAGTGCACACCATCTTATGAAAAGATTTAAAACAGGAAAATACTTCATTTTTTGACTTGAGTAAGTACACCCATGTGGCACGAGAACAACAATCAATAAAAGTAACAAACCATCGATAGCCCTTTAAAGAAGTAATAGGAAAAGGACGCCAAACATCAGAATGGATAATCATAAATGAAGTATCACTTCGTTTATTAATAAGTGCATAAAAAGAGCGTTTATGTTTTCCAAACTCACAAGCTTCACAAAAAAATTGATCCCTAAGATAATATTTAACTAAAGTAGGAAAAAGTTTCTCCAATATCCCAAAAGAGGGATGACCTAATCTACGGTGCCACCGATGTAACAAAGAAAGAGTGGAACTCATATCTGCATGTAGAGCTTTTCCACATGATAAAAATGGCTGAGATGGATGAAGTGCATGCTCAAGATAATAGATATCACCATGTGCTTTACCACTGCCAATCACCTTCCCCGTTTTCAGTTCCTGAAAGACATAATGAGTAGGAAAAAATGTCACAGAACAATTTGTAGAATGGGTAAAACTACTAACTAAAAGAAGGTTAGTGGCAAAATTTGAAATATGGAGAACTGAAGAAAGAGATAGAGGGTGAATAGCGAACGAAACCTTTCCCTAAAATAGCAGAGAATGACCCATCGGCAATTCTCACCTTATCCTTACCAGAACAAATAGAATAAGAATAAAAAACAGAGGGACAACCTGTCATATGATCTGAAGCACCAGAATCAAAAATTCAAGGGATACCAGAAGAGGCTGTGAATGCACTAGCTGAAATACCTGAATGAGCAAAATAGGATGCAGTAGGAGCTGCTGTGAAAGTAGGAGTTATAGTAGAGGAAGAGTCAGACCGAGCCATAAGACGCCTGAGAGCTTGTATCTCCCCCTGAGAGAAACCACCAGTAGAATCAGAAAGTGACGAAACTCCTGTACTGGACCCAAAATCGGACAAGGTAGAAAACTCTGAAACATGTGCCTGTGCCTGAAAACGCTCGGGACCACGACCTCGACCTCCACATCCACTGCCTCACCCACGAGAAGGACGACCATGTAACTTCCAACAGAAATCCTTGGTATGTCCAGTGTTGTGGCAATGATCACACTGGAGTGACGTACGGTCTATAGTCCCACTGCTAGTACCAGGCTAAGACTTTCCACTGCCAGACCCAAACTATCCCTGCGGAATAGCAACCAAGGCAGAACAATCAGAAGTAGAAGCTTGCAACATTGAACCCCTCCTACTCTCCTCCTGCTGAACAATGGCATAGGCCTCTCCCAAAGATGGAAACGGGACACGACCCAACACCTGCACTCTAATTGGATCATATTCCACGTCTAGACCAGCAAGAAAGTCATACACACGCTCTTTCTCTATTCTTTTTAACCAAGCAGCAGCATCAACGGGGCAGACTGCTTGAAACCCCTAATAATAATCAAATTCTTGCCAGGCCCCACTAAGATCAACAAAATAAACAGCAACAGATCGATTGTGTTGATCCATAGTACGAAGTCTTTTCCGCAACTCAAAACACTGTGCATCATTACCTTGCTGAGAATAGATTTGGATTGCAATAGTCCAAATTTGATGTGGAGTATCAAGGAGCAGGAAAGTATGACGAATATCAGCTCTCATAGAATTAAACAATCAAGTCATGACTAATGATTTCTGAGATTTAAACTTTTTCAGTTCAACCGCCTCAACAGGTGGAGTAACAGGGCCCTCAATGAATTCTGACATTCCTTTGGCCTCAATAGCCAAAATAAAAGTACGAGACCAAATCAAATAATTGGTACCATCCAACTTAATGTGGCAAATATCTAGAGAATAGTTATCCATAGTCCCTACACGACTCAACTCATTATTTGTACTAATGGAAGCCTTTTGTTTATCCTCTGACATTTCAACAAGAGTTAATGGCAAAGTAAAAAATAAGTTGCTGGACTGAACAGAAGACAAACAACCCTAACAAAGAGAAGACAAACAACCCTAACAAAGTCTCAAATAACTCCAAACAGTACAAAAATTAAGCTGACCCAGTCGTGGACTTGACCCAGCCCACAATACCTCACAACAGATGGCCAATACCGAAAAATTAAGCTGAGCCATTCCAAACAGAAGACAAACAGAGGTCGCCGGAGGTTAGAGGTGGACCGATGATGGCTGGCGAGTGCAGCTGCTGGCTGAGTTAACCTCGTCGGCGACTGGCGAGTGCCCAGTGCCTGACGGAGGTCATAAAGAAGTTGTCCAAAACAAAAAACAAGGGCCGAAGGTTGGGTGAAACAGAGATCTAGTTCTGAACTGTTCTGGAACTTCGAACTACCAACCAGATAAGAGTCGCCGGGGGCTGATGAATCTCCGGCGAGGGTTGTCAGAGGTTTGGTGTCAATCACGAAAGGCCAACGAGGGTCAATGATGGCTGTAATCAACTGGGTCTTCAACTCTGGCGTCGGAAAGGTCTGTCGATGACTCAACAGAGATGGGAGACACTAGTTGGAGGCACAGTCGTGGGTGATCGACCAAACAGGAAGCCAGTCGATTAGAAGGACCAGCAACAAGATCGTCGGAATAGGTTACGCAGGTATATCGTTACCATGCTTTGATACCATGTTTGATTTAGAGATAACGTAAGTGGAGAGGAAAAATCCCATTATGGTTGATTTCATTCAATGTAAGATATATATAAAAGATGGATAATAATTACTCTACGGTCCTAGATACTTAAACTAATTACATGATAAGACACATAATTATACTAGATACAAATAGATCCATAATCTAACACAAACAAATGAAGCAGAATATGAGACCAAGTTACCTGCTTAGCAAGGGCCCTCTTAATAGTTCCCCAAACAGGAAGAATTAGACCACCCAGAATATTTACCTCCTGTAGTATACTACTAACTGTGCAGAAGCTACCAATCTTACACTTGGGGCCATGAATGCATTGCATGTCAAGGAACTTGTGAGTAATGAAAATTTTAAATGAGGGTAACATAAGCAACAAGGCATAGTTACCTCACAACAATCAATGGAACAGTTTGAGATCAAATGGACAAATATATAGATGAATAACAAATATTTGTGAGCTTAGACTCTATATCCATTTTAGGGATATCTCTCTCAATCAATGGAACAGTTTGCGATCAAATGGACAAATATATATAACAATCAATGGAACAGTTTGCGATCAAATGGACAAATATATAGATGAATAACAAATATTTGTGAGCTTAGACTCTGTATCCATTTTAGGGATATCTCTCTCAATCAATTCACCATTTGATTTGGTTACATCAATTCCAGTCAGGCTTGATCATGACATGATGATCCATCTAATCCTTATTACTTCTACTTTTCCTGCCCGTATAGTTATATAAAATGAAAAATCGGTGATTGTGTTGCATTTATGGTCAAAATTAAAATCCATGCGCAATTGCAATGGCTTCTCATATGAGGCGACCTCCTTGGAGGTATAATTCTTATTTTAAGGTTACCTTCTAATCAAAAAGAAAAAATTTACAGTTACCTGCTTAGATGAAACCTCGTATTCATCTTCCCAGCCACTACGAGCTTTCTCTAATTCTAAAATTCTTCTGTACTTGTTTTTAAGTTCTGCTAGAGGCATCTCCCTGGAGATTGAATGGGAAACTCAGTGAAAAGGGAGAACATAGTACTCCAGGAACTGAAAACCTTAACCACAAGTTTTTATACCTTAGTGCCTCCCCAACAGCAGGACGAACTATCTTATACAACCCAGAGGCAGAACTGAGCACAACTTGCAGAAGAAACACTAGAATAGTAAGTCAGATAGGCATTGATTCTAGAGATAAATGACATCAAAAACAAGTAAATATTTCAACACCGGTTAAGAAACAAAGAGCCAAAAATTGGATAAACCTAAAAGAGCAGCACAAATCATCAGTGAAGAAAGAGAAATTCAATATATCCATGCAATCTTAACAAACCAGCACTGAAAGAAGTCAAAGAACTAAAGAAGCACTTTCCATGAAGGGGATTCCGGAAATCACGCTACAACGATACCACCCTAAAGAGACACCTTTGAAATAGCAGCTACGCCACTTGCCAATGCTGTAGGTTCACAACCATTAACCAAGCATATTATGTTACACTTTTTATGCTCTCTCTCTCTCTCTCTCTCTCTCTCTCTCTCTCTCTCTCTCTCTCTCTCTCTCTCTCTCTCTCTCTCTCTCACACACACACACACCATCCTCCAGCAGAATCTGTACGTATATAAACCCACACTATGAAACCCAGTGAATCCACCATGAAACCGTCACTTAAGCAGACTACATAAAAGATCATATAAATAATCTTTAAGTTGATGATTAGATGCCACTACAAATGAATAAATTAAAAAATAATTCGAGGGGAGACTACGAGAACAACTTTCATACCCTTCAAATGCTAGAAGAAAATGCCACCTTCCCAGCCATGCCCTCTTAGATTCAAAGAATCCATCATTAGGTGAACCAAGTCCATCTTTTTGCTTCTCCTCAAGCAAGACAGAAGCAGACTATACATAAAGACACAAGTTAGAAAATCTGTGGTCATCAGGAGAAAGAAAGAAGTAAAAAACTTTAATATATTTTATTTTGGAAAGTGTCGAGAGCTTTTATTTATGCTTTTCCCTTTTTTTCCTAATTTGGGTAAAGGAATACCTCCCATGTGATACCACGATCCAGAATGAAAGTAAATAGTACAATGGATGCACCAGAGTACCAGACATATGATCAACATGAATAGTCTGCAGAAAGATTGAGGTTAATTATAATTGAATACTATGGAACCTAAACGAGCTTCCGAACAAGCTTAAACTCTGGAGTCCCTTGTTGCTCGATAATGTTGGCTTTCATGTCAACAATGCCAGAATCAAAATGCCCTTCCAAATGCGCAGTTTGAATGAGAAGTTCAAGGATGCTAACAAATAACTCAAAGAGAGGTTTCAAATGAACATTATAACCCAAGTACCTAGATAAAGTCTATCAAAATTCAACGAGTGCATAAAGTGCAGACCTGTTTTGGATTTCAGGGGGCAGTCCCAAAAGCCGATTAAGGAAACGTTCAACATCATGCATGTCTGAATCAACTATACGACCTGAAAGCTTTCCTGAGACTTTCCCATTTCCTGACAAAAATTCAGAAAGGGAAGTGTAGTTCCCTTAGCGAGAGCTAGAAAAGGGAAGAAAAACGCAAGGGAACAAGGAGAAGGGCACAAAGAGAAACGTCTACCGGTAGGGAGAGGGAGCATACTTCAATATCTGTGCCCTAAATAATTTGCCAAATAATTTACGCCTTATGTTCCTACTAAATTGAGACAATCTCAACTCTCTCCGGTCTACATCTTCATGAAAAGTAAGTGGGTAGCTCTCCTATTTGATGCCCGTGAGAGTCATCCTCAAAGTGCACTAGAACTCGATGAAATTAGCTGGCATGTTCAATAGAATGTACCTGATACATATTGTTTGTTGATAACATGGTAATCACAAACACAAGGGCTTAAGTTACACTTTAGGGAACATAATAGAGTCAGTATTAGGTTATCTTGTACTAAAGAAGTAAAGAACAATATATATACTGCAGTCTGAGCAAACTGGAAACATGATGACCCGGTAACCCCTCAGGTGGCCCAACGTCATCTTGGTTCAACAATACATCAGACTGGTTGTTACAGAAAGACAGATGAGAAGAAAAGTTCTTCAAAATGCTGCAAACGTTTGGCGAAATGTTGTGCACGTTGAATGGACAAAGAATAAGCCAAAAGGGCGAAGTACACTTCAAAAAATGTGAAGACAAACTAACAAATGAAAGTATTCACAAGGCATTATAAGTGGAACCACGGGACAAGAAATGAGGACAACTCAATGGAGATGTTTAGACCAAATGAAATCAACTCATACACTAGAAAAAAACAAGTGATCCAATCCAAGTTTAGGGTACAAAAAGAGGTAAGTCAGAAATGCATGAATTGAAGCCATGGGACAGGACACGGTTGCCTTGAATATAACTGAGCATATAGACGTTGACAGTAGAAAATACTAGGGTCAATTAATGTTGTTTGATAGTTTGATATAAATTTTTTGTGGTCATTTCCTAGCAGCTTAAGCTTTTAGGACAATTGGTAACTGAATATGGTATCAGAACTCGTGTTGGGAGAGATCTTGGGTTAAAGTCTCTCTATTTGCATTTGTTACCCACTTGTATTTTGTTTCTCCCCTCTGCATTCTACCGCAATAAGTGTGTGTGTTTGCATCTCTAAGTGCAAGACAGAGTTGCAAATTAGGGAGGGTATTAGATAGCTTGATATACCTATTGGGCTCATTTCCTAACACTTAAGATCCCGTTCGTTTTGGTATTTTGGATTTGGATTTGGATTTGTAGGTAATGAGTGTAGAAAGAAATAGAGTAATGATTGGAAATAAAGGTAATAATTGGAGAGAGAGAGAAAAAAAATGAGAGTAATGATTGGAGGAAAATAGGATAATAATTAGAATCCAAAATCCAAAACACTTAAACGAATAGGGTCTAAAGCTTTTTGGACTATTCGTCCATTCCAAGTCCTTGGGACTTTGGCATTAAGGCTTGTAGAGTAACATATTATAAGTGTCCGTCAACTATTATCAAAACAAGTACAAATAGAATTCTTAATACTCCCTCCGTCCCCTTATTATAGTCCAGTATTCCCTTTTGGACTGTCCCTTAATAAGTGTCAATTTGGTAAAGTTAGTGGGTAAAAGTTGGTACATTGTCTATTTTATCCCTAAAAGTAGATTTCATTTTGAAAAATTAGTGAGTAAAAAATGTAATGATGATGGGTAAGTAGGGAAAATGGAAGAAAAAATTGATGTGAAAGATATAATGATGTTTTTTTAATAAGTTGGAGTTACGAAGTAGGACATTTAAAAAGGGACGGAGGGAGTACTCATTTAAGTCAACTGACAAGAATGCCAAAATAATTACCCCAACTTGTATCTCTAACTATGCCAACAGAAAAAAGAGCAGCTTTTCCCTTGATCATAAACTCCTGAATAGTATCTGGTTTATCTAATGAACAACCTGGAGATAGAACTAGCAAAGCATCCTGAATAAAACCTAGAATTAATTTTCATAAATCTGACAATCCACCCACAGCCCAACCCCAACCACTTTGCAAAATGGACAGAGACTCGGTTGTCGCTTGTCGCAAGGGCAAGCAAGGTTGGGACAAGAGTAAAAAGAAGCCGAGAGAGCACGTGTAGCAAAAACCTGCTCCATGATTCCTATATACATCACCATTAGGGCCCTTGTTCTGTAAGCACTGTCGTAATTGTAAGCACTCAGAGATGGTCCAGCCCTGTGACACCGAGAATAGCTTTGAGGCCAATCTTGTCCTGATTTGCAACAATAGTTATCTTCTGAGTCGATAATTTACTGAACACCAAAAATAAATACATCCAACCTGCGGTCTCCCTGCGTTAATGCTCCAAGAGATTGGAATCTCTTGGAAACAATGGATGCAAATTGGCGCTCACCCCCAAGATTAGTAAAGAGTAGCCTGCAAAGTATATAAGACAACAGACAGCAACATGATTAACTTATCAAGGATATAAGAAAAGAACACTCATATGATTTAAGTAATAATAACATAAGCCAAGTCATCTCTTCGAGAAGGGGGAATTATTGTCTAATAATCAACCACGGACATAACCCGATAAATTTTAAGCAATTAACTAGGGCTAAATATAGAAGAGGGGCCAACTAAGGCTTTGTTTGGTAGATTTCCACTCTACTGTTTTCTTGATTCTATGTACAATAAACAAGTTTATGTTCCTTTGGTGGAAAAGAGAAACATATATATTTGGTGCATAAACTTGTTTAGAAATCAAGTGAGAGGGTGGTTGGACTGCCGGAGGAGTTACGAGAAAAAAGAAAGTCACCGAGGAGGACACTGGAGGTAGAGGGAGTTGCTGGAGTGCTGCTGGAAATAGTGGCTGGAGGCAGGGCAGTAGACTAAGGGTCATCGTAGGCAGTGGCCAGAAGTGGACAGTCAATGGTGGGGTTGCGTAAGGGAATGGATTCACTAGAGGTGACAAAAGGGAGTTGGCAGAGGTTTGCCGCAAGTAGTGGCAGGTGACAGGAGGTGGAGGGCTGAGGTGACGGAGGGATGTGGTGGCTAGGGGTTGTGCGGAAGTAAGGAGTGAGGGAAAACTTATTTTTGAAACCCATTTTGTGATTTCTGACATTCACCAATTTCAGAAATTTTCAGAAAGGGTTACTTGGACTGGCTCGTTGAGTTTATTAAATTTTACAATCGTTTCTTTTGATAAGCAATCATTAGCATCACTCTACTTTTGATTAAGCTTCTCTTACCCAATAATGCAACAACATAAAAAATAAATAAATAAAAGAAAGGCTACATATTTACGATGAATAGGACTAGAATGCCAATTCAACCTATACTCAGGTGCAGAAACTTGATTTGACCGATGTGTTCTTCCAAATTGTTGAATAGCTCGGTCTGCACTCCAAGGTAATTCCAGAGATAAATGGACTCTTTTTTTCTAGCATCAGAACAGCCACCACAACAAAAAGTTAATTCGCAAAAATTGAAAAATGAGCCAATTTTAATACCCATTGTGTACCAAAAGGTCCAAAACATATTTTGAGAGCTTTCTCTCAATACATCATCGGTGCACAGAAGCATTCAGCAATAGCTACCATGATCAAATCAGGCAATGACAATCTCAAATAAAACCACAAAAATAGGTATACCTGATTTACTGCCCTTCGGTCTGCTTGCAAAGACACACCAACTGATCCAGCCTCAGAAATTATAGCAACCAGCTTCTTACCATCCATGAAGAGCTACTTCTCATGCATATTGACCATTTCCATGGTCACATCCTTGCTAAAGTAGCAAAGAAAATTCTGTTTTAGCAACACCAAGAGCTAATCAAGGTATATACAAAGAAAAATTGTCTAAACTCAGGTGTTCCGTCCTTGATAAGTAACACCTTTTCCACCAGAGCCCCTAACAAGCATGCCTCACCTCCCTGTAATTTCTGCAACTTTATCAGGGCCCCCCAAGCTGCACAAACATCACAGGTAATTAACATAAATAACTTGATAACATATTCATAACATACACAAGTAAACCAAAAGCTTTTTCTGGAATTCCTAGCATATTCAAAGTGTTATAAAACACACTTCCATGTCCTAGACTTCCCCTCTTCATCTTCCAGCTCTCTTTCTCCTCATTCTTCCTCTTTTCCTATTGTTTCTTTGAGTCTCTTCCTATTCCCCACAAAAATATTGTTCCCTCCAACGATAGCACATTGTTATCACATTTTGCATGAATAAAATTATATTTTGTTTATAACTAAATAAATAAAAAACACTTCCATGTCCTAGGCATACCCTCTTCATCTTCCAGCTCTCTTTCTCCTCATTCTTCCTCTTTCTATTACTTCTTTGAGTCTCTTGCTATTCCCCCACAAAAATATTATTCCCTCCAACGATATCACATTGCTATCACATTTTGCATGAATAAAGATATATTTTTTAACTAAATAAATAGTGAAAGAGGTACGTGATTAGCATTGGTATAAATTTTACTCCCTTCGTCCCTTTTTTAGAGTCTATTATTCCATTTTAGGCTATCCCTTAATAAGTGTCCATTTTGCAAAGTTAGTAGATAAAAGTTGGTACATTTTTCATTTTGCCCCTAAAATTAGATTTCATTCTAAAAAGTTAGTGAAAAAGTGTAATGATGATGTCTCCATGGAGGGTAAGTAGAGAAATTTATAACTTTTAAAGTGTAATCATGATGTCTCCATAAAAAGTTGAATTTAAGAAGTGGGACTCTTAAAAAGGGACGGAGGGAGTAGAATTTTTTAAAACTCCTTTTACAAAAGAATAATATTTTAAGACTATAATAGAGACTTCAGCAATAGATTCTTTGAAGAGTCCGAAATTAGAAACTGTAAATATGCAATTAAACTAGCTACTTATTCTAAGCATTATATAGTTTACTTGCTTCTTTGGTAAGAAAACAGCAATGTATGATAAGTCAAATAGTCAACTTTTACGAGGGTTTTATTGTCTTTTTGAAAAGCTGACCTAATCACTTTTAGTTAGGTGACTTAGGTCCAAGACTCACTTTAGTTAGTAATATGTCTACCAACTAGATGCTTGAGAACTCAACCTATTTTGTTCAAAACCCATTTTTCATAGTGATTCATAAAACGAGTTTGGAATGTTAAGACATGCAATTATAGAGTGACAAGTTGTTCATATCGATTTTTTTATGAGAATATAAGTTGAATTTAAAACTGTTTAAAAGTTTTTAATTTTACTATACATTTGATTCATCCTTTGAAAGTGCACTTTTACCATTGCATTTAAGTTTCAAACATTACTCATTCTAAAAATATACCATACTCGCATACAAACTCTGAACATCGCCTGTGCATCGCACATGTAAAATGCTAGTTTGATGTAAGGCATAACTAAAATAAACTACTCTTAGCACATACAAGTCAAATGATAACTAGAAAGGAGGGACCAGCTATCCTTCTGTAGGTACCTGATCAATAATGTCATCCAATGGATTGTTGGGAAGATCTAAAGAACGAATTATCTCAAGAATTTTCAACTTGCGCTCCACTGCTCCTTCATACCTATCCCCATGTGAATATAAACCAAGTTAAATTCTAACGGTAATATAATATTAACTGAAAAAAATATGTCGTCAACTCTGCCAGCCAACCATAGATATTTCACCACATAAAAAAAGAAACAATTTTAGAAGAAAGGACCTTCTACCTTTCACAAAAAAGACCCTGACTAAGTTTAGCAAAAAAACCACTTCCATCTATTATTCATCAATGTTTGCTTTCTGAATATGACCGACCACGCTTTGACCCTTCCTTTGTTTTATGCCCTTCGGCCTCGTTTGATTGGACAAAAAATGATGGGATTAACAGTCATGGGATTAATAGTCCGTGGATTAATTTCATCCCTAATTTCACCCAACTCCATGTTTGATTCGCGTGGGATTAATTATGGGATAAGGAATAGGATTTTGTTTTTTAAAAATTCAAAAACATTTTTCGAAAAAAGAAACTTTTGAAAAAGAAACATTTTAAAACAAATAATTTTGTGAAACATTTTCATTACAAAACAATTTGGGAAAAGTTTTTTTTTTTTTTTTGAACTAATTTTTGAAAAAAAAAACAAATTTCTTAAAAAAGTTGAAAATCGATTTTCTGAAAGAAAAAAAAAACTAGTTTTTGAAACTTTTTTTGAAGAAAAAGGTTTTTTAAAAACATTTTTCAAACAAAATAGTTTTTGAAATCATTTTTTGAGAAAAGAAAGTTTTAAAAAACATTTTTCGTATTTTTTAACAAAAATAATTTCTGAAAACATTTTTGAAAAACATGAAAGTTTTGAAAATAGTTTTTTTTTTAAGTTTTGAAAAATAAGAAAGTTTTGAAAAAATATATTTTAAAAAAAAGTTTTTTCAAAACAATTTCTGAAATTAATATTAAAGAAAATAATTCTGAAAATACTTTTTGAAATCAATCTTAATATCATCGAAATATTTTTGAAAACAATTCCTTATTTGTTAATCCTACGTAATCCTACCTCCCCCCTAGGATTATTTAGTACCCCCCATACAGGGATAAAATTAATCCTGGGATTAATAATCCCGACAGTCATTTTGGGAACCAAACGTGGAATAACTCAAGATTAGGCACATTTAGTCCTATCCCAAGCAGTTAATCCGCAAATCAAACGAGGCCTCATGTATAAATATTAAATCTACCTTCTTGTTCAAAGTAATGTATAAATCTACCTTACTACCCTCAAGCAAATTACATTAGTATCCTAGCCTCCTAGGGTAACCAGTTAGAACCGAGGTTCTGAATACCGTACCCGTTAAGAGTACAGTACTGGTGAGATACCGGGTACTATTTTGGACTTATCGCAGTTATTGTTATTTTTTCACCTCAAAAAGTGTACATTTACCTGAAAGGAAAATAAAAATAAAAATAAACATTGGGACCATCCGGTACCAACAGGTATTTGAGCCGAAAAGGAATTACTTCTTAAGGTACCGGATTTGCTAAAAAGTGGTACATAATGGCTGGTATGGTACCGGAATCAAATCACTGGTTA
The DNA here is from genome assembly GCF_030253575.1 of Rhododendron vialii. Classification (NCBI taxonomy): domain Eukaryota; kingdom Viridiplantae; phylum Streptophyta; class Magnoliopsida; order Ericales; family Ericaceae; genus Rhododendron; species Rhododendron vialii. The sequence goes on along the minus strand of NC_080562.1, from coordinate 23,559,714 downwards.
TAGTACGGGATTCAAATCACTGGTTAGAACTCTCCAAAATGCTATAGCCAGTTGCTACTGAATCCAAATAAAAGGAAAAGTACAATCAGGTCATAGAAGTGGTTTCTATCGCTAATCTGCAAATTGTCATTGTGGTGCTTCATACATCTATGCAGGGGCAGCTGTGGAAGTGATGCTGATTATGTAATGAGAAAGTGCCTTTCCAAGGGAGATCGTTTGGGTTACCAAGTGCAGACATGTGGAATACTTGTAACTTCCCAACCTTGCAATCAAATATTTGAAAATATAGAACAGAGCCACTAAGATAACGTATATTTGTTTTGAAGCTAATCAAAAGCCAGGATTTAATGTATTCAAACTAGAACTCCAAATTGTTGAATCAAGAGCTAGTAATCTCCACCCCCAGCAAGTTTGTTAGATTGTTACATCCAATCTTGAATTGACACAGAAAATTGGAAAAGTTACAAAGTAAACCCCAGGGTCTGACCCTTTTACTTATTCAACTCTACAAGTTACCTTCATCACAATCAAACCATACGGCTTCAAATTGTTGTTGATATCAATTTCAAACCCTCCTTCTACATCTAATTACATTGACTAATGGAAGATATTTTATGCAAGTAGGTGGCACTTTCTCTTTGGCCTCTTTCTACCCAACTCTCTTATTCTTCACTTGCAGCACAACACTCTCTCCTCTTCTTTTGTTTTACTCTCTTCTTTCCTTCTATCTACTCCCCGCACAACCATCAACACCAGATCCTCTACCATGTGAACTTCCCATGTGCCACCACCTACAGATACTCCAACTCCAAACTCAGACCAATCTCTTTGCACTGATCCACCGCAACCAGCACTCACAAGCAGCACCTTAGCCCCAAATCCTACCCATTGAAAACACACCCAATGACCCAAAATCAAGAATGGGCATTAAAGAACACTAGAATTATAGAACTTGAACACCAAAAATTGAACCCAAAGCTGAATGCCAGAAAATTGAACAAAAGCAGCTTAAACCAAATCAGAAATCAGAAAATTGCATACCACAATGAATATCAAAATTAGAGAGGCAGTAAGGGGTCATGAGCACCAGCAAACAAAAAATCTGCTATTCTCTACTTTTCATTGACACCAGTTGGAGGGGCGGTGCCAGATTTTTTTGTGGCAGTGCTAGGTGATGAAGGTTGTGGAGGATTAGAGGCTTTGGGGATGGAAATACTCCGTAATTAAATAAGGCTATCGGCAGATCTAGACAGACAGATGTGGTGTTGGTGAAGGTTGGGAGGCTGCGGGGAGAGAGAGAGTGGTGTGAAGTTTGAAGGTTGTGGGTTCTCTTGTGCAGGTTTGTCTTGAAGGGCCACCAACTGTGGGAGAAAAGGAAAGAGATGAGAAAGAAAGTAAGTATGGTGGCGGCTACCAGAGGAGAGGGAGGTGTAAATTGAAAATAATACCCATTCCATCAGTGAATCTAAACGTACATAGACAAATGGCTCAAGATTAATCCAATCATAAGTCTACGTTCAATGAGAGAAATCAGAAACTTGGGGTGTAATTTGCTGCTAGGGTCAAACCAAATGGGTTCTTAAGGCGCATTCTACTGAAAAGATTTAAAGGAGAAAAGAATCTATGTTGAGATATCAAAACCTCTTCAACAGTTCAGCTACATAGGCTTGTTTTGTATGGAGATATTCATCAGTTTTTTCCTTGCACGAATGACAGGACCAATCAACAGCTACTGCATCTACTACAGGTGGAACTAAACAAGCAGGATGTACCAGTTGACCGCAACAGGAACATTTGAGCAATTTCTTTCTTTCCTACATTGAAAAATATAGGAGATAGTAACAGAATGCAGGCACTCAAACACTGAATAATGTCAAGGAACAGGGGAAGGGAAAGGGCGGAAAGAGAAGGAATAAATACCTCTTCAGAATTGCATATCTCACAGATCTGAAACTCATCATCAGATTCGGTAGATTCATTTCCAGAATCGGCTGCATAGATCGAAAGGATATTTAGAAAAAGAAAGAGCCATAGCCAATAAATGTGCTCAACTAGAAGAGACAAACTCCCCCATACTCCCTACAATTAATAATAGATCTTTTAAGCAAACAAACCCAGGCCCCAGCAGCAATACGTCCTAAGAAACTATATATTTTGAACTAAACCATCCCACAATTACATCACATATGACAAAAGCAGTGACGCGATATCATTCAAAGTAAGGGATTTAGATTAACTAAGGAAATGAAAGAAAGACTTGTCATTCACACAACCAGTATCTTATGGCCACTTCCACTTCTAAGAAACTTTCAGATTCGTCCTCGCTTTCAGCATCGCTTGCAGCTCTCCACTTGGCAACTTTCCTAACTCTGCCTTTGAATGAAACACCAGGTGTTGCTAAATGCCTTTTTCGTTGAATCTCCTTGACACTTTCCTCACCTATAACAAAACTGGCCAGTGAACTTTAAGCAAAGAGATTTCAGCATAGACATTTCAGCATAGATGACCCAGTATAGAAACGTCTAAACCTGAAAGGGCCTCAGGTTTTTCAGGTAAAGGATAATTTTCTTCAACAAATTTAAGCAACAGCTCATGAGGCCCCGAAATAAAATCATCGAGTTCAAGACCCTACGGAAGAGATAAGATTCATTATCCCAAAGGACAAAAATAAATCATCAATAACAGAAAAGCAAACGAACATATGAAATGAGATTAAACATTTTTCTTAGTTGTACTCAAAAGAAATATGGATACAAAAAATGCAGGAAAAAGAATCTCACATATTTCGTCACAGCTTCCTCGGTCCGTGCCTCTCCAGTATTCTGAAGGCCAATGACCACACACTTATTTTCCACTAATGCTTTTGTAGCAAGTCTTACAACAGCAAGCACCTTAGCTGACATACTCATGTCTGAAGAAACGCTGCAGTAGCATTGTCAAAAAGAAAAAAATGAAAAGACATAAAATCGTATTTTGAGAAAACCTGAATGCAAAAATTTTAGAAATGATACTTTTTGGAGACACTATATTCAAATGGACAATCACCATATAGAAAATCTTAAACATTTGAACCTGACGGTTCACCCAGTATAAGCGCCATAGCAGACTAGAATTAGGCTTCTCAGTCGAAAGAAATGCACTTGCTGATAGTAATTCCACCCGCAACTCTGCCCAGAACTCTGCAGCTTTTATATACATTTCCTGGCAACATAGGGTTAACAGGTTTTGAACAAAATCCAACAAATGTACTCCATGCGAGTAAAATAACTGATCCCCAAAGATATAAGAGAAGGCATCGACGAGATACGATTTCTGAAACCTACTAACCAAACGTATAACTGAAACAAAACTCTCTGCCCATCCACACTTACAGCTCGTTTGGTACGCAAGAGTTCGCAAGAGAAGAAAAGAAACGGGGAGAGAGCTCAATCTCTCCCTCGTTTGGAAGGGGAAGAAAGCGAGAGAGGGTAAGAGACGCAGGGAGACCAGAACCCCTCCAAAGCCCAGTTCCGTTTCTCGCCAAAAGTGGCGAGATTTCGTGAGAAAGGGGAGCGTGTGGTCCACCTGTTAGACTTGTCCCACATCGCTCCTCTAAGTCACCCAAGCTTGGTTAATAAATTCTAGAGGTTACTCCACCTATTGCCAATTGGTTTTAGGTTGGAACCCTTCAAGAAATCTAACATGGTATCAGAGCTAGGTCTTGGGTGGCCTCACTCGTGTGGGAAAGTCTCTGCCATCTCTGTCGCCCGAGTCAGTCAATCAGCTCCTGGTCTGTCACCTCCACGTGCATCTGGGCTGCACGTGAGGGAGAGTGTTAGACTTGTCCCACATCGCTCCTCTAAGTCACCCAAGCTTGGTTAATAAATTCTAGAGGTTACTCCACCTATAGCCAATTGGTTTTAGGTTGGAACCCTTCAAGAAATCTAACACCACCCCCTTGTCGGATCGTCGTCGGATGAGTGGCTATGCGTCGCCGGAGAAGAGAGAGAGAGAGAGAGAGAGAGTACCAGGTTTGCCGGAGATGAAAGGGAGAGAATTTCAGCTAGTCGGAGAGTCACCGGAACTCTACCAGTCGCCTGTGAGAATTTGATTTCTCACTATTATTTCGGTGGGAGGGTGAGAAATCACACCCCTTTCTTTTCTTTTCTCACTAATAAGGGAGAACACACCCCTTTCTTTTCTTTTCTCACCTCTCCATCCAAAGGGGCTGTAAGAGATCTAGATTGAGCTCAATTGCATGAAGCAAGAGCAAGGAAACTAGAGGATATAGAAAATTTTATTAATTTAAGATTGAGAGCATCTATGGGAGCCCATGTGTATAAATAATTATATATATCTGCGGGCAAAAATATAAGTCTTTTATTATTTTCTTGTTAGTTCTTCTGTAAATGTTAATGCTTAAACAAATATAAGTAATTAAAGTCAACTTTAATTTTTCCAAAACTTAAGTAACTACTATATTTATAGCAACTACTTGAACAAAATTTGAATTAATGTTCTCTAGTATCTTATCGTTGCCACATACTTTCTCTTGCTTGATAGCTCCTTAATTGTTTGTTTTGGAATTCATGTGTGAGAGATTCTATCCTAGTTGGGAATGCAATTCACTCTATGGGAAGAAAGTTACTTCGAGATTGTGACTTGGGAGCACATGAGCGAGGTTCCAAGCTTATTTGCCATCCCGACAAGAGGATACTAAACTAAGATGCTGAGCAAACATGGAATATTTTCAGATAAATGAGCTCTCATGCAAATCAATTACTCTATCCTGAGAAGAATTGCTAAATCCTAAGCTTGCTCTAGTTTTTTCCTGAGCATACTTGCTCGTAATTATAGCATGCACAAAGAATAACGCACAATAAGGAGTCTTCACAAACATTTACCTAGATAATAGACCGAGCAAACCCTTATGCTTTAAAAGAAGATTATATCCTCACCAATCAAACGTTCTTTAAACCTTCGTCACCACACTCGCAGAAAAATCCATTTCAACTTACCAATCTTGTTGTTCACGTCCAACAGAACTCCATAATAAGACAACTAACAACTGAAAATAAGGAGTTTCCCTCATCCAATACTTCAACATCATTCCCCAGATCAGAGACCAAAAATATTTCCTCCATGGGATTGCCCACCAATAGGAACCCCAAATACTTAATTGGTAAAGACTCAAGGGGACAACCAATAATGTCCCTTGGAAAAGTTTTCCCAAACTGTTTCCCAAAAAATGCAAATATCCTATGGGTTTACAAACCATGGAACACCTCTTGAACATTTTCCTTAGGGGAAATTTAACTTGACTTAATGCTTCTAGAGTGTAACTTAGCTCCAATGGTTTTCCTTGCAATTTACAGAGCAATCTGCCTGCATACCACAAATTAGGGCATGCGGTGTACCACCTTCCCTCAGCGAAAGTCAATACTGTAAGAATAGTTAAAGTAGCACCTTAGAAGAAGGGTTGAACTCCTGACTTCCTTTCTCCTAGCACCTAAGTGCACTCCTAATCCCTTTTGGCCAAATGCCTCTTGGCAACAATGTCAACTCTTAGTCAAATAAATCTTCAACTTTGTGATCATCTCAACCATTCTCAAATTAAAAACCAGATTAACCATGTTATTCTCCTTACCAAAAACAAAAAGAGGATAGCCAAAAGAGAAAAGGATCGGTATCATCTTCCAACAGCAAGTGGGATACTGTATAATTGTATAGCTGTACGCATTTACCTACACACTCATGTGTGTGTGGAGATATATCAAATAGCAAGTGGGATACTGTATAGTTCTATGCTATGAAGCACGGATACGGATACGGGATATGGATACGACACGATACGGATACGGATACGGTGATACGTCAAAACCTAAAAAAATAGGATACGGATACTTCGGGGATACGGCTGTATAAATTATACATTTTTATAATTATTAGTCTCCTAGGCATAAAAGTGAAGTCATAAGAAATAAAAGAGTAGTTGAATTGCTAATACCAAGCATGAATTACATGTCAATCTCAAAAGAGTAGGAACTTATCATCCAAAAGATTAGAATTTTGTAAAAAAGAAAAAAAAACACAGATTAGTAGGCAATAGACTAATCGGTATGCATATAATATACTTCATATATAAACACATATATCTATGTACCAGTGTATGTATTAGATATAATTTATTATATAATGTAAACAATAGAAACCCACACCAGTAAAACAGAGAGAACCTTGTGATCAAAGGTTCAAGCGATCTAGGGTTGGAAAATATCGACCGGTTCATGGAATGATCTATCGATGTGCATAATTTCCCAAGTTTTATATTTTTAATGATGCTATTATTACAATTTTTCCCTTTTAATTTGTACTTGATTCTTTAAAAAATTTCATTTTAACCCCCGCCGTATCCTAAACGTATCCTGTCGTATCCCCCACGTATCCCTCGCGTATCCGAAACGTATTCGAAATAAAAAATATTTAATTTAAATGCAGGATACTTATTTGTCGTATCCGATACGTATCGGGCGTATCGGGCGCGTATCCGTATCCCTCACGTATCCGATACTCATACGTGACTAGTTTCGGAGTATCCATGCTTCATAGGTTGTATGCACATAACAACACTCTCCTATGTGTAGGTATATGTGGATATATATATAACCCCAGTCTCCGGCGACCCAACCTCCGTCGAGCCCCTTATCCAGCGACCCCATCTTCGTCGATCCCCACCTCCGGCGACCCGTTCCATTCACACGCACCCTACGAACCACCACATGGATTTTCTTGTTTTATAGTTGAAAATCTAAAAAAATTGCACAAAATATATACAAATTCTACTTGTAAGAAAGAAGCTATAAATTGCCAGGCAAACAAAATTGCGCGAAATCTAACAAAAGCAATGGAATAAAAATTTAGTAGTTCAAGTTTAATATTATACCGCCTATCCCTAAACAAGGCTTCAACTATAATTCAAGAAAATCCATGAGATACAATCAAAAGGGAACGGGTATCAAGGGTGCGTGTGAAGGGAATTACAGTGTACACAACTTTCGGGTTTATTTTTGAACTAGATAGTATGCGTTTAGACTAATGATTGAGGTTCAAATGCGTTTAGGATGAAGTTGCAGAAAGGAATGGGTCCCCGAAGATGGGGCTCGACGGAGACGGGGTAAGGGGTAAGGGGCTCGACGGAAGTCGGGTTGCCGGATGTGGGGTGCCATAGTTAGGAAAGGGAGAGGAAAAGATTAGGTGAGAAGGGAAGAGAGGAGAGAGAGGATACACTTTTATGATCTAATCTCAGCCCTCCATTTCAAGGGTTGAGATGGAGTGTCAAAACTAATAACGCAGTGGTAGAGGGACTTATAATGCAATAAGGACATCTATAGTTCCCATACAAGCGCAAGGACATTGGGCTCCTTTTTTCCAAAAATATCCTATGAAAGTGCCTAAACCACTAAAACCCTATAATAAGAAAGTGCTAAAACCCTATGAAAGTGCTTAAACCCTAGGGTACCCTATCCTTTAATAGAAAAGTGCACCCTAAAACCTTATGAAAGTGTCTAAACCCTAGGGTACCCTATCCTATAATAGAAAAGTGTACCCTTAAACCTTATGAAAGTGCCTAAACCCTAGGGTACGCTATGAAACTACACCCCAAAAATAAATTTTCATTGCAAAGGATACAGTCTCCATTCATAATTTTTTACTTTTTCGATTCCTCTCGTCAAGACAAACCAGTAAGTCACAAAAATTTGACACAAAACTAACAAATGCAAAAATAATAATAATAATAATAATTTGAGTAAAGACAAAAAATAAGTTTTTTAATCCAAATCTAGCCTAGTAGAGCTTCAGTCAAACATAGTGTTCAGCCATATTGCAACTTTCACCCTTACATGACAATGACAAGCCACTTTAGTGAAGCCACGTGCTATTATGTTAGAGAGAGAGAGAGAGGTCTAGGCCCGGTACTTGTATTTGTATAGTATAGTAGTATAGAGAGACGAGACAAAGACACAGAGCGGGAGGGGCGCACAAGAGAGACAATGGTACATGCATGGGATATTTTTGTCCGTTAAGGACCTAAGGCTATAGTACTTTTAAAACCATGGATCCGAAACATGATAAAGAAGTAATCCGGATAAATGGCCTAATAGGCCACCACTTTTGGACTCTAGCCCAATTTCCTGTTTTTTTTTTTTAAGTTTTGCAAAAAAAAAAAAAAAATTTCCAGGTATAATTCTAGATTTCTTGTTAATCACTCTCATATATTTTGTACATCATTTCATTCTCAACTTTTCATTTCAAAATTAGAACAATCTTATTACATTGGCGACATGAAATGTTTAAGGAAAAGCATAGCCACTAGTTATGATTTGAAACTCTCCAATACATGTCCAAAATTTTATAAGTGGCTAAACCATGGGCTATAAACATTATACTTTAGCAATTGTTTACAATTTTTACGATAGTCTTGTTTCTTTTTCTCTGTCAATAGAACCCACAACGCAATTCAAATTTGGAGATTTTGGAATAAAATTTCAAGAAAAGATACTTTCTAATAACAATTGCATTTTAGTTCCTGTATTAAATTGTTCTTAGACTTGATCCGCTTAAACAATTCAAGCAATTGGTTCGTGTTGTGACTTTCTTAATAAATATGTTGGTTGTTTTTTTTTTTAGAGATTTTTTTTATTATTCTAGCAATATTGCTTATCACAATTTTTTTACTGAAGTGTATTAAAAGGTGCCCCCACTAGTCACGTTTTCTGGCAACGCCACTGTGATAAAGGCTGCTCTTTCCTTGTAGCTCTTTCCTTGTAGCTAGGTTCTCATTAGCGTGATACTAAAGTGGGGAGTCATTTTTTTCTTGCAACATAGTGGAGCAGACGAAGTGCGTCACACCATCACTTTGGCCTCTAATGGTTCTTCAACGACTTCGAACTCCACCCCTTTATAGCTAAGCGTATGACATACGTACAGTCCCCTGGAAAGCTAACAGTGACAGTTTGATTGATAGTACTTAAACGAAATCAGTGCATATGAATAGTATACCCCCAGACCTTGCTTTCATGTCCATGGCCACAAGTTCTAGTGCTCCAATGCCTCCTTTTTCAAAAGCAACTGCAATAGAAAAATATCAATTTCTATATCATTCTACACAAAACAAGTGCAGTACAAAATGGTCATATGACAACACACATAAACATTGGAGAACAACAATTTTTAGAAAATGCAATAACCAAAGTAGAATTTCTACTTGATACCACAAAGAATATATCAAGTGAGTATTTAAACCATGCACTGCAACTAATGACAATTAGAAAAGGGACATCAAGATTCACAAACCAAGCAGATACACGATTGTTTTTTATGAAAAAAGAAAGATTCACAAACCACCAGATCTTTATTAGGTAGTGTCACATTTCAAACTGCGACCAAATTTTCTCTTCTCCGTGTAGCTTGTATTGCATCATGTAGATGTCATTTAAGTGATTTATATCTGCCTGCAGTGTAATGAGTCTTCCCACAGTTTGACAGGTCCTTCCGTAGGGATTCTAGAGGAGCAAAAGTGGAAATGAAGTGTTTTAGCTAAACATGTGAGAAGATTAAAGGAAAAAATCAATCAAGTTAACTATTGGTTTTTTCCCATTACTGATCAGGAAGACCCGTATAATAGCTCCAATTATGCTATCATTCATCATCTTGAATGCAACATTTAATTTGTTCCAAGAAAATTGAAAATTAGGGACCAGAATTGTTACAAAAGAAGAGAACATCTCCATCAAGAATTCAGAACCAAAAAATACCAGTAATAGACAGGAGACAGTGTGTATGATAAAAAATAAAAAAAGACAGGAGACAGTGTACTTCATAGTACCAGCTAACAAGAATCAGACCTAAAAATTCATGGAAATTAGAGAAACACGTTCCAACTCCCCAAAGACCAAGCTGAACCATATAACCCAAATTGCAGGGTTCTGATGCATCAATTGCTGAGCAATAAATAACACGAGCTTGGGGAAGTCGAGCCTGTTATGCAAAATATTGGAAAAAACAATTAGGTAGTGGGTAGTAAACTGTGCAAAGCTAATGCGGAAATTGTAGAATTGGTTCACTGAAACAATATGAACAGAGCATTTGGCAATAAACCAAGTTGGTAATAGAAGCATGAGCAAGCATGCACATTCCTACATATCTGTGGATGCACATAAACACTTGCAAGTGAGTTTCACAAAATCAGAAAACGTGGAAGCATGGGACATGAGAACTACGATAGCAACTCAGAGCATGAATGTGCATGTGTCTGACAGACCAAATAATGAACCAAGAAGCACAAAAATTACAAGGAATGACATAGCATCCTCCACAATACATTAGAAATAAGGTGTCCCAGTACGAAGAAATATAAAAGCCAAAACACGTCAACAACAAAAATCCGAAAAAACAAGTCAACCTTCATTGTCCAAAAAAAGTCACAAAACTATATGTTAGCAACCCTTATTTCGGTCAAAGTGTTTCTGGGAGAACACATTGTGGCATTAAGCAACTGTTGACCAAATTCAGGATACCAACAGAAAGCAACCGTTCGCAGTCATACACAGGTGCCAAGTGTAAATACAGAATCTAGGTGCTAAGTATGCAACCCAAAAATCAAGAGCTGTAACACTGTCTCAATACAAACAAACAGATAAGTATACATCCGTAAACGAGTTTCTGTACATATGTATTCTGTAGTTCTACATGTACATAAACTTAATATTCTCCCTTAGCATTGCTTGCTGTTAATGTTCTCATCATTTATACACTTCGAATTCATAAAATTGGTGAAATGGGTGGGGCCTCAAAGTTTTGTAAGTGGAGTTAAAAGTGCAAAAACCCTTGAAGTTCTATGAGGAACTATATATGACATCAAGAAACGGAGATAGAAGCAGGAAGGAGGGGGGGGGGGGGGGGAGTAGGAAGGATCCTTTAAAAATCAGTATGACTTACAAGGAGTGGCCAAGCTATTAGACGCAATATTAAAATGATTCAAACTTTCAATTTTTACTGCTTCCTTGGATTTACTTATTCCTGCATCTCTTTCAAACTCCATCATTCATTCATTACACAGAAAGAGTTGAAGCAAAACTTCAATTAACAATCACAAACAAGTAACTTTTTAGTTTTTACACAGAAACAACTAGAAGCTATTGGCCACTCCAATTCTTTGAATTCCCAAAACCCTTAAAAGCTCAGAGATGTCAAAATTCCCGGAAAAAAAAAAAAGGATCGGTGATAATACTACACAAATCAGGCAAGTTAAGGGTATGGTAGTTGATAAGCCCTAGAAAGTATACAATGGGGCTTACTCTCTTATTTTGTCACACATACACGCACAGCATGGTTGATTTGAATGATATTGCGCAGAAGGTGTGTTTTTGGCGTTTTCAAGTAAATTGTGTGAATAAGGCGTGTTTGGACGCTATGAATAGTCCCAAGAGTGTCCAAGACCCCGAGGCCACATGGTACCCCATGGTCGAGCTCAACAAGACATTGGAAGAAGCCTCGGAGAGTACACGGGACGGCAAAAGGTGAATTGAAGAAGAAGCAAGAATCCAGATGAGTACCGGTACTGGCCAAAATCTCAATACCGGTACCCTTTGTCCAGTGGCCAACATCCTTTTCAAGCCGAGATCAGTTCCAGTACTCCCAAAATGCCAGTACCAGTACCAAAAGCTGGAAAATTCCGATATTTTTGTGCCCATCCAAACAACAACTTAGGAGCATTTAGGACTTTTGTAGCACCATTGTAAGGCGGTATTTATACCTTAAAACCTCATTTTAGCAAGGATCTATCTTTTAGCACTCTCTCTCTCTCTCTCTACCTCCCTCTTCTCTCCTCTTTTCTAGTTCTCATTGTCTCTTCAAAAGAGCAAGGAATCCTAGGGTTTTGGAGCTTTAGCCTTCATTAAAGTTGTAAGTACTAATCTTATAAAGTTGTAAGTGCTAATCTTATTAATCAAGATCTTGCTTTTATTTAAGTTTTCGTCCATGTTTCGATTTCTCTTTCCATTTTGCCTTGTGTTTACACCCACCATGGGTGAGTAGTGATCAAGGCTTGTGAATGGATGAAAACCCTAATTTTTGGTCTAAACCGAGAGATGTTAACTTCTTTGATTGTGTGAAGACAAGTTCTTGCCACACACAATGCTTGGAACCCTGGCTCTCTTTGTGTTCGATAAAATGCCTGAATGAGTTTTCTTCCATTGACAAACCCTTCTTATGAGTTAAACTTGGTTTTAATAGCTTAATCCTCTAAGTGAGAGCAAACGGCTTTGACTCTCACTTGAGTTATAAATGAGAAGTGTTAAATGGCCCGAGTCAACGTTAGATTAATCCCCTAGATCTTGCCGCTTTTAATCTTTAGTGCAAACTACATTTGTAAGTAATTTAGGAGGTAGAAAGAGAGAATTTCACCCACAGTTCAAACCCAAAGGTTGGCAGTCCTAACGCTAAAACCCTATGTGAAACGAACCTCCGGGCCTAGCTACACCGAGCTACCTGTGGATTCGATCCCGGACTTTTGGGTATTATGCAGCAACTGACCTAGCCCTACACTTGGGGCAACCACTTCTACAACACACTTTAGGCTAGCAAGCAATAATCTTACAAGACCAAAACAAATACTTACTAGCTATAGAGCACTAATATGACATGAGACACGACAACGACGCAAAGTTTCAAAAAATAGAGAACACGGCACGTGGGGGACACTTATTAAGAAATATGAATTATTAAATTATTTGAATTAAAAAGGCTCTAATTTTACAACATGTACCTCAATAATATTTTCTCATCATATCAACAGAAGTATTCGAATCAGAAGCAATTCATCTCTATCTGTCTTTATTACTAATATGCAATCACACATCTCAAAAAAGAAGACTACTCTTCAACAAGAGTCTACAACTTCATTTAACACCCCCGACGTGTATTGCCAGTGTCGTCAGACACTGCGAGTGTCCTCAAAGAGAAGAACTCACTCTTCTTTGTGGAATTATGGGTTTTAGCCATTAAGGGTAAAGTGGGTGAGTTGATTCCTAGGGTTTGAGATGGATTTTTGGGTTCAAAGGAAAGGGGGTGTGAGTACGGGTTAAAAAGGGTAGGATCCGTAGAGAAATGGGTTAGGTTTTGATTTAGGGTGAGGATGAGGGTTTTAAGTTCTAGGGTTTTGGTTATGGAGGGTGAGAGGTTGGGAATTAAAGGGGAAGAGGGAAAAATCGCAGATGTGGGGAAAGAACTGTCAGACCTCTGTTTCATGTATATACAGAGCTATTGCACAAGCGGTCAACAGGTTCGGTTATCCTAGGTTGGCAGTCCTAACGCTAAAACCCTATGTGAAACGAACCTCCGGGCCTAGCTACACCGAGCTACCTGTGGATTCGATCCCGAACTTTTGGGTATTATGCAGCAACTGACCTAGCCCTACGCTTGAGGCAACCACTTCTACAACACACTTTAGGCTAGCAAGCAATAATCTTACAAGACTAAAACAAATACTTAGTGGCTACAGAGCACCAATATGACATAAGACACGACAACGACGCAAAGTTTCAAAAAATAGAGAACACGGCACGTGGGGGACACTTATTAAGAAATATGAATTATTAAATTATTTGAATTAAAAAGGCTCTAATTTTACAACATGTACCTCAATAATATTTTCTCATCATATCAACAGAAGTATTCGAATCAGAAGCAGTTCATCTCTATCTGTCTTTATTACTAATAAGCAATCACACATCTCAAAAAAGAAGACTACTCTTTAACAAGAGTCTACAACTTCATTTAACACCCCCGACGTGTATTGCCAGTGTCGTCAGACACTGCGAGTGTCCTTAAAGAGAAGAACTCACTCTTCTTTGTGGAATTATGGGTTTTAGCCATTGAGGGTAAAGTGGGTGTGTTGATTCCTAGGGTTTGAGATGGATTTTTGGGTTCAGAGGAAAGGGGGTATGAGTACGGGTTAAAAAGGGTAGGATCCATAGAGAAATGAGTTAGGTTTTGATTTAGGGTGAGGATGAGGGTTTTAAGTTCTAGGGTTTTGGTTATGGAGGGTGAGAGGTTGGGAATTAAAGGGGAATAGGGAAAAATCGCAGATGTGGGGAAAGAACTGTCAGACCTCTGTTTCATGTATATACAGAGCTGTTGCACGAGCGGGCAACTGGTTCGGTTATCCTAGGTTTCATCCAGTTAGAAAAAAAAATGTTTCGTTTTGTTTTTGTTTTGTTATATTTTTTTGATGAAAGCAAAACTAAAAAGTATGACTAATATTATAGCCATATGGATACGTAAGCCTATGTCCATTACCATTAACGTTCATTACAAAGTTTAACGTTCAAACCAAATGAAACTACGTACGAAATTAATAGTCAATTACAAAGTTCAACGTTCAAACCAAATGAAAAGAAGCAGCAGCTCGAAGATGAAGAGGAACAGCAGCAGTAGCTTGATTGGTGTGTTTACTCTATTAGGGTAAGTATAAAACTATACTAAAATTACACTAACGACCCGTCAAATTTAACATATTATGTATTTTACCCCATTTTTCAGTTTTTTTTCGATTTTCTCCCCACTTCCGAGTAATCTCGTTTTACCAAGTAATCAGTGCTCGCCGAGTAATGCCGAGTAATCGGCTGGCCAAGTAATTCCCACCGAGTAGCCCTAACTCTCCTCGGCTAGGCACCGAGTACTCGCCGAGTATTTCCGAGTTTTAGAACACTGAAAAAAAGTAAGCTAAGCTAAATATACTTATTGAGACAAAAGGTAAATAAATAGGAAGGACCGAAGGAGTCACTGACTCCTTCCCTTTACAGTTGTTGGAGCCCTTTGATTTGCTCCTGTTGCCACTGGATATGCCAGTTTTCTTTGAGCCTCTACACACCACTTTAACATCTGGAATTGAGGGGCCAGAAATGGGTGTATCACACCCATGAACTGCTTCCTCTACCAATTCAGAGCTGCTAGGGCTATTGGGGGTATCTGGTTCGGACTTGGTGTGATTGGATATCTTCAATTGAACTATTTTGAAAGTTATTTTGATCTAAATGGAAAACAAAAAGACATGGGACAGAGCAATTAGAATTGCGTGTACCAAGCCATAAAGTACAAAAGCCTGGTTAAGTAGTCAAACTTAGGAAACAATCCAAAAATACCCTCAAGCAGCCAGAAAACAAAATAATGGAGACGGTCAAAATAGTAAACTCACACGGGACGAAAGATACTGTTCTTTGCATCTTCATGCTTTATATTAGGGAAGGAAGTGGGCCAAAACTGTATATCTTGCTGCCAATTTGAGTGCCAATGGAAGAAATTCTAATGGAATCCAAAGAGAGAGGGAGACTTGAAAGTGTGAAAGTGGGGGCGGGGGGAGGAATTGCGAGAATGGCATTTTTTTAACTATTTTTACAAGATAAAGAATTAGTTATCCCACTTCACCCCAAGCAGTTATTGCAAATTATGAATATTTAGTTTGAGTAAAACATTGAATCAGTTCAAAAAACAAAAAATATATATAAGTGATAGTAAAAGGGCAGTCTATGTATGATTAAAAAAAAAAACCTGATATGGCTTGGAAAATGGGCAAACACCAGCTTGTGCTCGCCCTTCATATTAGCATAGTTTTCCATTAGTCGCAACTCAAATGAATACAAAGCTGACATACATACGCATAAGTCTGATTCTACACACAGGTTGCTAAAAACTGTGAACATAAATAATGTCAAAAAATAACCTGATATCATAAAATAAAATAAGAGAATAATTCAAGTCATTTGTAACTATTCCTTAACAAAAAAGCATAAACAAATAAAAACCGTTGCTCAAACTTCTCGGGAACCTAAAAACAAAAAAAAATACCACAATGTATCGTTTTGAAATGAAATCCCACATCGAGTTATTAACTGTTGGAATACCTCAAGTGCATCTGGTCCTACCCCTCATGCCAGTGTTCTAAATGGCGCTCCGCGTGAGTCGGGCGGCGGGTGCCGCCTAGGCGCCACTGAGCAATTTGGCGTTTCTTTTCAAAATATTTTTTTTTAATATTTTTAAGGCAATTAAGCTCCACCAAGCCCAGCCAAGACGCCACCAAACTCCCCCAAATCTCTCTTAGCTGTCTAGCCGCCAAGCTTCGCCAAATCTCCAAATTCGCCGAACGATCCGCAGAGGGTGAAATCATGGCGCCGAGTGCCTAGACGGTCGCCTTTTAGAACACTGCCTCCTGCCAACATAAACTTGACCAAAACTTCCTTACTCAACTTCCCTTCTATTTTATATCCCGAAGAGTTATTCTCTTGTACTTGCACTACTATTATATTATTTTATTTGCATGGTACATGTACCATATCTATAATAGCATAATTGTATTCCAAATACTAACACTAATATCACTACACTTCCTCCCACTTCTGGAGGTGAAATCATATGGTAAAAGTGATTGCACTCTTCCCCCCCTCCATTACCCTCTAAACCCCCATCTTCCCCTCCTAAACTGCAATCCAAATGAAAAAATAACTTCTAAACCTCCCACTCATCCTTGAAATCCATCAATATAATTAAAAAGAGACCAAGACTGTACAATGCACGTACACAGGACCAATCTCTCCATGACAGGATGGAAGGGGTATGGCCATATGCTAATGAGTGGTTCTTTTATGATTGCATAGTTCACTCTTCTGTCCAATCTTGCTACTTTAAAACCATTGATAGATAAAAACCATTGCTAGCCTAAATATTTAACTTACACATACAAGAATGAGTTACCGTTAGGAGGTGCCAATAGCCCAAAAATGCTCTCCAAAAGAAATCCAATAAGAAATTCAAAGTCTTCAACACAACAAGAAACTTAACCATTAGAGTGGAAGGAACATCGTTTGGTCTATCCCCATCCCTGCAACAGTAGAATAAGACAGTTGAACAGCCACAATCAAAGTAAAGAAATATTATCAAACAAAAGAACAAAGCAAAGGACATGGAACTTGCCAACAATCAACGTAGATAAGCCTCCCGAAGCTCAAGGCCCACACTTGCAGCACCGTTTCTCAGTACTTTTTTCATTTCCTCCAACTAGTGTAACGCTCGTGTTTTGCACGCTCATTGGTTTAATCGGCAAAAAGTAGTTAATTTATGTATGTTTTTGGTGGTTGTAGTGATGATAGTAGAGAAATAAACCTCGTCATATTTACCACCAAAAAATGGCTATCTCGAATGTAAAAAGAGAAGTATGTTGCATGTTGATTTAAAAATCAAGGTGAAAGTACATAAACACCCCCACAACTATCACTCTTTCTTGTAAACACCCCCTCACATTTAAAAGCGCCCATAGAGACCCCCTCAACTACTGGAAATGAAAAAAATGCTGACTCCATTAACGGAATGGAGGAAATGACCAAGATACCCTTTTATATTATACCCAACGAAATATTTTTTTAAAAATCTTGAAATTATTTACTCCACCCTCCTGGAGAGAGAGAGGGGAGAAGGAGGAGGAGGGTGATCGGCGACCACCACCGCCACCGGCAAAACTTGCTCAGATCGGCAGTCAACTTGGCCCATATCTCGGGCCCAGAGAATATGTCCCCAAATGGCGACGACAAAGGCGACGGTCTTGACTTAAGGGCGGCAGATCAAGCGTCTTTGAGGCGGACTGTAAGGCCTCGTTGGTGGGGTCGAGGTCGAGGCCATTACTGTAGGCGGAAATGGCGTCATCGTAGCTACGGAGGCCTATGTGGGCTACGCCGACGCGGGAGTAGCCCTTGGGCCAGTCGGGCTTGAGCTCGAAGGTCTTCTGGGCTTCGGCGTACTGGTTGAGGGAGGCGTGGGCGGCGGATCGGTTGGAGTAGAGGACGTGGTTGTCTGGGGAGAGGGCGATGGCATCCATGAAGTGGCGAACGGCGTCGGCATAGTTGCCGGCAGAGAAGGTGGCGTTGCCTTTGGCCTTGGCTTCGTCGGCCATGTGGGGGTGTCGATTGGAGGAGTGTTCTATTCTAGGGGATTGTCAAAGGGCTTTTTTGTCCAAAAATTGCCCAATTTGCTTACATGTGACCTCCAGCAAACAATTCTGAGACGGAAGGGTGTTACTTGGGTAACGGGAATACGTGAGGGGGTCTCCATGGACACTTTTAAATGTGAGGGGGTGTTTACGAGAAAGAGTGATAGTTGAGGGGGTGTTTACGTACTTTCACCGAAAAATCAATGTCAATAACAGCAACCACATATTATTCATTAAAATCAGTGTTCTAAAAGAAGGATTTAATCGCCGATTAATCGCCGATTAATAGGAAATTTGGCCTAACCGATTAAATTAATGCCTCGAAGGTTGAATTAGTAGGTCAGGAGGTTAATCGGAGTTAGTCGGCGATTAACCGGCGATTAGTCAGTCGGCGTCTAGCGGCGATAAGTCGATTAATCGGTTAATGGGCGATTAGTCGGCTATCGGCGATTAATAAGGGTAAAATCTATAATTTTGGAAAATCAAGGGGTGTAACTATTATATACTCATACCAGTTTAAGGGTTTTGAATCACAGTATTTAGGGCTTGTTCAACACCCAGTCATCGATTGATCGATCTCGGAGTCACCTGTCATATCTCTGTGTAAAACACGAGATTTCCGAGCCGCCTATCGCCTCTCTCTCTCAAATTCGAGATCTCCTCTCACTCCACGTCTCCACCGACCTCGAACATTAGTTTTTTTTTTTTAAAAGCCCATACCCATATTGACACGTTAGTGATTCTGGAAACAAAGTGTAGTAATATTTTTTATTAAATCTTAACACGAAGTGTAGTATTGTTTGGTGTGTATAAATAAAGTTATTATAATTGGTAAGTGACTAATAAATGAACGGCCCATACCTAGTACCAGTTGGTGTTATAATCATGTTAACAGTTTTCTGTAAATGAGAGATTTCTATGTCATATTTGAAAAACAATTGATGTTGTTGGATTGATAGATGAATGTTCAATTTTTTATGAGAGTTGTCATTGGGGAGTATTTATATATAAATAAATAAAAACCCGACTAATTGCTACAAGCCGATTAATCGGCGATTAATAGGTCTCGAAGCTCGAAGGTGGTCGACCGAGCGACGAACGCCGAGCGATTTTTAGAACATTGATTAAAATGAGATCAAACGTCACTGATATTGACATTAACCACATAGAGGTTTACAGTACCTATAGGATATATCCAAGAAGTTTTTGACAACGAAGTAATTCAAGACATTACCCACCTAAATGTAATCCATGCATCAACTACTTTTAATTGACTGTCTTCTATAGTTAAGTACAAGACATCCTCTACCAAGATCCCAGTAGATGAAGTACCATTAAAAAGATATTGAACTTGATAAGCAAAAGTATTACTTTCTAACAAGCATAGTCTTTTTTGTCCACAGAAGGTACTACTTTCGTGCTTTAAATGTTCAGGTCAATTTCCTGTTTCAAACAAAAAGGATACAGACATAATCCTAGATATCAACAACAATATGTATTCAAATAGAATCCTTTCAACAAGAGGGCATAAACATGAAAATATATGTTTCACATGTATTTTCCCAAATAACAGCCATCATTAAGGCATGTAAATGACAAAATGTGATTCTAGCTCATCAATGAATAAAAATATGTTTCTACCTGCAATGCTTTTGACTTTAACTGTTGTCACTTTGTCGTTCTCACAAGTTCATAAAAGTAGAAAGCCTCCATATCATATCTACAAAATAAGAAAAAAGAGAGCAAATGAAGAACATTATGGCTTCGATGGAAGCGTCCAAAAATAAGAGATAAGTCATTGTTACAATTTTTTCAATGTTTCCTATAAGCTAGTGTGCTGCTGTTACTTATTTCTATTATCTCTGAAAGATCAAGTATGTTTTTATGGCTCAGATAAACAAAAACAGCATGTCATTATGGACAAGACTTGCTGCATATAGGCTTCAGTTACACTCCATTGGCCTTTAAAAACTCAAGCTGACTTAGTTCAGAGTTACTCATTTGCGACTTCAAACTTACTCAGAAGGGCAAAGTATGGATTACCTCCTTGTGGTTTGGCGCTTTTGCACAACACCTCCCAGACATTTAGAAATAACCAATTCCCCTCCTTGTGGTTTTGGACTAAGTGTCAAGCTAACACCGTTAACAAAAATTGCTAAAATGACTGTAATACCCTTTATCTTTTTTAGAGAAAATAGGTAATAGGAGCAGATCAAACCAAGATCTGAATATGGCGTACATATATACTAGTACTAGTAGCAGTACAACCCCTTGCTCAACAAAACATTATTTAGACAAAAACACAAAAAGAAATATGACAACGAAAGAATAAAATGAAGCCAAATCATATTAAAATATGTCAAAATGGGAGTAGTGCGATCACTGGTATAGTCAACTAGTAGCAATACAGCCCCTTGCTCTTCCCATTTTTTTCAGCGTTTGTTTCATCTCGCCAATACTCACCGGAAATCACCGGAACCGGTTGGTAACCACCGGTAAATGCCGAGAACAGTACCATCGTCCTCCCTCAATCATTTTGATTGAAACCGCCACTGCCACCATCACCGGCGTCCGCTGTCGTAGGTGGTGGTGAGCATTTTCTAGGTTAGGGTAAAATGGTAAATGAATATGAGTTTGACTTTGTTTAAGGAAGAAGATGAAGGAAAGGACACAATAGTCCTTTTACAGTCGATTTTGGATTTCTCAGTGGGGCTGTGGTGGATGGTGGTTGGGTGGTGAATTTACTGTTCATAGTGATTTGGGAAAGAAGATGAATTACAGTTGATTTTATCTTTTTACTTTTGGGAAAAAAATACAAAATTTTAAGCCATAAATGCAGTAGGAGCACGTGAGGCACACGAACCGTTAATTTGGACGGAATATTTAACCATTGCACTTACTCCAAAAGCATAAGGAGGTGATTTGGCTATTAATAAAACACAAGGAGGTCGTCTGCCAAATGACCAAACCACACTAGAGTCATAGGGTATTTCACAGGTCTTTTCCCTAACGGCAAAAGTCACCACAATATTTCACGGGTCTTTTCCTTAGACTTTCACAAATATAAACATAATCAATGGTCCCAACACATAAGACCAACGGCAAACTGGAGTCACCTACACCAGGATTATTCCCCGTGTCATTGCATAGTCACAATAATATTATAGAGTCAACGAATTGACGACAATAAAAGTAAGGGCAATCGATCAATCACAAATATTCTCAATTAACCTTGTATGCCAAAAGGGTACATCAATTGTCAATAATTATGAGAGCAATGAATAAGATTAATTTCATCGGATCACAACGAACAATGAATTGTCAATGATAGATAGGCTCAAGAGGATTCCAAAGAAAGCGATCACAAGCTTAACCACTCACTAGATAGATCATGAAATGTAATGCTCAAGTACTCTACTAGTCTGAACAAAAACAATGCATGTACAGAAATCAATTTAATGAAAATGACTACTCTAGTTACCACTGAAACTAATAACAATATAATTACTACTAATATTGACTCTCCATAACTAAACTCCAAGAACAGCCCTAAGGATTAATTTCACAATTCTCTCATCTCGACACACACACACACACACCAAAACGCCTTGCCACATGCTAACTTTGGTAGCCCACTGATAACAAATCAAAACCCAAACTACATATATAATATAGCTAAGAAATACATATCCCGCACAAAGAAGAGAAAAAGACAAGGAGAAGATTATTACCGAGGGACTTCTCGATAGCCCACTGTACCGAAATCCACCTCTGCACTCTCTCTCTCTGCCGCACACACTCTCTCTAATGTGATGTATTAAAAAAACAAACCCTACCACATGCCTTCCCTATATAACTGACCACATACAAACCCAACTTTCTAGTCTAATTACACGTTCAGCCTGAAATTTCTCTTCCACATTTAATGATCACTCATCAGGGAAAAATCCCTAATTATAACCCAACTTAGAATTTCAATATAAGTTATTCGAGTTTAGATAAATTTTCAAAATACATTAAGTAAATAACAGCCGACATTTTTTTTTATTAGAACGAAGTTTGAAAAAAAGAAAAATGAAGGATTTTAATTATTTGGGTCAAAAATATTATATGTTCCTTTTACTGAAACAGTGGGATGTCACATCATTCCCCCCTTAAAAAGAATTTCGTCCTCGAAATATAAAAAAAAAGTAGTTGAACCACAAATTAACACAACACACTAATAAATTTACTTTGCCCTACTCAGAAAGATAGATATCTAAAGATTGAACTGAGCTTCTTCCCAAAACCAGGTACTGAACCAGATTGAACGGCTTCCTCCAATGCCTACCAACACTATTCGGAACAAAGAAATAAGAAATGCATAACGATTGATTTCTCACTTATTACAGAAAGCAACCCAAACAGCAGATAGATGCATAAATACCTCATCAGAGGTCAAGCGTCTTAGCTTATCACTGGCAATCTCTTCACAACAGACAGTGACAACCATGACCTAACTATCCAAAAGTGAGAAATTAATAATACAAGTCAATAGCAAGAACTGTCTTGTGCAAACCAATGCTATCTATCAATCAAACTGCAAGATTAATGCGTAACCTTGTGAGCAGGAAGGTCTAGGCACCTATTTTCTTTTATAACTTTCCATATCTGCTGAGCACTGAAAGAAAATCCTGAGCTAGGAACAACACCTCTTCTATCCCCTGCAAGCCCTCCTGGAGCAATAGAATCGAAAAAATACTACCTCAGTTGAGCAACCTGTATAAGAGGACACAAAAGGTTGCAAGCCTATGAATACCCCATAAAATCAGAAGTAACAACCACAGTACTACACGTGACACCCTCCACTTCATAATTGGATATCCATATCTGTATGCATAGGTTGGCTTTAACTTCGACTGGACAGATTTCCTCAGTTTAAACATTCACAAATTTACCCTCTAAAATTTCAACCGGCATAACAAATAGATTCTAAATTGCAGGTTTGGCCTTTCTCCTTCTACCTACGTCAAATTTCTTTGGGAATACAAAGGAATTTTAGGACTTAAATTTACATAAATAATGTGAGAGACTGAGACTGCAAGATGATTCTGCAATCAAAAACCTAAAGGGAGCTGATTTTTTTAGCAAGTGCTAGAATGTTGTGTTTCCAAAGACGGCGTGGTTTTATTGTGGCTGAGTAATTTTCTTTCTAAGGAAAACAAACTCACTGAAAAGGGATCAAAATATGTTGAAATCTGGAGGTTTTCACATCCCAGAGCTGAACAAGGTAGGGGCATTGATTGAAGAATATATGCATTGAGAGCAAATCTAGAGATGATTTATCAACAACCTAGAGAAACATGCTCAATAGTGCTGCTGGATAAATGAAAATCATATGTTATAATAATGGAAACTGCTCTTCCTTCTCTTTGTAGCTAGATAAAGCAATGACCTCCACCTATAGGCAAAAAACATTGAGGTCAGAAGGAAAACTTGCACACCAAACATTGAGGTCAGAAGGAAAACTTGCACACCGAGAGAGAGAGGGAGAAAGAGAGAGAGTAATCTTGCATTGAAAAATTCACTAAGAGGGGTGTGCTTGTGTGAGCCTGGAATATGACCACTCTTCCAATTCCAAAACCATAAACATCCATTATCACCTTCAGAAAAAAAAAAAAAAAGAGAAAACCAGAAAATTAAGAAAGAGTCAATAATTGTTACATCCTCACTGAACTATGAGAAGATAATAACTGAAGGACACAAGAAAACATAGAAACGGGGGTGGAAAAGTTCTGGCTTTGGGTCCGTAGTATCATTATGAGCTTTTGGATAGCATCAGGAATAAAACTTAACTGATTCAAATTTGTCATTAACAGGAAGTGCATAAAACTGGAAAAGTCAAATTCTTATTGAGTGCCATTGCATTGATGATGGTTTTCTGCTGAGAGCTGCATGAGCAAACACCACCAATGTTAGATATTTAGGAATTTAAGCTTACACAACAAGACAAGATAGAAACCAGGATAAAGCAATGACCATTGGAAGCTTTCGAAAGTTCTCACAGAGAGAGAGTAATCGTTTCTCTGAACTTTCAATGGAAATTGAGGTGTGTGCCGGATGAGCTGCATAAGGGGCAATAGAAGTCCTAAGATAAACACAGCCAAGAATGGCAGTTGAAAGGGCACGGAAGTTTGGAAAAGAGGCTTGTTTGATATGGTTCATTCGACTGTCCATTCAAAGGTAAATGAGAACTTTTTAGACAGAAGAATAGGATGTAGGATATCTTTTAACAGTCAAGTTTTCAGAAGTGTCAAACTTGAAAAATTCTAGATTTTGTAGACTCTGCTTTTCATATATAGCTGATATAATTTTTAGTCTCCTTTCTATGCAGAGATAATGAAATAAAGTCGTCATTATTACATATCTAACTCATAGCAAAACCAGTCTTCTAAAATCGAATGAAAAATTCCTATCCAAATTTATTTTTGTCAAGACCACACACCATACATATAGGGCCCTTTGCCTAGCACCTGCGACTATGTTGGAAGCCACACAAAAATACTCAACAACAAAGTTTTGGAAAATAAACCGGGAAAAAAGAATATTTGTATACACTGAATACTGCAATATTTCAGCCTTTTCCTTGCCCAATAAGGCAAAATTATCCCCCATAACTGCCTCTGAATGAAAGTTCCTCGTAAGAGAGACAACACGAAACATAATGGTGCCAAAATAATCATTGCATAACATATCCATCTTACATCTTTAGTGGAAGATGTGTACAAAAGTAATTTTCCAAGAAAAAGATACAACATGTTGTGCATAAATTCTCCTTTCAGAAGGTTGAAATTTTTTATATTGTCAGCTGACGCAAATGCAAAACAGTCCCTGGAAACAAGAGCAACAAATTGAGGTAAAAGGAACAAAACAAATCAAAAAATAAATTGGAGAGCCTCATGAAGAAAACTATTGTATTCATAGGCACATACTCTGTAGGATGTAGAGCCATTGCTCGCACAGATTTTTTATGGTGCGTAAGAGTTTCTATTGTTCTACCTGCCAGACAAACAATCAATCGACATCACTACGAACATAGTGGAAAAGAAACCAAGGAAAAGGAAACAAAATAAAAATAAAAAAATTGATCACCATATATAAGGTCCCAAAACTTTATCATCGGAGCCAGTTATAACTACTTGTGGACCCTGAAAACAAACATGTTACGATAAAGATGGAATTACAAGAAAAGAACTTAGATACAGATTTTTGTGATTTATCTACTACACAACACCACCTTCTTCAACTTTATCAAAAAATAGACCTCAAATCTCTGTTGGAGACCAAGCCATCTCTTTCGAATCATCATTTCCGCTGCAGAAAATATATCTTACTGTAGGTCGAGTAAAAACTGAGCAAACTGTATTCTCATGCCCAGACAGTGCATGAACTTGCTTCTTGCTATGAATATCCCAGACCTGAAAACATGATGTAGCATCCAAGTATAAGAATATTATTTTCACTTTAAACACAAATATATACGAACTTAAAGGAGAAGTAACATTGTGATCTTTATTAACTGTGAAATTGAATCCTTACCCGGTAGATAGAATCCGACCACCTGTGAGTAGAACATCAAAAGTCGGATGAAAAGCCAGGCAATACACTTAGATGACCATGATAAGACATAACCTGAGAAAAACTTGAGTTTAACCATTGTTAATACATGCATTAAAATAGAAGTATGTGCATGTTATATAAAGCTCTAATCCAGGCTTATCACGCCCAACCTTGTTCGGCTCAAAGTCTCAGCATTTAACTTGTTTGTCATTACCAGCAGAGAACATCTATGTGCATTTTTTGTTGACGGCAAGGCCTGCAAAGAAACATCCAATTTAACCATTCACAATACATGATTTATGAAGTTAGTGTCCGCAGTTGTAAATGCCAAAAGAAGTAAGGAACAAACCTCGTACTTGTTCGATGTGTCCAGTTAGTGTGAGGTTTAGCCTTCCGGTCCACATCTCATATCTCGTCACCAAAATAAAGGAATGCATTTCAAAAAAAACCTTAAAGTTGGTCAGGAGGATATCAAACCATTTAGCGAAAGAAGCATGTGGTTTCAATGAACACTTTTTCA
The DNA here is from genome assembly GCF_030253575.1 of Rhododendron vialii. Taxonomy (NCBI): domain Eukaryota; kingdom Viridiplantae; phylum Streptophyta; class Magnoliopsida; order Ericales; family Ericaceae; genus Rhododendron; species Rhododendron vialii. The sequence continues at coordinate 23,533,579 of NC_080562.1, read as the reverse complement.
GGCAGAGGAAGAAACTATCAATCTGCATACTAATCCATTGACCTGAATTACTGAGGTTGATAAAACTCATAATGAATTTTAAAAGTGACATTCATAATAGATAATGTATTGTATCATCAGCACAAAAACTTAGCCTCAACCTGCAGAAAGAAAGTTCAAGAGAGAAGGTACCTTTATCATTCGATCTGCGGCCACTTATCGCCTAACGAAGTTAATAGTTCAGAATGTCAGAATATAGTGAAAGCAAAAAAAAAAAAAAATTATTGAAAGTGAAATTAATAACAAACAGCAGATAAGGCTCAATAAGGAAAGTGGAAAGAAAAAGAAAATAAATATGATAGCATTGATAGGATACAATGACCGGTAATCATAAGATTTAGAATTTGCCACCCCTCCATAGTTTTACAGATAGGGTATGAAAAGAACATAGCTAATGCAAACTTGGTATCAAATCACCGTTGCTATGATGCATGTGAAGAAGATATATTATCCTCATAGGGGCTAGAAAAGCAGAAACATTGAATGCATGATCCTCATATTAGAGGAGCTACAAGTCTACCACCAACCACATCAACTGAAAGGGAAGATGGGGGAGGGGAGGGTTTGCAAACAGTCATGCAAATTAATGGACAGACTGAATTCAGTTATGTCGCAAAGCACATTCCTATTCTACTGATAGTATGGAACACTCCTAGCCTTTCGTTTCCCAGTCAAGAGAAGATCTTTCATTCATTTTTTTTTTCCTTTTTCACAAATACAGTTTTTATGAACTCTTGGACCCTTAAATTTGGAGTATCCAACTTCCACACAATCCATGGGGCTCATTAAACTAAAGAATAAAAAGCTCATTAAATTTGGAGTATCTACTTATATGTGTATGTATACTGTACATTAAAAAGCTCGAATCTTGCAAGAATGGAGCTCAACATAGTCAGGCTGGCAAGCTGTTTAATTGTCTCCGTGTGCGTGTTTAAACTACAATAGTAGTTCTTTACTTTAGCCAAAGGGAGTCCAAGTGTATGAAGGGCGGAGATAACGCATCTTACAAGCACGATTTTCTAGTTTTCCTTACTAACCTTTGGGCCACCCAGCAAGTACCCACTACTGCTAGAAACAAAAAAATGCACTGAAAAACAACAAACACACATAAAAGCCTCACCTCATTAACATCAAATTCAACTAATTTCCTGGAAGAGTACTGGTATTATCAAGTGGACAAGAAAATACAGCCCAACTACTGTTAGAGAAAAAAATGCACCCATACAAAAGCGCAAATAAAAGCCTCGCCCCATTAACATCAAAGACATGTTTCCACTAAACTAAATGGACAAAAGTCCATGTTTTCACAGATTTCTGGACAGGAAATTCTCCTCGCATACCTCAACTAAAATACCATTTAGCAGAAACTCACCCTCATATCCCAGAAAAGTACTCGTTCTATCAAGTGGACAAGGACATACCCTAAAATCAATATCATAGATACCTTGAACAACAACTTCTAGAACCCAAGCGAATCAAGTAAAAAGACCACAAGGACAACAGACAAGTTACTATATCAGCGAATTGGAAAACTTTTGTAAGTTCATATAGATAAAACCCTATGTTTAACACGAAAATCAGCCATCCATCCAATCGTTTAAATAATTTCTAGGGCGCGATAAACCGTTGACGAAAAGTCCATGATAGAATTACTCTACATATAAGACTTATTAGAGTAAAATACCACGAAGACAACAGCCAAGTCAACCATTATATCAATTGGCAAATTAGAAGCCCAACCTAAACCACCAAAAAGCCAAAACAGTCATAGGATCTCTCTTAAACCCAAATTCAAGCAAAATATAACCACTATTGGGGAAATCAAAGGTCCAACTACTAAAACACTTATAATTCCCAGGTCCAACTTGATTCGGCTTTGGGGAAAAGATTTTTGAAAAAAAGCTGCGTAAAACTTTTTCTAAGATGCTACCATTTCTATGCTTTGTAGACTCTATCGTTGAACACGATCAATATCTATGAATTATATTGCACATACAAAAAAAAGGATCACGAACTTGAAATTCAGCTCTAAAGAAACAGTTTTTACACATTAAATGATCTACATGGAATCCCTGTTCAACCCAATCCAAAATCTTTCAAGTATATTCAAAAGATCAGAGAATCAATGAATATGAGAGATGGAGAGTACCTGACCAATCATCTTATGCTTGAGAACCTTCTCCTTGTCTAAAATCTTTAGAACCTTCTCCTTGTCTAAAATCTTTATGGCAATTAATATTTGTTTAAGAAACTGTCAACATAGCAGCAGCCAACATAAGTAGAGCAAAGACCAAGACTGCTGTCTCGAAAGGACCCAAAAGATATGCCTCTGCCACGCACGCCTGACTTAAAAAAATAATATTAACAATTAAAAACTGACCCACTTTGATTTAACTATCCCAACTGTAAACACTAAAGCGAGTTGTGAGTATTTCATTAACTTTTTCTACGAAAGACCAAATTGAAACCTGCTTGCAAGGATCTTTTAAGTCCTTCAAAGCTGAATGGGTATGTTGTTAGACTTGTCTCACATCGCTCATCTAAGCCACCCAAGCTTGGTTAATAAATTCTAGAGGCTACTCCACCTATAGCCAATTGGTTTTAGGTTGGAACCCTCCAAAAAATCTAACATGGTATCAGAGCCAAGTCTTGGGTGGTCTCACCTCTCGTGGGAAGTCTCTGTCATCTCTGTCGCCCGAGTCAGTCAGTCAGCTCCTGATCTGTCACCTCCACGTGCATCCGGGCTGCACGTGAGGGGGAGTGTTAGACTTGTCCCACATCACTCATCTAAGCCACCCAAGCTTGGTTAATAAATTCTAAAGGCTACTCCACCTATTGCCAATTGGTTTTAGGTTGGAACCCTCCAAGAAATCTGTTACCACACCAACAGTCAACTAACCTGCTTCTCTTGAAATCTGGGCCACAACTGGAGCAGCACCAGATCCTGTACCTCCACCCATACCTATTGTTAAGAATACAAGATTGGAGCCTCTAAGGGAAATAGTAATCACTTCCTTTGATTCCTACGCAGCTTGTTCCCCCAAGAGTGGATTCCCACCACAATCGGCACTCTATTAAGCGATTGAATCAGATGACAAAATAAAAAACACTGCAATAAAATAAGTAGTAGCACCACACAAGCAAGCAGATATCAGAACAGTGATTTTGTGATGCTACTTAATCACCATTCAGCACCATAGTTATTCAATCACATAGGCTCTTCCTTGCTTCAAAAAGGGTAGAGTGGAAGCTCTAGAATAAAATCTTAGAAACTCAAACCAAAGTGAGAGTGCGAGACCGACTTCACATGTCAAAAGGTCTCCAATTTGAAGTGGGTTCTTAGCAGCAGACTGAAGTAGTGCTTGAGCATTGGTGTTTATATGATAGATATAGACTTCCTGATAGTACCAGTTAACAACAAGATGTCAGTCCTGTGTAAGTTTCATTACGGTGCAAATATTGTAGTAAGCCAAGTTTGCATACTTGCATCTTATAATCTTAATCAAAACACTTGCATGTTGGATCTAACTTAAGATCATACATACCAAATACACAAAATGAAAATAAAAAAAGAAAAAGAAGAGCCAATTCAACTAACAAGACCTCAAAGTATCACCAAGACTATGCTCTTTACCTCAATACTAAACAAAATAGTGCAGGGAAAGGAAGTGAAAGGGAAGTTAGAGCACAGTGAACTGAAACCAATGACAGAGAAGGGGAGGTAACATGGGGAAGAAAAAAATAGTAGCAGGCTAGCAGCATAAAAGAAAAGTTCGAGAGCCAAAGAGGAGGGTTAAATTTGTGTAGACAAAAGCAGATGTAGAGGAGAAGGAAGAAGAGGGAAGATAGAAGAGAACAATGTAACAAGAGAAGAGGAGGCAACACACACAAAAAAACTGTACTTCAACAATCAACCTCTATAAAATGCTTATTAGGTTTAAAAGCCTCATACCAAAATTAGGCCCTTCAATTTTACAAACCTAGTGTACCTTGTGTGAAGTCAGGCTAGTAGCTGTGTGACTAACTGTTGAAAATTGAGTGGATGTAGAGGGCATACACGTCATACTCTAGAAAATGAAACAATCAGAACCAATCCCATAGCTAAAGGATATCAATATACAAAGGGTCAAAGACGTACATTGCTAACTTTAGCGTTATTCGCCATACGTATGATGTGTATGCTCTCTACACGTCATACCGAATACATTTTGGGTTAGAGTGTTCAGTACATGTCTCAGAAGTGGTGCACTCAACACAAACACGTTGCATAATGGAAGTCACCAAGCTTCTCATGCTGGGACAGAGATTCCAATTCTCGAAGGATTGAGAGTTAAAATAACACTAATCTAACTTCACTCCATTGCACTATACAAAATACTCTGTTATTTTCAGTCGAGAAGGTATTATGTTCGATTCTTTGCCACCAATGAAAACAAATTTCTCTGCAATCAGCAAGGGGGTTGAGCACAATTTCCTGCTACATATGTGTTAGAGCCCTAAAAAGCACAGAAACTGCTTTTATGTTAATGCTAGATCTGTGAGATATTTTCCCACGGAAAAAGGTTACTTGTCCTTTGTTGAATCCCTGTAATGATAGTGCTAGTGGCTATGGTAGTTATCAAGGGGGTGCTACGAAGCACAGATACGACTACAGGATGCAAACAAGACAGGATATGGAAAAAACTAGGGCACAAACAAGTAGGGTATAAAATAATGTTTATATACATACTTATGAATTTTATATATAATATAAAAACATCATTATTTTAAAAATTAAAGATAAAAAAATATTAGGAAAAAAAAAACAAGAATAGCAGTTGTGAGTTGTGTTTTCATTACATAGATTATATCTGTTATATATATCTTTTATCTTAAGAATATAGGGTTCGGAAGAAAAGAGAGTAATGATACGGTTCCCAGAAAATAGAGAAACACAAATAGACAGAAGGAGAGAGAGAAGAAACACAGAAATCTCTAGAGTGCCAAAATCTCTCTTCCTTCTTGTCTCTCTCAATTGCACTCTGATAGTCTGTCTCCTACGGTTTCTAGCTGCACATATATTACACTTTTCATCCTTAAGATATTTAGTACTATTAGTTTTTAATTCAATTCAGATTTCAAATATTGTATAGGTTACACCTTTTCAAATTTTAAAAATTACATTACACCCAAAACATATTCGGTACATGTCTAGTGCATGTCAGAGCATGTACAAAACATGTTCAACTCGGAAAAAAATGATTAAATCTTCGGACACATACTTTCACTCCTCAGGAACGTGTCCGAACATGACCACGTCTGACATGTCTGCGATAAGAAAACGAACGGCCCGGGGGTGATAGGTGGTGGTGGCTAGGGCGCAACGGTGATTGCGGTTGAGTGGTAGCGACGGTGGTGTGAAAATAGTTCTGACCAGACAACGGTTTTTCACTTGGAAAAACTGGAAATGTTTTATCCCAAAATCAACTCATTTTCCATTGACCACTGAAAGCTTTTCCTTCGGCTTTTGTTTGCCATCTCACTGACCACTAGAATATATTCTCAAAATTTCCAGAACAAGCAGACTGCTCAAAGCAAAACTTCTATCAATATTCAATACAACTGCATAAATCACAAAGTCAATACCATAACATACCCAGAGGAGAAATAAAACTGAAGCAAAAGATGTTGACATAAATAATCCACAGTTGTAAATTCAAAGTTTGGGCCATCACAAGTGTATAATCTTATGCATCATGCCCTAAAACTATAAAACATAAAGAACAAGCCATAATCAATCATCTTACTCAATGTATATGCAAACAGATCTTCTGTCCAGCTGGAGTTGAGCCGTAAATTCTTATCACAAGAACTTCATTCACCTTCCAGCCTAAAAACAACCAAAACTGAAGAGAACATACACACAGAGGGAGGGAGAATTAGATTCTACTCCAAATTGAACACATAAGCTCAACAAGAAGTTTTAAAAAAAAAATTGATAACTCAATTGTCCAGGCCAGCTTATGCGCACCCAACTAATCCTATGACCAATCCAACCGTCCACTAGCGGCCCAGGGGCAGCTCAAGGATTTCATTTCAGCGGTTACAATATCATACCAAAAAATTGTGTAATACTAGACTAAAATAAAATATATATATTTCCCCACAAAGTTATTGGACGTAATTTTTTTTTTCTAGAGCTACAATAATATCTATTTATTCAATTCATGCAAATTTTTATTCACTTTGAGTACGCCTGAATGACCCAATGCCGACAATAGTAAGGAAAAATAAATTTATACTTAAAAAATACAAACGTTTAAAGCATTTTTTGAACCCAGGCCTAGGGTTCGTTTAATCTCATCGCGTAAGCCGCCGCCGCCACCCTCCAGCACCCTCAAATAGAGGGCATTTGCCACCGTCAAACCGCGGCATTCGATGAGGGAGGAAGGGATTGAGGCCTAACATAAAACAACATTAGCAAACAGTTGCACATGAAAATCCAATAAAAGTTCTCCGTACATACTGTATCTTCAAGATTCACCAGAAGCCCAACCATCAAATTTTCAATCATAACCACAAATCATCCCGAAATCCCACAAACCCCCAACCCCCACCCCCCCCCCCCCCCCCCCCCACCCCCCAAACAAAACAAAACAAAAAAACACTATTCACGACACCCACAAAACCCCCTTTTCCATTAAAATAGTTCAAAACCCTAACACTTAACTACCAGCAGCATTCAATAATAAAGAATCAATGCTTTTCCATTAAAATAGTTCAAAACCCTAACACTTAACTACCAGCAGCATTCAATAATAAAGAATCAATGCAAGCGTACTGCACCTGATTAGGGTAAAGATACTCATTATCGCACTTACTCATCGTAACCCTCCTCGGCTTCACACATCCGCTCCCAACACCTGCCTCGCAAGAACCACCAACCTGGCATTCCTCAACTCCCTCGCGCCGTAAGCCTGTGCTGCCGGCACCCTCAAATCGACGGCATTCGCCACCGTCAGACCGTATTAACCCGTCAGCTTCTCCACGTCTTTGTGGATGCCCACGCCGACGAAGGTGTGGGTGGGGTTTGCGAGAAAGTCAATTTAGGGAGGAAGGGATTGTGAGGGAGTAGATGAGTCGACGCAGAGTTGGAGGGTGGCGGCGGGGTTGTCCTGGTGGGAGGCTAAGTTGGGGCGCCAGCCGACGAGGAGGGTAGGGGCGCGGAAGGGATAGGGTTTCGGAAATACAGGAGTCGACCAAGGAAGGGGTGGTCGATGGAGACGATTCGAACGTATGCTACACAGGGGAGAGAGAGAAACTGGAAGGGGAAACGAAGAAAAGAGGGGGAGAGAAGCGTTGAAATTTGGTTGACCACCCGTTAGAGGGAATTTATAACTGCCTCCGGAAGAGAGTTTTGAAACTTCGCCCCCAAGTTTCCATTCAGGGCCCAGGGGTGTACTATTAAACAAGCCTAGGGCCAGGGCCGCGGCACGTGCCACCCCCAAGTGTTAAAATAAAATATTATTATTATTTGTAGAAACGTGACATGGTGAGTCGGTGACACCTAGGGGTGATACCGGTCCGGTTTCGACTGGTTTGAGTGTATTTTTCGGTCGAAATCGGATATTCGGTTTGAGATTTTTAGAAACCGGAACCGGTTGAGATAAAACCGGTCCGATTTCGACCGGCTCAACCGGTTTCCGTCCGGTTTATCCGGTTTTCATTCATGGGCCATATATTTTGCTCAACACATCAAAAAATTCACAATTCAACTCATAAAAATATCAACCAAAAATCTATAATTCAACCCCCTTTTTTTTGGCCCAACAAAAAAGGATCAATTTTGAGCCCAATACATAAAAAAAAATCCATAAAAACATAATTAAACCCATAAAAATAGTTTTTTATCTAATAAATATATTTATTAGACCAATATACACCACAAAATATCAACCAAAAACCCATAATTCAACTCCTCCCCTATATATATATAACCGGTTCCGGTTTCAACCGGTTTTTAAAACACATAAACTGGATCGAAATTATTTTTTCGGTTTATAAAATTTTATAAACCGGAACCGGATCGAAATTATTCAACCGGTTTAAAAAATCCGGTCCGGTCCGGTTTTTCCGGTTTCGCTCAATTTTCCGGTTTCAAGTAACAGCCCTAATGACACCCCAATTGAAAAGAGAAAAAATAAGGGGTGTTCCGGATACGCAATAAAAAAAAATTAAAAATGAAGATTTTTCTAACTCAAATATAATGAAAATAAAAAATAATTTTTTAATTTTTTTTACACCGTTTAAAAGATCTCGATGAGATTTATCAAATAAGATCCATATTAGTAGAAAAATTATTTGCATAAACATATAATTTTTGAGCATAAAAAATCTTTTTTTTCAAAAAAAAACTTTAAAAACGAAAAGAAAGTGGAACACCCTCTTAGTACTCCTCTTCTCCCTCTTTTATCTGGCCGATGGCGCCGATCCTAGGCGATCTAGCACCGCACATCCGCCGCAAGGCCCACAATCTACTGTGCACTATTGTCTTCACTCTTCATAACTTTTCCCTGCCCTAGTTCTCGGGCCAATCTACCACGGTTCACGGTGGTTCCACACTGTAGTGCACCGAATCTAACGGTTCGAGTCCGTTGAGCAGCAAGCCGAGGCCAAGCTCGGCTACAAGCAAGGTTGCGACACGCATGGCTCAATCAAGCTCGGCAACCTTCCAAAAAGAAGTAAGCTCTCAGCCGCGGTTGCCTTTAAGTGGACTCTTTAGGTTCGGCCACCCTTTGCATGGCGGCTCCGTAGGACTTCTCATCTCGTGTCGTCCGCCAGGGTCGGCGAAGACATGGGCTCGGCCACCTTTCAGTCATGTGCTCTCCCACGCGACGGAGCGGTTACACCAAGAGATAACGATGGGAGCACATGGGGACTGCCAGCTCGTGCCCAAAAACGGTTGCCAGATCTACTCAGTGACATCAGGGGGACGTCACCTGACCCGTGCAAGGCACATGCCCGTACTTACAGAGCAAGTCAAGAAGGCTTTATAAATACTGGAAGAGTAACCCTAGAGAGGTATGTACGTTCTACCCTACAAAAATCCTATTCTCTTTCCTCTCTAAGAACACATACTCATCCTCGCGCCGGAGGGCCTTGCCGGGCGACCCCCGGCCAGGTCTTAGTCGTGCGTTCACTGTGCAGGATTGAGCAAGAAGGCTAGGAAACCCATGAACCAACGGAGGAAGATCCCAGATCAAAGGAACACGGGCCACACAATTGGTGAACCCGACGTGAAGTTTAAAATTCTGATCCAAACGACTCGAAAACTCCTACAATCCACCCTCCTCCTCTCAACAACCACCGCAGCTTCAATCACCATGGCCGGAGATTTGGCAGACGTCACCGTCTCCGGGGCCAAAGACGCCAATGGAAACACAATCCTTCCACCGTTTCCGGAGAGGCACATGTCCATTTTACTTCCTCCCAATTCAAGCCTCTCCCCAGTGGCGGACGACATAACAACGGCCTACATCCGCTTGTTACAGCGTTGCGACGAAGATAGGGACAACGAGCTGGCAGCGCTGAGAGCGGAAGTCGCCCAAATGAAACAACAGATACAACGAGATACCACTCCTGCTACATCTAGATCCGCGGGAGGCGGCAAAAGCAAACATCACCCCCACCACCACCACAAGAACATCCTTACGGAACCGGCCACCGCGGCTCCATCAAAGACCGCCTTGGCATCCCACCAGACCCACGTGATGCAAGGGAAATCATACTTTACAAGCAACCCACAACATCCGGAACACACCGCTCAAAGAGCAACCACGATCGAACCAATACTAAAGACACCGAGTCGTCTACAAGCACATACTCGACTGGTCGCGCGGAGTTCTCTCGCACAACGGTTTCCCACCGTAGCCGAGATTCTGTGGAGACCAGACACCATGTATCTGAACGTCTCAGGGAAATCCCGGTAGAAATTTTGACAATAACAACCAAGCTCGAAGGAACGGAAAAGGCGTGCGTATTGAAGAACCGAACAACGAAACAAAATCCCGTAGGGACAGAGGAAAGTCTGTTGACGGACCTCACCGGGCGACAGCAGATTTACGAGACAAGCTCCGGCATCGAAACCATGAAAAGTCCCCGGACAGAAACTCCAAGAGAATGAAAACAGATGGGCACGGCAAGCCACCGCACCCTGGTTTTGAGCGGCAGCTGAAGAACCTCGGCGTTTCTCCCTTCACGCCTCACATAATTAACACGACGGCCGAACCTAACTTCCACCGACCAAAGTTTACAAAGTTCGATCCTACCACTTGCGAAGCTTACACCCACCTGATTCACTTCCGTCAAACCATTAAGCTATGCACCACGAAAGACGAAATCAAATGCAAAGCATTCCCGTCCAGCCTCGGCTCCCTTGGACTCCAGTGGTTCAACAAATTGCCCGTTGGATCCATACGGAACCTAGCCGACCTTGAACGCACTTTCAACGCCTGCTTTATCACAAACAATAGGATCGCCAAGGAGCCTGAGTCATTGTCCCAAATGCGAAAACTCCCATCTGAAACTCTTCAACAGTACGCCGAACGATATTGGCAACTGTTCAACGAAATTCCTGTAATCGACGAGTACTGGGCCGCAAGAACCTTCAAAAATGGCTTGGAAATTAACAGCAAGATTCTTGATAAACTTGCTATTCGACCACCTCATGGCATGGGTGAGTTGATGCGCATCGTGGAACGTTTCTGCGCTCTTGAAGAATTTTACGCGGACCATGCAGCTCAAGGGCTAACAAACTCAACTACAAGCTTCCCAATGATCACACCTCAGCTGCCAGCACCAGTCACAACGCAACAGCCTCAGCTAAAGAAATTTGTCCACAACATCAAGGAAGGAAAGAAGCGCCAGTCGAAGGCACATGACTATGTGGCCGAGACCACATACTTCAAAGAACCCATCTGGTCTTTTTTTGAAGAAGATCATGAGGCAACCGTGGTTTGAATGGCCAACAGGAAAGCTGGGCACAGACACTGGTCAAGCAGATCAGAACCCACGAAAAAAGTGCTCATACCACAACGAGCTCGGTCATTACACAGCTGCATGTGCACTTTACAAAGCACTATTGGAGCGTCTTGCAGCACAAGGCCATCTCAACCAGTACATCGATCAAACCAAAAACACCCACCCGTCCACCTGCTGCCAAACCCAACCCAAATGAACCGCGGCCGACGATACACGTTATTCACGGCCCCGTGACAAAGGAATCTGAATCCAATCTTTGCGCCGACCTCAGTCGCGCATCCACTTCCAAGCAGGTACTCGCGGTAGGACCTAAATCCAAACATCCACGATTAGAAGAGTTACCCAAACGGACAATTACTTTTACCAAGCGCGATCTTGAACGTGTGCAAACACCATACTCCGGCGCCCTCGTCGTAACTGTCCAAATTGGAGTACATGATGTCAAACGCGTTCTTATCGATCAGGGAAGCTCGGCGGAGGTCATGTACTATGACTTGTTCAAAAAGCTTGATCTCCTAGAATCAGCTTTGCAACCCGCCGAAGTACCCCTCATCGGATTTAACGGAGCACCCGTTTGGCCACTTGGTCGAATCTTCCTGCCAGTCTTCGTTGGCTCGAAAACATTGAGTGTCGAATTTATCGTCGTCAATGTCCCTAGCCCATACAACGCAATTCTTGGCCGAACCTGGCTACACGGCATGCAAGCAATCGCCTCAACCTACCGCCAGGTCGTTCGCTTCATCGGCATCAATGGGAGACAAGAAGATCTACGAGGTGACCAAATAGCCTCCAAAAAGTGCTACGTCTCAGCCGTCCACAATTCCACCAAAGCTAAGCAAGTGCAATGGGTCAAAATTCCAGACATTACCGTGATCGATGACGTCGTCCAGCAAGCCGAGGACAAAGCAGAAGAGGACCTCGTCCAAATGCCAATCAACGATGATGGCTCCCGATTCTTCTTAATCAGCTCTTCCATCAGCAAGGCCGACCGTGAAGAAATGTACCATTACCTAAAGAAAAACATAAAAGTTTTTGCTTGGACCCCTAATGAGATGCCAGGGGTCGATCCCGATTTCATCAGTCACTCTCTCAACATCAAGAAAGATGCCAAACCTATCATCCAGAAGGCACGACGTTCTGCAGCCGAACACGCTGACGCCGTCGTCAAGGAAGTCAAACGTCTGCTGGAAGCCAACGCCGTTCAAGAAGTACAGTACCCAACATGGTTGTCCAACACGGTGGTCGTTAAGAAGAAAAACGGCAAATGGCGAGTTTGTGTGGATTATATCAATCTCAACGACGCTTGTCCAAAGGATTGGTTCCCACTCCCAAAGATTGATCAACTTGTGGACGCAACAGCACGCCATGCTCGGTTCAACTACTTAGATGCCTACCGCGGCTACCACCAAATTGCCATGGATCCCGACGACATGGAGAAAACTGCTTTTATCACACCATATGGCATCTTCTGCTACCGCATCATGCCCTTTGGGCTCAAGAATTCAGGCGCAACATTCAATAGAGCAATATTCAAGATGTTGCAAGAACAAATCGGCCACATCGTTGAAGCTTACATTGATGAACTCGTTGTCAAAAGCAAGAAGGAATCCAACCACCTGCAAGACTTGGCGGAAGTCTTCGAAATCCTCAAAATACACAAGCTACGGCTGAATCCTGAAAAATGCGCATTCGGGGTACGCACTGGGAAATTCCTTGGACACCTGGTTACCCGACGTGGTATTGAGGCCGACCCTAACCAGATAAAGGCTGTTAAAGACTTGCACCCACCAAGGACGATCAAGGAAGTACAAAGGCTCACAGGGATGGCAGCGGCGCTAAACCGATTCATCAGCAAATCTTCAGACAAGTGCCACGCATTCTTCCATGCCTTGAAAGGAAAAAGTCGATGCAGCTTTGAGTGGACCCCAGATTGTAACGCCGCCTTGGCCGAACTCAAAGAATACTTAAACTCGGCCCTGCTATTAGTGAAACCCAAGGAGTTAGAAACTTTGTATCTCTATCTCGCCGTTTCCGCCCACGCAACCAGTTCTGCACTTGTACAGCGAGATGGCACAGATGACATGCCAATCTACTTCACAAGCAAGACACTCCTTCCAGCTCAAACTCGTTACCTACCCCTTGAAAAGTTAGCCCTTGCTCTCGTTTCGGCAGTTGGAAAACTCCTGCCTTACTTCCAATCATACCCCATCGTCGTCTTAACAGAGCACCCCCTCAAAAGCCTTTTTCGGAAGGCTGACCTATCCAATAGGGTCTCCAAGTGGGCAGTAGAGCTAGCAAACTTTGATATCCGTTTTGAGCCACGAATGGCAATCAAAGGACAGGTTCTTACTGACTTCATTGCTGAGCTTACTCCACAAGATACAGAACTTCTCAACACACCCATCCCAAAACAAACCGTCGTCGAGCATCGAGTGTCGCCAAAACCTTGGCACCTTTTCCAAGGGGACAACTGGCGCCTACATGTTGACGGAGCATCTAACAGCAACGGAGCAGGAGCCGGGGTCGTCCTAGTCTCCCCTTGTGGAACACTACATGAAAGTGCTATCAGCATCGAATTCCCCGCCACGAATAATGAAGCTGAGTATGAAGCCCTCCTAGCTGGCTTACGCTCTGCAGTTGCGATGGAAATCTCCGACCTTGTTGTTTACTGCGACTCCCAACTCATAGTTAACCAAGTACTGGGAGACTATGAAGCTCGGGATCCGCGGATGTCAAAATACCAGGCAACCGTAGCCGAACTCATCACCTACTTCCACAATTTCAAAATTGAACAGATCAACCGCGAACACAATGCACACGTAGACGCACTCGCCGGCCTTGCCTCAGCTTCTAAAGCCTCCAAGTTCCGGACAATCAGCTTCGGCAGCATCGACCATCCCAGCTTTGACACAACTCCTGAAATTCTCAATGTTGAACTCGGTCCAAGCTGGATGGACGAGATCGTTGCATTTCTCAAAAATGACAATTTACCAGCAGATAAGAAGGAAGCTTATTGCATCAGGAACAAGGCTGCTTACTATTGGCTTTTCGAAAGTGGTCAACTCTACAGGAAATCTATCTCCGGCCCATACCTCCTCGTGGTCCACCCAACCCAAGTACCCGAGATCCTAACCGAACTTCACTCAGGAAGATGTGGATACCACTTCGGCGGCCGTTCACTTTGCCAACGAGCATTAAGTCAGGGATATTTTTGGAAGAACATGAAGAAATATTGCGCAGAAGTTGTTCGCAAGTGCCGGCCGTGCCAACTTTTTTCACCCATCCTTAAACAGCCAGCCCAAAACCTTTTCCCCATCATAAGTCCATGGCCTTTTGCGCAATGGGGGCTTGACATCGTGGGCAAACTCCCAACAGCCCCAGGAGGATTCAAGTTCCTGATCACCGCAACAGACTACTTCTCAAAATGGGTAGAAGCCGAGCCTCTTGTGACAATCACATAGGCTGACGTTCGGAGATTTGTCTGGCGAAACATTGTTACAAGGTTTGGCGTCCCTTACGCCATCGTATCAGACAACGGAAGCCAATTCGTCAGTAAAGACCTCACCAGCCTCTGCGCCGAATTTGGGATACGCTTCTTCAACTCTACTCCAGCATACCCCCAAGGGAATGGCCAAGCCGAGGCAACAAACAAAACTGTCTGCGCGGGGATCAAGCGTCGGTTAAATTCAAAGAGAGGAAAATGGGCTGAGGAACTGCCACGTGTTCTTTGGGCTTACCGTTCTACGCCACGGCGCTCAACAGGCCATATGCCCTTCTCAATGGTGTTCGGCATGGAGGCCGTAATCCTACTAGAATCCAGGTTCCCCACCCTGAGAACAGAGAACTTCGAACCGAAGACTAATGACGAAGCCGTAGAACAGGAACTGATCTTGGCAGAAGAAAAGCACGACGACGCTCAGCTAAAGCTCGCCGAGTACCAACAGCAAATGGCAAGAGGCTACAACCGAAGTGTTCGAACCAAGACCTTCAAGCCAGACGACTTGGTTTGGCGAAAGGTGGTACAAGCTAACAAAAAGCAGAAATTCAAACCCAACTGGGAAGGCCCCTTTCGTGTTGTCAAAATCGTTGGTGAAGGTGCTTACGTACTAGAAGACATGAACGGAAAAACCCTCACCAACCCATGGAATGCACAGAACTTGAAAAAAGCATATATGTGACAAATATTTTCAAGAACAGCTTCAGCCTCATTTTCTACTTTATCTTTAATTTTGCTTTCTTTTACCTTCCGTATGGCTTCAGCCCTTAAATTTTTCAATTTCCTCATGTACTCCCCATGATTATCAATACAAAAAAAAATCTTATTTAGCAATTTATGTCTTCTGCATTCTTAGATTTATTTCCCGAACAAACACTTTCTGCAAACTCTTCCACAAACATTCGTTGACTACGGTCACACCCACAAAGAGGCTATTGAGCCCCCGCTTCGGCCACCAACATTGCCCAAAAGAAGCAAAACCAGGACATATGGTCCACCGAGCCCAAAGACACTCGTTACGGCTAGAATTTGGCCTCGGTACGGCATGGCAAGACATCAAGGTCGGCCTACGTCCAGGTTAAACTCACGCTTTGGTGAGCAAACCACCCACAAACATTCAAAATCTCTAACCCTTCATACCTTGGCCAGAGGATAGCATCCCAACCAAGCTCCAGTTTCAATTTGGGAAACCTATTAACAAAATAACCAAGGCTCGGCGACCTATCAAATCAACGACTCTACTATGGCCCAGGCTCGGTAATCATACCATTATACTTTGGTCAAGGCTCGGCAAACATCCAAAAACAAGATGAAACAGTTTTTACTTTGCTCCATATCGACCTAACTCAATCGAACCCAGACCAAAGTAGGGGCTACAGGATAACTACTATTCAAACAAGCAAGCCTATTATAATTTTCCAAAAGGACAAAGACATTCAATCAAGTTTGGCAAAATGGAAACACTACAAACAAGAAATCAAAACAACCATTTCAAAGAAAAGTTCTGATCGAATTCTTATGATGGAAGGTACGGCATGGAAAACCATTCGTGCCGACCCCACCTACAAGACATTACATCTGGAACGGAAAAATCCAAGCTCGGATCCGTCCAGTCCAACCAAAATCTAAAAGTTCAAAACAACACAAAAATATCCAAAAGAAAGGAACAAGGGTGATCCCTAGCTCAAGCTTGAACAGTATCCTCGGCATCAACATCAGCAGCAACGGCATCAGCCCCAGCCTCGGCATCCTTTTCAATGATCATTTGTTCACGATCGACGTCCTCGGCCACTTTCCCATCACCCTCAATAGACTTCACCCCACCTGAACCATCGCCAACCTCAGCATTGGCGTCAGTAAGGTCATCAACATCCTCGTCACTCTCGGGAAATTCCTCCGGAGGAAGAGGTGCGCACTCCTCCTCAGTATACGGCAAGACGAGCTCGGGGGTGACAGGCGCAGGAATCGACTTGGTCAAGTTCAAATCAGGCTCCAGCTGCAGGACTGCACACGCAGCTTTCACGCCGTCCTTGTATCCTGTTCGGTAGGAGATAGGGATTCTCATCTTAATTTCATCATTCACCATTGACCGAGCGTCCCTTATGTACTCGGCACCCGCTCGGTCGAAACCGGCATGATAGGCCTTCCCATCAACTTCTTTCATCTTTCTTTTCTCCCTCCTCAACACCTTCCCAAGTTCACGCTCGGCCTTCTTTGCTTTCTCCTCGACCTCGCCTTTTTCCATCTCCAGTTCGGCCAGACGAGCCTTCGCTGCTTCATGCTTGTCTTCAATGACTTAACTTTTTCACGCTCGGTCCTGAGGTCCTCACGATAACGAGACCTCTCAGTGGTAACGAGCTCGGCTTTGTTCGAAGCTCGAAGCAAAGCTTACCCAACCTGTAAAACAAGGCAAGATAAAATAACAAAAAATCAATCAAGCTCGAAAATCAGACGCAAAGAAGGTCTATAAGGGATCAAGCTCGAACGCACCGGGACGAGGTAGGCACTTGCATGCACTAGGCTCGGCTGAAGATCCTCAGGAACCTTCAGCATATCCTGCGGCAGAGCTAGACCTTGGAGCATGGCAACAGCCAGCCTCGGCTCCAATTTAACGGAGTCCTCCACCGTAACAACCCTGCCTTCGGCTAAGGCAAAAGATGGAGCAAACTCCTGAACATTTACTGGGCCGGCCGAGCTCATCGACTTCTGGGCCGCCATTGATCCGCCCGCAATGGCCGATGATTTAGTCCTATCCTTCTCACTTCGAAGAGCAGCCTGCGGCTTAGTTGGGAAAAAATCGTGAGTGACTTTTTGCCTCTTTTCAGCAGGCTTGGCCGAATCCGTCTCTTTCTGTCGAACAGCAGCACCATCCCTGATATTCACGCGAACCACGTTCCTTCTTCCCATCTCTTCGGTGAACTCAGGTTGTCGGCTCTCCTTAAACCAGAATTCGGCAGGCTTTCTGAATGTAGGGAACTTTACTCTCGGCTCCTTCTCTTTATTGCTCGGCTTTAGTTACTTGTCTCTCCCCACCTGTTGCTCGGCAATCTTCTTGTTGCTCCCGGCTTTCACGTTCGGCACCCCTTCCTTCTCTTTCCTCTTCAACTTCCCTCTGTACGAAGGGGTATAACCCAGTAGGGTCGGCGCGTCACGACAAATCTGGGCCTTCAGGGTTTCAACATTTTGCTCAACGGCAAGCGATTGCTCTCTCTTAGTTATGGCACGGTGGTCTGCAAGAGGCATCAATCCAATCAATATTGAAAACTCAAAAAAAACAAAAAGTAAAGTTGGGGCTCGGTGAAGTACAGGAAGAGAGACAACCTCGAAAATCTTTTATCTTCGGCACGCTATGTAACCGCATCGTTTGATCACCGAACTCATAGTTACCGCTAACTTCGACGTAAAAATTGGCCCATTTATCAGTATCGGGCAGCCCCTCTATCAACGGCTCCTTGTTGCTATGCGTCGACAGATACCTACGCTCGGTCTTGCCGTGCCTAGACATTATGTATGTGTGAAAAAGGTCGGCCATTGTGAACTCAAGGTTATGGAGTTCCTTCAACTTAATCACGGCCATCACTATCCTGTAACTATTAATGGCAAAATAATGGGGCACCAAATCGAACCGAGCAAGCAATTCCCTTAAAAAGGGGTGAAGTGGGAACCGGAGCCCGGCCTCGCATATAGCCATTAAGGGGACCGTTATGGGCTCGGGACGGTGCTCTCTTTTGTCCCTAATGCGGTTGCTTGCCACCTGACTAACAACAACATCATCAGGGATGTTGTACTCTCGGCAAAAACTCTCGTATTCGCGAGGATCCCCGCTGAAATAATGGGCATAGGGACAAAACTTGCCCCTCTCATAGAGGTCAGCAACCTCCCTATCCTCGGATGGGGTATCACTAGGCCTAGAACGAGATGAGGTAGTTGCTTCGGCCTGAGAACGAAACCTGGACTCGGGTTCGGGACCCGGCTCGGGTTCGGCGTCGGATCGGGTAGACGTTGTGAAGGATATCTCTGGCTCGGTGTTAAAACCGCCGTCATATTCATGGTCATGTTCAGTGTTGGAATCACTGGAGTCTGACATGTTCGAAGCAATTGAAGAAGTTTGGCGTCGGCTTCTGCGCCTATCCAAGTACTCTCGGATGAACAATTCTCCAGAGTCGTCCCCCGAACTTTCAGAGTCCGATGAAATGACAATGATCGGGTGAGCCAGACCTAACAAAACAGAGGAAATTATGATGAGGAACCTCGTCGTCGGCCAGAAGGCAAGGATCTCACTACGCTCGGTTACCCTACCGGCCCACCCTACAAGGACTCAGGCTCAGGAGACATAAAAAGACAAGTCGAGGGGCTCGGCCAACACCATCGTCGGCCAAACCCACCAGCATCCAAACTGGGGCTCGGAAGAACAGGTTGAAGCTGAAGATGAACAAACTGTTCATCCCCAGCGAGACATTGTTCATACAGAGCAAAAAACCTCAAAAAAAACCCTAAATGAGGGAGAAGAAAATGCCTAAAAACTGTAGAAACGAAAGGAGCAACAAGAATCAAACGCATACCTGGAGATTCTGACAAAATCTGACGATTGGATCCTTTGGAAATCGAAACTGAAAGACGAACGGGCGGCAGGAGCAGCTTCAGCAATGGAGGTCTAGAGAGAGAAGGAGATTAGAGACTCTCTCTCTCCTCACGTCCCCCTTTATATAAGGCAAGGTCTAGGGTTTCGAAGTTCCCGCCCGAATGCTGCACCGCCGAACTGACAGCCACTTGATGCTCAACACGTGGCAATAATGGAGTGGCCTTGCAGGTTTTCACGCGTGCCAGCCATCCCCTCATTAGCCGTAATGGACTATAAAGCAACACATGGTAACCGCCTATGGGAGCTTATCCATGACAGATGCCGAGGAAACAATTTGAGCTCGGCCAAATTTTTAACCACCTGCTGTCGTCCGTGTATGGCCATGGTGAGATCCGGGCATGCCCTTCTTCAATCTCCACCACGCGCTCGACGTCGGCAAAGATTGAGGGGCTATTGTAGTGCACCGAATCTAACGGTTCGAGTCCGTTGAGGAGCAAGCCAAGGCCAAGCTCGGCTACAAGCAAGGTTACGACACGCATGGCTCAATCAAGCTCGGCAACCTTCCTAAAGAAGTAGGCTCTCAGCCGCGGTTGCCTTTAAGTGGACTCTTTAGGTTCGGCCACCCTTTGCATGGCGGTTCCGTAGGACTTCTCATCTCGTGTCGTCCGCTAGGGTTGGCGAAGACATGGGCTCGGCCACCTTTCAGTCATGTGCTCTCCCACGTGACGGAGCGGTTATGCCAAGAGATAACGATGGGAGCTCATGGGGATTGCCAGCTCGTGCCCAAAAACGGTTGCCAAATCTACTCAGTGACATCAGGGGGACGTCACCTGACCCATGCAAGGCACATGCCCGTACTTACAGAGCAAGTCAAGAAGGCTCTATAAATACTGGAGGAGTAACCCTAGTGAGGTATGTACGTTCTATCCTACAAAAACCCTAGTCTCTTTCCTCTCTAAGAACACATACTCATCCTCACGCCGGAGGGCCTTGCCGGGCGACCCCCAGCCAGGTCTTAGTCATGCGTTCACTGTGCAGGATTGAGCAAGAAGGCTAGGAAACCCACGAACCAACGGAAGAGGATCCCAGATCAAAAGAACACGGGCCACACACACCGATTCCAAAGATAACCGATTAGTATTGTAAATTGTTTGGAGTTCTACTTACAATTTTTTTCACTTTTTTTGTTTTGTCCTTATATGAATTTATTTTTTCCTCGTTTGGTAGTTTTGCGGCAAATTTTGATTCGTCTCAACGAGATAAATCGAAAATGTAAAAAATAAATTCTCCTACACAAATATTTTGAACAATGATCACTTTTAAGTTAAAAAAAAATCAGACTTTTTTTACTTAAAAGTGGTTCTTGTTCAAAATATTTGGGTAAAGTAAAAAAATTTTGCTTTTCATCTCGAATAGACGAATCAAAAAGTCACAAAAGCTTGATACAAAATTAACAAACGCGAAAAAAATTCAAATAAAGACAAAACAATAAATATAATTTTATTACTTCTCCATATTCCTATATTTATTGTTTAGTATTAGTATTGTTTTGTAGTATTTTTTACTGCACTCGATTCCACCTTCCAGACTCCTCCTCACTCTGTCCTACTGGCTATTGTTTATTCACAGGTTGAATCGGGCGGATTTTGGAAATTGTGTCTTTGCACATTCTCTTCGGTCTCTGCAGTAATACTCGTTTTTTTATACTCGTTAAGGGAGAAAGTGGAATACCCTTGTATCCCTCCTTGACTATTAAATGTGGAAATTTATTTTGTTACTGTGCTCGTTAAAGGAGAAAGTGTGATGTAATGGCTCCCCCCTTTTAATTACTTTGGAGTATTGATTATCTACGTAATGGTTAGTTTTTTTTTATAAACATCCCTCCTTGACATAAAATGTGTGAATTTATTGTGTTGTGGCGATTGTCAAGGGAGAAAGTGTGATGCAATGGCTTCCCCTTTTAACAAGTGTGCGGTATTGAAAATTGATTAGGTCTTTGTGTTGGATTTTTATTTAATTTGTAGATGGGAAAAACAAATCTTTTTAGTGGATATTCAAAAGAAAGAGAGATACAAACTCTGAAGCCAAGTCATCATTGCCGACTTCTAATGTCGATAATCAAATTGTGGTGCCAATCTCCATTAGTGATCCTCCAAACACTACAACATGTAATGGTTTTAGGGACCAAATATTTTGGTTGCAAAAGCTAAAATTTTGGTTGCCAAAGACATTTCGGGACAATATTCCATTGTCACGAGGTTTGTGCTTAAAAAATGGTCCAAAAAAATCAAAAAATCAGTTTAGGGGACCATATAAGAGTTTGTTGCTAAAAGGGATGAATTAGCAACCAAATCCACAAAAAGTCCCCAATAGTTTTATTTTCTAGACAAAAAAAAAAAATTGGTCCCAAAAGGCCAACTAAATTTTGTCCTTAACAAACGTTTTGTTGCTAAAACTTATGTCAACTACCAATAAATATGGTCTCCAAATGCCTTTTGCTTCTAGGAACCAAATTACTAGAATTCAATAACCTCATAATTTTGTCACAAAAAAATGCATTTGGTTGCTAAAACATTATTTTTCTTCTACAATTGCCCATCCTAACAGCTATGAGCACAATCTGTCCAATCGTTCATTTTTAACAGAAATGAGAATACAGTAAGATCATAGAATTAGAGTAAGCCTTTAGGCTCAAAAAATGAACTAAATGCAGTAATCTTTCATTCTTATTTCAGTGGATAGACTAACATCTATTTACACTTCCACATTTTGTCGCAAAGTGCGTATACAAACTAAGAAACACAATCCAAGATCCACTCCAACCTCACTTTAATAGCAAGAAAAAAGGAGGAGTTTGAAAGCCAAGAGACATTCATTCCGTAACAAGGAGTTGGGAAGATCTCGAACAGACTCATCCAACTCGCAAGGCTTCAAGCACATGTTCGAAACCACAACGTGGCAAGGAATTCTAAGCATGCCTTTTTGTTTTCTGATCCTTCTTGTTATGGTGATTCTATGGGATCGTTACAGTGGCCTGAGCAAAGGTTTCCTCCTGCAAGGTGGTCTTAACATGTTCAAGCTCACTGGAATAGATTGGGGTATACAAAGACTGGCAATAATCTCCCAGTAATAAGAAAAGCAAGACCAAATAAAACCGAGTTCTTCTACAAGATTAAAATGTTGTTATCAACTGCAAAAATAAGTACAAGGTACAACTTTTTCCAAGTTTGGCGATAAAGGTGCAAGCCTCATTAGAAGTCCAGTTAAGAAACTTGAAATCGAGAAATTCAATGGTGCATATGAAGTATGATATGACTGCTTTGGTTTTGAAGTTGGATTCTTTTACAAGAGATTAATCCTCAGCCAAGCTAGCCAAGAAAAGAATTTCAGATTGACTCATTGTGCATGTTTCAAAGCATTCTAAGTTGACAAGTATTTCTAAGCTATGTTACATGGACAAGTGTAGAAATGCCACATTGGTTTTGAATTGTTGTGTATAGTACACATTCCACACCCACATCGGTATTATGTTGTCTCAACAATGGTGCTTCACCCAAAATGGTGGAACCACGTAACATCGGTTATGAGATGCAACATGACTTTAGCAAGGACCAAACAGTAGAACCCTAAATAATGTAGACACCTGTATTGCTGATAGCTTGTGTCAAAGTGTAGAGATCTTATAAATAGATTTCATCAGGAGACCCCTAATTGTTAATTTGTCTTCGCTGGAAATCTTATGTACAGAATTGTAAGTGTTTTTTTGCTAAATCTAGTAACATATGGTATGCCATTGGTTTTAGGGGAGGAATCTTTTATAGTGGTAGCAGGCATGCCAGGTAAGATGATATACTTTCAAGTTAAACCTTGAGCACTGCTGTTTCAATACACATGCAAGAGTATGTATTCTAGTAAAAAACTAACAACTTTGTAATATTAGAGATCAATAGATAAAGAAGGGCTTACTATGAAACGAAAGGCGCTCCTCGACCCAAATGTATAAATCAACACATAACTAGGTTATTATTGCACTTTAGGTGCTTAACACAGGGAGATATCAGACCACATCTAAGACGAGTTTAAAGCAAACTAAGACCAGTTTAAACTTTTCTGAAAACTTACCTGATAATCCTTGTCTAACCACATCTCGCATAGGTACCTCCAAACGTCTTTCTCCATATTTTTAGGTGGATCCGCAATAGCAGATTCAGTAGTCGGGAATCTTCTAAGGCGTTGTCTCAATTCATGGCGGTAGCTTTTGTACTGGTCCTTCATCAAGTTAAGGACAGAGTCACCGACATATGGTTCAGTGCCAAAATTAAAATTTTCCTATCAAAAAACATAGAAACAAGAAAGATGAATTAGGAGAAGTCTAGGAGAAAAATACTACCACAAAATGAAGAGAAAAGGGAGTTCTATCAATAGATAACAACTTACTCGAAGATAAGCAATCAATGTTGCCTTATCCTCTGCGCTAATTCTGTAAGCGGGCAGTCAAGTATAGCAAACAGAAAAACTAAGAAGTCAAGTCAGGACAAAAAAGAAATAAGCAATACTGAACCCTTGTTTGGTTCAATTAGTCAGCTACAATATTTCTAAATGTGTTTCCGTATCAATGCATATTTAAGGTGCATCTTCCTTGCTCTATATTGAACATACTACTTTTATACTGAACATTTAACCTTAATAGCAATAGATATGGGTACAATAATCCTAGGGCCAAATCAGTAGGACAAACCAGATTGAACCATTGACCCGAATTTGTGTACCCAAGTATTTGTAGTCCCGGAAAGTCTCAACTGAATGCCTATAATTGCAAAATGAAAACGAACAAAGTGACAAATACTTCTCAATGAAATGGACATTGAAACGAAATTAGTCGACACTATTTAACGATTAACAATGATGAAACAACAAATTAAATGTGGGGTACTCACATAAAGTGATCCACCAGGTGCATATCTAAGTGATCTGCATCATCTGGGACTTTAAGAACAAATTTACGGTCATAGAGCTAAATTATCAAGATTAAGAATCCCAACCTGTACACATTCCACTTCCCTGTGTGCAATTTCTCTAGAAGCACTACACTATACCCCTGCTCTACTAAGAACAAGACATCGGCCAATGTACTATTTTGTTACTTGAATTTAACTATTCCTACAGTTAGATAATTACCATTAAGAAGCTTAAAAATTCCAACTTGAATACTCCTCAGCTTTAGATGAAATTGCATCGAGTAGTCCTGCAATTTCTTCAAGAATCATTTATCAGAGATAGGTATGAAGCTGATTCAAAAAGCAGGGTAATATTGATAACATGTCAAACAAAAATAGATGATCGAGGACTAAATTGAAAGACAAGCCGAATCGATCATTAAGAAAACACCTTTGCCATCACTTCACATCAACCAGACATAGCGTACAGGCTATCATTATAAACCACTTCAAATTCGAAAATTCCCAAGCAATAGCTAAAATCAACCACAGAACAAAATCCCTAAAATAAACCAAACAAAATAAAGTGTGATCCTCATGAAAGCAGTAGCTAGTGTTTGATATAGCATCGACGATCTTCAATTGAAACAAGTAAGAGCTTCAAATCACAGTTAATAAGCCAAACGAGAACTAATTCCAATTATAAAAATTGATACACATGCATCGATTTGAAAAATGTAAGTGTGAACTACATTGAAGCATGAAAATCGATACATATGCATCGATAAGAAAAAAGAAATCGAGCATGAAAATCTGAGATCGTGAGAATGATTTCGAGGTTGCGATACTATCAAACTAAATGTCGAAAATCCACTCAGTAAACTCGAAGAATTGAAATCGATAAAGTTGATATTAGTTCTCTAGAGCGTGATCTGAAAAATCGTAGACATATTTACGATTATCATGTTGATCAACGTGATGAAATTTGACGATTTTACATCAACGAGGGTCCAAACCAACCTATACTTCAGAACTATCCTAGAACTGAAACAAGTACCAAGTCTTGTAGCTTTGTAGCTTCATGGTTCAATTTACGTCCTTCGTGGTTGGAATATTCCCTTACAGTTGATGTGGCTTTCTACCTACCAAGCTAGTTGTTTAGTCCACCATGAGGAAATGCGGGAAATACGGGATTCATTGTTAATGGATTTAGGAAGTGGAACGAAGGTACAGTGAGAATGGTGTTTGCTCGAATCATGTGGAGAAAGATCCAAATTCTTGTCATAAAGTTGCCCAAAAATAGTGTGAGGACTTTATGAATCAATCTCAGCATATAAACTTTGCTTTCTCTTTCTCATTTGTGTCGATGGATGGTGAAGACAAGGAGATCAACAACCTACGTACTACTTGGTATTTCGACTGATTACACTAGTGTTTACTCTTCCTGTTTCAACGGCAACTGCGGAACAATCATTTTCCGCCATGAAGATTATCAAAACTCGGCTTCGGAACAAAATGGATGATGAATTCCTCTTAGACAGCACCATTATCTACATTGAAAAGGAAATTGCTCTAAAATTTGGTTTAGATTCAATCTTAGCCGATTTTCGTGATTTAAAAACACGTCGAGTTCCATTTTAGTAGAACTCTAAACTGTGACTAATTAACCTGTGAAGACGTGGTTTTTTTTGGTTATTATGTATGGTTAATCTTACACGTGTATTTCTTTTTTATTATTATTATATATGCCAATGGTTTTGGATGCCACCTCCGACTTAAAATCCTAGCTCCGCCCCTAAGTTGGGCGATTCATCCAGCTTGGTTTAAAACCCTAAGAGCACCTACAATGTAATAATCAAAACTAGCTTTTGTGCCCATGCGATGCATGGGATAAAAATTATATTATTGGTTTATTTTTAGTCCCGTATATCGAACGGTTAAAAACGCTAGTTGATAAAAAAGATTTCATATTTTATCTGGTCCCGTGTTCGATGCATGCTAGCATTGATCTCATTCTACACACTGAAAGACGTGATGAAAAATGAATTTGAAGTCTGGACTCAAACACATTTCTACAATGAGAGTGTCTTATTTCCAATTGTGTTGTAAAGAGCGTATCTACAACACTAATCAATCACACCTGTCTATTCGCGCAATCAATTAATGGCTGAGATTCGTTATAAATTATGACCGATCACAATTAACTCTTCCCCGGAAAAGTTTCATTAACATCTTGACCGACCAAATAACTTTTGGACAGTCACGATTGAGTGCTTGTTTACAGCACAACCAGAAATAAGATTTTATCTTCTACAATATATTGATAGAGAGATAGATTGGATAACCAAAAGTTGTCACATCAATGTTTGGTTATCCATTTAAGACATTACTAAAGTTAGCAATGTAGAGGTCTATAATATAATAATCAAAGGGCGCTGCTATTCGCAGCCCTCTATTTACTCCCATAGCCCGTTAAAAATTTTCAATTATACTCGACAGTTAGTTACCGAAATTGAGATATATTTTCAGCGTCCAATTACCGAAATATAATATTTTTTTCAACAGATGTTTACCGAAAATGCATGTTCGGCAGTTGTTTACCGAAAGTTGAACATATTTTCGACATGTAGTTACCGAAATATAATCTTGTTTTCAACAGCAATTTACCGAAATGTTATTTATGATTTTCAACAATCATTTACCGAAATTTAGTGGGCTACGGGAGTAAATAGAGGGCTGCGAATAGCGGCGCCCTAATCAAAATTGGATAACCAAAACTTACCACATTACATTTTCAAACTACAAAATTCTAAAAAGGGCAAATTTCACTGACCTCCCCTGAGGTTTTTGACACGAACAGAAACCTCCCCTGAGGTTTCTGAAATAACACTGCCCTCCCCTCCTTTACTTGAAAATACCAAGGGACCCCCCTCTCCGTTAATTGGACGTTAGAAAACGGATGGAAAAGATTATTTCTCTCTCCACCCACTACTAAAACTAAACTAAACTCCCAACCAAACAAAACCGATGTCATTGTACTATATTTTTTACAATACCTATACTACCCTCACCAAACTCTTTACCCCTCTTATTTATAAAATATAAAATACAAAAATCACTACACTTTGTACCCGTTTCACTTTAAGATTTTGTCCTTATTTAAAAGGTTTCACATTTGCTAATTTTCTATCAAACTTTTTTGAATTATTCGTTTGTCTCGATAAGAGGAATTAAAAAAGTAAAAAATTAAGACTTTTACCAAATATTTTGAGAAATTCAATATTTTGGATAAAAGTAATAATTTTATATTCTTTTGATTTCTTTCGTTGAGACAAACCAATGATCCACAAAAATTAACACAAAACTAGTAAATACAAAAAAAATTCAAATATGGACAAAAATAAAAAAGCCTAAAAATCCCAAAAACAAGTCCGCATGAAAAAATTCTAATATGAACAAAAACTAAAAAGTCTAAAAATTTCACAAACAAATCCCGTAAAAACCAAAAAACAAACTATTGGCAATGGAGGGTACGGGCTTGTTGGTGGGATTTTTAAGCTTTTTGATTTTTACGGTGTTTGCTTGTAGGATTTTTAGGCTTTTTGATTTTTGTTCATATTTGAATTTTTTCGTATTTGCAAGTTTTGCGTTAAATTTTTGTGGATTATTGGCTTATCTCAACAAGAGGAATTAAAAGAGTGCAAAATTATTATTTTTACCCAAAATATTGAATTTTTCAAAATATTTGAAAAAAATCTTAATTTTTTACTTTTTCAATTTCTCTTATCGAGACAAACTAATAATTCACAAAAATTTGATAGAAAATTAACAAATGTGAATTCTTTTAAATAAGGACAAAATTTCACAGTGAAACGGGTACAAAGTGTAGTGATGCTTGTATTTTATATTTTATAAATAAGAGGGGTAAAGATCTGGTGAGGATAGTATAGGTATTGTAAAAATTATAGTACAATGACATGGTTTTATTTGGTTGGGAGTTTAGTTTAGTTTTGTAGTGGGTGGAGAGAGAAATAATCTTTTCCATCCGTTTTCTAACGTCCAATTAACGGAGAGGGGGGTCCCTTGGTATTTTCAGGTAAAAGAGGGGAGGGCAGTGTTATTTCAGAAACCTCAAGGGAGGTTTCTGTTCGTGTCAGAAACCTCAAGGGAGGTCAGTGAAATTTGCCCTTCTAAAAACTAAAAAAATTTGACAATGATTTGAATACTCTTTTTGAAAAAAAAAAAAACAGTTTTTGGCAAGCATTGCTAACTTTAGCAACCTTTTGAAAGTTTACGTTATTATCCATATGTAGCTAAAGGATATCAATATACAAAGGGTCAAAGTCATACATTCCTAACTATGTTCCATATTCACATTTATCTCTAATTTCAGTATCATTCAAGAAACGAACAAAATAGATGAGTATAAACAGAGAAAGAAGAAATGATTCAAAATAAGTCAAAATCAAAAGCATGTGAAAAAATGAATTTGAACCAAAAAGCTATAATTTGGAATAGAAAAATTTGCTACCAAGTTGATTTCATTACACATGTATAAATGACATTGTTGGACGCTAGAAGCACAAGAACCTAAACAATAGGTAACTAAAAGTAGCATCAGCTAAATCTGCAATGCCCGAAGTCTGTGTAGTTCTTTAAACTAATTAAGTATGTACAAACTAAAATAAACATGACCTTCTTAAGGTTATATAAAGGAAAGGTGAAAGTACATGGACACTCCCTCAACTATCATTTTTTCTCCAGAACACCTCCTCACATTTAAAATCACCCATGAAGACCCCCTCAACTACTGAAAATGAAAAAAATGCTAACTCCGTAAACAAAATGGAGGAAATGACCAAGATACCCTTTTCTATTATACCCTTACAAGAAAATTTAAAAACAAAACCCTAAAATTGTTCACCCCACCCTCCCTAGATCTGGTTCATAAGAAGGGGGGGGGGGGGGGGGGGGGGGACACAATGACCACCACCACCAGCAACGCCACCAACGGAAGGGAAGCTTCGATTCCGGCCTTCTCCTCCAACGCCGATGAGCTCTACTCTAGCTGGGTTTGGGTTTGACAAATCCCTTCGCACCCGACTTCTCCCTCCACCAAATGCCAACTTGCTCCTCCCCCTCCAAAGTTCGAACAACATTCTACTGCTCCGTCCACCCCCTCACAACAACCCTTGATGCCACCTAACTCCATCTTCTCCCTTAATTTTTTGGCCTATCCATTTGTCAAACCCTTGAAATTTGGGTATCTTTTGGGTACCAATAATTGGAGCAATACTTACAAAATTAGGGATTTGGGATTTGAGAGTTCTTCATCATAAATTCGGTGCTAGTGATTGGTGCCTGGTGGTTGTGTGGTAGTTTGGGATTGTGGTGATGAGTCTGACGGTGGTGGAGGTGAAGTAAGTGGCGGAGGTGTAGTTGGTGGTGACTTGCAGGTAGTTTCCGCCATTTTTTCCTTTGTGTTCCTGTGACTACCATGGCTAAGCGCACTTAGGAGGATCAACCGAGAGAGAGAGAGAGAGAGAGAGAGAGAGAGAAGAGGAATATAGCTATCAAAGGGCAATTTTGTCCAAAAATTGCCCAAATTACCGACATGTGACGTTCCAGCAAATGGTTCTGAGACAGAAGGGTGTCACATGGGTAATAGGAGTAGTTGAGGGGTTCTTCATGGGCGATTTTAAATGTGAGGAGGTGTTCTGGGGAAAAAGTGATAGTTGAGAGGGTGTCTATGTACTTTTACCTAAAGGAAATAAACATCACCTTCTTAAAAGCTATACATCAAACTCTATTTCTTAACTTGAGTGTGTGTGTGTATTGCATAAAAATAAGTAGATATTTGTATAAATTGCTCCAACTAGGAATAGATTCTATAATCACCATCGAACGACCCCCGCAAAATTAATCCCAAATTAGACCCAAACAATAAGTTCGAAAAATTCAGTTAGTCTGTCTACCCACCCAACTCTATCAAATCAGAGGAACTCAAACTACATCCAAACCCAATTGACCCAGCACCCACTGAATGCAGCAAACAATAACAATCATAGATTCCTACTCAAAAAAGACTACTAATCGAACACTGTTGCACCCATAGTTGTTAAAAACCTACGATACACGATACGTATCTTACGATTTATATGTCTCCTTCGAAGAACAATACGTATCCCATCATGTATCTTTTTTTTATAGAAATCATATGATACGACCACGTATCCTAGGATTTATATGCGTATCCTAATTCTGTATGTATCATACGATTACTTATTCAAAAACAGTCGGACCTTATTTCAAGAAACGGAACCCCAAATGTATTGATCTAAGCCGTTTGATCTAACAAATGGAACATAAAACCTTAATGTAATAAGGCCGAGTTGAGAGACTTGAAATTTTGCATCTTAATTTTTTTTTAAATGTAAGCATAGTTTATTGGTGTTATTAGGTGCATCTACTTTTTAATTATAATTAACGTTGTTGAAGTATAAACTAAATTTAGTATTTTGACGAAACTCCAAGCGACAAAACCCAAATATGATAGATATTATCGAAAAATATATAAATATCTAGTTTTTAGAAACTCTAAAATATCTAGCTCTAGAATATCCTTGTGAAATATCTAGAGTTTTTTTTTTGTGAGAATTAGTCTCATGTGTAATTTTAGAATTATTTCAAAATGTATCTTGTATGAAAATATCTTTGTACTAGAGTCTTTCATAGAGTAGTACAAATAGGGATGGATTCTAACCATTTTGTACCAAGTCAAAAAAAGGTTTGAGTTCAAATGCTACTCATGTCTTTAGTATTCTCCTTCTTCCAAAAATATTGTCCAACTACATAATAGAAACTTGTACTCTTCCAACAAACGTATCTCAAGATACTCGATACGAACTATACAAGTGAAAAAATGATACACGATACGTATCCCGATTTAAAAACACTTGTTGCACCAAAACAAATCAACCGCGATAAAAAAAAAAAGAAAAAAAAAAGGATACCAATCGTTGTCCATACAAACCCAAAAATAGCGTAGAACTGTAGGCCCTTGCTGGAGCCTAGCCAGCTGGAAATCAACTACCCTTGCTTCGACAAACGGACTACCCAAAACTGGATTCGGATCACATAAATAGCCATGCCTTGACCGGACGATCATGGCGGTGACTGCGAGTTAAGGGAGATGATCAGCGGTGGCTAGGGTGTACGTCCTTGGCAGTGGTAATCTGGCCCATAGTTGTCAATCCCGTTCCGTACCGGCCGGTACCGGCCGGTACGTACCGGAATCGAAGAAAACCGGTACCCTAACACCCCAATACCGTTCCGGGCCAAATACCGGTCGGTACCGCTCGGTACCGGCCGTTTCGGGAAATACCGGTCGGAAAACAAATACCGGAAATTCCGTCCGGAATGTTGCAGTTTTTTTTTTTTTTCCCTGTGTTTTCTGGAACGCAAAAAAGGGGAAAAAAAATTGGTTTTGTTTTTTTTTTTCTGGAACGTCAATTAAAAAAGGTTTCAGAATTTTAGCAAAACATGGGTTTATCTATAGTACGTGCGCGAGGCTCAAAATCCCGGATTTGCACCTCCCTTGCGCGCGAATAACCCGTGACGCGCACCCGGTTAATTGGTTTCCGAATCAATTTTTTCAAATTGCATTCGGCCATGGTCTGTTTTCCCGAGCGCGCGAGACCTCTCCTTGGATTTTCATTCACAAGCTCACTAGTGTGCAAAGTCTTTTAAGGTGGAAAAGAGTTTTGTAACTAAGCAATGTGGGACAAAAAGGCAAACACAATGTTTTATGACTTCACACCAAAATTCCAACAACAACAATTTATTTATTATGATCGTGAATCAGTAACAACGTCTTATGACAAGTATTATTGTTAATAGAATTTTTCTGCGCGATTTATACACTTGCAATGTTTGATTTTGGACTCCAAATGGTGAATTTTGTTGTCTTAATATAGATATTTTATGATGAATTTCATGATATGGGGGATTTTTTTGAATTATAATTATATATAATTATTATATATATTGTAGTTGCGGTAAATCCGAAACGGTACCCGGTACCTGACCGGTACCGGTACGTATCGTACCAGTAGGAAAACCGGTACCCTGTCCGAAACGGTATTCAGAACTATGATCTGGCCTCAGAGACTGGAATGGGACAGTCTTCACCCGATATGGCGATGGCAGGAGCAGAGGGGATCGTCCTAAGGCAGCGAGAGTGCAAGTCTACTGGAAGAAAAATGTGCAACGGGGAATGGAGGAGAAAGGTAGGGGAGAGGGGCGTGAGAGGATCAGAGATAGGAGTAGAGAGGGGCGTGACGACAAGGATTAGGGCATTGAAGAAATCGCCTCTCATTTAGAGTTTTCTCTCTCTCTCTCTCTCTCTCTCTCTCTCTCTCTCTCTCTCTCTCTCTCTCTCTCTCTCTCTCTCTCTCTCTCTCTTCCTTTAAAGTTCTCTTCAATTGGACCGTTAGAACTTGGACCTGACCTAGAGGGAGAATGCCAAATATTTTGAACTTGAAACCGGCACGAGAAATTTTTGGTGCCGAGGGTATATCCCCCGTGGTGTCCGCTTGGCACTCTCGAGCTGTCCGATACGCTTTTGAACTGGTCAAACTGAAACATTCTCTCTCCTCTCATCCATCCTCTCTCTCTCTCTTTTCTCTCTCCAAATTTGAGCCGTTCAAAAACCGCATCGGACGGCTCGAATGTGCCGAACAGGCACCACATGTTACCCACCCAGCACTGAAAATTTTCTTGCTCGAGAGGGTAGGGGGAAATTTTATTCATTTTAAATACTAACAAGCAGATTAAAAAAAATGTTAACAAGTGTTAGGCTATTGATTTGCCAAGTATTGATTGATAACTTATGTAATTTAGGCTTTGTTTGGAACTTAGGGGAAGTGAGAGAAAAGAAAGGAAAGTTAAAACAAATCCCTTCTTATTGTTTGGATTGGAGAAAATAAAGAATTCAAATTTTGTGAATATTGAAATTTTCCTCCCATTTTCCTGCTATTTTCCTCTCATTTTCTTTTTCCTCACTTTCCATCACTTTCTCTAAGTTCCAATTAGGGTTGGCGGGGCGGGGAAAGAAAATCACCAACCATGTTTGTTTTGAGACTTGAGAAATATTTATGGGATAATTGGTGGAAAGAGACAGATAAAGAAATAAGAGTGATAATTAGAGAGAAAATTTATTGGGAACCATGCGCAAAGGAAAAAAAGTTGGGTCTAGAAACCCAAAACGAACATTGTCGGTATGATTTGCTTCCCTACTATCAGAGGATTATCCATTCGCAAAAAAAAAAAAAATTGATATTTGATAGGGGATGTTGGAAAAATGAGCCATGTATTTTTGGAATAAAAGATCAACTGGAGGCTACACAATGAGGTCTCCTTGGAGAAGGCAATAAAGAGAAAATGACGGTCCATGACGTATTTTGATAATTAATAGCCGCCAATTAAGGACATGCTGAGAACATTTGTTAATGCTGAAAATGTCCTTAATGGGTATTAATTATCAAAACACGTTATTGGTCGTCATTTTCCCAGGCAATAAACACTAAATACTTCTAACAGTAACAATTTTTTTTTTTTGACAAGTAAATAAATATATTGAAAAGAAGACATTAAGGGAATGCCGCCCGTAAACACTAACAGTAACATACTAGAGAAGTTTTTTTTTTTTTTTCAAATTCATAATATTGAAGCTTAAAAACCCATCTTCATTAGGGCAATAAATACTAAACACTAACAGTAATGCACAATAAAATTGCCATTCAAAAAAAATGCACAATAAACTTATTTTTTGAATTAAAGTTTATGTATTGTGAGAAAACGACATGTCTTATAAAACAAAACATAAGTACTTAAGAAATAAGAACCTTAGCGGAATGGAGCCTTATTTGAAAAATAAGTACTTATTTTAGTGAGTGGAACGGGGCCTCAATGACATGGTTTTGCAACGGCTAAACCTAATTACAATTCTAGGAGGTTGGATGTGCTATATAAACCACACAACTTGTGGTAAGTTCTAATACTGCATAATTGACGCAGCGGAATTTACGAGAGACTAGTTAGCGTACTAGTCCAAACAAGATAAATAACTCGTTGCAACGAGCAAATCTTGCGCACAAGAAAGAAAGAGAGAATCTCTGAATATTATTAATAAAAAGCTGCATAAACTCTAGGTTACAAACCCTTAAATAGGCTGAAACCTAGAAACCCTAAAAATAAACTTGGAAAATAAAAAGTCCCAGAATTTGGGGCTTTTCCTAAAACTGAAAACGGGAAAGAAAAACAAGATTTTCCCAAAAAGAATCAACTTAAAAGGAATTACGGTCTAAGAGTTATTAACGAAACAAATATTTCCTAAAACGGCAAAATAATGCAATTGAAGGCCTAAACGAAGGAATTAGGCTGAAAAGCACCATCGATCATCAACTTAGGCTTAATGAGTATTGACCGGAGGGCGAAAATAAGTCAACCCACCAAGTTTGGGCCTATTCCGAGCTCGTCCGAATTTAGCCAATTTGGGTTATCTGAAATTAAACATCGTTTGGGCTTCCGAGGCTTAGCTCGGTCCAGCTAATCATGGAATTGGGCCTCCACGTGTTCTGCATCAATAATGCTGAGAAATTTGGGATTAGACACATGCATAAAGACAAAGTAATAAAGGTTTCACCACTTAATGATTTGTATGATAGAAAACTTCCTTTTGCAATGATAAAACCCATGCAGCACTGTGATTATGGTTATTCACGCTGCTGAAAAAATCTGCCATAAACATGTGAAGCTAGTGTTTGCCGGATGTGTGTTGTTACAAGGACAACGATTTCATGTCCGAGAACTAGTTTAAATTAGTACAAAGAATCACCAACTTCAATTTTCTTGGCCCTCTTCCAAAGGTTGTTACCGACAATAATCCACAGAAGTTTAAGAGCAAGAAGTACGAAGATTATGTCTACCGTAAGCTGAATAAACTTCCCCAGAGAAGTTCCTACAATTTAGTCCCTTAAGGGACATCCGACAAGGAAAAAAGAAGTTACTATAATTTAGCCTTTTTTGCGCCTTTGGCATTCAAGTTAATTAAGTAGAACTTAAATCTTTTGTAGAGAGTTTTACGTTTCATTTTTACTTTCTAGATTATGTTGAGAGAGCAGACGGCTTTGCTATTGTCAGCCCACTGGGATGACGATAAGCACATTGGAAGACAAAAAAAATACATATTTTTGTCTACCTTTTATACCATTTAATACACATTCACACACTTCGTATTGTCAGCCCATTGACTGATTTTAGAATTTTCCTTACGCAATTACTAGGTCCAAGGGATGGAATAGTTTCACGGTTTAGAAGGGAAGATCGCATTTCTTCTTTCTACAGCTCGTAATTCAAAGCGCAATAAACCTGAAAGGTGTTGGGCACAAATGTAGAAATGCTCCCACATTTAACCATTTATGTCAATAATAAATCTCTTAGTCACTCACCGAATTCAGGGCCAGCCCTGAGGTAAGCCCCGCAGGTCCTTGGACTTGGGCAACCCTCCGAGTTAGAGCAACAACAAAAAAAAAATTCATGTAAATATATATATATATTAATATTTCAACGCAATCCTAGCATGAATGATGCATCTGGTTTGTTGGTTAGTAGGCCGTGCTTAAGTTTTCGCACGGATAAGGCGCCAAGGTTCAATCCTCAGGGCAATCATTATTTCGCTCAGGGCAATTCTGTTGTTGCTTGGAATGAGTAATTCTGTTCATTTTTTCGCTCAGGGCAATTCTGTTGTTGCTTGGAATGAGTAATTCTGTTAACTCTTTCTGTTAACTCTTTCCATTTGTCAAGGATTCTGTTTCGCTCAGGGCAATTCTGTTGTTGCTTGGAATGAGTAATTCTGTTAACTCTTTCCATTTGTCAAGGATTCTGTTTCTTTTAAGTCCCTCTCTCTCATCTTCGCTGACTGTAGTGCACCCACTTCTCTTTCTCTTTATAATTTGTCCAGGAAGTCCCACTTCTCTTTCTCTTTATAATTTGTCCATGAAGTGAAAGGGTATTTGTTGTTGGAATACACCACAAATGTATGGTATCTTAAAAGTGATACAATGGAATACTTATCATTCCACCACTGAATCTGGAATACATAGCACAACTCATTTTTGAGATACCACACACCAAAACACTTTGTCATACCATACAAAAATTCTTCTTGTTGTCATCCATAATTTTGGGAGATACTTCTTGTACATCAACAATTATTGTCACACTCCCAAAAAAAAGGAAAAACTACTCTCATATACTCACAAAGTTATGTATGCAAATATAAAAAATAAAAAATATACATGCATATGTACATACTAGTGCATACAAAGGACTCACAAAGGTTATTTGCATACATACATAGGCAGTCGGACACTAATTTAAAAAACTTCAATGAAAAAATTAACCATTTTTAAAGTCAGATTTGTATTTTTGCAAGCTGGTCCATAATGTTTCTTTTTCATTTTATCATTAAATTTTGAACAATGATCAAAATAAATAAATGAAAGTTAAAAATAAATAGAAACCCATCAATTTTTATTTTTTTTTGAATCAGATCATGAAATCATAAAGTACTATAACCAGAGTTTCATTTTAATTTTCATTTATTAATAGAATTCAAACGAAAAGCACAATATAACCTTGATTTTTTTTTTTAAGACTTAATAACAAGTGGGCAACCAAGTTTAAGGTCGGGTTTGGAAGCTCACAATAAATTACTACAGAACCAAAAAAAGAAAAGAGGGAACATTTACAAAGTTTGGGCTGAAATACGTCCATAGAAAAGAGAAATAGTCCATTATAAAAATGTAATAACAATTGTAAGACAAAATTACCCAAAATGCACTAGTGCTGGAGGCCAAATAATGTTCCCAAATTTTCACAAATATAATAACCAAATAGTTGGCTTCCTGAATGACATTTAATTAGAATGCAGTTAAAACTATTGTCGAATGTATAAGGGATGCCACTTTCTCATTATACATAAGATGTGAATATTTTGTACAGTAAACTTTTTTTTTATCGGCATTTTGTACAGTAAACTTGTCAAATAGTCATCAACAATTCCGAAATGTTAAGTCTTTTACAGAAAAGCCCATTGGGTCTTCTAACGGTAATTGCTAGGCCCCCTTCATTTTCCTTTCTCTCGATAAAACTCAGCCACAACTTTATGATCCAAGCACAGCCTAACTCAAGAATCCAAGCAATGTACTAAACATACTAATCGTATCCATGTGTCCAAACAGGTACTGAGTATATCAAGGTGCCCAAGCCGAAGGACACGACAATGGTGACTACGGCATACACATCCCCTCTCCAAGGCTTCTTGCTCTCTCTCAGCAAGTGAACCTCAGAGACGAAACTGGAAACAGTGCTTAG
This sequence comes from Rhododendron vialii, assembly GCF_030253575.1. Taxonomy (NCBI): domain Eukaryota; kingdom Viridiplantae; phylum Streptophyta; class Magnoliopsida; order Ericales; family Ericaceae; genus Rhododendron; species Rhododendron vialii. The sequence continues at coordinate 23,496,069 of NC_080562.1, read as the reverse complement.
AGAACCCAACAGGCCAAACTGTATTCCTGTAGCTATGGTATTACAGGTCTTGGTTTTAACCTGAAATTAAATAAATCAAACACTTTCATAGAATTCCCAATGATATTTAATCACACAAGTAACAAAATATGAATTCGTCATTTTAGTGCAGACAATGATAGAGAATCCTATATATGGTACTAAATTTGAATAGAATGGGCACACTCACAGTATGCAAGGTTGGCTAGAACTAATTGAACAAATAAAGATAAGAAAGGAAAATAACAATTTTCCTTCCTGCTCCGTTTGGTTCCTAGTATGAGAGGAAAAGGAAAAAAGTCTTCAGAGAATATAAAGGGGAAGTTATTTTCCTCCACACTTTCCTTTATTATTCTTTACACTTTTACTTTGGCTTTATTCTTTGTTAGTTTCAGTCACCTTCAGATTTTCTTTCCTCTTCCGTCTTTAAAATCAAACAAGGGGACTAATTTTCGTTTCCTTCATTCTGCAAAAACAAACAAACTAGAAAGATGAAAATTACTAATTCCCATATAAGATTCCTTCTCACTTAATTTTCACTTCCTTTCTCATCCCTTTGACAAGTTCCAAATAATCCAAACACAAGCTAAGACTTCTAGAAACGGGAGAATATCTCAATCCTACTCAAATGCAAAGATCAGAAGAAGGTTTTCTTACTACTTTCATTAGTGTCGCAAGTCCCGCCATGACACAAGCGGCAGAAACATTGGCAATTAGAGTACCAAAAGGAACCCATTTCAACAAGCCGTGTAGTCCTATTCCACGTCCATTTAGTCGACAAGCTAGGAACCACCTGAGCCACACACCAAAAGGCCCAACAATACAAGCTAACCATAGCTGGGCTCCACTGCCACCACTGTCAAATTCTCTTCTCTCCAAAGCTCCGCTGACACCCCATAACAAGCCTAGCATCAATATAAGCACAAGCATAAACGCAAACTGGCACTTGAAGTTATCCACCTTCCAATTGCTTTGAGAGCTCGAAATCTCACTTTTGGGGAGTACATTTGAAGTTTCCAGGAACCTTTTGAAGCCCTGAGCTGTCCTAACCCCATAGATGATGGCATAATCAGCAAGAATGAAGCCTGCAAGCCAAAATGAGAAATCATCAGCTTATACTAGGTCGAATGAGCCTAGCCAGTATTTCAGTTTGAAATGAAAGGAGGACAAATGGCTCCACCGTCTGTATGAGGATTTCGTAGAGAAACTATGTTTATCCTTCTATAGATTACAATATTAGAACATACTTATTTACATATGAACATCCAATAAAATGGAGTACTTATTCAGGTAGCACACTTTTGCCTATCTCTTGCTAAAACTTATTTTTGCTCTAGTTTTCCAGAAGGAACAACAAAAACAAAAACAAAAACAAAAAAAAATACATTGTGTAGCGTTGGATTACTAAGTTTTTTGGGCCATAGGTGTACAATAATTTGGAACGTGACCTGTAGAATGAAATTGGCTTCGGTATTAGCAATTTGTGTCAGGGTTTGTTGAATTTGGATAGTGAACAAAAGAGTGAACTTGAACATTTACCAGCAGTGAAGTCAGAATAAAAGCACGGAACATTTCATCTTAGAGTAGCACAATAAGACAGCAGCGGCCCATTAAAAGAAGCAATCTTGACAAATTGGATCAATCAATTTCTCCGTCAGGTCCCGGGCTAAAAGTCTCAAATCGATATGTCGCATCGGCTTTCATACATCTTATTTGATACACCCAGAAGGAATCAAGTTAGGATTTTGTAGCTGCAGCTAGTATTGATACTTGCAAGACAGATTTGTCCTCCCTCTGTGCCGATATTATAGTCCACTCGAAAAAGAAGTCCAATTTTTGGATCAACAATAAATTTTTTAATTTTTTCACACCAATTTAATGATATCAATTAGTTCTTTAAATAGGTGTGAGAAATTCAGAATATTATGCTCAAAATTGCTTTAATTTTTTAGCAAAAATTACACATCTAGTGGACTATTAGTTCGAGATAAAGGAAACATTATTTTTCGTTTATTTATCTGAGTTGTTCAAAGGTATGAAGCACAAAGTCACTGACATGCCGAAGTGGTCCCCATATCCATGTCAAAAACGCTAGGGACATACATAGATACATATGGAACACACCATTTGCACAAAAAGTTAAGCAGGGCACACATTGGGAACACACTTGTCTCACTTGAAGCACGTATCGGAACATGGCATGGTGTCACTTACCAACATAAAACCTTATTTCAAGGGGGGAAAAAAATTATCACTTGCTCCTCGTGGTTTGTTTTTCAATGGAACATCTATTAATTATGCAGAAACAATGTTGGTCATCCCTTTTGCTGTTAAGTTGGTATTGGTTTCCACAAATTTGGGCGTTTTCGGATACACTATCCGTATTACTGACAACTAAAAACAAAATATTTATATTTCATTTAAATTTTTTTGTGTCCCCTCTGTGTCTGTATCACAATATTTTTAGAATTACCTTATACATATCCATATTTGTATCCTTGTTTGTTCCCATGTCCGTGCTTTTTAACTCAAATCACTTTGGATGAAATGAAACGGGAACGTTAAAGGGATTACCAGGTCACAGATTTGGAGGGACGGGGTTTCTGTTACACATCAAGGAAGAAGAGAGAATGGCCAACTCTGTTTGTTGGACAAACCAAGGATTTAGTTTGTCAACATTTGGAGATGGAACCATTTTAAATTGTTACTCAGAGCTGGAAGTACCCGAGCCTTTGTTTAAGATCCGATGGCTCGTTATATGTCCAAATTTACCGCTGTTGCTAAATACAAACTTCAGCATATCTGGCCTACAGCACTTTCGGTAACGAAGGTTTATATTGCATGCATTACCCTTCCCAATAAGACTGCAAAGGGGACCAGCACGATAGGTATCAAATTCAACTGTATTTCTTCTCTCAATGGGCCAAGTTAAGTTTATTATTAGTAATTAGTATGTATAAGCAAAAACATACTCCAGTACCTATAGGATACCCAAACACAACAAGAGCCCATTTGCCTTGAACACTGAGGTCTAGCATTTTTTGATTCCAACCACTGAAAGTTGTCAGGCTTCCCAAGTAACCAGTTGCCAGTCCAACGGCTAGATAGTCTGAAACTCTGGATATATCACCTTTGAAAACAATGCCAAACCACCCCATCAAGAACGAGCCAACCTTAGAAGAAGTCAAAATCTGATTAGACGAATAACCAAATTAAAGTGCACAACAAGACTACAACAACGAACGTGACAAGTGATAGCAAATTCCGGTAATGCCTAACAGAGAGCTTACAAAGAAAACACGCACATACATACCCACAGATGTGACAGCAAGAAACTCCAACAATACCTACTGAAGCGCATTTACATGGACCCATTCTGCGTCATTTCTAGTTCTTGTGCTAACCATGTCCGAATAATTATGATATTAAAACTAAGTTAAACTTGAGCACAATTGCTCAAATTGGGTCATGTAGCCTGAACCTCACATAAAATTAACTCACTAAAAGTAGATGGAAGTACCAAAACACTGCAGATCACAGAAACAGTGTACACCATAGCATTAAATAAAAACCTTTGCAAATATATTCCTTTAATAATCTGGTTTTCAGAGGCCACAAACATGCGCTTAACATAAAAGAAAATAGTAGGTGCGTGTGTGGGTGTGTGAGTGTGTGGGTGTTTGAGAGAGAGAGAGAGAGAGAGAGAGAGAGAGAGAGAGAGAGAGAGAGAGACCATATTAGAAGGAAGATCAAGGTACAGAACGGTTTGGTCACTTGTGAGGCCAACTACTCCAGGGCCAAACAGTTTTTGAAGTAAATACCTTGTTAAAACCTGCAAAAGATACCATAGAAGTCACAGTATTGCATAGACCTCTACTACTTCCCAAGGTAAAAAAAGGGGGCAAAAGAATTTGCATCACTTGTTGGCAAGGTAAGTAGTAGGAAAATAAAAGCAGGTGATTTCCCCTTGGAGCTACCACTGTCTCTTCCCATTAGGAGGGACACCCATGTTATCACATGCCCGAGGCTAAGGAAAAAAATAAAAACAACGCCAATTTTCTCTCTTCTTCCACACTAAGTGGGTCTACCAACAACATATAAGGAGAACCTTCTCCATCCTACCCACCCATCAGCTCAACTTTTCACCTCCTATAAAGTAATTTATTAGCCAAGTTAAACGTGACCAATCATAACAATTGAAACCACTTGCAAATGAGCAAAGTAAAAAAAAAAAAAATTAACCATGGGATGAACAGCATGCCCACACAAAAAAAATCCAAACCAATTCTTTATTTATATCCGTAGATAAATAGCATAGAGCAGAGACAAAAGCACTAAGCAACCAACTCCTCCATCTATTGGTTTTCATACTGCCGAGGGAAAGTTTGTGGAGGTGAGGGTCAAGCACCCTTGGTTTTCAAACTGTCCTACACTTTATTCATTTTAGAGAAATATAGAATGCAGAGTTGTGCTTTGTTCATTTCAAGTGTTCAGTTGAGACAAATAGAAGAAGTGTAATCCGATGTGATCATGGAAAAGAGGAACATCATGACGTGTTTTCCTTTGGGCACCCATTTATATAGTCACGCGCACAAAACCAGATAGTTCTACACATACAGCATAGATTACTGGCAAGTTCTACCACTGCTTAGCTAATTCACCTTTGTCCATCAAATGACATGGCAATAATCCGTCTAGGTATTCCCTTACAAAACTATCCCTCACATACCAAAAATCGGTTTTCTTGCCAAGATTTCATCCTTCCCTCGGGTAACGTTTAGTTAATAGGAGGCCAAGTCCCAACGCTTTCCTATAATCTAGGTATTGATAGGATTAGTTCCTAGGCAGTTCGATTGTTGAACTCAGCAAAATTACCGTCCTTTCGTTGATCATGAAAAGGCAAGCTAGTTTGTATGCATTAATGAGTGTGCTTAAATATACTGAAGCCCATGGAATCTTGTGTGCTCCTGTGCTTAAAGCATGCATGACCTTGTGCTGAATAAGTATCAGAAGCATGCAAAATTTACATATGCATAGACGCGCATATCAGTTTCCCAATAAGCTTAAAGTTGCATACATCCTCTACAAAATGACTCGTGTAGTTTTCACACACACAGGAGTGCTGCTTGGAATTCAGCAAGCAGTTCTGATCAACAATGTGCTACGCTTACAAAACATGTTCTAGCTCGTCAACAAGATGGTTCCCCCATTTCAACTTCCTTATTCAAGGAAATCAAGCAACTACAAGGAGTAGCGTCCCTGCATGAACAAGCTGCGTACATAATTCCAAAACATATTCACAGCTTCTATGCGGATTACCTCCCTAGGCATTTTTGAACCACATTGAACTTTTGAGCAAAGAAAAAAATGAGAGAAGAACACATGAATGCCATGGCAATTTAATAAAGTAAAACTTCAATACGATGATAACATAATGATACTAGAATGAATGAGGAACAGATGACATTTAATCTAAGTTGCTGCAACAGCTAGTACTACTAATTTGCCAGAAGAAAATTAAGACCAACTACTAGAATGGTGATACTCATGGGTATTTGACTACTCAGATAATAAGAAGCAAAACTACGACATTCAGAAGTAAGAAGCAAAGGTTTGGCATAGTACCCCAAGAATTCCAAAAACAGCAAGATGGATAAGTTGTGAACCATAATCCAATACCCATGGTAGCTCTTTCTTGTTCTCCTGCACATCAAATAAGTAGAACCACATAATCACCAGATGAATCAGAAGCACGTATGGGCAGCAGTAGTATTATTTTTTTTATCATCAAGGAGTACGACATTCGAAGTTTGAGAACCGTAGAATTAGACTATTGCCTGCAGGGCTAAGCTCTATAAAAATTTCTGATTCTATGATCAAGAGTCTCAAAAACCACTAAAAATAAAATACTACGTGCACTCACATTGTTCTTGTCATTAGAATGTATGATACCCTCAGTCGAAAGAGGAGATGTCAGTTCTGATGTTGATGGTGATGGTGATACAATGGAGGTAGTGGCCAAAGCATCCACAGGAATGGGCATCACACTACTATTTTCCATTATATCATGCCTATCATCATCTATTGGGGTTATAGCATTCGAAGAACTAAAAGAATGCCTTCTCACAAAAGAATCTGCACGGTTAGTCTCAAGATCCATGACCACTGCACCTGGTCTACTGAAACTTCATCCCACTTGCAATGATCTCAAAAACTACAACAGTGAAACATGATCATAGTTCAGTGAAGAAGATAAGCTGAAAATTACAATGACGTAATTAATCATAAGGTATTGTCAAGCAGTCAACTTCTCTATGTACTAGTGGAAACTAACAGAACATACGTAAATAATGATAAACATACGCGTACTTACTGGTTACTTCGATAAGTTCCACTTATGATGTAACACACATATAGAAAAACCTTACAAATATAATAAACGAAGAATACGGAGACAGTTGAGTAATTATTATCACACACAATGAGTTTTACTGATAGTAGGATTACAACCATCATTCCACTCGAATTGATCAACATTATTCTATTCCTGTAAGAGGATCTGCAGTTCAATAGCAAACCCATTAAACTTACAATTTCGTTAACCACCACCCAATACTACTTAGACAACGTCCAAAAATGTTTGACTTCAACAACACATTGCACCAATACATAAACATATGTTTGGATAGATTAATTTTTTCTATTTCTAGGTATATCAAAAGACTCCACACGTTATCAACTGTCCTAAGGGTAGCTGTCAGCATTTATCTTAAAGTTAATAGCCACATAGGTAGTCGTAATATATAAGAATCATGAAAACGACCAGAAAACAAACTTTATAACTAAGTTGAAAAAAAATCTACCTGTGTAACCACATTGGAACAAAAAGAAATTTGACCCAGGAAATTATTATAGTTAGCTAACTTGTTAGTGATAGAGAATAATATTACAAGAGTTGAATATGAGCTGCCGTCCACTAACAAGGCAACAGAGGAAGGTAAAAACATAGGTAAACACCACCAACCAGACCAATGAGATTGTTTGTAACAAACCTAATTTCTACATGTGAAGTGCATGAATTTAAAATTTTAAACAGTCAAAATAATGCCCAAAGTGTAGGCCCAAGTCGGCTCATGAACATACTTATACTTTTCTATGTGATTAACTCAATGGATAAATAGATTCATGCCCTTCCCCTTCAAAAAAACCAACAACAATAAAAGAAGTAGATTAATGCGCTTTAGAGTGAGAGAATCATTGAACTGAAATGACATGAAAATCTGAAAAATAAAAACATACACCTAAAGCTCTTGTCTGCACTTTTCTTTCTAATAAAACAAAAGGCACTTTTCTGCAGTTTTCCAACTTTTATTAGTTATAATAATACCAGGCACTGCTATTCAAACCCCAATTTTGAACTCTTTTTCTAGTCTCAATGAAATATATTAAGAAGACAAGAGAAAAACCCCAAGGGTGAGCCTAGTAATCAGGGCATGGGATTTAAGGGTTTACTCCCTCCTAATCAGGGATGGAGCCAGGGAGGGGCCAGTAGGGCTGGTCGCCCCTGCAAGAAGAAAAAGAAACACTACTACTATTATATGTAAAAAAAAAATTCCTATGAAAGTATATAGGCTCGCCCCTCTGTAGAATTTTGAAAAACAAAATATAATTATAACCTTTGAACTACGAGGATACCAACATTAATTAATAAAGGCTAAGAGCTGAAATATAATAAAAAAAATAAAAATATAGGATTAATATTGTGAATATTCAAGTAATAAACTTTCACCTTTCGTTAAATGGATTTAGTGTTTTACAGTTTAATTTTTTTTTATCTTAAAATCTCAATGGCATATCAAATCCCCCCTCTCTCTCTATTGGCACAAACATCTCCAATTGTTAAGATTTCAAAGACAATTTCGAGAAATAGAGACTCTCTATTGGCACAAACATCTCCAATTGTTAAGATTTCAAAGACAATTTCGAGAAATAGAGACAGAAGAGGAGATTTTGGAAACCCTAAGTAATTTTGGTGAAATTTAAGTTGCATATATGTCTTTCCCCAATTGTTGTTCTAGATTTCTCTTAATTCTTTATTTTTTGATTGGTAAAATCAAGTTACATGAAAGCCCATGTACTGAATTCGTCAAGTTGTGATGAATGAAAAAGAATAAGATGAACAATAAAGAAAAACAAGACATATACATCAAGATCGATCTCATTAGTTAAACCGATTTATGTATTTATGTTATTTTGAGTTTTAATATAATAATGTGATTATGCATGTGTATTTACATTTTTTTCTCGCATGCATGGCCGCCCCTGCGTGGTGAAATTTCTGGCTCTGTTCCTGCTCCTAATGTCTTAGTTTCGTAAAATAGCATCTCCTCCGGGTCAGCCCATACTTGAGCATTTGATCCAGCTTCAAGTGGAGCACCCACTAATGGATGATGGTTTTATGATCTCTCAGGAATAGTCGAGGTGCGCATAAATAAGTTGGGACACATGATTATCAAACAAAAGACAAGAGAAAAGCATGTTTAATCTGAATCTTGCAGATACAATAAACTATAAGAGGTAAAAGAAAGCCGGAAAACTGAAAAGTAACAAACATTGATCAAAATATAGACACCCAGAAGCATCAATTCAGATTCCCCAGAAAAGAAAAGAAAAAAACCACGGTCGCACAAAAGAAGATTGTTGTGGTGAACAGATGACAGAAGAAGATAACAGCATGATAATACATGCAAGATAAATAACATTGTCCTGAGAGAGAGAGAGAGAGAGAGAGAGAGAGAGAGAGATTACCAAACGGAAGTCTGAGACCAAAATCAAACAGCTATAGGAGATCTTTTGCGATCACCGGGCAGTATGAGTAATCAGTGAGACGCAATGAAAGAAAATAGATGAGATGATAGACGTAAGATTAATCTGTATTATGAAAAGAACAAGAGGCCCACAATGCGAGTGTCGGGTTGACATTGAAACAGGAATAAAACCGAATGGCAGATAGGAATTGCGGTGCATATATGAATGGCGGTGGAATGTGGGTGATATTCTGTATACCAAGTTGACCTTCTCCAATGCTGACCAAGAAAAAACCGGGGAAACTGGTATATTTACATAAAAGAGATACAGTACTCAACGGAGACCCTGTTCCACTCACACTCCTATTTTACTTTTAGAAAAAAGACATATTTTGCCTTTATTTAAATTTTTTTCACGTTTATTAGTTTTGAGAATTATTCATCTCACATCAGAAAATGAAGTTTTTTTTTCTACTTTTACCTAAATATTTTGGAAAATAATCACTTTTAAGCAAAATAAGTTAACTTTTTATACTTTGTTTTTGTTTAAAAGTGGTTATTTTTCAAAATATTAAATTTTTACTTTTCCGATACAAAAGTTGGCGCAAAACTAATAAACACGAATTTTTTTGAATAAAGACAAAACATGTACTTTTTCTAAAAGTAAAAAAAAATGTTAATAGAACTGGGTCTGATTAGGAATTGGACGATGCCGTGTCCTCAGATATAGAGTATATTTGATACAAGTTGTAACAATTTAGCACCCTCAACAGATTAGGGGTGTTCAGCCAAGGACAGAGAAGGAGAATCAATCCAAAAATTACTATTGTGGTGCGCATGCTACTACGATGTCGCCATTTATTTTTATTTAGAAAAAAGAAAGTAAACAAAAATGAAGTAAAGAAAAATAAAGTTTGTTTTACTTTCATTTCGAAAGGAATCTTGAATAAAACTCTTGTTCATTTGCCATAACAAAGAAATTTTGCGGATAACTTCTTTATCTTGATATAAAAAGAATGATTCAAGAGGTAAGGGTGATTTAGTAATTTCACATGAATTAAAGACAAAAAAAAAAGAGTGTCAATAGATAAAAGGGGAGTGTGAAAATCAGTTCTCATACTATACAATATATATTAAATAAAAGGGTGAATTAGTGAGGAGTGCTCTGGAAGCTCCAAGTGGCATGTAATGATTGGGCAACACTACTAGTTAGTCATTATCTTATTTTGAATTATTCATAAAAAATTGTTTATAATGTTTGATTATATAACACTAATACCTAATAATAATCATTGAGTATGACTTTGTCGGATTTTAAAATTTTAGAACTGGTATAGTTTAATTTGTTCAATTAGTTACGGTTTTCAAAAGCTAATTGTCTAACTCAAACACAAATATTCAAATTCAAGGTTCTTAATCCTTAATCCTTATCCCCTATATATATGTTAATTTAATTTAATGATTATCAAATACAACTTGCAGATTCTATCTTCCTTCAAAGAAACTAAAAAAACCCTCCCTAACCTTCTTAATAACCCGTATATGACTACCACTAAAATTTTGGATATCAAGTCACGTACTTCTCTTCTTTTCTTGCTCTATGCATAAGCAGGATTGACATATATAACCTCTACTCATACCTTTGGTACTTTGTGGACTTTTGGGAAGCAATGCTTTACTCTTACCTTCCAGTTTTGACTGCTTATGTTATTGATGAAGTAGACAGTTTCTTCACGGAAATTATGGGAGAGAGAGTTGACAATGAATTTAAGTGAACTTCGTTGAAACACGAACTTGGAAAGTAAGAGCATCTCCAACCTTGACCTATTTTAAGATTCAAATTTAAAATTTGGGCAAAACCCACAAAAAACCCTCTTCAATCTTTGACCTAAACTCTTTCCCATTTTGGGTTTTACCCATTTCTTTTCCCAAATTTGAGACAATCCAAGTCTCTTTCCATTTTTTTCCCCAATATTCCAACGGCTCTTTTCTCTTTTCAACGGCTCCTTCCATGCCATTCTAAGAGTATAGCGTCGACTTTCCCAAGCTTAGATACCTGCAACTCTCTCTCTCTCTCTCTCTCTCTCTCTCTCTCTCATGGCCGCCGCCGCTGCCAGAACGAATTCCTACAAATGGAAAAGAAATGAGGATATATGGATCAGAGTTCTGTGGGTTGTGGTAAGTGATAGACTGTTTGGGTGGTTGGCGGTGGTTAAGGAGGTGGACCGAGTTCTTTTTCTTCTTTTTGGATAAAAGATCATTTTGTCATTGGAGTGAGTCTGATCCAAAATGGATTTTGACCCAAATTTGGGTCAAGGCTGGAGATGCTCTAAGAGTATGCAATGTGGATACATGTTTTTTACTCAAGCATTGAGGGCTAAGGAATTATTCAACCAAAAAATAAAAATAAATGTTTTTTCACATATAGATATTCGACGTAGTGAAAGGTACTGTTCCGGTTGAGTATCATTTCTGTGCATCGCACGGGTTTTGACAGGTCGGTCTGCAGACAAGTACTATAAAAGAGCATGTTCAATCATGGTCAATTCTCTTGTAGTAGAACACGGAATCACGGTCATGCACTAAAAAGAAGATCATGGTGAGGGTAATGACAGAAAATGGAACGGAGGGTGAGAAGATCGGAACTCCATCATTTTTAAGAGAGCTCGAAAGGCCATGGATATAGATACCATTTTGGGCATTAAATTTAGAGGGGGAAGAAGTTTTAATTTAAAGAAATATGTTGAAATGGAAGAGGCCAATTTAGCGAAAAGAATGAATTCTCTTTGATCATTTGGAGGAAGACGCGGGTTTGGAGGATGATGAAAACTTCAAGGATGGTGCTTCTCTCTCTCTGGAATTTTAATTCCATAGATTGACGGTTCTGGTTGTCAATTCTGTATCTTTCGGTTTGTTGTTCGAATTTAGGGTTATTTTCTTTTCGTTTATGGTTGTTTTGGTGTTAGGCTATTGGGCTGTTTAGATCGTGTTTCTTGTGGTGTTTTTGGTTGGCTTTTTGCCTTCATCTAGGTATGGTTCTCGGGTGGCTTTTGCCGGTGTGCCTATGATCCTTTTAATCTTTGTATTGATCTTCAAAGATTAATAAAATCTTCTTTTTGCCGATAAAAAAAACCAATGCAAACCTGCTTCTGTTCATTTTTTTCTCAACGATGGACAACTATTTCCTCAAAATGGATGTCCTCTTAGGGTGTTACTCGACTATGGGTACCGATTATTTGAGTACCAATTATGTACAAACGATGTGTGGAGTCCACTCTGAGGTCCCACACATATAATTCGAAACGTTCATTAACTTATAAAATAATTTTTTGAGTGTCCTTGTAAAAAATCAACTCAATGAATAACATCTCTTAGTTGTTGATTAAAATTGAAGGATTGGATCAAGCACTTAAAGATTTCAATTGAGTTGTTTTCCATTTTTGATTTTCAAATTTATATCAAAGAAAACTATTATGGGGTAAATGGAATATCAAGAAAATAGAAAACTGGAGTAACAAACAAAGAAAGAAAAGTACTTAAAGAAGATGAGCAGGTGGCTGTGAAGTACTGATTTGGGCAGTGTGTTGAGATTCAGAGACGGATTAGGTGTGGGTTTTTTAAAAAAAAATTTAATATGAATATTAGGTTTTTTTTTTTTAGAAAACCTTAATATTGTACTCCGTATTTCGTATTGAGTGTTATTTAGACATTTAAATCCTTTAAATATGTATTCGTTTTAGGTCCCAAAATCCAATTTCTCTCTCTACGCCACGGTCACCCATAAGTTTTTCTTTCAATTATTTATCTCATTCCTTTTTTTATCCCTTTCCATTTACTATCTAAAAAACTTCCCTCAAAATCTAAACCAAACAAACTATTAAATTTCCGAACTCTGAAATTTCAAAATCTTGTTCATAGTTCAGCTTCCACATTTACGAAATTTTGGTTCCGTCCCTGTTGAGAGTAGTATGAATTTTTGACCGGCTATACCCAATAATTCTTCAATTTCAATTCAATGGTTCATATGAGGATTTAAGGATCGAACGGCTTATATAGAATGGAGAAGTGCCAAAACCAAATATTCCATGTTCAATTTGTGGAAATTTTAATGACTAAAGTGGATTACAAATCACATTTGGCCACGTGGAATGGCCTGATGGGTCCACCAAAACCATTAAAAATAGAAGTTGCTACTGATCAGTTGGTGACAAGGGATGGGAAAGAATGTTCTAATCTTGAATGAGCAGACTAGGAAAGGAATCTCTCCCCCATCTTTCCATAGAAAACTGCTTTCCAACAGTGGCTTTGCCAGTGGTTTTATATTACTACTATATATCTACTCTCACTATACACGTATTCTCTCTTCATAAACACCTCTCCCATGGCCCCTTATTTACAACAATTTATGCACCATCAATACTTCCCCCCCTCTTGAGAAAGAGACAGAGACGGATAGAGCCAATGGCATCAGATCATAGCATCCTTTCGACAGTTGTGTTGGTTTTGACTCTAGTTTCAGCAGGTAATTCAAGTTTCAGCTCTGTGTTAAAACTTTATTGTAACTATAAACCTCGTGAGCCGAGTGGTACTTTTTCCGGCCCTACCTAAAACAAATGTTGCGGTCACTTTAGGCCTCTAAATTTTTTTCGAATTATAAGGGTTCTTCGTACTTTTTTATCCTTTATTATAGTTCAACAAAAGAGACCATATTTTTTTATTTTTACTTTAAGCCCTCAAAAAATCAAAGCCAATTCTATCCCTAGTACTACTGCCCATAAAGATTTAGTAGAAAATTTGGAAAAAACAAATGGTTTTCTTCTTTCTTTACCGGTTAATTAGGTATGCAAACAAAACATACTGTAGGAGTTTGTCCCACATTAGTTATTTATCTTCTCCAAAAATTAGTATATATAAGCCTGAGCAGTCTCTCCACTCATTCGCAATTGATTTAGAGTTGAATGCTTTAACATAATATCAGAGCTAGGGTTGCGGAGAATTTGTTACCCCTTATTTGTGCCATAAGTGCACTGTTGATTGTTGTGATCCACGTGTTATGGATCCTTTGTTTACCTCTCCACGTGCAAATTAATTATCGCATGTGCGGGAGAGTGTTGGAGTTTGTCCCACATTGGTTATTTATCTTCTCCAAAAAATAGTATATGAGGCTGAGCGGCCTCTCCACTCCTTGTCATTGGTATACGAAGATATTTTGATTTCAAACAATGACTGCCCAGATGACTTTGATAGTTAAACATATCATTGTCACAACATATATTTGCTCAGATAGAAAAGTTTTGGAGGAATAGCATTAGTCGTTTTTTTCGTTGGGAGCAGCCTGAACCACGAAACGGGTTGTGAGAGAGCAATGCAAGTATCCTACCGCAAGGCTAAGAACTTCACTAATAATCTATGCACAAACATAACATTTTTCATTTTGTTGCCCAATGACCGCACGACTATGAACTTTACTAATAATCTTTCAACCATGTGTCTTCTCATAAACATATGCACCTTGAATGAGCAGGGACAGAAGTGTGCGAATCCGCGAGAATTTTCACTCTCATAAACGATTGCAAGGAGACAGTTTGGCCTGCAATCTTCCCGGGAGAGAACTTCGGTGGTGGCGGCTTTGAATTGAAATCAGGCCAATCCATTGTGCTCACAGCCCCTGTGGCATGGTCCGGTAGAATCTGGGGCCGAACGGGCTGCAACTTCGACAAGAATGGCAACGGGACTTGCCAAACTGGTCGATGTGGCACCTCCCTCAAGTGCACTGGCTCAGGCGAGACCCCTGCCACGCTTGCTGAATTTACCCTCGCCACACCTGATTTTTATGACGTTAGCCTCGTGGACGGGTTCAACATACCCTTGGCTGTGACACCTATTAATGGAAAGGGAAATTGCAGCGTTGCCGGCTGTAATGGGGACTTGAGGCCTATTTGTCCCAAGGGTATTTTCATGGGGTTTTATTCTTTTATTTTGAACTAAAACATTCGCTATTGGGATCCCCCAATGCTTAAAATGCCACAATGTCGTTATTTTAGATTTTTTTTGTTGTTGTTCTGTATTAAGGTTATGTTTCTAAAATCGTTTTCGTTTCGTCGACAGAGCTTGCTGTTAAGGCTAATGGGAAGACAGTAGCATGTCGGAGTGCCTGCGATGTGTTCAACACAGACGAGTACTGTTGCAGAGGTGCTTATGGAGGTCCGGTTACATGTAAACCTACGAATTACTCGAAAACATTCAAGGCAGCGTGCCCTGCAGCTTATAGCTATGCCTACGATGATCCCACAAGCATTCTTACTTGCTCAGGGACGGACTATGTCATCACATTGTGCTCGTCAAGGTCAGATTCATATACATATACTTCTAAACTTCTTTCCTTTAAGCCTTCAAACTATTGACAGGATTTTAATTCTGGGGAGGCAAATCCCCATGACAGAACAGTACAAATCCTTATGAGTTCGCGAGTATCTTAAGAATTCTTTAGCAGAAAAATGAATGGTTTTCACAGCTTCGAGGGTACGTACTAGTGCCCCCTTCTAACCCCTCCGAATCCATGGCTAATGGTTAGACCAAATCAAAAAGTGTACAAGCCCCATTTGGAAAGTCTGTTAGATATCGATACAACACGAACAGAACGAACTCTAATTGCACCTCACCGTATTTTACCGCACTCATCATAGGCTTATCATGAATACATTTATGGAATGTATGAAGTTTTAGATCTCGACCGTTGGATAATTTTACAGATACAATAAGGTTGAAAGAATGCAACATAGCATATTCTTATGTATCTCGATCGCGTGCATTGTAGTGGCCCGGTAGTTGAGCCCTCAGCCCTGCTCTTTAACAGGGCTTCCATTTGTGCTCCTTTCATGTTCTCATTAGCAGGTTGGGGCACAGATCCTGTGTGAGTGCACATTTTTAGGATTATTGTGCATGGTAGAGTAGTGGTTATATAATAAGGCGGATTTAACACCAATTTTTGTTTTGCCCAACTATAACCGTTCATGTCAAGTTACAAGTGATGCATTAGCTGATTTGAGAGAGGGGCATCATTGGAATGAGAGAAACTTATACACGGCTCAACTGTGAACAAGTTCTTTACAGCAGCAACCAATCGGGGCTATCCAAAACTGTTCTGGACGGTTCGGATTTAAATGAAAATTTCCCAAGGAAGTACTTTTTTCTGGAAAAGTTCTATTAAAATCTAGACCCTCCAAAACACTTTTTGAATAGTCACGATTAGCTCCGTAAATAACTATTCACTGTTCCGCCGTTAAAAAAGGTTTTCTCTTTCTCTATTGGTATAGGAAGAATATACACAATTTCAAAAAAAGAGTACGCAAAAGATGTGTTGTCTCTTTCTATAAACTCCTACGTCAGAATAAATGTTCTCCTCTTGATGAATCAAAAAGAAAGCTTGATTCCCGGTACCAGACTTTTTAAGTTGCATGATCATTGGCTTTAAACAACATCATCCTTTAGGCACGGTGATGATTTTTTTTTTTTCAGGAACAAGCCTGTGTGCACATACCACAACAACAAGCTTCATTGCAACGGATCAGAGGGCAAAAAATCCTTGATGGGAAAATGGTGGCCGTTGATGCTTGGACTCCCACTTATGATAACTTATGGATGATCTTTTAGTGGAAGCTTTTTAGAAATTATTTTATTGTCAGACTTTTGCACAATATTTGTTCACTTCTTTAATTTATTGGTTTTTCTCCCGGGGACATGTTCAAGGAACTTGGACTGTGCAAGCTGTGAAAGAATATTGGTATTTCCTCCTCTTTCACAGCACGAGTGCTCAAAATGGTTGTACATAAAATTTATAATCCATATTTGACCATTGTTAGAAATTTTTTTATACTAAAAGTCATACTTTTATGTAATGGATTAATATTTGATTTGTTTTATATTAATCAGTTTTATCCTTTTTGATGAGAATTTGTTATGGACATTGTTAGCATAATATTATTGAATGTTAAACTCGTGTGTCTTTTATTCTGTAAAGTAGATGATCCAGTGTGTAGAGTACTGCATATACACTAAAGATTGAATTATCGATTCTTGAGGAATATGAGCTTTAGTTCACAATCTTAGATGGAACTGGACACACTATTAGTAAGACTGTAGCACAATATTTTAGTAGGTATGTCTAGACTATGGGGAACAAAACTAGTTCCAACTCATTGTGCATACACTTTGTGTGTATTGAACGAGACCGTTTTGAGGTAATTGTTTTTGTTGTGATTTTATAAGACAATTAGAACCTCATAGTTATTATAAATGCTTATACTCTTAATTCAAAGATAATTAGGTATATATGTCTAATGTTGTTGAGTTTGATATATTAGAGAGTTAGGATCAATAATCTCGGTGAGTTGAGTCACAACATTACATGTATGATAGCTATTAATAATTAATGGAATCCACGTCTCGGAAAGAATTGATGATACCCCCCGAGTAAGTTTATAAGTTTCGATTATGTTAAACTCTGCAGGTGGATATTTGTATCTGACATATCGAATAAGTTAAGTGGACAGTCTCAAGGAATTTTATAAATGTTGATGAAATATAATTGTCAGTAATTTGATTTAATTAACAGGTATCTATAATCTTAACGTTAGGAGAAATTACCACGGCAGTTGGGGTGGTGGGCGTAATATGGTAGTTAGGGTTTGGTGGGTGGGCGGGGTGAGGACTGCAGTGGTCGACGATTGTGTCGGTGGTGCTTCTTGGGGGTTTTCGGCAGTGGTAGCAGTGGCGTCGTTGTTGGGGTGTTCCGGTAGCAGCTTGGGTTCAGTTTTGTTTGCCTGAGTTTGTCCTTGTTCTGGGCCGTCAACAACTCGATCCGACAGAGGAGGTGTGCAAATCTTGGAGAGCCATGGGTGAATCAACCAATCGGTGTTTACTCCGGCCTGAAGAGCTGTACTTTTCTTTAGTTGTTTCTTAGTTGTTGTTGGTTTTTTTGGTTTTTTTTTTAGATTTCAGCTGTGCTCATTGTTTTCTACAAGTTTGAGCTGGGGGTCCATTGAGATTCTCTACTTCCTGGACCTAGATTGGTTCCTAATCTAGGCATTTCGTTAGTCTTGCTTCTACAAGGGGCGCTTGTGTCAAAGTCTTGGTAGTTTTAGTTCATTCTTGTATCATTGATGAAATCTGTATTGCCTTCGTGATTTAATATGATATGAAATTGACAGTTTAAAAAAAACGTTGGGAAAAATTTAAGTATTTAATAACGTGAAACTCAGAATATAATTTGAGATAGAGGCAAGAGTGCAATTATAATTCTATAGAGGTATGAATTATAATTTGTGCAATAGGAAATAGAATCTTTGAAGGATTATGATTTCTTAATTACACAAGAAGCCCGTTCCGTATTTATCCTTAGGTCTCTGTGGTAGCCCTATATACACACGCTATTGCTTTCTAGGTCAGTTACGTTTTTCTATATTCATGAAATAGAGAGAGATTGAAATGCCCCAATTTTTGGAAACCTCAATTTAATAAATTTTACTCAAAATTAAACATATATCAAATAACAAGAAGATTGTATGAGGTAATTACATGCCAATTTATTTTCAAATTCAAATTTACATTTGCTAATTCGACAGGGAAGGGAACTAAGGTAATTTTATACTCTTTTTGTTGTCTTTCTTCATCCACAGCCTGCTTTGCTCTGAACTCTTTCAAGTTATAATTTTTGCCGGGGTTTTAAATTCAAAAATATGTCCAACTTTCGGATATATAAATCTGACATTGTCAGGACAGACTTGAATGCTAGTGTTGGTGGTGTTACCGACGATGAGTGACGGGAATGAGTGGTGGAGAGGAGAGGGAAGGAGTGACGAGAGTGGGTGAAGGAGCTCGATGGTAGGGGTGAATGGTGATGGAGCTCGGTGGTGGTGACAGTAGGAGGAGGGAGAAAAAGAGGGAGAATAGGAAGGGAAGGCCAGTTCCAATTTTTGGAGAGAATTTATTTTTGGGGAGTGATTTTGCTACTCCTATTTTTTGTTAATGTCACACCCCTTTTGTATCTTTATTAGATGATTTATTTTGTGAGAGAAGAAAAGTGACATTAACAAAAAGGGAGTGATAAAATCAATTCTCTTAGTTTTTTGGTAGAGAAGGGCAAAAAGGGAAGCTCATGAGTATTTTTTGGGTTATATTTAGCAAATCGTTACGAGGGTGCGGATTTTATGTAGCAAAGGGTTAAAGCATCTCCACCCTTACTCAAATTTGTGTAAAAATCACCCAAAACACCACTCCACTCCTTACTCAAACAATCAAACTCATACCAAATTTGAGTTTTACTCTAATTTTGAAGGCTATTTTCTCTCCCTCAAATTTACAACTATGCCATTAATAAAATCTTTACTCAAATTTATGCCTAGATTTGCATTTGCCCATTGAATTGCTTCATATCAAATGATGCTTTTACTCAAATTTTTGTGGAGATGCTCTTATATGTATTTGCTACTCTACAAGTATAGAATTTTTTTTTTCATTCGCTAATACTATTCTAGGGGATTTGGAGGAGGGGATGGCGCTAAAGGATATCGAACCCTGCACATATGCATAAGAGTATGTAAAGGAGGCCAACTGCACTCCACTCTACTTGCCTACAATTATACTCCCTCCGTTCCATTTTTATTGTCAATTTTCATTTTTCGTGCTGTTTTTTCAACGTTTATATCTCTCAATCTATTATGTTTTTCATTATTTTGAAAACTTTGTATTATAGATCTAATCGATAACTATCAAATAAGATCCATATTGTATATTTTTTGAGATTCATATTGAAAAAATATATGCGTTAAAAAAACGGCACGAAAAAACGAAAATAAACAATAAAAATAGGACGGAATGAGTAGTTAAAGTATTGAGATTTTGGTGCCAAAAAAAGACTCTTGGCGCTCCAACAATGGTAGAGTGCCAAAATCATTCCTAATACTTATGGACGATTGAAGCTCTTACCATTCATCCCCCACCCCCACTGATATCTGTCCGTAATTCCGTATCGCAGGATAAGAAGGCCGGCCGGCCCTCGAATACTTGGGGAGAAGATGACGAGCGCTGGTGGTGGGAAGGTGTCATTCAAGGTCACACTCACCTCGGATTCCAAGCTTCCTTTCAAAGTGTCCGTACAATTCCCCATAACCTAGACCTCCATAAATAAATTTGATAAATAAATAAATAAATGATTGGTTTTCATCTCTTTTAACAAATCGACTTTTAACTTACGGTGACTCGATTCGTGTTGTTCTCGTTCAGGTTTAGCGTGCCTGAAGCTGCCCCGTTCACTGCTGTTCTCAAATTCGCAGCCGAAGAGTTCAAGGTTCCTCCCCAGACCAGCGCTATCATCACCAACGGTATTCCTTCACTTTCCCCCTCAAAACCACAATGTTATTTTTACCCTGCTCCGTTTTGATAGACAAACGTGGATTTCAAATGTTGGGATTTGACTCCGTTATCTAATTAGATTAGAGTAGCTCAAATTTATATAGTATCACATCGCTTCCCAGTGGTTTCAACAACGAATTTGAGAAGCTTTGTTGTTGTGGATTTGATATACTAATTACTCTTCCACCCCCCCCCCCAAAAATATATATATTTATATATATATATATATTTGTCTGTACTGTCCGCAAAACAAGGACTTAAAAAAAATATACTTATGTCGAGAAATATTCAAATTTTATTTGATAGATTAAAAGAACTCATTGATATCCGAAATTAGGTGGGAAAAGTTGAATTTTATTACACAAAAGTGCATTATTTTTAAGTTCTCGTTTTGCAGACTAGGCAATCTTTTTGGAACGGAGGTAGTTTGTAATTGAGTTGCCAGAGAAAAAAAGTACTTAGTCCTTCTCTTCCCATCCCGGCAAAGGGGTTCGACACACATCAGCCCTTCCTTTCTCCAGATTCACTTCGCAGGCGAGTTCTCAGTGCAGGATGGCGAGATGAGTCGTTTATCATTACGATAGTTGTTAAGTGGAAGGTGGCAGAGATGTATGCAGCCGAGGCATCCTGACTGATAGCTCGGGGTCTCCTGAATCTCCATGTTAACACGGTCGTAGTTACTATCAGAATCCCAACCAAATTTCTCTCTTTACCTCGAATCGCCATCTTCCACTACAATTTCACAGATCACCTATAGTTAGACCTCTTATATTTGTCTTGAATTGAATATGAATCCCCTTCGTTTCAAATTCACAACTATCCAAAATGGAGCCTATACGGGCATTAGTTATCACCAATGTCTTCCATGCATTTACTGTTTTGTGTTGCATGTTAGAAAGGATTGTGAAATACTTCTCTGCTGCAAAATGTTTTACAGCCTTTCCAATGATAATTTCATTATAATTTGTCGGATTTGTCTGTGCATCCAGATCATTCTATTGTATTTCACAACTATGGCAGCCCTTTACAAGTCCAGGGAGTTAAATTAGATTAATCAGAATGTGAAAGAAAATAGCCTCTCCGCTTGAGGGGATAAGGCTGTGTACATCCAAACCTTCTGGTCCTTCTCCAAACCTATAGTAGTAGGAGCCTTAGGAGGAGCCTCATGCACTGGTAGCCCTAAAATTAAAAGATGACTCATTTACTCATTTTATTGGAGCTAGAATGGATTTCCTACAGGTTTTTAAGGACTTTTGTCTTATAATTGAAATAATCAAATGCTTGATTTGAATGAATCAGATGTAATAATTTATTATTTTTTTTATTATACTCAATTTTTTTTGTCTACGGCCTTTTATGTATACGGGCAGCATTCCCTTAATGCCTTACTTATATAAATATTTACTTATCAATTTTTTTTTCCAGATTGGCTATTTATTTTGGATCTTTGGCAATTGCTTGCAATTTCAATGACTATGAAAAGAGTAATTCGAATAGATCCAAATTGCTAATTTTATGTGAGCTAGAAGGGGACCCCCAAACTTGTTATTAGGTTAGTGGTTATTGAAAGCACTTGGGCTTGCTAAGTGGTCAGGAAATAGGACTTCTCTATATGAGATCTCAGGATTGAATCCAACGGGTAGACCATTGGTGTTTTCATTCTGCACACCGCTTGAGATTTCTGCCATAGGACTTAAGCTTGGTACGTAGTCGATTTATAAATTGAGACGGAGACTACATGTGAATGAGAGATATGTCAAAGGAAGCCCCATACGCACTTTTCCTGAAAAAGAAGGAAAAGCTGCTTGTACGTGCTTTGGAATTATGCATTCAGGGAGTGTATAACTCTATCCTATGCCTTTCCATTCAAGCAATCTCATATAAGTGTTCGTTGTTTTTAATACTTAGCAAGATTAGGCTAGTTATTTCTTGATGTTTGACTATCATTTGTACTTTGGAGAACTTAATTATAGCAAGTGGTGTATTTGACTCATGCTAAGAGTGGACTCCCTGTATCTACTATAATGCCATGCCTACTTTTTGTAATTGGATTATCTAATAGAACTCAACAAATTTATACAATGGACCATCTATTTTTTCCTTTGCTCGTGTGTTTGTTCACCCAGAATCAAGGTCTCTCTGCAACTATTTGTGAGAAAAATTGTCAAAAGAAACTTCAAGTAAGAATGCTTAATTTGTTAGTAACTTTAGCATTGGACACGTGAAATGTCATCTCTCGTGTACAATAAATGTGAGACATCCCCAACTCCTCGCCATTGTGGTCAATGTATTGACATTTGAGCCCTCACTAATTCTTGACGCTTCTCATTTGGAATTAGCAGATGTGCCAAACATCCAAATATTAGTTATTTACCTTGGAATTTCGTCAGTCTGCTTCAATATATGTTTGCTTACGTTTTGTTTTGGAAAATTAGTAGACCATTTTGGATAGGAGAATGTTCTTAGTATGCTCTAGCATGCTTCGCAGATGTGAAAAACTATGTCACCAGATAGTGCTAATACACTAGCAATTTATGTATTGGAACACAGGTTCTGAAACATGGTTCAATGCTTTTCAAGATGTTGAAATTAGCCCAAAGTTTTTTCTATTTATTTCAATAAGAGTCAAGATTGAGAGGAGCTTTACAAGACAAAGCGTAAAATAATTTGTGGAAATGCTCTGATAAAGGTGTTGTTTGTGTATTATTTGAAAAATAAGATGTTTATCACTTGCAAGAAGTAAATTTTGACTTTTTTATTATAAAATATAGAAGTGCATCCGTATGGGACCGCAATTTCGCACATGTACTGAACCACGTCCCCTTTCTGTTCCTTTGTACTGACTGATCCATGTTCCAGGTAATCTTGGTCAGAGAATTAGGAAGTTGCATTCCCTGCAATGTATAGGCAACCGTCATATGGCCTTCATCCCTCTCTGTTAGCCCCTTTTTTGTTTGCTTTTGCTTGTCACGTAAAGAATGTCCATTTTAAAAGGTCTATGAGCATACATATACATTCGTTAGTTGCAAGATTTGCCTGGTGATCTTATTAATCACCTTTAGTGACTAATCTGTTTTTGAAAGCATCTTAAGAGACTTTTCACTTTAACAGGTTCCGCATGCTTGAATAGTTGTTCCAATGTGCCTCTTATTCCTCCTACTATAAGTCATTTTAAGCATTATTTTCATTTATGCAGATGGAGTTGGGATTAATCCTCAGCAAAGTGCCGGTATGCCAGCTTTTACCCCATTTTGGTTATGTCCAGTTTCCTGTTTTGAATTTTCTGTTACTTTTGCTTAGATATGCAACTGCCCAAAAGGTCTGCTATATATCTTTGTGTGTGCAATTCTTCATTTGTATCACCATTGATAACATATACTATTTTTCTTGTAAGAAAACATGGATACTGTTGAATATCCCTAGTTTGGATGTGTTTTTACGTATCAATACTTGCATGTTACATAATCTTCCCAAGTTAAATGCTCTTGGTAGGATTTTGTTACCCATATAGGTTACCAACTTAACATAAATTGGTGATTTACATGTTCCAATATAATTACCAATCGTTGTGGAATATTGTGGGAATCCAGTTATACTAGCGGAAACATGATTTCTGTACTGTCTGAGACTTGCTTTGCTTTGCTTCAGGAAACAAGGTAAAAAGGTTGAAATCTTGTGTAGAAGGGACGAGAATCTGTTCTAAAATGCGTTGTCTCTCTAAACCAAATTAGGATTTGGTGATTGCACTCAGTTGAAATCTTCTTAGAGTGTTGGAATGCATTGGATCAAAAGTGTGGGTGCAGGATGTTACTTTGGACAATTGGAGCAAGAAGTTTATAGTCACTTTTTGAAGGTTGAATGAGAGGAAATGACTTGGGTCTTCTTGTTAAGCAGGTGTAGGGCACTAAGTGAGAATTGCAAAGCCCTGAAACCTATTGAAAATTATGCGAGTCAGTGGCCACCAAATCAATAGAGCTTTACTTTTAGGGAAATTGACTCTCATGTCTTAATCATCTAGAGTTGGAAACTATGGGGAGTTTCAACTCTTAGGAAATGTACAAGAACAGTGATATGCTGTAGTATTTATTGTGAAAAAAAATATTGAAACGCTACTAATTGCTTAAAATACCACTAGTTGTGATTCAATATGACGGCATACCGATGGATTCTTCAATTCATAAGTCGGGGATTATAGGTCTCCATAGCCATAAGACAAGTCAGATTAGCAGTCTCTAAAATTTGGTTTAGCGCAAAGGTGATAAAGACTCGAGGATACTTTTGATAGGTTCTAAGTGAGCATAGACATGAACACTGGACACCATCACATGAAAAGCAAAGCCTCAACAATGTATAAATGAGAAACGGTTGATGTGCATTGGAAAACTTTATTTGGTGCATCAAACTTTTTTCTTATGGAATTGTTAGAGACCCTTCAAGTATTATGTTCACCATCTTTTCCATGTTCTTTTATAGACTGAAGGCCAATGCTCCAACATCAGTTGAGCATACCTGTGTGGGAGGTAGGAGTGGGAAGAGTACCTGAGGTCGCCCTCCGGGTATATGGCGGTTGCTACGACGGTGCTCGGGAACCACCGGAGGTGGAGGTGGAGGAGGAGAGAGCTCGGGGCGGACTTAGAGAGAGAGAGGGATGGCAGTGGAGAGTAGGTGCGTATTGAATGCCTTTGAATCCTTGTTGATCGGTATTGAATGCTTGTCTTTTATATGAACCTTGGAGATGAGGGAGAGCCAGGTGTAGGGCTCCTCCCCATTGGTGGACAGAGTGGAGGTTGACCTCTTTTCCTCTCTTAGTCCCAAGTCAGGCCTTGGGGCTTGTAACCAAGGAGCCGACAGAGGCTATTTCGGTGATACATGGAGACCCGTATCATCTGCCGAGTCAGGCGAGGTATGATACGAGCTCCGAGGTGCCAGGTGGTAGGTATGATACTTCTTCCGAGGTGTCAGATGGCGGTCAATGCCCCCTCTCTCTCTAGGACCGGTCAAGTTAGAGCTTGCCGGAGGCAAGCTCGTCATCCTTGACAAACCCCTTGCTCTAGCCTCCAAGCCACATTCCTCCGTAGGTCCCGAACGGGGTACCTAGGCCCTGCTCCCGGCCTAGGATGGTGTATAGAGTCGCCTTTAAGAGTTCGTGGAGTCTTTGAAGTGTCGAATAGGAGGTGAGGTGCCCGGAGGTGACCTCACCCCTCCGCGGGTGGAGAATTCTTGGAGAAAGCCTTGCTCCTCCGGAGGCGCAGTTTGTGGAGGAAACTTTGCTCCTCCCGGAGGTGATCATTGTGGAGGAAGCATGCCTCCTCCTGGAGGTGAACTTGTGGAGGAAGCATGCCTCCTCCTGGAGGTGAACTTTGTGGAGGAAGCATGCCTCCTTCTGGAGGTGAACTTTGTGGAGGAAGCATGCTCCTCCTGGAGGTGAAACTTGTGGAGGAAGCATGCCTCCTCCTGGAGGTGAACTTTGTGGAGGAAGCATGCCTCCTCCGGGAGGTGAACTTTGTGGAGGAAGCATGCTCCTCCGGGAGGTGAAACTTGTGGAGGAGGCATGCTCCTCCGAGAGGTGAACTTTGTGGAGGAAGCATGCCTCCTCCTGGAGGTGAACTTTGTGGAGGAAGCATGCTCCTCCTGGAGGTGAAGCTTGTGGAGGAAGCACGCCTCCTCCTGGAGGTAAATCTTGTGGATGAGGCATGCTCCTCCTGGAGGTGAATCCTGTGGAGGAGGCCTTGCTCCTCCAGGAGATGGTCACCGGCAGAGTTCTTGGAAAAGGTGTATCCGGTTGCAAGATATATCATATACCCACATTAATGTCCCCTTGCGCGCATATACTCACGTCACGAGGTGGGTGTGTGCGGGCATAATTGAATCGCGGAGGGAACCTCGTTCCTCGTAGGATGACTTGCCGGAAGATTTTTTTTTTTTAGGATGCTCATCCGGATGTGATGTGTATCGTATGCCCGCGTTAATGTCCCCTTGCGCGCATGTACTCATGTTGCGAGGTGAGTGTGTGCGGGCAATAATGTCCCCTTGTACTGTATATCCACCGGATCCTCGCAGCATCTTTTAATGAAAGGATTCACATCTGATCAGAGTTAGGAGTATGAAAGGACGTCCTTGCGTTCCAAAAATGGTGTGATTCTTCAGTTTGCAAGGAGGAGTAGTATAAATTCATTTTACCTTCTCATTTTTTTACTTTCATCCCAAAAGAGAGGTTAAAAGAGCCTTGGTGGTTTTTTTTTTTTAGAGAGAGAAAGTAAACTTCCTGAACTTGGTGCAATTTTGATATTCTTGGAGGAAGTAAGTGGGTTCTTTATATAGGGAGGAAGTAATATCCGGATCCTACAACTCCGGAAAGGAAAAGTAAGTTTAGGAGGGTGGCGTGATCCTCCGCGAATTCACTCAAGACTTAAAGCCAACCTCCACCCATCCGGCGTTTTTTTTTTTTTCTTTTAACATCTCTTCCCCCTTATTACTTTACTTTCCTCTCCTATATTTTCATAACAACTCTTCCCCTTTTCCTTTTTTTGTTTTGCTTTCGGTGAGGGACGAGAAAAAGAAGGAGAAACCGAGGGGGAGAAGGGGAAATCGAGAGGGAGAGGAGGAAGAGGGGGAAACCGAGAGGGGAGAGGGAGAGGGAGAAACCGAAGGGGAGAGGGGGAAATCGAGAGGGAGAGGAGGAAGAGGGAGAAACCGAAAAGGGAGAGGGAGAGGGAGAAACCGAGAGGAGAGGGGCGGGGGGTCGGCCGAGGGGTGGATGAGAGGGTTTCAGGCCGAAGGAGGGCGGAAGGGTTTCGGCGGGTAGAGGTCCCGGCGGGAGGGGGGGTCGGTGGGAACTGGGTGTCGGCGGGAGGTGGGTGTGTCGGCGGGAAGGGGGGGCTCGGCGGGAGGGGTTTCGGCGGGGTGGGGTTTTAGCAGGAGGAGATTTTGGCGGGTGGGTGTTTCGGCAAGAGGAGGTTTCGGCAGGAAGGTGTGTGCCGAAGGAGGAAGTGTGGTGGATCTCGCGGAGGCAACTCGAGCTTGTGGGGGCGATTCGTGCGGTGGATTTCACGGGGTTCTTCGAGGTAACCTCTTTTAGTTCATTTCAAAGTTGTAATTTTGCCAAGGGAGTAAGCGGAGTGCCACGGCGCTTCCTCCTTGATGAATCTTTGTTGTGGACCAAGGGTGCAAGGGGGATGCATTCGGCTCCCTCCCCTTGCAAAAAAAAGTGAAGCTTTTTTGTTTTTGCCAAGGGTGCAAAAGGGATGCATGCGGCGCCCTTCCCTCGCAAAATTGAATCTTGATTGTCTTGTTTGGTAATTGTCTGATAGGTGCTAGGGTTCGGACACATTGTGGTTGAAAGAAATGACGGTGCGGCCCAAACTTCTTGTCACTAGCCGTGCCGGTACCGTGGTAGAACCACGGCGGGAACGTGCTTCTTCCGCGGCTTTGAAATCCAATAAATCTCTTAAAACGGAGAAAGACAAGCCACCTCCTTCCTTGCCTAATCCGGAATTCTATTCGGGCACCCTATCTTGGCGGCGGTGATAAATTGTGGCACTTAGTAGAGGCGGATGCGGAGATTGGGAAAGTGGTTGACAAGTCGTTGTTAGGGTACAAGGAGGTTTCGGTGGAGGAAGGTTGTTTTATTTCTCCCAAGTCAGTACTGAGGTTCCAGGTTGAGCGTGGTGAATTTCCACACTGCTTGTCTGCTTACAGGAATTATGTTGTTCCTCCGACTGCATTTACTTGGGCGGATGATATTTTGGGGAATGCCGATTTTGTGGAGTTATTGCGAAAAGCCGATGTCCATCGTGCCGTGGTGAACAGTTTGCGATTGGTTGTTCTGCGGGAGCGGAAGTGGATGGATGTTGTGGTGTCCCGATGGAGTGCCAATTCTCATACTCTTCCGGTAGCTTGGGGTGAGACCGGACCCACTTTGGAGGATGTGGGCTGTCTATTGAGGTTGCCCATGTTAGGAAAAGTTGACCCGTCCGCCGGGAGGCTTTCTCCTGCACAACAAGATATGGTCGATGCACTTCGGAGATCCGTTCGCCGGGAGAAGGGCCACAATGGAGTGAAGAATACCTTTACTGAATGGGCACGATATTGGTATAAGGATTTGGGTGCGTCGAAGGCCGGGGAGGAAGCTCATGTAGTGACGGACGGGCCGGGATTGAAAGAATCGGCTCACTTGGCAGCGTTCTTAGCCTATTGGCTAACTTGGTACATTTTTCCTGGTCCTCCGAAGGATGGTGTTGATACGACATTGTTTGAACTTGCGGCGATCCTTGCTTCCGGGGAATCCGTACCGTTGGCCCCGTTGTTTTTGGGGACTTTGTTCAAAAGATTAGACATGCTTCAAGATGCGGCGCGACGCTCTTGCGGGAGGTATGACTTGCCGATTTATGTGGCCACCAACTTTCTTCATATGTTCTTGTTTGAGCGGTTTCCCAAAGTTGCACCTAAACCGAACGATTTTGGGGCGGGTGGTAGTGGAGGGAAGGGGGAACCGTGCCGAAATGTATGCCGGTCGGCGCGATGGTCAGGAAGTGGCATCCGGGATGTGCGGGGTAGTATTGCCGATGTTCTTGATGTTAAGGGAGAGTTTGTTGCTCGACCGTATGTGAACATGCCGAAGGGGGTATTTCCTTTTAACGTGTACTCGGAGGAGGATGTGGTGGCCTTTGCGAATAAGGATGATGCATCCACGGCGGAGCTTTTTAGGATGAGTTGTATGATGAGGGGGGAGTTACCATGTTTTGTGAATGGGAAGTATAGTTCTGTGATGTATGATCCGATGAGGGTTGCACGCCAATTCGGGTTTGATCAGGGGGTGCCGAAACCATTTCTGCCGTCGGGGGGTGTGGGAGATGGGTGGAAGAGGTTCTTGAAATCGGCTTTCCCGGCAGAGCTTAGGTCAATGAATACAATCACGTTGCCTGGGGCTAAAAGGATGGGAGGATGTACGAAACTCTATGGGGAGTATTGGAGGGATAACCTGGTACGCTTCTTGGAATATGTGAAAGGAGTTCCCGTGTCCTTGGGAGTGGAGGATGTAGTGAGCCAAGATGGTGAGTTGTGTCTTCCGAAGGTGAAGGATCCGGTCCTTGCCTCGTTTGGTGCCCGTTCGCCATATGTTAATGAGGAGGTATTGGGGAGGGTGAAAGAACATCTGGAAACTATATATGGTATTGTGGAGAAGAATGTGGGAAGCAGTGTATCCGTGAGTGACGGGGCTGGAGAGGGACGGGCGGAGGGAGTACGATTGAGTGGCAAGCATACTTCAAAAAGGCCTGTAAAAGATGCTATGGAGGTGGCCAAGCCCAGCAAGCGAAAGAAGGTTGGGGTTTGTCACCTTTGCATGTCTTTAATTTTCTCTATTCTTGTTAAGTTGTTGGTGTAATGACGCTTTTCTCTCTCCCTTTTTTTAGATTACGGAGGGAAACAAGGAGAGCTCTGAAGCGGTTCAACCTGGTGTTGTGGAGGAGGTGATAAGAACGCCACGAGTGGGGATTCTGGAAACGGAGACCGGAGGAGGTTCAGAGGTGCCTTCTACTTCCGTGGAGGTGATAAGTACCTTAGATCAACATGTGGCGGCATACGGAGGTATGGACGACATCTGGGGGGATGAGGGAGTGTCTTCCGGGAGAGTGCTTCAACCCGATGTTGTGGAAGAGGTGAGAAAAACACCACAAGTGGAGGTTTCAACAATGGCGGCCGGAGGAGGTTTGGAGGTGCCTTCCGATTCTTTGGAGGCGATAGGCACTTTCGATCAAAATGTGGCGGTGCATGGAGTTATGAATGATATCTGGGGGGATGAGGGGGGATCGGCTATGGGGGGGTCTCATCCATGGAAGGGTAAATCACTCCGTCACATGCGTTCGTCGGGTGTGGTGCCGAGCGAAGAGGGAGAGGAGGAAATGGAGGAAGAAGAGAGTGAAGAGGGTGATTGTGATGGTGACCGAAGGGTTGAGGAGGAGGGTGAGGAAGAGGCCGGTTTAGTGGAGGACCAGGTGGGATTCGACCATGTGGAGGAGGGTGGTGGTGGCGAGTCAATTGCGCAAGACTTAGCGCCATCGAGCTTGCCGGAGGGGGCGAATGAGACCGAAATGCGCAGTAGTCGTCGTTGGTGGAAAGAGGGTGCCTTTATGATAGCGCGCTATCCTGATGGAAGTGTCATTGTGACTTTGGAGACGAAGGAGAAGGTGACGTTGCAGCCTAGTGTGTTGTTTGCCGAGGCTCGGGAGGAGCATCGACCTTTGCTGTCTGACATCTTTTTTCAGTGGCCCAGTACTTTTGTTCGGCTTGGCAACGTGAGTACCTTTGCTAGGAGGTTGGCGTTAATTTCCTTGGCATCGTTTGTGGAATTATTGGAGGATGTCAGTTTGCCAAAAGCTACGCCTGAGGAGTTTATATCTGTTTACGATGGTTTGGCTGCGTTGGGAGGTTATCAATTGGAGGTGGATTGGCTCCGTAAGAGGATAGATCAAATGGCCTTTCTTCTTGAGCTCCCGGCTTGGCGGGATCGGTTGGAGAAAGTAAGTAAGGAATTGGAGGAGGTGGAAGTAACGGCGGCGCGGTTGAGGAAGAGGAAGAAAAAACTTGAGGGTGAAGTAGCCGAGCGCGAGAGTGCCCTCTCAGGAGACTTCGATATGTCTAGTCACGCCGGTCAAGGGTTGCGGCGGTGAAGACGGATTGGGCGCCAGGTGGTTCACTCTTGTTTTGTTGATGCTCATTTCCTTTTTGTAATGTCTTGAACTATCATGTTCTATAAACATTAGTAATGATAGTAATGATCTTCATATGTAATGAACCTTTGGTAACGGAAAATTTGGAGGAAGAATCCTTTGGGAGTTTGCCTTTCTTTTTGTGCTTTCACTTCTCGTTTGTAATGGACTTTTGGTAATGAATGCATGGAATACCCTCGTCTTGCAATCTCTTGTTTATATATACCGTTTTGCTTTTGGTTGTCGTTTCGCCGAACTGTATAAAAGATTCTCTTTTTTTTTTTTTCTTTCAGCGGAGTTGCGTGACTGCTTGGGCGTGTGAGAGGGCGTCGCTTTTAGGCAAGGGGCGTGTCTTCCAGATTTCCCTAGGAGGGAGGTGTGCTTCCCCATTGGGGTATATCGTCCAGATTTTTCTAGGGAGGGAGGCGTGTCTTCCCGATCTTTGCCCCTTTTTTTTTTTGTTAATTTGGCGGAATGAGAGCATCGAGGCGTGCAGTTGGGGGGGGATTGTATGATCTCGGGCCATATCTTTATTGGTGATTAAAAATAAGGCGACGCTCGATGTCATTGTGATTTCAATGGCGATTCGTGGATGGAGACGATCCTATGGTGCTTCGGCTGTCAACTAGTGCTAAGCACGCAGGTTGGCCAAGCCCAGGATGGAGGATGGGACGGTCGCCAAACCCCCGATTAGGCTAGGCTTGCGACTCCCGCATCGTGGTGGCGGATGATATTAGTAAACTATCTCAATGGGCGATATGTGGCGTTATATTTTCCACGGCGATTCTTATATGGAGTCCGGCGGTGCTTTGGCAGTCAACCCGTGCTAGGCAGGTTGGCCAAGCGCCGAAAGGGTGGATCAACAACCCCCCGATTAGGCTAGACTTGCGATTCCCATAGCGCGGCGGCTGAGAATATTGATAGACAATATCTCATTGGGCGATCGAGTGAGGCGATACGTGGCGTTATATTTGCCGTGGCAAATCATGTATGGAGTCTTTTTTTTTTTTTTTAGAGTACGATAATCAAACATGGAATGAAATTATGCACGGCGGCGATTGCGGTGGAGAGAGCCTAAACAGAAAGGCTAAGTCCCCATCCTCTTTATGTGGGGAAAGGGTAGTTTGCCGGCAAGTTATAAGGAGGATTCGATCTTCCGGTAATGTTATTACATGGACGGCGCGTCTATCAGCGCGGTGATCTCATTGTGGTAGGTGCCTAAGATAGTGCAGTGGAGCTCGTTAGTCCACAGTATCCATATCCTTCCCAATGAGTAGGGGGTAAGGGGATCCACGATGGCGGAATTGGCGAATCCAATAGTTGAGCTCATCTGCTTGGCGAGATGCCCGCCGATCCATGTGTTGGAAACCACCACCAAATCTGGTTGGTGCAGTGTGACGGTGTCAAGAAAGTACTTGTAGAAACTCATGCGGGTGGCTCCTTCGCAATTCCACCATAGAATTGTTACTGAGCGACAGGTGGAGGGTCTTGGTGTGTCGCTGCTGAATATTGGGTGTTCTTCCGCCGTGGGAATGAAGGCTGGTCCGAGGTCTTGGGATTGATCGGGGGTGACAAAAGTTGTGACGGAGAGACGGTACGATGGTTGGCCGTACATTATCAATTGTTCGGCTGTGATTCTCAGTTGATCAAAGCCGTGAGCTGAAAGAACCTCGGCGTGGTGCACTTTAGATGGGAGGATTAATTCTGAATCTTTTCGGAGTTGGTGAGTGTGCGTCGGGAGGTCGTTTGGTGACCGGTGAAATTGGAGATGGCGCAATGGGAGTGAATCCCATGCTTGAATGAGTTCCTTAGTGAGGGAGGCTTGACCAGACGATGCCATGTGGTTGTATTCCTCCACCAGATGTTGCGGTACACCTCCTTTTATAAACCAATCTGGTGGAGATTCGATTCCCTCCCTTAGTAGGAGGAATTGCGTGTCCCCCGTGGCTGGGAGGCGCCTCATCCGCGGGATGTAGCTCCACACCGGAGAATTAGGTCCCGCTCGGGACGGTGTCGGAGTGTGGAGGTACCTTGTGATTGGTGATTGAGGAGCCATGGTTGAGGTAAATGGAAGAGAGGAGGACCTGAGGGATGTTTTTTTTGTATTTGCTATGGTGTGAGTTCCGGTCCTTTTTAAAAGCATTTGGAGAATCTTGGAGACTTGACGTCTCATGGCTTGAGGTGAAATATGGATGTGGATGCGTCATCCCGAATCATAGGAAAGTCAGGACTAGGAAATGGATTTTCACGAAAGAGGGGCGAGTGAATTCGGGAAGTAGGGGGAATCTGGGCCAGGCCTACAAGCGTAGGACTAATTTAGGAAATGAGGGAATCCGGGCCAGGCCTATAAACGCAGGACTTCCTTGTGCTTGGTGGTCCGAAGGATGAATCGTAACATTTATTGTAGAGTTGTCACTCCGTAGGCATGACTTATCATTTATCCGTCTAATCAAGCTTGCCGAACTTTAGGTAGGGATGATTCCCTTTCTTCTAGTCTTTCTATAGCAACAAACAATCATGGAGGAAGCCTTAAAATGTGGAAGAATGAACTCATATCGATAAGGCTCCTAACGAGGAGGTACAATACGTAAGTATGGAGAAAGACTTGAGACATGGGGGATTGAACTCATAATTTGATAAAGCTCCTAACAAGGAGGTACAATACATAGTGTTCACCTTCTCGTGGAGTTCCATCACATGATTAACTCGTAGGACAATCATGAAACAGAGCTCTTAAGAATTTTGAACTTCTTTGATTACACCAAATAAAAGCTTGCATAATAAAGGAGGAGCATATGCTAAGGGTGGTATGCTTTCAACCACTTTGCGTTGATGGGTGCGAGGAGGACGTTAGAGTTCAGCTCCGAGAGTCGGTAGTATCCATTCTCGTTTGCTTCTTTCACCACGAACGGTCCTTCCCACTTTGCGGCAAATTTGGAGGCTGACTTCCCTTTCATGACATGAGGCGCTGCCTTCAAGACCAAGTCTCCCTCCGCGAATTGTCGCGGTCTAACCAAGGCATCATAGGCTCGGGCTATCCTCCGCTGATAGACGCGAAGGTTAGCTTGCGCCCGATCCCTTCGTTCGTCCGGTGCTTCCAACTCGCTTGGTCTTGCGTCATGGAGGACCTCGCTTCGTAGCGCCACCCGTGCCGATGGTATTGCAATTTCTAGGGGGAGGACTGCCTCGGCCCCATAAACCAAGGAGAAAGGGGTCATCTGGGTGGGTCTTCTTTTGGAGGTTCGATAAGCCCAGAGAGCCATGGGCAAGGCATATGCCCAATTCTTTTGGTGATCCTCTAACGTTCGGCTCAATATTTTGAGGAGAGTCTTGTTGGTCGCCTCCGCTTGCCCGTTTCCTTTAGGATAATAGGCCGTGGACTTGTGGTGAGTGACGTCATAGGAGAATAGGAGCTGCCCGACTTGGCGGTTGACAAAGGGTGTGCCATTGTCGGAGAGGATGACTTTGGGAATTCCGAATCGGCATATGATGTGCTCTCGAATGAAATTGGAGACGGCTGGTCCGGTTGCCCTTTTGAGAGGGATGGCTTCCACCCATTTTGTATAGAGCTCTGTGGCGGTGAGTATCCAAATGTTTCCTCTGGAGGGAGGGTTGATTGGACCGATCAAGTCCATGCCCCAAGTATGGAATGGCCATGGGGTTCCAATGGCTCTAAGGTCAACGGCGGGGGCATGAATCATATTGCCGTGAACCTGGCACGCCTTACACCTTTTGACATGGTTTTTAGCATCCTCTTCCATGGTGGGCCAATAATAGCCTACATGGAGTAAGTGTTGGAATAGCTTGGCTCCTCCCTGGTGCTCGGTCTCATGCGCGACTTCTAATGCTTTTGAAGTTTCAGGACCTGCTAAGCACTTCAGAGGTTTTCCTTCGAAACTTCTTCGAAAGAGTTCTTCGTTGTGAACAAAGAACTTTGGAGCTCGTTTCTTGACTATTGCCATGTCAACTCGATCAGGAGGTAAGGTGCCATCGGTCAGAAAATCAATGTAGGGTTTCCTCCAATCACTGTATACTCCGATGAAATTGCATTCCGCCTTGGACGGAATTTCTCTACATTTGGGACATTTACTCTGCAGCGCCGCCGCGTCTGTCGCCATGGTGGGCCAATAATACCCTTGGCGTTGGAGTCGTCTGTAGAGGCTTACATCTCCGGTTTCGCATGATCGCTCATGAACTTCCTGGATTTTGACCTTGGCTTCTTCCTCCCCAATGCAACGCGCTAGCAACCCTCCGGAGCCCCTATAGTATAGAACTCCTTGATAAATGGTGAAATGTTTCAAATTGCTGAGGGTTATGGCGGCGGAAGTACTCTTTAGTTCGTTGGAGATGGGGGTTCTCCAATCTTCAACTTCTTCTTCGGGGAAGATCTCGGCTACGGAGCAAGGCACGCTTCTCTTGAGAATTTCGATTTTGGTTGGCATCCCTGAAACTTCCACCTTGGAGGCGAGGGTCGCGAGAGCGTCGGGATGACGATTCTCTGGGGGGCATGTTCCAGGCGGAGGGCGTCGAATTTGCTTGTTAATCTTTGTACAATGGTCCTGTAAGAAGCAAGTGGAGGTTCTCTAATTGCATATTCGCCGTTCGTTTGCCGGATGACTAGTTTGGAGTCCCCTTTTATGCATAGGAGGGTTATGCCGCAATTCAGGGCGGCCATGAGGCCAAGGATGAGCGCTTCATACTCGGCTTCGTTGTTGGAGCAATGAAAATCGAGTTTGTAGGAGAGGTTGATCTTTCCTCCACTAGGGGCCGTTAGAACTATTCCAGCACCTCCGCCTTTAGTCGTGGATGATCCATCAAAACTGAGGCTCCACTCTCCAACCTCCACTTGGGCTGCTTGGAACTCATCTCCTGGCAAATCTTCAGATGGGGGTTCGTATTGGCCACTTGGAAAATGAGCCAAAAGATCGGCCAGAGCTTGGCTTTTAACTGCCCGAGGGGCTTTACAAATGATCTCATATTCCGCCAAAGAAAGCAGCCATCGGGCCGGCCTACCAGCCAGAGCAGGGCGATTGAGGAGGTACCTGATTGGATCACATTTTGTGAGGAGGTGGAGAGGGTATGAAAGGAGATAGTGGCGGAGCTTCTGTGCGGCGAACACAAGAGCGAGGCAGTGGCGTTCTATTGGCAAGTATCGCGATTCCGCCCCTTGTATAACTCTGCTTATGTAGTAAACTGGTCTTTCAGTTCCATCCACCTCTTGAGCTAGGAGGGCCCCAACGGAGCGGGGAGTGGAGGTGATGTACAGGAGGAGGGGCTTTCCTTGTTGAGGAGGAGTCATTGTGAGTGGAGAGACTAATGCTGTTTTAATAGCCTCAAATGCCTTGTTGTGTTCCTCCGTCCAGACAAATTTGGCATCCTTCTTAATCAGATTGCTGAACGGTTGGGTGATCTCAGCCATAGCGGGGATAAACCTCCGTAAAAAAGATGTGCGCCCCAAGAATGTTCGGAGTTCGTCCACATTGGTGGGCCGAGGCATTTCTCGGATGGCAATGACTTTGGCGGGGTCGGGATCAACCCCATGGCGGTGGACAATGCAGCCAAGGAACTTGCCGGCTGTGACCCCGAATGCGCATTTCAGCGGGTTCATCCGTAGCCGATACTTTTTGCATCTCTCAAATACCCTTCGGAGGTCCTCCAGACGGGTCTCTTGTCCTTTGGATTTGACCACCAGATCATCTATATAGAACTCGAGTATGTCGTGGAACATATCATGGAAGATGGCGGTCATCGCCCGCTGATATGTGGCTCCTGCATTCTTCAAGCCGAATGGCATAACAGTGTAGAAAAAGTTTAGAAAAAGTTGCCATTAGGAGTCCGGAAGGAGGTCTTAGGTGCATCGTCGGGGGCCATCCTGATTTGGTTGTATCCACTAAACCCATCCATGAATGAGAACATGTGGTGCCCGGAGGTCGAGTCCACAAGCTTGTCGATGCTAGGAAGAGGGAATTCATCCTTCGGGCAAGATTTGTTCAGGTCTCTAAAATCCACGCAAACACGGAGTTGCCCATTCTTCTTCAGCACCGGGATGATGCTGGAGAGCCAGGAGGGGTGTTGGATGGGCCTGATGAATCCGGCTTTGAGGAGTTTGACTACTTCATCCTTGATCTTTAACTCCACGTCAGGCTTGTAAAACCGAACGCCTTGCTTCACCGGACGAGCCAAAGGCACCACATTGAGTTTATGTGTGGTGACTCCGGGGTCCAATCCTGGCATTTCTTCATAGTTCCATGCAAAAACCTCAATGTACTCACGGATGAGTGCAATGAAAGCCTTCTTTTTCTCTCCAGGAAGATCTTTGGCTAGAAAAATTGGTTTTGGAGGCATGCCCTCCGGGGCCAAGTTCACTTCCTCTAACTCTTGCTTCTGAGGCCGAGGCCCATCTTGTAAGCATTCTAGAGCGACCTTGACTTCTTGGAGGGCTGGGGGGTTGTTCTTCCCGGCCCTCATCTGGTGTTGTCAACTTTTGAATTGTGGGAGGTTCTCTCTTCTTCTTGTTCTTCTTTAGCTTGTTCGGTTGATTTTGCATGAGACTAGATAAGGAGCAACATTGAGTGAGGTGTTCCACGAGGTCCCCTTCATCATCGCGGACTTCATGACATTCCGCTTGGGAGCCAGCTTCCCCAGGCGAGGAAGCTAGCTCCCCGCACCTTCACAAGCGATAGACCTCCTTACCGTCCGGCCTCATGTACTTCACCACTTTGGGGGCGGCGTTGTCCTCCGCGGGTGCTCGGGCCTTGGCCAAGATAACATCTCTAGCCCTCTTTTTCTCGTTGGGGTTGTTTGTGGATGGAGATCCTTCCTTCGAGATCTCATCCCATTTGGGGATCGGGATGCCCCTCGGAGGAGCGGGGGGCTCTTCCTCATTTGGGTCGTCATAGAATATGGCATCCGCCATGTGAGACTCTTCCGGTTTGAAAGGCTTTTGAGAACCGACAATGGTGACCAGACCATTCTTGTATATTCCCTTCATGCATTGGTGGTATGTGGAGGGGACCGCTGCATATCGGTGCATCCAAGTCCTACCGAGGAGGGCTTGGTAAGTCTTCTCGGAGTCGATCACGTGGAACTTAGTGGCAGATCGTATCGGCCCCACGATGAGGTCCACTTGGACAAATCCCATGGATTGCTGGCTATGGTTTCCGAATCCGGAAATTGTGATGGGTTGGTTGACTAAATGGCCGGATGGGATGCCTGCCGCCTTGAAAACGGAGTAAGGAAGGATGTTGAGCGAGGCTCCGCCATCTAGAAAACCTCTTTGAAACTCCATCCCATTTATGGTGATCGGAACATACAAGGGCCTGTTGTGGGGGAAAGGGAGTTGTCGGTCGGCCTTCGTGAAAGTGATGGGAAGATGATTGTCACGGAGAATCTTCCTCACAGAGCCGGATAGGCCCATGCATTGCTCTCCGTGCTCCTCAGCCACGTGAAGTATGGCCTTGGTCGCCTCGAATCTTGTTGCCTGGGAGAAGCCAAACTGATCAAATAACCATTTAAATTTCGTAGAGTTTTGGAGGGAGGAGGCCCGCCTTTCCTCAAAATTTGGGCACTCCGGCCCTTCTGTGTTAGCTATTTCACACGTGGCGGGTTCTTCATTCTCTTCATGGTGGGAGATAGTCACCATCATGACAGCCTTCCCATTATCTTTGTGATTTGGGAGGGGGTTCCGGAGGACATCTTTGGTCGCCGTGAGCTCCACGGCTTCTTCAACCATAAATTTTTCGAACAAAGTTCGGAGGCCCCAACAGTCTTTGGTAGGATGGCGGACCATCCTATGATAAATGCAATAGTCCGGATGTTCCATATCTCTCCGAGTAGGTTCCTTCCTGGCTTCTGGAAGTGCTACCTTGCCGTCTTGTACCCAAGCATCCAAGAATGCTTGGGCCTCCGCTGCTGTTACCGGCAGAGGTGGAGGCTCATTGTTCTTCGGGCGTTTCGCCGGATACCCCCGACTTCGATTAGGAGGTGGGCCAAAGGCCGCGTAAGCCGTTTGTCTGGAACCCGGATGCCTTCCGCGAGGAGAATGTTGGTAGCGAGGTGGAGGAAGTGGGGGTTCCACTGTTTCGTTCAAGTTCCGGGCCGCCTCATACAATGCGGAGAAATCTGGGAAATGGTGAGTGACCAAATGAGGCTTGAAGGTTGGCTGCATTCCGTCCACACAAATCTTGGCCAAGCGATCTTCCGATATCGGTTCCTGAACATCCACCGATAGCTCGCAGAAGCGGCGGACGTAAGCATTCAAGTCCTCGGAGGGCCTTTGAGTCACCTTCATCAGTTGGAGGGTTGTGAGGCGATCCTCCACGTAAAAGAACTTGGAATAGAACTTTTTTACCATGTCCTCCCAAGAGAGGACCGAGCTAGGAGCGAGATTGGCATACCATGAGTATGCCTTGTCCGTCAAGGATTTGGAGAACTCTCGTAGCCTTAAGTTACGGTCACCGCTGTGGACGCCGAGGCTGTCCACAAAACGGATGACGTGCTCCTTGGCGTTCCCCTTCCTTCCGTCGAAACGGATGAACTTAGGGACCGTGTATCCCTCTGGATATGGCATGCTTGCGACCGCCATGGGGTACGGAGGGCATAGGTCTGCGTCGGAAGCAAAGGTGATGGATTTCTTTTCGGATTGGATGAGTGCTCGCACTTGCTCGAGAGTGACGGGGGTTGTGTTTGCCGTGTTCTGGACTGCGGCGGCTGAACCCACGCCCGTGGAGGGGGGCTTTTGGGAGCTAATCTCCGGAGGAAGAGTAAGCGTCTCTTTGGATTGGAGGTTTTGTGCTCCCTCACCAATTTGGTTGTCGCGAGTCTCAGTTTGAGAGCCAGTCGGATGAGTTCCCTCCGTGTCCGCCTGAGGCGGAGGAGGGGTGGTGCTTTTCTTCTGCAGGGCGAGTACGGTCTCCATCAAGAGGTTTTGGTTTTGTTGCATCGTGGCAAGGGTTTCGGTCACCGAACGCAACTGTTCGACGATAGCGGTTTGAGGAATGGGTTGCATTTCTTCTATGACGGGTTCGGAGGTAGCCTCCAAGCCCTCAATACCACTCAATCCGGGAGCTCCTGTTGGCTTTTTGGGAGGCATTGTAGCAAGCACCACTCTTCCCCAGCAGAGTATAATGTGGGAGGTAGGAGTGGGAAGAGTACCTGAGGTCGCCCTCCGGGTATATGGCGGTTGCTACGACGGTGCTCGGGAACCACCGGAGGTGGAGGAGGAGAGAGCTCGGGGCGGACTTAGAGAGAGAGAGGGATGGCAGTGGAGAGTCGGTGCGTATTGAATGCCTTTGAATCCTTGTTGATCGGTATTGAATGCTTGTCTTTTATATGAACCTTGGAGATGAGGGAGAGCCAGGTGTAGGGCTCCTCCTCATTGGTGGACAGAGTGGAGGTTGACCTCTTTTCCTCTCTTAGTCCCAAGTCAGGCCTTGGGGCTTGTAACCAAGGAGCCGACAGAGGCTATTTCGGTGATACATGGAGACCCGTATCATCTGCCGAGTCAGGCGAGGTATGATACGAGCTCCGAGGTGCCAGGCGGTAGGT
This sequence comes from Rhododendron vialii, assembly GCF_030253575.1. Lineage (NCBI taxonomy): Eukaryota > Viridiplantae > Streptophyta > Magnoliopsida > Ericales > Ericaceae > Rhododendron > Rhododendron vialii. Next base: position 23,455,577 of record NC_080562.1, on the reverse strand, counting down.
ATGATACTTCTTCCGAGGTGTCAGATGGCGGTCAATGCCCCCTCTCTCTCTAGGACCGGTCAAGTTAGAGCTTGCCGGAGGCAAGCTCGTCCTCCTTGACAAACCCCTTGCTCTAGCCTCCAAGTCACATTCCTCCGTAGGTCCCAAACGGGGTACCTAGGCCCTGCTCTCGGCCTAGGATGGTGTATAGAGTCGCCTTTAAGAGTTCGTGGAGTCTTTGAAGTGTCGAATAGGAGGTGAGGTGCCCGGAGGTGACCTCACCCCTCCGCGGGTGGAGAATTTTTGGAGAAAGCCTTGCTCCTCCGGAGGCGCAGTTTGTGGAGGAAGCTTTGCTCCTCCCGGAGGTGATCATTGTGGAGGAAGCATGCCTCCTCCTGGAGGTGAATCTTGTGGAGGAAGCTTGCTCCTCCGGGAGGTGAAACTTGTGGAGGAAGCATGCCTCCTCCTGGAGGTGAACTTTGTGGAGGAAGCATGCTCCTCCTGGAGGTGAAACTTGTGGAGGAAGCATGCCTCCTCCTGGAGGTGAACTTTGTGGAGGAAGCATGCCTCCTCCTAGAGGTGAACTTTGTGGAGGAAGCATGCTCCTCCGGGGGGTGAAACTTGTGGAGGAGGCATGCTCCTCCGGGAGGTGAACTTTGTGGAGGAAGCATGCCTCCTCCTGGAGGTGAACTTTGTGGAGGAAGCATGCTCCTCCTGGAGGTGAATCTTGTGGAGGAAGCATGCCTCCTCCTGGAAGTAAATCTTGTGGAGGACGCATGCTCCTCCTGGAGGTGAATCCTGTGGAGGAGGCCTTGCTCCTCCAGGAGATGGTCACCGGCAGAGTTCTTGGAAAAGGTGTATCCGGTTGCAAGATATATCATATACCCACAACCTGTAGGCCTAGTTTTGAAATTATGAAATTTATACTTCTGATTGTAAAGACGTCTGAATGCTGAAACTATTCTTAGGGTTACAAGCACGTGCAGAAATGATGAGAATACATGTTGGTTGATGATATGCAAACCTTACGAACTCGACACTACAAAATGTGTTGGACACGGCCAATGCATGTCTAGTAGATACATGGTAGAAGCAAGTCAAGCATTCTCAGCAAAGAAAGGGGCAGGATTTGGTTGAAATAATGGGAGTTAGGAAATGAATATTGTTCGAACATAGCGGTATAACCAGTGAGAAATGAGACATCCTTCCAGTGTGTGCTTTCTATTTTGTATTGAGCTTTATCTTCGATGTTATGCTAATGGTAATACAGATGTTATGTAAACCACCGAGAATTTTGTTCTAGCTTCCCACGTATAAATTTTTTTTGGTATAAGACTAATTGTTTTCTTCCCATGTCCTTTATTGTACTTCTTAATTTATCAGGTGTGCTGTGCCTGTGTCACTGTTTGTCTTGTATTTGTCAGCCTTTATACTTATATCTTGCAGTCTATCAGTTTCTATGTTTTAAGTTACAAAGTTGACTGCAACTTGGTATTTCGCCTGTCTGACATGGGCTGTGTAGTTACTGGGGTGTTTATTGACTGTTTTCAGCTCTTCGATTGTGAAAAGGTAGTTTTGCATTTCATAGTGCTTGGTTGAGCATAAGAACTGTTAATCAATTCTTTCTAATGAATTTATTTGTAAAAAACATACCAATGATTATTACAAGATTGTATGTCCATTGGGTTTCAGTTTTCGATTTAGAGGAGTTGAGTAAAAATTTGAACATTAATTAATCTTGCTTTGGATATCTTTAGCTTTTCATTATTTCCTTTTTGTGGCCGCTTTTCGTTTCCCCTTCAATTTTCAAGCAAGAACCACCAGACAATGGGGGCATACTTGAGGATCCGATAATGCACATTGTGAATATTTTCAAACGTGGCTTGTGTTCTTTGTTTTGGAATCCATCGATTTATTCTACTTGTGCTACTGCCTGCATTTTTTGTTCATTCAAACATGCAAATGATGAGGCGCACTTATCACTTGTATTTTTTGCAAGTCACAAGGCGCACTTATCACTTGTATTTTTCCCAATTGAATTTCGATGATCCGAGCTGCTCAATGTGATCAGAATGTGATTTTAAAGGTACCCTCATGAAATCAGGAAAAAAATGACCAGGAAGGGCTTGATTTGAGCAGTTTTTTTTTGAACGCTTCAGAAAAAAACGGCTCAGATCAAGCCCTTCCAGGTCTTTTTTTTTGCTGATTTCTCACGGATACTCTTAAAATCACGTTCTGAACACATTGAGCGGCTCGGATCATCGAAATTCAATCGGGAAATGGGAGGTGCGGACGGGTGCAGACCGTAAGGTTGTGGACTTGATCCGGACTGTATATATATATATATAAGGGTGTGAACTTGATCCGGACTGTGTGTATATATATATATATTTCAATTATTTGCTGATTCTCCTAGAAGAAGTTGATAATGTTACTTTGATAATTTAAAAGAGAGTGCAATAATATTGTTTGTCCATTGTTTACAATGTAAATTACTTTTGTTTGTATGAAATTTGTTTTTTGTTTTTTCAGGCAATGTCTTCCTCAAACATGGTTCGGAGTTGCGCCTGATTCCTCGTGATAGGGTTGGTGCTTCGTGATATAGGTACCCGCTTAATTTCCCGCTTCATTACCGGGATGAAGAGATCAAACTTATTTGCATCCAAATCGAACCTTTTTCTTATGTATCTCACCTCCCAATAAGCTATGGCTGTAAAAGTCTTGCACTCCATAGGTCCCATTTGTTATCACTTATAAGTTAGATTTTTGGATTATTTACTTAAAATTTTGAAATAAGTTACAAATATGATTGGTGCAGCCTTTCATAAGTTAGAAAATTGTTTAAATTATGTGATTAAATAAGTTGTAAAACAACTTATTATCAAATGATTGGCTAGATCGTCCTAAATAATTTTATTGAAGCACTCTTGAATGAAAATGGTTTTTCTGCCGTTTGGTCAGTTGTGTCCCCATTTCGCATTAATTTCGTTGATCGAAGTCGTTCATATTGTAAAGCTTGTCGAGTTCAACACCCGTGCAAAAATCAAATCAATTGAAAACCGAATAATATATTGTAAAGCTTGTCGAGTTCAACACCCGTGCAAAAATCAAATCAATTGAAAACCGAATAATATCTAATCGGAGAACATTTATAGAAGCAAAATGAGGTTGGGCACACTAGATTAAACCTTGAAAAACCCAATTTTTTCAATTTAAGTGTGCTCTGACTAGATGTTATTTGGTTTCCGATTGATTTGATTTTTCCAGATACATCTATATATCAAGGGCCAATTTGCTCTTAACATGCTTATCAAAACCCGGCATCTAGTTACAAAACTATCTAATGAGAGTGAAGGAAGAGGCTTCTGGGGTTATGAAGGATGATATATAGGTTGGAGTTATGCCACACTGGCTTTGTCCATTTACACATGAAGAGGACGTGTTCAACGGATTCATTCTCTTTCGAGTAGATAGGGCACAGTTCCTCTTCAAGAGGTTTTCTTTGGTGGCAAAACAATTTTGGCATGCCCTCCACCAAAAAGAGTTGCATCTTAGGGGGTGTTTTTAAACTCCTAATGGATTTCCACAACGAAGGTTGAGGTTGAAAGAAATAAGATGGGGCGGATTTAGCCTTCAAAGTTGTTTTTCACGCGGTATTGTAACCACTGCTAACTGAGTACTTCCTTAGATTGGAGAGTGCAAAATGAGCTTGTCCTTCTTGGGACATGTTCGCACGAGGCATTTCATAGGTAGAAGCCACTTCTCGCCCAGAAAGATTGGCTCGAAGAAGCTGTGTTTTTCCAGGTCATTGAGGGTGAATTGAAGAAATCAGCAACAATTGAGGCTTCACAATCGTACAGTTTAGGTTTTGAAGGTAAGAATTAAGAGAAGATGGTACCCAACCGTGATCCCAGATGTTGATTTCTGTCCTATTTTTATCCTGCCACCTACGCCTTAAACAGGAGTTCTCTGCCTTGAAGATAGGAGGAGCCCATGCCCTGCTTGGCATGAAGAAAATCTGTGTTGGGGAAATATATAGCCTTTAGCATTTGAATCCTTTTATTTTTATTTTTTTTTGGCTATGTAAATGCAATCATATCGCTAAGGAAATTAGTAGGGGTTAACCCATCACTGAAAACTAAACAAGTAGGGTCTCAAAGAGTGATTTTGTTCACCCTCCCTCAAAACATCATGAAGGTCATCCTACAGGGATTGGGAGATTTTATCAAGCGGGGGTGCTTGGCAGTAGTGTCGAGTGGCCGATCTAGTCGTTCATTTCGGGAATCGACGGCTTGTATCTTGATCAAGCAATGGACGATTCAGATATCTGTGTGTTTAGATTCAATTCGAGCCTTTTGTGCTGAGATGAACGGCCATATGTCGCTTGACACCCCACTAGGTAGCATCCCCGGGTCCATGACGCATAGCACTTAATGAAAGATCTGTACACTGGCAACAGAATCTCAGCAACTACAAGCCTCAGATTCTCGCAACTCACTGTCTTTGATGAAGCTCCTCAAACTGAATATTGAACGTCTTCAACCTGACGGAACAAAAAATTAGTTCTCTCCTCTGCTAAGTTGTCCTTGCACCAAAAAGTGTAATGATTTTGTGGTTCCTACACCATTTCGACCAATAAGAGAAAGGATAATGGGTGATGTTCACTCTCCCTAAAAAAGATGAACATTATCCTCCCTTCATTGGTCGAAATGGTTTAGGGACCATTCTCGTCTTAGAGAGGGTAGAAGTCCCAGCATGAACCAAGTCATTAGCGTTCTTTAACATTTAAACTAATCCATGTTCAAATCCGGATCTCGTTGTTCCTCGGTTTGTTGAAGTTTATGTCAAGAAAGACTTGAAAGCCCACATACAGAAAGGGAGAAAATGTAGGCCGCGTAAAGGGTTGAACAAGATTAAAGGAGGCCTCATATATGGACACTATTCAATAGAGACCAATACACTAGCCAATAGTTTGGCAAGTTTACATATTAATGGTCCTGCCCGGGCCTATCAAAAAATAAATAAAATGGTCCTGCCCAATTACCTTTTGTCTCATAAGCTTCTGCATTTGAGCTTATAAAATAAATAAATACCTACATGTTTAACTGAAAAACACGAGACCAAAAAAATCGAGCCAAAATCCTTGCCTATCTTTCACGTGTGTGCAAACTATGGTATCTCCGATAAAACATTGACAAAAGCTTAGTTGCTCGCATGTTGTCAGAGCATCTTCAACCCACTAAGAACATAAGTCTTGATAACAAAAATGGCTAACAACTTCACTAGCTACATTTACCTAGCCTGGCGTAGCCTCTCCAGGCTAGGCAAATGATATGGACGGTGTAGATTCCTCCATTTCAATCAACAAAGTACAAATCTAGCCATGATGTATGGATAAATAGCAAAAATAGAGTAAGATTAGATCATTGGAGTATGTAGATGAAAAAATGAACAGGTAAATTAAAGATTGTACTTCTTTATACTTTTGGGTCAGGAAAAATAAAGAGGAGATGATCTCACACCTATAAAGGCATTCACATATTCATTTGACTACTGCTATGTGATTCTATTCCGTTTGAAAATAAAATTAAAAAGACTAGGGCTATTTGATATTTTTATAGGTGTGCGCAGAATTTAAGCTTGTGTAGTATTCCCTTCGTCCTAATTTTTAGTTTTTTTGGGAGTCCGTGCAACTTTTTAATTAATTATACTATCTTGCAATCTAGTATGAGGTTTTAGGTGATTTTGAAAACTTTGTTTAATACAGTATTGCTTATTGAAAGCTATCAACTAAAATTCATATTATATATATACGTATAAAAAATGTTACTAATTGAAAAATATGATTAATTTATTATTCAATTAGAATAGAACAAATTACTAAAATATGGGGAGTGATGGGTGTGTTTCACTTTTAGAAATAAGTACTTATTTTTTAAAAAATAATTTATTTTTTAAATTAAAATGACGCATTATATTATAATAAAGTGACTTGTCTTGAAAAATAAAAATAAATACTATTTTTTAAAAAAGAAACATGGAACACACCCTCAGAGAACAAGATTGTCAAATGCAATACTCCTACTACAAGGACTTTACTGAGATGTTATTTACTCTTTTCTAACTTGTTTTGAAGTCCGTCCGCTCAGGTGGCTGCGGGCACTGATGAGACATCTGCAGCGGGCAACGGTAGTGGTGTAAACAGAAGTGGAGGGTCCCTCACCCATGACCGGTGTGGCTACCATCATTAACTTTATTGAAAAGGCTTTGTTGGTTTTGGTCTTGGAAGAAAGATAACGACAAAAAATGCATTCATTAGAATCATTACATTTGCATCTAACCAAACAGGGGATTAATTCTGGAATTGAACTATGGTAGTGAAGACCAGAGCCCCTCATTCAGCACAGCAGTGTGTCCACATGGGAGTATGATGATGACCAACCAACACATGTCCCGCCCAGCTGCTAGGCAACTACAACTATAGGAGGATATAGTATAGTATGTCTTTTGAGACATAGAGAACTGTAGGATAAATGGAAGTAGTCTAAAACCCATTTGAAGGTGTCTCCACGTTAGTTATTTTTTAATAAGGGCTAAAACTCATTTGATGGTCTCACCACACTAGATAAATTTTCAATCTTTGCAAAAATCCACTAAAATTAAATCGACAGGATACAAGCTAAAACTACTCATATCCTCTTTCCCACCTGTTCTTTCCTCGTCTGTTCATAGCTTACTCAATCAGAATCTTCACCAATTTTCTCTCTCCTCTCTTTTGCAAACATCAACTACTAAAACATTAATTGGTAAAGATTTTATTGTTTACCCCCTTTGATTTAATTTGTGTATTCTAAGGTTGTTAGTGGAGTATAAAAAATGTGAATCTAAGAGAGATTGAGAAACTGTTATTCAAATAGTGCATATCAATTACAATGTATAAATAATTTACATGTACATGAGTATTGCTCAAGTGTAAAGCATGAGAGTCCTATACCTAGGTTTGGGAATTGGATATATTTCATATATTTGTTAAAGTATTGATGTTTATGAATGACTCCATGCATTATGACTCCTCAAGTTGTCATTGGAGCATTCTAAGGTGCACTGCACCCAGTCTCGTACGCTAGTGCACTACCATAACCCTCTAATTGCTCCCTCAAAATTTAAAATATTTGATCTGCATGAGATTCGAAGACCTCACGGCACTACAAAATGCAAATGACTAAACTTCGCCTGTGTGTGTATATTTTTAAAGGTCTATTCTATCACCTCAATAGATATTACTATCTTTGTCGTACTCGAATCGCAATTCGCCAGTGCTCCGCTGCTGTAACAATCAGCCTTGCGGTGAAGTGGTGGGCGCCTCTCTCATTCGACTAATTCCCCCTTTTAGTCGTCGATCGCTTTTGTGTCGTTTAGGATATATTCCAGCCTCCCCCTTTAAATTTTCCTTGTTAGTATCTTCCACTTTCCCTTCTTTGTCTGTGTACCCACATGCTTTGCCATTTTTGTGGACACCATTTACCCACCATTTTGATTCTTTCTTACCCCCCACCCATATGAGATATCCGGAGTAATTAATCCGTGTTTCCAAAGTACCACGTGACATTATCTGCATGATACTCTTAACCATTTACGCAGTGAAAAATTATGCAGTAAAGGTCTTATCATTCACTTTTGTGGGCTGGTTGGGAGATAAGAAATTGCTCACATTGTGTGGTGGTGATCTTTTATTTGTGAGAAGTATTGCATGATACCGCTACATGGTACTCTGAGAGTATCAAATAATTGGTCCTGTGCAAAAGTGTCAAAATTGGTATTGCGTGTTTGGTTAAAATCTTCCTTCTCTCTCCGATATTTATTACAAGTATTTTTTTAACAGAGCCGCGTCAACGTCCGGATAAAAATAATAATTTGTATTTGTATATACTTTCTAAATTTTCACACTGTTCAAGAATATCAATTAAAATTCTTAATTGGTTTAAAAAATGCAAAAAAAAAAAAATTAAGAATACGCAATATTTGTGGATAGCCAAAATTGTTCAGCAATCCAATTGCTTATTTGCTCATGGCTTTGCATTTTTTATTTCTATTTTATAGTTTATTTGAATAGTCACGAAACACACTTTAGCAAATAAGCAACTGAAACCAACTGAGAAATTATAATTAGCTTTGTTATATTAGAAAATAAACTAGATAATAGAGATTCTAGATAACGAATATACTAGCTTGTGTTCAATCTTTCCTGTTTTTGCTTCAGTCCCCTAATTCATTCAACATTTCAGTTTTTGCTCCAGTCCCCTAATTCAACATTTCACAATAGGCTCGATATTTTCGGGTGTCGGATGGGTACCACGTGGTGCCCGAACAGTCCATCTAGGCCGTCCAAAAGTATATTAGATGACTCAGATTGAAATCCTCTCTCTCCTCTCATTCTACCACTCTCTCTCCTCTTTCTCTCTCCAAATCCGAGCCGTCCGAAATCAAAATAGACAACCCGAATGCACTGCTTGAGTACCACATGGTGCCCCCAAAAATTTATCCAGCACTTAGACCTGTTTTGATGATATGCACTGGTCGATCAGTTGGATTCATCTTTTGGGATCTTTCCTTTCTTAAAATGGGATGCAACAGGGAGACGATGTTAACCCGCAATCACAACACCTAATTTTGAAAGTAGAGCTCCTCAACCTAACTCAGCTTTTTGACCCAAAAAAAAAAACCTAACTCAGCTAACCAGTACTCAAGGATGGAATCGAAAATGTAATCTACCTAGACTGCTCTGGGCTAATTCAAATTTTAATGTAATTCTTGTAACGATTGTTAAGTTGAACTTATGGCGATTGTAGAGCTGTTTCCAGTTTCTTGTAATTCTTATACTTGTATTTAATTTCCCACTGCTTGGAGAAAAAAAAACCCTCTGTTTGGAAAATGAATCCAACGAACCCACCATGAAAGCTTAGCTGTCATTCGAATCGGTAGATTTTCTTTATATTTTTCATCTTGTTATGAAATTATTGCACATTTAGATGAAACTTCATGGGCTCTCAGACAGAAGTTTAGACTTTTTGGTAGTTTTTTGTTGCATTAGTAGTCGAAAATGAATTCCGTAAATTAGTGTATATATCTAATTCGGGATAAAATTGTACACGGTCCGGGGTCGTGTGTGTAGAATGGGTTGTGCGGAAAGGCCATGAATCATCGCCACGTCTCTTAATGGCTGATCTAGTGCATTCAATTCCTCTCTTCTCTCTCCAATCACTTTCTCACTCAATTAGTTTAATTTTTTTAGACTATATTTTATATAAATTAAAGATATGATTTAAAATTTAAGTGTTTCAATTTTCAATCCAATTAAGAGCATCTCCAACCACAGAGGTCAAAATGGAGATGTCAAATTATATTGAAGACTTATGTAGCAATTTGACATTTTTAATTTGACATCAAACTCCCTCTCTCCAACTCTTATGTCAAATTATTTTGAAAGCTTATGGTCAATTTTTGAAAATTGGCAGTCTAGAAAGTTGATGTCAAAGTTGACAATTTGGGACTTCTCTTTAAAGCCACGTCACCTCTCTTCAAAGCCATGTCACTTTTGGCATGATAGAAGACATCATGATTGGATGGTGACTTAATGTCAAAACTAGCCGTTTGATTGTCCATCTTAGCTTTGACATTTCCCGTTGGAGATGCTCTAAGTACTCCAATTTTCAATTGACTTAAACTGATGCGACGATCCTATTATTCTGACCATATTATTCTAAATTTTGTCTCTGCGACTCTCATAATCACCATAGAGTCTCAAATGAAGAACATATACTTAATTATAAGAGTCCTACAAACAAAATTTAATTATAACATTTTAGAATAATAAGATCAAAATAATAAAAACTTCGCACTGGTTTAATTGGATTGAAAATTAAAATACTTAATTTCTTAACCATATTTTTAATATATACAAATAGTGTAAAAAAATTAAACTAATTGAGTGAGAAAGTGATCGGAGAGAGAGGAATTAAATACACTGAATGAGCCATTAGGTGATGTGGCGCTCATCCATGGTCTTTTTGCACAACCCATTCTACACGGCCCCTCCATGTAGAATTTATGGCCCGTTCCGGAACTGAAAATAAGTACTTATTTTTTAAGAAGGCAATTTTAAGTTCAAAAATAATGTGTTTATGCAAATAATTTTTCTAGCAATATGGATCTTATTTGATAGATTTTATTGAGATCTTTTACACAGTGCAAAAAAAATAAAATTATATTTTTTTATTTACATTATTTTTGAGTTTGAAAATGTGAAATAAGTACTTATTTTTTAAGAAGGTGTTTTAGAACGGGGCCTTAGGCCACGTTCCAAAACACGAAAAAAGCTTTTATTTTTTAAGAAGGTAACTTCAATCTCAAAAATTATGGGCTTGTTAAAATCAAAAAATATGCAACATAGATCTTGTTTGAAACATCTCATCGAGATCTTTTATAAGATGCAAAAAATAAAAAAAAAATTTCATTTTCATTATTTTTGAGTTTGAAAATATGAAATAAGCTGCTTAATTTTTAAGAAGGTTTCTGGAACGGGGTCTTAGGCTCCGTTCCAGAAACAGAAAAAAGCCCTTATTTTTTAAGAAGGCAATTTCAAGCTCAAAAATTATGGACCTATTGAAATCTAAAAATATGCAATATGGATCTTGTTTAAAAGATCTCATCGAAATCTTTTATACGATGCAAAAAAAAATTGAAAAATTATTTTTCATTTATATTATTTTTGAGTTTGAAAATGTGAAATAAGCTGTTTATTTTTTAAGAAGATTTCTGGAACGGAGCCTTAATCTCTTTACATTTTCTCCGTCCTTTTCTTTAAATTTAGAGTAGGGGGAATTACAGGACAGTGATAAGAGGAGCAAATAATGCCCAACTCATGGACCATTTTTTTTTAAATTCATCTAGATATGAAAGGGAAAAAAGAAATTGCCAAAACATGGAAAGAGCCACCTAAAATGACTATTACGCCCTCAAGTTTTTGTGGAATTGCCCATACATGAAACGGAAAAAACGAAATTTCTCATACGTGAAACGGAGAAAAAGAAATTCCCCATACATTGAGTCAATTTGTAGTTGATTCTAGGTTTGGACTTAAGTTGTCATTTCTATGAACCTAAGTTGCCTATTCTATAAACCTATATTACCACTTCTATGGACCTAAGTTGCACCTTGTATGAGATCATGAGTCGATTTGTAGTTGAATCTGGGTTTGGACCTATGCTGCCTCTTTTATGGACCTAAGTTGTCTATTCTATAAACCTATGTTGCCCCTATTGCACCTTGTATGAGATTATGAGTCGATTTGTAGTTGAATTTGGGTTTGGACCTAAGTTGTCCCTTCTATGAATCTAAGGTGTCCCTTTTATTGACCTAAATTGAATATGGGTTTGGAATTTTTTTTTTTTTTGTGTGTTGAAACATTTAGTTTTATTCTTCTCTTAGGGCTCTCAACGATAGCCCTAGAGTTAAAAATTAATTATGATCATTTTTGATAAAATGATCAGAAAAATAAGATTTTTGCACCGGGTCAAAATGATTGAAAATTGAAACACTTATTTTTTTCATTTGGTTTTATGGTTCTCTTAGGGCTTTTCAACGAGAGCCCTTGAGATAAAAATTAATTACAATCATTTAAGAAAAAATTGGATTTATTTTTCAAATCATTTTATCTTAAAGGATTATAATTAATTTTTAACTATAAGGCTCTCGTTGAAGAGTCCTAAAAGAACCATATAACCAAATGAAAAAAATTAAGTTTTCCAATTTTTCAATCATTTTAAACCGGTGTAAAGATCTTATTTTTCTTATAATTTTATTTTAAAGAATCATAATTAATTTTTAGTTTTAGAGCTCTCATTGAAGAGCCTTAAGAGAACCATAAAACCAAATGAAAAAAATTACGTGTTCCAATTTTTCAATCATTTTGAACCGATGCAAAGATTTTATTTTTTTTATTTTTTTATCTTAAAGGATCATAATTAATTTTTAACTTTAGGGCTCGCGTTGAAAAGTTCTAAGAGAACTATAAAACCAAATGAAAAATTAAGTATTCTGATTTTCAATCCGTTTGAACCGGTGCAAAGATCATAATTAATTTTTAGCTCTAGAGCTCTCGTTGAAGAGTTCTAAGAGAAGGATAAAACCAAATATTTCAACACCAAAAAAAAAAAAATCCAAAACGGTGTCCTGTATAAGATATCGGTGGAAGTTCACTGCTCTTTTAATCACATAATATTGCACCTTCAATTAAATTATATTGCTCTTTCAATCATATAATATTGCTTATTCTTGAATATGTGTACATTGCTCCCTGAGTGTGTGTTATAATAGAAAAGGATATTTTTGTTTTCAACACCATGTAATGGGACTTATTCTTTTCTTTCCATGTCTGGACAATTCCAAAAAAGTATCTCATGAATTGGGAATAAATTGCTCCAACCCCTACTAAACAGCAATTCCCCCTAGCTTTAGAGTACCTTCTTTTTCCTAGAGTGAGAAGATCTACCCTAATCAAATGGGAGGGTTGTTGGATTTTGAAATCGTTCGTCACATGCGGGAAGATAGCATAATGATGAAAATGATGCTTGATTGGCGCAACTGTCCACAGGCCACGAGCCCCCCTCTGACACACCCCCCCGCCCCACCTTTCTTTACCGATCTACCCCGCCTCTCTCTCTCTCCCTTTTCTTTCTTTCTTTCTTTCCTTACGGTTTCCTTTTTCTTCTTTTTTTTCCTTTTCTTTTCAGTTTGGTTTTTTTTTTTTTCATTTTATTTCTTTTCAGTTTGAATTTTTTTTTCTCTTTAATAATAGGTTCAAGTCTAATTCTAGACTTTATAAAGTAATTAAAAGAAAAAAAGTGCTTCAATTGATCATGTTTATACGACTGTTTTATTTTTCTTTTTTTTATCCTTTATAGATTAAAAAATATAGTTACGAAAATAAGTGTTTCAATTTTCAATTCATTTGAACCAGTGCAAAGATGTTATTTTTCTGATCATTTCATCATAAATGGTTGTAATAAATTTTTGGCTTCAAGGCTTTTCAATGGACACCCTAAGACAGTCTTGAAACTAAATAACGAGTCTTAGGGTGTTTGTTGAAAGGCCTTAAACCAAAAAATTCATTATGACCATTTTAAATAAAATAAAAAAAAAACAATATTTGCTCTGATTTAACTGAATTGAAAATTAAAGCACTTGATTCTTAAATTATATTTTTAAATATACAAATGGTGTATTTATAGAAATTAAATAAAAAAGATATAAGTAATTAAATAAAAAAATAAATTAAAAAGTAGGGGGAACCCGAGGGCTTTACTGTCCCCATTGGCACAGTAGCCCCTACGAAGCCCCTAAAACATTTCCGTTTTAGTTTAAAAAAAATAGAAACCAGTCATTTGCAATCCTATGAAGTAGAAACGTGATTTGAAGCAACATACTACCGAATCAGTTAAGAGGATCTATGCTAAATAATGGTTAACAAATTTATTAAATTGTACTATAATTAAAAAAAAGTAATTCTAAATATAACATTTATATTCTGGATTAGTACGTCGTTTGCAAAATACATTTCGTAATTAGTTCCCAAACACTAATTGTAATCTTAATGAATTTTTTGTTTCACGGCCTTTCAACGAGCACCCTAAGACTCATTATTTAGTTTTAGGACTCTCTTAGGGTTAGGGTGTTCATTGAAAGGCCTTGGAGCCAAAAATTTATTACGACCATTTAGGATGAAATGATCAGAAAAATAATATCTTTGCACTGGTTTAAACGGATTGAAAATTGAAACACTTATTTTTGTAACTATATTTTTTAATCTATAAAGGAGAAAAAAAGAAAAATAAAACAGTCGTATAAACATGATCAATTGAAACACTTTTTTTTTCTCAATTACTTTACAAAACCTAGAATTAAACTTGAACCTATTATTAAAAAGAAAAAAAATTCAAACTAGAAAGAAAGAAAAAGAAATAAAATGAAAAAAAAATCAAACTGGAAAGAAAAGGAAAAAAAAGAAAGAGAGAAGGAAACTGTAAAAAAAAAAAGAAAAGGAAGAGAAAGAGGCAGAGGTAATTCCGGGAAAGGGAGGTGGGGCCGAGGGGGGGGAATAGCAGCTCTCGTCCACAATAGATTTGTGCGGCTGACAAAAACACCGGAGACTGAAGCCGTGTTACGAGGCTGAGTCGGCTCTTAAATTCACCTTCTTTACCTGTTTTAGTTGTTGGCAGCTTAAAACACGTACAACCTTAATCGTTTGGGGGATTCATATTTATTGGTATTGTCTCCAATATTTTTTTTAATCTGTTTATCTCCCTTCATCATTTTTAAAAACCTCCCTCAAAATCCCCAAATAAATAAGGTCTACATGCTTTGGTAGAGTGGTTATGAGTGTTTGAGAAACCACTGCTAGTGTAGTCGGTTGTCTCATTTTCCCCTTCAGTGGATGCCTCGGTTTGAGTCCTGCGAGGGGCGAACTTTGGGGGCCAAGGCTATGGATAGCCTCTGGACCCCGTGTACTAACCCTAATACCCTACTAACCCGACTTACGAGTTTTAGAATTAGGCTTGAATGATCATTCGTACTTTTTTTCAAAAATTAATTATGACTTTCTAGAATAATAAAATTTTCACATCAGTTTAATTGGATTGAAAATTAAAATACTTATTTCTTTACAATATTTTATATATATAAATAGTCTAAAAATTAAAGTAATTGAGTGAGAAAGTGATTGGAGAGAGGAATTGAATACACTGGATGAGCCGTTAGGTGACGTGGCACTCATCCATGGCCTTTCTGCACAACTCATTCTACATGACCCCTCCGTAGAATATAATCTCTTAAAGGTTGTGTTTGGTTCATATTTTAGTTTAGTTTTAATTTAGTTTTTCAATCATTATTCTATTTATTTCTCCAATCATTATCTTATTTCTCCAATTATTACTTTTTTATTTTTCTCTATTTCTCTCCAATCATTACCTATCTCTTTAATCATTACCATATTCCTCTCTCCACCCATTATCAAAACTAAACTAAACTAAACTCCCAACCAAACAAGACTTATATTTTCTCCACCCTTTTCTTTAAATTTAGAGTATCTTCTTTTTTCCTGGAGAAGATCTACCCTAGGCCCCGTTCCGCAACGCGAAATCAGAACTTATTTTTTAAGAAGACAATTTCAAGCTCAAAAATGATAAATTTATTAAAATCTTAAAATATGCAATATGAATATTGTTTGAAAGATCTCATTGAGATTTTTAATACGGTGCAAAAAAAATTAAAAAATTATTTTTCATTTGCATTATTTTTTAGTTTAAAAATATGAAATAAGTACTTATTTTTTAAGAAGGTGTTCTGGAACGGGCTCTAATGGGAGGGTTGTTGGATTTTGAAAGCGTATACCACATGCGGGAAAATAGCGTATGCTTTGATTGGTGCAACTGTATTCGGCTACCACAATAGATTTGTGCGGCTGACAGAAACACCTGGAGGCTGAAGCCGTGTTACAAGGCTGAGTCGGCTCTTAATTTCACCTTCTTTAGCTACAACCTTGTTTGCAGTACCGGTCCCGACATTTGGGTTGCCCAAGCCCAACCTTCCGCTTGGTTGCCCACTCGAAAATTCTAATCGCAAGGAAGATTTGCAGGGAACCACACAAGGAAAAATGTGTTTGGGCTCATTCCGGATCTCACAAAAATCTAGAAAAATATCCAAATTTTTTTGAATATTATTTTATGAGACCCTGTAAAAAATCGGCTTCAAGGGATATCGATCGGTAAGTATTACTTTTGGATTCGTTGAGGCGAAACTGCTCAATTCGCCTATATGAAATTCAAAAGTAACACTTACTGATGTCCGTTGGAGTTGATTTTCTACAGAGCTTCATAAAATAATATTAAAAAATTTATTAATATTTTTCTAGATTTTTGTGCGACCTGGAATGGGTCTAAACGAGTTTTTCCTTATGTGGTTGTCTGCAAATCTTTATTGCGAATAACAGGGCTCGTTGCCCACTAGTATTAAGTTTAAAAAAAAGACATACAAGCAACAACAAAAAAAGGACAAAAACAAGATTGTATTGTCCATTTAGCTTGAATTACATCATCCGTCCCTTCTCGTTTTGGCTATAGCATCTCTTTTCTTTTTTTCTTTTTATCTGAAAGCCCTCCTAATTTTCTCTCTTAATAATTTGCCCTCCTAATTTTTTTTTATCTGTTATTTACCCCAAATATGTAAAAACCTCTCTTTTACCCTCCTAATTTTCTCAAGTATCGTAATTTTTTAAAGTAGGTGGAAACCATACATATTTATTTTTTTTTACTTTTTTTAAAAATTTGTACAAAATTTTTTGGATGATGCCCCTAAATATATTTTTTGCTGGATTTTTATTTTTTTTTGTATACATACAAATTTTTATATTTTTTTGTTGCCCCTTGCCGGGGGTTGCCCGAGCCGGCCAGCTTGCGGGGCTTACCCCCTGGCCGGCCCTGCTTGTTCATTTGGGAATTAAATCTTATAATGCAAAGCCCTGCAAGACACTCTGTAGTGTCCACACGGTCATCAATCTTGATATTGAATGGTTGAGATATGATTTTTAATGTGAACCGTTACTTGATGAGATCGACGGCTGTGTGTCGCCCTACACGTGCACTGCAAGGAGATGCACTACAGCACCCCCAGATCCTTCTTTTGGGGGATTCAAATCTCTTAGGCACTGTCTCTAATAAACTTTCTTTATCTCTATCTCCCCTCATCACTTTTAAAAATCTTCCTCAATTCCCCAAACAAACAAGGCCTACATGCTTTGGTAGAGTGGTTATGAGTGTTTGAGAAACCACTATTAGTGCAGTTGATTGTCTCCTTTTCCCCTTAAGTGGAGGCCTCAGTTCGAGTCCCACGACTTGCAGGATTTGGGAGATTTGGGGGCCAGGGCTATGAATAATGTATACAATGAGATAAAAAAAAAAAAAAAACTCTACTAGTACTACTATTTACGCTGAGTTGTAGGACAAATTATTCAATGTTACATTTTATTAGTAACCTTGGTTTCTTGCAGGATTGGCTACCCGAAAGAGGCATGCCTACGTATTCCCATCCCATATTGCTACAAAAAAAATCCGATCAACCGTACTTCGCAGAGATGAATTTTATGAAAATCTTGCTTTACTAGTTTTAGAAATAGGCTTGAATGAACTTTTTTTCAAAATAAACGTGCCTGAGCCGGACAAAGGCTGCCCGTGCGGTGTAATGCGAGTCAAATAGCATCATAAGTTTCAAAAAAATTAATTTCAAAACGTTTTTGAGAAAAAACCCGACCGAGCCCACAAATGGCTGCTTGAAGAAAAGATGGATGTGAGGCGTTTTTAAGCGTAACAACATATAAATCACGAATTGAAAGAAAAGACTTATGAAAAAAGTTCAAAAAAATTCGTCTGGACCTGCAAAAAGGTTGCCAAGAGCCTGCGAGACACCACTGAGGTGGTAACCTAGTTGGCAAAGTTCACTATCCTCATTGGCGGAGACGTGGGTTCGAGTCCCAGCAGGTGGCTTGGCCTTACGTCTGCAGATGAGTTTTCGGACCATTGAGGAGGGAGCTTATGCCAACTGTGTACCAGGTGGTGCTATGGTGACAGCTCGTCCTTTCGGACTCTAGCTATGGCTCGAACCGGACATTTCATCGGTGGGTAGGGAGCTCCTATGACCACGCCCAATGGGAGTTGCTACGCTGGTTGTCCCCTCCTACCTTTTTGGCAATCAAAAATGCTAGTCATTTTTCAACGTGAAAACATATGGAATATGTGTAACAGTTTATGAAGTAAGGAGGTACAGTGTCATTTTAGAAACTTCAAGGGAGATTTTGGCATTTGTAAGAAACCTCAGAGGAGGTAAGTGAAATTTTCCATTTATTAAGTTAGAATGTTTACTACAGTAATAATGTATCATCCTTTTAGCTTTGGATGTTAATTTTGTTTTAAAATTACTACTATCACTTGTCGGTGTAGGGCCTGCACATGATTGTTAAACATTGGCATATATCACTCGCCGGTGTAGGGCCCTGCGCATGATTGATAAAAATGGTCTCAAGAGGTCCTTGTAATGCGGTAATGGGGTAGTGCTCTAAGTCTATATCGCACGAGATCTTATATCTTTATAATTCGGAACGTTCTACATTAGAACATTGATAGTCACATAATCATAATACATTTATTTTACAGTTCTTCTTTGAATCATGTTTTTACAGTTCTTCTTTGAATCATGTCGGCCCTTCATTTCTTATTATAAATACTATCTAACCATGCAGCTAATGATTTGCTATCAAATTTAAACCGGTCTTGCTATTGTCAGTCTATTAAACTGATTTTAGAATTTTTCAATTAAAATATTTTGGATGATCCACCCATTAAATTCTATAAAATGAACCCTTTTAATCATGACAACGAAATATCGATAGAACCCAAATAAGTGATTTTGGCAGTAGTTATGATGGTTTTGGCAGTCTAATGTTTCACTAAAAAATTTTGTTTTCTCTAAAATTTTACTAACCAATTCCACTTGTCCATGGGATTTTTTCCTTTTTGTTAATCTTGAGTCGGCAGATTTAGGAAAACAATTTGACTCTTAGCATCCACAATGGGTGTGGTATATTTGTGTGTTAGTATAAAAATGGGTCCCATATGTGCGTGTCATTGCTAACTTAGGAGTTTGTTTAGAGCATCCCCATTATAATAACCAAATGGGTGTGGATAAACAAATTTGACAAAAATGCTTAAAAAATACCTCACATTGTAATAAGCAAAGTAACAAATCTTTTAGCAAATAATCAAATTTCACCCATTCCATAACCATACTTAACTTTTACCAATAACCAAAACTCAATAACTCAAAAATATCCCACATTAGAATCGTCTCATTGAGACGAGTAATTTGGTGTGGTTGGGTGCGTGATTGAAATTCGTTTGCAATTAAACAAAAGTGTATTGTATATTGTGGGTTTTTGTTGTTGTTAATGATGCAAAAATAACCAATGTGGAGGTAAAGGTTGTTAAGTTTGATTATGAATCAAATGGATAATCAAATGCTGACGTAATACATTTTGGTTATTGATTTTGATTATTACCATTGCGGATGCTCTAAGAGCATCATAATGATTTTGGTATATTTGTGTGTTAAAATGTGTATTAGGATTTAAAATAAAAAAAATAGGTTACACAAGTGTGTATTAAGAGTAGTGGACATTTATATTGAATGGTTGGAGTTTGAATTTATTAATAAATCTGTTCACACAGACAATTTGTGCACATATTTCATTGTGTGGCCTACCACGGGTCCCACATAAACGATCTGAGCCAATCATTAAATGTAAAATATTTTTTCAAGGGTCTCTGCGAAAAATTAACTCAATCCGATACCTATAGGTGTTTGATCTAATCATCTAAATTTTTATTATCCGAAAATTTGAATGAAAATTTAGATGATTGGATCGAGCACTTATAGGTATTAGATTGAGCTGATTTTTTGCAAAGATTCTTGAAAAAATATTTTACATTTAATGAATGGCTTAGATCTTTTTTGTGGGGCCCACGGGTCCCACAACAAAATCTATGCATAGATGTCTGTGTGATTAGCAGGGTTTTGAATTTATAGAGATGAGACTCACATATTGTTCGTTAGCTTCGTTGTCAAACTTGACACACATACTAACACACTACAAGATTTACCTTACTTTAGCACACAAACTGATACAAGTATTGTGGCACAAAAAATATTTTTTTGTTTGCTAAGTCTTAATACACACAATTAAAACACTAGTTACTAAACCCATTGTGGATGCTCTAATCAATTGCTGAAAAATCATGGATGGTAGAAGGGAAAATCACGATGATATCTAAAAAATTAAATAGGATAATGATTTCAACCCTCTATTTTTTGATAACTGCTCTCCATTTTTTGTCATTTAGAGAAATTTTTATGTGTAATATTCGCACAAAGACAAAAAATGGAGTGCATTAATTAAAAAAGGAGTTTGAAAATTAATTTTCATTAAATAATAGGACTTGGCTATATAATTTACGCTTCCTTATTTGTCCTCATATTTCGTCTCTATGGTACCAAGTGATAGAACTAATTTTCATACAGTTAATTGCCTGCCTGCTTGTGATATAAGAATTTCACTTCTTTAAATAAAAACCTCATACTATACACCACAAGTGACAATTTAGGATATTGGATGTTCGCTCCAATTTGTCATTGATGCAGGTTTTAAAAAAAGAATAAATTATATATACCGACAGTATAAAATATTTATTTTTTTCAAAACAATTATATTGCGTCATATTGTTAAAACAATGGTTTCAATTAATAGAACATAACGCTGTGATGCAATATAATTGATTTGAAGAAGACAAATACTTACACTGTCAATGTAAATAATTTTGGTAAACACTACAATACACATCACTTATTTGAATGTGTATCATATGCACCTCCCAAAATGTTATGAATTATAGAGAAAATATTATGAATCGTATTACTGAAAAGTTACGAATCGTATATAGGTTATGAGATACACCAAAATATTATGAATTCTATAACAAAAGTTACGAAATACATTAAAATATTATGAATGAACCATAAAATAAATGCATATAGTACACCCTTTCAAAGGGTGCACAAATAATTTTTTAAAACTGAACTACTGTAAGCTCTACCGCCTTTGAGGTGTCAGTTGTCACACTCTCAATTGTTCGTAGTCTCTTTCTCTCCCTCTCTCTAACTTTTGATAGTGGGGCAGTGGGGTGGGTGCTTTGCACAGATATTATTTTTTTTGTTTTGAAAATGGGGTGCATAGGACCTTCCTTTTGTCTTTCCTGGCTTTGAACCTTTTCTCCGCAATGCATTAAGATATGGGTACATTAAAGTTAACTTCTTCTAACTACTCCCTCCGTCCCGGTTTATTTGTCCCATTTTTGACTTTTTGAGAGCGTTTGACCTTTCAAAGAATTGGCTATAATTTTCAATTTGTAATGTTTTTAATATGCAATATGGATCTTGTTTGATAGATCTCAATTAATTTTATTATACAAAATTTTCAAAATCATAAAAAACATTATAAATTGTAAGATATAAGTATATTTTTGAAAAACATGTATTTCGACAATTGGACAAACAAATTGGGACGGAGGGAGTATGATTTAGGGACACTTTATCTCCACTAATCATGGCTCAGAGACACTTTACCTCCTCAAACTAACAAAAATGCAAACCCAACAAAACTTCCATTTGCATTAAGTTAGGTATTGGATGGAAAATGTCACATGCAAGTCACATGCTCACTCATTTGAAAGATAATTACATTATTGCCCTTTTCTCTTCACTATGCGCGCGCGTCCGCGCGCACACACACATATCATCAACTCTACCACTCAATGTTGTGCGACTCGGTACTCCTGACCCGAAAACCCAACAAACATGAAATCGCCCACGTACTCGCCGAGATCGAGCGAAAGACAAGAGCGGAGTTTTGGGCTTGGAGTAGAGGGCTTTGAAGGCGAGGCTGCCGCCGATGGAGCAGGGGTTGAGGTTGGAGAAGGAAAAGAACATGGAGAAACTGGCCGGCGCACGGGACACAGATCTACCTTTCTCCTTCACCTTGCCTATTTAGTTGTTGCTATTTTCTTGTTTATTTATCATTTTTTTTGTCACGCCTAGATTAAAACATTAGAAATTGAGGGATTGGATGGGTTTGGCTGTTTGGGCCTTGGATTTATTGTTAGGAGGGAGAGAGACCTAATAAATTTGGCTAGAGAACCAAGTTTTGATTTGGCTCAATGTTCATCTAGACTAAAATTTCTCACTATTTTAAGACCTTAATTTCGATCCTGCAATTTATAAAAAGCAAGAACAAGATCGTTAATCAATGTGATCTATTTGATTAAGCCCAAAAAATGGTATCTATTTGTCTATTAAAAAAAGGAAAGCTGAAGTAAAAATGGAATTTGTATATTACATTCTACTGAAATCGCATTAATGAAATCTTTCTTGACGGTGACTATGGTAACTACATATATTACGCAACCCGTGCTGAAAAGTGATGGGCTTGGAGTAGAGGGCTCTATCGGCGTTGGAGTTGAAGACGACAAGAAGCTTGAGGCTGGATATGGTGAGGGTGCTGAAGTCAAACGAATTGTCGTTGGTGACATTGTTGCAAGAACAGAGTAGTAGGGAGAAGCTCCTTTTTGGCTCCAAATTAGGATTTAGGGTTAGGGAAAGAAATGGCTTTTCGAGCTTTGCAAATGCATGTTTTTGTGAAGGGCAAAATGGTAACTTAAGGCCTCTCCATTACGGAAGTTAGCTGGACAAGGATTTTCATTAGTTTGAGGGGGTTAAGTGTCAAAAAATAATAGTTAAAGTAGGTAAAATGTCTCCGAGCCATAGTTAGAGGGGGTTAGATGTAATTTACCTTTAAGATATTGGAAGACCATTTTTTTTGTATCAATGTTACTGAATTACCCTGCTGTTTGCGTTCCTAGTTCTCGTTCAACCGCATATCTTATTTTGATGATCTGATTTGATTTGTTTCTGTTGTTTCTTTTCATGTTTATTTTTCCCCCTGAAAAACTCAACTTTACCTTGTTGTTTTTTTGGGTACATTTGAAATTCAATTTTACGGCTCCGTTTGTTTGAGCATAAAATATTTTTCAGTAAAATATTTTAACTATTTTCTGGTATTTGGTTATGTAAAAAATGAGAAAAATATTTTTCATTAATTGGATGAAAATGACTTACTCTTAAATCTTCTGTATGTTATTTTCTGAAATGAACCCGCTGCCTTCTACGGCAATTCTTACTGCTTAGTTTCCTCGATCATCAATCCTGACTTGTGTTCAATTCCAATATTCTCAGATCTCTCCACCGTTAATGCCCCCACTCTAGATATTTTTACACTATTTTGTTGATTTCTGAAAATATTTTCAAGTGCCAACCAAACACCTGAAAATAAAAGTTTGAAGTTTATTTTCTGAAAAAAAATTTTACATGAAAAATATTTTCCATTGTAAAACATTTTACATCGAAACAAACGGAGCGGTAGACGTTACGGAGTATTTTTTTTGGAAAATGATAATGCCAAAACCGTTTTTGTTGGTGCCAAAACTCTAGTGCATAAAAGACTTGTACATTGTAAATGGTACAAGACTTTTGTGCACCGGAGTTTTGGCACCAACAAAAACGGTTTTGGCATTATCAAATTTTTTTTTTTTGGCACATTGGGAATTCGACTTTACCTTATTGTTTGCGTTCACATTTTTACTCCGTTCTACATATCCTAGTTTGTGATCTGATTTGTTTCTATTGTTGCTTTTGATATTGTTTTTTGAAAAACTCTACTTTATCCTATCTGTATTTACATAATTCTTCCAAATGTTTGTATTGTAACTGACGTATATATGCTGACTTTACAAAATAGACAAATTAAATAGTGGCGGATCCAAGATTTTGAATAGAGGGGACCGACTTAATAAACATATATTTTTTTAAATCCAGGCTTATTATATTCTAGAATTTTTTATATTCAATATAATACATTTCTATATTAAAATTATATTAGCGTAATGCAGTAAATTTTAAAAGTAGGTGAATCACTTTGCACTAAAGATAGGCACACTACCATTTTATACTACATAATTACACTACATCATTACATGTGGGGCTCATTTTGGGTCCCACAAAAATCCAAAAAATACCCATGAATTTAAAAATAATGTTTTATGGGGTCCTGTAAAAAATCAGCTACAACGGATATCAGTAAATATTACTTCTGGATTCGTAGGAGTAAAACTGCTCAACTCCGCACTTTCGCCCCTACGAGTCTAGAAATAATACTTACTGATATAGTGATATCTGTTAGACTACTACAATGCTCGCATGCTTATTTTCTTATGAAAAAGTTTAAAAATAAGAATGTAAAATAATCCGATTTTATCAAATTAAACTAAAATTATTAGAATTATATGAAACTATTACACGAATGATATCAGTAATAATCAAAACTTTATATCATACAAAAATAATCAAACCTTGGTTTGAGTTATAAGGAAGGTTTGGGGGTAATGAGAGTAATATTAGCAATGCTCGGGATATATTCACGTTTACATCATTTTTTTACATCTCTCCCACAAGGGGATGTTAGGACCCACAACACTATTTAGTGAGTCCCACTAAGGCCCCGTTCAGCTAAATAAGTTAATTGGCTTATTTTTTTTGTCCTTATTCAATTTTTTTTTCGTATCTATTAGTTTTTCGTTAATTTTTTGAGGATTATTGCATCGTCATGACAAGAGGAATCTAAAAAGTAAAAAATTACGATCGAAACCTAATTTTTTTGAATAAAGACAAAAATAAGCCAATAAGCCAATTTTTTCGTCTTTATTAAAAAAATGGATTTCGATTATAATTTTTCACTTTTTGGATTCTTCTCGTCATGATATGCAATAATCTCCAAAAAATTGACGAAAAACTATCAAATCCAATTTTTTTTTGAATAAAAATAAAAACAAAATCAATTAGCTTATTTTTAACATAACGGGCCTTAAAAGATGTGTTCATAGTATTTTTGGAGTAATACTCAATGACTAGTTAACCCAAGAACAACGCCAACATTCTCGGCTCTTAACTTGAAGCCCAGTCAAGCCACCCCCTCTCTCCCTCTTAGACTCTGTTTGGAACTTAAGAAAAAGAAAAGAAAGAAAAAAGACAAAAGAAAAATGGAAAAAAAATAGAAGGAAAAATTTACTATTTACAAAACTTAAAATTGTTAATATTTTTTTCACTCTTTCTCTTACAACCAAATAATAGGAGAGAACATTTTTTAATTTTCCTTTTCTTTCATTTCTTTAAGTTCCAAACAGAGCCTTAATCCATGAACCCTTGAGTCATACGTGCTTCTGGAGGCAGAATTTTCTGTGCCGAAAATTCCTCTATACCTTGAGATTTTCTGCCGTTAAACTTAAAACAAACAAAAAAAAATACAATTCAACAACTGAAAAACCACTAACACAAAGATATATTACCATGTTCGTTTTGAGATTTTGAATTTATAAGTAATTGGTGTAAAGAGAAATAGAGTAATAATTAAAAATATAAATAATAATTGAAGAGAAATAAAAAAAAATAAAATAAAATAAAATAAAATAAAATAATAATTAAAATTTAAATTCAAAACTCTTAAACGAACCGGTTGTTTTCAGGACGAAGAACATCGGACCCCGTGCCTCCGTACTCAAAGCCCAGCTTTTATCACACCCCCATTTCCCCACCACTGTTCTCTCTCTCTCTCTCTCTCTCTCTCTCTCTCTCTCGCATAGTTGCATGGCCTCACCATCGCCACCCATGAAACCCAAGGCCCACCACTACACCACAACTACCCCCGTCACCACTGCAACCACCACCACTGCAACCACCACCACTGCCAATAACTCCAGCGACAGCACTTCTCCCAGCCCACCTCCATCACCTCGCCGCCACTCTAACTTTCCCCAATGCCGTCGCCGCCGGCTTCCCAAAAGAGTCCACTCGTTTCCCCGCCGGGAGAGCTTCATCGCCGGAATATTCCTCCGGCGAGGCATCCGGTACTTCCTGCTGCTGCCTCTACTGTACTTAGTCTCGGGCTTGATCATGTGCGTGGGTCCCTTCTCTTTGATCATGCACCCGCGACCTTTACCTGGGTCGGTCTACCGCAGCCACGAGATTTTTGACAAGCTTTGGGATGATATTCGGTCCGATAACTCCTCCGCGATTGAGGTCTTTTTGCTTATTAATGGCCTTCCTACATTTTACTTTACTTTACTTTTATTAGTGTTCCTTTACGCTTTGGGAGCACTCTCAAGGTACGTGGTTCAATTTTCCACCGGGTGAATATCCAAAAGTAAGTGAGGGCTGTGACTGGTGTGACTGTGCTAGCTCTTCTAGCTTCTAGAGGTTTGGGGTTTGAATTATGCAGTTGGGTCGTGACTTGGCTGTACGGCGGTTCCTCCCTTACCAAAAAAAGAGTTTGAATTTAGACGAAAATGAATTACTATTTTTTAGTACTTGTTTTATGGACAGGACAATCTTTCTTTTGGGATGGAGGTAGTACCATTCTCTATTTGGTTGATGAGAAAATGCTTGGAAAAGAAAAAGAAGCGGCAATGTTCTGGTCATGCTGTCTTGGGTTTCCACATTTTGTTTGAAACTTTATTTATTTGTTTTCCATTTTAAGTTCCCCCAGTTTTCATTTGGTTGCTTTGAAATCGTGGTAAAGTAAAGTTAATCTGGAAATAAACTCTCGATTGATTGACAACAGAGTACCTATCATGCGATCCCATTAGAATTGTGCATTTTCTTGTCGTCTCCCTTGGCCATTTTTCATTATTTTTTTTCCATTTACCGTTTGTTAAATAGGTTGCTCTGAATTCTGATAGACCATTGATAAATTACTGTTTAGTAAATTGTTTTTAGTTTTTTGTCAATTTTGGGTGGGATTGGTGAAGATAGAAACGAGGTCGACACAAAATCAGAAAAGTATGAAAATTTGCCGGGAGTTCAAAAAAAGTTCAGAAAAGTCAGCCGCTAAAATTGCATTTTTTTCATCTGTCTTTGTTTTTTGTTTTGCTTTGGGTTGTAAATTTCTTTTAGTTTTTAAATTCCTCTTCTTAGGAAAAATAATTAATCTACAGAATTTGTCCCGAGTCGAGACCAAAAAGCTTTAGCACTAATTTTGAACCTCTATGTCTCTAAGCAAACAAGCTGAGTCCTGAGTGTGTGACTTCTTCAGGCTTGGTATCATAAAAGAAGGAATCCGGAAAATGTGTTGAACCTTGATTTGATTATAAATGGAGCTCGTTTTGAACAATCTTAATCTAGTAAAACGCTAAGTTGAGCTAGAATCACTTGGTTCGTTTTGTATCCCTACACATAAACGTGGAACTGAATATGTTTTTCTCCTCTTTCACTTGTCAAACCGACTTGGAGTTCTAGATGCATGGCTAGTTTTTGATCTTCAGGTTCGTTGCAAGTTTCAAATAAACTGTTTTTATATTAGAAACATCGCTGCTGGATTGTTTGTAAAAAGCCCCGGCAAATGGACTCCTCAATATTTTGTCTTTGGGGTTGGATCCCCTGTCTCCCTCCATGTCCCGTCCTTTGGAATATGCGAGCCCTATGGTACCTAAATATTGCATTGTGATACTTTACTTTTATCATTGGACTGGAGAGTACCATTGCAGAGGGCATTTGATGATTTGTTATGCCCTTACCATGTGTTTGGAGGACCATGAAATATAATTGTTTTTTTGTTTTGTTTTGTTTTGTTTTTTTTTAAAATGGAGAAAATAGATTGCCAAAGTTTTTAGAGACATTACTTACGGCCAAGGGGGATTGCAAAAATATGATATGTGATATAATTTGAGGAATGGGAAGTTTAATGGAATTAGGAGTCGTTAGGGATAAACAGCCTTTGTGGTCAGGAATAAGCAGTAAAACAATTATGCAATACTTTGAGGCTTCAGAAATGCTTCCCGTATGATATCGCATTTACCGGCTTGTTTCCAGAAGTATTTGAAGGGAAAGAAAATCAGAGTTTTCTTTATATTGCAGCAAAGATTCGAAATTCTAGTGGCTTTGAGAAACAAAACTATGGAAACTGGTTTCTCTCTTGGGAAGTGTTCCTCGTGAATGTAGTTCACTACGGTACTCTTTCCCCGCAAGTGTGAAAGCATCATGGCAAGGCCGCTGTTGTGCTTTTAATTGTATCACCACCCTGCTATAGGTTTTTCGAACAGAGACCAATTGCCGTTCGTAGATGTCAATCGTGGTGCACATTCACATAGTTCTTCAAATTAAGTTCCAAGAAAAGAGAACAGGAAAATGTTCGTGTAATAAGATACTTCTAGAGAACTTCTGTGATGTTCTTGTTTTTATCGGAGGAACGTGTTTTTATGATCTTGACTTCTTGATCCCAGAATCATGCCTAATCTCAGAATGAATAAGCTATTGTATAATTGGTTTGTCTTAGTAAATATGATGACACATTTGCAATCAGTTGGTTGATGATTTATTGTTTCTTGTTGTAGCTGTCCTCTATATGGAGATACAAGAGGAAGCTGAAAGAGCAGAAACCCTGCCCACAAAAAACCGGTGGTCGAAACTTTGGTATATCTGTTTATGTTGGATTTTGTGTGGTTTATTTGATTGGAGATATTGACTTTGCAATTTGTCCCATGTGGTTAACTAATAAATGGTATCTGGATGTGAAAAACTACAAATGTGGTATAAAAGAAAGTTAACTGATTCAAGGACCATACTTTCTGTATATGAACTGATGAGCTAATTATTTTCGTTTCAGGGTCCTCTATGCTTGGCAAATACCTGGTTGTTGAAGCTAATGGTGGGCTTAATCAACAGAGGTCATCGGTATGTGATTTTTTCCCTACAATTTATCACCAACTTGGTTCACAGGCACTATACGACTATTGTTATGCTTCCACCTAAGATTCAATTGACCTATATAGCCACCAACTTGGTTCACAGGCACTGTTATGGTATGGGCCATGACGAAAGTTTTTATCAAGGACGGGAATCCCCTCTGAGAGGAAGTCGATCCCCGAGGATGGCTCCGTTGAAGAACCGCGCCCTCTCTCAGTTGAGCTGATCGCCGCTGGTTAGCGTTGTGCTCTTCCTGAGCGGATTGCGTGCGCCTAGAGCTGTGTTGACGGAGCTACTTCTTGCTGTGTGCCCGGTGCCCAAAGCTCCGACTATTACTGACTTATCGGTTGATAGGATAGTGGGAAATTGTTCTGCTCCGGAAAGTAGGAGGTTGGGAAGGGGGAGACCAAATAAAGCAGATGAATGGGGGCTTCCTATCAGGCTGGCTAAACTACTGTTTGTCTACTCTAAAGATATATTTAGGTAGAAGACCCAAAAGACGAGAAGTTCTCGTCTTTTTTTCCTTCTTTTTTTATTTGTTGGATTGCTATCTGAGTAGCTAGTAGGAAGCTATGCATCGGATAATCCTAGGCTGTATTGGAGCTCTTAGCTTTAGGATTTCTCTTGAGCAATCCCTCGAAATCTCTCTCTATCTCTCGACTTGGAAATAGCTACCAGTTGGTTCTCAATCGAATGAAATAACGTATCTAAAGCCCCACCTGATTGGCTCCGCTATCTATCTGAATAATTGACTCCCAGAGGTCTTCTTCCCACCAACGGTTTGCTACGTTTGTTCGTTCTGTAAACTCCCCTCGCTTCAGTACTCGCTTTGCTACCATTAGTATGTATACACCGTTAGTATGTATACAAGGGGCTCTTGCCTAGAAGAGGGTCCCTGTGCAGAAGTAGAGAATTCAAGTAACGAAGCACAGGCTCAAACCAGATCGTCAAGTACTTCCCAATCCTTAGCGCAGCGGATTGTTCTTTCTTTAGTTAGGACCGCCATTAAAGATGGGTTAAAAAAAAGCCTAATGAATGGTTGGTCGACCACATTCAACGGTCAAAACTCATGCGTTGAGCTCCTTTTCTTAGAGAAGAAGTGAGACTTTGAAGGATGGGCAAGCGTAACAGCTAACAGTAGTATGTGGCAACACTTCCCTTAATTTGCTGTTAAAGCCCTTCTAGTTTTCCCTTGTTAGTATTCGATTGATTTACAGCCATGAAGACTTAGCCCGCTCCTAGCCTACTTGTACCTGTAGCCAAGGGCATGCAGGATAGACTAAAAAGCATTAGAAATCTCCTCCTCAGTCACTCCCTGCTTGACTCTTTCTTCCAGAACTGGTATTTCACCAACCTTTTTTTTTGGCCCAGATGAGGTCAATCCAAATGAGAAAAGTGCATCTCATATAGCTGTGAAATGTCATGAATTGATTTTCACTAATAAGGGCTCTTGAAAAATGAGAAAAGTGCATTTTATATAGCTACAATTTCCATGAATTGACTTTCCCTTCGTAAGCCTACGATAGAAATGAGAAAAGTGCATCTCATATAGCTGTGAATTGTCATGAATTGATTTTCACTCATACGAGGTCAATCCAAATGAAAAAAGTCTATCTCATATAGCTGCGAAATGGCTGCTTTTGAGGTCCGCCCTTAAGCCTGATCGTTCCAACCGCCCACCATTGTTGTGCCTGCCTTGTTGTCTTTCTATGTGAGTAACTGTCCAATTGTTGTCTTTTTCATAGTAGTCTTCTCGGTTAGTAATAGAAAGAAGTAGCAAGTCGTTTCTCACTCCGTTATGGGTCTGGGTTAGTTGTGGTAAGTGAAGTAGGAAAAGTGGTTAAGAGTGGGAATGCGGCTACTGCGGCTCGCAATAACAGAGAGAGCACCACTCAGGGAGGGGGGTGATCTCAGCATCTTTATTGTCCTTAACTTCCTGAAAGATAACTAAGGATAAGGAAGAAAGCTAAGCAAGAAAGAGGTGTTCGATTATGGTGAATGCAATGCACGATATTTTGTGAATTGAATTTTCATGAGAAGCTATCTTCCTTATCCTTAGTTATCTTTCAGGAAGTTAAGGACAGTAAAGATGCCGAGATCACCCCCCTCCCTGAGTGGTGCTCTCTCTGTTATTGCGATTCGATTCACTTAGTGTCGAAACCAACCTGACATAAGGAAAGGTTGTTACATGATCGTGGAAGACACATGGGGTATGGCAAAGAAGATTTATATCGCTTGCTCTTGAAGCTCAATGTCAACTGCTCCCACTCGGGCACGCGGGAATCCTATCGCTCTGCTCCCTTGACCGACCATTCTTCGTCTAATCCTGCAGTCTCCTACGTAGGTGGTAATGTAGACAGCATCCAGGTGCGGGTGTCTACTAGCATCTATATCCTCACCCGAGAATGTTATTGCTTGAGGTGCAATGATCTGGGAAAAGATAGACTGCAGTTTCGAGTGACATGGCTGGTGGTAATGATGCGTGGTGGTCGCTGCTGTAGCTAACTAAGGCAGTCTAGTAGAAGTAGGGCGAGCGAAGGACGAAAATGAGTTCTCGCCTCAATAACCTCAAGGCCCTGTCAAAATGGGATATGTTCGATCTAAGCTTACTAATGGGGGGGCGTCTAAAAGAAGAAGCAAGGAGCGTGGCTTTCCTCTCTCTACTCTCTCTATGTCTGTTAGCGTGGCCCTACTTCTAGCCTGCTTTGTCTTTAAACATAACGAGACGAGCTCTCCTCTTCTCGTCTGGGCCAACACTTAAAAATCAAGTGTAACTACCGTGTGTTAAGCTTCGTAACCAGTAGCAATAGTCGTATAGTGCCTGTGAACCAAGTTGGTGATAAATTGTAGGGAAAAAATCACAGGCATTACCTCCAACGAAAAGAGAATCAACTTGGTCACAAGCCTTGACCAAGTTGATTATTATTGTGCTTGAATCAAATTATTTGGAATGCTTTCCTTCTTTTTGTTGTCCAGTTCTTCTTCTGAATGCTTAATAGCACTACCACTCCTGAAACGGTGTAACCGAAACACATACACGTGCACACTGGAACAATGGTTGAAAACCTGCGTTGCATAAATGTTCCCCAACAATAGTCGTACTTCTGAAGCCAGTTTAATGCTGTGTTTGGATTGGGTTTTGAGAATTTTTGAGTTTGGTTTTTAAGGTAATGATTAGAGAGAGAAATAGGGTAATGATTGGAGATAGGGCTAATGATTGGAGAGAGATAGAGAGAGAAATGAGAATAATGATTGGAGAGTGGAGAGAGAAATGAGAGGAATGATTAAAAGTAGGGGTAATGAGTGTTTTTTGAGTTGGAAAAAAAATTTCAAGGTATGATCCAAGCAAGGCATAAACCATGTGGCCGCTTCTCAACAATCAGAAATTTACAAAGCCGTAAACATATGTCCTGAATAATTTATATAGAAGGTTGAACATCGCCCTTTTCCCCCTTTCCCTCTAAATGCTTTCTGCATTGTTGTGGTTCTTTTAAATCCTGGAAATCCATGGTGATTCATATGTAACATTATGTTTCTTACCACTATGTGATTTGTTTTCCTTTCATTTATTGAATTTACAAGCTGGCCACGTGTGTCTTCGACATCCCACTTTATTCTGCATTTGTGTTCTTGAAGCTTGTTCCTTCTCTCTCTCTCTCTCTCTCTCTCTCTCTCTGTAGATCTGCAATGCTGTGGCTGTGGCTGGACTTTTGAATGCGACACTAGTTATCCCTCAGTTTGAGTTCCACAGTGTTTGGAAGGATCCAAGGCAAGAAATACATAACAATCCTTCCTCATTTGTTCCGTAAATCTGTGAGATCCTTTACTATTATGCAACTTCCGTTTTCATTGATGACGGTATACAAGAATATGTGACTTATGATAGACACAGTTTTGTGCATGTAAGATTTAGCCTACAAAGGAGTGATGAACACACCATAGTGATTTACACATTCATGTGCTATATGTGGTGTTAAAAGAATATAGTTATTCATTCCCAAGATGGTGGTATTGAAAGAATATTTTTTTTTGGTAAAGATACTTTCCAGTTTCCATTGAAAACCCCAAACAAAGAAACAAAGTACTCCAAAAGAGGAACTACAGAATCTACCAGCCCGAACATGACCTTACAGCAAGAGAAATAAAGCTGAAAACAACAAGCTGATCAACAGAAGCGATACACAGCAATTACAAAGGAGAAGGAGAAAAAATTACATGATGAACATTCCAAAATCTGCAAAGATCTATATTCTCTTGCTTAGACTTCATATTACGCCAGGATAATTGAGCATCTCTGATAGAGCAACAAACTTTAGCACTTAAGGTGCTTGGGTCCAGAAAGTTATGCTGAAAAACTCTGGCATTTTGTTCACACCAAATGCTGTAAACCACAGCAGCAGGGGAGAGCTTGAGCACATTCTTCCGAAAGCTATTACCTTTTGCTTGGTTAGTGAACCAAGCTATTTCATCAACCCACCATTTCATTGGGAGTCTAGCTACCTGATTCCTTTGCAAAATATTCACCCATACAGCCTTGGAGTAGGGACAATCAAATAATAGATGGTTGTGATCTTTGGAACTGTTATTAGAGCACAAACTGCAAGTAGAATCAGAGATGATACCCCATACCAGCATCCTATCTTTTGTGTTCAAACGATGTTGCATAGCCATCCAGAGAATGACGGCCCATCTGGGCACATGCTTCTTGAACCACACCACAGAACACCACTCTTGTCTAGGATAGGTTACGCTAATACAGAACCAGGCAGACTTCATGCTAAAAATACCATGCTTAGAAGGGACCCATATCACTGAGACCATCAGGAAGGAACCCTCAGGAGTTAGGTTTTTAATCTCCTGCATAACTCTGCTTCTCCCCCTGGGCCATTGCCAGATGCCATTGTGAGTGAGAGATGAGACCTTAGCATTGAGAGCTCGACCTATGTTAGAGCAAATTCAATCCCCATAATTTTCATACAAGGGACAAATGGGATGCCAGTTATCCAGCCATGCAAATGTAGATTCACCATTCCCTATCTTATAAAAGATTAGAGGCTGGCATAAATCCCTCATTTGAAATTTTTTCCGAACTGTCCGGGAAGAATTAGAAGACAGAGACATATGCCACATATTTTGCCCCTTTATGATATACGTGCGGATCCACTTGATCCATAGAGAATCTGCTTTTTTACTGTAGGCTCAGAGATGTTTTATCATAGCAGCAGAGTTGCATTCTTTAAGCCTCCTAAAGCCCAGACCACCTTCCTCTTTTGGAGTACAAACCGCAGCCCATTTGACTTTAGCACATTTATGGTTGAGTTCACATCCAGACCACAGAAATGCCATAAGTTTGGATTCAATCCCTTTGATAAGTTTATGAGGTAGAACAAAGATCTGATTCCAATATAATTGGATACTCCACAAAACAGAACTAATAAGCTGAACTCTCCCTCCATATGTCAGAACCTTATTAGACCAACTCTGAATCCTTACTAAAAAGTTGGTGTTCCCTCAGCTTAGCCAAAGTTAAGGAAACATGGTGCAAATGTTCTGACCAAGTCTTGCTGAAAATGAGAATATCATCAAAGAAGACCAACGCAACTTTCTGAGATAAGGCCTAAACACATCATTCATGAGGCTTTGAAAGGTAGAAGGAGCATTAGTTAAACCAAAAGGCATGACTAAAAACTCATAATGGCCCTCATGGGTCCTAAATGCAGTCTTTTCAATATCCTTGGAATGCATCCTGATTTGATGGTAACCAGACCTCAAATCTAGTTTAGAAAAATATCTTGCTCCATGTAACTCATCTAACAATTCATCAATAATGGGAATGGGAAATTTGTCCTTGATGGTTCAGAGCCCTATAGTCAATACACATCCTCCAAGTATTGTCTTTCTTTTTGACCAACAAAACTGGTGAAGAGAAAGGGGATACACTCTGTCTAATTACTCCAGTTGCCATCATTTCCTCGACTAACTTCTCAATCTCATTTTTATGAATATAAGGGTATCTATAAGGTCTGATATTGGGGGGTTGAGCACCAGGCTTAAGAGGAATCTGGTGGTCATGGGATCTAAAAGGAGGAAGACCTTTAGGTTCCATAAAAACATCATCAAAAGTATGCAAAAGCTGAAGCAAATCTGGATGTACCTCCTTGGAAGGCACAACTTGGATGCTGCATAATTGAGCCAACATTCCTGGAGATTGTTGAGCCAACATTCCTGGAGATTGTTTGTTTAGCAAATGCTGCATCTTCTTAGCATCCACAAGTCTCACATCTGTAGCAAGATCCCCAGTAAGAGTAAGCTTTTTCCCAAAAACTGAAAACTGCATCTGCAGATTCTTGAAGTCCCAAAGTACTGGCCCTAGGGTGGACAACCATTGTACCCCCAACACCATGTCAAAACCCCCTAAAGGCAATAATCGCACTCAGACGTAAAATCAGTACCCTGCATGGTGCACTCAAACGTAAAATCAGTAACCAAAGCTTTACTACTGATTTTAGTGCCATCTGCCACAATAATGGTTAAAGGATTGGTTGGTTGGATTTGAACTCCTGCCCTCTTAGCCACCCTTGGATCCAAGAAATTGTGTGTGCTTCCAGAATCAACAAGTATATTGACCTCTGTATTCTTGATAACCCCTTTAATTCTCATAGTTTTATACGATTGAATACCTGATATGGCATGTACTGAGATATGGAACTCCTCTGAACTGTCATCAGGAGCCATTTCTTGTTGGGCTTCTACAAATTCCTCCTCATCATCCTCAATGTCAATCATAAACAACTGTTTTTTCTTGCACACATGGCCTCTAAAATACTTTTCATCGCAACCAAAACACAACCCTTTTGCCCTTCTGTCACCAAAGTCCTTGGGAGTTATCCTTTTGACAACCCCACCTGATTCTGCAGTCTTAGAACTTGAAGCTTGAGGCATTTGTGGGGTAGTGGGAAAAGAGAGTACAGGTTTCATTGGGGCCCTATTTTTCTTGTTTAAAGCCTCAACTGTGTCTTCTTGAAGTCGTGCCAAACCCATAGCTTGGGATATGGATCTTGGTTGGAACATCTGAACTCCACCTAACTGCCACATAGCATTCTCAAAAGCACTATCCCCAAACCTAAGGAGCAAAACCCTAGAAAATTCCCTCCAAGTACGTAGGGTGTGGGATTTCTTAAACCATCGATACCAGTGCATAGCCTTATCCTCCATGTGTAGAGAATCTAAATGTAATTTCTGGGTTTCGTCTATGGCAGTTAACTCGAAAAATTTCTCACATTTGTAAATCCAAGCCTCAGGGTCTTCCCCAAAGAATTTAGGAAAATCTAATTTTGGTTGAAACAGACGAACATGGCCCTGATTCTGATTAGGGTTTGGAAGTAGTGGAGAAGAAGAAGTCAAAGATACCTTTTCTTGAATCTGTTCATACTTTGAGTTCAGAGTGGTGATCAGATTCTTGATCTCCCATCCATCGTATCGTTGAACCCATCCATAGCTGCGGCTCCGTAACATCTGTCAGCCGTTGAATGAAGTTGTTGGTTGCATCTGTCAACTTCCGAATAGATTCTTCCAAACGTTTAATCTCTTGCGCATGAGTTTCTGCCATGATTCCGATTGCCCACAGTCAGAGGAGCAAGGCTCTGATACCACTGATAGACCTTTGTAGTGAAATGCAGCCAAGAATCGGACCAATCGGACTTTTATTATTGATTGAGGAAAGAATTACAGAAGAAATGTGGAGAGGAGAAGAGAAATTACAGGAGGAGAGGAAGAAAGAGAGGGAAATAGGAAAAGAGATAACAACCACACCCCTCTCCTACGCACTCCTACCGCTTATATCAACCTAACAGAACAACCAACTCCTCTCCAACAGACACAACTCACAATTACAATATTACCCATAAAGCTCTGAATACAAGCTACAATTACAATTAACCCCCTATGCTTATCAGTGGATCTCTCTCTCTCTCTCTCTCTCTCTCTCTCTCTCTCTCTCTCTCTAAGTTGGACTAAGGTCCGACTCTCGTCGTGAGTATAGAAGGAGCACCTTGATGAACCTTCAGCTTGTCACCAAACAACATAATCCATGCATATGCGTGAAGTTACAACATGGACTCAGGACAGATATTGGGAGCGGGAAATCTCTGAGTGTCAATTTCTTTAAATTTCTATCTCTAGGACACGTGAGACACCAAACTATAAATATTTCTTATTCAGATGATTGCTGCCTACAAGGTGTTCTATGTATAGTTTACAGAATTTTGATTACAACATATGCTTGCTAGGAGAAGTTATTACCAAACATGGCAGCCAGGTATCCAACTCTTTCTTCGAATGTGGAGTACCTGTGTAATTTATACATCTAAAGAGTCTATGTAGCATATGTTATGCGGTAGCACTTTAGTCCACATAACTTTGGAGTACTGGCACCAAAGTAAACCAGTTTCAATTAATGAGTGTTCTTAAGTGAGGACATGGCCTAAAACCGAGGGGAGTCGGGGTATATTGTCATGAATAGAGGTGGACATGCTTAGATCAAAGTCGAGTAGAGTTTGCACTACTAGGGGTGGGAAGTTGAGTGTGCCAAGGAAACTGATCTCTAGATTGCTTAACTGTGCCTTGGATGGTAAACCAATACCTTGGAGGGAGAATTAAAAATGTGGCCAGATTTGATGTGGCATTTTTTTGGCTTGCCACTTGGTTCAAGGGGAAGATTTACCTAGACCTCTCAACGAGGATTTGGATGGGCGATTTGGTCCATTCATGTATTTTCTTTTGTTCTTTTCTTCCATGTATTTATGACGAAGAGGTTTTGTTTTCTTTTGTGATTTTTGGATAACATACATCTGCCTTCGTCTGCTTTCTTATTTCTCAGGCTATGTATTTTGCACATTCACTGTGTCATCACAAGAGCATAAGAAAATTTGTGCATGCTTTCCCGTTATCCTTTACTAATTTCTTTTTTGCTTTTTTGCAGTCAGTTCAGTGATATATATGATGAGGAGCATTTCACAACCACCCTTCAAGACTCTGTGAAAGTGGTACATGAGCTACCTCTGGAATTGATGGAAGTATACGATTTCAACATCAGCAATATACCAATTTTCCGAGTACAAGCTTGGGCTACAGCCAAACATTACTTAGAAGAAGTGTATCCAGTCTTAAGTGAGCAGCGGCAAGTACTTCACAGATTTCTTTTCCCTATCCCTCTCTAATTTTATACTTTGTATCGCCTCATTTTATTTTATTTTTTGATTGGCAAGAGTCGGTATTGTTAGAATAGTTAGATTAACACCTTGGAGGAGGAGTTGAACTCTTGACCACCTTTCCCTTGCATTTAAGTGCACCCTTTGATGCCGTTAGGCCACAGGCCTCTTGGCTTGTGTCGCTTCATGCTACTGATATTTAGGATGCGAACTCCACGAGTCTTGGAGCTAACTAGGAATTCAAAAGTGTGAAAAACGTGTCTGTATGATTTATGCCATATTCTGTTTTGTCATAGCTTCTAAAATTTAAAACCCTAGATTTCTACTCTTCAGTTCCAGAAAATAGTGTTGAACAAGGTGAAGTTATGGTTGTTTTTGTCACTCTGTTAAATTGCTGTTAGGATCGTTGATTTGGTCGAATGGATGTGTATGCATCCTCCATATACCATAAGGAAGGATGAAAAATATCCAGTTACTACTATTTGTAGTAATATAATTCAAAGCTGGTGTGCTTTTATTTGAGTTAGGAATACCAAGCCACGGAGTAAGCAAGGGATCGTCAACTGATCTACAACTCAATTCAATTAACTGCTTCAGTTAGCTGGAAAGCATCGTTACATACTTATCGTTACGACATTGTCGAACACTCTACGACAATTGTTGGACAATTGTCGAGATGTGTCATATTAGTACTTGTTCTTGTTTGCAACTTGACACGTGTAGGACACTTGGAGGATACACTTGTCCATCCATTAGGCAAATGAAACATGCAACACGTGTGGAAAAAAAATACGCAGGATGCAAAGATAAAATCCTTCCCCTGTTTTTTCAAGAAATTCTAAATCTCAAAACTTTAAATTTGTTAATGAAAATATTTGTCTTTGTATATTTGTTTATTGATGTTTCCTTGCCGAGTCATAAACTGTTTGTTTTGAAATGGTCATTTCAGCATGTTGTGCTGTATCCGTTTCCCATGTCCGTATCCATGCTCCTTGACAAAAAAACTGGAGGAGTATGTTTATTTGGCTGTCCTGAACATTTATGCATAAGTAAAAATTGCACCCAAGAAATACAAGTGAAAAGTCTCAAGAGCCCGTGCAACTTAAAATTGTGGTGCGAACACCTTAAGGTGTATGATGTACACCTGGTGCATTTGTGTAAACTTCTGAATAAACTTATGTTCAGTCGATTTTGATTTTTGACTAGACAAATATGGATGTCTTTAGGTCAGTCGATAATAGTGAGGAAAAGGAAAATATAATTCTATTGAAAAGACTCATAACTTTCCATTTCTTAGAACAAAATGAGAATTTGGATTATTTCACTT
Organism: Rhododendron vialii; assembly: GCF_030253575.1. Lineage (NCBI taxonomy): Eukaryota > Viridiplantae > Streptophyta > Magnoliopsida > Ericales > Ericaceae > Rhododendron > Rhododendron vialii. The sequence goes on along the minus strand of NC_080562.1, from coordinate 23,416,559 downwards.
TTAACTTCATCACTTATTAACTCTATAGCTCTGACCCATAACATGAGAATGATGGATAATTCCACTTTTACTCTGCATTCTGCATTTGGCAAGAGTTGAAGATGATTTAAATATTGTGGCACAAATAGTCATTCTCCCTAACAATAATATCATTTTTGATACAGAGTTATCCGCATTGCTCCATTTGCAAATAGATTGGCATTGGATGTTCCACGAGACATTCAATTTCTGAGATGCTTAGCCAACTACGAAGCATTGAGATTCTCTCTTCCAATCTCTACGCTTGCAAAAAAACTAGTCAACCGAATGATTGACAAGAGCTCAAGTTCGGAAGGAAAGTATGTTTCTGTCCACCTTCGATTTGAGGAGGTACTGACTTACGATTTTGGATTTTGTGTTCTCAAGACACTTGAATTTATGTAGTTTTTGGTTGATTGTGATTGCATAGTTTTTGGTATTCAATACATAGGATATGGTGGCCTTCTCATGCTGTGTGTATGATGGAGGAGAGGCTGAAAAAAGTGAAATGGATTCAATTAGGGTAAAGGGCTGGGGAAAGAAGTTCAAACGAAAAGCTCACATAATTGCACCTGATCTCAATCGGATCAATGGAAAGTGCCCTATGACTCCTTTGGAGGTAGTATTTGTCACTCAAAAATTTTGCTTGTTTTCTGTTTCAGTTCTTCTTTCTCGTAAATGGTATTTGGAGATAGGATGATAGGTTACCAGAGGCTAATCATAGTAATTGCATTGGCAATTTTTATTTAGTTGGCTTTCCTTTTCTTTACATAGTAAATCATGACAGAAAACAGTTTACCTCTAAAATCTTCACAGGCACCAACACTTTTGTCTTGTTCTGATACTGAGTCCACCGATTCCATGAATTTCCCACATGACTATATGATGAATCCTAAAAATACACCACCAGAAGAGGACGTTGAAGACCCTATTATTGAGGAGACCTCGGAACGTGAAATCCCTCCTCATGCACCAACTTTTGACTACTTTATGCAACCAAACAACAAAACTTGGTAAAATGTTTTCTTCGAAAACTATTTACATTGAAACAAACAGAACGCAAATACCCTTTGGATATGAGATCCACAAGACATGGGAATGTTTAATACCTTGTGGATGGGCTATTATTAATCCCATCACTATTAGACTATTAGAGTGATGGGCTTACTTATCCTATAGCATTATACCTGCATTCAAAATTAGTCCATCGAACAAAATGGACCCTTAGTCCTATTTCCCGCCTGACAATAACTCTCTGTGGTTGCGTTTGTTTTTCTTTGTCAGCATAGGTTGGGATGATGCTGAGAGGTATGGGATTTTCGAACAATACTCCAATCTACTTGGCCTCTGGAAATATCTACCGTGCTGCGAGAAACTTAGCTCCTCTATTGAAGATGTTTCCTCTACTGCAGACTAAGGAGTCTCTTGCAGCTCCAGAAGAGCTTGCTTCATTTGAGGTAAAATATGTAGTGCCTTGTATTTCAAAATGTTATCTCCTATGCCTTTAAATCTCTATCCTGGTCGCTTGTTGAGTTGGGACCAGAAACTTGGCCCTTTTCAACCAAAATCCTAGTCTTGCTCGCGTCTCTTCTAATCTTTATCAATTTGCATCACGATCTAATTCTGGTTTCCTGTAGTGGAGCATCATTCATTCACTTCCTCCATAGTAGGAAACTTACAAAAATCTTCAAAATTTTCTGCTGCCCCCACACTGCCTGGTTTTGATTGTTCTAGGTGACAGACATAAGGAATTCCTCTGCATTGCAGTCAAGTGGGATATTTACTTAGGGTGCGTTTCCGCTAAACTAAATGAACTAACCCATGTTTTCACGGATTTCTAGGCAGGTCATTCTCCTCACATACATCAACTAAAATACCATTTAGTGGAAATAACTTGATTATTGTCATTAGCCTGAAGAGAATTTTTTTTAGCAGAAACGCACCCTTAGTCCCTTATCGCTTTAGATAGAAAGACAGAATGTCCGGGTACTTATCTATGTGATTTCATCTACTGTTTTAGTCTTTGTGATCATTATTGTCAGTTTATCGCCACCACTCAGGTTAGCACCTTTTTTGTTAGAGATAATTAGAAAATTTTCTCGAAAAATTGAGCTGCAGAAAATTCTTGTGGCCAAGTGTCAAAGTGTCTTTTGGTGATGAGTCGAAGTGTGTTCCATTGTTCCAAAGAGAGTTCTTAGTATTATGAAAATTTTAGTTGGTCTGCAAATCTAAATTTCCAAAAAATTGGTGGTAGCTAGACCAAGCAACACTATTTCTGGTTGAAGTAAAACCTGTGAGTTATAAACACTTGGTCAGTTGGTCTAACTCCTTTGTTACTACTTCCATTGTAGGGTTATTCTTCAAGATTGGCTGCTTTGGACTACATGGTATGCTTGTTTAGTGAGGTGTTCGTTACAACTCAAGGTGGAAACTTCCCGCATTTTCTGATGGGCCATCGAAGATTCCTTTACAACGGGCATGCTAAAACGATCAAGCCTGATAAAACCCAGCTTGTTTTCTTATTGCAGGACACGAGAATCAGGTAACTTCGGTATAGCTTATTTTCTATAATTCTGTATTATCATATTCTTCTGCATTTTGTGATCTTGATGAATCAAAGTATAAAAGCATGTTATATAAAAGTAAAGAGAATTAAAGGAGGGCAGGCCGTAGAAGAATTTTTTTGGAGTGGGAGAAAATATGTAAAACCACTAGTCATTAAGGGCAACTCTCTAATTTTGATGGGGTATGAATATCTAAGCCAAGTCTATAAGGCTCAAATGTAGTCGCTCACAGATGTGAATTGGGAAAGCAAGTCCGCATTTTTAATTAGGCCCTGTAGACTTCAATTATTTGCAGCTATACTGGTGGGTTTGTTAGTGGAGTCAGGCAACCCCCAAATGCCCTCATGTGGCTCCACTCATGGAAGGAGGTAATGATAAAAGTTGTTAATTGTTTGTGTCTTTTATCCTAGGGACATATATATGCATTCGAGCAGCATTGAAATTGTTAGACTTGTCTCACATCACTCCTCTAAGTCACCCAAGCTTGGTTAATAAATTCTAGAGGTTACTCTACCTATTGCCAATTGGTTTTAGGTTGGAACCCTTCAAGAAATCTAACATGGTATCAGAGCTAGGTCTTGGGTGGCCTCACTCGTGTGGGAAAGTCTCTGCCATCTCTGTCGCCCGAGTCAGTCAGTCAACTCCTGGTCTGTCACCTCCACGTGCATCCGGGTTGCACGTGAGGGAGAGTGTTAGACTTGTCCCACATCGCTCCTCTAAGTCACCCAAGCTTGGTTAATAAATTCTAGAGGTTACTCCACCTATTGCCAATTGGTTTTAGGTTGGAACCCTCCAAGGAATCTAATAGAAATCAAGTTATATCCTTCAAGATAACATTGTACTTTGGAAATATGCTTGATACATAATATTGTGTAATTTAATTTTGAGCATTTTTGAATGTCTCATATGATTAGCACTGAATTGAATGTTCTTTCAATGGTTCTTAGTTGGAAGGCTTTCAAGGATCAAATGAAAACAATGGTAGCCGAAAGTGATCGCAAGGGGATAATGGTACCTAGGGTTAGAAAAAGCAACCGAAAGGCTTCTGTTTTCTCAAACCCTATCCCAGACTGCAGGTGTCTATGGGAATCAACAAACTTGACACTCAAATTGACCCATACTTCCCATGCGCCATATCTTTGATGGAACCCATTTGTATGGCCAAGAAAAGCTCATGCTACAGCTACTACTAGTACATTTTTCCCCGGAGCTTAAGTCACCTTTGTTTGTTGATTTTTACTGTTACAAGAAAATATTCCATGGAGGGGAAGAGAAGCACGGGGCAGGAGGGTTTTGAAATTTGACCATCGGCGGGATATTTATGTACAACAATTTTTCTTCTTACCATTCAACACGGCGATCCTCAACACCTCACATATTATTGCTTGCTTCTGAAGATACTGGCATCCGTTTGATTTTGCTTTCTAGTGCAGATTCAGATGATTATCATATTCGGCGATAGGCTGGGTTTGGAGAATGAGATGTCGACTTTGGCCCATAAGTAGTGGTCTCAACATTTAATATAGGTTCAAGCGTGCAGTTTGGATTTTTTTATTTTTTTATTTGCTCTCAAAAATTGGCGTGGTTTTAGTTATTTGGTGATGTTCCCGTCTGTGTCACCTTTGAAGAAGACAATTCGTGGACTGCATCTGCTCTGAAGGGTTCCCGCAACATTTGTACTGTAATTTGAACTACTGATTTGGGGTGTGATCAAAGAAATAGAGGTAATTGTATGTCCATGAACAATTTTCAATTCGCTCATGGTTTTTGGTGTAGATCTGAAGTTTTATGCTATTGGGAATTGAAAGGAATTGTATCAAAGTTTTCAAAATACTAGCATGAGGGAGTATGTCAGTAGGTTTGAATGAATTGACACTGATGAGTGCATATTTGTTAACGCACTCTTTTTGCATAGATACTCAGCCTGCTTTTGAGTGGGCCTTAAAGGACTTCCCTTGGACAATCCGTAGGCACTCAATCCAATCGGTAATTGCAAAATTCTGAACAAGGAGTTGGATTGTTTGATCTAGCACTTGCCAATATTTGATTGAGCTTAACTGTTGTCATCAAATTCTATGAAATGTGTGGCTCGGATCATCAAAGTCCAATTTAGAAGGGACCAACTCATAGCGGGTAAGGTTATCCAACATAAGGATGGGAGATGGGGGGACAAATGTCACAAATCTGCACCTTGACACGTCCCGTGCCCATGCATGCGCGCACGGTATATATATGCGGTAATAAACACAACCACTCCTGTACACGTACCTTTTTGAATGTAGCAGAAGTATTCCAAAGCTTCAAAGACTTTGTTTCGAAAAGGGGTGTCTCCAAGTTCAGTCCATGAAACTTTTATGCACCAAGGGGACTTGGAACAACACACGCACCAACTATTTTTATGTGGTTTGGCAATTGCATGTATATTCTATGGGCAACGGATTTCACCATTTTTGGAGGATATTTACAATAACTCAAATATACCAAGTCCTAACTATACCCACCTCAAAAATGTTTTTTTCTGTTGCATCTTCTTCAATCAGATTATCAGACTATGCACATTCATTTGAATAGTGGAAGAGAAAAAGCTCTAATATCAATGGGGAGTTGAAGATTGAGAGTCTTCTTCATTGGAGGATGGTGGGAAATTGGGGAGAGCTGAGAGTTATTCCATCACATAACTGCAGATATTCCAAGCTCTTACAAAATACAGTAATACTCCGTATTACACAATACAGAAACAATCCAAACTCTCCGCTTTCTCTCTAATTAGACTCAAAGCCTTCTACCGCCCCCACCTTTCAACCACCTCCATCTTCAACCCCACCTCTCAGTGGCGGCTCCCCTCTTTGCCAAGGGTAGTCACTTGGACACCCCAAAATGTTTTTTTTTTTTTCATGAAATACATGTAATATTTTGGGTGACTTAGCCAAAAATTCTTCCTATTTACATTTTTTGAACTCATGCACAAGCACCTTTTGCAATCAAACGTAAGGACAAATGTGCCTATGAAAGTGCCTAAAATTTTAGGGTATCATATGAAAATGCCTAAAATCCTATGGTACCTTATATATGAAAGTGTCTAAAACCCTAGGGTACCCTATGAAAATGCCTAAAATCCTATAGTACCTTATATATGAAAGTGTCTAAAACCCTAGGATACCCTATGAAAGTGCTTAAACTACTAAAAATTCTATAATAGGAAAGTGCATATCCTAAAACTCTATGAAAGTGTCTAAACATGTTTTAGCCTTATGGCTAAAAAACTCAAAAAGTTGAAGGACCTTTACTGAAAACTATTTTGCTAGCATTCTTTCCCTAAATGAAAACTATTTTACCGTCTTTATGGCTAATTTTCTTTATTTTTATTTTAGTTTAGTCCTTGAAAAATATTTAGGGGGCGTTTCCGCTAAGCATTAATTAAGTTATGAAATAGTTTTTGTAATCCATAAACGTCAAATTGTTTTTACTAAACTATAAGTTGTAGAAAATGCGTTAGATGTTTTACTCCCTCCGTTCCTAAATAAGTGTCCGGCGCGCAAAACTAGGCTTTACAAAACGTGCATATTTTTTATTTAAAAATTTAATTTTTTTTTCACAATATAATAAAACTCATTGCTATCTATTGATTTTTTTAACGCAACAAATGCTTCTTTTTGAAGGCCTAATTTTGCGCGCCGGATACTTATTTAGGGACGGAGGGAGTAGTTTAATGGAAATGACTTTAACTTTTGACAAAAAATTTTAATTTAGTATAAATAACTTTACAAAAGCCAGTAAGCTGTGGTGCAAAATTTTTAGTAGAAATGGGGCCTTAAATACCCAACTCAAAATATTTGAACATCCAATCCAAAAAACAAGCTGCAAATCAATCCAATGCATACAGCCCAAATAATAGATAAATTTTTGTGTGTATATAGTTGTGGTCTCTACAGGCAGTAGAGATTTGTGAACACACTCCTCATAATTTTTGGATCCGCCACTGTACCTTCTCTCCATGGATTTGGCGTGGCCACTCTCTCCACGAACCCATTCCCCTCTCTCCGGCCACACTGAGGTCAGGTCTGGTGTTGAGTGAAGTGAGCCAAGTCCCCCTGAGAAGGATAGAGGGGTAACGTCCTTCTACTCAATAAAAAGAAGACACTGATTGAGAAGTGACAAAAAAGGGAATTCAAAACGTTGTGAGTCTGACAACCTTTATGGTCGGGGTTTTTTCTCTTTGTTTTTTCCTTGTTCTTTTTATTTTTTTGCTGCTTTCAGCTGTATGCTCCCCTCTCGTACGACTCTATCTCCTTTGTGGGACTTTCTCACCCTTTGTAGGTGATAGCTACCGATTTCATCTCTGTGCTGGTTCTGGTTTAAGTTATTTTTCTTGGGGATCCAACTTCATTTCTTTGACTGGACCTATGTCAATCATTGTTTGTCAATGTTGGCCTACTTTAGCAGAATGTGCCGTTGTAGCCTGCTAATGCAAGTGCTCTTGTCTAAATTTTGATAGTTTTGATTCATTCTTGTATTTTGTGATGCAATTGTCGTACTGCCTTCGAGCTTTTGGAATGAAATTGCAGACTGTTCAAAAGAAGAAGAAGTAAACTTCAAAAAAGAAGTAAACTTCAGAACTTAATTTCAACATGTCATGATAACTCCAAATCCAAGTCCCGATCGGTAATCCAAATACCAAACTATTGTAATACCAAAACAAATCTAGGCATCCAAATTGGGCCAGAAAAATATTGGAGGCTCTAGGTAGCGGTCTCTTAGGCCTTGCCCTAGGTCTAGGCTAGGCCTAGCTCTAATATCATTTGTAATGCATCCAAGCCACCCAGAACACACACATGCACACCCAAACATGAATAAGTTTGCGATTCGGCTACTGGTGAGGGCTTGATCATTTTTTGTTCAATAAGTTTGCAATACAAAAAAATGATCAAGCCCTCACTGATATCATACTGACCTGATTTTTTTTGTAAAAATCCTTAAAAAAATACTTCAGACAAATTTAGTAGCTCCAGTCATTTGTATAAAACTCCAAAGTGAGTTAACGAGGGGTCCGTCTTCTCCTCTATCCTCTTTCTCTCTTTATAATAAAATAAGCACACATAAAAATGGTCTTAATATCTAGACAATTGTTTGCTACTTAATAAAATGATTAAAACCACAGAGCAACGAAAGCTTAAACTATCTAAGAGCATCTCCAACTCAATATTTTCCAAATCTTCATTTTGGAGGACCAAAATACTATTTTATAATCAAAAAGTAAATTTAGAGGGTTTAACTCAATACTCTGTTATCTTTCTCTATATTTTAAAAAACTCACTTTTAAATCTCAAACTTCATCACTTTTCTTCCAAAATTGATCAAGTTATCATATTTCTATTTTATAAATAAATACTCAAGATTGGTCTTATTTTAAAGATATTGTAAATATCTTTTGATTAATTAGTACCAATTTTTCAAAAGATAAAGATAAATGTACCAAAACCAATTTGATGATTAAAATAGGATATGAAAAGGATGAATAGTGAAATGAAGGAGATCCTCCATAAATTTTTGGTACTCCAAATATGGAAGATAAAAATCAATCCTCCAAAATGGAGGTAAATATGGAGGATGGATTGGAATGCATAATTCCTCCAAAATGAATGAATGGAGGGAGATTTGGAGTTAAAAAGTATGGGTTGGAGATGCTCTAACAATGATTTAAAATTTCAAACTAAAAAAGGATGTTATGGAGATGCTCTAAATCTATTGCCTACCCTTCAATAAGGGATCGGTCCTCTTGAGGAAAAAAGGACACAAGGACAAATAAAAATGGAGAGAGCTTATCATACACATCAAGCTTAATGCACCCCCTTAAATCGCTTTTGAATCAATAATGTTTTTAACAGTAATGCAACATTTTGCATGAAATTCGTGACATTTACATAAAAATTCATGACATTTGCAACCAAAATTTATAACATTTGTTTAAAAAACTTCACATCAAGAGAAATTTGGTAACCTATGAATGTTATGAGTTGCAATATAAAAGTTTTGAATTCAAGAACGACCTTACAAATATTTATGCAAACTATAGGATTGGATTGGACTAATAGTATACATTTTCATTTTTACCCTTACACAAATCTAAAGGACAACAACACCGTACACTATGCATCAAAAGCAAACCGAGAAAACAATAAATAACCAAATAAAATATACAGTAAAAAATAAAGTGCTCCAATTTTCAATTCGTTTGAACCAATGCAAAGATATTATTTTGCTGATCATATTATTCTAAATGGTTATAATTAAATTGTCTCTAAGACTCTAGTAATTAAGTTTATGTTCTTTATTTGGGATCCTATAGAGCAAAAACTTAAGTATGAGAGCTTTAGAGACAAAATTTAACTATGCCTTTTTAGAATAATATGATCAGCAAAACAAATATCATCGCACCAGTTCAAACAGATTCAAAATTGGAGTACTTAATTTTTTATTTTATAACACAGTTTAAAAAAAATGAAATGCTCCAATTTTTAATTAGTTTGAACTGGTACGAAGATCTTGTTTTTCTTTAGCAGTCCAAACGGTTTGGTAGTCTTGACCAATTTTGGAAAACAAATAAGGTACTCATAATACCATCACTCTACCAATTCAATCTCATCCCCTTGGAGGGTTATCAAACGGGGTCTGTCAGGTATGTGTATTGTAGCTTGTCTTAGCAGTCCTAATGGTTTGATAGTCCGAACCAATTTTAGAAAACAAACAAGGTACTCATAATGCCATCACATTACCAATTCAATCCTAACCCCCTGGAGGGTTATCAAACGGGGCCTGCAAGGTATGGTATGTGCTTTGTAGCTTTCCATTTCTATCAACTTTTTCTTACTTACTATATATCTAACTACGAAGTAAAATATGACCGTAAAAGGTAAAAAAGGAACTAACTAAAAATGAATGCTGCCGGGATGCTCTTAATTAGGTCTCTTGCCTACACCAAGGGATCCGATCAAAGTTGTCAATACCGTACCGGCTAGCATACCGTTTTCACTATTGAAATTGTACGTACCGGTACCGGGCTGTATCCCGGTACCGTTCCGGATTTACCGCAATTAATATTTTATATATATATATATATTTAATATATATCTACCATGTTGCATAATTTTAAGTATAAACATAAACAAAATGTAAAAAAGAAAAAAGAAAAAAGAAAGAGAGAGAAGATAATTTTATACCGGCCGGAACACTGGAAAATGTTCGAAACAGACCGATATCGTCCGGTGCATCCGGTATTGGCCGGAATAGGCCGGTATTTCAACCGGAACGGATCTTGAATTTTTGTGTTTCGTTTAAGCACCGGTACGATACGTACTGGTTGGTACGAAACGAATTTCACAACTCTGGATCCGATCGATGCCCTGAGGAAAAAAGGAACAAAGAAGAGAGCGAGGGAGAGAGAGAAAGAAAATGGTCCCGGGCAATATTGTACATACAGTATGATTAAAGGGACCTTAGACCAGTGACAAGGTGACACGTACGGATCATGAGGAACATGGGGGGTTGGGTTGCCCCACATGAACCTTCCACTGTGTTGTCTAAATGTGATGCAACTTTTCTAGTCCACGGGTTGGGAATAAATTGCCCCAACCCTCACTGTCCTGCAATTCCCCCAATAAGATGCAACTTTGCTAGTGCTAGTCCATGAGTTGGGAATAAATTGCCCCCAACCTCCACTGTCCTGCAATTCCCCCAATAAGATGCAACTTTGCTAGTTCCCAAGCCAAGACTGCACCGCACGCTTTATGTTTGCTTTGCCAGTTGCCTCCGGTCGAGACACACACTTGCTTGCTCTCTCTCTCTCTCTCTCTCTCTCTCTCTCTCTCTCTCTCTCTCTCGTGCTATGCTATGTTGCTTTCTTCAGCAGTATCGCCATCATTACAGACTTCGGTTGGTTTGTGTAGTAAGATGTACAGTACTATGCTGCATATTTTTGAGCCGTCGAATCGTGCATTCGACTACTAGGAACTCATCTCGACAACCAACGATCGAGAGCTATTTATTGTCGAGATGAGATCTGAGCTATCGGATGCATAATCCGACGGCTTGGAGATGCGTAAGCACACTACTGCACAATACCTTCCCCCAATTGAACCATTACACACACTTTCTCTCATCCATGGATAATCCACTATAACTGGGACATGGATTTTCTTTTTTCACTTCTACCAATGACTGATATTTGAGTCCTGCTATACATAACACATCGACTAGAAGTATACTAATGGGGTACCGATGAGCACGCGGGATCCACTCCGTATTCTACACGGATGATCTAACCCGTTCAATAATTTTTAACAAAAAAACCGAGTGGGCCCCCAAGAATTCAGCTCAATTTGATATATGTAGGTGCTCGATCCAATCTTTTATTTTTTTCATTCAGATTATAGGATCTTAAAATCAGAATGAAAAATTGAAAGATTAGATCAAACACTTACACATATCGAATTGACCTAATTTTTTCGCAGGCCCACTTGATTTTTTTAAAAGAATTATTGAACGGCTCGGATCATTCGGTCAGGACCCAAGGTGGGCCCCACTTGCCCTCAGCACTCTATCGGTATTCTCATGGTCGGTTCCCTTAGCTTTACTGCAACTATTTAGGCCTCATTTCCACAAAAAATTTACGCTACAACTTATTGACTTTTACAAATTGTTCATACTAATTTAACGTTTAGCGGAAATCTGTACGAAAGCTTCTAAGCAACCCGCATTCAGGGACGGAACTAGAATTTTGTAAACTCGGGGGACCGAACTATGAACAACAAGATTTTAAAATTTTATGATTCCTGAATCTAATCGTTTGGTTTATTTTGAGGGAGATTTTTTCGGTAATGAGTTGAAAGAGATAGAAAGATTTAATAATTAAAGGAAAAACTTATTGAGACCGTGTGCAGAGAGAGAAATTGGGTTTTGGGACAAAAAACGAATACATTCGTACAACATTTAAATATCTAAATAACGCCAAATACAAAATACAATGTGTAAGCTTTCTTAACAAAAAAAAAAAAAAAAACCAATAGTAGAATTAAAATTTGAAAAAAAAAAAAACCATAGTGACGCGGGGGCTGTGGCCCCATATGACCATAGATGCATCTTCCTCTTCTCGCAAAGATGAAAATTCTTTTCTTGACCACCATTTCTACTTGTCACAAGAAAGCAAACCACCTGATCCTGTATTACACCTTGGGCTAAAAGTTTTAATGCAACATTATTTGTAATACCTCTCGCACATGGGGTGGGATCCAAACATACATGGGGTCCACATCATGTGAGAGGCCATTGCATTGAAACTTTTTCACTACAACGGAGAGTTTTAGTTTCCTTTCCAGTAGTTGTGTTTTATGATCTCATTAATATCTAGCTGTATACGAAAGAGGTGTATGTATCCACTGGCGGACGCAGAATTTGAACTAAGAGAGAGCCCGAACCATGTACTCCATATTTCTACATCATAACAAAAATACTTTGTTTAAGTATATATGTTGTCACTTGCTAAGTTTGAGAACGTACAAAATTGTGTTTACATATATACGTAATTGTGATTTAATGTTAACATGCTCGACGGAAAAATTGTTGATAGTTTGAATTTTTATGCACCTGTTTGCGACATTCTCATTCACACGCCAACTACGGTGGAGATTCTTTTCTCCTGCTTCTTGAGAAAAGGGCTAAAGTACAGCACCCCAAGCGACTTACAGGGCAAATCCATAGAAATTTTGCAAATTAACCTGAAAAACTATTATGATTAGCGCGAATATTTTGAATTGTGTAGGGGTCCGGGTACCCCTCGATACCCCCTGTAGAGGGGTACTCGGGCCCCTACACAATGACCACCGAGAATTCGCCGATTCAGACCTCATAAACGACCTAAGATGCAGCTCACCACCACCGATGACCGCACGTACCACCACTCCGAGTGAAAATAGTCCCCACCACGCAGCCACTAGACACCATCCGAACCGCATCGCTCAAAGCAGAAACCCACTGCCATCCTCAACACTCTAGCTCGCCGTTAAGCCGATCGGATTATACCCAAGCAGAAATAATCGGCGTGAGATGTGAACCTCGTCAATCCTAGTTTCCGGAGAGCACCTTGCCGCTAAGCCAAACCGGTACACCCAAGAGAAGATACCGGCGGGCTCCTGGTGAAGCAAAGACCAAACGAAGGCATGAGGAAAGGAGAACACGGCGCCAAAGAGGTCGACGGTGATCTATACTAACCCCCGAGTCCGGCTCCTCTCCAATCATTAGAGAAAAAAACTCTCTCCTAATAAACTCTCTCTCCTAGGTGGCACTCTCCTGGTAAAGTTCCATTAGTCCCTTTTTATCTTTTCCTTATAGTTTTGCATGATACCAAATTATTTATAGAAGGCTAGAAAAAACGAAGAAATTGGATGAATTGATTAATACTTATCCACATATGATTGAGCTGATTTTTGCGAGGATACTTGACAAGTTATTTTCTACAAAATCAGTGAGTCCGATCATTAGTTAGGGGTGTAAATTCGGCCCAGTGGCCTGAAACCCACCCGAGCCTGTTGAATTTTAGTCCGGCTCTGGGCCCTATCTGACCCCTATGGGTAGGTCTTGGGCTAAAGATTTTGAAGCCCGGCCTGGACCGTTGGCTAGCTGATTAGCCCGACTCTAGGCCCAAACATTTTAGCCCCGAAAAAGGAGCAATATTCCAATTGTTAGCGTTGATGAAGAGCAATAATGTAGTAGTTGAAATGCACTCGACATGCAATTTATCCACCCATGTAAATTTTAATTATTTTAGAATGTACCATTAATGGCTTGTTTAATTGAGAGAAATAATTTATTCAATATTTTGTGCCTAAATTATTCAATTTTGTTCCACACATTGTCTTAAGTCATGCACTCAATAAACAATTCTTTGTAATTAATGTAGCTAAAAATATCCTTCATTTTAAAGCAATTAAAATAAAAATTATGTTCAAAGATTAATTTAACTTTGAGAAATGAAAGTTCTAAGAAAAAGACCCTAAATAGCTCAGGCCGGAGCCTAAGCCCGAATATATTAGGGTTCCGAACTAGACCTGAGTCCTAGATTTTCTAACATTAGGTGGGTCCGGCCAGGACCAATTTTTTGCGGGAGCCCAATGGCTTTGGCCAGGTCAGTCCAAACTCGATTATTTAAGGGGGCCGGGCCAAATTTACATCCCTAATCGGTAATCCTCAGCACCCATATGATTATTAATTGAATTTCTCCGGAAATAAATTGGAACAAGGTACACTTCTCAAAATTAGCGCCACAGCATGGGTTTCCTGCGTTCTACTTAATTGATTTACTACTATTAAACTGTCTGAGTGGGTTCTCAAACTAGGAGTATCAAAATTTAAAGAAACTGTCTTCATTGTTTTCAAATTTAAACTACCTTCATTGTTTTCAAATTTCGGTTTCCGAGTGGGAATTTTTTTTGGATAGTTCCAAAAACTACTAGTAGTACTATAGTAATCAACTAATCAAGCCCATGCTGGGTTGCTCAGCTTTAATCAAACACAACATAATTTCGAAATCATCAGCCAATGACTAGTACTACAAATTAATCAAGGGAAATTAATTAGTACAAGCACATAAGAACTAAAGAACTCATGCGCAACCCAAACCGTACCTAAGGACTAGATATACTAATATGTGAAGTGGCCAACGGGGGGTGGTGCATGGTATTTATTAGAGGTGGGAATTCCAGAACACGACACGAAGTTAGAGGGTTTGGGTCGACTACTTTCTGACACGAACACGACTATGACATGACCCGCCAACACGACAATTAAATGGGTCAAACTCGGATTTGGCTCACGTAACTCAATTAGGACACGAATAACTGTTTAATTTTTAGTGTCGATATGTTAACCTGAAACGATACGACTCGAACACGACATGGCACGATTAGTTTTTATTCATTTGAATGTCCTAATTATTAGGAGATTTGATTTTTCTAAATCATGCTTGGTTAACGTGTATAGAAACATATCCATATTTTTTTGACATTGAAACAAATCAAAATAATTATGAAAGATAAGACATGTATACCATTAGCACCCATTAGAGATTTTTTTTAAAAATCAAAACCAATTAATATCTAATTTCCTAATCACTTATTCACTCGAGTTTTCATACTAAAGAATCCAAAATTAATTAAATTTATTTAGGCTTATTGAAATTATTTTTTTCATTATTTAGGCCCAGTCTTTTAGTTTAAAATTTATATAGACTTATTCTATAGTTATTGGTATTTTTTTTTATTTTAGCTGAAAATCGTACAAAACTGTCTAATTTTGAGACCTATGTTTAGTTGTGGCTTGAGGTACTTCTCAATGTCATGTTTTGGCCGGTATTATCGTTTTTTTTATTATGATGGTATTAAAAATGTTTTCAGTTTTTGTTATTAAATTAAAATTTAGGAGTTCGTTCCATACATGGGAAAGTATATAATTTTACGTAAAAAAAAAGATTTTAATAGTGTCAATCCGAACACAACACAATTTTAAGCAGGTCGGGTTAGTGTCAAGGTATTTGACACGTTTATGTTAACAGGTATTTTGACACGAACCCAAAATGACACGAAACACGAAATGACACGACACAAATACGTCTGGACACGACACGATGCCGACCCCTAGTATTTATGATTCATTTCCATAAGAGGAGCTGAGAACTTTGAGATCATACAACAAATAGCAGCGAATTCAGAAATTTCATACAGAGGGATCAACTCTCGAGTGTAAAGTTGATAAAAGTTTTGCAATAAAATATAGCTAGAACTCATTCATTCATGAAAAGAAATACGGAGTACAAAATTAATACTCACATGCTACTCACAACATGGGGCAGAGACGCAGGCCTTTACCGCTTGGTACAAGACGGCGAATTTGATATGTTTTGGGTAGTTTAGTATATAGGAGTACTAATACTTACTTTTTTTGGTTAAAATAAAATCCAATAATTTCAAGAGGGTCACGTGACCCTCACGTGCCTTAGCTGAATTCGTCCCTAAATTATCCATTGTAAACGAAGAGGTCTACCCAAATAATGTAAATTAATTGTACGTGGTGTCTTGGTGGTACCAATGCTCCATGAAACTCACTGTAGGCTGGGGTTCGGGTAGCCATAGGATAAACTGCAGAGGCAATCTCCCGATGCTCTTATTGCCCGTTCCGCTTTCTTACTAAATTTTCTTTTTAAAAAAAAGGTAATTTTAAACTCAAATATAACGTAAATGAAAAATAATTTTTTGATTTTTTTTGCACCGTTTAAAAGATTTCAATGAAATCTATCAAACAAGATCCATATTAGTAGAAAAATTATTTTTGTAAATACATAATTTTTGAGCTTCAAATTACGTTCTTTTTTTAAAAAAAGGTTTAGAAAGAAAGCGAAACGGCGTCCTTAATTAGTTTTATTGATTCAAAATTAGAAAATTCAGAGAAACACTATTTTGAATAGTGAAAGGGAGGTTGTGAAGAACATTTCAATAACTATATTATCCTTTATACATTTCAATAGCTATATTATTCTCTATAATAAGTATATTTTCCTTTCTACGTTACAACAAATTTCTCATCGCAAACCTTGGTAATTGAGGTGACTTCTCCTATTAATGTAGTAACTCCTCACAATTAATTTGTTATTTTTGTGTTGTAATTTCATTACCATAATTGATTCTTATCATACTTTGGAAAAAAGAAACTCTTAGTTCAATATTAGTCACTTTCTTAAGGCCATATCGTTAAGCTATGCAATTTCAAGTCACTTTATTATAGTTTCATTCAAAGGTAGTCAAACAACTAGTAAGACAAAACTTTTTAGGTAATTAAGATGTTCAAATAATTTTTAGTACTTTTTTGAATAACTTTTTTTCTTTTTATTGTGGGTGGAGGTATCGAATTTTTTTTTGAAAAAAAAAATTCCATCTAAAACCACCACATGTGCAAAAAAAATTCCATCGAAAGCCATATAAAACCATCACATGGCCAGTCACTGGTGGTCGCCGATGGCTCTGCCGGAGACGGAGCTCCGGTCTTTGGTATGGTACGTTTGTGGTGTTGTGGGTTATATATTTTCTTTCTTTATATATAGCTTTCTTTGTTTTATAATTCCATGAAATTTTTTTTTTTTAATGAGCAATGACCTTTGTTCATGCACGTACCATGCCCCGGAGATTTACGATCATCATCGTTGGCGTTTACTATCGCCATAATTGTTTTCGATATGTTGTTTGCAGGATGCGTTAAAGAGCCTTAATCTGATCATGTCTAGGTGTAGATCATAAATTTGTACTTGGTGAACAAATTCTTCCAAGTGCCGGATGACTTTTAAATGGAAATTGACTTTCCTTCGATAAAAAAAATAAAATAAAAAATCTAATACCCTTGATATATGACAACAAAACATGGCAAGATAGACCTAGGATTAAACACGTACAACTCCTCCAAACTGGAGTAAACTCCAGTGGTTGCTCCAGCCACCGAGTCGTACTCCTCCTCCATACTTCCACCCTCTACCACCATTACATTACCCTTCCTCACACGCCCTGCTATAACCCTACACACCAACATCGCCCTTTTCTCCCCCTCCCCCTCCTCATCCGCCACCCCGGCAGCGCTTTCATCCGCCTTCCCACTAGTTGCCGTCGTTAAGATCCCTTTTCCGCCAACTCTGAACCCGTTCTTGATAATGCTACAGATATGGCAACTGGGGATTGAATTGCACAGGTTGGAAGAGCCGTTGAGGCCCAAGGAGCAGAGGAGAGTGGTGGAGTGGAAGCGGAGGAGTTCATTGCCGTCGGCCACGCACCGGGGGTGTTTCTTGGTGGATTTGGACTTGATGGAGTCGCGGTATTCCTCGAATTTCGCGATTGTTTTGGGGGTGTTTTGGACTTTTAGGATGCGGTCGATTTTGCAGACCGGGGATTGTTTCTTGAGCCAGCTTGATTGGAATATGATCTCCACTATGTTCTTGCTTGTGTCTTCCGCACCCAGTTCCGACACTGGCAGTTTCCAAAACAGAACAAGAAAACAGAACAAGATCACAACATAAATAAAGTTAAGAAATTTTCAGTTAGGCCAGTACTCACAGGCCTTGTATTTACCATTCATTTCGCATAGCAATTTTCAACACGTTCACCTATCTATCAATATCTAATCATGCTTTTAATTTGTAGATAGACATGTAGTTCCTTGACTGTCTTACATTGTAAACGAGTCAGATCATAATTTTAAGTTTGAGATGTGAACGAAAATTGAGAGTATAGAAGGATGATGTATGAAGAGGAGCTCATCCCTCTCACGAAACCCACCTATGCAATAGTAGTACTATATAAAATCTGCATTTAGTAATTGATTGAAGTGCGACCGTTAGGTACAAGTATGATGGGAGTATCATTGGGATATGGGTGAATGGCATTGAAATAAGAGACAGAAAGAGCCGGGTAATAAATGGGTCACGGTGGGTATTGAAAACCGAGACTAGGGAGGGGTCAGACTGACAATGCTTTGTTGATATTGAAGAGCCAAGGGGGGTTATCTTTATCTTTTTATATTAGACGAAGGAAACTAATTATTGCGCTCTATTTTTTAAGAAAAATGATGGTTAAGAACGTATTTCGATAATTAATATCTGTAAATAACATTTTCAATATTAACAAATGTTCTTAACATGTTCTTTGCAGGTATTAATTATCAAAACACATCTTAGACCGTTATTTTTTTCATTTTTTACTAATGGCGCTCCAATTTTAACGTGAAATTACTTGTAACTTTATGAACAAAGTGGAGCGCCATCTATAAAAAATGGAGAGCGGATATCAATTTCCTTAGAAGAATTTCAAAAAAGTTGAGAAAGTCTCTATTTAATTAAACTATACAAAATGTAAGATAGCTAGATTTAATTTTATCTATTTTGGAAAACGTATTCTATTGTTTCTTTAGTACTCCAGAAGATTAATTTGAACTTATAAAAACATGTTGATTGTTTCAATTCCAATGATACTGAGAAAGTCTGGAATAACCACAATATCTTATTTTAGATATTTTTTTGTATGACTTTATAGGGTCGAATAAAAATTTCAACCAGAGCTCAGAAACATATAGTATATAACTTAATTTTGTAATTGGTGTTTAGTAATGAAATGTGCGTCGGTGCAAGTAGAATGATTTTGGCATCGATCATCCTGTTATCTCACAATAGACAAGTGGCTCATTGTACATTTAAAGTAAAGGGGATGGAGGAATGTATCCTTGCTTCATGCAAGGAAACGGGAGAGCTTTCGAGCAATGGGTAATTGATTTTATAGACTAAAAATAACACAATGAAACAAAGTTATAAAGCAATAGCTATTGAAGCTCAAAAATGGAAAAAAAATATTGAAAACGTAGAGAAATTATTACAAGGTAAAAAAGGAAAAAAAGAAGTAAAAAATGGTCTATTATGCATTCGAGAAGGAGAAGATTCAAGGAAGTGGTCACAATGAGCAATGAAGTAATACTGTAAAACCCGTTGTACTAACAATAGTAATAATGAAGAACACTACCTTGAGTTTGGCCAAGTGAGTACGAGAAAATAACTAAGAAACTTGCCCCCAAGAGATCGCAAGTTTTAATCCCACCAACACCAAACATTGTAAAACTTGGGGCACTAGCTAAAGGTTTGCTCGGTTGTTAACTTTTCAGGGCCCCGGAATTAATCGAGGTGAACCCAAGCTGACTCGCACATCCGGTTATAATGAAAAGAACAATAATGAATATAACACTTTTTTTTTCATCCGCATAATGTAACACTTGGAAAACAGATAAATTACACAAAGAGAAAATAGATGATTCAGGCAAAGGCAAATGGTCAGACTGAGCAATGAGCAAGGGGTCATTTGGCAAAATAAGCTAAATGGCTTATTATTCATTTTTTTTTTTTTTTTGCATTTGTTAATTTTTTGTCAATTTTTTTAGGATTATAGCAAAAAATTAAGATTAAAATCCAATTTTATTGAATAAACTCAATAAGCCAATTTTTTCCTCTTTATTCAAAAAATTTGAATTTTTATCATAATTTTTTACTTTTTAGATTTCTCTAATTATGAAGAAGAGATAATTCTCAAAAAATCGACGAAAAACTAACAAATGCGGAATTTTTTTAATAAAGACAAAAAAAATAAACCATTTAGTTTATTTTGCCAAACAAACCCTAAATGCTTATTTATTCAAACGGAAATAGCAGACGATAAGATACATGACATTCTAGTAGCTATTGAAAGAGAACCCGCAAATGAACACCACTTAGAAATTAGAGAACAAGTAAAAAAACAGAGTAAATTTTGAAAGGGAAAAAAGATATGGTGAAGGAAAGGGCATTATATATTACCTGCATGCCTAACAGCCTGATGAAGCTCCAAATTCTCCGATTTCGTAAAGATCTCACCACAATGAGGACAAGAGCAAATACTAGATCTGAGAGAAGGGTCTCTAGTAATCCCAAGAACAGGATCAACCACCATGCTGCACTCATAACACCCAGAAAACCTCCTAAAAGGCATCCCTGATCTGAAAGACCCAGCAGCAGCAGCAGGGTTTGAAGAAGAAGAAGAAGAAACAATAGCCCCATTACTTTGTTCACCAATTAGTGGAACTCTCATGGATCTACTTGATCCATTTCCTGAACCCAGTGAAGAAAGAACATTTTTCTTGCTTTCCTCGGGGGATGATGAAGATAATGGCTCAGCCCTGTGCATTACCTTTGTGTTGTTACAGAGGGACCCAGAACACTTCATTTTCTTGGTTTTCTTGCTGCTTTCTTCTAAGGGTGGTTCCTGTAATTTCTGGTTCTGTTGATGTTTCTGGCTTTCTAGTTGTTGTTGGATGTGTTTGCATGTGAGGAGGCTTCTGAAAACTGCCCAAGATTGTTGTGGTTTTTCTTGTTTTGGGGAATTTGGGTTCTTGTTTTGGTGGGTTTTGTTGGTGGGTTTTCTAGGCGTTGTGGTTTTGGCCATTGGAGGAGAGAACTAAGAGAGTGGTTTTTTGAGGTGAAAATGGTGGGTATTTCAGGATATGGGTCTATGCTCTGCTCGCTGCTATTGAGAGATTAACTGTAAAAGCGTTGGAGAATGGACTGCGCTGAGAGTTTAACTATAAAGAGGTTGGAGAGTCGAGTACTGCCCTATGTCACGTGCGTGCGGGGCAAAAGTGCGAGAGCACAAGAGCGTGTTTTAAAAACATTTCAAATTAATGCGTTAACACACTCTCCTTTGTTGTTTATATTAGCTAGGGCTGCTACTCGAAACCGAAAAAATCGGACCAGATCGGATTTTTTAAACATGTTGAATAATTTCGATCCGGTTCTGGTTTATAAAATTTTATAAACCGAAAAAATAATTTCAATCCGGTTTATGTGTTTTAAAAACCAGTTGAAACCGGACTGGTTATATATATGTATAATATATACATATATATATATAAAAACATAGGGGAGGGGTTGAATTATGGGTTTTTGGTTGATATTTTGTGGTGTATATTGGTCTAATAAATATATTTATTTTATAAAAACTATTTTTATGGGCTTAATTATGTTTTTATGGGTTTTTTTTAATATATTGGGCTCAAAA
The DNA here is from genome assembly GCF_030253575.1 of Rhododendron vialii. Lineage (NCBI taxonomy): Eukaryota > Viridiplantae > Streptophyta > Magnoliopsida > Ericales > Ericaceae > Rhododendron > Rhododendron vialii. Next base: position 23,395,321 of record NC_080562.1, on the reverse strand, counting down.
TTGATCATTTTTTGTTGGGCAAAAAAAAAAGGGTTGAATTATAGATTTTTAGTTGATATTTTATGGGTTGAATTGTGAATTTTTTGATGTGTTAAGCAAAAAATATGGCCCATGAATGAAAACCGGATAAATCGGACCGAAACCGGTTGAGCCGGTCGAAACCGGACCGATTTTATCTCAACCGGTTCCGGTTTCTAAAAATCTCAAACCGGATATCCGGTTTCGATCGAAAAATACACCCAAACCGGTCGAAACCGGACCGGTATCACCCCTAATATTAGGTGAATTTACTAAAACATCCTTGTATTTTATGACGGTGTTTTAGTAAATTCACCTAAAAAACAAGAAAGGGAGTGGCATAACAAATAGGAGAGTGACAAAATTGATTGTCTATTTTTTTTTCTAAACGGTAAAAAATGAAGGCCTTGTTCGTTTCACATTTTAGTTTTGTTTTATAATCATTATCCTTTTTTTTTTTCCGATCATTAGTCATTACCTTATTTTTTCAATTATTACCTTCTTCATTTCTCTCTCTATCTCTCTTTACTCATTACCTCTCTCTGTCCACCCATTACCAAAACTAAAATATCCAAAAATGCAAAACAAACAAAGCCGAAACCTTTTTTTTTTTTAAGAGGGAGAATAATAAGGGAAGGGAAAAAAGAAGGGGAAACCTGTAAAAATAATATGAAAAAAGAGTTATGCCGTTCATAGATTTGGTAAATTGAGATGCTTGTATTGGAAGGTGGAGTTTCAAAAACCTCCCCATGGGCTGAGTGTATACAGTCACCTCTCATGACCACTACCATCTTCCCAAGCACATCAAAAACCAGGGGAGAGAGAGAGAGGGGAAAGAGCATACCAGTACCACTAATGGGGTGTTCCAGATGCGCAGTAAAAAAAAAAAATTTAAAAAGAAGATTTTTCAAGTTCAAATATAATGAAAATGAAAAATAATTTTTTAATTTTTTTTACACCGTTTAAAAGATCTCGATGAGATCTATCAAACAAGATCCATATTGATAAGAAAATTATTTGAGTAAACATATGATTTTTTAACTTAAAAAACCTACTTTTACAAAAAAAAACTTTAAAAAAGGAAGTGAAACACCCTCTCAACCATACATCTTGGAAATAAACCTGCCTCCGTTGCAATGCGACGGTAGAAAGAGCCTGTAGTTCCTTCTGGACTTTCCGCCTCTCATAGAAGACGGAGCAAGCCAGTGATGTGCATTGCACACCACTTTCGGGTCCAGTCTCCACCACGACAATGCCGAAAAAATCTGCAAGAGAATTTAACCATCAATACAATACAATCTATTATATTAGATTTCACTCAAAGCAAGAAAATATAAATGATGAATGAACGCTGCTACTGGTACAGCAGGAGGTGCACAGCAGCCGCGCACAGATCGCTTTTGCGCCCGTCTCGGGTCCCGCAAAGATGATCGGAGCCGCTAACCTAAATTTTGAAGCAAAGTTGGATGATTCGTAAACACCCTTCCGGATATCGGATTGAGATGATTTTTTACAGGGACCCTAAACAAAGTATTTTGAACAAAATGAGCGGCTCCGATCATCTTTGCGGAACCCGAGACGGGCGCAAAAGCGATCTGTGCGCGGCTGCTGTGCACCTCCTGCTGTACCAGTAGCTTTACTGATGATGAATTCAGCACAAGCACATACACATTTAGACACAGCGCGCACAGAGAGAGAGAGAGAGAGAGAGAGAGAGAGAGAGAGAGAGAGAGAGAGAGAGAGAGAGAGAGAGAGAGAGAGAGAGAGAGAGAGAGAGCTAGCTTGTAGTGGTTGGAAGTGGAAATCAGAAGCAGCAACAGAAAAAAGAGAGCAATGAATCAGGGTATTTGAACTAGTATTAACAGCAATACAAGATCTCTAGGATTATTGTAGTATTATCGAAGGTGATCAAAGAATTCATCATAGAAGGTGATCATTGTAGTATTATTCGACCACATTTAGAAGTTTCCAGACTTCTTTATTCACCATACCATCCACTAATTACCACAACGAAGTCTAATGAAAAACGTTAATGCCTTGCAAGTTCTTCAAAATTCACCATTTCACAAGTCCAAAATATCAATGGACGATCTCAACACCCTAAACATCATCTCGTGGACCCAATGGAAATCATAACTTTCTGGAGAGTTCTTCAAACTTCAATACAATCTCATATCAAAATGTTTCCTGGTAAAAAATCAAGGGAAAGTAAGGTACAACCTGGAATAAAGGGTTAACTTCAGATCTGGAGCGGCTGCACCCTTTAATGAGGAGGTGCAAGCACAAAAAGAAGAAGTGAAAAACATACTCTTGCAACAGAGATTAAAATGAACCCCTTGCGCTGTTCAAGTGAACCCTCTCGCAGGCCAAAAAAAGTCCAACCCACACTTCATCAATACACAAAAAAGCCCAATCCACTAGCTATATACCCACCCCCAAAGGGCCAAATTCTCTGCCTGCTCTTGCAAACTGATCTCTCATTTTAGTTAGTACAAGTAAAATAGTTCTGATAATAAAGCTATTCTACACGATTTCAGAATATGAAACTCATCTTGGTCAAGAGGTGTGAATTGAGTTAAAATATTCCTTTTGCTTGTGTTAAGAAAAGTTCAATATTGTTGGCTGTTCTTCATTTCGTAAAATAGAATGCGTAGGATTAACTTCTTGTATGTCACTGCTGACTCAAATTCTTGGAGCCACCCCTCGTATGGATCATATCTGATGCAAGCAGTCATGGAAATAAAGGCGACCAATCCCATGCTACAGTAGACGATTACAGTAATGGTACTCACAGCAGCAAGATGTTGGATCTCTTGTTCCAATTTTGAAGTTCTTCCAATAATAGCTATCGCAACAGCAACTTCATTCTTTAAACATTGACCACATAAGTGGGCTGAACCCTGGACCAACTCACCACAAAGGACACAATGCTTCGAAAGATAGTAGTAATCAATTCTAGTTCGATGAGGCATTCGGGGCATATGACTGATGTTTAGCAATACTGCAATAAATTCCTGTCCCAGGTGGGGCATTTCTGAAAACCATTGGTTCAAGTCCACTACAACTAGTCCAAAAACTCTCAGCAATGTTGGTATTATCTGTTTCGTTATGTAATAAATATCGTTCAATCTAAGGGGGAATCGATTGCCAGAAGGTCCAGCGGGTCCACCACTATATCAACCAGGCGGGACCCAGGTTCACTGAGGACTACGACATAAGGTACTCGTTCTCCATAAAGTGGTTCCACCCTAGGAGCCCTAGGGTCTGTCCTCATTGCTTTAGCCGTCACAATTGCAGCGGGTGGGAGTGATGAGGAAGCCCTCATGCTATAGGTACCTAATCAAACCTCCTTGGCAAACACAAAATCCTGAAGAGAAACCCTGCCAGATAAAATCTGTTTCCACTGACGAAGCAAGTATGCTTTAACCTGTGTACACACATAAAGGTAAGGAATAAAATTTCCATTTATTTCTTCAGAAACAAACCGATATGTTTCCATCTGTAAGAGACTGAAACGAGACACTACTGGAATAACGACGCGTTTCAAACAAAAAGAGGCATCGTATAGTGACACACATTAGAAACTACACAGCAAAACAAAACTTGTACCAACTCAAACATGAAAATTAATTTGACAATACTTAAGACCATGTGCGTTTAATATACAGTTATACCATACTTGCTCTTTTTTACTTCCTCCGTCCCAATTTGTTTGTCCAATTCTGAGAATCTAACTTTTTAAGGGAACACACAATGCTTGCACCTAGACATATTCAACTATCCAACATGTCCCCTTTAACTTTTTTTAAAAGTTACTTTATTTTTCAAAAGAAAGAGCAAAAAGGGAATTTGATCCATCGAAAAGTCAAAGGGACAAACATTTTGGGATATGCAAAAGCCTAAAAGTGGACAAACAAATTGCCACAGAGGGAGTACGAATTAGCGAATCTATATATAAATCTAACAAGCATGTTACCAATAATAATGCTTTTATGCACTCAGAGAAGTTCTACTCCATGCGTCTAAACATGGGAGAAGAACAAGTCAAAAGGTCACGCAGAGAGCTTAACATACCTTAATTTCATCTATTCCTTTTCTTATCAGGGAGATTCCTATACTATTAACAGCAATGGTAGCTCCAAAGCCAAAAGCATTAGAGTTCGTCCAAATGAGGGAGCATCACTAGCAATGTTCCATCAGCTGAAGACAGTACTCGCGGTATCTTGTTAAATACTGACTAATGTTCATAAATGATGCGAAATCTGGAGTGAGTGAGATCTATGTTAATCTAATTTATTACAGGTTATATTTTCATTAAAAATAACCAAAACGCCAGGAAGATAGTGACACTCTGAAAGTGCTTAACTCAACTGCCATGCTTAGCTAAGATGCCTTGCACTGACCTGGCCCCATAATGGCAATAGGTTCCCAGAAATAATATGCAAGGTATAGACCACCTACACACAAACGAGCACAAAAATTTTGGACCACAAAGGGAATGCTTTTCTTACCTTGCCACATTTAGCTACATAAAAAGCAACACCTCAAGCAGAATCAAAACTCAGAATATGTATCTCTTGCTGAACTACACTGACATCACCAAAGAAAAATCATGATGCCCAAGATTACTCAAAAAATCATGTCAAAAAAAAAAAGGGTTAATCAAAACAGCAATAACAACAGAAAATGTACTGCTGGAAGGAACTTTTGCAAGACCCTAGGTTCACTTTCGGTGAACTGATAACTCAGTTTTACTAGTTACTGTTTTTACTTCCTATAGTATTTCAAGCTGTCAATATCATTTTGGACTGTCCTTTTTAAATCATAACAATTTCTCCCTTTCCAAAACCTTTTCCAATTAATAAAATTCTCTCACTCTATCAAATTCTAGGGAAAGAAGAAGATATTGTATTGTAATGCTTGAGTTTTAATTGATATATACGATACACATACAAACTCCTTGTGTAGGCAGAACGATTACAACTTATTCATAAAAGATCTAAACATCATCAGTGGATGCGTGCTTAATGTCAAAATGTGTGTTGTATTCAGCTCGAGGTGATCAAAGCATGTAGAGTATTAAATGAAAGATGCATAATACCTGTAACACTCTCATTTAATATCCTATTGACAGATATGGAGTTTGGCCTTAATAGCTGATGAAGGTAGTCAATGATTCAACATGCAAAAGCTTTTGAGAGAGGATTTTACAGACATCAAGTTAAAAAGTGCATACTCACCTTATTTATATCTTTGTGTTCAAAAAAGATCCTCAGTGACTGCTCAATTATCTTGGCTACAGCCCCACATGTATCCCTGCAGGCCGTCTCAATACCTTTAGCATGAAACACAGGTTTGACTTGGTCAGGGCTCTCATAACTATAACCCACGTAGCGCTTCTTCGTGAGGAGGAAACAAGAATGATAGACCTTCTCCATCTTCAACGTGACAGGATTTGGATTCGCTGCAGTTACTGCAGATGCAATCTCACGTCCTATTTCAAATGATTCTTCCACAGTGCGTCCTCTTAGGAGAACAGACATACTGCACCAAAGAAACCGTTTCGACTGATAAACCGTCAAAGTCAGAACAGGCAATGCAAAAACAGAAAAAAGAAGAAGATACGTTTAATAACCACTGATTATAATCAATAATTTGCCAAATACAGGAGGATCGCCTTCTTAGATAGAACCAACACCATAAGCTTTCAGTCTGGAAATAGTTTCATGGAATGGCTACTACATGAGAAATCATAATCAGTATATTCTAGAACCACAAAGCAATCAGCACATTTGGCCAAGTATCAGAAATTGACAAGGTCAAGAAAACATTGGAATATAGACTGAAATTCATCATGGCAAGTACGATGGTGCAGATTGTTGTCAACAAGTGGCTCTATCATCAAAGAAAAAATAATCTACCATCACAGACCTGTTTCAATTGTATGGATCTCGAATCATGATCAGTACCAAAGGACAATTGTATACCTGTTTGTGTCACCGTAGATGACTTTTCCGTTCCATCTATATGGGAATTTACAAATGATATAGCATTTTCCAGTGTTCTACGGCCACATTGAACAATACTATCTGCAAGTTCTGCACAAGGCATGCGTCCACTAAATCCAGCAGCCGTATAGCCGTATGTCACATTCGCTATTAGCTTCAAAGCAAGCTGTCTTGCATTAAATATCTGGCAAAAATAACCAAATAAAAATAAAAATAGAGGAATGAACTCAACAACTTATACATGCCTATAAAGATCAAAGGGCAGTTCTGACCAGCAATTCTACAACCCCTTGAAGCTACGTGCAAAACAGAAAGTACAACAAAAAAACAAGGTGAATTTTCACTAACACCTCGTGTACTTTGAGCAATTTTCAGCGACGCCCCGTCAACTATATTTTTAAACACTTACACCCCTTGTACTATGTACTAAAGTGAGACTGTTAGTTTTTCCATTAGAATTGACGGAAAAGTAGAATTTTTTCAATAGTTTGTGTCATTTTTGCTTCAAATAAGCTTTTAAAATTCCAATATTGACCTTAGAAACTATTTAAAGGTTCAATAAATAGCATCTTAACTCTCTTTCTCATTCGTTTCTTTCTAACTCCCTTTCTCTCTCATTGTATCTATGACAACCTATCCAGCCTCCAACAATTCCGTCTCCACCATCTACATCTACACCTGCCCCAACTACTTCCACTTCTTCTCAACCATCAGACCCAAATTCCAAGTCACCTCAGTTAATGGTTCAACTACCATCTAGCCCTGCTAAAAATCCAATCTCCACTCTCCTACATACCTTAGCCACTATACCAGAAACCCCATCTACTTCTGACCAATATGAATGCCTTTTCTTTTTTAAATTTAAAAGTTCATCAAATTTAAAGTTATCCCACATAATTTTGACCTAGAATATACATGGTATGATTAATCAATTTTGAGATTTTAATGACTTCAATTATAATCCTTAATTTAATCAAATGTGAGAATTTCATTAAATTGGACTTAATGTGGCTTGTGACCAAATATCAATAGAAGTTGTAACCCTCAAAGCGTTAGAGTCATAATCCTAAACGTTTTAACTTTTCATTTATAAAAAATAACATAAATAAAAATACATAAAAGTGGGGATAGTTGTTGTGCCATACAAAAGGTGCCTCACGAAAAAAAGAAAACGAAAATAGTTGATAGAATGTTGAGGCATAAAGCAAAGTGTATTAATAGATCCAACTTTCAAAAGCACTCCAAGTCAGTGTCGCAAAGTAAGCAAAAACCCTTCGTCTTACCCCCAACAACTTACAGTGAATCGACTTTTCACTTAAAAAAAGAGTGAGGACGAAACGTGTGAAAAACCTCCCTGAACCCCCAAAGGATGGGTGAATGCCTTTGTGGTTCTCTGCATAAAAATCAACGCCCAAGAGCATTTTTTCTGTGCCTCCCCTCGAGGCAAGCCTCAAGTGAAAACTTTTCTTATAACCCATAACAGCCATAAAATGCAACATTAGGCTCTTTCAAAAAAAGAATTTGCAACATGAGCAAAATAGAAGTGTAGCAGCATCCAACCACAAGCATTAAACATACCTCAAAATGGACCAGAACTTTATATGAACCTAATCTTGTTGTTTGATTAGTTTGGGTAAGAGTTTTCATGACCACTATAACCTAAAAAGGATCACAACAGACTGATCCACTTAGTCAGTGGCTGAATCAAAAGTGATGGTGGCGATCTATTTGGCACAATCTGGCCTAATCCACATTATTAACATTAAACAACCGACATAAATGCGTATGGTAATGCATTAAACCATCTCTCCTCTACCATAAACCAATTGCTAATTTACGTAATGTCATGTCTTAGTATTCAAGGTCTCCTCTGGTAATGCATGAAGGCCATGGTTGAACTAGTTAAGAAGTGAGAGCTTAATGACTTCAAGCATAATTGGTGAACTTTAAAGCAAGCATTACAGTTTTCAATGCCAACTTCTGCTGCTCTCGCTCGGTAAAAACCCTCCCCGACAACACAACAACAACAACAGAACCCATATAATCCCCAATCATTGGGGGCATGGGCGGAGAGGATTGGAGACAGACCTAACCTGTGGCAATATGCACAAAGTGGTTGCTCTCAAAAAACCACTGAAACAGGGCCCCCCCCCCCACCCACCCACCCACCCACCCACCCACCCACCTGTTTGCTGCCGAACCATGCCTTCAAATCAAAACCAAATGGCATCAGAGAGGGCAGGCTTAGAGACCCAATTCAATTTTTGTGCATATTACCATGCTTCCTTCATTTATAGTCTAGAGCATCGGTATGCACAATGGTAAAAACCCTCCCCGAACCCCCCAAAAAAGAATATTCTAAATATCACACCATTGAAGTTGGTAATTATTGATACAATAAATTTCGATGTTAGATTTTCCCTTTGTTGTTCCTTTAAAACTTGCATTTCAATGACATTAGTTCAGCTTCGAAAATGACTGGAGATTTAGAAAATGACTGGAGATTTAGTCAACAGATTTGAGTTCCAGTTACAAGACTAGGTATATATAGTTCAGACATAAGGAGTTAAAAAAATAAAATTTCACGGCATAAGGAGTAAAATCAACAGATAGAAACTGGCCATTTTACAAAATTAGAACCAGCCTCTAGTAGCAGAAAACTTTCTGCCCAAGCAATTTCTATACTTTTATATATCAAATATCAAGATAAAACCTCTGCAACTAGGTTTGTTACAACAACTCAAATAAGAACAAGAGGTCATTGCACCCCACAAAGGAAATTATCAAAATAAACAGCAGATTGTTTCCAGAAATCAATTGAAATTGCTAATGAATCACGCATATGATGATTGTGCAGCAACATTCTCATAGTCAACAGGGATAAATGCATCATCATAAACCATCAGAGTTAAGCAAGAGACAAAAACATGTTGGTTCCCAGGAGAAATGGCAACATAATTTTGTGTGCGTGCCAATCTCATAAGCATAGATTCAACACGATACTGTGAACCTCAAGAAAGAATAGAGAAAAAGTCAATCCCAAAGACACGGGCCAATTCTGACGTTCAATTTATCTGCAAAGTCATTCATCAAGTAAGGCAACATTTTTACTTTTCTACACATATTGGCTAAAAGAAAATGAAGAAAAGACAAGATTCTTTCCCCCTCAATTGACTGAAACTGATCAACCTTAGTTCTTAAGTCTGCTAAAAATAAATAATATTCAGACTCTCAGATGGAGGGCTGCGGAAGAAAAAGAAAGTTAACAATGAAGAACCCCCATAGATTTCCAAAACAATAACTTGAACCAACCAGCAATTTACAGTAACCAGTTCTTCATGATCAGTTAAATATTTCACTTGGATAAGGCAAAGACGAATTGAACAAAATGACCTTCGTCATTTAGTTTCAGAGGGTTTGGATGCGAAGACGTCGGTTAAGTTGAATAACCAACTGTTAAGACGTGTAGAACTAGAATGAGCTAGAGAACGGTTAATGTTTTGCAATCACTTCAAGGGATAGCAATACTAAATAGGCAGCAAAAATAGAAACATAATTGTAGATAAGCAAGCAAGGCCCAGATTGATCCACTCAAATACAAGCACAAAACAAAAATTTCCAAGGCATTCCTCTTGCCATTGTGTATCTGCATGTAACTAAAGACACTGTATAAGATCCTAATTGTGACCCTTCCATACCCCATTTAATCTGTCCAAAGCTCAAACAACACCCTCCAAACTATTGTAACATCCTGGATAGATGCACAACCAATGATGAGCTTTTGCCATCATGTTGAAGGCAGAAAATGTAGTGGAATGCATGAATTGAAACATTAAAAGAACATCCATGATAAGTTGTTTCATCTTCAATGTTCAGACTGGCAAGGATAATTAGATTAATTATATTTCAAATTTTAATAGTGTTTCTAAAGCATAATGAATCATAAAAGTTGTCATCCTTCCATATAAAATAATAAAATAGGAAAGCAAAGGAAGCAAAAAGATAACCATAACGTGGTCCTGGGTACAACTCAACCCAAAGTCAACTCTTGGAGTGAGTGCCCTCATACTTACATACAGGCAACGCCAGACTTCACTTCACAGCCTCTCATCACACACATAGCATGCTCACTTGGCAGTGCCTACCGCATGCATGCTAAAGTCGCACACCCCACCCTTCCCCCAGTTACTACGGCTTGATACATTTTATAGGATCTTGGGCAGAACTCAATTCCAAAAGCCAGCTATTTTAGTAAGGGTGCCATCAAGCATTCATACTTCACACTACTTTGGTACCCAGGCAATGTGAGACTTCGTTTTATACTAACTCTCCCAGAGAGCATTCTCACTTGGCACGGTGCACAGAGCAATGTGACTAAGATATCGTGTTACACGGTCTTGGCTAGGACTCACTTCACACCATCCCTCGTGCACAAGGTGCTCACTTGACACGGTCGACAATGCCCTGTTTCATGCCCAGAGACGATCCTTAACCATTCATGGAGTGCTAGACTTTCATTTCATATGACACGATGTACGTTACAATCTTGGCAGAACTAACTCCAAAAATTAGCTATAGAAGTGAGGGTGTTCTCATACTCATACTTCATAGTACTTTCGCACCAAGGCAATGCGTGAATCGAAATCCAGTTAAAAACAATTCAAAGAATGACATCTCTACAATCCCCCCATCAATCAAGACACCACAATAAGTAAAGGCCCTTGTTGATAATCATGAACATAGAATACTTAGCACCACAATGAAGAATGAGAAAAGAATCATTTCTTTATGTCCTACATATATCCATAGAGGGCACACCTCCTAAAAAAAACTGCATAATATATCAAGTTGATTCATTATCTCAAGATTCAGCTTTGCTCTATCGACAACATATTCAATGCATCGGTACCTTGCTCGCCCTGGACCGCTTGAAAACCAGCTTGCCAATACTTCATATTGAATATATGGAACTCTTCTCCTAAAAACAGCTTCAACTGTGTACATGTTAAGCTTAAGTTCACCGCACATCAGTCACCAACTGTTGAGGACAACCCTACCACCAATATGGAGACCACTTGCATGAGTCCAACCCCATTCATCATCAATTATTAGATCTCCATGTTGAATAGAATCAGAAACTAAAGGTTCTGGAAGCAAATTATCCAACATTCCTATGTCAGACACACCCGACTCTGGCAGCAACCTTTGTTTCGGTTGGTGTGCGTGATATGCCATTAAGCAGACTAATGCCAAGATGCATCGCCCTCTCAGCCAGGTAGCCAAAGGAACTACCTTGAATATCCCAACCCATCAATATATCTGGATCTATAGAACAAATAATGTTCATGAAGTGGCTAAATAGCTTCTCCTCAGATGAAGCGAACACTTTGCAATCTGATATTCCATCATAAACACTTTGCAATCTGATATTCCATCATAAACATAATACAAATGAGAAATACAGGTCGTCGTTAGACAAAACAAAATACCAAAGACAGTTAACAATTAAAGACTTCTTATACATACTTCTTAGCCCCAGTAGCACTGGGCAGCTAGTTTTTTCTCCTCTAAAATTGTATATAAGCCCTCAAAATTATTTTTAACCCTAATAATAATTTACATTTCCAAATTAATCCATGTAAGTTGACCCCTTGAAATTTGCCTCTCTCTAAGAGCCCACTTTAAGTGTACGTAGCACTTTCTTCTTGTTGCTTTATATCACACCTTGTGTAGCACTAAATTGATGCACAATGTTTTCGAGCATCAAGTCATGATTCCAAGAGCCCAACTCAACTGCTGCCAATATATATAAGTTCTTCCTACAGTCTATTTTTAATTTCCACAATTATCTGGTCGGTTTTTTTTTCATCACAATAGATTCCAACAATACGAGACATATTCCAAGTCAAGTTCCACTTATGTTCGATAAAACAAACCCAACCCTAGTAGACCTCATGGTTTTCTGTTGAAAACTCGAAGGTGACCCACCTTACATAGCATTAACAAACCAAGTTCGACACAAGGACTCCAATTTGATGTCAAAACCAGCCAAAAGAACAAAAGGAGGAAGAAATAATACCTTTGATCCTGTTCAGTATTGCTTTGCAAAAGCACATAAACATTTAGCTGCTCCTTCCTGGTTTGAAAGGTATACCTCTTAAAACTTGCACTCATTCTCTTTCCTGCAGAAATAGAGGGAATCATTGTCTTCCTGAAAAGCAAGAACTATGACATTAATGGCATCAAAATGAGGGTCAGGTTGTAACTCGCCTCTAGATTCTGCTTGAACCTAAAAACCAGAATTGCAACCCATTGAAAGCTCAAAATCTAGTTACCTCAAAATGCACACAGATACTAAGAAAGCAAAGCTAGTTCTTATCGAACAAAAAACATCTAACTCTAACAAAATTTCAAGCAGATGATAAGAAACAACTAAAGAAGAGACAGGCAAACAGAGTAAATATTATGTCCATTTTTTTTTTCAAAGGACTCAATTCTTTTTTTTGTTACAATGACAATTGGAACAAGGAGAACGGCATCATATTCCTAAAACTAAGTTAAGAACAATCATGTGCCTAGTCCGAGACCCAAACCTCGAATAGCAAGAAGCCAATCCAGAAAACCCAATAGGACAAGCCCACACCTAAAGGGCCAAAGCCCAACACCTAATGGGACAAGCCCAACCAAAAAAGGAAAAAGAAAAACCCTAATTCTACACTGCAGTGCAGCCCAACCGTAGCCCCATCCAACCTCGGTAGCCACCAACCACACACCAAAACCACCGTGCCAGCAAACACCGTCAGACCTCCGCCATGCTGTTAAGCCAAGAACCGATGACCCCCAGCAGAGAAACCGGCCTGAGCTCCGAACAAAGCTGCAAGAACCAACACCCCATGGCTCCCATGCCCGCTCCAAACCGCCACCACACCTCCGGCGAAAACTCGCGACGGCCGGAAGAGCAAGTCAGGAACAGCGGGATGAGAAAAGGAGGTGGTGTGTGAGAAATTATGTCAGAAGGCCTTTTTAGCAATTTAAATATCTCAGTAAGTCTGAAAGGTGTGAGAAATTAAAAGAAAACGTAAACTGACTTCCAAAGTATCTCATTATCATTTGATTCAAGATATATTATACTGCACTTTATTAAAGCACAAACACAATGGCAATAGGAAGAAGCTTTTTTCAAGTACCTCTACACTCAACAATGTTAGCTGCTGACCCCCACCAAAACTTGCTGAATCATGGAATCCAATTTGGCTTACAGGAGTTGACTTTGATTTCCCATCTGGGCCAGAAATCTGAGACATATCCAGCAAGCAATCAGAGGATTTTTTTTTTCTTTCGTGGAATCGCTTTCATTACGATATACTCCATTGAGATCTCCATGGGCCTGTTTTTCTGTCACTTCCTTAACAAAAGGATTCATCTCAGCATTGAGATCTCCGCGGATTTGTTGTTTAAGTTTACCCAGAATAGGAGACTTGACAGATACCGACCTAGGTTCTGGAACACTCTTCCTGCAGCTCTCTACCCAAGAACCTTGTGAACCGATCTGACTGCCAGAGGAGCCTGATAGGAGATTTGGAAATCAGGAAAAATCTAAGGAGTTTTTCTTTCCACTCAAAGAAAGGAAATACATTACCTTTTGGGGATGATGACTCCATAGCGGCAGCATTAGATTTTCGTCCTGAATCACCTACTGTTAAACTACCAATTAGATGAGAAATGTAAGAATAAAATGAATGACAAGCTTGTTCACTAGTTTGAGACAAAACCGTGCAATAGCCATCTGGAAACACTGTCTGCAAACAGGGTGAAACCACAGGTGTCAACATGTACAAGTAATTTTTTTTTTTTGGATCCGCAGTCAACATGTACAAGTAAGAGCCATCATTTTGATAGTGGGTGGGCACACCCACGACACGTTTGTGAAGATCTAAGTCGTTATTTGTTGAGCTCTTCTTCTGCACCTCTCCATCTTTCAAGCAGTTGCTCTTAAAATAAGGAAGGAATTCGTCTACAAGTTTTCTCTGAACTGCAGTTGTATGACAAATAAACAATGTCAGTTAATAAACACAGAAAGAAGAGACTACAATGTAGACACCAATATCCTGTTTAGTGATGTAGTGGTTTCGAATAAAGTGCTTTTCAACAACCATTATAGAGGTTTGTTACTGTTCATTTGAAGCTTCTGGTAACAACTTTCAGTACCTCCCATCTAACAAAGCCCCACCTTACTGCTTCACTCAAGGAGTTTATTGGTGGCAACCCTCTAAAGCGAAAGTGCATTAAAGATGGAATCAAACTTAGCATGATGCAATGTGAGGGCGTCAAAAACTCTTTCGAGTTGAACACACCGTGACACCAAATATGAACTTCTAATAAAAATCAAAGCACCTTATTAAGGAGAATGGTAGAAAAATAGAGCAAAGAAGAAGGATCTCTATATGATTTTCATAGATTTAGAAAAGGCTTATGAGAGGGTGTTAGATGATGGATCTATTTGTATCTAGTGTAATTATGTGTCTTATCATGTAATTAGTTTAAGTATCTAGGACCGTAGTGTAATTATTATACAGCTTGTACATATATATTTTACGTTGAATGAAATTAACCCTAATGGGTTTTCTCTCTATTACGATTACCCTAAAACTAAACATGGTATCAGAGCGATAGAACCTAGGCGACCTACGACGTTCTTCTTGTTGCTGCATGAACAGTACTTCGCGTGAACAGTGCTCGCGTGAACAGTGCTTCGATCAGATCTGCTACTGTCGCCTTTTTTTTTCTCGCCGATCGGATCTATTTTTTCTTCTCTCACGAAGTTTCAACATTGTTTCAGTCAGATTCGAAGATATTCAGTTGATTTTTTTGAGGTTCTAGGGCTTTTGGAACCTTTATTTATTATTTTTGGAGTTCTAAAGTTGCTGGGAACATTGTTTATTGTTTATTTGGCATTATTGTTCTGCTTTCAAGATGTCAGAAGAGAAAAAACAGGCTTCCGCTAGTGGCAAGGATGAGTTGAGTCGAGTAGGGACTCTGGATAACTCTTCACTGGATATTTGTCCCATCAAACTGGATGGCACAAATTATTTACTTTGGTCTCGTACTTTTACATTAGCTATTGAAGCTAAAGGGATGTCTGAGTTCATTGAAGGCCCTGTTACTGAGCCTACTACTGATGTTGAACTCAAGACGTTTAAGTCTCGTCGATCTTTAGCCATGACCTGGTTGTTTAATTCTATGAAGGCTGATATTCGTAGTCCTTTCTTGCTTCTTAACACTCCATATCAGATTTGGACTATTGCCAAACAGACTTATTCTCAGCAGGGCAATGATGCTCAGTGTTTTGAGTTGCGAAAGCGACTTCGTACTATGGATCAACACAATTGATCTGTTGCTGTTTACTTTGCTGATCTCAGTGGGGCTTGGCAAGAATTTGATTATTATCAGGGGTTTCAGGCAGTCTGTTCCGTTGATGCTGGTGCTGGGTTAAAAAGAATAGAGAAAGAACGTGTGTATGACTTTCTTGCTGGTCTTGATGTGGAGTATGATCCAATTAGAGTGCAGGTGTTGGGTCGCGTTCCGTTTCCATCTTTAGGAGAGGCCTATGCCATTGTTCAACAGGAGGAAAGCAAAAGGGGTGCTATGTTACAAGCTCCCACTTCTGATCGTTCTGCATTGGTTGCTATTCCGCAGGGACAGTTTGGATCTGGCAGTGGAAAGTCTCAGTATGGTACTACTAGTGGGACCATAAATCGTATGTCACTCCAGTGTGATTATTGCCACAACACTAGACATACCAAGGATTTCTGTTGGAAGTTACATGGTCGTCCTTCTCGTGGGCGAGGCAGTGGACGTGGAGGTCGAGGTCGTGGTCCCGGGCGTTCTCAGGCTCAGGCACATGTTTCAGAGTTTACTACCTTGTTTGATTCTGGGTTCAGTACAGGAGTTCAGTCACCTTCTGAATCTGTTGGCGGTTTCTCTCAGGGGGAGATGCAAGCTCTCAGTCGTCTTATGGCTCGGGCTGATTCTTCCTCTACTATAGCTCCTACTTCCACAGCAGCTCCTACTGCATCCTATTTTGCTCATTCAAGTATTCCAGCTAGTGCATTTACTGCCTCCTCCGGTATTCCTTGGATTATCGATTCTGGTGCTTCAGATCATATGACAGGTTGTTACTCTGTTTTTGATTCCTATTCTACTTGTTCTGGTAAGGATAAGGTTCGAATTGCCAATGGGTCGTTCTCTACTATTTCAGGGAAAGGTTCCGTTCGCTATTCTCCCTCTATCTCTCTCTCTTCAGTCCTCCATATTCCAAACTTTGCCACTAACCTTCTTTCAGTTAGTAGTTTTACCCATTCTGCAAACTGTTCCGTGACATTTTTTCCTACTCACTGTATCTTTCAGGAACTGGAAACGGGGAAAGTGATTGGCAGTGGTAAAGCACATGGTGGTATCTATTATCTGGAGCATGGACCTCATCCATCTCAGCCATCTTTATCATGTGGACAAGCTCTACGGGCAGATATGAGTTCCACTCTTTCTTTGTTACATCGGTGGCACCGTAGATTGGGTCATCCCTCGTTTGGGATATTAGAGAAACTCTTTCCTATTTTAGTTAAACATTGTCCTAGGGATCAGTTTTTTTGTGAAGCCTGTGAGTTTGGGAAACATAAACGCTCTTTTTATGCACCTATTAATAAACGAAGTGATTCTCCATTTATGGTTATCCACTCTGATGTTTGGGGTCCTTATCCTATTACTTCTTTAAAGGGCTATCGATGGTTTGTTACTTTTATTGATTGTTATTCTCGTGCCACATGGGTGTACTTACTTCATTCAAAAAATGAAGTATTTTCCTGTTTCAAATCTTTTCATAAGATGGTGTGCACTCAGTTTGATACAAATATTAAAATTCTTCGGAGTGATAATGGGACTGAGTATATTGATAAGATTTTTCGGACATATCTAGATGATAATGGTATTATTTTTCAGACGACTTGCGTTGACACTCCACAACAAAATGGAGTCGCTGAGCGTAAAAATCGTCATCTTGCTGAGGTGGCTCGATCCCTTTTGTTCACTATGAATGTTCCCAAATACTTATGGGGAGAAGCTATTTTAACTGCCACATATCTTATCAACCGTATGCCATCCAGTGTCCTTAATTTTAAAACACCCATTGAGTGCCTGCCAAGCAGTTGTCGAGTTACGACTCTTCCACCGAAGGTGTTTGGTTGTGTGTGTTTTGTTCATGCCCCAAAACCTTCTGGGGGCAAGCTAGGACATAAAGCCCATAAGTGTATTTTTGTTGGGTACTCTCCTACCCAAAAAGGCTATAAGTGTTACGATCCTTATTAGAGAAAGATGTTTGTCTCTATGGATGTTACCTTTTGGGAAACAGAGGTTTTTTATTCTCCCTCCAAACCATCTCTTCAGGGGGACCACCAGCAGGAGGAAGAGATGTTTACCTTTTATAATCATAGTGAGGGGGAGAAATTTTTCTATGATCATAGTGAGGGGAAAAAGGAAAACACTGGCGAGGAACCAGTATCTGTTGAAAGGGAAACACATGATATTGGTGGTGACATTGAGGAACAATTACCTGCACGACAACGACTGCAGGGAGCTGGCTTACAGAGGTATGTTAGACCGAAAAATGGAAAGTCTTCATGTATGTTACCACCTTGTCAATCACAATCACCCACTCCAGTTCCAGATTCCTCAGCTGACTCTTCTGGTAATGATTCTTCTCTTATTGAACCTCCTCCTATGGATCCTGACAATGTTCCTATTGCTATTCGAAAAGGTGTTAGATCTTGTACTCAACATCCTATCTCACAGTTTGTTTCTTATGACCGTTTGTCTCCTTCGTACCATGCCTTTGTCTCTTCTCTTTCCTCTATATCTATTCCACAGAATTGGCAAGATGCATTCAAGATACCTAAGTAGAAAGGAGCTATGGTAGAAGAGATGACAGCTTTGAAAAAGAATGGCACTTGGGATCTAGTGTCACTTCCAGGAGGGAAGAAACCAGTGGGTTGCAAGTGGGTGTTCACTATTAAACAAAAGGCTGATGGTACAGTTGAGAGATACAAGGCAAGGCTGGTTGCCAGAGGTTTTACTCAAACTTATGGTATTGACTATGAGGAGACGTTTGCTCCGGTAGCGTAGATGAATTCTGTGTGAGCTCTCCTCTCCTGTGCTGCCCACTTGAATTGGCCTCTTCAACAATTTGATGTGAAAAATGCATTCCTCCATGGTGATTTAGAGGAGGAAGTTTATATGGATATTCCACCAGGTTTCTCTTCTCCTGAAAGTGAAGGAAAGGTGTGTAGATTGAAGAAGGCACTTTATGGGCTGAAACAGTCACCTAGAGCTTGGTTTGGCAAGTTTTCTAAGGCTATGTTAAGTTTTGGTTACAAGCAAAGCCATGCAGATCATACGATGTTCATCCGGCGAAGTAATGGTAAGATTGCTGTCCTTATTGTTTATGTTGATGACATAATAATGACAGGCAATGATGTGAGTGAGATTCATAACCTTAAGTCTCGTCTAGCTCAGGAGTTCGAGATTAAGGACTTGGGATCATTGAGATACTTTCTTGGAATGGAAGTAGTAAGGTCTGATAGAGGTATTTTTATTTCCCAACGCAAGTATATACTTGATTTTTTGGAAGAAACATGTATGTTGGGCTGTAGACCTGCAGATTCTCCTATTGAGGCGAATCATCATCTTAGTGGAGACGTGGGGGAGCGTACTGATAAGGAAAGGTATCAGCGACTTGTGGGTCGACTAATATACTTGGCCCACACTCAACCCGATATTACTTATGCAGTAGGTGTTGTTAGTCAGTTTATGCATGATCCTCGTACATCACATCTAGATGCAGTTTATCGTATTTTGAGGTATCTGAAATCAGCTCCAGGAAAAGGAATTCTATTCTCTAATCATGGCCATTTGCGATTGGAGGCATTCACTGATGCTGACTGGGCTGGTTCTGTGGATGATAGGCGCTCTACTTTTGGCTATTGCACTTTCCTTGGGGGTAATCTGATTACCTGGCGAAGTAAGAAGCAATCGGTAGTCGCTAGGTCTAGCGCAGAAGCTGAATATAGAGCTATGGCTCATGGTGTTTGCGAGCTCTTGTGGCTCCAAACTTTGTTACTTGATTTAGGGTTTGCTGACAGTGTTCCGATGAAACTCTACTGCGACAATAAAGCTGCCATTAACATTGCTCATAATCCTGTTTAGCATGACAGAACAAAGCACATAGAGATTGATCGACACTTCATCAAGGAAAAGTTGAATGAGGGTTTGATATGTATGCCGTTTGTGAGATCTGGAGATCAGTTAGCTGATATATTCACAAAAGGGCTGGGTAGCAAGAGTTTTCATCCTATTGTGTTCAAGTTGGGCTTGATTGATATCTTCGCACCAACTTGAGGGGGAGTGTTAGATGATGGATCTATTTGTATCTAGTGTAATTATGTGTCTTATCATGTAATTAGTTTAAGTATCTAGGACCGTAGTGTAATTATTATACAGCTTGTACATATATATTTTACGTTGAATGAAATTAACCCTAATGGGTTTTCTCTCTATTACGATTACCCTAAAACTGAACAGAGGGTGCCTAGAGACATCATATGGTGGGTTCTTGAGAGAAAGGGAGTGACCAAAGGGTATATCGAGGTGATTAGAGACATGTATGAAGGTGTCGTCACTACCATTCGATCACCAGTAAGGGAAACGAGTGAATTCCCAATCACTGTAGGATTGCATCAAGGGTCAGCCTTGAGCCCGTACCTTTTTGCCTTAGTTATGGATGAATTGACTAGACAATTTCAGGAGGATATCCCATGGTGTATGATGTTTGCAGATGACATTGTCCTCGTAGATGAAACCGCCAGAGGTGTTAATACGAAACTAGAAATTAGGAGGGAAGCATTAGAGTCAAAGGGTTTTCGAATAAGTAGGAGTAAAACTGAGTATATGGTGTGCAAGTTTAGTGGTACAAGCAGTGCGCACGAAGAAAGAGTGATGATCCAAGACCAAGAGATACCTAAGAGTGATCATTTTAGATACTTAGGCTCAATCATTAGTAGAGATGGAGAGATTGCTGATGATGTGTCCCATAGGATCCAAGTGGGGTGGCTTAAGTGGAGGAGCGCTACTGGTGTACTGTGTGACAAGAGGGTACCCATAAAATTGAAGAGAAAATTCTACTGAACTGCCATCAGACCAGCGATGCTTTATGGGACAGAATGTTGGCCTATTAAGAAACAACATGTGAACAAGATGAGTGTAGCAGAAATGAGAATGTTGAAGTGGATATGTGGTAAGACTAGAAGAGACAGGATTAGAAATGAAACGGTTCGTGAGATGGTACGTGTAGCACCCATAGATTAGAAGTTGAGGGAAAATAGGCTAAAATGGTTTGGGCATGTCTACCGTAGACCAGAAGATGCAATAGTTAAGAGAGCAGATAGGATAGCTTTGGGTAGCAATGCTACGGGGAGGGATAGACCTAAATTGACATTAGATGCTGTGGAGCGCAACGATATGAGTATAGTAGGTTTGTGTGAACAAGTGGCCCTTGACAGAGTTCAATGGAGGAAAATGATTCATGTAGCCGACCCCAAGTGATTGGGCCTTAAGGCTCGGTTTGGTTTGGTTTGGTATCCGCCACACAACAAATGAAAATGATGTAATGAAATTGCTATCACAACATAATTCGGGGGAATAATGAGGTTCAATAAAAAATCTTGAGCGGATCAGTACATTAATGCATCTGTTGGATGCGCTAGTATTACAGATGCATTTCCTTGTCTCAGCCTATCAACTAACACAAAGACTAAAAATTTAAAAACGTTAATGCCAAAGCACGAAGGACAAAGGACAAGAACGCAAGTATGTATCAAGGTAGAACGTTCCAAAAAGCAAGAGAAAGGAGACATACCATCTTGAATATAATCAATGCCTTTCTCTTCTCAGAATTTCAGTTACACCATGGCCTCCTCTAGCAGGCAGGAGTAACATTAGCAAGCTAAGGCAGGAGCTTTCAAATACAATCGAAAGTCACCAAAAGATTGTAAGACAGGGTACCGTGAACTTCCCATTTGAGAAGGCATTGTGCCATAGTGTTTACCTGTTCTCCACGTATGTAAAAGAGGAAATAGAGAACAAAGAATGGCTAAACAAGGGTAGCCAGTTAATGTAATAAATACCGAATGGCTAAACAACTAGATAGGAATCGGAAACCTTACACAAAGGCTACCATGTCACACAACTGTTAAAAACGGTTTTGGTCTTAAGGAAAATGCTCATGGTAGTAGTTATGGTCTTTTGACAATTATTGTCACTGAATATGCCGTCAGCCTATCTTACCTGAATTCTATTTGTTTCCAAAACTGAAGTTATTTTGGCAATTTATATCTTCGCTAGACAATGTCATACGGATACATGGTTAGTGTTCTATGATATCTGTAGTCATAGTAGACAAACATAAGTAGACAGTCGACAACTCAGTATCACTATACAGCATCTCTACGGAGCAAGACCAGAACTTGGAGAACTTGATTTTGTAGTATGAGGAAAATGCTAATGCCAGCCCCATGGGTGAAGCCTAACCGTTTGCAAAGGTGAAACCTAAAGAGCATAGACAAGATTCTTTCTTTCCAGTAATTACCAAAGCCATTGCACATTGCAACCAAACTGTAAAAAGAGTATCCCCGACAAGAAAAAAAAAATTCTATAAAGAGACTATCTTTTAACCCTCGTCCCTTTACCAACTACTCCCTTATAATCTCTATAGCAAGATTTAATCCTAATCCATAGTTGGGATGGAGGATTTTGGACTTTCAAGGGGAAGTGAGGATTTGGAGGTGATTTTTGCTTGGATTACGACTGTAGGAGAACAAAAGAAGGGTCAGGGGAATAGAGGGGAAAGAGTATAATCTTTTTTAGCACATCGCTTCACCATCAAAAGTGGGAAGAGATGGAGGGGAAGTACAGTGATACAAGTTATGACGTTGTAACGAAAAGTGTTTACAAGATAAATAACACAAGATTTTCAAGATAAAGGTAAAATCATATTATCCCCGTCACTTTCCTTTTGCAATTATTGGTAAACCAAACACAGGGAAGGAGACACAATCCTCCCTTCTTCGTCTTCTTGTAAATCAAACAAGTGGAAAGAGTATCTCCTTCCCTCCCGCTTCTAACACACACTTCCCAAGGTCTACGTCTATCGAAATATCAAGAAACAAACCCTCACAACCAAAATCTATTGCAAAAGCAAGTCAGTCCTGAACCTTCCAATGTAAAGTTCTGATAAGCCAACTGTTCCTCTACCTTCTTTTACCTTCAATTTCACCACAGATCCAAAACTTGGCTGCAACCCAAACCCTTGCGCACATTTCTCAGAAAATCCTGCAGGCTGGGTTTTTGATATCGAACCTTACTTGGCAACTGGTTCTTCTGTCGAGTAAACAAAAGCATCCCATGCGCCCTGAGATCTCCATCTAAAGTAATAACATTACAGGCGTATTAACCCCTATATCTGCTCACACCACCCTCAGTCACAGACACCTAGAATAGTTGTTGGTCGTAATGATACAACACTTTTATCCTGTGAACTGGTCACATCAAGAATGGAGTAAGGTGTATGCTATATTAACTAATCTCTCTCTCTCTCTCTCTCTCCATAGGTTGCATTGATGTTGCCAAATTTTTGAATGTTCGAAACCATACAAAGTTGCCTTTATAAAGTCACATGAGAAAAACAGTGCGAGGAAAGCAACTTCTTGTGCAATCTTCTGCAGAGATCACACTCTCAATCTTTTATCCTGTGAACTGGTCACATCAAGAATGGAGTAAGGTGTTTGCTATATTAACCAATCTCTCTCTCTCCCCCCATAGGTTGCATTGATGTTGCCAAATTTTTGAATGTTCGAAACCATACAAAGTTGCCTTTATAAAGTCACATGAGAAAAACAGTGCGAGGAAAGCAACTTCTTGTGCAATCTTCTGCAGAGATCACACTCTCAATCTTAAAAAGGAGTCTCGAAAGTAACAAAAAGGATGAAGGAAAAAATTACTATATTTTCCCATAGAGCCCACAAACAAGGGCTTTAGGATTTTTTATTTGGAGGATGTAAAGACAACAACAAAGAAGACAGGACAGTCAACAAACAAGCATGAAAAAACAACCCATTTGTTAGGTATCAGACACTTTGACTAATATAGTTTAGTGTAATTACTAACTGTTCAAGATTCTCTGTCGTATAAGCTTCAACAACAATTGATTCCGAAGTGCAGCAAGATTGGTTCAAATCAGAAGATAAAATACGAATCATATTATTTTAACTACAACCGTTTTCGTAGTTCTTCTAAACAAAGTAGATACAGGATATCTTGTACGCTGAAATTAGCGAGATCATCTCAACAAAACAAGAGTTCATTCCAGCAGCATGGTAGGAATTAGGAAATATGACCTTAATACAAGAAAAGTAGCTGTGCCGGAGAAATCAAAGATAAAATCATCTCTTCACAACCACATTTCTGGTTACATGCCCTTTTCCTGTTGGCCATGCTAAAGACAGTCCAACAGGGGGTTGTTAAGCCAGGAAAATGCCAAGAAAATATGGAAAGGCACATTTCCCTTGAGGCTTTTTCCTTGCCATCAGTCAGTTTTTCTGCCCACCTAATGAACAAATGTAAAGAAAAGATACGTAGAGTCCCAAGGCACTTAACGTATAACAAAAGCAATTTCCTTCCATACATTCCCAAGGACTTTTCGCCCACCCATCGAGGCTAATAACTTTCTCCTCTTTTATAGCTAACACACTTCTATTGGGTTTGTGAAGTATGATTCGGTTTGGTTTGCCACTGAATGAATTCTGACTAGGTTCCACCGAAACAAGGGTATTACTGTCATTGGTGATGTGAAACCTTAGGATATCTACGCAGCAGCTGGTGTATCTTATGCTCTCCCCTTCATTCGATGCATAGTAAAAAGTTGGAGTGAGCCATGGATGTACATGTACCCAATTGGGAAACCATGCACATCTTTGTGTCGTGCTTTCTTTGAGTGTTTTTGCTTGATTATGCTTCATTTGATTGTGTTGTGTGGTTTTGGGTCGAATCCACAACATCAACGACTAAAGGAATAAATGAATTTTCAAAGTATACTACAACAAGCAAAATAACAAAAAAAGAAGAGAAATTAGGAAGTAGAACTAGACCCAACTGTTACTAATAAAGTTAAAATAGGCGGATCAAGAAAAAATAAAGTTAAAATAGACAAGCAGAAGACCTTTGTTTTTTTTGGAGCAACACAGATTCAGACGACTGAATGTACATAAAAACCAATCTCCTAGCTAGATACTATCATTAAAGCTTCATATCTTAACACTAGTGGCCAAAAAGATAATGCCTTGTTTGGATGGCTATTTGAAAAATATTTTCCAACTCAAAAAACACTCATTACCCCTACTTCCAATCATTACTCTCATTTCTCCCTCCACTCATTACCCCTATCTCTGATCATTATTCTCATTTCTCTCTCTATCTCTCCACTCATTATCCATATCTCTAATTATTACCCTAATTTCTCTCTCCACTCATTATCCCAAAGAGCAAACCCAAATTTTTTTGAAAATCCATCCAAACAAGGCATTAAGTTTCTTGACTTCGAATTCCAGCAAGATGTTAGATACAATCAAAGACAGCATCATTATCACATTCAGGCATCATGTTTATTGATGTCCACATGTAGTGAGTGGGATTCCAGGTTGGACGGACATAGCTGTTTCAACTGCTATAATAAGATTATATGGATGAGATTTATTGCTGAAACATAAGATAAAAGCAGTAGAAAAATAATTTAAAGATAAGGCAGGCAACCTGATATTCCTCCGCAACTTCCCCCTCCCTCAAGCGAAATGCCTTGGATAATATTAAGGTCCACCATGGGGGGTTCCTATGAAATGTCATGCCGACGAGTTCCATTGGATTGGTTCCAAAGTCAATAGTAGAGGAAACCGAACTGATAGGCACAGATAAGTCAGTAGCTTGTCCATGCTGTCCTCTACCACAATTCTCAAACTGTAAAATGGTTGAGTCAGATGTGGGCTTCATGACCCCAATGATTGTAGATGGCTTTTTAGATTGCTTGGGTATCGAGGTTTTTCCATCCTAGGCATTCTTATATACACAATCATCTACACCTAAAATTTCCTTTTGGAAAGAAGCAGCTGACAAACTACTTTTACCAGTACGGTCTCCTAGCTTCAATCTCTCATTATCACATAGGTTGTCATCAGTATCAAAAATCTGCATCTGAACTCACAAATATGGTTTGTCCAACGCATGCCTCAGAAGTTATGAGTTCCTTAAAATCAACACATTCCGAGTCTCCCATACTATCATTCTCACAACAGGCTACAGAAATATCCGAATTTTGATTTGCAGAAGTAAAAAACATTGATGGATTACTAGGAAATGAGGTGGTAATGTCTGTAGAACCACCACATGCTTGAGCGGTAACGTCATCAATGTGATAGCTATGTCTAACATCATGAGCTCTGGTTACCTCCGTTCTTGGAGAAAGCTCAGAGTTGGCAAACTCCTGAGGCCTCTCATCCTTCCCATAATTCTGTATCGTGTGATCCTCTAAGGGTTTTGGGTAGTGTAACTAGTGTTGTTCCTCCTCCAAAGAAGCCTTTTCGACCCTTCGTTTTCTCCTCATCAAGTCACGCACAGAGCATCCAACTTGTTTACTTTCATCCTGGGCGTCATACATATCTCTGTCCGCCTGATTTCCAGATCCAGAACCTGTAAACTTACCTTCTACAGTTTCTGTGCAGCATCTACTAAAAGGTTCAAGGTCATCTCTAACCTTTTGAGTCAAGGAAAAGGGTAAAGAACCCCATAATGGCTTTCTTTTCTTGCTCTTATGGCTAAAGCTTGAGCCAATTTCTTCCTGTTCATTGTCCTGAGGAGAATGCTCAATTTCATTGCTCATCTCTACTTTCGATGGCTTACCAGCAGTAGGAATTGAGATTTGATCATCAGCGGACCCATCCACTTGGGGAATTGTGTTCTCCCATGAAGGTTGTTGTAGACAGTAATTATGATCAGCAGAAGAAGATCCCCCCTTCAAGTCTTCAAAATTATTTGAATGGTCAACAGAATCAAGAATATCTTGACACTCCTGTTGGGATTCACTCTAAAAATCCAAGTTAGCTTTTTCCAGCACCTTATCTGCAACAAGGGAGTCAAAATGGTTTCACGTGCAAGCTCATCGTCGGAGTTTATATCTTCTGCAGCCTGAGAGGAGGCAAGCCAACTTAGAAGCCTCAATGCTTCCTTCTCCATGACCTGAAGAATCTTGAGGGGGGGAAAAGTGAGCAACTTCTGGAAAACATGGATCAAATCAGATTAAAATAACCAATTCATAGAGCAAACTCTACAATGGTCAAAATTCAAAACTAAGTTTAGCAAATCAGCGACGGCATTAACTCGCTTTATTAGCATAACACTTGAACAAAATCACACATAAAAAACCAAAAAACACAATTCTAGCATCTCTTGCAATGCAAACGATGTAAACAAAAAGCAGGAGAAAGAAGCCATCTTTGGTAGAAAAGAAGTCAGGTGTGCAAGAAATAGTTTTTTTTTTTTTTGAACGGCGACATGCATGAAATAGTGCTTGATCCTTAGCACTACTTCCACTAAATGGCACATTAAAAAGTAGCAACAAAATATGTAAACAGCAGATACTGGAGGATACCTGAACTCAGGTAGTTGTCATACAAGGCTTTGTTGGACATTGAGAGGCACAAGTAAGAAACCTACAACCACTAAAAACGAAAAAGAAATAAAAGCTGCTAAAAAAGGAAATGCCGCATCATGCATCCCAGTCCTTTCATATTCCTCCTATTACAAGAAAAGAAAAGTTGACCCACATACTAAACTATGGACAGAACAGCAAATACAAGAGACATGCACGCCTCCCAAATTGGAATCAGCAACTGGACCATTTTCACGTCTGAATGGATTTGAGAGAGAGATGAGTACATTTTGAATTGCTGGTTAAGTATATCTGCAAGACCACATGATATGTCATTTCAGCTGGGAATCCATGAAGGTACAAATGTAAAAATCTCAATGGCGAATTTGTGAAGCCAAACAAACCCTCAACAGTAGTATCACCCTCAAGTTCACAGGTACTTTGCCGCTTAACAAGATGAACATCCTGAAAGGATGAACCAAGGTGGCTAGGAAACTCCCACATCCAGCCATCTGGAATTGTGGAGGATATCCAAATCGGTGAATGAAAAGCTGAATTGCTGTTTGAATATGCCTAATGAGAATTTTCCACATCAGAACACAGAAATATTCTGCATGCAAGGTAAATGGAGGCATAAAGCTACCCTCCAGATGTTCCTAGAAATGAATGCAGCACAAGAGACATCATGTGGATAATAACTTAAAATTTCGTCAAGGTGTTCCATCACATGTTTCAAAATATTGATAATATCCTCGCCATATAATTCTAGGAAAATGAAAGAAAAAGAAGATACTCTCCAGAGCTTGCAGCCTTACATTGATATCTAAAAGTGATAAAAGTAACTAAAGTGAAAGAAAATAAGATTCTCCAGACATAGCCTGGAGCCCTACCAAAAGGAATTGTAATGCCATAATACGTCTAAGAGCTAAAAAGGATATGCTACAATTCCTTTTTTTGTAGCTTAAAATCTCCAGACATCATGTGGATAATAGCTTAAAATGCCATAATCAAGGATATGCTACAAAAAAAGAACTAAATTTTTAGTCCACGTAGGCAAGAATTATTGAATAACATCAGACAAGCGTCTTGAGGTGGAGATCTATAAATTTGGTGACGTGTAAGGGAATACAATTATCTTCCTTTTTATGGAAACAAAAAAATACTATCGAAAAAGGGTTTTTAAAAAAGGTTCAGTAGAAGGGGGGCAAGAAGTCCACCAAATAAAATAACAAAAACGAGTCGTTTTAAACTGGTTTTACCTTTAAGCTGTAAGAGTTACATCCAAAATTACATTAACAACAGCATATGAGCAATAACAGCTATTAACATGGAAAACACAACACCACAGAGAGAGAGAGAGAGAGAGAGAGAGAGAGAGAGAGAGGATACCTTCAGTGCCTTCTCAAGAGAAAGAGAGATCAAATTTGAACATGGAAAAGACAACACCGGAGAGAGAGAGAGAGAGAGAGAGAG
The DNA here is from genome assembly GCF_030253575.1 of Rhododendron vialii. Lineage (NCBI taxonomy): Eukaryota > Viridiplantae > Streptophyta > Magnoliopsida > Ericales > Ericaceae > Rhododendron > Rhododendron vialii. Next base: position 23,367,025 of record NC_080562.1, on the reverse strand, counting down.
AGAGAGAGAGAGAGAGAGAGGATACCTTCAGTGCCTTCTCAAAGGAAAGAGAGATTGAATTTGATCATGCAGCACCTGAATAATTCAAAAAGAAATGTACACTAATAATGGATACGAAGGAGAATTAATGATAGTAAACACTAGAACCCAACCTTAAATTGTTGAACACCAAACACCTTGATACAAGTTGCAACTTGCAATTATATCCATCATCAACTTTTTATGCACAAGATAAACAAGTCAAATGGATATTTAGCGGAAGTCAGATTTGGACACAAGACAAAGTAAAGAATAAAATACCTATGACAATAATAATGATAATGTTTTCTTCAATAAACAAGTACATAAAAAGATAACCATGCTAAAAACAAATTAAATAACGGTAATACTCATGATGATAATAAGAGCATCTGTATCACACTCGCCTCAAGACCCGTTAGATTATTTTAACAAGCCAAAAGTGAAAAATTGCACGGCATCAGCCTTGTCATTGGCTCGGTGTATTTAGTTTTTGCTACAGTACCTCATTCAGAAAAGTGTGGCACTGTTCCCTCGTGATTGAATAAAATATTACTTTCAGCAAAGAATAAAACCCTCCAGCTTAAAAATGTTTTGATTCTTTTGCGAGGCCCATTACGGGTCTTACAAAGATGATTCAAACCATAAGTCATTCTCAAAATATTTTTTTATGGGTTTCTAAAAAAAATTAGCTCAATCCGATATCGGTAAAAACTATTTCAAAATTCGTAGGTTGTTTTAGAATTCACAGGGCGCCCTATGAATTCTGAAACAGCCCTTACTGACATCGAATTGAGCTAAAAAAAAATTTCAAGAATCCATACAAAAATATTTTAAAATGACTTGATCGCCTGAATCATCTTTGTAGGACCCGTAATGGCCCCCACAAAAATCATCAACTTCTTGCCCATTTGTTGTGCCCCAAACAGGGCCATAGACAGGAAATTTTTAATTTAAAAGAGGCTGAGAGTAAAAAATATTTTTAATGGAATACCTTTAATATAGAGAGCCTGATGCAGTAGACATTTTAAAAGTGACTAGCTAAAGTAACAAAGTGGCTTTTTAAGGTGTAATTTGGTCCAAAATTTAAAGAGCTTGATGCGGATGCTCTAATGACAAAAATGATGTGATGAAGAAGAACACATGGAATCCTAGAGTTGAACAAGAAAACGCCCAAAGTACTATCTAGCAAAATATTCTCCGGCATCAGAATACAATCGCTAGAAAAATCAAGCGCAGGTTGCCCAAAGAGATCATAAAATACACAAGCACATGTCACATGAGCACTTAATAATAATCAAAGTGGTTCACTAAAACCAAGTAAAAACAAATATAAGTTGCCTAACAGGTTACACCAAGGAGAACCTCTAATTTGAAAAACCTATGTATCTACATGAACAAGGCGTACAAGATTATAACTTAGATCCCTTGTCATCAAGTGGCACCTGAGATCCGTGATGATAATATTTTGCAAGAGATAGTGCTACAGTTAATGAAGACACACAGAAAAAGCAATACTAAGCGCAAGTGTGTTGTAAATTATTAGGCGTAGCACCTGCATGCAGATCTGCAACACAAATGGAAGTGCGTCTTTAAGATATAACTAAAAAATTGAAAAACATTGTCACGTCTTGGTCAGGCTGAACTAAATCTGCACACAGAATGTACAAATAAGGTAAAGCCTACATCATATGACAAGGAAATCAAACAGAAATAATCTTCAGTGACAGCATGCTGGTGCATTTAGTGGAAGAACAATCCAACAATCCAGATAAATTTATTTTTTCCAAAATAGTCAAATATCGATGTGTCATATGCTAATTGACCACACTTTTGATTTATGCTTAGGTAATACTAATACCTAAGCTCTCAATCCTCTTCCACCCCCCTCCCCCCCTCTTTGCGACCTTGTGATCAAAATGCCATCCTTTTCTTTAATCATAAAATTGATATACATATAGAAGCGGGTACGTGAGAGGCCCCTCCCTCTAACTTCTATTGTCTTGTTATATTATATCACCTTGTGAAACTTAATGACTCTTCCTAGGAGAATTTGAACATTCAATGGGCACAGCTCCAAAACATTCCAAACCAAGCTTCAAACCAAAACCATATGTAATCAACATGCCACCGACATCCCGAACCCAAGTCCATTGGGGAAGAATATGGTCCTTGGGTTCCCTTTATTGGAACAATGTTTCTATTTATTTTAGTTTTGGATTGGTCAATACCTCAAAATTATAATCAAATACTTTTTGTCTCAAGTAGGAATACTGTGCACTGTTAATGGCTAGGATGTTTCTCTATAACTTGCTAGATCAAACGTACTTCTTATCAGTAACATCAGATGTGCATCAAGTGGTACAGCTCAAGGTGTAAAAATCCAACTTCCAAGGATGAAGTGCTATATACGTCTACGACTATGAAATCTGTCTTATGGTTATGAATACCTTCTAACTGTCTGACTAGAATTGCTGACTATCCGACAAGAATTGATGGCTTGTCTCAGAAGTGGTGCACTCAACACAAACACGCTGCATAATGGAAGTCACCACGCTTCTTATGCTGGCAGCCTGGCACTATACAAAAGACTGTTATTTTCAGTTGAGAAGGTATTATGTTTGATTCTTTGCCACCAATGAAAACAAAGTTCTCTGCAATCAGCAAAGGGTTGAGCACAACTTCCTGCTACATATGTGTCATTAGAGCCCTACAAAACACAGAGACTGCTTTTATGTTAATGCTAGATCTGTGAGATACTTTCCCACGGGAAAAGGTTACTTGTCCTTTGTTGAATCCCTGAAATGAGAATGATAGTGCTAAGGGCTATGGTAGTAGTCAAGGGGGGTGCTGTGAACCACAGATACGACTACATGATGCAGGCAAGACACAATACAGAAAAAACTCCGCCGCCGCCCGCCAGCACCCTCAAATCGAGGGCATTTGCCACCGTCAAACCGCGGCATTCGATGAGGGAGGAAGGGATTGAGGCCTAACATAAAACAACATTAGCAGGCATTTGCACATGAAAATCAAAGATAAGTTCTCCATACATACTGTATCTTCAAGATTCACCAGAAGCCCAACCATCCAATTTTCAATCATAACCACATATCATCCCGAAATCCCACCCCAAAAACAAAACAAAAAAACTATTCACGACACCCACAAAACCCCCTTTTCCATTAATAGTTCAAAACCCTAACACTTAACTACCAGCAGCATTCAAGAATAAATAATCAATGCAAGCGTACTGCACCTGATTAGGGTAAAGATAGTCATTATCGCACTTACTCATCGTAACCCTCCTCGGCTTCACAACATCCGCTCCCAACACCTGCCTCGCAAGAACCGCCAACCTGGCATTCCTCAACTCCCTCGCGCCGTAAGCCTGCGATGCCGGCACTGTCAAATCAACGGCATTCGCCACCGTCAGACCGTAGTAACCCGTAAGGTTCTCCACGTCTTTGGGGATGCCCACGTCGACGAAGGTGTGGGCGGGGTTTGCGAGAAAGTCGATTCAGGGAGGAAGGGATTGTGGGGGAGTAGATGAGTCGACGCAGAGTTGGAGGGTGGCGGCGGGGTTGTCCTGGTGGGAGGCGAAGTTGGGGCGCCAGCCGACGAGGAGGGTAGGGGCGCGGAAGGGATAGAGTTTCGGAAATACAGGAGTCGACCAAGGAAGGGGTGGTAGATGGAGACGATACGAACGCTGAAAACGTTCGAATCGGGTGCAAAATCTCCATTACGTATACTCCACAGGAGAGAGAAACTGGAAGGGGAAACGAAGAAAAGAGGGGGAGAGAAGAGTTGAAATTTGGTTCACCACCGTTAGAGGGATTTTATAACTGCCTCCAGAAGAGGGTTTTGAAACTTCGCCCCCAAGTTTGCATTCAGGGGTGTAGTAAGGGTTTGTTTGATAATCTAAATTCAACACTTAATACTGAATCAATTAAGTAATAAGTGATTCAGTAGGTTTGATAATCACATTTCATATTACTTAACAAATTAAGTACCACTTAAAATATAGGCTAAAAAGTTGAAAAAAATTAAGTAGCTTTGAGCTACTTAATTCTGGCTGAATTTTTGTTTACTTACATTCAACCGTCATACCACCACCACAACCACTTCCACCAACACTTCCATCAATATGAATCTTGTTTAATAGATCTCATCACGATCTTTAATACGGTGCAATAAAATTAAAAAATTATTTTTTATTTATATTATTTTTGAGTTTGAAAATATGAAATAAGCTGCTTATTTTTTAAGAAGGTTTCTGGAACGGAGTCTAAACAATCCCATTATATTTTTTATGGGACTCATTTCGGATCACACAAAAAATATTGAAAAATATCCATAAATTTTAAAATAATATTTTAGGGGGCCTTGTAAAAAATCAGCTCTAACGGGTATCAGTAAGTATTATTTCTAGCTTTGTAGGAGCGAAAATGCTCAATTGCGCAGTTTCGAACATACGAACCCAGAAATAATATTTATCGATATCCGTTATAATTGGTTTTTTACAGGGCTTCATAAAACATTATTTTAAAATTTTTCGATATTTTTTTGTATTTTTTGTGAAATCCTGAGTAGGCTCCACAAAAAATGTAGTGGTTTGGTGTAGTGTATGTAGCATCTCTCTAAAAATACGTCCAAGCTAACCTTATTCGTTTGGAGTCCCAAAATTTATGGACATTGTTTTCAATAAATTTGCTCTATCTATCTTTCTACATTCATTATTTTCAAAAAACTTTCCTCAAAACTCCCAAACAAACAAGACCTCTTGTCAACTTTTTTATTAAAAACTTGAGGGTTTTAGAAGGTAGGTTAAGTTATATGAGTTGCAACACTATGAGAGTATTTAACTCTTAGAAACTCTCTCAATGCATTTGCTTTTCTTATTGTAATAACCTCAATTTTTTTATCTTTATGATAATGAGGTTTTCTTTGTCATTCAAAAAAATAATACAGTATGTGTCCAAGCTTATATAGTTGGCTTGGTAACAAGAACAGTCGATCTCAAATGAGCTTTGATCGAGCCGGTCTCGGATAGCTTAAACCTTTTATATCCTCCATATGTCGAACAAGCCTAACGAGATTAAAAAAAATGTTGTTCGAGCTTGAAACCCTAACGAGATTAAAAAAAATGTTCAAGCTTAGTTTGTATAAGTACTGAATCGATCTTGAACGAGCTTTGAACAAGTGAACACAGTATCAAATTTGGTTAGGTTTTTTTTAGACATACTATAAATGTTGGTTGTTAGTTTTTGCCAGTTAAATTTGACTCCTGATACAGCATGTGTATAGGGGTGTAGAATGCTTATCAACTTAGTTACCACCCCACCAGTAAAAATAAATAAATTTGAGTAGTTTAGTTCGTTTAGTAGCCCAATTTGCATTATTGTTTGATGACCGTTATGGTACTCCTTTTATCTTATCTTATCTTGTTACTGCATAAAGAATTGCATTAATGGTTAGCAATCCATGTAAAATAGGAGGCCACCACATTATTTGCCGAAAAATCACGCTACCACAGTTACAATGCACAACTATTTACCTTTGAGATACTACTTGGAGCAAGTCCAATGGAGTTGCATGAAACGGATCAGCTTAGTAATGTGTTTTTGGACTAATGCTGGGAGTAATGCACCATACAATAAGTTGGAGATGGTGTTTACTGTTTACCTTTGATACTACTTGGAGCAAGTCCAATGGAGTTTTATAGCCATTTTCATCACCCCATTATAAAACTCAATGTTCTAAAGGGGATGGAAAATGACAAAGTCCTATATGGGGTTGTTTATTTGGGATCCAAGCTCGACCACTTGTAGAACCAACATGATCTCCTTGTTCAGGGACGGAGCCAGAAATTTCATCATGCAGGAGCGACCATGCATGCAAGAAAAAAAATATAAATACACATGCATAATAATGTAAATACATTAAAACTCAAAATAACATAAATGCATAAATCAGTTTAACTAATGGGATCGATCTTAATGTATGTATCTTATTTTTCTTTATTGTTCATTTTTTTTTCATTCAACACAACTGAACGAATTCGGTACATAGACTTTCATGTTACTTGATTTTACCAGTCAAAAAACAAAGAATTAGAAGTCTAGAAAAATAATTAGAGAAAGACATACCTACAATTTAGATTTCACCAAAATTACTTAGGGTTTCCAAAATCTCTTCTCTTCTCTCCCGTTGCTATTTTCTTTGAAATTGCCTTTGAAGTCATAACAATTGGAGATGTTTGTGCCGAGAGCGGGGGGGGGGGGAGATGGTGGTGGTGTTTGGTGTGCTATTGAGATTTTAGTGCAAAAAGAAATAAACTGTAAAATACTAAACACATCTAAGGTGGAAGTTTATTACTTGAATATTCACAATATTAACCCTCTAGTTTTATGTTTTGTTATATTTTAACCCTTAGCATTTAGTAATTAATGTTAGTATCCTCGTATTTCAAAGGTTACTATTATAATTTTTTTTTCAAAATTCTACACAGAGCCTATATACTTTCATATGAATTATTATTTTTAATATATAATAGTAGTGTTTTTTTTTCTTCTTGCAGAGGCGACCGCCCCTACTGGGCCCTCCCTGGCTCCATTCCTATCCTTGTTTGTGACGTCTTCTTTGCATTTTTTGATACTTGTCTGGCCATAATTAGTTGTGTCATTGCAGTTTCTTCTTCATCGAAGGAAGATCCGTCAAAATCTCCCTACAATATTCTTTGGGTTAAATTGTTCATGATGGTAGTTTGAAAGAAAAGATTGTTAATGGTATCCAATGAATGGTGGTTGAGAGAATAGTAGTTTGAGAATGGTGGTCGGGAAAAATTAGGTGAAGGGAAAGTTAGCTATAAATATTACATACAGTAGTTTTCAAGAAAAAAATTCAAAAATATTTTCTGGACAAAAGTTAAAAATAAAAGATAATTTTTTTCAAAAAATATTTTTTTAAAGTCCTCGTTTGGCGGACATGCATGACAATTATTTTTGAACATAAGTAGTAGTTGAATTAGGATGGAAAAAGTTGGGAGAAAATGAGGTGTAGTGAAAATCAGTTAATATTTGAAACTCTTTGATTCTTTTTTAAAACTAACCATTAAAAAGAAAGGAGATGGTTCTATTTTAGAACTATCCAGTCTTGGTGTTAAAAAGAGCAAATGGCTAGTTATAGCCATTTTAGAACCACATTGACTTGCTCTTGGTAAACAAATGGGGTTTTTAGAGGCCAGTCCCCTTTTTTTAGCTTTGGTTTCATACTTTCATCCCAACTCTGAATATATTAATTTTATTCAATCTTTTTAAAATAGTCCTGACCTATATTAATTCAGATAAAAATACTATTGGCTATGAAAATTGTGTCTATGAGAATTGTCTCTGAGAATTGTGTCTATGTGAATTGGGCTATATGAACTGACCTCATCACACACTAAAATATACAATTCTCATAGAAAATACATAGTTCTCATAGAAAATACACAGTTTTTATAGACAGTTCTCATGAAAAATACAAAATTCTCATAGACAGATGTCAATTCTCATAGTCAATTCTACGAGTATTGTCAGTTCTTATAGTCTGTCCTAACTGCCAATTTATAAAGTTGAGTTTAGGCCATCCACAGTGGTATAATCAAATGCCAATTGTTTTTAAAGTTAATAATGTTGGTGCAAAAGATTACTCACAATGGTATAATCAAACTTAGCAACATTCTTAGAAATAATCAAATTTTGGGCTTTGGATAACCAAAACTAACAATCTATTTCAATAATCAAAAGTTGTGGATCCTACACCACATAAGTTAACTAGTTTCAAAATTTGTATACACACGTGTTTCAACTAGTATTTTCTTCTTCCCTTCTTCGCCCACTCTTTTTTTTTTGGTTAAAAAAATAAAATTGAAGAATAAAAATTTTATGTAGCCATGCTTTTTCGCTACTCTATATCTTTTTCAATTCACCAACAAACTATTTCTCTTTCTTTTCCTCCAAAAGTGAAACTCATATCTCTCGATCATCTACAATTCAATCCATCGTCGCCGGATTAAGGTGTTTCACTCTTCTTTCCTGTTTCTACTACTCACCCAAAAAAAAAAAAAAAAAGAAGGAAAAAATCATAATAAGAGGCAAGGAAGTCGCCGATTTTTTTTTCAAAATTAAGAAAGGGAATCGATATATTTTAACTCATAAAAAACGTAAATGGAGAGAAGTGAATGCGGGAAACAGGGGGGAGAGAGAATGAAATTGTAGTGGACCCCATATTTTGATTATGGACTAGAAGTAATCATAGTGAAGCTTAACATTGTTAAGCTTAACAACCTCTTAAGTGAATAATCAAAAGCTGATGTGTCAACTTTTGGTTATCCTTTTTTGATTATGCCACTGTGGATGGCTTAGTTGAAGTAAATATTTTAGTTCCATTTAACATGGACAAAATCTGCTTGGGTGTATAGGCAAGACAAAAGGGGTATTAGGTAATAACCACTTGAATTCGACTAGAGATAACAAATGAATTAATCTCTCCTACCTATAAGCCCGGGATTCCAATGTATTATGATAATTGGTTTGCACACATGAGTTTAGTACCCAAATGAGTAAAGCTTGTTGATAGAAGAGATAACTCAAGGAATAAAACAGTGATATAGGTACTAAAAAATTAAAAATAGGTAAAGTTGACAAAAAAATTAGACACTTCGCAAATTAAAATATGGACCACCAATGAACATTGAAGCAAAAAACTTACACTTGAATTATGACATATTTTATGAAACACTTAGAAGGCAGTAAAGCCAAGATTACGAAAGCACAATTTCTTAGTCAGCACATTTTATCAAACACTTAGAAGACAATTGAAGTACATGTTCTAAAACGCCAAAAAATGTACACAACAAAGGCCGTGTGACCGTGGCTCATTAAATCCAGTAATTCCAACCAAGAAAAATTAAACCAAATTATACTTCTTTGACAAACACATGAAGCACTTCATTGAGACATTTCGTCAAACATTAAACAGACCAAAAATTGGCATCATATCCTGAGGTGAATCAAAGGCCCTGTGGCCATGGCCATTTTTTATACTGGGTCACCTAATAATGCAGTTTGAGAGAGAGAGTGTGAGTGTGTGTGTGTGTGGGCGCGCGCGCTCGAACAATTCTGTGGAATAGGAAGGGAGAGAAACTAAGAAAGAGAGAGAGAGTGTGTGTGTGTGTGTGCTCGAACAATTATGTGGATAGGAAGGGGGAGAAACTAAAAAAGGGAGGAGTGAAGGGGGAAGTCATAGTAGTGGAGAAGGAGCGGTTGAAAGAGAGGGGTGGGTGTGTGGGAAGCGGTTGAGGGAGAGGCGTGGGGAGCTGAGAACGTGGGTCTCTATTTCAGGGCAAAATATATGGGTGGGAATAGTTTAGGTGAGTTAAAAAAATCTTGGCCGTTCGCGTAATTAGCTCTCAATCTCAACCCTTGAGCGAAAAGTTCTAGTTAATCTGAACCATCCATTAGAGTTGGCCATTGGATTTATGTATAAGTTCAAAAACATCCCTTCCATATTATATAGTGTAGGGAAGGTCAAAATTGCCTTAGTTGACCAGGTCTAAACTTTGACCACCATATCAGTAGAAGACATGTAGCACCTGCACATGAGTGACATGCGTCAAGCTCGTGCCTGTTGGAGATGTACACAACTTCCAGCAGATAAGGCCGCGACATGCCACACAGGGCCGTGACATGCCAGACAGGGCCGTGACATGCCAGACAGGGCCACGATAGGGCCGTGGACTCCCACATACAGGGCCGCGGTAAGCTCGTCAGGCTCCCACATACAGGGACACGATAAGCTTGCCAGGCTCCAGCATGTAGGGTCACGGTAGGCCCACAGGGTCCCACAGACAGGGCCGCCAGACTCCTGCGAATAGGGTCGCGGCAGGGCCTCCAAGGTCCCGAGATAGGGTCGCGGACTAACAAGGCCGCAATAGGCTCGCGAACTGACAGGGCTGCGATAGGCCCACTTGTGTCCCGCGATAGGGCCGCAGACTGATGGGGTCGCGGCAAGCCCGCAAACGGGCAGGGTCCACAGCAGGATGGGTCCGGTAGAGGCTTTGGTCCCTGCTTATAAATACCCGTGCTGGTATTCATTTCTAGAGAGAGAGAGAGAGAGAGAGAGAGAGAAATAGAGACACACACAGAGAGAAAAAGGAGACAGATAGACTTCTAGAGAGAGCAGACAGATTTCTAGAGAGAGAAAGTCATCTCCTCTAGAAAGATAAGATAGATTTTCAGAGAGAGGGAGAGACTATCTCCCTGAGAAGATGGAACTACGTTTGACCTGATTCCCAGTACACCGGGATACGTAGGCAGCCCAAATGACTCAGGCTTGGTCACGTTTTATGCCTCCTCCTCGACCCCTCCAAATCACTCCTGTATTCCTTCATTCTAAATGCTAACCATTCTTTACCTCTCCAGCACATTTTATTCTCATGAATATTCTGGGCACTATTTTGAACCCCAAGGAGATTTTAGTCATGATTTTTGACTGCTCCAACATATAGATGATACGTACCTCTAAAAAGGATAGTCTTCCCTTATCAAATAAGGTGTCATTTTATAGGATTGATTGTAATTTTAACTACACGTAGATTCAACTTCGCTAAAAAAAATTCATAGAAGCTTGGTTAGGCAAGGCACTCTAAGTGTTAAAGTGGAGTCGAGGTGCAGCAGAACCATCTCAAACACCTTAAGGCAAGACACAGCTCATGAAGCACAGTTGAGGTTTGCAAGCCACATGAGGTGAGAGCCTCATAGTTTTTTCACACCACTGTGCTTAGAATCCATCACAACTGCTGATTGATAAGGGCTGCAACATTAGACAAGCCATTGGATAAAACCATTCGAAGTAAAATACCTCAAACGATAAATAGGCGTGCATGATTAGATATTTGATAAAAAGAGCATCCGCAATGTAATAATCAAAATTGGATAACCAAAAGTTGCCACATCATTTTTTGGTTATCCATTTAAGACATTACTAAGGTTAGCAATGTAGAGATCCACAATATAATAATCAAAATTGGATAACCAAAATTTGCCACATCACCTTTTTAAACTACAAAATTCTAAAAACTAATTTTTTTTACAATTATTTGAATACTCTTTTTGAAAGAAAAAAACTATTTTTTTTTAAGAAAATAGTTTAGTGAATTTTTTTTTTTGAAAAACTGTTAGAAACCGGTTTTTTTTAAAAAAATAGTTTTTGTGTAATTTTTTTTTTTGTAAATACTGGTTTTTTTAAGTTTTTGAAAAAAAAATAGTTTTTAAAAATAATTTTCTGAAAATATTGTTGAGAGAGAGAGAGAGAAGGTTTTTATGTAATGATAAGTGTACTTGATTGAGAAAATATGGGGACCATTAGATTTGATTATTGGCAAAAGGTTGCTAGTTTTGATTATTCAAAGGCCAAGATTTGATGAGTTGCCAAGAGATTGCTAAGTTTGATTATTACAATGTGAGCACTTTTTGAGCAAACATTGCTAACTTTAACAACTTTTTGATTTTGAATTTTACATTGTGGATGCTCTAATGCCTTATGATACATGGAATTCTAGATGTCTTCACTCATCTTAGAAATAACATCTTATTTATAGAATTCTACTATATGTTTCTATCACTTATGGATTGCTCTAACGAGACTTTTTTCTCGAGACAGATATGCTTATTGAAACGGATACCAATGTCTATTTTCACGGATGATAAGCACATTGAGACAGCAAAAAAAAGAAATGCACCAAAAGAAACAAACCTCATGATATTGAGATCATATCATGTGATGATTTCTCATGTTTCCATCATATGACGCAAAACCACAGTGATCGTATTAGAACATGCGAGCCATTCATTTTGTAGGTCATTCTAATGTGTTAACCGTCCACTCTAAACAAAAAGCTAGGTGGTAGGATATCCACAATTAATGCCTAGTCAAATCATATGGATGTCAGGATCCGTCCATATGTCTCTAATCATACATTTCTCGAGACAAATATGCTTATTGAAACAAATATCGATGTCTTTTTTCATGGATGATAGGCACATTAAGACATGTTAAAGCAATTAATTTAAAATTAATTGGCAATGAATGGAGAGACCACACATTAAGACATGTTAAAGCAATCAATTCAAAATCAATTGGCAATGAGTGGGGAGGCTACACAACAAAGGCACCAAAGACATAGACCTCAAGATATCGAACTGATCATGCCCGAAGTTGAGGCAGGCAGTCTGCACAGTCTTCCAATCCCTAGTGAAATCAACCCCGAATGAAACCTCACCAACCTCATCCATCTTAAACCCTAAATCCTCCACCATCTTGTCCTCATCCTTCCTTTTATGTCAAAGTAGTTCTGCTGCACCAACCGAAAATCAACTCAATCCACTCCGGCCACGGGTGCACCACCTCCACCTTCCTATCAACCAACCCCCACCATTTCTCTCTCCTTATTCACCTCTAACTCACCCGATTCATTCGACTCGCTCGGGGTAAACCTTAGGCCGTGTTTTTTTTCCATCTATTTTGGTCTTTTTGGACTCAGGCCAGGGGTGGATACGCTGGAGGGCGCCGTCCTTTTCGGAGCGGTCGCGCTCGATGGCATCAATTTGGTCGAAGACGAAGCTCATGCGGGCTAAGAGAAAAGAGGGTTTGGTGGGGTCTAAGCCCTGAGGAGTTTGATGTGGTGGTGGTTTGTGAGGAGGAGATGGAAGAGATGTGGTGGTGGTTTGTGAGGAGGAGATGGGAGAGAAGTGGTGGTTGGGTGTGAGGTGGGGATTATGAGAAATTTTTCGGTGCCGGGTGGGTATATCCACGTGGTACCCGCTCGGCACATCTGTGTAACGCCCCGATTTTCGAATAAGTTAATTAAATCCTTTTTAATGGATTTAATAATTCATATGACTGATTTAAGAAATGAAATTTTTATTAAACAGAGTTTAGCAGCGAAAATTTCAAATACTAAAGTCAAAATTTCTTAATTGTCTTACAACCCAAAAAATAAAATAAAATATGACTAATGTGATAACATCTTTGGAAATTCAAATAACAGTATTTTAAACTAACAGAGCTTCTAAGGGTAAGACATCCAAGACTCGACAAACTCCCCTTCTTCAGCTAGGAGGTCCTCACCCTAGTACTGATCAGCTTGTAGAGGATCCTGTTCTTCGGTCTCCTGATATCCTGCACCCTCTGGCAAATTAATCGCCAAAGCAACCGATTTACCAGGATACAAACGTATCCGTGAGTGATAATTCACCCAGTAGAATAATCCTAACCCTACCAACTCTTACTTTACAATTAGAAGTTCAACAATATAACAATTGATAATATACAGATGGTATAGAATAATAGCACATCGTCTTTTTCTTCACTATCCATTATCTTACATGAAATCTAAGGAACCTCTCCACGAGATCCTTTCCTCCCACATCCACCAACTTTGACCGTCCCATGGAATAACTCTCCCTTTATTTGTCCTGCACCAAGGTTCTAAGCGAATACTACTAAATTATGTACTAAGTCTGGATTCGCCTACAACCATAATAAAGGAACAGCTCACCATGACAACTTAGCATTAGGGGTCGCACTATCTCATTGTCAGGATCCTTTATCGTCTCCCAACTCTACACACTGGGTACTTTACCATACCCCTAATCTACACACTGGGTACTATACCATATTCAGGGATCTTTTACCGTTTCCCAAAATACTGTACCCGAAGTCCTTTACTGTCCTTCACACACACACTGGGTACTATACTGCATTTAGGATCGTTTACCGTATCCCAAATCCTGTACCCGGAGTCCTTTACCGTCCTCCACACACTCTGAGTACTTTACCGTACTCGGGGTCCTTTACCGTTCCCAACTCAACTAAAGGTATTTTACCGTACCAGGGTCCTTTACCGGCACCCAACATCCTCAATCAACTTTACCATTTTTCATTTACTTAACATCGTCTACGTGAGTCACTACTCGTAATCACCCTGTGAATCTAAGTCCATTCTAGCACGTACAACATAATACAATCAACAACAGCTCAAACATGGTACATTTCAATGAGACAATAAGTATAATATTTAATAATTTGCGAGTAAGTAAAACATGTAGCGTTTTATGATAGGCCGACGCCTTTAAGATATTAAGTGAACAAGTAATTTAGTCATTAAGCTGAGTGTAAAGGTAATTCTATATTTGTAAACTAGTAAGCTAATAACATTCACTTATTATGAGAAAACAATGGTCTTATTATTTCATAAAAATCTAATAGTTACTAGTTTCTCTTTATATATATATATATATATATATATATATATATATATATATATATATATATATATTTAACTGTAACAACTAATATTTTAATCTAACACTAGTATTTTCCAACTTTTAAATGAGTTATAGTTTACTTCCAAACCACAATTATTTAAGAAGTGCAGGCCGTGTCCTCATTTGTAACGCCCCGAATTTTGGGTACGTTAAGAAGACAATTTATTGATAAAATCTGTAACGCCCTGAATTTTGGGTACGTTAAAAAGGACATTTTATTCATAAAATCAAATGGAGTCTGGCTCGTTATTACAACAAAACTCTCTCAAGAGTTCAATATTTACATAAACGAAGGGGGATTCTAGGGTTCCTAACTACAGCTCCTCAGCTCCTCTATTCTTGCCAGCTCCTCAGCTCCTCTATTCTTGCCAGCTCCTCAGCTCCAAAGCCTCCACGGTGATCTGCTAACCCTGATCATCTACAAAATCTGACACATTATACCAGCGTCATCACCGATATAATATGTCAGGGTCACCAAAAAGGCAACACCATGAGCTACAAAGCTCAGCAGAGTAATCCCATACCCGCTAACCCATACTTACAAACAACAGGAAATAACACATCGATTTCCACATGATACATATATACGCAGCTAACAATGACACATCCCAATTCGTTAATCAACTAACGTTAGTGTCCAAAAGTTTCGTATTTCTCCTACGCGACTCGTCGTAGACCGTGTCAACATTTTCATTTATAAAACAATCTTTCAAAAGACATTTGTTTAACACAAAACATTTGCATTGGCTCCGTACCGCGGATAACCAAGCTACACACCCAACCTCGGTTCCGCCGCGCCGGGTTCCCATTGGCACACAAAAATATTTGCATTGGCTCCATACCGCGGATAACCAAGCCATACCTCACCATGGTTCCGCCGCTCCGGGTTCCCATGGGAATGCACACATTTCAAAACCCTCGGTTCCGCCGCTCCGGGTTCCCAATTGGGGTTTTCGAAATCTAAAAACTTCGGTTCCGCCGCTCCGGGTTCCCGAGTATCCGCAATGATTCCGCCGCTCCGGGTTCTCATTGGGTTTTTCAACACACACCACACAATGGGCTACCCTGTCCGGCCACATTGCAGTTTTCAAAACAGTTCACCCTTTTCAAATGTTTCTTTTACACACGCACACGACTCACATAATGCCTCCCAAAATTGGTCATTATGTAGTTTCAAAATATTTCCTTCATCGGAAAACATTTCTTTTATTTAACCACACCCTAGGTGTCATGTTTCTACTTTTTCGGTTCTCGTGTCTCGTTTACATACAAAGACTCCGCGGTAGGACATGAATCTTTCTAACAAGATCATCCAATTCTATATTACTTTAACACGCTCAATCACTACTTATAGCATAACGCCACATATACGGACGCTTTTGGAGTGTATCACTTGTGCTTTATTCAAAGCACAACGCCACATGTACGGACGTCTTTGGAGTGAAATCACTTATGCTTTATCACATACCACAAGTAATACAAGCAACTCATATACGCATACTCATAACTATCTTAAAGATCAAAATACGAATACTTCTAAACAAACGATAAGTACGTAAATAAAGATAACCTACTTTATATCATACGGTTCTATACGTAGAGTTAGGGTCAAGGGGTTCTACCTTACTTCTTGGCGGTAGTCGGCTACGGAAGGTTAGTCGGCTACGGAAAGTACGTCGGTGGTCGGACGGGGTAACTTCCTACGGTGGTCTCCGGTAGCTTCGAAAGAGAAAGGTTTCTCTCGAAACTTCTACTTGACTAAACTACTACTACTTTATGGATCGAAGGGTGGTCGAGTGGCGGTTTAGTGGCGGCCTAGGTTGAGTTTCTTGAAGAACTCAAGAACTACTCAAGAACATGAAGAACAAAAGAAAGAACAAAGAAAGAACACAATTTTTCTAGAGAGAGAAGTTGCTAGGTGAAGGTGTGAGTTCAAAGCTTGGAATGGGGTCCTATTTATAGGAAAAATCTTGGCTCTCCCCCTCTCTCTATGGCCGGCCCTCTCTCTCTCTATATCTCCCATGGATTTTGCTCCATTAAGTCTTCAAATCAACCTTTCAACCAAGTCATAGCTTGTCCAATCTAAATCTTAGGTGTAAGGCTATGTAATCAACTAAGATCTTAGGCTTTTTAGGTAGTCATAACCTAGGTTTAGCTTGTAGTCAAGGTCTAAGGCTAATAAAGGCTAGGATTATGTCATAATAGTCCATCATAGGTTGTCATTAGGCATAAAAAGACTAAGGCCTAATATGGTAGCTTGCAAGGCTAGTTTAGTCCTTGGATTGGACTATGGGAGATTTGTTGGAAGGATAGGAGACAATGGTACAAGATTTGGGTACTAAACAAAGCATGGAGGTACAAATGGGGAGTTAAGTTTGGTTAGGGGAAAGATTCTCCAAGGATGGAGAAAGATCAAGGAAGGATCAAGCATGGTACCACCAACCTTCCTCTCTCCTTCCTCCTCTCTCTCCCTCTCTCTCTCTCGGCATTCTCTCTCTCTCTCTCTCTCTCTCTCTCTCTCTCTCTCTCTCTCTCTCTCTCTCTCAAGTACACACACACATATATACATATATATGCAAGAAAGAATAAGAAAGGTACAAAGTACAAGATTTTCCAAAATCAAATACCTATTAAAGAAATCCAATTAGGCACATGCCCCTTTAAATAAATAAACTAGGGTACTTGTAATCTAGGTAGATCACACCTCCCATTAAACAAATCCAATTGGGTACAAAAACCCCAATTCAAAATAATAAAAAGGTATTTAGGAGAATATTAGGCCTTAAAGGCTACAAGGCTACTAAGTACTTTCAAAATAAAATTTTGGTACTTCATCACATGGGCAATTTAGGAAAAAAATGACTAGTTTAATAAGCCCATGTACTTGGTGAAAGAATAACTCTATTACCCAATGGATAATAAATACCCTAACGGTTATCGTCCAATGGATAATAAGGTACGAGTACTTTAAATCATAATTTAAGTCTTTTAAAAGACTACATGTCCTTTTTGAAACTTACCCATGTGTTTATATATATGTACTTAGCCAAATATAATAAAGGAAAAGCTTTTGTCCAATGGGTAAAGATTACCCTAACAATCATTGTCCAATGGACAATAGTTACTAGGGTACTTTTTATAGTAAAATATATTCAAAAAGTACTTTTAAAGTAATTATAAAAGTCTACTTTCAAAAGATTATAGTACTTTGTTCAAATCTTTAAAACAATCCTTTTAATATAAAGAATTGGGTTTCTATTATCCAATGGATAATAGTTTCCCTAAAATTTATTAACCAAAGGATAAAGAATAAAACTAAAACAATAAAAGAAAATAAATAAGTAATTCTTTAGGGTTGAAAAGGTTGACTAGTCACATCAACTTTATTGGAAGGTTCCCTAGTCACATCGGTACTTTATTTGGTCAAAAGACTTTATTACCCAATGGTTACTAACTTTCCTAGCGGTTATTACCCAATGGATAATAATTTCCCTTGCGGTTAATAACCATTGGACAAAAGAGTACAAGTACCATTTATTTTAAAATAAGATTTTGAATGACTACATGTACTTTCATAATAAAAAATTTATTATCCAATGGACAAAATTTACCCTTGTGGTTATTAACCAATGGATAATGGAGGGGTGGGAGAATCCCCAATAAACAATGCATATAAGTACTAGCACAAGTTTTTTATAAACCATAAAAATATTATATCTTGTACTTACCAAAAATTTTTAAATGGGGGGCCTATTGTCCAATGGACAAAGATTACCCTAACCATTATGGACCAATGGGCAAAGGCAAAAGGTTCAAAAGGTCCAAAGGTTTCAAAAGGTTCATCTAGTAACTAGGTAAGTTGGTTGCTCGGTTTCTCCAAGTAGTCGGTTGGAAATTAACTAAATTGGTCACGTAGGGTTTTTCTAGTCACGAGTTTAACCAATGACCAAAAAATCTAACTACGATGGAAATTAATAAGTAATCATATAGCCACACAAGAGAAAAATAAGTAATTCAAATAAAATTCAAATATTTAACGAAATTTTTATTGACCAAAATTCAGGGTCGTTACATCATTGATTTAAATTAACACCTAAATCATAAAAATAACATTGAAACAACTTAAGATATGATTCTATCATAAATACAGTAGAGAGGTAACCCAATTAGGGCCCAAGTACAACATATCAGTACATAGCATGCATCAATTACTTTACATGTATAATATATAAACAACAGAAATCCTATTGGTACCGACGGTACCCATAGGGAAAATGCACCGACGGCCACCGGACGGCCGTCTCCGGTCACCGGACGGCCGATCCGAGCCGTCCAAAAATTTTAAAAAATAAAACCGAGTGGCCTTACGCGAGAATCAATGGCATCCGAGGTGTGTAGGGTACTTGATCCGAGTACCCCTTTTTCGTGTATATACACGTATATACAAATATACACGAAAAATGGGTGCTCGGATCAAGTACCCTACACACCTCGGATGCCATTGATTCTCGCGTAAGGCCACTCGGTTTTATTTTTTAAAATTTTTGGACGGCTCGGATCGGCCGTCCGGTGACCGGAGACGGCCGTCCGGTGGCCGTCGGTGCATTTTCCCTATGGGTACCGTCGGTACCCATAGCAGTACTCTATAAACAAATAGTGGTAGAAATAAATAGAAACATTGTCTAGGGTTAGATCTGAAAACTAAAAATAGCACAGGGGTCTAAGTGAAATTACAGTCAAACATTTCTGATTCCTCAACCTTTCGTGCATGCAACAGTGGGTTTTCCGACTTTCGAGTATTGTTTAGATTTCACGATTTCAATCCGTAGTCCGATTTTCACCATTATAACTCCTTAAACTCAACATATAGGGACGACTAATTATACTTAGGAGAAAGTAGATGAGCGATTATTCTACCTTTAATCCGGACAAAACGATTCGGTGGAGTCCGGTAGGTTTTCGTTTGGTGGCGAAAGATCGGTATATATTCTAGCAGCAACTTTGGACTGAAATAATTTGACCAAACCTCTGCCGTTTTGGATGGTTCTTGTGTCTAACGCAAAGATCTTGAAACACTCTACAACTTTTGTGAAGAAGCCTAAGCTTGAAAACTAGTCGAACTAGGAGAAAAGTGGGAGTTTTCATAAGTCCTGTGTGCTGTCTGGAAACAGAACTCTGAAAATTTCAATGAACTTTGGACGGCAATAACTCTATCAATCCTTGACCGTTTTGGGTGATTCTTGGGTTGAAGTCGAAGCTCTCGACGCCCTCTACAACATTCACGAAGAAACTCAGGCCTAAAAATGTCATCAACAAGGAAGAAAAAGGCCATGAACAGAGGTACATGATATGGACGACAAACGAAATGGTGTGATCCCTCTTTTCTTGTTTCTATTTTTGCAGTGGACTAGGAGTGTTGTATTGTGATAGAGGAATGGGGTTTTAAGGATAAGTATGGAGGTGGTGGAATGCGGGAGGAGAGAGAGATATAGTTTAGGGAGAGTTTAAAGGGGAGTGGAATATTGATTTTGATAGAATTTTGGCTAGATATGAGAAGAGATGAGTATGGATTCTTGTATATCTAATGTATAAATATATATCCTATACAAGTGTGTAAATAATATCAATTATACACATAATAATGTATTTTAATAATTCAATCTAATTAGTTATTGAATTAAGAATTTAACATTATAAATTTGTATTAAAAAAAAATAGGGCAAAAATTCGAGTTTTTACAATCTGGGCCGTCCAATACACTTTTTAACAGTTCGGATTGAAACCCTCTCTTTTTTCTCACCCCAATACGTTCTCTCTCCAAATCCGAGCTGTCAAAAAATGCGATGGACGGCTCGGATGCATCGAGCGGGCACCATGTGGTACTTGCTTGGCACTGAAAATTTTTTCGAGGAGGAGAGAGGAAGATGGGGCGGGTGGAAGGATGGTGGAGAAGGAAACAATCAGGATGGGATGAAATAAAAATGATCGGGATCTCCTTGTTATGTTTGTATTCCTCCAAAAAAAAAAAAGGAGAAAACACCTTTTTGTAATTTTCATAATTTACAAAAACTCTAAAAACATTTATGAAAAAAAAATATAAACAGTTACCAAACAAGTTTCTTCATTAATATTCAAAACAGTAAAAACAAAAACCAAAACCAAAAATAAAATGGTTACCAACCGTAAATTTGGTAGATTAAGAATTGAGAGCGTGGAAAATAGTAAATTGAGAAGAAAACGAATGATTCTACTAAAAAATTATGTAACATATGAATTGCCTACTCTTACGGTGGAGTTAAAAATATGATCATCTTCAAAGGCAATAATGATTAGTCTGATCAAAAATTGATTCACTTTATTATTGTAATGAATCAAGGGGAAATATATTTTGATTATAAAAAGTTGTGGTTATGTTCACCATGTTCAAAGTTGATTAATTTTATCAATCTAGAAAAATGTCGATATTCGAAAAAGAGATACTCCCTTCGTTCCTTATTTAGAGTTCAATATTCCATTTTGAGCTGTCCCTTAATAAGTTTCCATTTTGTAAAGTTAGTGGGTAAAAGTTGGTGTATTGTTTATTTTGTCCCTAAAAGTAGATTTATTTTAAAAAGTAAATGAGTAAAAGTGTAATAATGATGGGTAAGTAGGGAAAGTGGAGGAAAAAATTGATGTGAAATGTATAATGATAATGTCTTTTTAATAAATTGGAGTTACGAAACATGACACTTAAAAATGGACGGAGGGAGTATATCATTTTTTTTTGTTGTAAATTTTCTCCTTTTTTAGTTTGATGATTTACTATTTTCCATCAAAATTACCAAATTTATCACAGCAATTGTCAATTTGATACTCTTGTTTGTCCTATTATTATTTTCTTCGAGTTGTTTTAAAGTACTTTTTGAGAGAGCGGTTTTGATCTTCGGGGAAGAGGGCCAGTTCTAAAGACATAATCGTTAACACAACTTTTGACACAAAACCCCAGCCATTGACATAAATGGCTATTATGTTTGTGTTTGATCAAATAAATAAATAAAATAAATGGTTGAGATTAGAATATAAATAGTACACTCCCTCTCTCCTTTCTCCATCTCACCCGACCTCTCTTTCCCCTCCCATCTCACGCTCTGTTTCTCTGGAAGGGAATTGTGTGCAATTTCAACAATCCTCCATCACCCAATTTTTGTTTTTAATTCTCCTCTCTATAACCCTAATATAATTGTACAATGATTTCACTAGTTTTGTTCCCACCCACTTGGGAAAATCTATGGTTTTGAGACAACTTTGGGACAACTTGGGCTTCTTGCAATCAATTTGTAGGTAAAATCTCCAAAGAAATCACGAATTATTTGAATTTGACTGTGATTGATCTTGGGCTCTCAAGGTCTATCTCTAATCGATTGAAAGAGCTTCCCAATCTGCAAGTTTTGATTCCATCTTCAAATTATTCTACCTTTCAAGTCTTGATTCAAAGATTTGTTGAAACTGCACGTAAGAAATTTTTTCCATTTTAGTAATCAGAGAGTTTTTCCATTTTAGTAATCAGAACTCTCGGGACATTGTTTAGATCTTGTTATTATAAAAGCCAATGGTTTATGTATTCAATTCAAAAAAATAAGTTGTCTTTTTTTACTACCCAACCACCTTAATTTAATTTGGAACGCGCAAGCATCTCTGTAACGACTCATGGCTTCAAATTTTACGTACCGTAGAAATGGTAACTTTTGGCATTCTACTTTGATTCAACCTATATGCCGAATGGAATGTCAAATCCAACCTAGATTTGGCTACACACCATTTTGCTTTGAATTTAACTTATCGTGCAAAATCTACTTTTGGCCTTCTAGAATTCAAAAAGTATGTGTTTTATACTTTAATTACTTGAAATTTGACATATAGATTGAAAATAGAGATTTTTAAGGAAAGTGCCAGAGTTGCAAATGAAGTGTTTACCTGTTACTTGTTAGGTTCTCAAAATGCATGACTTTGTCCGTCCAAGCTCCTACAAACCTCTCTTTGTAGGGTACCAACTAATTTTTCTCGATGTACTCAAGTGCTGCTGGTATCATTTCAAAATCACGCTTCAAAATACAAAGGCGCTCCTCGTACTGTGTAACACTCGTTGAAATGACGACTAGGCCCCAACTACAAATAAACTCCTCCCACATCTTGTCATCAAACATCTTTCTACACTTGGCTAATACGTTCTTGCCAATATGCCACCTACATAGGAGGTTGGTAGCATGAGGGAAAACATTTGTGATGGCATTCATAAGCGCCAACTCCCTATCCGTGACGATAACAGATGGAAGCGCGTTGGGATCCATCATACCTTTTAGCTTCTCCAAGACCCAAGTGTAGTTTTTCGTTTTTTCACACTCCATGAAAGCAAACGCTGCACAAAAAGTCATCTCCGTCGATGTTACACCAACAATTTGAAGCAAAGGAAACTTGTACTTACTTGTCTTGTATGTGCAATCCATCATTAACACTCAGAAAAAAACACGTAACATCTCCCCGACAGATGGGCGAGACCAAAACAACTCCGTGACATTCTTAGTCTCGTTCGCACGGGTCCAATGAACGTACTTGTACTTTCTAGCCGATCCAACAAATGTTGCATTTGAGATTTCCCACATTTCTCTATCACTCGGTACTTTTGTCGTACATTGTACATGGTTTTGATAGACGTTACGTTCTCAGGATCTTGAACCTTCAAATGGGTTAGGATTTCTCTGGATTTCACCAAAGAGACTACAAATTAACCATCGTGCTAGTCTACTCTGCCGACAACCTCCCGGCATACGAATGGCCCTCCAAGTACACCGCTAGAGGATGGTTGTGAATGCCATTGTGGATAGAGACAGTCCAACCATCATTGCCCTTTACAGCTTTTAATTCAAATGGGTATTCACATTTTTTGGTGCTCGCACAGCTACCTTCTTCCCATTAACCTTTTCACAAACGGCATATACTTACTGCTCCTTTTACATGAAAACCTCATCCTAGGTGTGCGATTTTTAATACATTTTTTAGAGCTCTAAATCACAATGATAAATCAGTGTTGTTTACCGGTGCATCTTATCCAATCTACCAACACTTCATCGAATGGAAAAACCTACACACATAAAAAAAAATTATAGCCCATAATATAAGATTGCACATGATAAATGCTCCATCAAAAAACACTCACTGTCTTCGTTGTAAAATGCTTCGTATAATCGTATGGAGGACGAGTGGAAGTAAGTATAATCGATGGCCCTACATAACTACCAAGTGTTGAAGTGTCACCCTGTAACACCCAAAGACAAACCAGGTCAACATAAGATTCTCTGCAATTTCATTCGGATATTAACATCTGAAACTGGTACCAAATTCGGAGATAAGAGTCCGAAAATGTTGACAATATTCGGATATTAATTTCCGAATAGTTGTACATAATTTAGACATTAGAGTCCGAAAAGTTAGTAAAGTTTCGACACTGTGTGTCCGACTGTGTCGGGCCAGAGAAATTGAAAATGGAGGGCAGGCTTACCTCTTGCAGCGGTTTTTGCTCCGTCACTACAACATCTGTGCTATCAACTTGTTTCTCAACTTCCATTGTGTGATATTCTAACTCCAAATCGTGGTATATTGATGGATCAACTATTTCTTGTTTATGAATGGAGGGAGATGAAGCAATCGAGGTTTCCATTGAAAGTTTAGGAGGAAGAGGAGGGGAGGAAGACAAGCAGGGTTGGTTGGGCGGGGCCTGCTGGTGGGTGGTAGGAGCTAGGTAGGGATGAAAATGAAGGAGTTTGAATGGGGAGCGAGGAGACATCGTTCTCTGAAGGACGGGGAGGGAAAATCAGGGAAATCAAAGGGAGGAATGTGGTTGTATGTAATATTCTTAGAGGGTAAAATGGTCAAATAACATGAGGTTTTAGGGGTATAATGGTCAAATTGCATGAGGGCATTTTTGTCTGTAATTGGTAAAAGTTTTAATTGGCTGTGGGTAGCAGGAATTGGGCTGCGAATAGCGGCCCCCCTCCTGACCTTATTAGGGCAGGACCCGTTGTGACGAGATGAGTGGGTATTGGGAATCGTTTCGCAATTACAGAGGGGTAAGTTTTCGCAATTGGGTGCAAATACATCCCCAACATTCAATTTTGTTGCACATAATCACTTTGGCTTTTGTGAAAGATTGCATCTGCACCTAATTCCGTCTAATTTGACAATTGTAGGAAATTTTTCATAAGACGTTCCTATCTTCTTTCTTGAATTTAACCAATATATAACAAATTTAATCTGAGCACTTCAAAATGTATTAATCAAATACTCCGTAGTTCGCATCTCTATAAAAAAATGAAGTTGATAGGATATCAATAACCCGGTTCATATTTTTATTTGGTTTCGGGTCATGTAACCTGATTCATATTTTCACTATCATATTTCAGGGCCACAGTTCAAGAAACCAGGCTCACCCACCGACATAACTCAAGTTTTTGGCCGAAATGGCCATAAATTGTAATCAAATTGGGAGAATACCCATCTTTCTAAACGTTTTGTAAAAATATGTTATCGCTCCTTTTTAAAAGGCGTTATAGGTTTCCTACGTGGCAAAGAGTCCAAGTCAGATTTATAACACCTTTTACAAAGGCGTGTTGTAAGTATTATAGCTCCTTTTGGAAATGAGCTATAGATTAAAGCTCCTTTTGGAAAGGAGCGACAGGTTAAAAACCCAGACTTTAATCAAACCATCCATTTTTCTCCTCCTATCTGATATTTCTCCACTACTACAAAAATAGATAAAGATCTCGGTCATTTAGTGTGATCTTTCATTTTTAATCTCGCATTCAAAACTGTGGTCTATCAAGATGTAACTAAAAGTCCATATCTTTTAACCACGTGATAAAAATCGTGATTAAAACTCATTAAAACTGTGACTAAAAAAGTAAAAATTGTGATTAAAAATGACAAAACCGTGACCTTTGACAGCTTAACATCTCGGTTTTATTATAAAACCGTGGTTGTTTAGAGAGAAATAATCTTAGTTTTTGAAAAAACCGAGATTAAAAGTGGCGTTTTCCTAAGGAAAAAAATCCCTCTTTATTTCTCTTACGGGGTTTTGAACCTGGTCTCTTTAGTTTTGCATAGAAGCTTCAACCAACTGCACCACACACACTTTTCAGCATATAATTGAAATATTTAATATATAACATATGCATTTAACATTAAAATATATTTCGAACATTATTTTGAACCTTTAAATATTAAAATGAGCCACTCATGTATATTTCGCCACTCATGCACAAGAAAGGTTTAAAATTTTTCCTGTGTGCTGCCTGCCTGCCTGTGCAAATAGCATAAACCATCATATATTTACGAGGAGATACTTATGTATAGAGGTACTTATGTTAATCAATTATTTGTTGAATTTGTTCAATAAGTTAAGTACTTAGGTGAGGTTTAAGAGAAAGCAAATTCAAGAGAGAGCAAATTCATTCACTTGGTGAGCATGGGAGAGAAAAATTAATAGTACTCACAAACAATCATACTACAACAATATATGTCACTCTGTAAGAACAAACCCATGTAGTGGATTTCTCTCTCTAACTCTTCTCCCTCTCTCTGGGGTTTCTCTCTCACACTAGCTAGTATATCACACCATACATATTTGTAAACAAATTACATGATCAACAAACAACTAATAATCAACCACTCTCCCTCTAACTATGTACCACATTTAAATCACCAATTCGGGCTTTTCCTCTCTCGTTTCTCGGGGAAGTTAATTTGGAAATTTCTATATCATATCACTCAACTCTTTTATATCCAATCTTTTCCAAATTAAAAATAATTCTAATTTTTTTAACACAATCGTGAATTTTTTTAATATCTTTATGGCCAGTCTATTTCTTTGGATAATACTACAAATTCTCACACTTTGTATTTCAAAAATTGAAATAACTATCGTCGGTGTTTTTGGGGTTATGATTATATATAGCTCATTTTCAAAAGACGCTACTAGTTAAAATTATAGCTCCTATTTAAAATGCGCTATTAGGGTTCGAATGACAGCTTCTTTTCAAAAGGAGCAATTTAGGTTTAAATTATAGCTCCTTTTCAAAAGGAGCTATCTACGTGACGGCCACATGGCGCCTAATCGTTATAATGCCTTTTGAAAAGGAGCAATGACATATTTTTACAAAACGTTTAGAAAAATGGGTATTCTCTCAATTTGATTACAATTTATGGCCATTTCTGCCAAAAACTTACATAACTTACCCCGCCAATTTCTATAGGTATTCTCCCAATTTGATTACAATTTATGGCCATTTCGGCCAACTCACGGTAGTATTTGGTTGGAAGTTTAGTTTAGTTTAGTTTAGTTTTGGTAGTGGGTAGAGAGAGAAATAGAATAATGATTGAAGATAGATGTAATGATTGGAGAGAGATAGAGAGAGATGTGAAAGTAATAATTGAAAAAATAAGGTAATAATTGAAAAAAGAAGTAAGATAATGATTAAAAACAAAACTAAAACTAAAACTAAGTTGAGAACCGAACAAAGCGGTGCACATAACTCACCCCGCCAATTTCTTCAATTAATCCCCTGCTTGCCTTGGTGAAACAGAATCCCAAAGCCCTAGAAACCACATCCACCCGGCCGTATCGTTCTAGAGATTTTGTAGACTCCTCTCTCTCTCTCTCTCTCTCTCTCTCTCTCTCTCAAGCCTTCGTTCGCAAGTAACGCAAAACGTCGACCCCCTCTCCCTTATGAAGCACAACGGCTATTTCTCTCTCTTATCTCCGCCGCCTGTGCTTTCTCTCTCATTGTATTTCAAATTCAGATTCCATCTCCCGTTTCATATCCTCGATCTAGCGTGATCCTCGTTGATGTCCTCTCAGATCGCTTTTGTTCTGGTATTGCCTAGTTTCGTACACGCCGTCGCCAGGCGTTGCGTTGGTAATTTGCACATTATTCTTCTGTATTGAACGCTCTTGATCAATCTCGCTATTCTCCGTTTGGTTCTCGACAAAACTCGAGAAAGGGGAAAACCTAGTGATGAATGCGTTCCTTTTTCTTTTTTGATTTTTTAATGTCATCTCGATCGTCTTACAGAGGGTCTAGTAACGCGCATTCCACGTTATTCATTGCGCTGGTAATTTCTTTTCTCACATTCTTGTGTATTAACCGCTCTTGATTTCGTGTTTTGTACGTTTGGTTGTCGAGTAAACTCGAGAAAAAAAGGGAAAAGTAAAAGAATGCGTTTGTGGCTTTTTATTAAGTATTCTTCAACTCTCTCCATTGAAATCTTTTCGATGTTTTTACCAGTTACTTCTTTCTATTGCTATGGAACTATACGTACGACTTTGTTCCTTAAACAACTTACAACTTGTTCGTATCAGTATTGCGATTCTCTTTTCGCTTCTGTTCTGGTAATGCGCACTCCACGCTAACCAGGCATACATGCTCTTCTATATAACTACTTACAACTTGTTCATATTGTTATCTTAGGATTCTGTTATTTGTTTTCGAAAATTTTTCAGATCAACGGTTGGAAAGATTTCAGATCAATGGTGGAAGGAAGGTGGATGTTTGATCAGATGTGGATATTCTTCCTTTTATCAGGTGCGGATTAATGTTTCCCTTTGTGGTTCTTTACATCAACTGTTTAAAAGAAAACGTTTAAGAATGCGTTATAATAGTTCAGCTTTCCTACAACTTGATGTTTTGGCCTGTTCAAAAGTAATCTTTAGTGTGTCAGTTCAGCTTTCATTCAACTTGACGTTAGCTTTCCTACAACTTGATGTTTTTGCCTGTTCAAAATTAATCTTTAGTGTGTCAGTTCAGCTTTCGTTCAACTTAACGTTTTTAACTTCTGAACTTTTCACCTTACTTTATGGCTTTACTGGTCCCTTTACTCTTTGGCTGGATGATTTATGTGTCATTTGCTGATGTCATGATAATGGCTTTTGGTGTGTGATAAGACAAGATGTATGGTAGTTTTAATTTTCTGTCTTTAGCATAGAGAAATAAAGCTGCTGCCTACTGGTATGACTGTTGATTCAATGCTGCTTCTCCTATGGACTCATCACGTGTACAATGTTTGCATTTTTCTTTCTTTAGCCTGGAGAAAAATAAGCAGTTGTAACTTGTATGGCCTTTTCTTACTATATGAAAATAATTCCTTACTATATGAAATACATAACTTCCTTATCAGTTATGTATTGTATTATACGATAGTTCTTAATATAAAAAAGAATAATCATCAGATCTTACATTTAAAAAAATCCCCTATTACATACTAAATGCATGTAAACTTGTTTATCACTTCATGACAATGAGAAAACATAATGCTTACTTGAAAATTCTTATTCAAAGTTTTTTATCCTCCACTTTTTTGCTGGTTTTGATGTTTTTCTAGCACTTTAATTTATTTTTTGGGCATAGATATAGCAGGTGGAAATCCGATCCCCATCCGAAGGTGGGTTTGGTGATTTGTTCAATATCCCCATTGAGGATGGGGGCGGGGATAGTAAAAGATTCTCCGATTGAGGAACGGGGGTGGAATAGGGTCCCCTGATCCATTTGTCCGAAGAATGGCATGTTGTAAAGTTTTTGAAGTACCATGTGTAGGAAAACACTGTGGCCATTCTAAAGAATTTATTTGTAAGTTGTTTGCTTTCTTTTAGGTCTCCGTCCCTCCCTCCTTGTTGGATGAGTACTCTTCGACCACTTATTGTTGTTCCTTTGCTTCTTCGAGCCTAGCTTGTAATTCAATGCGGCTCATTAGCTCGTTCATGTTAGCCAAGGGAACCGGAAAGAGGACTTCGAAGTTTGGACCCTTAGAATCACAAGGGTCCAATGGTTGTGGTAGTAGTAGTAGGAGAAGTAGCAAATAATGTGTAGAAAATTTTGATGCAGGCTATTTATTCTTGATAATAGATTGATATTTTAAGGACTTGATTTCAATGGTTTCTACAAACCCCAGTTCTACCTTCACCTTTTTAAGGTGAACCTATTGTAATTTGGGAATTAATTTAATTTAGTTAGTGAAGAGTTAAAAATCTATATAACAAGGAAGGGATTCTTTTCAATATAAAATTGTTGCCGTTCTTTCAATCTCAGCCTTTCATTCCACATCACCCAATGGCCTAAATTTATTCCTCTCACAAACTAACTTTTTAATGGTAATTCAGTAAATACTCCAAAGTTAAATGACTAAATTGGTCAATCCACGGCTCAACCTAGCATAGAGCCGCAGACGTCTCAACCTCTTTGCTCTCTCTCTAAACGTCCAAAGCAGATCTCTCTCTCTCTCTCTCTCTCTCACACACACACACATGGGAATTCAAATTTCAAACATCTGTCTCCCCCTCAAACCTCTTCTCTACAAGACGTCTCAACCCAAATTGGAGATTTTGGTCGGAGTGAGTAAGGTCAGCCCCCTAGCAATCTCTATTTTGATTGTAAGTGATCCAATTTTATGACCATCTTGAATGATGCCACCCATTCCTATGCGCGTTTCTTGGGTTCCCCTCGGACCTGCTATCGTTGTTTAGCCTTACCCTTCGTGCGTGAGGGGAAAACATTCCAGTGTTGTTGCCATTAGTTTTTACTTCACTTACATTCCATTTTTTCCTCTTAATTTGATCAGGTTCGTAAATCGGGCTTCTTCTTTTATGTGGGTTTGATCTAGGGTTGGTTAATGGGCTATCCAGAGGGCTTGGAAAGATAACTTTATAATACTCAGCTTCTTTTGAACATTAACTTCTTTTGGGTTCGTTAAATATTTGGATTAATGTACGCAATTTTTGGATTTTGTTATTGGGGTTCTATTTGTTCTCCGTTTCAGATTTACCCCATCTCCCGCAACCCCGCTACACTGATGTCTCCATGCTGCAACCGCTTCAACCCATAACTCAGATTGGTGGCAAATTTTATTTCGGCTATGAATAATTTTGGTGTCCATAGTGGAAGCCTTAAAATTTTGGCTACTCCAATCTTTACTGTTTTTACATTTGGTTTCACTTAAAAAGAATATTGTATTCAAGTTAGGCTTTTGATTGGAAAGCAAGGTTTTGGGTATTTATATGGTGTTGACAAATTAGTTGCTAATGTAAGCTATAAAATCCCTTCCAGATTAGGGGACTTAGAGTTCGAATTGCCTGAGCAACGCTACAGTTTTTGCAGTTTTTTACCATCTTCCTAATGAGTGTACAGTAGTATCATGACAACCAACTGTAGAGTGGCAAAATGAGTGACAAGAAAGACATAACTCCGCGTACGGTAGATTGGCTTATATTTGTTTTATTTTCTTTATAGCACGTAAAAGAATCTGAACTTCTTTATGGATTAGTGGCTCAGTCCTTTTGTAGTAAGAGCTGACCAGGTATGCCAATAGATTTAGCACTGCCGTTTTGAACATAGTCATCCTCCATCACTCATGTTTGTACCACCAGTTTGTGCAGAGTCCCCATCAACATATAAGATGCTGGTGATATGATCTGGAGTTGTCTCACATCGTCAATATGAACAGAACGCAAAATTGTTAAAGCTTCATTTTCATTTAGTGATTTTTCGCACCATTGTTGCCCTTTTACGTAGGGGTGATACCGGTCCGGTTTCGACCGTTTTTGGCCTATTTCTGGGACCGGACCGGAAATTTGGTTTGAAAAGAAGTGATCTGGTTTCAACCGGTTCAATCGGCTTCGGTCCGGTTTATCCAGTTTCCTTGGATCGGACCAATTTCGGGCTAGCCAACAAAAAAAAACCCAATGATTGTAGATCGAGACCGAGAGAGAGAACCGTGATAGAAATCAGAGAGGAGAGAACATTCTTCAACAAATTACAATAATTACAGCAACATTAACAAGAGTTCAAAACCCAACAGACAACAAGTCTTCAAGCTTCAACAATTCCAAGGATCCAACAAAGCAACACTACCAATTTAGGGCAGAACTGGCGTAGATCGAGAGAGAGAGAGTACTTGCTACTTGCTTGTCGTGGTGGTCCACGGAGTCAGCGAGGCTGCGAGAGTGTCACATAGAGCTGAGAGAGAGAGAGAGAGAGAGAGAGAGAGAGTCACAGTAGGGCAAAATTGCCATCGCTGGAGATGAGCTGTGAAGTCTGCGTGTGAGAGGAAGAAAAGAAATGAGATAAGATTTGGATAGGGTTTGTATTTATATACGGTATTAAGTTATATATGTAATGAGTATATTTATTCTACATTGTATATATGTTTGGCCGAGTGGTAAAGGTGAGGCTGTGAAAGGCTTAGGTCTAGAATTCGAGCTCTACTCCTTGCGATTTTTGCATATCTGCATAAAACTGGTCGGGTCCGGTTCTTCAGTCCTAAAATCGAAAACCGGACCGAAATAAATTTTTAAGATTATTTAAAACCGGACTGGCCCGGGAAAAAGCGTAACATCTACTATTGCCATTTTTCGCAATATGTACTGGTTTGGACATCCTTTCTTTTTGTGGGAGTTAAAATGGGAATAAGAAAGGCTTTGAGTCGGGTGAGTAAGTCCAGATTGTTTTGGATCCTTTTGTACAGATCAACTTCTTGGTAGTTTCAGTCAATCATATGGTCTTACACACTTTAGGAAATTATATTTGGCGCAAATGGTTGTATGAAGAATGCTGCAATTGCAGAAAATTAATGTATCATATTCGTAGCACAGCTAAAATGTCTGGTTTCTATCAGTCTAACTCCTTAATTATTGGCATTTGATTCGGGCATTGTTTGATTGAAGGTTGCATTTCATGCTTTCGGTAACAAGTTTACATAGAGGATGGAGGTCGAAGGACCTTAGCTTTCTCTTCGCATTCTAATTAAGTCACGAATATACTAAGGTAATAAACAAATAGAGAAAACTGCAGCCTTCATCTCGTAACTTCTTGATATGAAATCTTCTTTTTGATCCAAAAAATTTAAAAGACTTTTCAACTGATTGTGTGGTGCCTTGATTTTTTATTGTGTGTGAATGATGGTGTAACTGGAGGGCCATTGATGGTGTATCTGGATGCCTCTACAAGCTTGGTAAGGTAATTTCATTTGTTGTAGTCATTTACTTTTGTAAACTCTCTCACCTTTTTTAGTAAAGTCTC
The DNA here is from genome assembly GCF_030253575.1 of Rhododendron vialii. Taxonomy (NCBI): domain Eukaryota; kingdom Viridiplantae; phylum Streptophyta; class Magnoliopsida; order Ericales; family Ericaceae; genus Rhododendron; species Rhododendron vialii. The sequence continues at coordinate 23,334,537 of NC_080562.1, read as the reverse complement.
CCACCTTTTTTGGGGATCTTAAAATATATATGGCCTTAGATATCAAGGCTCAAAATTCCATGTTAACACTTATGCCCAACCATAGATAGGAGTATCCAGGGGTGGCCTAAAAGGGGGCAGAAATAACAAAGTCCGACTTTGAACAATGTAAGTTTGGAGATAAAAACATCGTGGAATGTGTTCTTTTTACAACTAGGTGGTAAATCTAATGAAGATAGATATTGACCCCAATATAGGTGAAACAATTTCAAACTTCTTAAATTGGAAGATTGCTACCTGTTTGAGTTCTTTCCACGTTCTCTAAATAGCAGCTGGCCGTGTTTGTGGCCTAAATAGCATAGCACTCTGGTCCCAAAACCTTCCCAACACTGTGGTCCTTTTTAATAGAAATTCAACATTTTATTTTATTTTATGTTTTTTTTTTTGGTGATTTTAATTAAATTGGAAGTAGTGACTTGACTGATGCTTAATACTTTTCTACTTATTTTTATGTTTGTCCTAAAATACTGCTCAAGTACATCGAATCGTGACGCTTCAGATCTATTAGTATTTCCTTATTATGTAGAGCGCTGGTTGGTGTGCTTAGATGTACTTATGTTGTTAAATGCAAAGCATTGGTTGGTGTACTTAAATTTGCTTTTATGTAGTTAATTGCAAAGCACTGGCTCTGGCTGGTGTGCTTAGATTTTTACTGATTTAGTTGATGGTTGGTGTGCTTAAATTTTAAAATGTTGGTTATTATCATCTTACTCTTTTAGGTTTAAAGTATAATGGAATAGCAAAAAAAGGGAGGAAAAACTCCTTTGTCGTTCTTTAAACCAAAAGTGAATATTTTATTTTTGTTAAAAGAAATCTGGTGCTTGAGTTTTCTTAGATTGGAAGATTGCTACCTATTTGAGTTCTTTTCATGTTCTCTAAATAGTAGTTGGCCATGTTTGTGGCCTAAATAGCGGTTGGCCATGTTTGTGGTCTAAATAGCATTTTTTAAGACCTGGGTGTTCTTGCATTAGTCGGATTATTTGTCGCATTTCGGCGGTAAATGCCTTCAGGCACGGGCATAGTCACTAGAAGTTTGAATATTTTCATGCTCATCTTTTTAGTTGTTTGATTCGTAGATGTTGTAGTTGACAGCCTCCTAGGATGGGGTGTCCAACTTGAGCTCCTACTTTGTTTTCCTTCGGAAGGAACTGATTTTCGCTCCTATTTCGGACATGACACCATTTGAAAGCCTCCTAGGATGTGGTGTCCAACTTGAGCTCCTACTTTGTTTTCATTCGGAAGGAACTGATTTTCGCTCCTATTTCGGACATGACACCATAATTGGGGGTGTTGAAATTCCTAGAACACAAGTTTTAACTCTAGAGAATTAATGCTCCATTGTAAAGGGAAATCCATATAACAACCACGTTCCTTAAAACCAAGTTTTGTTATCTGTGGGGTAAAGCTTAGTGGAATAGGTTGTGGGAAGCTACGAGATTTTCTGGTGTACATAACTAATTTGGTTTGGTGAAACTCTATGAAGCACCAACACTCCTAGAGATTGCCGTATTCGTATCGGACACTCCAAAGACACTAGACACACCGGAAACATGTGCGTGTCCATTAAATTATATTATGATTAATGGTGGGACAAGCCGGGGACACGACAATGTGAAATATAAATTTTAAGAGCCAACTACATGAACCTAACCGGTCCTCTTTGATGTTGCTTCCTTCACCTTCGTTCCATGTTTCTTAAACTTCAATCATGCGTATGGGATTCTATGGCTCAATATAGTTGCTTTGATTGTGGTTTTCAATGAAAGCTTTTACTCTCTCCTGCAGCGTATTCGAATTGAAGACACTAGGAATGATGAATGGTTTAAAAGGGGTTATGTTCCTGCCAAACTTATTGAATATGAAGATGGTAACCTGGATGATGTTGATGCTGTTTTTGATGATCCTGACTTCCTGAGGTCCATATCACTTGTTCGTTTTCTGCTTCTTTTTCAGCTCAATTGCAAGGGCTAAGAAATGAAAGGTTTCCACAGTTTGGGACTTTACACATAATTTGTGGCAGCAGTAATTTGCATTTTGCTCCTAGCAAAGCCTCTTCCTACTCTTGGTTGCTTTTGCTCTGAATCAACAAATTGCCTGATTAGGGTGTTGATTTTTCTCCACCCAAGGCTTCTCTTCAGAGATTGTGGATCACCCCAGCTATCAACTTCAATACTTCTGCAGGATAGAATTCTTTCACTATTAACAGTTTTAATGACCACCCGGCATCCACAACCCTTCACATCACTGAGTTAGAGCTTTGACGATTCAAATGGAGTTCTTATATTTAGATGTGCATGTTCCTTCAGAGAAATAACCTGTTTGCACGCATAGTGTTGCAGCTCTTTTGAGTATTCTACAGAAATGTTTACATCATCACTTTCGATCTTTCTCGCCTTTAGGTTGGTTGTTTAGGTTTGCATACTATAGATGGAAAATTCAATGAGGTTGGTGAGTTTGTGCCCACTGTTATTAGATGGAGGAATTTCACTCATTTGTTCTGCTATAACCTTTTGGGTATTTGGACGTTCCTTCTGAAAAATGGTGTACCAGCTGATTATTATGGGAGGATCTCTATCATTGAAAACTAGTAGGATCAATGTTAGGTTTCTGCTAGTAGTTTCTTGGTATTCATTAGGGGTTTGCCTCACATTTACCACACCTTAATGTCCTTTTGTAGGAAGACCGGGTCGATGAGCAGTACGCAAATGCAGATTTGGGTCCTCTGACTCTTGATGCATTCGACCTATTTATCCTTTCTCAAGGCTTAAATCTTTCATCGCTGTTTGACCTTCGGCAGGTAAGAGTTTGTTACTTTTAGTGAAGCAATCTCACCCTTAACTTCTATTCATGTCCAAAGTTGTTATGTTGTTTTCCGCATTGTATTCCTTGCTGCTATCAGCTGCTGATATGTTTTCAAACTTGCCAACTCTTGGTAATGAGCATGTTGATGTCTCACCTCACTTTATCACTTTTTTTTTTCCAGGAAGTTAAATTCATTAAAAGCACAACCAATTACAGGTTTTTAGGGGCATAACCCATCAAAACAGAACACAACTGTCCTCAGCGACAATCGACACCAAAAATCTACATGCAATACATTCCCACCTAGGGCCTAAGAGCAGAACACAAAACCTTCAGAAGAAAATCCTTTGAGAATCTTCCGTTTAATCGGTTTTGCATCTGTAGCGGAAACAATGTGGTGGATATTAGTTAAAATACTCTTGTTGATTGTAGTTCATTGTTTGGCGATATTATTTTTCAAGCTAGTGTTGCATGTAACTTTCTACTTGGGGCACTTTCAGGTTAAGATATTTCTTCTAGTTCTGAAGATTGTAAAGTCACTTAGGTTTTCAACCGAGGTTACATTACTAGCCTGTTACTTTTATTTTGTTATCTTGACCCTTCTAAAATCAAGTTTGATCTGTAGTCCGGGCTTTTGTTCCTATAAATTACCCGAATTTGTTAAGTTTATCTAAATGTCTCTTATCTTCAAGATGTAAAGATAATAGTTTTCTTGCTAAATTTCAAACAGCATTTGCTTCCTAATTACCTGGTAAGAGTTTTTATATCTGTCCTGTAGCTCTCCTCTATGAAAAGGTTCTTTATTAATTACTCTTACTACGACATCCATGTCCTCTCAGTTATAAATAGGATGTGTACTTTTGCTTCTCAATTAAAACTGATCCATCCATTTCCCTCTCAACTAAAGAGAGCTTGTCGTTTCGCTTTTTGCAGCAGCTCAATTTCAAATTTGAGGACTAACTCATCAGAACATCTCTTGTTCGGTCATTTGTTATCAGATTTGTTGCCCTTGGCCCACCATATGATTATTTTCCAAGTAATGTGTATTTAAAATATTTGGGTCTTTTTCTGATTTCTGTTCTCTATCATCTTGGTACTGATTGAGTTTCCCCGAAATTTATCAGATTATCACAATTATATACATGTCTGCTCTATGATGGTTGAGAGTTTGCCTCTCAATCAGAAAGTAGTGTGTTGTAAGTGGACTGTACAATCGTACCTATGCATTACTTGTGTACTTGGGCAAGCTAGGAATGTGTTTGTTTCTTCTGGTAGGCTCCACTGCTTGTCTCATAGTCATAGGTCCAGAATGGTTGGAGGGGTTGCCAACTATTTTGAGCTGTGGAAGGAGCTGTAAAATGTGCTTCTCTTCTTCTCATCTTTGCATGGGACTTGTTTTCATCGCTCTCAATCAGCAGCATGAAAGGAGTCTGCTTGATCAGGCCCTGTTTGGAGAATGACCTATTATGGCATGACTATTCATTTTTAGCTGGTCCATTCGTATTGAACTTTATGGCAGATTGCTGCAAGTTTGACAGATTATCTGTTGATTTACAGTTTCAGTTACACTTCAGTACTCCTTTCTTATCATAAGATTGGTAGGGTAAGATCACACTTACAACCATATCTATCAAATTGTATCCATTGGCACCTACTGAAAATTAGCTTGTCTTGTACCTGCATCTTTTATCTACAACTTTTTTGCAGCTTTTGTTCTGTGTATTTATTTTACTATAGTAATCAGTATTGGTGTCCTCCTGCTTATATGTGTGCAGGCACCTATTATCACAATGTAGAACATGTGACGACAGAACTGCTGTTGTTCGAAGACTATGAAGTCAATGATAAATAAGAACATACGCATGACTTTTTCCCTTTTCACGAGTAACTGAATGAAAAATGCATCTATTGTTGACATGGCTCTTTTTTTGTTGAATGGGGGGAGATATAATAATCTTTTGGTTTCTAAATATCTTGTGTTTTTGGATTGTACAGATTTCGACTACATGAAATGCTTCTTGATTTATGTTGATTGCATCGTTGGGAGCATATATTAGTTTTTATATGTGTGCAAGCACCTATTATCACAATGTAGAACATGTGACGACAGAACTACTTTTGTTCGAAGACTATGAAGTCAATGATAAATAAGAAGGAATGCATGACTTTTTCCCTTTTCACAAGTAACTGAATGAAAACTGCATCTATTGTTGACATGGCTCTTTTTTTTTTTGTTGAATGGGGGGAGATATAATAATCTTTTGGCTTCTAAACATCTTGTGTTTTTGGATTGCACAGATTTCGACTACATGAAATACTTCTTGATTTATGTTGATCGTATCGTTTGGAGCATATATTAGTTCCCCCCCCCCACCCTCCCCCCCCCCCCCCCCCCCGATTTTTAATGTCATGGAGTTAATTAAATGTATTAGCAAGCGTGATGGGCCGCACTGACCGAGTTGGCATCAGCTATTTTATCACCAATGGAATCGATTGGCGGCGGTATTACATTCAACCAAATCAATATGTACTTCTTACCACAATTTTCACAAAAACTGTGAACAAAATAGTTATAATCAGTTGTCCATCCCATGTGATAAATATATTAAGAAGCTAAAAATCACCTGTCACATGTAGTGCTTTTTGCCTTTCCTTATTGTTTGTTGTCTCAACTTTACTTACATAGCTGTTTTCTTTCCTTACCTCACACATTCTAGTGCTGATTTCATTGATAACGTTTAATCGAGTTTTTCTGTGTACTGATTTGTGGTTTTTATACCACTTCTCACTAATGGAAGAATAAGTTGTGGTCATTGCAGCCTTTTGCTGATAAGTGATCAACTACGTGCATCCAATGGTTGATCCATCTTCTCTAATGCAGTTGTAGTCTGCCACATTGTCACAAAGAGAAATTGGATCAAAATGATGTGAATTCATTTAGAATAATTCGCAGAGATTCTGAATTGCACAGTTTTGATTTTACCCTAGTTTTGTAGCTCTTGCAGGCGTTTCATAGTTTTGTTGCTGTGGCTGGCGAAGCTGAAGATGGACCGGTACATGCAAGTCCTCTCCAAAGCTTAAACTGCTTGTGAGAAGAGAATTTCTATTTCCTCCATTTATCTCCCTTGTTCCATAGACCAGGGGGAATGTGCAAAACTCTTGCTCTAAGGGTAACAATTCAACGCTTTTTGCTTCTTAAGAGAAGTTCGAGGATGGAAAGAGAGTATTCTATATTGCACTTAAGCTTCTATTAGTTGTCTATCTGAATACCTTCCAACATAACTCCTTTTTTTCATGACGAAGTAGGTTTACCTTCTTTTACAGCTCCACATTTTCATTGTGAATGAGGTTTCCCTGCAACAAATTCCATCAAATTAAGCTAGTAAAGGTGAAACTGTATGAGAATAAAGCACTTTTAGTGGCCAAGTTATTGGAATAGACCTTTCGGTTAAGTTCTTGAATTTCATCAATGAGTATTTGGTCCTACAAAATTAGAAGTGTTAGGATAATCCAGCTGTGGATGTGTGTAACAGATCAACAGACAACTATTTCCATAGGGTATGGAAGTTTCAGACCTTTCTTGAATGAACACCTTTAAGACTCATTTTCAGTTGGTTTCCCAAATTCTGTAATTCGTTGACATTTAAACCAGACAGCTCTTCTCCCATCAGTCGCCTGTAACAGTCAGGAGCAAATATAGTGGCTTCTGTGAGCAAATATAGTCAGTCGCCTGCCATTGTTTATTATCCACAACAGAGGCGCATCTGTGAGATAATAGTGGCTTCTTGTTATTTCAAGTTTTAGTAGGTTAAGTCTTCAATGCCTTTAAGAAGTTTGTCTCTATCTTTAGGTAAAAATCTGGTCTACAAAAGGATGAATTCTACATATTAAGGCGAGCCGATTTTTGGCTAGCTCATTGATCAATTTCCCTTTTTTTGTTCGCATATGCTACCTTGACTTTTTTTGTGCATACCGATGCTCTGGACTATTAATGAAGGAAGCATGGTAATGTGCACATAAATTGAATTGGGTCTCTAGGCCTGCCTTCTCTGATGCCATTTGGTTTTAATTTGGGGGCATGGTTCCGCAGCAAAACAGGTATAGGGGGCCACTGTTTCAGTGGTATTCTGAGAACAGGCACTTTGTGCATATTGCCAAAGGTTAGGTCTTTCTCAAATCCTCCCCCGCCCATACCCCCAATGAATGGGGACTACATGGTTCTGTTGTTGTTATTGTTGTTGTATGTGGGTTTGACTGGAAATGTGTTGTGTTACTTAGCCCCAATGCATTTGTATGGCATGTAAATTATAGTCATGACTATTTTTGTTGCAATTGTCATGTTTCACCACTTTTTGACTCATGTAATTATTGTTGGTCTATGTTGAAGCAAAAAGACCGTCCACATGGCTCACTTTTACTGAACTGATTAGGAAAATTTTCTTCATGCTAACTTTTGGTCTAGTTTATGTTTAATTGATTGTCATGTCATAAAAGGCAATTAGAAGCTTTTTGCATTGACTATATTTCAATAATATTTTTTTCCCTCTTAACTACTTCCTTTTTATCAGTGGGGTTCTTGTTTTGCAGTTTTTTGGTTGTTTGTAAGAACTTCAGTATTACATGAGAGGGAACGGGTCAGGATGTCGGGATTGAGATCCCACTATGAATGTAGAAGTTGGAGACCGACCACTCTTGGCCCTATTTTTGAACTGAAGTAGCAAATGTATTTAACTCAGATATCTCAAGCTAGGCAAGATGCGATGAGGTTTTGCTGATAATTGAGAACTTATGCTAAGGAGTTGGGCTTCAGGGTTTGATAGGCTTTGGTATTCAGCATGGCCGCTTAGTCATAAATTAGGTGCAACGTTGTTGTTTCAGATGTGTTACTATGACTCTGTTGATCGAGAAAATACATACAGGATGAGTCTAAAGTTACCTTTCAGATGTTTGACTATGACTGTTGATCAAGAAAAATACACACAGGATGAGAATTAGGTCTACAGTTACCGCTACATGATGAACAAAGAAACGTGGGCCCTTCAACGTGCTTGTCAGTCACATGAAAACATTAAGAGCAAATAACACATTTTGACACATTTTTTCTGCTCGTGTAATTACTATAGAAGTTTTGACACATTTTTTCTCGATAGGAATTCCTTGTTTGAGATGTTGACTTGAGTGCCCTTTCCCACGATTGCTTGATATACCTTACCTATAAAGGAATTAATTTTGCAAAAACTGTTTCAAGTGCGTGGTGGGATGTGGTTGTTTACATTGTGGCCTTGCAGGTATTGAAAGAAATGGGACAATGATAGCTCCAGTTACAGATAAAGATCAGAGCATAAAGATTTACTGGTGATTCTCTTGCAGGTTCTGCAGTTGTTGCCTCAGCATTGCTGCCTCCCTTTGGCAGAACTATCAAAGTGCAAAAGGTGGATTCAATGTTAACCTCAGATACTCAATCAACACGTCTAGGACTCTAGATTGATTTGATGAGCTGTTCTCTGGGTTGTAACAGGTACACGTTGTGTTTAATATAAGTAGATGCATCTAAAGGACACGAAGTGTGTAATTAATTTGAAATTGTGAATTAATAGAAGTGAGCATGCATGTGGATGGATTTAGGAATGAGTTGCATGCTTCTATGCAAATCTGAATCGTTTGATGAGCCTCAAATTATGTGTCTGTCCGTGTGAGCATGCATGTGGTGGATGGGTAAGTAAGGTCTAAGCTTTTACGGAAATCTGAATCGTTTACAATTAATATCATGTGATAATGCTCCAAGATACTTGTAATAGGTTTGAACTGGTTTATCGATAGTATGTTTAGTTCTCTCTTTGAATGGCAGACTATGCCGTTCATAATTGTTTTATGAAGTTATGAACAGCTATAATAGCCACACATATTGTCCAATAAGAGGTAGTCTACAGCGTTGCAGACCAGCTTATATGATGATCTTTTAACCCGTGATGAGTTAGAGCAGCTTGTATGATGTTAAAATCTCACGGCGTTGTATTCAGTTGGTAATTGTGATGTTCTATCATATCTAAAGAAACAACTCATCTTTGTTTGAAATCTTTCATAATGGGCTCGAGGATCAGTATGTAAGTGACTTCTAGGAAAAAAGTTCACACATTGTTGATGGGGTTGTATTTAAATATATCTGTGCTACTGTAGGATAAAGAACTTTCACTTAGATGATATCTGAATGAAAGCTTCTATAATAGGTGAGATGGTCCTGCTAATAGGACATTGATGTCTTATTTCTAGTTAGAAATCTATTGTATTTTGTTGTAATATATTATGTGAGATTATTCATTATCATCAGTCTTCCTGATAAGAGCTTCTTAGGATTGTAAAACATATGTTGAGGGCTTATCATAAGTAAGTCTTAATCCCGGAAAATGGTAAGTCATGTATTAATTTCTTGTCAGTTTATGAATTACACAGGATTCTAGGCAGTTTGAAAAGAGGTTCTATTGTTTGTTTGTTTCCCAGTAGAAGTTTTACCATGTTTGATGGCAACTTTTATCTGCTGGAGCAAGTTCAAGTCATGGGAAGTAGTCTCCAAATAAGGAAAAAACAATGGAAAACTTCCTATCTGTTGCCTCTCCCTAAACCTACTGTTAAGTAGGAGCCTTATGTCGTGCGTATGACCTTTTGATTTGAAATCGCCACCACAGGTTTGAGGACCCAAATTATTACTGAAGTAATTGTGAGAGTATGTGGAGTGGTCAATCTTGACAAAAAAGTGAAGAACCATTGCAGTGACATTTGGATGTTTGTTGAGATGAGCAAGTATTTATAGTGCCTGGTGAATAGTTTGATAATTAGAAGAAATCTAGTTTATTGTGCCTGGTGAATAGTTTGACAATTAGAAGAAATCTAGTTTTTCATTTTTTTATTTGCAAGCAAATAAGGGAAGTAGAGCTCCTGACAGAAGTTTCATGTCACCCACAACATTGTTGGTACCTACAAGTTTCATCTCACCATGGAACATCTTAGAGCAAACATGGGTTGCATACTGACACATTTATTCTGGCCTACAGGTCATCATTCTACCTTGAAAACCTCTTTTTGAAACTTAAACCATTACCATCGCTCTCTCATGCCTCATGGACACGTGCACCTTCACACTTGAACATTATGATATGGGTTGCATGCTTACACACATCATTGAAGTTGCATTTTTTTATGGTTGCAATATTTCAAACCATTAACAAAGGCAATAAGTAGACTTTTACTGTCTTTAAGCTGATTCATAACCAAAAGACTTTCTGCATGATTCGGTGGTATCTGGTTACTGAGAAGCACAAACATGTTGGGTTGCATACTTGTGTCTGCCATGTGTCAGACCCAAACATGACAAGATACTCTCCGAACACGTGTCAGACATGCCTAAATTCTGGTCCAATGTTTTGTTATTTCTACTAGTCGGACAATATGTAACACGGACACGGACACGGACACGGACACGGACACAGATACAGACACATGACACGACAAATTCTAAAAAAAATGGGGATACGGACACGGCGGGGGACACGACACGTGTGTATTTATAAATAGATATTTATATTACTAATTTTGCTATAAAAAATTCTGTTTCTTCTTGTATGGAGTACATGTCTCTATATGTTTCTGTTTTTTCTTGTAAGACTCGTATGGTTTTGCATATATGTACATATATAAATACATACATGATACATACATACGTATATATGTATATGACAGAGAGAGTGGCACACAAGAAACATGAGAGAGAGAGAGAGAGAGAGAGAGAGAGAGAGAGAGAGAGAGAGAGAGCGCTCTGTTGTCGACTGATCCAGGGCTTCAAACGAGAGTAATCGACTGATCTCTGATGTTGATCTAGTAGTAGTTTAGGTTATAAAGGTTTAATTACATTATAACCTACATATTTGACTCATAGCATATTAATCCCCAAAAATTAAAAACATTACAGATTGACCCTCGCCGTGTCCTCAACCGTGTCCCCTATCAAAAACTAATAAAAATTAAGGGACACGTCACATGGCATGTCCAATATGTATTTGGACTTGTCCCCGCCGTGTCTCCTTATCCGACACGTGGACATGACAACCTTTTGGAGTGTCGGTGCTTCATAGGACATGTAGACACTCTTGGAGATGCTCGAAAAATTTGTGGAACTCATTCGGGACATTCTTGGGACACGCTAAGTTCACATTAGGTGTTTAAAATGTGAATTTCAAAACTAGGCATAGAGTCAACATTTCCATGGGTGTATAGTTCATGAACTCTCATATAGTAACCGTTTGTTTGTATCTTTATAATGTTATTCCCATAGTGGGTTTTATTGTAATCTGGTACCAATAATATTTTGATCTTTTATTTGACGTGGCCACAACATTTCTGCATTCTAATTTGTGAAGGAATGACGTGTCTGTATCATGTCATGTCTATCTGTGTACCGTTATTTGTGTCGTGTCTGTCTGTCGTGTCATGACGTGTCCGTATCGTGTCGTATTTGTTAGTCTAGTTATTTAGCCATTCTTTCCTTTGGAAATAGTTTTAAGGCGTTACATTTGCCTTTGCAAGTAGTGAGTAAATGTTTATATATGACCGTGGAGCTTTGGTTTTATTCAAACTAATAGTGGGGTGATTGTCTTTTCCAACTTTTGTTGACACATGTACCAAAATGATTTGGTTGAACAATTGGTAGAACATTTCTTATCTAAAAAAATTAAAAAATTTGGTCAATAGTGGGGTGATTGTCTTTTCCAACTTTTGTTGACACATGTACCAAAAAAATTAAAAAATTATTTTTTATTTTCATTAGATTTGAGCTTGAAATTACCTTATTTTTGAAAAAGAAGGTTGAAAAAGAAAGCGGAACGGCACCTTAGGTTTAGATTCATAGTATTCTAGTTTCCTACATACATGATTACTTGGATGGGTAAACTTAGTTTCCAATGTGAACCACTCTATACTCAATACAAAACCCAATCTGATTAGTTAGGAAAAATAAAGTCAGTTAACTCATGTCATTAGTCCACATTTGAGCTGGATTCGGCCCCTTAATTTACCTCACATTCGAAACTCTAATTGTGAAATCTCAATGTTGGCATCCGTATGTATGACTATTACGTTTACATTTGCATTTATAGATTACTTTTTTCTCCAAATGGCTCCAAAGAGGCATTGCCTAAGTTTAATGAACACCATGTAATTGAAAAGACAGCGTTGTACAATTCATTGAAGAGCAACCCACTGTTGAAACTAATATACGCATCCTCAATGGAAACATGAGAAGTAGCTTTTTAGTGTGGTTTTGTTAGCATGTCAATAAGTGTGCAAACTATTGAGAGAATGTGAAGTGACTTCACTTCATTGTTGCTAGAACAAGGATCCCAAACCTCTGTAGTCAACACTGCTAAACAACCAAATGATTACTTGTTCCCCCACCTTGCATGTAAGATTATTTAGAAATGATGTGCATATTTCTAATCAAGTATTGGTGGTGTAAGAATCTTCCATAGGATGTAATCTTAATTCTTAAAATAAGCCACCTTGGATCAAGACACACCAAATCCCCTTTTGGGTCAAGAGTCCACAAACTCTTATAAACAGCTTCACTGGAAAACATATTTGCAAAGAGGACATAACCTTATAAAAGCTAAAGGACACCTACGAATCCATATTGTTTATTATACAATGTTGGGATTGGTAGGTCATATCATAGTCCTCAAATCATAAACAGCACATAAATTGACCCTATTTTGCATATCAAGCTAGTACGTCCCCTCGCATGTGACTCTATCTTGCACAGGGAGAGACAAACCTGTTAATTTAAAGTGTGCGCACGAACACAAGCACAGTAGAGTACAGAATGACGATAACAAAGTGACTACTTGAACCCATATCACTTGTGACAACAAAGAGAACTGATCCCTGTTAGATAACTAATTGTTTGAACTTTATGTATCGATATTAAGCCCAAGAAAGTATATCAAGCTAGAAAGGATCAAGGAACTGCCACATGTATTTGAATTTTGAACATTATGGGTACATAAGTGAAGAAAACAAATGTATGTATTAGTATATTTGAGATACTTATCAGTGAAGTGATAATGAGATCATAGAAAGAGTAGTGGGCAATAGATTGGATGGATTTAGAGAACCCAAACCCAAAATTGTTAGGTATTCGGCACGAAGGTTTTGTCGTTTTGGACCTATGTTTGGGATGTCTTAAAGTTTAAACTGTTTATGTTTGTGCTTATTTCATCTTTTTTGGAATTTTTTGACTGTTAGGGTCATTAAGTTTTTATTTTTTCTCTGTCTTCATGAGAGATGTTGGGAAATATGAAACCAATTTTGAAATAATAAGTGAAAATGAGCTAGAGGAATTAAAAAAGTTTGAAAGTATTAACTATCCTTGAAAAATGTTTCATGAAGAAGACATCAAGTCAAAATTTCGAGCTTATTTTTGTGCATATTGATCTTTTAAAAAGTTTGCTTCATATTTATAACTGTTTTGATCCTCTTGTTGAGACGTATCAATAATCATAAAAATGTTGATACTATAAAAGAGTTCGCTAAACTGAAATAAAGTCCAAAAAAGTCAAAAAGTTTAGACATAGCAAACACATGCTAGTAGAATTGTTGTTCCTCAATGTACCATGGAATTTGATCAACTTATTTTGTAATTTACACTATCTTTGTGACAACTGCAACTAAAGTAGCACATAGACATGCGACACCTAGAGTCCGACATGTGAATTTCTGAATAGAGGACATGTTACATTGTGGCCATCGTAAATGTAATTTTGCAATTTAATTGTTAAAGCATTCAACTCAAAACATACTGACAATGAGTGCAAAGGCCGCCGCCCATGCTCATGTGATAGGTTTGAAAGAAATGTGGGACAAACTCTAACTCCCCTTCACATGCGACCTTACCCACATGTGGAGAGGGAAGGGATCACTACTAAACAAGGTGCACTTATGGCATGAACAATGGGTTATCAATCAAGAGAGTCTTGTCCAAAAGTGTCCGAAAACCTTAGCTCTCATACCATGTTAAAACTTAAAGCATCCAATGGAAAATCAATTGGTGAGAGGTACCTAATGCTGATACTAGTTTTGGAGGTTATAATCTATCAATGTGGGAGAAGCTCTAATATTTATTATACATGGGATGTTAATGTAGAACTCATAAACAATACCAAAATAAGGCTGTAAGAGCATCCGCAATGTAATAATCAAAAGTGAATGATCAAAACTTGCTACGTCAGCTTTTGATTATTCATTTAGACGGTTGCTAAAGTTAGCAATGTGAAGTTCTACATTGGTACTTTTGATTATTCAAATGCCTAGATTTGATTATTGGTTAGGAGTAGGGCTGTAAACGAACCGAATCGAGCCGAACCCTGTTAAGTTTGGCTCGGGTTCGTTAAGGTATGAGTTCGGCTCGGGTTCGGCTCGAGCCTGAACAACTTGGCTCGAGTTCGGCTTGTTAAAATTTTTCAAGGCTCGGGTTCGACTCGGTTGGATTCGTTAAGATACTAGTCTGGCTCTAGTTCGGCTCGGATTCGGCTCGGGTTCGATTCGAACTTGAACATCTTGGCTCAAGTTTGGCTCGTTAAACTCAAATGAATCGAACTGAGCTGAATCTAAGCTCGAATTAAGCTCGTCAAGACTCAGGTTTGATTCGGCTCAGCTCATTAAAATCAAGCGAACCCAAACTCTCTCATTGATCGTATAGAATTTGGGAGAAAATTAAATATTGAATTATATGAACAACCTTAAATTTTTTTACATTTACAAATAGACCCCTATTGAATTATTAATTAAATTTAAGTATAGGTTCACGAACCTAACCGAGCCGAATACCGTTTGGCTCAGGTTCAGCTCATTTACGGAACGAGCCTAGAATTGAGGTTCAGGTTCAGTTCGTTTAGCAAACGAATCGAACTCGAACGAGCTCTTACCGAACCGAGCCTCGAACAGTTCGCGAATGGCTTAGTTCATTTACAGCCCTAGTTAGGAGGTTGCTAATTTTGATTATTACAATGTGAGCACTTTTTTAAGCACGCATTGCTAACTTTAGCAATCTTTTGATTTTGATTATTACATTGTGGATGCTCTAATTGTTATAGTAACATGTATAGCCTATGAAGCACCGATACCTCCAGAGGTCGAAGTATCACAGTGTCGGATACGGGGACACATATGGGACATGCCACGTGATGTGTCCCATAATTTAATTTAAATTTTTTACGGGGACACGGCAGGGGCCAAATTGTAATTTTTTAAATAAATTTTGGGGGCCAAACTGATTTTTTTAAAAATTTGGGGGTCAAATTGTAATTTTTAAAAAAAAAATTGGGGCCAAATTGTAATTTTTAAACTTTCTGGGTGTCAAACTAAAATTATTTATTTATTTATATATTTATATAAATAAATAAATATACACGTGGCATGTCCCTCGCCGTGTCTGTGTCCCTATTTTTTTAGAATTTCCATGCCCCCGTGTCTGTGTTCGTGCATCATAGTCTATAGCTTAATTCACGTTTGTCAGTATGCCATTCAAATTTGTCATTGCTTCATCCGCATTAGCGTTCTACCAAAAAGTCTTTGATCTTTCACATGTGTCATCATATTCTATCAACTATTGTCAATCACACAAAAACAAGACTGCCGTAATCTTTAACTAGACTCTAGGGAGTGTCAGTGTCTAGGGAGTGTCAGTGTGTGACACTTGTATATCACACCCAACAAGGTATGTGTGCTTCATACTACAACATGTTAGATTGAAAACACAACTTCTACAAGCTAGCTTTGGTTTATATGTTTTGTGACGGTTGGGTGGGGGAGCTAATGATGTGTCTTGGGGATTATGTTATCTGAGGGTTTGTCATTATATCTATCTTTCAATCTTCTTGCCCATATGCCATCTCGACCTGTTCATAATGACCATACAAATGGATGATCTCCTCACATTGATATTACACGGTCTTGTGTAGAACTCAACCCCAAAAGCTAGCTATTGAAGTGAGGTGCCCTCACGTTTATATACTCCATATTACGTTGGTACCGAGGTGATGTGGGACTTTGCTTCACAATTGAAGCATTAGGATGACCCTACAAATGCCATAATGATGCTATAGCCGTAAATTGGTGACTTTCCCTGCTAGCTCATCCTATACGTTCGTAATATTTGGCATGAATTACAAAAGGTTACGCATGATGGTAGATTTTAACCACAAAGAAGTTTATTACGCAAAGGTATTTCCCTGAAATCCCACTAAGACTCCATCACAGTACTCCTTGTAACTTATCTCCTTCTTTATCATGAATATTAGATCTTTTCGGAGCCGTCTGGTTAGAACTTTAAATTCATTGTTCCTCGTTCTCTTTGGATTGCAATTTGCAACTTGTTTTCCCAAGTTGGTACCCCTAGTCTACATTTGTCTCTTTCTGCTTTGTCATCGACACTTGCATTCATACTCTGCTAAAAAAGTAGGGCGACATGTCAAACCAAGGAATTTTGGTTCCACCACAATCATAATCTATGGGCGGGAAGTATCATTTGGAAGACTATTTTCGTCAGTTGGCTGGTCGATAAAATGCATCCACAAAAGATTGTGAAACAAATGAGGACAGGAAGTACGCAAAAGTATTGTTGGTTGCTTTGAAACCTGCAAGTCCTTTTTTTTTTTTTTTTAACCCTATTTATATGCGCTCCAGAGGTGAAATGATAACAAATGAATACATTAGATATCAATCGATGTAGTCATTTTGTTATACAAAGAGACATGCATCTCGCCCTATTTCCCTCAGTTTTGCCGCCTTCTTTTGCGAATGACAGTTGAAGGTGGGATGGTTCTCATTGGGTTAGATCATAATGCCAAATGGAGATTGGTGGATTCTTTTTTCGTTCAGAATTCATCTTGTCTTTTTCTTTGTTAATGGCAGTTTGTTAAGACTCCTAAGAGGAAAGTCCGGTTTTCTTATGAGGTATTTTTTTTATCGGCATTTTCTTATGAGGGTTAGCATTTAAGGTATTACTCATCTGTATGTAGGATGGAAATATGGCCTATGTCAACATTAACCGTGTGGCTCACAGAAATCCCAAGTTTTGGCTTCCAGAGGATTCATTTCAGACCCTTAAACTGAGCAGCAAGAAGCATGTTGCTCAGTGTGTGTAGTGGGGGGAAGGGGGAAGGACGTTTCCGGAATAGTTCTCCATTCTCCTAGTGATTCTTTCTGCAGATCTCCTCAATACTCTGCAAGTTTCGTCTTTGAGTTCTCCATGACTAAATACATGTTGCATGACTATGGATGTTGGTAACATTGTTGATCATTTCGATCTTCTTTGTTAGAGGTGTTGGTCGCTCCATATTATAATTCAAGCTGTCCAAATTATGAATAGAACATGATTTGACTGTATCTGATTAGCCATGAGTTGAATTTTGTACTCGTCTAGTTAAAATCTGTCTTCTTATGAATCAAATAAGTTGGGATACTTTCTAAATGCTTTTAAATATGGCAGAATTTTATTTTGCTGCCGTTTTTTCATTCTTGAATGACCCTTTCTAATCTCATGTCTCAAGTTATCTAATGGTTTGATACTCATGGTGAAAATTCTGAAGGCTTCAGATTGTCTGTACCTTTGGTTTCTTTACTGATGCTCTGTTGGAGGAGTAATAGTATAGTGTTCCAGGAACATCTCACACTTTTTGTAGAAATTCTTCTAGAACAAATCAATTATTTCTTTCTTACTTGGATTATCTCCTAAAATACCATGCCATGGCCGGCAACATATCCATGCCTGGTAATTTCTTGATCATGATGTTTCTCTTATATCTTCTATTTATCTCTGGTAAGAATGTAACCCACTCTTTCCAATAGTAGGGGCTAGGTGTCCATCTTCTCCTTTTTTTCCTTACAAGAAAAGCACATGGCTCCCTGCTATTGAGCGCGTGCGTGGCGAATAGGCCCTGTTCGTTGGGTTTTGAGGGAGGTTTTTTAGAATAATGAGTAGAGAGATAGATAGAGAAAATTTATTGGTGACCATGCCCATGGGTTTTGGGACCCTAAAACGAACAAGGTTTTACTGTCTCCTATTGGAGGCATGCAATAGGAGCATGAGTGGAAGCTACTAGGAGTACGGTTGTATGCGAAAAAAGGGGAGTCCTAATCGGAAATGGGAATAACGTAGAAGTAAATACTGCTAAGTGATTATAGAGTTGCTGCGTGACGAACCTTCCATTAATTCCTGTTCTAGCCATTTTCATTGCTCCACGCTCTTGTTGAAACGCATCACCAGTTTCTTGACCTCTTAATAAGGTAGTCGGTCGGGGAAGAAATTCCCCTGCATGGTGGTAGCCATTTCCATGTTTAGGAAAACTTTCCAACTTTATGGGAAACTGTGGGTGCTTCACTGCTTTATATCAGTGGTATCACTCAACACATATTTATCTACAACGTAAGTAGATTCAATGCTCGTTCCATTACATTGCTGTTGCGCTTTTCTCTGTTTCGTCTCTTATGGAAGATTCCTGTATTAATCTGTCAACGGCAAATGAACTCTCTTTTAATGGATTTGCTTATCCTTGCAGCTTTCGGAAGCTTCCTCTTCGGATCACGTGCACTGCTTTTCTGGGTTCGTTTTTCTCCCGCTGCAATTTTCAAAGTTGACGTTAATTCTTTCCTGGTCCATTTTATATCAAACTTTGAGCAGGTTCAAAAGAGATGTGCTTCTTTCCAGAATCTATGCTTCTTTCACTGTCCTCAAATTTTCTCTTTATGCTGAACAACAATGAACAACAAAGATCTGCTGATAAATTGAAATAAATAGAAACTAGGGGAAGAAGAGAACAGAAGCCAAAGAATCTGATCAAAGGAAGGAGAAGAAGGAAGAAAGAGGAATCTGGAGAGAGAGGTAAAGATAAAAGGTGGAATCCTTTCAATAATTTGTTACAAAATAATGTAGGATTTGTGCTGCATTCTACCGATCATATGCATATACTATCTAACAAGTAAACCCAAAAGAATTATTGCACTAAACCTCCTAAATAAAGCTAGAGTTCCGAAAAGTTAGGGATGTAGATTAACGCGTATTACGTGTTAGGGACACTCTTCTTGGGAGAATCTCCAAGATTGATATTTATCTGTTCATGTCGTAGATTTGTGTGCCACATAAGCAATGCTTTGGGCATTTGCAATTTAAATTTCTAGTCGGACTTTGAATTTGACTTGGCTATCAAGATACCTCACAACTCTACCAGAGGAAGAAATAATTAGAGATATATTTTAGGATAGTAGCAGATGTACGAAGCTTTTAAGCTAGATAAAAAAATCTAGGGATTACATGATACCATTTTCCTTATGGCACTGTGGAATAATAGATCTTGTGCTGCTGTGACAAATGCTTATGCTGTATACTTGGGGAAGCTGGTCAAAATTACTATTATAGATAAATCGAAGAAGTTCCCACAGAAGTCCTATCAAATTACTGTTCACTTCCAAAAACAAAATTTGATTATATAGGATTTATTTAAACTAGTTGGCATTCGGACCATTCAGTAGTTATGTCTCTTGATATCTGCTGTAATCAAACAAATTGCTGCTTCTAATCTGCTTGTCTGTTCTGATTTCAGATCAGACATTTACATACAACACCCTTACGTAAACGCTTGCTGTGGTTGAAAGTGTCAGATAGTAGTTTGACAAAATCTGAACTTACGACGACGTTGGAAAAGGGTTTTTTTCCATCTATCCTTTGTGACTTTTGTTCCAATCATTGTTCTTGAAAATGGAAATGAATTACTTAACTGTGCCCCTGAGAATTCCCTAAACGTGCCATGCCCATATCTCCATTTAATATGCTTCAACGAAGAGATAGGGATGACAGTTATGGGGAGAGAGAGGGGAGGGATGGGATGTAACGAACACCCTATTTTTGCAGCATGACCATTTGCATCTTGGCCATTGATCAAATGGACTTTAAGTTTGACCAACTGTATCATCTATCTACTTAACCCATGTGCAAATGGCACTCCAATGGAACCTGTATCCTCTTTAGCATTCAAAATTTTCATTTGAATAATTTGCTACTACCAAGTTCCATACCAACGATTGCTGCACTCAAGCTTGCACCTAAGTTTTGCAACGACCTCTCTACCCTCCTAGGCTCTTACCTAATAGGACCTGCCAGTTTACCTAATGGCTGTGTACCTGCACACTTAAATGTGAGCATTTTTTGGAGCTATTTGATTTGGCACTCAGCTGATTTTGCCTTTCATTGCCTTAATCTTCCAACACCATTTATGGGGTTCTAGGTTAGATTCTCAGTTGGGCATTGTAACCTGGCCTCTGGTTCATCCTGCTTTACCTATTTTGCTTATCGAAAGTCGCCCACTTGGAGCTCTTGATTCGGTGGCATGGCTCGAGAAGCCGCTCTTCATCTAAGAACATATAGTAAAGTAACCGATTCAATCAGTAGATTACAATGAATAAAATTCCTAACCCTATTCCTTTCCCATTTTGGACAGCGTCATGGAATAGGTCTACTAACTCTTTGAATTTGAGTAAGATGGATGATGAACTAAGAAGTGGGCTCTAGAAGCTAAAAATGTTTGTAGTGTGTACTATTTGTAGATATCCCAATTTGGCTACGTAAATATTTAAGTCCCACATTGGGGCGATTCCCGATGATGAAACGGTTTTTGTATGCTTGGATCAAAGCATGAAAATCCAATGTAATCTGTGGAACTCTTTAGGAATGAAGATACCCTTAGAGGTGTGTTTAGAGTGCCCGTGCGTACACTTTGGGTGTGTTTAGAGAGCCAGGGTCTGCCCCCAGAAGAAGTACCGGCCACTACTCTGGAAGTAACGGCCACCAAATAGATGTAGTGGTCGCTACTCTAGAAGTAACGGCCGCCAGTTTGTTTTCCATCCTACAGACGACCGCCGTTTTTTTTATCCAGCAAAATCTTCCATATCCCAAATATGCTTCGAAGTGTTCAAATTCGATCCAAGCTCTTTCGTATTTATGCTTTACACTTGTCCAACACTTCTCAACCTCATTAGGATAGAGTTTTGGCCCTGATTAAATTCAATTTAATTCATAGGATTTATCCTTAGCTTTATCTCCTAAACTCTATAATAAGAGCTCAATCCAAAGAAATTGATATGCTTTCATATTGTCTTTGAGCCATATACACAGTTACACACTACACATATGAGAGCACAAAAACCCTTTGTAGTCTAGCGATTTCATGAACATTTGAAAAACGCAGAGAGTACTCAAAAACCTTCTAACATTCAAAGAGTTCATTAGGCTCGGAAACCAAGCTGTTGCATATTTAGCAACTGAGGGATCAAGGTGGGATGTTCACTTAGTCCCTAGACTAAACATATTTGATTTTCTATTGGCTTCCTACCCTCTTCGTTAAGCACTCTCTTTTCTTTGTCCAATTTCGTCTTACCAAACAAGACTGACTTCTTTCAGTTCCATTTGCATTCTTCCTTGTTCCTCCGTGTTGCTCTACAGAGAGGGAGGGATGAGCGGGACAACTCAGAGATTGGACTAGTATTACTATACTTCCAAAGTATTGCTATTTTTCGCTTTTACTACACCCTCACCCTCATCATCGTAGTAGCTGAGTCTTGACGTTTTCAGGAGTTGGATAATATAGAGCATATGGTAACTGCATTATTCTCTTTCTCCTCCCCTTCCTAATACCGCGCCTAGCACACCAGAGACTGATGATGATCCCGCTTACCACTCCACTTATACTTTGTGTATGCGCGTAGGGTAAATCTTGCATGCTTGGTCCCCATGCTCTAGGTGGGAGGTTGTCGAGCTCTGCTCCTAACTGAAGGAGTAGCTAATGGCTGTTGCTATGCCGTCTTTTACGATTGTTGCTTGGTCAACTTGAAGTTTCTTTTGTTGCTAGGCAGCCTCTCGGATACTATTCGTCTTGGCCTTTTATTCGCCTTATGACACATCATTTTGTGGTGTGGTATTGTGCAAGGAAAGTTCATCCGGACCCTTTATTTACTGACTATGCCGTCTTAGGTGATGATGTTATCATCGCTGATGAGGCTGTAGCCAAGGTTTACCGGGTGAAGACCTAGATCGAGACCGAGTAGCTTCACTATTAGATCCGACGTCCAGTCATTTTAGTGCAAGAAGATAGGAAACATACCTCTCAGATCGATGAAATGAGGGATTCGCCTGTACTCGCTCAATAGGAATGCGTTTTATTAATGAAAAAAGAAGAAGAAGACAGATAGCATCAAAAGGATCTTAGGTCGCAGAAGAAAGTCTTGGGTACGAAATAAATCTTCTTTCTTTTTCCATCAGAAACAGAAGACAGGGCATCTATTGAAAGGAAGGTAAAGAGAAACGGTGGCCACTACAGCTTGTGGCAGCCACGAGATAGTTGTAGGAATGCATGTCGCGCAACTAGCGGCCGTGAGTTAGTGCAAGCTGCCAATCCTTTCACATTGTTTGTTTATTTTATATTCAATACCTGCTCCCTTATCCAACTCCCGTTTAACTATTTATTTCCCATTCTCATACATCTCACTGTTTTAATGACTAAAATCAGCTATTTGTCAGACCAAAGAAATCTTTTGAAAAACTTTATGTCAAACAACTAAAGAAAAACCTTTGGGTTGGGCGGAGAGGGGTGCAACTTCCCCTCATATATTTCCGTACATAGTTGAGGCTGGTACGATTAGGATGTTTGGGTTTGCTTTTCCCAGTTCTTTTGTAATCATAGAATCTGGATTAGTTGTCACTGTATTCATATAAGAAATAGATTTGAAGTGTTAGTACAAATGGATTTTTTTTTTTTCATAGATATTGAATTTTCATCATAGAAATGTCCATGCTGTATTTGTGTCCTAGACATTCTGGAATTACTATGTCAGCTTCGTATGTGTTTTGTATGTGGCCCTTGCATGTATTCGTGCTTTTTAATATTGATTGGTTTACAAGACGAAAGGTTAGCCTGGCATTGGCTTCAAGGCACAATGCTTGGGTTGGAGTCAAATTTCTGCTTCCCCTTCCCCCTCCCCCATATTCTCGTACTGATTGTGTATGAGAGAATATTTTTAGCATTTCATTTTCAAGGTTGGCCTAACACATTATGTGGAAAATGGCATAGAGAGGTGAACTTTGATCAGTGATATGTACTTTTCCTTGACAAGTCTTTCTGTAAGCATGTCATGTGTTTTTACAATTTCCTTGTATTACCGCATTTGGATGTCTGATTTTTTGTTTTGTTTGGATTTCTTGACATCTACATACTTGTTTCTTGAACCTAATTCATCTATAAGATATCATCTTTATTTAGTTTCCAAACACAGCAAAGATCTCGTTAAAAGAGTTAGTGTCTTTCCCTCCTACTCCTCTTTGTTCGCCTCTGCAAAGATAAAAAAGAAAAGAAGAGGAAAGAAAATAAAATAAAAAGAAAAAGAGAGAAGGTTCAACAACTAACTACTAACTGCAAAAAATAAGTAGGTGCCTGTTTTTCCAGGCGCTCATGCATCCTACACAGACAACTAGCTTCTAAAGCTTGTAAATCTGTGCATTACAACTCATATAGACGTTAAGATCATACACATACTTTCTAGCAGAAATAGCTAATTCTTAGAGGTTACCTTGTCTCGGAAGTTGGATTTGCCAATTGATGATGTTCCTCTTTTGATTTGTTGTACCGTTCAATTATTGACTACATGCTGGTCAAAAGCAGTAAATTGTGTCAGATGCAGTATCTGAACAATTCCTATACAATCTCTCTGAACTAATTCCATGCATTCATTC
Source organism: Rhododendron vialii (assembly GCF_030253575.1). NCBI lineage: Eukaryota > Viridiplantae > Streptophyta > Magnoliopsida > Ericales > Ericaceae > Rhododendron > Rhododendron vialii. The sequence goes on along the minus strand of NC_080562.1, from coordinate 23,310,875 downwards.
TAGGAATAAATACATTTTGAAGCTTCTTGTGCAGTAGTTTTCAATCGTTTCATACTTCAGGTTTACATAAAGCTGCAGTTGCTTATACCCATGGTTAAGGTTGTTTCAACTGACAACTACAACAGTGTATGTAAGGAGAAATTTTGATATATGCAAGTGAACATGTAACTTAACCCAAATTTCATGTTCCCTAGTCCTATTGACTATTTATTAGTATCCCCATGGACACTTGTAAGAAGTTCAAATGTCTAATCAGTGCTTCTTTTAACAGCAAATTAAATTGGCGCTTTTCGATCAATTTGAACTGGAAAATGTGGCCATGCTTAGGGCAGTGGTAAAAGTGTATTTAGCAGTAATTTGAGGCAAACATAGAATGCACATCAATATCCTAATGCCCATTTTGAATCATAGTTGTTTTCAGGTTATGGCACACGCTATGGCCATGAGGGAACAAAGTCTATGGTTGTTTAGCTGCATGTTTAGAATTTTTTAAAACCTGAGGATAGGAAGCCAAGGTCGAGATTCGAGAATGGTGGCTTGGGAAGGAGGTAATTCCAAGTTGCTTCCCTCAGTACACTTAGTGTAGCTATGTAATACCTCTGTCTAAGAGTTTGTAGCAATAATAAAGCCGATGAGGTGTCATTGTTGGCTGCATGTTGAGAAATTTACCATCCCTGAGGAGTGGATATCAAGGTAAAGACTATGTAAAATTCATAAATTGTCATTTCGTACCAACACTATTCTTATATATTTTATTGTTCCTTACACTACCCATGAACACTCAAGCTATTATGACTGTACTGTGTTGAAGTCAGCTATCTTACTTTCTGATGCAAGTTTGACTACTCGTCTTATAATCTGTTCGTCCAACAGGTATGGTCGCTTGGGGCGGTTTTCTACAATCTAGTACTTGGCAATATGTGGAAGGTAAGGCTCCAAGCTTTGTAACAGAATCTTTCCACATCATGTTGATATTTTCTAATCTATTATTACCTCGGTTAACTCCTTAGCAAGAGTTGCACACTAAATTATATATGCTACAAGATTCAATCAAATTGGGAGTGGTAAACTCATTGTTATATTTGTTAGAAGAATATCCAATGGCTTAAACAATAGGTGGAACACCGAATGTATCTATTCTTGAAGGTTTAAGGGGGAGTATAATATAAGTTTGTTCTTCCTAGTCATCATCAAGTGTTGTTCCCTGTTCTCTCTAACAGAATCATCTGTTTTTAAGGTTTCTTTGGACTTGTTAGGCTTTGACTAGTGGTCCCTTCCTGATCACTCTACTTTTGAAGTGCAGCCAATATTTCCTCCAAAATATCTGACTCTGTCTAAATTCAACTGTCACTTTTCGTAGCATTATTCTGCAGATTCAGGAAAATTGGACAGACACATCCCTATTGGAAACCATATCTCAATTTGGGACATATTCAGGAAAAACATTTCAAATTTTGACACACAGCTTTTGTACTTCCACATAAATGGTCTCTTTTACATCTCAAAACAAGGTATCAGTTCCTTTATATCGTTGACACTTGCCAGAAGAGAACTGTTTTTCTTTTACTTTTTTTTTTTCCTTCTAAAAACAACGGTTTCTGCTGTACAAACCACATAACATATGCACGAAGGACATATCACAAAATCAAAGAAATTCAGAGCATGCATGTTTTGAGAGTCCCCCCACCCACCCACCCACACAGAGACACATAGAGACAACAGACCTATGAAGTTATACTCAAGTGACAGTGCTTCAAACTTGCTATGTGTTCAGATTAATGATCCACATAAAACAACTTACACTGCTCTAGAAAGTAAATGTGAAAATGATAACTTAGGATACTGAAAACATTTGGATAATATATAATGTTACGATAGTCTATACCATCATCTCATATAAAATTATGTACATCGTCATCTAAATTTTTTCCATCACATTATGGTTACCCAAGCAAAGTGTCATGCTTCAGAATGTTGTACAATCAATTCTACATGAAACCAATAGTTACCGGATTAGGTTTTATTGCATCACTTGGAATTCAGTAGCAGGCCAATTGCTTACTTTAATTCTAATTAATCTACGTAGTTGTCCTAAATCCGGGGTACAAGGAGAACCAGAGCTCAATATGAACTTCCAACAGACTAGTAGAGGTTCTAACACTTACATATGGACTCAGAGTCCGATAAGAAATGGACAGCTCATGCACAGCTGACCTTAGGGACAGCAACTAGTCTACTTTTGAATTCGTCCTCAGGATTGATTTATTGAAATGCATCTACCGTCTACGCTTCGGTGTCATCAATTGAAACACATAGCAGTTTGTTATGGAGTCCTTGCGCTGACATACATCTATATGGCATGCATAAAGTTCTTGTCAACTAGTACCACATTGCCGACTTGTTAACAAACATTTCACATGTGAACAGTAACGTGATCCTCTTGACGCAAGTTGTGTGAGCTGCACTTGCAAGTAATCTATAATTTCACCGAGCACTTCTCATTTTTCTACCACTAAAGCACCTTCAATCAAACGAGGATTCTTCCCTTTCAATGGAGTTTGGTTTTGAATAAGATATGCAAAGGATACTTGTTACTATAACAATGATAATATTAGACTCCCTGACTCCACCATACATCCTACGCTGCTTAGAGAAGCCTAGCGTCAACGCGCCATATGTTTTAACAAGTACCACATCACCTAATGAGCAATAATGAGACCATGATGATGACCTTTTTGTGTAAGAGGCACTTTGTAAGTTATCTATAACCACACATCATAATGATGTTCTTATTGACCCACTACTCAAGCTCCTTAATACAACCAACATAATTTATACCTTTCAATGGAGTTTGTACTTAACTAAGGGGTAGTATCCCTTAAATTTTTTTTGTCTTCACCATATTGGCAAAAGATGGTCCGTTTCTCTTAAGAATACCATTTAGTCCATTTAGTTAGAGAAATGGCTTGCCTTCAAGTTATAGAAAAACTAGTACTAAATACCAAAAATCCCGTTTACTCGATAGAGAAACTCATACATGTTGGCTTGAAAGAGAGTACAATCATGGTTCCACGAGCCGACTACGTACACTTCGTTACCTATCTTTAATACCTTGACCCTTTTGATGATTTCTTAAGTTTTTTGCTTAGAAGCCTTTCATTTGAAATGTTTTTAAACATGGACACAAGTGAAAGTAATTTACCATTGGCCTCTTACTACGTGAGATTGTTATGTCATTTTGCATCTTATTTTCTAGAATGCTTTTCTGACGAGAGGACTAGTTTGAGAAGATATTTTGGAGGTTTGTATTTGGCCAACGGGTAGGAGGTAGATATTTAGGAGAGTTTACACTGTTTTTTTTCTTTGGTGTTCGATCTTTTTCTCAAAATAGGTACTAGTGCGTTGAAACAATAGAGTTGTTTGTACTTCCCCTCATGCCCTTTTGTGGTAAGCTCTCTCAAACATACGCTTATGTTTATGATTTCAGACAAGTTCTCTCTTTTGAATTTTATGTGGATTCGATCTAATATTGCTAATTGACTTCTTCATCTTGCCTCCTTATAGGTACTAGAAGCAGTTGTTCTTTCTTGGTTGACAAGGTTGGGCATAGCGATGTCCGGGCCATTAAGGTCATGCTATATACCACTATCACTCGCATACACACGTGCACGTTGAATTTGTAATTGAATTCACACACCAATTTAATGGAGATAGAGCTAAAATGATGATGTTTGAGTTTTCTCCGCGCAAAGAATTGAGGTTGGGTTTTTTGAAACTTGGATGATACTATGATAGTAAGATGCAATTCACCCAAAAATGCATTACTAAACTAGCACACCTTAGTGAGCCGCAAACTCTCAAAAGTGACTTCACATTTTAGCCCTTTTAAAAGCAATTATGCAAGTGAAGTTGCCTCAAGATCTCAACTGTTGTGATTTTAAACTATTTTTGGGAAGAAGTGTTTTGACTTGTGATTATATATCGAACAAGAGAACAATGTTTTGAAAACCGGACCGCTAAACAAACCAGAAAAGGGATCGAACTGATGGGTCACTGGTTCAACCGCGGTTGAACCGAAATCGAGCTGTGATGCCATAAATATGTTAAAAATATATTTAAAACAAATACATAATTAAAATGAACATGTATAAATACAGATACGTAGAAAAGCTTGGAAAAATAATTGTCGGGACACTTTTGTTCCAATCCCACATCGGTTGGATTTAGAAATCTTTTGACCTCCTTCATCTACGAAAGGTTCCCCTTGTACCATAGACTTGTGTTTGGGGACTCTAGAAAAAAAGAAGAAGTGTGCATGGTACATCACACGCCCAACTTTTGCATGGATGCAATGGCCCTTAATTGGCTAAGTAACTAGTTCAAAATTCTCGTTCTGGGTTAACTCTCGTTCTGGGTCAACTAACCAAGTGTCGTTTTTCCCGGTTCAGTGGTTTAATTGCTAGTTTGGAATGGTTCTTACCACAGAAGCCAATTTTTAAAAGAAGACGATTTCTGGGTGCAAGAACTGTTCAACCAGTTGAACCCGGTCCGATTTTTAAAACATTGCAAAAGAAATAACAAGTATGTCCATATTAACAGCAATACAGACACATTCTTGCCCAAACTCAATTGTGAGTGCAGAGAACATTGAGGGTTTGCCAAGAAAATGAAAGGGAGCAACAACGTGAGTCTACAAAAAGAATTCGGCTAAGCCAACGGTAATGAAGATGAAACATACAACAGCTCAATATTTGCATGATTGAAGATGATAGCGAATGATATGGAATCAGTCTTAATTTTCTTTCTGTGCTCATAAGAAGCAAAATTGTGGGCAGCAATCCAAATCTATGTAGTACTGACACGGATACGGATACAGACATGGGATACAGAAATAATAAAAAAATGGAGATACGGACACGGTGAGAGACACACCACGTGTGTGTGTGTGTGTGTGTGTGTGTGTGTGAATATATATACAGTCCCGATCAAGTCCATACCTCTTACAGTCAGGACCGTCCACACCTCCCATTTCTCGATTGAATTTCGATAATTCGAGCCGCTTAATGTGTTTAGAACGTGATTTTAAGGGTATCCTCGAGAAATCGGCAAAAAGTAAACAACAGAAGGGCTTGATTTGAGCAGTTTTTTATTGATCCGTTAAATAAAAAACTGTTCTGATGAAGCCTTTCCCAATATTTTTTTTGCTGATTTCGCGCGAGTACCCTTAAATCACGTTCTGATCACATTGAATGGCTCGGATCATCGAAATTCGATTGGAAAAGGGGAGGTGCGGACCGGAATCCGGTCCTGACCTGATCCGGACTGATATATATACATATACTCCCTCCGTTCCAATTTGTGAGTCCCTTTTCGGGAATTCAACTATTTTAGAAAGGCTAATTATTGCATTGACAGAATTTTTAGTTTCCAATTTTGTCCCTAATTATTGCATTGACAGCTTTTTTGAAAGGCTAATTATTGCATTGAAATCATTATTTAATGAGTATTTAAGTTTGGAGAAGAAAGGGCAAAATGGGAAAGCTTGAGCTTTTTAGGTGTTGACTTTTGAAAATGGACACTCATTTTGGAACGTCCAAGAAAGGAAAGGTGGACCCTCAAATTGGAACGGAGGGAGTATTTTTTTTCTTTTCATCCATGTCTGTTGATGAAGACATATCCTATATGAATGTATGAGATTAACATGATTCAAATAAAGGCATAATTACAGTTTAACCAAAATGTTTTGAATAATTTCATATTAACCCTTTAAAAGTAAAAATATATTATATTTTGACCTTGACCCCAGTCGTGTCCCCCGCGTGTCCTATCAAAAAATAATAAAAATTATTGGACACGCCATGTCCAATACGTATTTGGGCATGTTCTCGTCGTGTCCCTTTGTCCAATACGTGGACACGGCGACCTTTTGGAGTGTTGGTGCTTCATAGACCCAAATAGCATTGTCGCTATTACAACAAAAAGACATGGAATAAGGAAGGTGACAAACCAAGCCAACCCATTATACTCCTATTTTTGCGCACAATATCTAATGTCAATTTAGGTCTATCTCTCCCCGTAGCATTGCTATCCAAAGCTATCTTATTCACTTTCTTAACTATTGCATCTCCTGGTCTACTGTAGACAGGCCCAAACAATAAGGAAGGTGACACATATTATTGAATTAAATCCATTGGAGCCAAACTATTGTAGTGGTAACATTGAGCAAGTTGGTACTTAATCATTTTCTCCGAGTAGGTAGTTGGTATCTAAGTCTTTGTAGGGTGATCGAGCATGGTTGCAATTATGAGTTGCGGTTGTAAGACCAAGAAAGTCTCGACGATGGCCCTGTGTGACTAGTTGTGATCCCTACAAACTTGATCGAGGTATAGGGTGGTTGACATTCCACCGCTCTGGTTTTTTTGTTCTCCCTCTCCTTACTTTTATGCCTTATGCATTGAAAACACTGCACATTTCAAGTTGGGGGTTGATTCTACTTATATTATAGTTATGTTTTCGGTTTTTGCACACAGCTTTTTTGTAGAATCTTTCCTTGTAAGTAGTGATTTTGTATGATATATACTTTTGATATGCTTAATTGTTCTCATAATGGCAGGCGACGTGCACCCCGTGGAATTTCAATTGTGTATTTGAATCCATGTCATAAGCGTATACATGAATTTTAATGAACAAGTTAAGCTTAAGGTTGTGTCAAGTGAAGTGCACCACTAGAGTGGAGATTCAAAATTGCTTACATCCCATGTTTTTTGTTCTCATTTTCCGCAATTGTGTAAATAGTATCTTTTGTCCATGCTTGAGTAGTGTAAATATCTTTCATGCATCATATTAGAGTTGTTGGCATGCATAGGATATGATGCAAGGCATTTTTGTACGATGAAACCACATATGAGTCTCCATTGTCCTTGTTTTGAACTGTAGTCTGAGTCTCGTTTATTGATCAAACTTAGGAAATTGGATGTTCGGAGGGTTGAGAATGTGTTTCAATGATTCAAGGATGTTGGGGGGGATTGGGGGGAAGTGATCCGAGGTTAAAATAGTGGAGAAGAGAAAAAAAAATGTATGAAATCTGCCTAGAATGTACCGGTACCAGCGCTGATCAAAAGCAAATTGCAAAAAGTTTGCTTGACTGTTTTGATTGGGCATAGTTTGTTCACCCTAGTTTATAACATGTATGTGTGTGGAGATTGAATTTGATTGAATTCGAAGGGATACTTGTGACTCTTGCCTAGTTTTTTGTTGTCGAGCATAGATTTCGTATCTTGAACTGTGGGAAGAGTGCATAGCTTATAGTTTTGCTATCTTTGTTTTGTCACACACACACAACTTGTTTGATTTGGTTGATATTGCACGAAAGTTGTGTTTTTTGGCATATACAGTTTAATCGTAAAAGTAAGGCACATTTAAACGCCACTCCTGAGTGTGTCCGAATATCCAAGGCCACATGGCACTCTGCTATCGAGTCCCAAGAGTCATGAAAAGTACTCCCTCTGTCCCACTTTGTTTGTCCTCTTTTTGACTTTGTAATGTCCCAAATTGTTTGTCCAATTTGAAATTGACTCATCGAAGTTCCATTAATGCCATTTTCTTTTAAAAATATTACGCATGGGAAAGTGGACACCCTCATTAATTTAATGCTAAAAAGTGTGGGGTATTTTTGGAAAAGCCAAGCTTTTCAAGAGTAATCATTGTGTCCCCTAAAAAAGTTAGAATCCCGAAAATGGACAGACAAATTAGGACGGAGGGAGTATCGGAAAGTGCTCAGGACGTCGAGGGGAAGGCCTATGAAAGCCCGTACCTGTCGATCAAAAGCAAAGGAAGCAGAGCAGCTACCGGTACCTGCCTTGGCAATGGTAGCAATTGATCAGAACTCCAAGTCAAGAGTTGTATGTTGGTACCTCTTGCCTTACTGTTACCAATTGATAGCACCTGGAATTTTTTTGGCAACTTTTGCGCCCAATCCTGCTTTAATTTAAGGGCATTTTGGACTTTTATAAGACTTTTTTTTTAGGGGGGATATAAATACTAGTGAACTCCAGATTTTTAGGTTATCATTCATTTTACTTTCTCTCTATCTTCCGCTTCTCTCTTACTCAATCTCTCTTCCATGGAGCATTGAATGTTAGGGTTTTAAGGTAGTTGTCTTCATTAAAGTTGGAAGTACTCTCCTTAATCCCGCTTTTATTTCCGTGCCTCTAAATGTTTCTATTTCCTCATCTCCTTTATTGATGTTTTCACCCTCCATGAGTGAGTAGTCACCAAGGCTAGGTCACGGTGATTTCTACCCCATGACTTGGGTAGTTTAATGGCTTATCTCATATTTTGTGCTTAATGTTGGTTTGAGAAAGGATAGAACACTCAAATCGTCGATCTAAAGTTAGGGTTGTTTATTTCTTTAATTGTGTGTAGTATATAAATTTCTTTGTCACGCACAATACTTGGAACCACGATACTCTTGGTGTTTGATAAAATGTCTAAATGAATTTCTTTTTATTTCCAAATCCCCATTCCAAGAGTAAACTTGATTTTCATGGCTAAATCTTTCTGAGTGAGAGCAAATGTGACTTTGACTCTCACTCGAGTTATTGATGAGAAGCATTAAATGGCCTAAGTTATGGGTGGATTAAACCCCTAGACCTTGCCTCCTTTAAATTTCATTTCAAACTTCATTTTCTAGTTAAAGTGGGGTAGAGAGAGAATTCTACCCAAATCAATTCAAAGTTGGTCGGCCTGAACACCAAAGCTCTACGTAAAACAAGCCTTCCGCCTAGCTAACTGTAGACACCTTCCAAACGGGGCATCGTCATACAGATTGATCGTGTTTGTTTGGTTCCACTTCATAAACCAAGATTGTGGATATTCCCATGGCTAGGAACATCGGCACACGATAGCGGTCATCATCAAAATAGAGTCGCCACCTAGTTTATAAAAACTAGGAAAAACAAATAGAGATTCTGGATACGGGAGCCAAGGGTACAATAAAGTGAAGGTGTTAGGCACTCCTTTTTGCTCAGTCGTGAGACTGGCCCATAATCATCCAACACGTGATTAATACTTGCTTTATTTGATTCTAAACACAAACTGATTTTAGGCTTTAAACAGCTGATATGGTGAGCTAGAACAGTAATGAAAGTACGCATCAGGAATTAGCAGAGAACAAACAAGTTGTCCCAAATAATGGATCCCTCGGCCGGTGAATAGACGTCACGGCCGAGGAATCCTTCTAGATTGATGTATCGGCCGTGGGAACGACGTCCTAGCCGATGTTCTTCCTCACACCAGAATACGAACAGTTTATAGAAAGAACTAATTAAAAGCAATAGACAAAAATTAAATCAAATCATAGGCCCCTGGGCCTCACCACCTTGATCCCTCAGAGATTGATTGCTCGGATTGCGATTGATTGCAGATAATAGTGGTTGATTGTGGTGGTCAACTTCACAAAATCCTAGAACAAAGTGAGTTCTTTGGGGGTTTTCACTCTCGTATGCGGCTACTCACAAAAGGTTTGGGCTTTTGTTGAGGATTGTTAGGAGATGATTTCTGTAGAGTTTTGGGGGCGGATCATAGAGTGGAGAGATATGTATTTCGGAGCTCTAGAGGACCCCTATTTATAGGGTTTCGAAGGACCGATCAAACGGACGAGATTAACCCAATTGATATGGAAGTTTAAGGCTTCACGACCTCTATGGTAAGTGTATTTGTAGCCCCTAAGTAATCGTTCGTGGCTACTAGGGTTTGGGCGAACGGATCGAAAAGCTGTTGAGCATTCCAGAATCTGGAAAACAACGATCTGCTTCCTGCCAAATGGATGTCTCAGCCACTCAATGGATTCCGCGGGGGTAAAAAGGATTTTTCAGCAAAAGGCCAAATTTCATGGGCTAGCTCCGGACACTCCCGAATTCGGTTTTGTGTGTTCTTTGGACCGTTGGAAAGCTTGTGAAGTCTACTTTCTAACCCAAGTGATTTGGATCAAATATATTTAGTACATCAAAAGATATGACGATTTTACCCTTAGTGGGTCAAAAAATGGATTGTTTTGGTAAAATTCTCGTATCTCCCTCGTTTCAAATTGGTTTAAGGCTTATTATATATCAATAAAGAGGGTTTTGAAAGTACTACAAGATGGTGGAATCCAACCACAAAAATAAGGAAGTTTAATTTATGAAATATGGGCTGAAAGTAGACTTAATTGAAGATCAACGATGCTACCAAGGCTAAAACATGTGTCAACACATTTCTATCCATTCTAAGTGTCGTTGGGACTCCTATCACCTATTCCAAAGTGTTCCTAAATCCCTTAAGAGTTCCACAAAGTTCCTAAGGCTTTCATGAAGTCAACCACAACAACCACATATCCTATTCATCATCGGGATGGTCCCCAAGGTGGGACTTGAAATAATCGTTGAGCCAAATTGGGGTGTACACTAACATTGACCTCCCTATGAATTCGACCTCGTATTTTTGAGTTATCATGCTACAACCGACCTAGCCAACCTAGCCTTACACTTGAGGCAGCCAATTCTACGACGCACGCCAGGTCATAAGCAAAAGCTTTTGTTCCTTGTATTCCAAGTTTGGGGGTTCTTTATCTAATATATTCATTTCTAAAGTTGATAGTTGTATTTTGGTTTGCATCATTTGGTATCACAGCCGTTCATTTCACTAGAAAGAACCTCGTCGAACCCTAGAGTTGTTGGGAATCTCGCCGGAACAACCCTAACCTAACCCTAAACTTCAGATCTACCCAATTTCACATTGTTTAGATCCAAATCACACCCCTACATCTCCAAATTGCAACCAATCAAACCTTAAAAATTTTAAATCTAGACCAACAAACTCAAAATACCATAAATGAAATCCATATCATCGAAAATAGATGCACTGGATGGTTTACGAGGTTAGGGAAAATCAATGTAGACGTTTATAGGAAAACTTGAATAAAAATGAATAATGACAATACCAGGACCCTTGGGACAAGGGCAGCCTGAGGAAATCCGGCGTTGTGTAGAGCAACCTAGTGGATCCAAAGGAGAAGGGCGGTCGATAGGACTTTAAATAGAGAGATTGATAGAACCCTAAGTATGACACAACATGATTAAATTTGGCGGGGTTTTTACCTCTTACTATGGTCGTCGGTGAATCCAAGCTAAATGGATAACTTAGGTGTATTCACCAAGAACTCCGATGCAGGACAACCAAGAGGAGAGTTATATCATGGAACGGTCCAAGTTAGAGTTAAAGGGAGAAATGGAGTCTCAAAGAAGAGAACCCAAAAAATCACATAAGATTGTAAAGAAAACTTATGACATTGTATTCTTTTATTGTTATGAATGTTGCATATGTGTGTTGTGTGGGTTAGTAAGACGGGGGATTATGTACTAACTGTAATGTAACACCCGTCCCGAGCATGCACGGGTATTGCATATGACATCTAACTTTATATTGCATTGGTCATGCTATTTGATACACGTGTTTTGTTATCATTCGCATATCATTAATTGTCTAGCAGTATATGAATAAAATTGAAGGTCTAATTAGGTTTGAGGAAAGATTGGTCTTAGTTGGTGGAATGAATGGTAAAGATGAGTGATGGCCCATTTGAACCATACACTCAATGACTCAATCACATGGGATAAATTTTCCTAAAAGACCTACACCATTTTCCACCGCTTCCTCCACCATTTACTGTGTAACGTAGAGAGAGAGAGAAGAATTGGGGAAACCTAATTGACAGTAAGCCCTAAGCTTCCATATACTTAATATATGTTTTGGTTATAGATTGAAGCATGAATATATACATATTTGTGTGGTTTAAGTTCTAATCAGGCTATAGGAGATTGGATTTTACTCTATCAAATTCGTTCATCTTTGGATATGTCAATTAGAGCTTGAGCAAGGTTGAAATCTGTCATGTTCTTAACGAATTTTTCTCACTGACTTGCCGACCTTGCAATTTTTTGGTATTTTTACTGGAGTTGGATATACGTGTCTAGTTTATTGTGTAAAAATTTTAGAATCTAATTCAAAGAGGGGAAGAAGTTAAAAATCATACACCGAGCTACTGTTGTGAAACTCGCAGTGCTGACTGCACCGACACAAGTTGGGAAAACAGTTATATCTTCTAGCTCGAGACTCGAAAACACCGCTTGTTTTTCTGAAAACTAGACATATAAAGCTTTCCAACGATGAAACCCGTGTGCCGTGATCATGCCTGAGCGATAACAGATTTGCAGTTAAAGTTGATCCAAAATCTGTCTCTGCACCAGTTTTATTGTTATGTTAAGTTATAATCATGAGGCCGTAGTAAGGTTACCCAAACTCCGTTTTTTATGCATGACCTGTCGATTCGAAGAGGAAGAAGTCTACTTTTCAATGGTTTAAGTTTCATTCTTCAAATTCACGTTATTGTATTGGATATGGTCAGAACAGTACACATCGGCCATGGACTAAGTCTCATTCTTGGGAATTCTTGTCTCAAATCTCATTGAGTCATCTTTGGAGCATTGAAACACATCATTCATCATTTTTATTGCATTAGTTGCATTTGGTTCCATACTAGGGATGGAGATTTAAGAATAGGAGAGGATTTTAGTCTTGTTGATGCATTTTACTTGCATTAAAACATGAGTTGGAGCATGAATTATACTAAGTGTAGTGTCATTCATATTCTAGGTTCGGGGGACGACTCTCCACCTCAAGGTTAAGAAGGAGGCTTTTTGCTTTTATCTTTTGGATCTCTAAAGTGAGTGTGTTGTTTCATTGAAGTGGCTAGATAGTATTAAACTTATATTTTTTCTGCAAATGTTGAAATATTTTGACGATTGTGAATATGGATCAAGTTGCTTGAAATATGTTTTTATTTCAAGAGCATGCCATAGCTGTAATATTGGTTGGATTTGTTTTCTACTTGATGTACACAAAAAGGGTAGAAATTGTTTGTTTACTGTACACAAACAGGTTATATAAATTGTTGGAAGTTCCCTTTTCACAGGGACACGATACCGTCATAACTCCTGGTTGTGAGGGAAGCAACCCTATGGCTTCTTGAAATATTGTTGCTTACTTAATTGTTTTGTGAAAAATAATATGTTTCTTGCTAAGTATGATTGGAAGCATTACTCGATCTATGTTTGCTCTTGTAAACTGTTTTTATGTTTTCTGCTTGAATGGAACGGTAATACTCACTACCCTTTTTAGGTAAATGAAGTAGAGGTTTGGTCCACTACTAGTCTGACAGGCCGTAAGAGTTGGGTTCAGGGTCAACTTGATGTCCTTTTGGCATTGTACATATTGTGATATAATTTTGGAGAGTAGTTGTAACATATGTGGATGCAAACTCATCTTGTATAGTTCTTTTTTGTTAATTTTGTCCTAGAAACTGGATGTAATCTACTTGTCGACTTTGTTTTGCGTTTATAGAAAGAATCTTGTTTGGGTGAAACTTAGCTTTCATTGAGACAGATTATGCTAACCCTCTTAGGGCGGGTCGTTGCATGTAATCACTCATGGTGCTACTTTTGGCCTTGGCATTTGATGTCAGGTATTTAGGAATGAGCAGATGAGCAGTATCCACAGAAAGGAGTAATGGCTGAATAAGAGGACTAGAGAGTTGGATCCCATGCCCTTAGATTGCTCTAATCATCTTCCCTTTGAAATTTTATTGGAGTTGTATTTTGAACTTAAGTATTTTCAGTTGGGCTTGTAATTGTACTATGATTTGTTATATGGATTGTCATATTTAAAATAATGAATTCGTGTTAAGTAACTTAATCATTTTTAAAAATTGTCTATTTAATGCCACCGAAAATCAGGGCGTTACACAAAACTAATGGACAAGTAGCTTTTGAAACTTGATTTAAAAACTCATCAAATTTTGAAAGTGTGCCAAATGCATGTTAGGTGATGTCATGATATTGGAATGGTGAACCCAAATTTCTATTCTAACATGTTGATGAAAGGCGTTAATTGAAAAATATCTCTTGAATGTTTGTAAGGTTCATTACTTTTTTCCTTGTGAAGGTGATAAGCAAAACATTCATGCTAAATGAACACATGATAGCATGGTATAAAGGGCGTTAGAGCAATGATCTCCAACAACAAAATGGATCTACTAATTTATTATATATCTCTTTGACTTTAAGCAAAATTTCAATTTAGTTCTTCACGTTTCAATTTGGACAAACATGTACTTCTATTTTTGAATTGGTTTCAATGTCAACCATTGGTTGGATGGTGTTAGGTTTTTCGATGGACCTTTTTTTAGGGGCATAATCGTCCTTTCCTCAACATCTCACATCTCATCTCTCTCTTCCCTTGCAATGTCATACCAAAACCAGTCAAAAAGCCATCAAGATTTTGACGTTAGGCTCTATGATTGTGGCACCTAACCACCTCTTGGACACCCACAAATCCAAGTAGGAGATTTCTCCATTGCATGAAATCTGGGGTATGTATGAGTTTCTCTACTTGTGTTCATGATTTCTTTGATGCAATGGAACTTTTGAATGGATTTGACATAGTTACATTCTCTTGGTTATACTGGAAATTGGTTTGGGTCTCGTGGGTTTTTTCCATTGGTTTGACCCTTCCATATGCTAGAGATCAAGGTAGTTGATACCCAGATTGTTGAGGAAGATGACATTGTTGGAGAAGAAAGCATCCACCACCTTGTTCTCACCAATAACAAGGAATAAAAAAACTGAAGAAAAATCTCTTTCCTCCAATTGCCCAATTATATAGGAGATGGATCTCCAATCCAACTTTGCCAACTGCCTGCTATAGGTGGTTTAAACTCTAAAGTAGAGGTGGCAAACGGGCAGGTCTGGGCGGGTTGAAACGGGTCGTGGGTCAAATATGAGCAGGTTGAAACGAGTCGGGTCGAATATGGGTCAAGTTAAATCCAAACATGCCCGACCCGACCCGCCCCCCCCCCCCCCCCCCTTTTTTTTTTCTTTATTTGGGTTTCCCTTCCCTTCTCTTCAACCCCACCTCCCCTCTGATTTGTGTCAATAAGGGGATTCAAAAAAGTAAAATTTTATGATTAAAACTCTTTCTTTTTCTTTTTTTGAATAAAAATGAAGCAATTAGAGGCTAAAAAAAAATTAGGTTTTTACTTTTTTTTCCATTTCCAAACAGTAATGTAACTTCAACGAGGAGTCAGAGACCGCATCAAAGAATTGTCTAAAAGGCAATGATTGCACAGATTGTACAGTTTCGGTCTTTGTTGTATTCGCCGAAGCCACCGCTTAGGTTTGGATTAAAAAGTCAAATGACTTTTTTTTTTTTTTGTCTCTATTCAGATTTTTTTGTATTTGTTTGTTTTGCGACAAACTTTTTATCCCTATTTGTTCGTCTCGATGAGAGAATCGAAAAAGTAATTTTTTTTACTTTTACCCTAATATTTTTTGTAATATTCAAGATAAATTCCAACAACTGGCTTTTTGGGCTTTATCTTGAGTTTGAAAATGTGAAATAAGTACTTATTTTTTAAAAATGTGTTCTGGAACGGAGCCTTAATAAGGTGAATTGGTTGATTTACCCATGAATTCAAGCTAAGTTTCGCTATGGGATTTTTGGCCTTTATGGGCTTTTTTCATTTTGTCCTTATTCATTTTTTCGTATTAATTTGTTTTGTGACAAACTTTTTACTCTTATTTATTCGTCTTGACCCAATGAATTGGAAAAATAAATTGATTTATTGGCTTATGTTTGTCTTTATTCAAAAAAAGGTTTGAATTTCGATCATAATTTTTTATTTTTTAGATTCTTCTCGTCATAAGGACATAATAATTTACAAAAGAATCAACAAAAAACTAACAAATGTGAAAAAATTTGAATAAAAAAAAAAAGAAAAGAAAGCCAATTTACTTATTTAAGCCAAAAAAAACAGCCTCAATTATAATTACTATATCTTATAGCTCCTGGGGTTGGTCGGTCTTGGTCCTGAGAGAGAGAGAGAGAGGATGTATCTCAGTGAACCCATTTTCTAACAAAAAAACCGTGCTTTTGTTTGCTTTTGATTTGTCTAGTACATGATGTGTACAGGAGGTGAGAGGTTAGTTCACTCTTGTGCAAGATGGGTTTTTTTAATCTCAACCCATATTGAACCCATTTTAAATCCATGTAAATATGGGTTGATATGGGTTCAATCCATCTCAACCCATAATATAATATGGACGGGTTGGGTTGGGTTAAAAGTGGGCGGGTTTGAGCAGGTTAAAAAACATGGGTTGAAATTGCCACATCTACTCTAAAGTAATGTTTTCAAACGTTAAGTTGAGGCTCCCATTAAGATTAGTGATGCAGGGTGAATTGAAAGAATTAATAATCATAGCCTATTTTCATTTATATAGGATAAGTATTTGGCTTTTTTTTTTTTTAACACGGAGGATTAGTATTTGATTAGGTATGTATTAGTGTAGTTAGATCTTCCAAGAGCTTAATATTTGTACTGTTTGTCTATATTATGTGTGATGTACTAAAGTAAATGTCTTTCCCTTTAAGAAGGGGTGAGTTGTATGTATGTTTGTATTGAAGTGTCATAATCCTGTAATTATGGTACCTCTTGTATTGTCATATGTATATAGGTTTAAGTGTGGAGTATTGTCATATGTATATAGGTTTAAGTGTGGACTTTAGTCTGTAGGTCCAGTAGCATGGCAGGTGAACCAATTATATGCAATACTATTTAGTGATGTAAGCTATGATGCAAGCCACCCCGCCTTACGCCTAGAAAAGGAGGACTCTCCCCGTTGTAAGACCCAAGTGAATAAAAGCCAGTGTTTTCATAAGAATATCCTGTGTCTTGTGTTCTCTCTTTGATCCTAACCTACTTTGTGTTTGTACCCACTTCGTGTCTGAAAAATTGGTATCAGAGCCATGGTGTCTATTCTAGCTTAAACCTCTTCTGGGAACCTTTTTTCCAAAAATTATTTCAAATCTTTTCTAAAAGAAAAAATTGAAGCGTATGTTTTGTGGTTGCCTTTTAAGGATCCTCCACATCAGAAACTTCATTAACTATTTTGGTTAAAGAATTTTGTATCAGTGGGTTAAAAGTACCTTGAGACTTTGGGCTTTTGAGCAATGTATCTCGGTTTATCTACCTTAGAATACAGAATTTTATTAATCAAAATTGGTTAAGGATTTTATATTGAAAGAGAAAAGATTTGTTGTATGAGGAAATGAAGAACCCAGATTTTAATCCATAAACAATGAATCATCTGTTTTCCACCTACTCCTCTGCTACGTCATCCTTAGTTCCTTCAAGATTGTCCACCAGTAGAAATTCCTTCACCTCTTCTTCTAATCTTGAGTACTTGTATGAATTTGAATACCTTCCTGATGATAGTAAGGTTCCTCTTACTGATCTTCCTTTTCTCAACCCCTATAATGCCTTTGTCAGACCACAAACCTCTGTAAAAAAATCTGTCACCCAACTCTTCTCCACAAAACGACCAACTTCTATAAAAGAGTATGTCCAAGCCTCCAAGTTCGATCAGTGTTTCATAGCAGTTACAGAGGCTGAATAACTGTTACCCTTGGAAATCCCAGTTGATTTGCCTCGCCTTTGGCAACAACAAGGATTTACCCATCTTCACTTTGGAGCAATCAGATTGGTTGTTACTTTCCATGGCAGAAAAGGTTTACCTGTTACCTCCAGACTTGCTCTGATCGATACCAGGTTTATACAGTACCAGCACGCATGTATTGCTACAGTCCAAACCACCTTAAATGCTGGAACTGTGATTTTTACCTTTTACCCAAATTTAAACATGCCACTAGCAGATCCTCTTTTGCTATCAGCCTTGAAAGTGCAAGTTCAAATTGGTGGTGCCTCCTAAATTTTCACCACATACGCAGCAACCTTTCACTACCAAATGGCCTATCGCCTTCAGAACCATGCTTTCGAAATGTCATTACCTTCCTCCACCAATGAAGCCCTTTTTCTAACTGTCAACGCACCCCACCAAACTTCATGTGTTCATGTTCCACGACAGATTTCTCGTCCTGAACTTCTCAAGCTTCTCCCAGAATCTTGGGTTACAGCTTATGAGAAAAATCAAAACAAGCCCATACTTGTTCAATCCTCAAATCCAACTTTCATCCCAAAGCCTGATGGTACAGCAGAGGTTTCTTTCCCAAAAGAAACCTCTGCCTCATCTTTCACCCATCATGTTATTTTTCCCTCGAGAATTGACATGTTGGTAGACGGTTCTAGACCTGGCCCTCCAATTAAATATTTTCAACCCAGTGGCCTTCCAGTCTTCTATTTTAAAAATTCAGAAACAGGTCATTGTTATTTTGATGCTTGTGACTGTGATGAGTGTCTAGAAGACATTCTTCTAGAAGATGAAGAGGATTTTGAAGAACCATGTCCCATATGTCCTCTGTCACCTCCCACTCCTTGTAAATCTCCACCTCCTCCTCAACCTCCATCTGATGATGGCTCTTCGAGTCAACCAAGTGGGTATTTTATGTTCACCTCATCTCCTTCCTGGACTGAAGCGGATTTCCCTCCTCTGGAATTTCATAGTTCACAAGAAAGAATGACCCACCGTCATAAAATTCCAGATCCTACCACCATTCTTCCTGATGGTAGCACAAAAGCAGTGTCAGCAACAGAAGCAGCAATAAATTGGCAGTCATCAATTCGTCTCAAAATCAAATTCCTCAGAGAATTGCTAACTCCCAGCAAAATTTGGAGAATGTTGTCCATAAGAAGTTATCATCTTTGGAACTTCTTATCAGAGATTTGTAGCAGAAAATTCAAAACGTTCACCAAGAACTTCTCCAGATGGCATATGCCAACCAAGCATTTTCAGCAGATTTTTCCCAAAAGGATGCTGAAATGAAGCATTTAAAGAATCAGCTTCATTCACTCTAAGCTTAGCAATATTCTCAGCAAAAAAACCCATTTGACATGTTCACATCTTCCTCTCAACAAAATTTGTTTGGGTATTCTCAAATGTCTCAACATTTACCTATAAACCCTACCTCAGAATTTGGTGAGTCCAATATCTTTGGGAGCTCATCAGCTTTCCTTCCTACACCAAAAAGACCATCTCCACCAAAACTTCATTTTTTTCCAAAGCCCCAGATAAAGCCTGTCCAACCTCTAACAATTCCGTCTCCACCAACTACCTCAACCTTAACCTCAACCTCAATTCCAACTACCTCAACTCCTTCTAAAATATCTGATCCAAATTCAAAGTCACCCCAGTTAATGGTTCAATCAATTTCTAACCCTTCCAAAAATTCAATCTCCACTCTCCTACATACTTTAGCCACCATACCTGAACCAACCATTGAGTCTGATTCGGATTCTGAATCTAATCACTCTATGCCAATTCCTCATGTTTTCATGATGAACCCAGATCCTCCTGAAGAACATGTTGAAGATCCTATTATTGAAGAAGGTCTTGAGTCTGATACACCTCCAGAAATTCCAACCTTTGATTCTTTCTCACATTCCAACATCCATACCCAAGGTTTCTCCTTTGATAACATTCCCCCATCAAAATGTTTGGATAAACTTTATGAGATTCATGCTTGGTGCACTGCTACTATGCTCTCTCCAAATGCTACACTAAGTATTGTCATTACTAAGTGTACAGCAAAATTCCTTGGCCGTCTACGTCAATAGTACTTAGCTCTTGGTGAGTACCAACAGCTACAACTTAAACAGCTGCCAACTCTTGATCAATTCATCTCAGTCCTGCATACTGAATTTCTTGGCAACCATAACAACACAAAAGAGTTTGTTCGGGAAGAGTATCTCAGCATGAAGTGCTGTTCATTCAAAAGGAAAGATCTCGAGACTCATTATGACCATATGTCTCAAAGATTTTATCTTCTCAACGGCATGGATGATGTAAACCTCAAACAAGCCTTTCTCAATTCCATTCCTGAACTATTGGGAAATGAGACAACAAGGCTACTTCAAACAAAAGGATTGACGCTGAATGCAACCCCTCTTGGCGGTATTTACCAGCACTCTTTGATTGCCTTAGAAAAGCTGTGTAATCACCAGAAATTCCTCAGAACTCTTGAAGAACAAGGAAAACTTCTTGGCAAAGCATGTGACCGACCAGACCTATCTATAAAGTGCAAAGACAAGAAGTGCACTTGCCGTCCTTCATATCGGAAGACCAAACACTTTCAAAAATAGAAGTTCCAATCTCCTGGCAAGTTTTCAAAGTTTTCAAAATCTGGCAAGTTTTCACGCCGGAAAAAATGGAAATTCTTCAAGAAGAAGAAGTTCAGAGAGCAGCGAAAGTCTGATCGCTGCTACATATGCGGAAAGAAATGGCACTATGCAAAACAGTGTCCAAATAAAGCAGCGAGAGACAATATGGTGAGCTCTCTGGCTCTCATTGATGATGATCTTGACAATGCCGACGTTGAATCCTTATTCTCTATTGATGATGAAGCAACAGATGAAGCAGTCCTGGCATTCATCTTTGATGATTCAGATGACTCTTCTAATGATCTTGACTCATTCCCCTATGAAGTCCAAACAATTGGATTCTCCAATATCATGCTAGCTCAACCTTTAGCCAAGGTCAAAATTTTGCTTGGGAAATATGAGAAACCCATACCAGTTATCGCCTTATTTGATACTGGTGCAACAGCTTCCATTCTCAACCCAGCAATCCTTCCCATGTCCTACTGGCAATCATGTTTCAGACCCTTTACAGTAGCCAATGGAGAAACTTTTGTCATCACTCTAATCAGTAAGCCTATTATTATCCAACTTTTTCCTGGATACACTATAAAACACCAAGTCTATGGTTCTGACCTCCTAGGAAAAGATTTATTGTTAGGTTTTGATATTCTCCAAAATCTCAGCAAAGTCTCCTGGCTCAAAAAAGGTTTGAAATACAAAAATTACCTGTTACCCTGTACCACTCAACCAAATCTCTTTTCCATAGAAAATTTCTCCTCCATCAAAGAAGCCATAATCCAAACTTTTTGTGCTGAATCCCATTCTCAATTCCTCACCAAATGCTCCAATCCACTCTGGAAAAATCCAGATTTCTTCATTTCTCTTCTCTTTAAGAAAAATGAAGACATCAACCCCTCAAAAGCCACCCATCATGGAATGAACCCAGAACACTACCAGCTTGCTCTCCTAGAACTCCAGCAACTCCAGTCCGAAGGTTTAATTGAGCCCACAACCTCTCAGTGGGCATGTGAAGCATTTTATGTGAACAAAAGGACAGAGCAGATAAGAGGAAAGCTTCGCCTGGTTATCAATTACCAGTCTCTTAATCATTTTCTGCAGGATAACAAGTTCCCTCTTCCTCGGAGAAGTGTTCTTTTTGCAAACTTGCCTAAAGCTCAAATTTTCTCAAAGTTTGACTTGAAAGCAGGATTCTGGCAGCTGGGCATCCATCCAGATGATCGTCCTAAAATTGGTTTTTCCAGTGGTCAGTAATGCCTTTTGGATTAAAAACAGCCCCATCTTTGTTTCAAAAGGCCATGATTCGAGTATTTGCTCTCATTCTATCCTCAGCCCTTGTCTATATTGATGACATTCTACTTTTTTTCTTTAGATATTGAGTCTCATGTTGTCTTACTACAAATTTTTCATTCCCTAGTCCAAACCCATGGTATAATGCTCTCAGAGAAAAAGATGCTTCTTGCCCAACCAGAAATTGATTTTTTAGGGATGCATATCTCTAAAGGTCAATATGTCCTTCAGCCTCATGTAGCCTCTCAGCTTGACCATTTTCCAGATGAAAATCTCACAGTCAAACAAGTTCAACAGTTCTTTGGAATTGTTAACTATATGGCTGATTTCATTCCCAACCTTGCCCAATACTGTACTCCTCTTTCAGCTCTACTAAAGAAAAACCCTCCTCCTTGGTCTACCCATTGTACCAAAGCTGTCACAGACCTCAAAGCCATATCTAAAACCCTTCCTCCATTAACCATACCTTCAGATGGGGAAAGAACTTTTCAGACAGATGCCTTTGATCTATATTGAGGAGCAGTTCTTTTGGAAGAAGATTCAGAACAAAAGCGCAGAATTTGTGGATACAAAAGTGGTGCATTCTCTCCAGCAGAACTTCATTACCACTCTACTTACAAAGAAATTCTGGCAATTAAAAGGAGCATTGAGAAGTTTGAATTTCATCTAATTGGTCATCATTTCCTAATTGAGACCGATATGATGAGCTTTTCCAACATGCTGAAGTTCAAACAGAAGCACCTTCCAAAGGCGCAGTTGCTCAGACGGGCAAATTGGTTTTCCAATTGGAGTTTTGATGCTGTTCACATAAAAGGAAAAACAAATGTCCTCCCTGATTTTCTGTCAAGGCTCAAAAAGGAAATCAACCAATTTTCAAAAACAAAACCACATTCCTTTGTTCCTGGTTGTTTTCCAATAATTTCTTATTTCCACCCAGTCAATCTTCCTGTCCACCTTCAGTGTCAAATTTTAGAGTTAACCCTTCTTTCCAGGTGTGTCCAAATGTGTCAAAACCTTCAACATCTCTGTACTTTCAAGTATGGTCTTGATGAAGGTCCCATAAAAGGTCTACCTTTCCATCCTGTATATCCCTTCCTCACCCAGTTTGAAGTATCCTACCATAATGTCTTTTATTTTTAAAAAGAACCCTATCTCCTCTTATGGTATTTAGTCGATGTGTATACTATAAGTGCTTGTTTTAATAAATCAGCAGTATTGGTGTATCTGGCACATGCGGCGTTCAATCAAGTCCAACCTCCAGAAGATTTCTTTTTGAAATTTCTCTTATTTTTTGGAAGCATTCCTTACTGGCAACAGAAGATCAGACAAATCCCCAACAGTGCAGGCGGAGATCTCCAATTTGCTTTTTGGACAAGTTGCAACAACAGAAGTCATCCCAATCCAGATGGTTCTATCACATGGAGAAAGGAGTATCACACTATATTCCTCTCTGCATATCAGGAGGCTCAGAGCATCCAATACCATAATGGAAATTATCTGGTCATGACTCAAATACTGTGTTCACTCAATGGATTGACACCTGCAGAAGTCCCTTCATCTTTCCTCCATTATGAAACTGCAAACTGGAAATTCAATGATACTTCTCCGGAAGAATGGCGCCAAAATATTCGTTATCTTTTGGAACAATATTACTTGACTGACAGAACTGAAGACTATTCTAGAAGCAGTGGTTCAGATAATCCCGAATAACATCCCTGTGATCTAGCCAGCTGTCTCTTTTGTGTGGTGCCTCCTTTCCATTTCTAGGAGAGGGTAATATTATTGATGTTTACTATTATGTACATATAATTGGTGTGTACTGTTTGTCTGTATTAGGTGTGATGGACTAAAGTAAATGTCTTTCCTTTTAAGAAGGGGTGAGTTGTATGTACGTTTGTATTGAAGTGTCATAGTCCTGTAATTATGGTACCTCTTGTATTGTCATATGTATATAGGTTTAAGTGTGGAGTATTGTCATATGTAAATAGGTTTAAGTATGGACTTTAGTCTGTAGGTACAGTAGCATGGCAGGTGAACCAATTGTATGCAATACTATTCGGTGATGTAAGCTATGATGCAAGCCACCCCGCCTTACGCCTATAAAAGGAGGGCTTTCCCCGTTGTAAGACCCAAGTGAATAAAAGCCTGTGTTTTCATAAGAATATCTTGTGTCTTGTGCTCTCTCTTTGATCCTAACCTACTTTGTGTTTGTACCCACTTCGTGTCTGAAAAATTTGCTTGATTTGAGTGGATTGAGCCTTTACCTATTTCCTAGATCTTCGTTTTGCTAATATTTTTTTTTAATAGGAGATTTGCTCTTGTTCAAGTTATATGATGCATTAACTAGGCTATCAAAAAGTGTATCAAGGAGTTCAAATTTGTGCGTTACCCTTAAATCCTATGCCATGTTTATGGGTTGTTCGCACAGGTTGCACTTTTTGCATCCCCTTCTGTCTAACCCTCCCCCTTCTCTCTCGGTACACACCGGTGGCTGGGGTTTCTGCTTTGGGGAGGCGACGACTCCCCCAGGCGCCTTTATCTCTCCCTCTTCCCCTCTTCTTTTTCTCTCTACCCCTTTTTCCTACCATTGAGATACTTTTCTCTCACTGTCTGTTTGTCCCTGGCACCGATCTCTTTCCTCTAATTTCAAGTATACCAGTATCCTCAAAGGAATCAAATGCATCTTCCCTAACATCCCACAATTTGGTATCTCCCTTTGTGTATATTTGAGTTGTCCTTGTTAGGAAACGAAAATTGTTTTGCATGTAAACCAAATCTTCCGCTCGTTGTGTTGTCATTTTGTTTCTTTAGATAATAAGAATAAAAGAGTAGGTACACCAATTTCTTTCACAACATGATGAGGAAGATTGTCGACTAAGCTACTTCAACGCTAAAGATTTGTTGGTGTTATATTTGCACTTTGTTTCGCTATGATCCAAATCCTTTGTTAACCTCTTTACGTGCGAGTTGGGAGCCGCACATGCAGGGAAGTGTTGAAATTTTTTCACATCAGTTAATTATCACCTCGAAAACTAGTATATGAGCCTAGGTGATCTCTTCCCACAATGTCGGAATTTGTCCACATCAGTTAATTATCACCTCAAAAATTGGTATATGAGTTTAGACGGCCTCTTCTTTTATTGCCAATTAATTTCAAGAGTTGGATGCCTCATTTTCATGAGAGTCTTTGCGGCCTCTTCCTTCATTGTCAATTAGTTTTTTGAGATGAATACCTCATTTTCATCATTTCACACCCGTGGCTTAATTGCATGAGCACCCCCTAAACGATCACTTTTTGGCAACTTCACGCCCTTAAGTTTAAATTCGAGCAACTTCACCCCCTCCCCCATTTTTCGTCCAATTCTTGGACGGACTAAAATAAAAAGACCAATGTACCCCTAAGGTTTAAAAAAAAACACGGTTTATACTTGGAAGAAAAAAAACGATTGATCACTCCCACCACCTTTTCATCTCTGTCTCTTTCTCTCTCGCTCGCTCTCTTTGTCATGGGTCGAGGCCTACCGAGACCCTAGAACCGATCTCCCCATCTCCCACCTCCCATCTCCAATCGAGGAGAGGTGTAGAGGAGAGAGGAGAGAGAGAGAGAAGGGGGTCTATAATGGGTGAGAGAGAGAATGGGGTCTATAATGGGTGTATAAAGGGCATTTTGGTATGTTAAATTACTTTTCCATCCAATTTTATAATTTTCCATCCAAATCCCTAACAGAATTGGACGGAAAATGGGGGAGGGGGTGAAGTTGCTCAAATTTAAACTTAAGGGGGTGAAGTTACCAAAAAGTGATAGTTTAGGGGGTGTTCTTGCAATTAAGCCTTTCATGGGAGTACATGTTGGTAGAGGTGTCAAACGTGCCTATCGTGTCGTGCCGTGCAATTTTCTTCCGTGCCAACCGTGCTTCATGTCGTGCCATACCGTGCCCGTTTACTTCATCGTGCCATGGCGTGTCGTGCCCGTACCATGCCGTACTGTGCCGTGGTGGGCCATTTTGCTTTGTCGGGCTATGTCTTTTTTAAATCACGTCGTGTCGTGCCGTGCCCGATTAATTAATCGTGCCGCGTCGTGCCGTGCCTTTTTTTGTCAGGTCGGGTCGTGCCGTGCCTTTTTTGATCGGGTTGTGTCATGCTGTGCCTTTTTTTGTCGGGTCGTGTCGTGCCGTGCTTGTCGGGTTGTGTCGTGCCGTGCTTTTTTTTGTCTTGTCGGGTCGTGTCGTGCCATGCATTTTTTGTCGGGTCGTGTCGTGTTGTGCCGGCCCTTAATTGTGGGTTGTGTCGTGCCATGCCGACCGTTTACTTGATCGTGTCGTATCGTGCCATTTTTCAATTGTGTCGTGCCCGTTTTGTATGGTACGCACAACAAAATTGCTTTGTTTTTTGTTTTTGGTTTCTTATGGACGGTATTCCTTTGAACACTTAAGAACCATAGAAGAATGCTGTGATGTGCTG
Organism: Rhododendron vialii; assembly: GCF_030253575.1. Lineage (NCBI taxonomy): Eukaryota > Viridiplantae > Streptophyta > Magnoliopsida > Ericales > Ericaceae > Rhododendron > Rhododendron vialii. The sequence continues at coordinate 23,284,924 of NC_080562.1, read as the reverse complement.
TGATGGAGTCATGTATTAAAAATAGGGCAGTACCCATTTGCTTCTTAGAAGCTCCACACGAATCTGGGTGCCAAACACCAGGTTACTATCACCAAATGAACGACTTTCGTTCGTTTGAGTAGGCAAAACCTGGAAAACTTTTTATTGATTTTTCCATCAATCATGTGGTTTAAACTTGCACTCTAATTATCTTCATATACCGGTGGAGGATTTGGGCAGCAATATTTAACTAACACTCAAATAGAAATGAAGGAACAATCTCCAAGACTTGAAATTGAAGCCCAATTCACCTCAGGTAACTAGTTTTGAAGTTGTTGGCCCAAACAATTTGATGTGTAACATGTTAAATGACTTTGGGATCAATATGAGTGGAAAATCATTTTTGTTCGTTATGTTACTAGTGGCAATAATTTTCTTATCTGGTTTATGGTAAAAAGCACATACTATAGTAGGTTGATAACAACCCCACTACTCGGGGAAAAAAAAGAAGCAAAAAAATAATAGAAACTCCTAGAAGTTCGGAAACTTAAATAAGACATGCAACGGCCGGAAAACAACAACTTCATCCATAATGCACATTCAATCTTGACATCATTGATAGTACACGAGCTAATGTCTGCTGGGTAGCAGCAATATTCTGAAAGCCAATTCTCCTAAGAAGAATACATTTCAAACTCCTAATTTCATCACAAAAAGAACATAATACAAAATCAAGACATCCATCCTGTAGCAATCCATTTTGACAAGTAAATTTTCCTAAGAATAATAGTACATCGCAAACTAATTTCAACAAAAGAACTAGTATAGAATACAAAATCAAGAGATGTTCTATCATGTAGCTATCCATTTTAATCTTCACAGATACTCGCAATCAAGCCAACTGCACCAATGACCAAGATCGAAGAAAAGCAGCACAAAATACCAGCAGAAGACTACAAGAACATCTGTATCATGTTGATTTGCTTGCCCATATCACGTTGGATGTGAACTTCCTCGATCACTCCAGCCCCAAGAGCATGGAAGTGGCAATGCAGATCAAACTGAGTGACCTGCAGAATACACATCATAGGCTGCATACAAAAAAAGGCTGAAACTGGAAGGAACTCATTTTGGCTCAGCTTTATCACACATCATAGCCAAAAGTACTCATGGCTGGCTGCAACAAAAGTTACCCCGCCAAGGCCATTAATAGATATTTCAATAAGAAATGGACTGGCTGCATATATGTAATTCCACTACTAGTCCAGACCTGCATAGGCTGCTTACACACAAAAATAGGTGAAAACTGGAAGGAACTCATATTTTGGCTCAGCTTATCACACATCATAGCCAAAGGCCCAAAAGTATTCATGGCTGGCTGCAACAAATATACACACACACTTGGGCTCAGAATAACATCATAGCCAAAGGTCCAAAAGTATTCATGGCGAGCTGCAATAAAAGTTACCGAGCCAAGGCCATTAACAGATATTTCAATAAGAAACAGACCGCCATCACATATTTCAATACGAAACAGACCATATCCACCAATATATGTCAAAGAATTCTATTCTTAGGCTCAGTAAATGACCAAATGCCCAGCAACGACAGTGAATGAGCCACAGAAATAAAGAATAAAGAATGCCCACATGGAGGCAAGTGGCAATGTTAAGTTGCCATTAAGGCCTTCATAAGTTGCCTAATCGTACCCTTCAAATGTTTTTTTTTATCATCATAGCCGATAAATGGTTACAGTTTCCTGGGCATTTGGTAACAGTACACACACACACATACACACACACTCTGATGTATAAAGAATTACACCACCTGGAAGCTGCAGCAATGTTAAGTTGCCATTAAGGCCATCATAAGTTACCAGCAGCAATGCAATCAAATAAAACTAACTATACTAACTAAAAACAAACTCAATATTTAGTCTGGCTTCGTTACACCTCAGGTTTGGCATAAAACCATGTTAGAGGTATCCACCAAGCTACTAACATATAAAGATCAAGAACAAAAGTTGAAATCCCAACAAAGTTTTAAAGAAAACTGAAATAAGGTGATAAGCCCTCAATAGTGTAAATAAATGGGCTTATCGACCCCTATTTTGTCACTCTCACGTGCGTAACTTGCTTTATTTAGATGATATTGCACGGAGGTTGTGTTTTTGTGAGTTACAGGTAAAAATGTGGAAATAAGACGTTTTGAACACCAAGGAAACTAATCCGGGATCATCCAAAGAGTCAAGACCATGTGGCATCCCGCCACCGAGTCCCAAGAAGCATGTAAAGAAGGGTCGAAGGCTATTCGGGGCATCAAAGGGGCCGTTGGAAAGAAGAAAATAATTTGGAAGTTTTCTGCCAGCAATGTACCGGTACCGCGGATCTGTGGTACCTGTACAACTTGGACAGATTTGGTCCAAAATGCTGAGAAACAAGACCTATACCGGTACCGGGATTTCGTGGTACCGGTACAACCTGGAAAAAATCTGCATTTTTGTACCCGACTGCACTTTGACTTGGGGGTATTTTGGACCTTTGTAACCCGACTTTGAGGGCCTATAAATACTTTCTAACCTCATTTTAGTAGGTTATCCTTCAATTTCACTTCTTTCTCTACCTCCCTCCTCTCCTTAGCTCTCACTCTCTCTTCAAAGGAGGTTGGTTTCTAGGGTTTGGAGGCTTGTGTTCTTCATTAAAGTTGTAAGTTCACTCAAGATCTTTCTTAATCTAGTTTTTATTTTCGTTTTTGTGAATGTTTTCGTATCTCTCCTCATTTCCCTTCATGTTTACACCCACTAAGGGTGAGTAGTGTTCAAGACTTGGTCATGGGGTAATTTCTACCCTATGATTTAGGTAGTTTAATGGCTTCTCTCATTTCTTGTGCTTAATGTGGTTTGTGAATGGATTAAGTTCATTTTTATGTAACAAAACCTAGGGTTGTTAACCTCTTTGATTATGTGTAGACAAGGACTTGATCTCTTGCCACATGTAATGCTTGGAGCTATGTCACTCTATGTGTTTGCCAAAATGCCTCAAAGAACTTGTTAAGCTCTAATCTTTGGTCTAAACCTAGAGATGTTAACTTTTTTGATTGGGTGTAGACAAGTCTCTTGGCACACCCAATGCTTGGAACCATGGCTCTCTTTATGTTCGATAAAATGCCTAAACGAGTTTTCATCCATTTCCAAACCCCGTTGTATGAGTTAAACTTGATTTTCATAGTTAAATCTTCTGAGTGAGATCGAATGACTTCGATTCTCACTTGAGTTATCAAAGAGAAGAATTAAACGATCTAAGTTATGGGCGGAATGAACCCCTAGACCTTGCCGCTTTTAATTTCTAGTCAATCTTCGTTTTCAATTAAAGTTAGGAGGTAGAAAGAATTTTCATCACTCAAAAGTTAGCCGTCTCAAAGCCAAACTAAAAGTTGGCGGTCCTAACGCTAAAAACCCTTCGTAAAGCAAACCTTCCAGCCAAGCTCCATTGGCTCCCTGTGGATTCGACCTCGGACTTCCGAGTTTATTATGCTACAACTGACCTAGCCCTACGCTTGGGGTATTCTTATTGACGCACTTTGGTCGAGCAAGCATAAGGTCCACAACACGTAAAGCCAATTAACGACAAACCTCCGAAGAAAACCAAATTCACCACAAACCTGATTGACTTGATCAAGTTTGCTGATAATGTTGAGGTGCACATCAAGAAATTCATCCTTCAGAAGGGAAAGGAATATTGGCAGAAGCTGCTCAATAGTTGTGTCCTGCATAAACCATCAAACCAAAGTACGAAAATCTTAAAACTTACACCACCATGTGCAGGATTAATGGAAACAATTCTAATATAAAGAATCAATAAGGAACCCAAAAAAAAACACCGTTCAGCAATGTTATACAAAAAAACATTACAGGATATAACATGCTAGGCCAAGCCTTTGTCTCTGACAAGATATGACATGTTGTCTAAGACTCTAAAGTAAGAACGATAAACAAGTCCAATTTTACAGGAACGTGTAATTAAATTGGTTCCGTCATAAAGCTTACAGTTGCAGCTATCATACTCCTATAAGCTTTGTTTACAAAATAAAAACATTTGGCAAACAATCCAAATCGTATCTTCGACACACCCGTCCTATGTTAGTAGCACAGATGAAATGAAATTTCTATTCTTAAGTCCTTTACTAATAAAAAAAAATGATTATCACCAATCATCTTACATTTGGAGAGAATGCATATATCAACAACTCAAATCCACTAAATTTAACCCTCTAAAGGAGTCTGTGATAGATGAAAACAGTGGATACTATCATAGTAGGTAGTAGCAGATGTTTAGAACAGTAGAACTTCTAATTTCACGAATACCAATTGCTTCAGCCTTCACGTGGTCTGGTCCCTGGCCTTTAGGCCCTCTACAATGTCCTACAATACATGAAAACAAGAACCAGCAAGCCAAGCATGCACCAACAGCAACAAAAAAACAGGTATATGAAAGCCAAATGAACAAGAAAATAGAATTTTGCTCAGATATTATCATCATAGCAGAAAATTGAAATGGATGCAACATTAAGTTGCCATTAAGGCCTTCATAAGTTGCAACACCACTTCTTATCAACATTTGGAGAGAATGCATATATCAACAACTCAAATCCACTAAATCTAACCCTCAAAAGGAGTCTGTGATAGATGAAAACAGTGGATTACTATCATAGTAGGCAGTAGCAGATGCTAGAACAGTAGAATTTCTAATTTCATGAATACCAATTGCTTCAGCCTTCACGTGGTCTGATCATTGGCCTTTAGGCCCTCTACAATGTCCTACAATACATGAAAACAAGAACCAGCAAGCCAAGCATGCACCAACAGCAGCAGAAAACGGGTATATGAAAGCCAAATGAACAAGAAAATAGAATTCTGCTCAGATATTATCATCATAGCAGAAAATTGAAATGGATGTAACATTAAGTTGCCATTAAGGCCTTCATAAGTTGCAACACCACTTCATAGAATCATAGTTCATAACAATACCACTACGGCTCAGACATTACTTTTTTTTTATCATCAAAGCCGGAAATCGAAATGGATGCGGCAACGTTAAGTTGCCGTTAAGGCCTTCATAAGTTGCAACATAATCACACTTCGCTTAGCCAAAAATTGGGGTTGTGTCTGTGGCTTATTCATTTTAGACTAAAAGGAGACACACACACCACACTGCCACACACACACACACACACACCACAACGCATGCAGGCAACATCCACTTTAGTTAAGTGAAGCTAAACAAACCACAAGGCATGCAACAAAACTTAGGGTCAACATATTAGTTAAGAAAATACATCATAGCCAAAAATTGAAGCGGGGGCAACATCATGTTGTTATTTAAGGCCTTCATAAATTGCCACAACACAATATTGAAATGAATAAGCCATAGACACAACCCCAGCAGAATAAATGAATAATAGAATCAAACCAAATGCCAGCAGGTCCCCTAATTACTGTCTATATCAGAATCTACAAAATAGCCTCTGAATTCATCTTTAGCTGACCGTTTTTGAATTCCAATGCGTGCATCCTCCTAATCTTTCAAGCATATGAGACAATCCAAAATGTCTGGAGCTAGTCTGCTCCTCCTCTCATTTAATACTCTTTTACCTGCACTAAAAGCAGATTCGGATGCCACTGTAGACACAGGAGGGGTTAGTAGATCACATGCCATGATTGAAAGAACAAGATATTTATCTTCATTTTTTTTTCCACCAAGCTAAGACATCCAAATCACGCCTGTCATTCGCGTTAACAGATTCTAGGTCCAAATATTTATCAAGTTCAATGCGTGAAGTTACAGTGCTAGTTCCTATTCTTAAATTTGAACTAACAAAATCCCAAAATTCATCATTGATACTTGTAAAAGATGTTAAAGGAGCAGTAGTACAGGCAGCATTAGAACGAAACTTAGAGTCATATTTAACATACATGGTAGTCAATAAATCATACACATTAGCAGAAGAAGGTAAAGTAGTAATCCCTAAATTCGTACCAATCTCTCTTAAGAGCAAGCTAACACTTTGTAACTTTATCCTAGGGTCCATTACTGCAGCTAACATAAATATTGGTGGCATTTCCTCATAATATTTTCTGAATTTTTCTTCAATATCTATACAAGCATGTGCAAAATTTGGATGTTCCCTATGTTTACGAAAATTGACACTGATATTGAAAAGATGATGAAGTACAATACAAGAAATAGGATAACGAGCACCCGAACAACCTACGGTAGCAACATAAAACACTTTCAAAAATTTCATGAACTCAAAACCAATTTTCCAATCAGCTTGAGTTAAAGGACTACCACTACACAGTCGATACCTCTGATTAACAAAAGTAGATATTGCATCACTATATTTCCTACAATACTTTAACACAATGTAGGTCGAATTCCAACGATTTTGAACATCAGAGTTCATATTTTTGGATTTAAGATTGTAAAATGATGTGCACAATTTATCAAATTCTTGTTGCCTACATGGGGAAGTAGCAATAAAAAGAACAGCATTTCTAATTTTTGAAATATGAGGAGCTATATGTGTCAAACCATCTTGCACAACTAAGTTAAGGACATGGCATACACATCGCAAATGTAATAATTCACCAAAATACAAAGTCGTCAAAGTTCTTATAAACAATGGAAGTGTAACAGTATTAGCGTTATGGTTGTCAAAAGTAATGCAATAAACTTTATCAACAACTTCAAAATCCCTAAAAACACCCATAACACTTTCAAAAATCTGTTCAGCATCATGAGGAAACTCCACTAAATGGGAAACAATATTTTTTTTTTTGCAAAGTCCAATTAGAGTCTATATAATGAGCAGTCACACAAATACAACCACAATTATTTATACCAGACCACATATCAGAAGTAAAACCAATTGCACCAACAGTTGCAAATTCACTAATCAAATCTTTTTTAACTTCACTATAAGCTTTCTTCGTATCACTTGTAGGGAGGTATTCCCGAGCAGATACATTTAGTTACCGAACACGTGATGTTTGGGAACACGTGGTAAAAACGACTGGACTTATCACCAGGCAGTATGAAGAACAGCGATATGGAACAATGACATGTGAAGTCCTTGGTCCATGCAATCTGTTCGGCTGAATAAAGGTCAATGACACGACAAGTCACTGGAGTAGACTATCTGTTCGGCAGATAGGAGACATTCTGATTACATTTGAACCAAGTTACATATGAAGTCCTCGGTCCAGGTAGTCTGTTCGGCTATGAGACAGCCGAACAAGGAAGGAGCTCTAATCGAGAGTAGGAGCAGAGGGAATACTCTGGAAGATTCCAGAGTAGTCATGTCCCATAAAGGGATAAAGATCCCAAGAATATAGGATCTGAGAAAGATACCCAACGAATATGGGATGTTCGGCTCTTAAAGGAAAAGAATCCTAAAAGGACTCTTTTCCATAAACTGATAAAGGAAACGAGACTCCTTGATATCCTGGGTTTCCTATACGAGTTAGGAATCCTATGGCAACATGGATGCTTGCTGTGTAAGCATCCATAAATCTATAAATATGAGGTAAACCTGGAGGTGAAAGGTACGCAATACTTTGCATTCTTGCTTTCCTACTGATAATTAGGGTTTGATTGCTGGTACGTGATACTAACAAAGGCATCGGAGGGCCTTTGCCATGAGAGGCAGAGGTGCGCTCACCCCCTGTCTATTTTGTAGATTAGGGTTCAGACGACGAGTTAGGGTTCCGGTGAAGAGGCACCAATTGGCCGTTGCGATCCAGTTGATTCGAAGTACCAATTGTTTTCATCCCCCTACAATTGGCGCCGTCTGTGGGAAACGAAAGAATTCCCTTTTGAAATACGACCATGGTGGAAGTAACTCCAGCAACACCGCATGAACCAAAAGATGTGTTAGATGAAGGAAGGGATAAATCACCACTTGGGGCTCCGAGAAAGCCCCAGGGTGGGCACAGGAGGGACACGAGTAAGGACCGCCCCCTTACCGTGCACCATAACTCCAAAAATAGAGGAGATGGAGAGACGGCTTCGAGATCCACGAGAAGGAGTAAATCCCATCAAAGGGATGAATCGATCGCGCACTCCAGGAGTGTGCACCATAGCGACGACGTTCTTGATAGAAAGAGGCAAGAAGTCGAGGAGTATGCTCGTCTGATTAAAAAACGAGAGCATGAAATCAGAGAATTGGAAAGAATTAGGGAGCATCCAGAGGATTCTGGACTGTCTCGAAGAAATTCTAGAGGCAGTAGGTATGCTGTGGTACAATACAGAAAAGCTCCTTCACGAGGAAGAAGGAGCAGAAGCAAGAGCAGAAGTCCTGTTATAGGGCATCATGAGGCTTCTCCACGAAAAAAGGGGAAGAAAAAGTAGAAGCCGAACACCAGAGAGAAGGACTTCTTCACGAAAAAGGAGGAGCAGAGACCGAAGTTCTACCCCCGAGGAAGAGGATACGAGAAAGCATCATCGAGACAGGTACGAGAGGCCTGATGCTGACTGGGTCAAGGCTTCGGCCCACAAGTCAAAGGAGCAAGAGGATGGGACAGTGACTGCACGAGAAGCAGCACGCAAGGCCCTGAGTAATATTGCAGCCTCCCCCTTTACAAAGAGGCTACAAGAAGCAAGGTTGCCGAGCAGAGTGAAGCACGGTGCATTCGTACTTTACGAGACAAATACGGATCCCGTAGCTCACATACAACATTATCAACAGGCCATGTTTATGCATGAAGGGGATGATTCCATCTTGTGTAAGATGTTTCCCTCCAGTTTTGGCAAGGTGGCTTTATCCTGGTTTCATAAGTTGGCCCCACGATCCATACGAGGATGGAGGCAGTTGGCCGAGGAATTCACTGCTCGGTTCTTGACAAGCAGAAAGGCCCCAAAGACATTTGAGAGTCTTTCCACCATGAAACAGGAGGAGAACGAACAAATTAGAGATTATGCAAAGAAGTACTGGGAAACTTTCAACGAAATTGAAAGTTGCAGTGAAGAGTATGCAATTGCCACATTCAAAACTGGTTTGCCTGTTCGGGGAGAGCTACGCCGTTCGTTGAATAAACATCCGGTAGCCACCTTGGCTAAATTGATGGAACGGATAGAGCAACACGCCAGAATGGAGGATGACATACTCCATGAAGATGGCAGGATGGTTGCCGAACAGCCGAGGGCACCTGCCAAAAAAGTGGATAAGCCAGAGCCCAAGACTTACAAAGAGAGAAGGGAGTACGGGCAGGCTAAGAAAGAGCCATACAAGGACAAGCAAGCTCCTGACCCCAAGTCCTTCTTTTCTATTACTACGGTTTGGAAGGAGCCAATTTACAGGATTCTTTATCGAATAAAGAATCAGCCATATTTTAAATGGCCCCCAAGTCTAGGCGGAGACAAAGATGCAAAACGTGCTACGAATCAGCACTGCAGTTATCATAAGGATTGGGGCCATATGACTGAGGACTGTGAGACATACAAGAGGCACCTTGACGATTTGGTCTCTCGGGGCTATCTCAAGGAATTTATCCAGGAGGACCCTAAAGAGAAAGGGAAGGCTATGGAGGTGGGTTACGAACAAAACCCTAAAGGCGTCATCCATATGATACATGGATTGGCCACACCTTACACGAGAAGTGAGGTTAGGCTATTTCAGAGGCAAGTTAAGCATGATCAGCACGTGATGCGGTTGGGAAACAAGAGGGGGCGAGAGACTGATGTATGCAAAGAGAGCATGGCATTTAGTGATAATGATTTAGCGGAGGTCCAAATACCCCACAATGATGCATTGGTCGTAACCCTACGAGTTGGGGAATACGACATCGAAAGAATTCTAGTAGACTTGGGAAGTTGTACAGAGGTATTGTACTATGACGCATTCAAAAAGATGGGGCTGGCCCAATCAGACTTAGAACAGTCTACAACGCCTCTTATTGGGTTCGGTGCAGGAGCTGTCTGGCCCCTTGGAAAGGTGACGTTACCTGTTCGGGCCGGATTAGTAGTGTTGAGAACGGACTTTTTAGTGGTCGATGTCCCATCTTCCTATAACGCGATTATAGGGAGGACGTGGTTGCACAAAATAAGAGCAGTCTCTTCGACTTATCACCAGATGGTGAAATTCCCAGGGTCAAATGGGATTGAAGTCCTTAAAGGAAACCAGAAGGTGGCACAGCAATGCTTGATTTCCATCATCAAAACAGCCCCGAAGGTCCACCATGTTCACACATTAGAAGTACCAGATCAACCAACCATCGAGGATGTTGGAAGAAGCCCGGCTGAAAAAGTGGTTGAGGGCCTGGAAAAGATTCAGATCAACGAGATTGATCCTGAAAGATATTTTTTAATTGGGGAATCACTGCCAGCAGATGAAAAGGCCGAATCAGTGAAGTTCCTAAAAGGCTATATGGATGTTTTTGCATGGGTCCCTGAGGAAATGCCTGGGGTGGATGCAGATGTGATCTGTCACCATTTAAACATTGATCCTCTGCACAAACCGATCATTCAGAAGAAACGAAGGGCAGCCGTGCAGCATGTAGATGCTGTGATTGAAGAGGTCGATCGTTTGTTGGAAGCCAAGGCAATACGTGAGGTCTATTACCCAGAGTGGTTATCCAACACTGTTGTGGTAAATAAGAAGAATGGTAAGTGGCGTGTCTGCGTGGATTTCACAGACCTGAACAAAGCGTGTCCTAAGGACAGTTTTCCTTTACCCAGGATTGACCAACTGGTTGATGCAACCTCTGGTTACGAGCGAATGAGTTTTCTCGATGCATATCGAGGATATCATCAGATTGCTATGTTTGAACCTGATCAAGAGAAGACTTCGTTCATCACACCACGAGGGTTATACTGTTACAGTGTCATGCCGTTTGGGCTGAGGAATGCTGGGGCTACATACCAAAGACTTGCAACCATCATGTTCAAAAAACTCATTAGGAAAACTTTGGAGGTTTACATAGACGATATGGTGGTAAAAAGTCGAGAAAAAGGAGGGCATATTACTGATTTAAAAGAAGTCTTTGAAATTTTGAGGAAATACAAGTTGAAGCTCAACGCCTCGAAGTGTGCGTTTGGAGTTAGTTCAGGAAAGTTCCTGGGCCATTTGGTAACTATGAGGGGGATAGAGGCAAATCTCGAGCAGATCGATGCTTTGCAGAGATTACAGAGTCCCAAAACTACCAAGGAAGTCCAAAGGCTGACTGGGATGGCAGCAGCACTAAACAGATTCATCAGCAGGTCAAGCGACAAATGCAGACCCTTTTTTCAACTATTGAAAAAGAGGGAGGGATTTGAATGGGGAGCAGAATGTGAGCAAGCTTTCCAGGACTTGAAGAAATACCTGGCCGAGCCCCCACTGTTGTCAACTCCACAGCCAGGTGAGTCTTTAATTCTGTACTTAGCTGTTTCCGAGCACGCAGTAAGTGCAGTCTTGTTGAGGGATTTGGGGATCGAGCAAATCCCCATTTATTATGTTAGCAAGACATTGTTGGATGCAGAGACGAGATATCTGCCTTTAGAAAAACTTGTCCTGGCACTTAGGACAGCAACCAGGAAATTGCCACACTACTTCCAAAGCCATAAGGTTGTCGTTTATACTGAGTATCCATTAAAATCACTGCTTCGAAAGGCAGATTTCTCGGGAAGGATCTCGACGTGGTCCGTAGAGTTAAGTCAGTATGATCTCGAGTATCAGCCACGCACAGCAATTAAAGGCCAGGTGTTGGCTGATTTTGTGGCAGAGTTTTCCCCCACTGTTGCTCCCTTGCCTCCTACGAGAAAGGAACAGGCAGCTAAGACATCATCCTTGAAGGATCAACCCGTAGCCGAACAGGATCCCAAGGAATGGAAGTTATTTGTTGATGGATCAGCGTGTAATACTGGTTCTGGAATTGGAGTTGTCCTCTTTCCTCCTCAAGGAGTTCTGATTGAACTCTCTGTTCGGCTTGGATTCAGTGCGTCGAATAATGTGGCTGAATATGAAGCACTCTTGGCTGGATTAAGAAGTGCAAAAACCCTTAAAGCAGAACGGGTCAGGGTGTATTGTGATTCCCAGCTTGTTGTGAATCAGCTGTCCGGCGAGTACGAGACTCGAAATGAAAAGATGGTGGCCTACGTGCAGGCAGCCAAGGACTTGCTTGATACCTTCGAGAGGGTATATATTGAGCAAATAAGTTCAGGACAGAATGCTCATGCGGATTCCTTAGCTTGGTTGGCTGCAGCTGTACCAACTGAGTTCAAAAGAAGGGTGGCAGTAGAATATCTAAATGAGCCGAGCATTGGGAGGAGTATAGACTTAGTCTTGGACGTGAACCAAGGACCAAGTTGGATGGACCCAATCATGGAGTACTTACGAGACGAGATACTCCCTTTTGACAAAAAGGAGGCCCACAAGATAAGGGTCAAATCTGCTAGGTTTTGGCTGTCCCCAGAGGGAAAGTTGTATAGGAAATCCTTTACAGGTCCCTATTTGCTATGTGTACATCCTGAGATGGTATAGAAGTTCCTTCATGAGATCCACGAGGGAACATGTGGGAGCCATGCTGGAGGGAGATCCATTGCCCACCGAGCAATTACTCAAGGCTACTGGTGGCCACACATGCAAGAAGATGCAAAAGTGTATGTAAAGATTTGTGAGAAGTGTCAAAAATTCTCACCAATGATTCGAACACCCGCCGAAGATCTGGTGCCTTTGACAAGTCCCTGGCCTTTTGCTCAATGGGGGATGGATATCGTGGGTCCATTGCACAAAGCAACTGGGAATCGAAAATTCCTGCTTGTTGCAACTGACTATTTTACAAAGTGGATTGAGGCAGAACCACTGGCCAAAATCACTGAGCCTATGATAGAAAGGTTCGTGTGGAAAAGCATCATCACTCGTTTTGGGGTCCCTTATTCATTGATCACAGACAATGGATCCCAATTCCAGAAGAAATTCAAGGCTTTTTGTGCCCAATATGGAATAAGAAATTTTTATTCCACCCCAGCCTACCCTCAGAGTAATGGGCAAGCAGAGGCGTCTAATAAAACTATCCTTGATGGAATCAAGAAAAGACTTGACAAAGCTAAGGGAAAATGGCCAGACGAGTTGTCATTGGTCCTGTGGGCTCATCGAACAAAGCTCAGGAGGTCTACGGGAGAGACCCCCTATTCATTGGCCTATGGAACAGAGGCTGTCATACCTCTGGAGGTAGGCCTGCCGACCAACAGGACAGTTTTGGTTGAAAGTGGAGGCAATGACAGGGCTCTTGAAATCGAGCTTGACCTTGCCGAGGAGAGGAGAGAAAAAGCCTTGGTTCATCTTGCTTCTTACCAAGAACAGCTGATGAAAAGCTACAACAAACATGTTCATCCTAGAGAATTTGGTGTTGGGGACCTTGTGCTACGAAAAGTGCTCGGCAACACCAAGGTGGCAAATGAAGGCAAGCTGGGGGCCAACTGGGAAGGCCCGTATAGAGTAACTGAGATTGTGGGCATAGGAGCCTATAGATTGGCAGATCTGGATGGTGATCCAATTCCGAGGCCTTGGAATGTTCATAATTTACAAAAGTTCTTTGTTTAGAAGTATTAAATTCTGTTTTGGATTTGCATTACGTGATTGTGTGGGAATTACGAATATAATTCCCTTGTTATAGTTTTGACTGTTTTAGTTGCAAGGGGTACGAATAATACCCTCTTGAGTTTTGCAGATTATGAATACAATCGCTTCTTAGTATAACTATTGTGGTATTTGTTTTTAATACGAACTGCGAGTTTAGTTTCCCTCATTTGTATTGGGGAGCAGGGTATACAGTTATACAGTTCAGTACGTGAAACTGAAGCACAGTATGTGAAACTTATACAGTTCAGTACGTGAAACTGAAGCACAAGTATGAAACACTTGTAAACTTGTAAGATTTTCAAACCTTTAAGTACGTGAAACTTAAACACAAACACTTGTGTGATGTTCTGAGTACGTGATACTTAACAAGTATGAAACACTTGTATGGATTTTTAAAAGTACGAGAAAACTTAAACGTTATCCAACACACGAATAGTTCTAAGTACGTGATACTTAGAGGTTTTTGTGTGAGTACGTGAAACATAACGAATACAAGTATAAATACACTTGTATGTACTAAAAAACAGTACGAGATACTGGGAAACAAATGTTTTTAAAGTACGTGAAACTTAAACTTCAGAACAGGAAATCATGTGTAAGTACGAAATACTTATGCAAACAAATGATGGTTAACAGTACGAAATACTTAGACTAAATTGCATCCGAACAGATGCAGCAAACAGGGAAGCCGAGCAAAACATTAAAGTTATGCCACGAAGGGCCGAATACCTGTGTTAACAAAGTATTTAACTGTACTGGTGCCTCACAGGGCCAAAGTATGCTTATGGTCACGCAGGACCAGCAACCAAAACAGTTCATATACTTACCAAATCAATCCACATTCTGGACCTCTGAAGTATCAGTGTTGATCTCAGTGTCAGCACCACCCTCGACTACATTCTCTTCCAAGTTAATGGGCTCAATAGGTACATCCCGAGCAGGAGCTTCAGTAGGGTCCACATCCGTGGGGATATCTTCCTCAGCATTGGCAAATTCTTCAATTTGCCGTTCAAAGTCTTCCTCTGGATGTCCTGCTGGCTCTGGAGTGTCTTCAATGTTCTGAACACGGGTGCTAGGCAACTCGTTGTCAACCCAGAAGTGTGAATCCTCAGCAACCCCTAGTTTTGTCAGACAGGTTTCCCAGCTGGCAATCCAGACCTGGTCCTGTATAGCTGGCATCTGTTCCACGTAACTAGCAGTTGTGGCATCATAGCCCTTCTGGTAGCCATCTTCATATGATGCTTTCTTGGTGCTGTCAATCTCAGATAAGGCCTGGTTTAGGCTCTCTTCGGCAATTTGCAGTTTGCCCTTAGCACCATTAAAATCCGCCTTGGCTTTGTCTCTTTCTCTTTCAAGACGAGCAACCGTACGAAGCAGTCTGGTATTGTTGTTCAGCAATGTCATCCTCTCATTATCAGCATCTTCAAACTTTTGGCCCAATGTGACCATCTTTTGAATGAACTGACAAAACACCGAATAGTAGGTAATGAGAATATCCGTGGTATACGAAATATGCACAAAGACTTATGTGGAAAAAATTAAGTCACATTACCTTAATACCACTGACAAGTCCAGTGGCGACAAGCCGATCAGGAGTAGCTTCAGACTCCTTCTGCATATCTACAGGGAGCAGTAGACCTTGGGCAAGGGCGAGTGCTGTCTCCGAAGAGCTGGCACTATCCCCAATGTGAACAGGCCGATCACCCCTAATGAGATTAGGGGTCCAGCTTTCGGGAAGCACTGGAGTACTCGAAGAAGGGGGTTGTTGGACTATAGTAGTAGTTTGGTTGAGAGGTTCTCCAGTTTCTTCGCTCCTGGGACGTTTGTCCCGATGAGCATCGGTAGCCTCAACTGGACTATCTTCCCGAGGAGAAGATGATGATCTTGCAGATCCCCCCCTATTGCGACGAGAACGCGGGGGAGGGGCGCCAGTTGATGCTACCCTATTGGTAGCACCTCGTCCCCGTGAGGAGACAGTGAGTAAAGAACTGAGGTTAATGGGTTGGTGTGTCATTGTACCTGAGGTTGGAGGTGATCGAGAATATCCGGATGAGGACGACTGACTGGTAATTTGGTGAGGAACGGGTTGTTGTTCGGCAATGAGTTGCCTGCGGCTTGATCTCCTGAGTACCACACGTGTTTGAGGTATACCGTCAGGAATAACAATATCGCCTGACTGACCGGCAAGAGTGACACCAGCTTGAAGCCTTGAACTGTGTGGTTGGGGAGCAGTGGATGTAGACGCGGCACTAGTGCTGGGGTGGGCGAGTCTTCTGTCAATGACCCCTCTGTACGAAGGATCGTATCCCAACAGTATATCAGCGTCTCGACCCCGACCAGCTGTTCGGGTACCAGGTTCGCCTTTATATTTAAGGATTTTGTTGATGTCCTCTGTTCGGACGTAACTAGGCTCTCGTCTTGGTCGTTTGTTGACGTTTTCAGCTGCACAATTGGAGTTATTAAATCAACAATTAGACACGATAGAAAGCTATGAAAAAGCAATAAACAAATAAATAGCAAAGATGAAAAATAAGAAGCATACGTGGGTATCCCCATATATGGGGGCAGTGGAGACCCACCACCTGACCATCCTCTCCTAGTGGCTCAAAGGCTCCAGTGACGTAAAGGAAATCGATTTCATGATCCCGAGCAGAGTCTGGCACGTTTAGCACGAGACGCTTGTCTGCCCTTCTAACTTTGAAGTAATAGGTGTTGTATTCAGGGTTTAGTACAATGCTGTACCACCACTGAATATCCCAAATTCCTAACTGGGTCCCTAGAATCCTATTCAAAGCTATTACGCCCATTATCAACCTAAAGACGTTTGTTGATATTTGCATGGGGGTAAGACGATACCAGTTTAGGATCTGGCAAAGTAATGGGTGGAGGGGAAATCGAACTCCACCTTCGACGATGGCAACAATGGGGATACACATTCGATCCCAGGAACCTCCGTCTCTATCTGCGCCCAGGGGGGCGAGTTCGAGACCAACGTTCTCTGGAACGTTATATTCCCTCCTAAATGCCGCCATGGCAGTAGGGGTTTCACATAATTTCCTAAATTTACTGGGTCTCAAGGGATTCTCACCATCGTCAGCCATGGGTATACTCAGGAAAGAAGAAAGACTGAAAAAGGGTGCAACTGAAACCCTAGAAAAACGACCCACGAATCTGAGAGTGAGATCTCAGAGGGAAGCCTAAGTAGACGAAATGGAGTAAGAACGAGAATCTTACAAGAATAATGTGACGATTCCCTGGAGTGCAATTGAATTTGCAGGTGGCGGCAATGGCGGATAGCGGGATGCTTTCGCCTAGTTTCTAGAGAGAGAAGGAGCGCGTTTAAGTTTTTGGTAAAAACCCAAAAAGAGCCCTTTCAGGGGATTAAGGGTAAGAGACGGAGACGAAACGTCTCCTCTCACGCCGTTACAGGTAAAAGTAACGGAAAGAAGAAACCGTTCTGACGCCGTTTCATAGAACGTCAGTTCGAAATTAATGTTAGGCATACGAAACGTGCCACGTAGAGTCATTACCTCGAGATGGTATAATGACAGAGGCGCCAAAAGGCATCAATGAGATATTGAAATTATGACTGTACGGGATCAAAAGGGTTTGGTCTAGATAGAATTCTGTTTCTAAGCATCATATATTGCCCCCGAACAGTGGTAAATACATGAAGCTGGGGAGCAATTTATAGGGAGGTATTCCCGAGCAGATACATTTAGTTACCGAACACGTGATGTTTGGGAACACGTGGTAAAAACGACTGGACTTATCACCAGGCAGTATGAAGAACAGCGATATGGAACAATGACATGTGAAGTCCTTGGTCCATGCAATCTGTTCGGCTGAATAAAGGTCAATGACACGACAAGTCACTGGAGTAGACTATCTGTTCGGCAGATAGGAGACATTCTGATTACATTTGAACCAAGTTACATATGAAGTCCTCGGTCCAGGTAGTCTGTTCGGCTATGAGACAGCCGAACAAGGAAGGAGCTCTAATCGAGAGTAGGAGCAGAGGGAATACTCTGGAAGATTCCAGAGTAGTCATGTCCCATAAAGGGATAAAGATCCCAAGAATATAGGATCTGAGAAAGATACCCAACGAATATGGGATGTTCGGCTCTTAAAGGAAAAGAATCCTAAAAGGACTCTTTTCCATAAACTGATAAAGGAAACGAGACTCCTTGATATCCTGGGTTTCCTATACGAGTTAGGAATCCTATGGCAACATGGATGCTTGCTGTGTAAGCATCCATAAATCTATAAATATGAGGTAAACCTGGAGGTGAAAGGTACGCAATACTTTGCATTCTTGCTTTCCTACTGATAATTAGGGTTTGATTGCTGGTACGTGATACTAACAAAGGCATCGGAGGGCCTTTGCCATGAGAGGCAGAGGTGCGCTCACCCCCTGTCTATTTTGTAGATTAGGGTTCAGACGACGAGTTAGGGTTCCGGTGAAGAGGCACCAATTGGCCGTTGCGATCCAGTTGATTCGAAGTACCAATTGTTTTCATCCCCCTACAATTGGCGCCGTCTGTGGGAAACGAAAGAATTCCCTTTTGAAATACGACCATGGTGGAAGTAACTCCAGCAACACCGCATGAACCAAAAGATGTGTTAGATGAAGGAAGGGATAAATCACCACTTGGGGCTCCGAGAAAGCCCCAGGGTGGGCACAGGAGGGACACGAGTAAGGACCGCCCCCTTACCGTGCACCATAACTCCAAAAATAGAGGAGATGGAGAGACGGCTTCGAGATCCACGAGAAGGAGTAAATCCCATCAAAGGGATGAATCGATCGCGCACTCCAGGAGTGTGCACCATAGCGACGACGTTCTTGATAGAAAGAGGCAAGAAGTCGAGGAGTATGCTCGTCTGATTAAAAAACGAGAGCATGAAATCAGAGAATTGGAAAGAATTAGGGAGCATCCAGAGGATTCTGGACTGTCTCGAAGAAATTCTAGAGGCAGTAGGTATGCTGTGGTACAATACAGAAAAGCTCCTTCACGAGGAAGAAGGAGCAGAAGCAAGAGCAGAAGTCCTGTTATAGGGCATCATGAGGCTTCTCCACGAAAAAAGGGGAAGAAAAAGTAGAAGCCGAACACCAGAGAGAAGGACTTCTTCACGAAAAAGGAGGAGCAGAGACCGAAGTTCTACCCCCGAGGAAGAGGATACGAGAAAGCATCATCGAGACAGGTACGAGAGGCCTGATGCTGACTGGGTCAAGGCTTCGGCCCACAAGTCAAAGGAGCAAGAGGATGGGACAGTGACTGCACGAGAAGCAGCACGCAAGGCCCTGAGTAATATTGCAGCCTCCCCCTTTACAAAGAGGCTACAAGAAGCAAGGTTGCCGAGCAGAGTGAAGCACGGTGCATTCGTACTTTACGAGACAAATACGGATCCCGTAGCTCACATACAACATTATCAACAGGCCATGTTTATGCATGAAGGGGATGATTCCATCTTGTGTAAGATGTTTCCCTCCAGTTTTGGCAAGGTGGCTTTATCCTGGTTTCATAAGTTGGCCCCACGATCCATACGAGGATGGAGGCAGTTGGCCGAGGAATTCACTGCTCGGTTCTTGACAAGCAGAAAGGCCCCAAAGACATTTGAGAGTCTTTCCACCATGAAACAGGAGGAGAACGAACAAATTAGAGATTATGCAAAGAAGTACTGGGAAACTTTCAACGAAATTGAAAGTTGCAGTGAAGAGTATGCAATTGCCACATTCAAAACTGGTTTGCCTGTTCGGGGAGAGCTACGCCGTTCGTTGAATAAACATCCGGTAGCCACCTTGGCTAAATTGATGGAACGGATAGAGCAACACGCCAGAATGGAGGATGACATACTCCATGAAGATGGCAGGATGGTTGCCGAACAGCCGAGGGCACCTGCCAAAAAAGTGGATAAGCCAGAGCCCAAGACTTACAAAGAGAGAAGGGAGTACGGGCAGGCTAAGAAAGAGCCATACAAGGACAAGCAAGCTCCTGACCCCAAGTCCTTCTTTTCTATTACTACGGTTTGGAAGGAGCCAATTTACAGGATTCTTTATCGAATAAAGAATCAGCCATATTTTAAATGGCCCCCAAGTCTAGGCGGAGACAAAGATGCAAAACGTGCTACGAATCAGCACTGCAGTTATCATAAGGATTGGGGCCATATGACTGAGGACTGTGAGACATACAAGAGGCACCTTGACGATTTGGTCTCTCGGGGCTATCTCAAGGAATTTATCCAGGAGGACCCTAAAGAGAAAGGGAAGGCTATGGAGGTGGGTTACGAACAAAACCCTAAAGGCGTCATCCATATGATACATGGATTGGCCACACCTTACACGAGAAGTGAGGTTAGGCTATTTCAGAGGCAAGTTAAGCGTGATCAGCACGTACGCCCCCGAAATTCTTCAGGAGATACTTTGAAATCACCCTCCTAACAGCCTCGGCATCGATGGAGAAGGGTTTAGGCTGCTGTGCTAAAGGCTT
Source organism: Rhododendron vialii (assembly GCF_030253575.1). Taxonomy (NCBI): domain Eukaryota; kingdom Viridiplantae; phylum Streptophyta; class Magnoliopsida; order Ericales; family Ericaceae; genus Rhododendron; species Rhododendron vialii. Next base: position 23,264,840 of record NC_080562.1, on the reverse strand, counting down.
CGGCATCGATGTAAACTATTTTCTTCCATCGATGCCGAGCAGCTTAGGCCAGATTTCACTAATTGGTTCGGCATCGATGTAAGGTAATTTCTCCCATCGATGCTGAATGCCTTAACTCCAGCCGCTAAGCTTTGCCTTGCTTTGGCCTTCTTTGCCTTACCTTGGCGAGCCGTCGGGTCACCATCAAGTCATTCCTGCCTAGGCTTCAGACTTTAAAACTCCCTTATTTGGATGATTTCCTACAAAACAAAAATAGCAAACTCTATGAGCAAAAGCAGTTAAAGATAACCAAATTAGCAATGAAATTAGACTAAACTAAAGACCTAGCGCACCCTATATTGTAATATTAGGTGCTTATCACACCCCCTAACTTGAGGTTTGCTAGTCCCTAGCAAATAAAATATAGAAAATTTGAAAACCAACAGCCTTGCAATCCATTCCGCTATCATGACTTAGAACATGCTCAACATAGTAAACTAGCGAGAGTTCAATCAATCCGGCTTTTTATTTCATTTCTCTAATTTACAATTTCAACATCCAACTAAACAGGCCAAGCATCAAGCAAGTCTAAGAGCAAGCATAGAAAGGTTTGTGTCCTCGAACAATGGGAGGATACGGGACACAAAACTTGCGAATTCAAACTAAACCATATCCACCGACGAAGTGCTAGACTAACAGGCAACAGCAAACAAGAATTACTATGCCTCAAACAACTAAAGCACTTTATTCAACAGATTTGACAAACTAGTAGATGATAATTGGATAATCGAAAGGAAAGCATGCCATACTACTAACTATGCAAATATCAGAAAATCAATCATAAAGGAATCCATGCGCGCAAAGGATCAACTAAGGACTTTTTTAGCTTTTAACAACCTTGGTTACAAAGAACAGGTTAGCAAAAATGGGCGACGGTCTATTTCTAGCTTGGTTAACTTCCCGAATGACCGCCACCAACACAGAATAAACCAAGTCAAGGGCCAAACAGGCCAAACCAATAAACCATCTACTAATAATGTGCAATACTAAACTACGAAATGAAAAGCAACAACACAAAATAAAGGATAGGATAGTTGGCATGTCAACCAACCTAGACCCCGACCAAGTAAGGGGATTTTCTAGAGCCACTAACTCTCTAACTCATTACATCATCGCACAACATAGCATAGTCACCAAATCACCCTATCAGTCAGCCAACTCCTCACTTTCGTACCCTGCAAAATCATCACTAACTTCCCCTTCTTCCACCGGCTCGGGGACATACTTCACCCCATGCTATTGCTCCAGAATCGATGTCTGCCAGGCTATCTCTTTCCTCTGTCTCTCTTATTCCCTCATCATCTGTCTCCTTTCAGCCTTCTCCTTCCTTTGAGAATTAATGATTGAAACCCCCTGGCAGAAAAGATTCTTAATCCATGACCCCTGTTTTTCCTTCTTCGATGGCATCGTAGTCAAGTAATCTCCGTTTTTCGCCTGTTTACCCTTAGCAGTGTGAATTTGAGATGAGCTCTTCACATCAAACGTATCATCCAATGGTCCCGGGGAGAGTTCCTCCAATTTCTCATAAGCTGCCCTCTCACTCCTTTCTCTTTACACAAACTGGTAATCATACAAGGAAAAGGCATGCTGGCAGTAGGCAAAGTGTTAGCCTTGAAATCTCGCAACTGAGTAAAAATAAACAACGCCTAATCTACTACCAAATCATTAGCAGTGAATGCAAACATAATTTCTCCACTTTTCCTTGTTGGTCTGCTCTCTGAGCCTCGGGGGTAGAGATTAAAATGAATCACTTTGTTCAGGAACCTAAAACTTGCTTTAAAATTTCCGAGCACATGGGGTAATGAAGCCAACGCGGGATCACTATAAAGTGTCTCATTCACAACCTGCAAATCAATCAATTCATCCTTCCTAGGGTAATTCACAGACTTAGGAGGGGGGCGCTGAATTTTCAAATACTTGGCAATATCATCCGGAGTAATCTCAATATTAATGCCTCCTACCCTTGAAACAATTTTCACAGTCGGATCACTCAACCAATCACCTTCCAAAATTATCATAAACTTATAAAATTCAATCACAGCATTCTTATTATACCCAAGTAATTGCTCAGTCCAGAAATTCAAACCTTTACACATGATGTATCGAAGCCCTGTATGACCATCGGGCAATGCCTCAGCATCCACTTGCCGCTCGTTTTTGAACTTCCTGCCTATAAAACTATCCTCCCAATTCCTCCTTTTGTCTGCTGCAATCTCAGCCGGAGTCCGTCTCCTTCTCTTACTCCGAGACCTCGAAGCCTCCGTGGGCTGATTTTCCTCCTCACTTTCGGCCATAAAATCATCCTCCTCCTCGATTTCTAATTGAGAAGGAGGAGCATGGTGTGCGGTTTGCTTGATTCTCGGCATTGAAGGTTGAAAAGGTTAAGGTTTTATATATATTTTTTAATTTTCAGATTTTTGGCTAGGGTTTTTTTTTTTTTTTTGGAGTTTTGATTTTTGGTTAGGAAGGGTGAATGTAGGCTAGAATATGGTGGAGGGTAGTTATATGGGTGGGAAATAGGAAGGAATTTCGGGATTTATGGGAAAAATGAAAGGAATTTCGGATTAAAAGAAGGAAGAGTGGGTTTACCTTGATTTTGCTTGAAAAACTCGGAATAGATGGAGAATACTTAAAGATTGTTGAAAGGGATGGAGAATATGGGTGTTTTGTGGGAGAATATGGAGGATTGAATAGGTTTGGGGGTTTTTGGTTAGGGTTTTGAGTGAAAATGGAGGTGAGGAGAGAGGGACAGTCGGGTTCAGAAGGTGAAGGAGGGTTTTGGTTTGCATTGCACTGGACTGCCCGAACTGATCTGTTGTTGAAAAACCCTTCGGCATCAATGTAACTTATTTCTCTCCATCGATGCCGATTACATTAGCCGCCTAGTGGGATAACCACCTCGGCATTGATGTAATCTATTCCTTCCCATCGATGCCGAATGCATTTACGGCTCACTGTTGAAACCACTAGCTATCGATGTACGTTTCTTTATCACATCGATACCGAATGCCTTTACCCCAAATTTTACTCTTTTTCATTTCTCACCCCCTGAACTCCAAATTATTCCTATTACAGCTCCAAAATAATTTTGAAACAAGAAACACTCGTCCCAATACCCTCCAAACAACCGGTCGCCTAGGTTAAGCAAAGAGTGGGAAAATAACAGGATGCAAATAGGACAAGGGGACTCATTTGTGGTGTAATCATGCAAAGAATGCCTTGTATCCTTTCCTAAGTGCGCGTTGGATTCCAAAATGATTGAAAATCGACATTAAACACAATTAGGGATGGACATGCGATTATTCACCTAACTACAAGTATTTTTATTGAAAGATGGGGATATGTGTAAAAGCTTGCTCAAAAACTTACTTGACACCTAAACCATTCAATTTTCTACTAAGCATGCAAATTGAGAAGTATAAAATTTCTTAGGATTGCTACGAACTCTTGCCAACTAACAATTATTGAGCATGCAACAAGTCATGAAAAAGAACAAAAACTATGATAAAAGGAAGGATTGCAAGTAAAACCCTTTTATTTATTTTTGAAAATTTTCAATTTTCTCATTTTTTTGGAATTTTCAAATGTTAAAATCACAAAATCAAACAAATAGCACATAAGCTAACCCCTTCCCCCAACTTAAAGCGATGCTATGCCCTCATAGCATTAAGAACAAGAGTGAATGGAAGGAGAGTGCGCGAATGTACCGTCCAAGGGGAATGTCAACCCCTAAATACCTCGACCAAGTTGGAGGATTTCATGTCATTGCCTTGCTCCAGCCAGATTAGATGCTTCCAGGGTTTACTCATTCGGTTCTACCAACTCGGAACCATAGCTAGTCACACTGGGTCATATCCAAAGCTTTATCGGACTAACAACCGCAGCGCTTAGCCGCACCCATGCTTAGGGCTCCTGAACGCCTCACTCACTCTGGCTTTAGGCCCAAACTACCAAGGCTGGTGTGGTAGCAAATAAACCCTGCAAAAGACTTAAGAGGATGACTTTCCACAAAACAAATGGCATTAGAACCACCGGCCCGTGTTATCCGGCTTCCAAACAAAACAAAAAGTGAAAAAGACAGAAGGTAAAGAAAACATGATGAAAACACACAAAATAAATAAAAACATGCAAAACAGAGTGAAATGCAGTGCACCACCCGATCATCCCGCGATCTCACGAGTCATACTTTTCTTCTCATCTCTTATCGTTGGGGTAAGAAATGGGTGGCTATACTAGACCGTCGAAAATTTGTTATGCTAGCGCTTGTAATAAAATTTATCGCTTGACCTCGCCAAACAACTAAGTTCAGCGTCCCTTAGGATCAAAACAAAGCAAGATGCAATACGACCTAGCGTGCACTCCAGGCAATATCAAACCTCACTCACAGACCTAAGTTGCCTCCGATTAGGGGCAATCGCGGAGAGCATGGATCATTAACAATAAACTATTACCAAGAAGAACTAATGAAAGCCCTTTTTACACTAACACATTGGTGAAATCTTTTGCATGTGAGGTGTCTCCAAGACTTTATTCAAAACGAGAAAAACATAACATAACCAAACAAAACATGCATACAAAATATGGCAAAACAAGAAGGAAAAACAAATATGTAACTCGGAGCGTCAAAGTCACAGCTAGACTCCGCCAAACAATGAAGTCCAGCGTCCCCTAAGATCGAATCCAGGCAAGCAAACAAGATAGAGCCAAGTGCGGTAGCACGGGAATATCAAGGCCTAACCTATGGATCTATACCGCCCCCGTTGGGGCTAATCTGGAAGACGTGAGTGTTTTACTGTGAATTACTCCTATCAGAAAAGCTAATTAAAGCCCTATGTCACTGATATTTAATGATTTGCCCTTCGAACCGGAGCTGGGCACACGATCCTTCTTTTAGTAGCGGCTTGTGAAGCTACATATACCCAAGTCAATGGAGGGTACCCCCTACCCGGGGGCCGGGTCCGACAAACAGTTAAGTTCAGCGGTTACGCTTTCGCTCCCCGTGCAATTTTAAGTACCAAACTAATCAACTGTGTAAACTGGATCGATTAACTCCTCATCCGGCTCTCCAACCTCAAAAGTTCCAAGAAATGGTTTAAGCTTTTGGCCATTAACTTTAAAAGATTTACCATTTAACGGATTCACAACATCAACAGCACCGTGAGGATAAATATGCTCAACAATATAAGGGCCCGCCCAACGAGAACGTAATTTACCAGGAAACAAATGAAGCTTAGAGTTATATAGGAGTACCTTTTGTCCAATCTCAAACTCTTTCCAATGAATTCGCTTGTCGTGGAAGGCCTTGACTTTTGCTTTGTAAATGGAAGTGTTGTCATAAGCATCTCTTCGAATTTCTTCAAGCTCGTTGAGTTGGAGCTTTCTGTGTGCCCCGGCGGCCGGTAAACGATAATTCAGTGTCTTGATTGCCCAATATGCTTTATGCTCAAACTCGACCGGGAGATGGCATGCTTTTCCAAAAACTAAACGATACGGCGAAGCTCCCAAGATGGTCTTGTATGCTGTGCGATAAGCCCAAAGTGCATCGGTCAAACGAAGACTCCAATCTTTCCGATTTGGATTCACTGTCTTCTCCAAAATATGCTTGATTTCCCTATTTGCCAACTCGGCTTGCCCATTCGTTTGCGGATGATAAGCAGTGGAGACCTTGTGGGTGATGCCATACTTCTTCATCAAAGCCCCAAAAATGCGATTGCAAAAATGAGTTCCTTGGTCGCTTATGATTGCTCTCGGCATCCCGAAACGTGAAAGAATGTTGTCCTTGAGAAACTCCACCACTACTCTGGCATCATTGGTACGTGTTGCGATGGCTTCTACCCATTTTGAAACATAATCAACCGCCAATAAGATGTACAAGTTGCCGAAAGAAACGGGGAATGGTCCCATGAAGTTTATGCCCCAGTAGTCAAAGATTTCAACCATCATAATGTTAGTCAACGGCATTTCGTCCCTCCGAGACACACTCCCAAGCTTTTGACAACGTTCACAAGCGACACAGAAGTGATGAGCATCCCTGTGCAAGGTTGGCCAGTAAAATCCACATTGTAGCACCTTGGCAGAAGTCTTCTTAGAAGAGAAATGGCCTCCACAAGCTTCTGATTGACAAAACTCAAGAATTCTTCGTTGATCTGAATCTGGGACACAACGGCGCACTATTTGATCTTGGCAATACTTGAAAAGATATGGGTCATCATAAGAGAATATTCGTACTTCATGAAGGAACCGACGACGTTCTTGAGGAGACCAATGTGGCGGTAAGAGTCCCGTAGCCAAATAATTCACTATGTCCGCAAACCATGGGGTACTCGAAACAGTAAACAATTGTTCATCCGGGAACGTGTCCACAATAGGTAAACCCGGAGTAGGATCTTCGAACTGTAACCTTGATAAATGGTCGGCTACCACATTCTCAACATCCTTTTTGTCCTTGATAGTCAAATTGAACTCTTGGAGAAGTAGAATCCATCGTATCAAACGAGCTTTGGCATCTTGCTTGGTAAGTAAGTACTTGAGAGCAGAGTGGTCCGTGTACACAACAATAGGGGTGTCACCAATGAGATAAGACCGGAATTTATCAAGAGCAAACACTACGGCAAGTAACTCTTTCTCCGTGGTAGTGTAATTCATCTGTGCATCATTCAATGTCTTGCTTGCATAATGGATCACATAAGGATGCTTGTCCTTCCGTTGTCCCAAGACAGCACCTACAGCATAGTCGCTTGCATCACACATAAGCTCAAACGGGAGGCTCCAATCCGGTGGTTGCACAATAGGAGGAGTGGTGAGACTAGCCTTTAACTTTACAAATGCTTGCTCACACGCGGGAGTCCACTCAAACGGTACATCCTTGGGAAGAAGATGGCACAAGGGTCGAGAGATAGCACTAAAATCTTTGATGAACCGACGATAGAATCCGGCATGCCCGAGAAATGAACGAATATCCTTCACACATTTTGGAGTCGGGAGATTGGAAATAAGATCGATCTTGGCCTTATCTACCGCGATACCATCCGACGATATAATATGCCCCAAGATAATCCCTTGAGTGACCATGAAGAGACACTTTTCCCAATTCAAAACCAAATTTTTCTCTTCACATCTTGTTAAAACTTTCTCCAAATTGACCAAGCATGAATCGAACGAATCGCCAAAAACAGAGAAATCATCCATGAAAACCTCTACTATTTTCTCGACCATATCACTAAAAATCCCCATCATGCATCGTGAAAAAGTCCCCGGAGCATTGCATAAACCGAAAGGCATACGACGATAGGCGAACGTTTCGAAGGGGCAAGTGAATGTCGTTTTCTCTTGATCCTCTAGAGCAACTTCAATTTGATTGTAACCGGAATAACCATCTAAGAAACAATAGAATGCATGTCTGGCTATCCTTTCCAAGATCTGATCAATAAATGGTAAGGGAAAGTGATCCTTTCTGGTACTTGCGTTGAGCTTCCGATAATCAATACAAACTCTCCATCTTGTCTGAACACGAGTAGGTACGAGCTCATTCTCCTCATTTCGCACAACTATAACTCCGAATTTCTTCAGTACAACTTGAATCGGGCTTACCCATTTGCTATCGGCGATAGGATAAATGATCCCAACATCCAAGAGCTTCAAAACTTCAGCACGAACTACATCCTTCATAATCGGGTTCAAGCGGCATTGAGGTTGGTGAGATGGCTTGACATTATCCTCCAAAGCAATATGGTGAGAGCAAAGAGTATCATCAATCCCTTTGATATCAGCAATTGTCCACCCAATAGCCTTCATGTGCTTTCGTAGTGAATTGATCAACTTCATCTCTTGGAGATTCCCAAGAGAAGAGGAAATAACCACAGGATAAGTCTCGTTGTCTCCAAGAAAAACGCACTTCAAAGTGTCGGGTAGGGGCTTCAACTCCAATTTCGGTGGCTCAACACTAGATGGGAGAACCTTCTTCTCGATTGGTGGTAGCTCCTCAAACTCTTCAATCTTTGGAGTCCAAGAATACATAGCACAAGCTTCATCTTCCTCACCATGCAATGAACACAAATAACTCACTTCAAAAGACTCGAGAAATTCGACCTCATCGGCTGTAAGAGCAACTTCAAAAGGATCACTGTAAAGCAACTCATCCACGTGTTCTTCTGCAAGAGTATCGATAAGGCTCACTTCATTCACGTACTCGTCATCCCCCATTTGACTACCCACATTAAAAACATTGACCTCCATCTTCATGTTACCGAAGGTCATATTGAGAAGTCCATTTCGACAATTGATAACTGCATCCGCCGAGGCTAAAAAGGGTCTTCCAAGAATCACTGAAGTAGAGGCAGCAGAAGAGTCGGTCGGATTTGTATCGAGAATCACAAAATCCACCGGATAGACAAACCGATCAACTTGCACTAGAACATCTTCCACTACCCCTCTTGGTACACGAACACTTCGATCGGCCAACTGTAGTGTGACACGAGTAGGCTTCATCTCTCCCAACCCAAGCTCTTGATAAACAGAGTACGGAAGTAGATTAACGCTAGCACCAAGATCAAGCAAAGCTTGTTCGATACGCTTTCCTCCAATTGTAACAGCAATAGTAGGACTCCCCGGATCCTTATACTTAGGCGCGATATTCGTTTGAATGATAGAACTCACTTGCTCAGTAAGGAATATCTTCTTTTGAACATTAAGCTTGTGCTTCCGAGTACACAAATCCTTAAGAAACTTGGCATATGAGGGAATTTGCTTGACTGCATCCATGAGAGGAATGTTGATCTTCACTTGATTGAATAATTCATGCAACTCCGCATTGTAATTCAGTTTCGCCAAAGCCTTCAAACGATTAGGATACGGAGCCGGTGTTGGAATAACTTGAGGGTCCGGTACACTTTCCTTGTTCTTGCCTTTACCCTTTTCTTCTTCTTCAAGAGCCTCCTTGTTTGCTTCCTTGGGAGATTCCCCAAGGGTTGGAATTGAATGTTCGATAGGAGAAGGTAACAAGGTAGGTTCCGGAGGCATCACCACTTGGTTATCCACCGTCTTGCCACTTCGAAGAGAAATAATAGCCTTTACTTGCTCGGAGAAAGTCACCGAAGAGCTAGCAAAGTGAAGACCTTGAGAAGTCGGATTAGAATTCGGTTGCGGATTAGGTTGAGGTTGAGTAGGAAATTCCCCTTTTCTTGTTGTAACAAACCCACCGTAGTTGTCAACTTGCCCAACTGATTTCTGATATCATTCATCATCTGAGTTTGTTGCTCATTGATAGCAGTTTGACCTTGCAAGAGAGCACTGAATTGATCTTCCCAAGAACGCTTTGGTGGTTGTTGGTGGAACTGGGTAGGTGGTTGTTGAAATTGGTTTGCATGTGGGAACGGAGCAGAAGGAGCAAATCCAGGCAGACCTTGAGCTTGAGGGAAACGAAAAGCATTCTGAGGTTGCTTCCAAGGTAATTGAGGAGCGAGGGGTGGAACTTGAGAAGAATTCCTTCATTAGATTGATTCCAACGGAAAGCTGGATGTTGCTTTGTCCCCGGATTATAAGATTGAGAATAATGGTCAAAACGTTGCACTGCATGTACTTCTTCTGGAGCAATTCCATTAATCACGTTCTTAAGAGCAGGAATGTTGGGGCACGCTTCGGTAGAATGGCCCACAATCTCACAAATAACACAAACTTCCTCCACTTGGCGCACTGCTTTCACTTCTTGAGATTGAGCACTCTTTAATTCCAACTTGTCAAGTTTCTGAGCAATCTTCTCCAATCGAGTTTCAAAAGCTGTATGCTCCGCAATAGAGAATTTTCCTGAACCTGTAGGACCTTGATTGTACATCGCTCTATCTCATGGATCTACAAATTGCCAAGACTGGGTCTTCTCAGCTAGTGACTCATAGTAATCCCAAGCATCCTCCGGTGTCTTCCCCATAAAATCGCCTCCACCCATAGTATCCAAAAGCTGTTTACTCTTTTGAGAACACCCTGTGTAGAAATAGTTGACTCGGAGATACAACGGAAGGTTGTGATGAGGAACCGACATAATCAAGTCCTTGTATCGCTCCCAATACTTGTGGTAAGTCTCTCCATCCCTTTGCTTGAAACATTGAATCTGATCGATAAGTAACTTCGTCATGCTTGCTGGAAAGAATTTAGTGATGAAAGCATCCTGAACATCTCCCCAGTTACGCAAAGATTGAGGCTTCAAAGAATTGAACCATTGTTTCGCCTTGTCTTTGAGAGTGAATGGAAACAACTTTAGGCGGGCTTGATCAAGTTGCCCCGGAACTGTAACGAAAGAATGTAAAATATTCTCGAACTCCCGGATATACAAATAAGGATCCTCCAATTCTCGCCCCCGAAATTCTGAAATTATCCGAAGATACTCAGCTTTGAATTCAAATGCATTCCCAGCGGTTGGAGTCGGAATAACGATAGGAGATACTTGAGGAGCCCGTTCTGGATTCAGATAATCACGTAGAGTATGAATTGGAACTTCTTCGGCCATTAGGCCTTTGCGATTGCGATTTAATTTGCGAGGCGGAGAGTGGGCGGGATACGCCCTGGCAATGCTATGGATTCTTGGCAGTGAAGAAGAACGATGAAGCCAATTGGAAATTGGGCTTCGATAAACAGGCATAAACTAACACAAATACTAACTAACTACCAACAAACTACCAGACTTGAGGGGTTATGCCACCCCCTCAACTCAACAAACAGAATATGCGAGGGGTTATGCCACCACCTCGGCTAAGCAATGCAATTAAATTTAAGCTAACTTAACTACGCTAACTAACCAAGAACAAACTCGATATTTAGCCTGGCTTCGTTACACCTCAAGTTTAGTACAACCAAGTTAGAGGTATCCACCAAACTAAATACAAACTACTAACACATAAACTACTAAAGTACTACTACTACTACTACTACTAGACGAAAGCGGGATACTTACAATGGTTTGTCGAACCTCCAAGAAAGCCATAATAAGAAATCCCTGGCAACGGCGCCAAAAATGCTTCGTTTGCTCCGATATATGGAATAACGCCCCAAGCGTAAGGCTTAATACGTCAGTTGAAGCATGATAATCCGAAAATCCGAGATCATACCCAAGAGAATAATTAATACGGCTTTGCTGGATTTGTAGATGCAAGCAAGGGCTTTCGGCTTTTAGACAACCAACTTGGTTTTACGTGTGTAGTGGAAATGAAAAGGGGCTAAATTGAAAAGCAAATAAACTAAAATAAAAGGCAAGTTAGGTTTAGGAATTACTAACACTCACGACTCAAATTAAACTGCATTTCTCACCCGATTACACGGTTCAGGATACACAACTAAGGTTCCCGAATCAAAAAATAGAATGGTTCGATTCCCAAGCTAGCTCTAGCATTTATTTAGCAAATACCTCGTGCATCAAAGCTCCAAGTATCACGTGTGGTAGGTAGGCGATGCTCCTACCTACACATGATCAAGGAGATTAACACCTTAGCGATTTGACAAATAAACCCGAACCCCACATCGATTCTCGAACCAAAAGTTTAAACTTTATGGTGAAAAATGCAATTCTACTTGAGCCATAAGGTGCTAATCACCCCATGACCTAACCTTGGAAAACTACTCACCCATATCTATTGAGATAGGAGCAAGCAAAAATCTACTTAACATAATTGAATTAATAACACTAGAAGAAAATTGGATTAAAAGATAGTTCGAAAGATTCACTACAACTTTAATAAAGATGACAATATCAAAAACTAATTAATGAAGATAGAAAATAAAGATTCAAGACTGGAAATGAAGAACATTCAAGAACAAAAACAAATCTAGATCTAGATCTATAATGATGTAAGCAAATCTATTCTCCTTCGTATGCCCCCGAAATTCTTCAGGAGATACTTTGAAATCACCCTCCTAACAGCCTCGGCATCGATGGAGAAGGGTTTAGGCTGCTGTGTTAAAGGCTTCAGCATCAATGTAAACTATTTTCTTCCATCGATGCCGAGCAGCTTAGGCCAGATTTCACTAATTGGTTCGGCATCGATGTAAGGTAATTTCTCCCATCGATGTCGAATGCCTTAACTCCAGCCGCTGAGCTTTGCCTTGCTTTGGCCTTCTTTGCCTTGCCTTGGCCTTCTTTGCCTTGCCTTGGCGAGCCGTCGGGTCACCATCAAGCCATTCCTGCCTAGGCTTCAGACTTTAAAACTCCCTTATTTGGATGATTCCTACGAAACAGAAATAGCAAACTCTACGAACAAAACTAGTTAAAGATAACCAAATTAGCAATGAAATTAGACTAAACTAAAGACCTAGCGCACCCTATATTGTAATATCAGGTGCTTATCACATACCCATGAGTGGCGTCGTGACCTTTTTGAACCACTAAGGCTTAAATTTGCAGCTGCAGGAGTAAAACCTATTGGAGTAGCACTAGAACCTAAAGGTCCTGTTCCACTTCCACCACCGACAATGTTTGAAGCAGCCTTCTCACCTACAGAACCCATACCCTGTGGTGCAATAGGGTTTCGTGGTAGTTCATCAGAAGAACCTGAGTGGGAGGCACTATTTCCAACAGCCATTTACAAAAAAAACTCCATAACAGGGGTTATTAAAGGGGAAATACGAAAGCCCTAATTTTGTAACCCTAAATGCAATATTCAAGTAAATAGCTTCACAGATCCTATTTAGTGCCTCAGTGGCTGTGGGTACAATATAACAGCAGACTGACAAAATCATATGCAATAGCAACAACACTAGACTGATTAATCACATGGGAAGTCATTAATCACACTAGACTGATTATAACACTAGACTAATGAATCACTGCAAAATCAGTTTTGACAAATTTGTCAAAAATATACTAATAGAAGAAATTAGTAACACAATCATCAAATCTGGCCTGATCGGTCAAAACCCTAATTTAAGAAATTAGTAACCAAAGCCCTAATTTCGTAACCCTAATTTCAGAAATTAGTAACAAAAGCTCTAATTTCGTAATCCTAATTTCAGAAATTAATAACAATTAACAAGAGCCCTAATTTCGTAACCCTAATTTCAGAAATTAGTAACAATTAACAAAAGCCCTAATTTCAAAAACCGATCAAATCAAAACCCTAATTACAGTAGATAAATGAAGACTGGAGAGGGAAGTGAGAGAGGTACCTGTGCTCAGAGGGATACGGTGACTGGTGTGAGTGAGTCGGTGATCTGAAGACCTGAGGTGATGAGAGAGTCGGAGAGACAGACGTTGAGAGACTGATGGTCAGCGTCGCACCGAGTCACCGTTTGAGAATCGAGAGTTGTGTCACCGGAAAGTCGAAAACAAAGAGAGAGAGGTGAGTAGCGAGACAGAGAGAGAGAGTCAAAGAGAGAGAGAGAGTCTGAGAGAGGTGAATGACTTGGTGAATGAATCCGAAGAAATAAGGTGTGCCGGTGGAATCCGAACGTTGAGAGGAGTTAGAGTTGAGAGGACAAAGAGACGTTGAGAGAGACAGAGTTGAGAGAGACAGAGAGAGTTCTCGAGAGAGAGCTAGACCAGAGAATGAGATGTTTGTGAGATCATGTGCATACGAGACACCATAATCCATATGCACCAACTTATCGAAAATTTTCGTAGAGTCCTATAATGCATCACTCGAGGGCCACCCGAGCTGTTTGTTGAAAATCCGAACCGTCTACCTTTTATGTGGGGGGGTTTATATCATTTTTGCAAAAAATGAAGTAAATTGATTATCATTATATACTACATCGCGCATAACAAAAAAAATTCTATTAATCAATCTACGCCCCGATGAAAGGGCTTCCAAAATCCGATAGACCCGAAAATTTGCAAGAGTGATTAAAACACCAAGAACAACGAAATGAACAGTATGGATCGTCATACTTGTGTCGCAATCGTGTGGCTAGCGTACATTGGACTATAGCGGAATATATTGATTTAGAACCATATAAGTTAGATGTATAGATTTAAAAGGTAGCTACAGACTCAATTTTTCGAATATTCGATCTAAACCATTACGATTTAAGATCTTATCAAATTTATCATTCTCCCCAAAATAGGTGAGAATCAGATGTCGGAAACCACGTGATCAGAATACATTCGGTGCTTCCAAAAACGTTAAAGTCCTATAATGCACCACTTTAGGGCCGCCTGAGTTGTTTTTTGAAAATCGGAACCGTCTACCTTTTATGTGGGACTGTTTATATCATTCGTGCAAAAAATGAAGTAAATTGGTTATCATTATATATTCGATCGCACATAACAAAAAATTCTCTATTAATAAATCTACGTCACGATAAAAGGGTTTAAAAAACCCGATAGACCCGAAAATGTGCGAGAGTGATTAAAACATCAAGAACAACAAAATGAACGGTATGGATCGTCATACTTGTGTTGCAATCGTGTGGCTAACGTACAAGAGGCCTGTTTTTTTAAAATAGAATTATATAATATATATTACTTGTTCTAATCATAAGTACAAAAAAGATTGTTGGCCTTGGTGGTTTGAGATGTGTGTCAAGTCCCCAAGGACTTAGGTTTGAATTCCATAGAGATTATTTTTTTTAAAACCAATTTTTTTTTAAATTAGTTTTTTTATTTATTGTCTATAAATATATATATATATATATATATATATTTAAAAATCTTTATTAGATAAAACGCAATGTATATATCAATATATGTGTAGTAATTCTGTAATTGGTATATTATCATGTTTGAATTTTCATTCAAAATTTCTTATCATATAAAATATTTTAAAAACTTATTTTACTTAAATAAAAGAAAAAGATTAATAAATTATTGGATTGTCAAAAAATACACACAAATAAAGTAAACTATAATATGAAATCCCTTGTTTACTTAGAGTCATATCTTTTTTTTGGTTTTTTCATGCCTCGTGTCGTGCTCGCAGGGCCCACCCGGCGCCCTGAGGTGAAGCCCGAGGTGCAGCCGCTTTAGGCCTCCAAAATTCGAACGAAAACTGGGCCTCACTTTTCATAAGACGAAAATATATTATATATAAGTTATTCCGAATTTTAACACAAGTAGAGTTCTAGCATTAGACATTAGTGGTTTGTGCATATTGCTTAAATTAAGACTGCATTTCTTGTATTAGTTGTGCTTCAGTTGTTTTAAATGTTACTCACACTAAGGGTTCAAATCTTTTGCACACTACTATAAATGTTTGGATAAGTTTTCTTTTTAATTTAATTTTTTAATTTGAAATTAACTTTTAACTATTAATATCTAATTCACATAACAAAAAAAAACACTTTTGACTATATAAAAGCAGAATAATTACTTCGAACTCAACAAAATTTGATTAAAAAAATGTTTAAAATAATTAATTCTCTTATTATTAAAAATAACATTCGTACAATTAAAGTTCATAATATAATTAGTAAAAAAAAACACAATGTATGAGCAATACGGTTGATTAATTTTTTTCTAATGGTATAAATTATTTAAAAATTTTATTTTTGTTAAATTATGAAGCTAAAAGTTTAATCTTTTAACCTTATATTAGACACATACATTGAATTTTTTCGTTAAAAATATAGTGCCTCATTTTTAGAATTCGCTTTAGACCTCCAAAATCTCAGGACCGGCCCTGCGTGCCCGTGTCGTGCTGTGTCCGTGCCGTGCCGTGCTAGAACCGTGTCGTGCCGTGACTCGTGCCCAATCCCACTTCCGTGTCGTGCCCGTCTAAGATTGTGTCGTATCGTGCCGTCCCGTACCAAGCCAACTTCCGTGTCGTGCCCGTGTCGTTCCCCCTCACTTCCATGCCCGTACCGTGCAGCGTGCCCGTGCCGTGCCGTGCCGTGCCGTGTTTGGCTAGAACCATGTCGTGACTCGTGCCCCATCCCACTTCCGTGCCGTGCCCGTCTAAGACCGTGCCGTGCCAGGCCAACTTCCGTGCTGTGCCCGTGTCGTTCCCGCTCACTTCCGTGCCCGTGCCCGTGCCGTGCCGCGTGCCCACTAAGACTGTGCCATTCCCATGCCATGCCATGCCATGATTATTCCGTGCCCGTGTCGTGCCGTGCCGCCTTCAAACGTGCCGTGCCCGTGCCGACCATTTTACACCTCTATATGTTGGAATGTCGTTAGGGGTTGGGCTAAATTCGATGGGTTGTCTAACTGTCCGGCCCAAAACGTGGCAGTGTTTAGGTGATTGGGGATACTCGGTATAACTGAGTTGACCAGGGCCCAAAAACAGTGAGGAGCGCCAACAAGCAGTTCAAATTCTCTCTCTCTCTCTCTCTCTCTCTCTCTCTCTCTCTGCTGCTGTATCTTCAGTTTCCCATGGGTAAAGTAACCATTTCCGCCTCCTCTCTCGCACTCTTCCTCTAAAAATTTGTTTGCGGTATCAGAGATGCCTCTGAGATCTGTCGATGGAGGAGGAGGCTGACCTTTATGCCCCGCCTGTGCCGCCGCCACCATCTTCATCCACCGATAACAATCTCCTCCGTCCGATCAACCACGATTTCCATCACTCCCTCACCTCAACGACGTCGTCCTCTTCTTCTTCCTCCTTCTCCTCTTCTTCCCCGCGCTTCATCCGCCATGTCCAAGCAGCCTTCAAGCGCCACCGTCCTCTCGGTATCTCTCTTTCTCTCTCTACATATATATGTATCAATATACACACATGTATAGATATCCATTGTTTCTCTTTATTTGATCGTTCATAGCTAAATTGAGAAAGTAATGACTTGTTCGAACTAGGATATCAGATTTAGGTTTCCTTAATATGTCGCTGTTTAGGTTTCATTGTATGTTAATGGAAGTAAAATTAGGGCTTTTATAGCTCTTCATTCCATTAAGATGTGGAAATTCTGTTTGTTTCCACTCTTTCCGTTGTATGTTAATGAAAGTAAAATTAGCGCTTCTGAAAACTGAAATTACTGGTTTGTTTCAAAGATGCTTCTAGGCTCCAGGTGTAGGTTCCATGAAAGTAAATTCCTTGTGTTTCTGGTTCCAAAATGCGCTAACTGCTAGAATGGAAGTGTTTTGGATTTGCTTTCTCTCTTTGGTCCAGTTTGAATGAAACATTTCACACTTAACTCTAATTGTGTTTTAAATCCAGAAGACTCTCACACCTATTGCATAAAATATAGTTGCCCAACTTTCTATTAAACATGTTTTTATGGTTTGAAGTAAAAGCTCCAAAGCACTTTACTCTTCTTCAAAGTGGGGGCTAGTTGGAATTTTTTGAAAAAAAGAAACTAAATCTATTGAGCTTGTCCAACTTGGTTAATTATAACCTCTAAAACTGGTATACGAACCTGGCTAGTGCCAGCCTCTCTACTCATAGCTTGGCTTTGTGTTGGATGCTTTAACTTAGTCTTCAATACTAGGCTTTTGAAGGCTTTAGGATAAGACTCTCTTGATTGCCATGTTGATGGTGCCTTAAATGCAACTTGTATTTTTGTTTTGAAAATAGTTGTCAAAGGCACGCCTAGGTCCAAGGCCAGGCCAGGCGCACCCCCAGCGCCTCACTGACCCCCACGTGAGGCGACTTGAAAAAGGCGAGCAAAAAACGCAAAAAAACGCGCTTCTTTCAAATTGATAAAAAAGGCATGCTTTCTTTCAAAAAAGCGCGTTTTTTAAGAAAACACACAAAAAAGCGAGTTTTTTTTCTTCAAAAAGCGCACTGCGCACATAACACAATTATTTTCAGAAATAATTATTTTTTGCATAGATGTGCCTCTCTTCAAAAAGGTGCTCGCCTTGTGCCTCTCGCCTCAGGCCCAAAAGAACTTTGCACCTCGGTGCGCCTTTCGCCCTTGACAACTATGGTTGTGAATCGTGTGTCCGTGTATTATGGATCCTCTGCTTACCTCTCCACAAGTGAGTTAGGATGTATTATGGATCCTTTGCTTACCTCTCCACGAGTGAGTCAGGAGTCACATTTGCTGGGTAGTGTTTAAGATTCTCCCTGATTGGTTAATTATAACCTCTAAAACTAGTGTATGAGCCTGAGCGACCTATCTACTCATAGCCAATTGGTTTTGAGTTGGATGATTTAACTATTTCAATTACGAACGACATGTGTGATCCATTGTGGGAGACATGCCTTTCATTATAGTAAGTTTATTTGTAAATATATGAAGATGGAGAGTGATCGATGTGTAGGATTCACCCGTGAGCATGTGCATATAGTGTATAACACTATGTATTTGGGGCTCTAATAATACTCGTTCCATGAATAATACTCCCTTCGTCCCAATTTGTTTGCTCACTATGAAAAATTTCCCAATTTAATAGGGCTGTCCAAGAAAGCCGAAAACCATGAAACCGGCCTGGACCAAACCGATCCGTGCTTTTTGGATTTTGTTCGTGGATTAGTGGTCCGGACATGGATTCAAAAATTAAAAAACCATGAGATACGGATTAGGATTGGACTTTCATTTCAAAACCGTGGATTAACCGAACCGGACCGTGAGATATTTAAAAAAATATAAATATATATATGTGTGTGTGTGTGTGTGTGCGCGCGCGCGCGCGTGCGCGCGTAATGTTTATAAATAATTATAACTTTACTACTTGTTATGAATTTTTTGAACAATTTCACATTAATGCGACAATATATAAAAAATGTGGTTGCTGCCTTTTATTTGGTTGCTACCTTGCTTGTATCTGAATTCTGGACCGGAACTAACTTGCTCGAATGTTATCTAAACTGTGAAACCATCAAGGCTGCAAACAATTATTAGTTATTACATTCCATAACACTAATAAGTGTTTGCACTTTGCATTTTTAGTTGGCAGTAGCATCATTTTATTTTTATAGAAGGAAATCCGTGGATAAAACCGAGACCAAACCGTGAGACTTTTGGATTAGGATTGGATTGCATTTTTTAAAAATCGTGATATACGGATTAGGATTGGATTCATAGGAATCCGATCCGGAAAGTGGACAGCCCTAATCAAGAATTTAATGAGTCAACGTCAAAACCTTTAAAAGTGTACATATTTCCAAATTTACCCTTCAAAAGTGAAAATGAGTAACTTACATCAATTCAAAAGTGAAAAAGAGTGGAAAGGGTAAAATTTGTAATTTGCAAAGTCTTTGTCGCTAAGTGAGCGAACATTTTTGGGACAGCCCAAAATGGAATACTAAACAAAGAAATTGAGACGAAGGGAGTACTATTTTATGGATTTTATTGGACAAATTGGTTCAGGACTCTTCCATATCCTCCCAGTGGACTCTTCTGAGCATTTGGGTTGTATCTTGGAGCTGGTGTACTCTATTTGAACCTTCGCATGGGGATGGTTATCCACTTTAGGGGGGTGACAACCAACTTGTACTGGCTATTTCTTTCCTACTTGATGCTATTTTCATTCTCCCTATCACCTACGATTATTGATGAAACTGATGTTTCATGTTGTAACTTTGGGGGAATAATGAGGTGGGATGAGGATTGGACAGGGATTGGTAACTAATAGGGTTATAATAAAGAAGTTCTTATTCCAGCCCCTGGTTTTATTTGCTCTGGATTAGGTTAATAGCTTTTGAACTCAGACATTGGGCTTCTTTCAAGTTTTCTAACATTCCATGATGACGATTTTTCAGGTACAATGCAGTCAAATAGCATAAGGCCGAGGCGTATGTTGGTTCCACAAAGAGAAGCATCAAAAAGCTCAGCATCAAATCTGGGTCCTACAGTGGATCCCAGGAAGACCGAAGAGGAACTTCTTGGCAATAATTCTATTGCACGAACGGTGAATACAGGTCCTGTCATGTGTGAAACTCAATTAGACGCATCAACGACACTGCCTTTCACATGTGGCACCAATACAAACACCTGTGAAGACAATATCAAACCTTTTGATATAAAGAGAGACCAACCCAGAAACTTTGCTGATTACAAAAGCAACGAGACAGTTACTTCAGTGCTTGTAGAATCTCAACATGTTCCGATGGTTGATGGTCAGAAGAAGGTCCAGTTTTCATTGAGAAGCAATTCCAGATCTCGGGGTAATAAATTGCTTACTTGTTTATTTTAGAAATTATGTTGCTAGACTGAACACATTTTAGTTGCTTTGTGTGAGACCTTCAGAAAAAAGTTATGAAGGCTTGGAATTCTGCATAATTGTGCGCACTACTTAACAATTGGCAAATTAGCTCGAAAACTGCTCCACAACAATTTTGTTCTCTCTCCCAATGATTTTTTCATTGCAGGGGCCGATGACCTCATGGCCTCTGGAACAGACAGCTTATTGTCTCATATGGGTTCACTTGCATTGACAGAAATGGTATGGGATGGGAGCAATCAACCAGAGGCTGTAACTGTCATCAGTCATGACTTAAAGCCTCAGAAGTTTCACAGCATAGAAGCAGATGAAAGTTTGAGGTCTGATCAGCCAAATTCTTCTTTCTTGGCGAAAAGAGCACCGGAGGTTCAGGATCAGATGCATCAATTCAGAAACTTTTTACACGGTGACTTGAACCACCCCGTGACTCAATCGTCAGTTGTTGGTTCATCTTGCGCTACGACAACTGTAGTCAATTCAGCTTCTGCTCCCATCATCAATTCAATGACATACTGTCTGCATCCTTCTGAAAACATGGTGTCTAACATGCCTGTAGCACCTATGCGAGATTGCAATGTGAATCCTAAAGAAATGCCACAAGAAAATATGGCTCAACCTTCTTGTAATTCATGCAAGCGCACCACTTTTGACACTCAAATCGAAGTTAAGGAGTATGACATGACAAAGGAGCTGCAAGGCAGAGGGCCCGAGGAACGTGACTTTCGAAAAGATTGTGCCAATCTAGATGACAATCCTAACAATGGGAAAGAGCATGAATGTGGTGTTTCCGACTTACAATCTCAGCCCTCCTTGTCCAAAAACCCATCTTCAGATATGAAGGCAGAGCCATCTAAATCAGAAACACAAGAAAAAGTTGCAAGTGGTAAGGCGGCACCTCGTAAAAGAAATTCTGATTCTGACCTGTTTATTAAAGTTAATGGGAAGCTCTATCAGAGGCTTGGGAAGATAGGTAGTGGGGGAAGTAGTGAGGTCCATAAAGTCATTTCATCAGATTGCACAATCTATGCCCTGAAGAAAATCAAGCTCAAAGGCCGCGATTATGCAACAGCGTTTGGGTTTTGTCAGGAAATGGAATACCTAAACAAGCTGAAGGGAAAAAACAACATTATACAACTAATTGACTATGAGGTACACACTTTAGACATCAAATTGTCTTGTAGGGAATTTTGATTCATCCATGTGTCGTAGTTATGTCGACTTTATTGCCTTGCAACCCACTGTTTAGGTTACGTTGGGAAGAATGATTTTTATTCTGGTCAACTTGGAATATGAATATATCAACTGTTCTCTAAAGTTAATAGTCTGAAAAGCTTACTGCCAAACAATATCTTGCTGTACAATGTGAATATAATACAGACAATTTAAATGCCGTACTAGAATTATGGATTGGTTTTAAAGTCTTTATTGGGGTAGAAAATTACCGATTCATATTTTTGTGCTGAAGTTTTATCAACCCACCTTTCTTGGTCAAGTGCACATGTAATTCAATTGAAGTCCTAAGCTACTTGTCTCTTGATATTCCATTTCACTGCCGTTGTTGCTTAAAGAAAATGCCACAACTAGAACTCAAAATAAAAAAGAATTTGTTTTGATATGGAGAAAGAGTAGTGGTGAGAAACCCAGTCTCTCCTGAGTAATCAAATAGGAATAAAAAGAAACCCAATTCTCTAAATTTATGGGAGTCTTTCGGTAAAATTCTAACCATAAAGCCAAAACCAGTTTTTGAACAAACGATAAAAACTATTGCGGGGTCAATTGTTAAGACTTTCCGTTCATGGATAAGGGTAAATCATAGTCATACGGATGAGAGACCAAAATAGGCCCCAATTATTGCTATTGCATTTGAAGGGATGTCTTGGGCTAGGCTTCTACTCTTACCTAACGTACTGATTGGTTAAGAGTGCTACTCTAGCCTCACCTACGGAATGCTTGGTTTCCTATGGGCAGAATATCTTGGTTGCATAAGATTTCAGAGGAATGAAACCTGTGTCTTTGCCATTGACGTAAGGAACGAGGTTTTTGGTAAATCAGAACAAATTGAGATAAAACCTTGTAGTATACTAGTATCTCTCCCATGGAAGACATAACATTTAGCTGTTCTTCCCTGTTGATCAATAGCTGAGCCTAACTTGTACCAGGGTCTATTGGCTCATTTTAAGTTTTACTAGTCTTCAAAAATTCTTTTGTTGAACTATCTGAGCTTGAACAGCCTAAACCGCAGCTTGTTTCAGCTAACCTTGTTTGCATGTATCGACCAACCTACTAAGCAAACTGAATGACAACAATCTTGTTTTCTTGAAGTTCATGTGTCTCATCAAGTATGATGTATTAGTTTCATCTTTATCTACTATAGTAGTTTACCATGTATTTCTCACATTCATTTCCTTCTTAGGTGACAGATAAGACTTTGCTGAAGGAAGTATTGAATGGTTGCATGAGTGACAAGGATAGAAGAGTCAAAGAAGATGGATATATTTACATGGTGCTTGAATATGGAGAAATTGATTTAGCGCACATGTTGTCCCAGAAATGGAGGGAACTGGATTCAACTAATTCTACTATAGATGAGAACTGGCTGCGGTTTTATTGGCAGGTTCTCTACTCTAGCAATTTCATTTTGCTTTTCTTCCCCTGTGTCAATTGTTTACCAGCATTGGTCATATGCTCGTCTTTTCTGTTTCATCTCATTGCTTTAAATTTTTGTGTGTACACATCCCTGAGTGCCTGAGCTCAAGGCTGGACAACCATGTGTGCTAACCTTAGCTTTCCTAGCCCGATTCTGAGAGGAATGGTTCATGAGGACGCGCCATTGAGCCACATGTCATCTCATGAGATGGCTCAGCATCAATTGACTTACCATGTGGCAGTGCAGGATAGATGGACCTAACCTCTGTAAAATAATACTGGATGATGTGCTAAATACTACTCCCTCAGTCCCATTTTGTTTGTACTTTTTTGATGTTTGTATCAGTTTTCAATCGCTTATATCTTCCAACATGAATCTCCAAATGTATGCAATATGGATCTTGTTTGATAGTTCTCGATTAGGTCAATAATACAAAGTTTTCAAATTTATGAAAAACATTATATATTGAAACACATAAACGTTTAAAGAACGGCACGAATAACAAAAATGGACAAACAAAATGGGATGGAAGGAGTATGTATGTGGCTACAAGGACCTGTGCAGAAAATTGATATGTCTATGACTACAAAGTGCAGTTCCCTCCACCTACGCAGTAGCAGCAGACACTTTTGGAACGTGGACACCCTCGGACACGTGAAAAGTATGAAATTAGTTTTCATTCACTAATACATGGGGACACAAACTGGATGTGTGCGGGAACATGTGCTCAGTATGCTGAGAGACACTGTAAGGATAGATGAGGTGCCACCTTCAGGACACACTTCCTTTAAAGGAATAACGTCTCTTATTAAATGTCCACTAAATGAATATGTGCATTTTCAAACCTCCAAAAAATGTAGAATATTTTTTTTTATATTTGTTTGTACTAAAAACTAAAAAAATTATATATATAAATATAGTTTTTGGGAGTTTGAAAATGCATGTATTGACATCTAAAAGGGGATGGAGGCAGTATAAAATAAAGGAAAGTAAGGTACTCCTTGTCCTTGATAGGACTAGATAAAAAAAAAGTTAAATATTTGGAAAGAGAAAGAGATAAATGTTGTATCCCACTTTCTTGCCTTCTAATAACCGTTGTCTTCTTGACCTCATGATTTGATGAAATATACTTTATGGTGCTAGGAATCCCTTTTTGAGTCGAGGTTTTTTGGAATGCTAGTTTTACGACTTTGTTAAAACTCTGGTACCCTTAGCCAATAGTGGCCATGTGATATTAACAAATAATTGCCTTCTACGTAATAGGCTTGTTAATGGTTATATACTGGCTGTATTCCTCTATGTGAATTAGGACACCATTTAGCTGTCTTATACGTTCTCTGTCCCCATTTAACGGTCCCTTGTTCTATTCTAACCGGATAAAAAATGATTTATATTTCTAAATCGGTTATAAATTTATATGCAATATGGATCTTATTTGATAGAGCTCAATTAGTTCTATAAGCAATGTTTTCAAAATCACAAAATACATTATACATTACAAGATATAAGCAATTGAAAAGTGGCACGAACTCCCAAAAAGGATCGTTAAATGGGGACGGAGGGAGTAATTTTCATTATTGATCACATTCTTTTTCGTTGATCTATGATCTGGAACTAATTGTCAAACAAATCATAGGAATGCATAAATGTTTCACTTCAAAATTCTCCATGAAGGTTACTGGTTATGGTACAGCCTCGAAGTTGGTTCTTGTTGAGGAAGGTCTAGAGCGTTGTATTTGCTGGAGGTTAACAGAACCATAATCTTATGTTGTTTTGGAGGTCACGGTTAACTATAGTAACACATTTAGACCATGCTCATTCCAGTTGGTTGTTGGCTTGCTATTTTCCAAGTTAATTTGGCTGTGTAATGTTCCAACATGAGCTGAGTTTGGAAATATTTCATAAAGCTAATACGTTTAATATCCTGCTATACGTGCAAGTGTAAAATAATTTAGTAAAGTTGATGCTGGACCTGGTTGAACAAGTCTTGTAAGTTTTGTTTACCTAATATTAGTTTATTTGTTAAGAGAACCAACCTGGTTAAATTATTACTTGTTCTAGTCTTTTAGATGCCATGAACTACATAAAAATAATATTGAACTTGTGCAAGAATTGGAATTTTTTGGCTTGAAGATTTTGTATTATTTCCAATTACTATTGAGGAAGAATGTTATTATCCATCCTGATGAAAAACTTAAGAACCTTAGACAGGAAGAAAGACAAGTAGAAATAGAAACAATATATGGTTAAGCTCTTGCATTGATTTTCCTTATCTGTAAAATTAATCAAGCCTTCTCTAGAAAATTATGTTGTTTCTTTAGATCCCTTTGTTGTTTCTTTAGATCTCAATTAGCCTTACAGTAGGGGAACTTGTTAAGTCTGTGGGCAAAATAAGTTAATCCTGGTGATTACTCCCCTTGTTTAACATTTTGCAGCAAGTACTTCTAGCTGTCAACACCATACATGAGGAACGTATTGTGCACTCAGACTTAAAGCCCGCCAATTTTCTTCTGGTCAGAGGCTCATTGAAGCTAATAGACTTTGGTATTGCCAAAGCTATAATGAGTGACACAACCAATATTCAACGGGATTCACAGGTACCAAAGCCTTTTGTAATTTCTTATACTTAAAATTACTTTATTAGATACAATTTGTCAAGCAACCATTCAAATTACATCAAGATGCTCATAAAATTTGTCCCTATTCTCGGTTTGTCTGGGAATTTCAATGTTTTGGGGATGTGTTTTGATTCATATTAAAGGATATTGTTTCCTTATTTGCTCCCAGTTTTTCTTTTCACTTTAGCTCTGGAAAGTTACAAACTTTTTTTCTGTGACTTTTTAAAATGAACAACATATTTGGGACATCGCAAGAATATGGAATGGGGGAGTAAGTTGTAACAGATTCGTTTTCAGTTTGATTAAGGGAACAAGCACTTGGGAAAGCTAATGTGGCATGTCATGATTGGTCACATGATACAGGAGCCTAGTTTACTTCATGAAGCTTCTGGTTTAGCTTTGTGCATATTTTTAATAATGAATTTAGTGCAGGTGGGTACGTTGAGCTACATGTCTCCTGAAGCATTCATGTGCAATGAAACGGATGCCAATGGAAACACTATAAAGTGTGGTCGTCCATCGGATATCTGGTCACTTGGTTGCATCCTTTACCAAATGGTATATGGAAGAACACCCTTTTCGGAATACAAGACTTTTTGGGCCAAGTTCAAGGTCATAACTGACCCAAATCATGAAATCAAATATGAACCGGTTTCCAATCCTTGGCTTCTTGATCTTATGAAGAAGTGCCTTGCATGGGACCGGAATGAAAGGTGGAGGATCCCTCAGTTACTTCAACACCCTTTTTTGGTTCCACGAATCCCAGCTCAATTGTGCCCCCCTCAAGAACAAAGCTGTAAATTGCTTCAGTTGATCGCTGGATCTTGTGCAAATAACCAGAAAACTATGATCCTGTGTAATCAGCTCCAGGAATTACTGAGCTACCACCCCAGCCCGGAAATAGTATTGCACGCATCAATTTCACGAGATGAACAGCGTAAATTGCTTTGTAAAATGTCAAATATTTGCTTTCAACTCCAGGAACAGTTAGCAGAATAAGCAAAAGATTGGATACAGATATCATTGGATCAACTGAGCGAAACTTCGGGTAGCCAATTATCTATGTTGAGAAGTGGTTGCTGTCTGGAAGGAAGTTAGCTTATTCACTCTCATTTGTAGTGTTTTCTGCGACCACTTCTTCTGAACCCGTCAAAACAATGGAACGTATACACCTTGGCTTGTAGCGTTAATCTGCCATTTCTCGGGTCATTGGTTGCATCTGATGATACTTGTAATTCCTTGGCTTAGCATTCTCTGTGGTCAGTGGAAATAAGTTTCATATGAAATTGACATTTATGTAGTGGAAGTTAACCATGTAGAATTCCCCTGACAAATGTGCTGCCAGGAGTTACAGAATATTTTGAGTCAATGTTGATATGTTGTACCAGATAGGTGTATTATTGTGTCGGAAAATCGCTGCGTATCAGCATAATGTAACGTTGCACATAGCATTTGGCAAGAGTTTTTTTGAGAGTTGTTTTGGTGATCATTGTATTGTATGATTCACAGGGAATACTAGGTCTTATGATCTGTTTATGACGAATTTGATTATCAAATGCACTGAAAAAGAATTGAACATGAGACGATGTTCAAACGCAGACACATCCTTTCCAGTCCGTGTATGTCATGCCATGCCTACAGAACAGTAGTTGCTGGAAGACAATTGGTATTGGTTAGTTAACACCGGTGGAAGCATGTAATGAGGATATTGCTCGGGACCCTCCATATCGCCGCCCTTATTCGTCCTAAATCTTCTTCAGATGTTTTTTTTCGTTATTAGTTTTCGTAAACTTATTACTATTTAGCTTTTCATTTTGATTTTTGGGATTAAGCATTTTTTAACGTAAAAAATCAGAACTAAAAAAATGCATACTGAAGTTGAAAAAAATTCGTGTAGAATGATACTAATGAATAGTAGAGCTGTAGCTGAGTCAAGCTTTGTCGAACTCGGTTTGAGCCTTAACGAGCTGAGTTTAATCATTTACAAAACGAGCCTCTTTAATATCCTCTCTTAACAAACCGAGCTTTTTTTCAAACGAGCTAAGCTCCACTCGACTCGTTTACTAAACGAGCTGAAAACTCAAGCTCAAGCTCTTCTTGTTTACTAAACGACCCGACCTGACCATTAACGAGCCGATCTAGTAAGTTGCTTGGTTCATTTGTAGCCCTACTAATGAGTAATGACAAAAAAGACTTGAGTTTTGTATTTTTGTGTGTAGAAATTAGATTCTGTCAGCCACACGTGAAAACCATGGGGTTTCCACTACCCATGTGGGCTCCACCATGTATTTGTTGTTGTAATTTGAATTTTGGAGGGCCTGCAGAGTACAAATTTCCTTTTGAATGGAGTTCGTGGGTATTAGATTGAGGTTGTAAATGTTCGGAGTAACTCAAATTTCTTTTTGGGTGGAGTTCATGGGTATTAGATTGAGGTTAGAAATGTCCCGAGCAACTCAAGCCCATTCTAGCAGGTAAATAACTTTTGATTTTTTGTTTAATTTTTTACCCATCTCATGGACGCGAATAGAAAAAATAAAATAAATTTAGTACTGTAAAAAACTAACAAAAGTTCAAGAGTAGTAAAAAATAAAAAGCCTACCTAATTTGATCTTCAAAGTTTTTTGTTAATTTCAATAATCATGAACATTACCTTCTGATCTGGCCAATGAATTCAATATTCAATTTCCCCACCTGAAAACACTTGGACAACACATTTACTATTACTCAATATTTTATAGCCTCTTGTTGAAAAATCCATGTCTGGGTGATTATCATATCTCGTCCAATAGGAGTACAATAATCCACTAACTAAGTGGGCCACCCCACGCTAATCTAGGTCCATGCCTTTATGAATCATCATGTAACTCAATTTCCAATGCCAAAAAAATGAAACTACTACTATAAATAACCACACTTGGGCCAAGCCAGAAAACTGAATCAACTATCAAGGTAACCCTTTGTTAGTCAACTTGTATTTGAATTTTTTTTCATTTAATTACTGGGAAAAAAATATACAGAAATGCTAGGGACAAAGAAAATTTACCTCGAAAGTACCCCGAAAAGATCAACTAATAGTTGATATTCACTTTGATGTGTGTGACATAATCATCAAAGTGATTCTCAACCATTGATTGTTGTTTTCGAGGTACTTTCGGGGTAAGTTTTCTTTGTACCTAGCATTTCCCAAAAACATATTCCGGGCTTACATATATAACAAGTTCGGATCAAGAGGCGGATGAGCTTGCACAACTTTCCTATCTACTATTCCAATTTGTAATTCAATTGTAATAGTTTTTTTCTCTTGAACACTATAAATTTATATAAGTTTGTATGTTCGATATCTCTTTGAACAATCCAACACCCGTTCAACCAAGAGTTTTTGGGAAATAATTGTATTTTTAGCAATACTTTATGTTTTTGTATTCCTATTTTGTTTTTATACTAGAGAAGGATGCACGAGATTATATGCCACAATGAAATATAAATGAAGATATCTCAATAATTGAATAGGTTGATAGAAAATATATGCAACAATGTTTTTGGTATCATTTTTTACAATTTTGAAATAATAAAATTAATATCTCCTGGTCATGCACGGACTAGTTTTTATTTATTGTTCACCCACGACTTTAAAAATTCTGCGTTTGTTCCTGATTACCAAAACAAAAAAAATTCTCGATTGAAAATTTCCTCATAATTCAATGCCTATTTTCACTAATTTTGCAATCACCCACGAAAAGAATTCCGCATGGGGATTCGTTAATTACGCGAAACGTCAAACCTTGGATATCATTATAAAAAACTTACCTACCAAAAGAATAATAAAGGATCAACTACTATAATTAAAGATCCTCAAGAAGAGAAGACCCAACCAACATGTCAAGTGCAGAATCAAAGACATTTGGAGAAACTTGTTTTCAAAAGAAACGCCAAATGTGAAAAACACATTTTGTAGGAAGGAAAATTTTGAAATCAGCCCAATGAATTGATAATAGTAAGTATGTGAATGGGTGTATAAAGTACACAGGAATATATATTTTCTTTGTCTTCTAGTGTGTTTATCTTCAGCCCAGAGAGTTGACAATAGCAAGACCATTGTAAAAAAAGGAAAATGTGTCAAGTTAGGAGATATATTGTTGAATTCTAATGCCCTAATTTGAAAGATTCTCTATTTTCAATCCATGTTTGGAACTTGTGGAAAAGAAGAAAAATGAAAAGATACATTTTTTTTGTCTTTTGTTTGGTTAGAGAGGAAAAAATGGCAAAATAACCGGGTTTCAAGAATAGTACTTAAAATTTTCTCTCGAGAAATGCTAGATGCAAAGAAAATTTACTCAGAAAGTATCCCAAAAAAACAATTAGTAATTGAGATTCACTTTGATAATTGGGTCACACACATTAAAGTGAATCTCAACCACTAGTTGCTGTATTCGGGGTACTTTCGGGATAAATTTTCTTTGTCCCTTGCATTTTCCTTTTCTCCCATTTTCCTTCTTAATCTCTCCGTCCTGGTTTGTTTGTCCCATTTTTTGACTTTTTGAGAGCATTTAACCTCTCAAAGGATTTTTTATAATTTTCAATTCGTAATGATTTTAATATGCAATATGGATCTTGTATGATAGATCTTAGTTAGTTTTATTATGCAAAACCTTCAAAGTCATAAAAAAATATTATAAAATGTAAGATATAAGTATATTTTTGAAAGACACGAATTTTGACAATTAAACAAATAAATTAGGACAAAAGGAGTATTTTTCATTCTCTTCCCTCATTTTACACAAATTCCAAACAAAGCATTACAGAGAACATGGTTGAGAGAGAGAGAGAGAGAGAACACTTTGAACTGAAATGAAAAAGAACCGTCAAACCTTGGACGACTCGGCTGGACCAGGGACCACAGTTGGGGGATTCCGTCATAAAATGATGAAACAAGAATACAGTTAGGACAAAGTGCAGCGTATATAGGCATCATAGCTGGTTTGGTTATATTTACGATCATAGAAAATCTTCCCAAGGCATTAGATATCTTTGTATTGTTTTGTTTTGTTGTATTTTTTTTTTGGTTATTGTAATTATAATTTTTTTGTTTTTTAATAAAAATGGAATGATCTTGTTCGGTAAAAAAAATATATCAAAATGCCGGCACTGCCCATTGACTCCTTGCACAAAACGCGACAAAAAAAAAAAAAAAACAAAAACAAAAGTTGCTATGAGTAGATACGGAAGATTACATATTTTGAGTGCAATTTTATTCACCTTCTTTTAAAAAGGGTGAACATTATCCTATCTCTTATTGGTTGAAATGGCATGGACCCCACCACAAAGTGATGTCATGTTTACCATGCAGTACATTTTTTAGTAAGTATGACATCATTTTGTGGTGGGATCTATATTATTTTAACCAATAAAAATGAGGGTAATATTCACCCTCTTAAGTGGAGGGTGAATAAAACTCAACTCACATATTCCGCATACATGTGACCTTTGGAACACATATCGGTCCTATAAAAGCTACTCAATTTGTTCAAAATATTTTGTCCTAAAATTAAGGCTAGAATTTTGAAGCAAATTTTGATATATATATATATATATATATATATATATATATATATATATATATATATATTCTAAATGTCCTTACCAATATTTGATCGAGCTGATTTTTCAAAAAATCCTAAACAAAAAATATCTTGAACAAAATGAGTTGCTCCGGTCAGTTTTGTGAAACCCGATACGGATCTCATAGTCATATATGTGTTGCGGGGTAGCCATGCTAGGACTAGGGCTGCAAACGAACCAAGCCGCTCGAGAGCGGCTTGTAACTCGGCTCGTTAGTGGTTCGTTCAAGCTCGGCTCGGAAGTTAAACAAATGAGCTCAAACCGATTTTTTCAGCTTGTGTCGTAAACGAGCCGAGCTTGAGTTAGGATGAGCTTGGCTCGAGTCAACTCGCGAGCCGGGGTATATACACTTAAGTTTAGGATTTTTATTATTATTTCATAATTTTTTCTTTCTGTTTTCACTTTCCAGTCAACCAATGGAGGCGAGAGCACACGGACACTAGTACACCCCCGCTCCATAGAAAAATGAAAGATATATACATTCACAATCAAAATATTTGTGGTTGTATTAGGCCTATGTGAAGATATATATACATTTAGGCATATCCGTTGAGGCTCGTGAACAAGCTCGAGTCAAGCCAAGGCCCGCTCGGCTCGAGCTCGATTTGTTAAGTTTTCACTGAGCTCGAGCTCGGATTTGTTAAAAACTTAATAAACAAGTTTGAACACGGTAAAATTCGGCTCGACTCGTTTGCAGTCCTAGCTAGGACCACTCATGGAATCACCACAAATGTCCACCCCATGCCATGTGGGGCCTAATTCGGACTCCACAAAAATATAGAAAATACTCATGAATTTTAAAATAATTATTTATAGAATGCTATAAAATAATTATTTATAGAATGCTATAAAAAATCAGTTTTAACGCATATGTTACAGTTTCGCTCTTACAAAATTTAAAAATATACCTATCAATATTTGTTGGAAGACTTAAAAATTCATCCTTATTGTCCTTTTCACTTATGAATTCATCCTGTCCTTTTTAGTAACTTATAATTTCATCCTTCTCATACTTTTAATACCAATATTGCCCTTTGAGTATTGTTAATTGTATATATTTATATATTTTAAACCATATATGTAATACAAGCTTTTCAATTTCATGGTAAATTATTTGTAACATTTACCATGAAATATGTCTGTACGTTTCTATCATTTCATGGTTAATTATTTGGACCATTTACCATGAAACTATTTCATGGTTAATTATAGGTCAAAAATTTTAGGATGAAATCATAAGTAATTTGCATCTCAAAATTCTTGTCTAGATAGGCCGAGAATTTTAGGATGTAATCATAAGTATTTTACATCCCAAAATTCTTGTCTATATAGGCCAAAAATTTTAGGATGTAGTCATAAGTAATTTACATCCCAAAATTCTTGTCTATATAGGCTTAGAATTTTAGAATGAAATCATAAGTAATTTACATCCCAAAATTCTTATCTATATAGGCCGAGAATTTTTGGATGAAATCATAAATAATTTACATCCCGAAATTATTGTCCATATAAGTCGAGAATTTTAGAATGAAATCATAAGTAATTTACATCCCAAAATTCTTGTCTATATAGGCCAAGAATTTTAGGATGAAATCATAAGTAATTTAAATCCCGAAATTTTTGTCTATATAGGCCAAGAATTTTAGGATGAAATCATAAGTAATTTACATCCCGAAATTCTTGTCTATATAGGTCGAGAATTTTAGGATGTAATCATAAGTAATTAACCATATAATGTCATGATAATTTAACCATGTAACGGTTTAAAGATGTCATGTTATATATATTTTTTATGGTAATTTAGCCATGTTCCGTTGGCCTACTCAAAGAATGAAGAAAAAATGCAAAGATGTGGTCTACTTATCATGTTATATTCTTAAAAATATTCCTAAAAATATCGATTCCTCAAATACGTTCCATGATAGAAAAAAAGTAATCAATCATATTAAAATTTATCAAATCCCATTGAATTTGGAAAACAATCCAATCTCACTAAATTGGGAAAACAATATAACATAATATATGTATATAATAGTGAAAATGGTAAAAAAGGTAATTCACACACTAAAAGGATAAAATCATAAGTATGAAAAAAAAGCGGGATGAATTCTTACATGACATAGATAAAGATGATGAATATTTAAATATTTCATATTTGTTAGAGCTAATTATTTTACAAAAACCTCATAAATAATTATTTTAAATTTATATTAAGTATTTTTCTGTATTTTTTGGAGTCACTCTAAGCTCACACAACGCGCGGTGGACATGCGTGGTCTCAGTACTATTACTTTCTCTCTTCAATCACCGCTTTATCCCCGCTCCCCACCCCTCTCTTTCTCTCACGCTCTCTCTCTCTCTCTTTCTTCAATTTTCAGTTACCCTTGACTGTTTCAATTTTCTCTCTCTACTTTACTCTCTCTCTCTCTCTCTATAGCTATTCCTTGCGCTTCCCCTCCTCTTCTCGCTTCTGGGATTCCTTTACCCTCTCGCAAGAACTCAACACAAAGACCAAGGCTAGACGGACATACACACAGAAATACACATACATATACAGAGAGAGAGAGAGAGAGAAATGCTGGTGGAAAAAGGGGTTACCCGGTCGTTCCCGGCGATATAATTAGGAGATACAGAAAACAGTATTCCAAAAAAAAATGCTAGAGCCGGTGATGTTATTTGATGAGGAGAAAAAGAAACCCGAAGAGAGAGACACAGGGATAACAACAGACAGCAACAAAACAGTTGTCCTCCTCGTCGGCCGCAGCAGATCCCAAGCCCTAACCAAAAGAGTCACACCCACCACCATCACCACCGCAGAGAAGCTGATCCTCGGCCGCAGCAGATCCCAAGCCCTAACCAAAAGAGTCACACCCACCACCATCACCACCGCAGAGAAGCTGCTGCCGAACGGGGATCTGTACGTCGGGAGCTTCTCGGGCACCGTGCCCAACGGATCGGGCAAGTACCTCTGGTCCGACGGGTGCATGTACGTCGGGGACTGGAAGCGAGGCAAAGCCCACGGCAAGGGAAAGTTTTCGTGGCCCTCGGGTGCCACCTTCGAGGGGGACTTCAAGTCGGGTCGGATGGACGGGTCCGGCACCTTCACCGGACCCGACGGCGACACCTACTCCGGATCCTGGTCGTCCGACCGCAAGCACGGGCAAGGCAAGAAACGCTACGCCAACGGCGACTCCTACGACGGCTCCTGGCGACGGAACGCCCAGGACGGCCGAGGCCGTTACGTCTGGCGGAACGGAAACGAGTACGTTGGGGAGTGGCGTAACGGCATTATTCACGGCAGGGGAATCCTCATTTGGGCCAACGGGAATGAATACCATGGGAACTGGGATAACGGAGTCCCCAGAGGCCAAGGGGTGTTCAATGGAAACAGTAGTAACCTAACGGGAAATACGAAGAAGAGATCTTCGGTGGATGGCGGGTCAAAGGGGAGCTTGTTGGTGGGTCCAAGGATTTGCATTTGGGATTCGGATGGAGAGGCGGGGGACATTACCTGTGAGATAGTGGATAATGTGAAGGCTGCGTCCTTGTTCTATAATAAGATGTTTGATTTTGATGGTACGAGTCAGTTTCGAAGGAGTTCTTGTTGTCTTATTAATGGGGGTGAGATGAAGAGACCGGGGCAGACGATATCCAAGGGTCACAAGAATTACGATTTGATGCTCAATCTCCAACTGGGTATTAGGTAAATTCATCACCAAATGGGATTTGTTGATTCATTGGTTAAGGGGTGTTGATTTTTTTGTATTGGTGGTGACTACTTGTAGGTATTCAGTGGGGAAGTATGCTTCGATTGTACGCGAGATTAAGCCCGGTGATTTTGATCCTAAGGAGAAGTTCTGGACTAGGTTCCCTACGGAAGGGTCAAAGACAACTCCGCCCCATCAGTCAGGGGATTTCAAGTGGAAAGATTATTGCCCCATGGTGTTTAGGTAATGAGTTAACTCAAAATGCACGGTTATTATTATGTTCGATTTAAGAGTCACATGTTTCTGAAATTGCATATGTATTGCAATTATGTTGATTCATACTATTAGAATTTAGTGTGATGGGTGTGATTAGCGATTTGGTTTTGGTTATTCAGACACTTGAGGGAGCTATTTCAAGTTGATCCTGCTGACTACATGCTAGCTATTTGTGGAAATGCCGCTCTTAGGGAGCTTTCTTCTCCTGGGAAGAGTGGAAGCTTCTTTTACCTGACTCAGGACGATAGGTTTATGATCAAAACAGTCAAGAAATCCGAAGTCAAGGTTAGTTGCCTATCTCTTTGGCTCCTGTCTTGTGAGATTTTGGAAAAGAGTTCATGTGTAATTGTTATCACTGTACAAGTAGCAAAGATTTTATGGTTTGTTTTGTTGTTTCCATCTGACTTTCTTATTTTAGTAGAACTTGAAAATGGGGCTTCACTAGGTTTAGATATCGTAATGCTTTTGTGTCCATCTTTAGGTGCTTATTAAGATGCTTCCAAGTTACCATCAGCATGTATGCCAGTACAAGAATTCCCTTGTCACAAAATTCTTCGGGGTACACTGTGTCAAACCAATAGGCGGTTTGAAGGTATGTGGAGAGACATTAAATGCAAATTGTTTTGTAGTCAGTTTTTCTCTGGATCCTAACTTATGCCTTTCTAACTACATTCCATGTTTGGAAATTAGACTAGATTTATTGTGATGGGCAACTTGTTCTGCTCGGATTATCGAATCCATAGAAGATTCGATCTTAAAGGATCCTCCCATGGCCGCACGACAGATAAGCTTAAAAGGGAGATTGACGAAACCACAACCCTTAAGGACCTGGATCTCGACTTTGTGTTTCGCCTCCAAACCAACTGGTTCCAAGAACTTATCAAGTTAGTTTTATGCGCTTTAGTTTTTTCCAGTGCATTTGATTTCTTGTTTTTCATTTACTTTGGCCTCTCTATTTCATGCTGGGATGCTTATTATAATTTATATGCTCTAATCTGTAGACAAATTGACCGAGACTGCCAGTTTTTGGAAGGAGAAAGGATCATGGATTACAGTCTGTTAGTTGGTATTCACTTCCGTGAAGACAATGCTGGCGATAAGATGGGTCTATCACCATTTTTGTTGCGAACTGGTATTTTAATCATATTATCTCAAAGTGATTGTCATATCCTCCCAAAGCTAGAGCAAGGTTGTCGAACTTAAGGTGTTTGAAATTTCAGGCAAGAAAGGTTCATTTCAAAATGAGAAGTTCATGCGCGGATGCCGTTTCCTTGACGCAGAGCTACAAGACATTGATAGGGTTCTCACTGGCCGGTATGTTTGTTTCCCTCTTTATCATCTTCTACTCGGTGCTAATCGCGAATTCATGCTATAGAACTTGAAACATTGACCAAATATACTCATAGACATCTGTGAATTTCAAATATGTTATTTTCCCTCAGCCATTTATTGGAAAACATATTCTGTTTGAGTCTTATCTTTCTGATAAGAATGGCATTAAGGCCAACAATAATGTGGTCAGTTGATTCGGTTATGTTAGTTGCAATAATTAAAAGTATCCCAATATTTTTATGTTAGTTCAGAGGACGGCAGCTGTTTGTGGGACATTCACAGGATTTGTCCTAATCCCTTCCTTCCTGAGATAAGGAATAGTCCATATTCTACAGTTTGTACTGCAAATTCCATTCAGATATTTGACTAGGCAATGTCCAAATGGCCATGTAATTCCTGCTTTCAAATAAAATTCGTAATTAGAATGCACCTCCTATAACTGATTCCCGTAATGGTTCCATAGTTCTATGAAATTCGAAAGCATATGCTACTTGAGTTTTTCGGTAGTTTGGGGTCCCCGGGAAAGTAATCCCATGTGGATATTGATCCGTGTGATTTGTAATTTTACTTGTCACCCTTTAAATGCTCGTAATTCAATATATTTGTTGAATTTGAATGTAAACGTATTTTTCTATCAGGAAAACCTTGATAAGGTTGGGAGCCAACATGCCGGCAAGAGCAGAGCGGATGGTTCGAAAGAGCGACTTCGACCAATATACGGCAGGCGGATTTACTCATTCAGCCCTTTCACGCGGATGTGAAACCTATGAAGTTGTCCTCTACTTTGGGATCATCGACATTTTGCAAGACTACGATATTAGCAAGAAGTTAGAGCATGCTTACAAATCCTTACAAGCCGATCCGACCTCAATCTCTGCTGTTGATCCGAAGCTTTACTCCAAGAGGTTTCGCGACTTCATTGGGAGAATCTTTGTGGAAGAGAGGTAGCAGTTAAAAGAGGAAAAAATAGAATAGAATTGGGACTCGAGGATTCAAAGATTCACTGGTTGAATCTGACTCCTACTCTTTCCAAGCAAAAACACGTTTGGAATTTTTTCTGGCTCAGATCAAGGCGTTGGCGCGTTCGGTCCGCAATGTTGGCTGAATTTTTGTGGAATCAGCCATCTTGTGGATGAATCATTGGTTTTTGTATAGTTATGTGATGAGGGAGAGCAGGATCATTATTTCTTCTTCCCTTTTTTTTTTTTTTTTCTCATTATTTGTTATAATCAAACATGAGAAGGTTTGAAAGGTAGGTCCGGGGAACACAGTAGCTGAAGTGTTTCCCACTTAGAAGATTCAAAATGGGGAAGGTGGCTTGGAATAAATGTACAGATTATGCAGATAAAAGGATAGACAATTTTTCAAATTCCGGATTTTTTGGGGATACTTTCAGAGTTGTTTTAGGAAAATGATTTTTGCACTTCCCTTTTATTAATTTGCCCTTTTATTAATTTGCCGTCATTTTCTTGTTTTATTCTCATGAAATGACCTAATTGCCGTGTACAAGTTGAAAGTGTATTAACAAGTAAGGATAATTTTGTAATTTCACGTGAAAATGACAAAAAAAAAAAAAGAGAGTGCGAGAAGATAAAAAAGGGGTGAAAATTATTTCCCTTTGTTTTATTGTGAAATTCTGTAATCTGTCTCTTGTCAGTTATTACGAGAGAGAGAGAGAGAGAGAGAGAGAGAGAGTTGCTTTTCTTTTGGGTTCCAATGAAAGACGGGCACTGGGGAAAATAGGTAGGACTTGAGATTTTTAAAACATGAAAAGGAGAGAAAGCACCATAAAGGTGCACTGGGGTTTCTTCTTGTTGCTAATCTGCTCTCCTTATGACTTTATCAGTTCAGTATATAGAATATTCAATATACATAGGTAGATGGGTTCTTTCTTTTCTTTGTAAAATAGTAGTAACAATAGTAAATCTCGATGGGAATGACTTCGGTGTCCCCGGTTATTTTGGAGACACCGTAACTTTTGGCATAAAAAAATCATTATGAGTATAACCAAAATTCATTACAAGCATAACAGAACCATAGCAAGGCATAACCAAAACCATAGTAAGGCATAACTTATTTGTTATGCCTTGGTGGGTTTAGTTACGCCTTGGTTGGTTTTTTGAATATTTCTTGGTTATGCCTTATTTGGGTTCTGTTATGCTTATAATTAATTTTAGTTATGCTCCTAATGGTAAAATTATGCTAAAAATTACGGTGTCTTCAAAATGACAGAAAACACTATAGCATCATCCAATGACGACATATGTTTCTTTCTTTCAATTATTTCTTCTTTTGAAGGAAGAAACTGACCCTGACTCCACAAAGCTAGTGTGGGAATTTATTAGACACTGACCCAGAATTTGCTGTCTCACATGGCTGAGACCTTTCTTTTTAGTATTAGCATTAGCATATGCTTTTAAGGGCTACTAGTGTGGATGGATCATACGGACTGTTCGGATGCCCTGACTCCACAAAGCTAGTGTGGGAATTTATTAGACACTGACCCAGAATTTGCTGTCCACATGGCTGAGACCTTTCTTTTTGAGCTGTGCTACGTGCACAGCAAGCTGTGCACAGCGGTCTTTTTCTTCTGCCTCGGGTCGCGCAAAGAAGCCAAATTCTGAAGTGATTTTGGGTGTTTTGTTAACGCCTCTAACGATATCGAACGAAGCTCATTTTTTACAGAGACCTTAAACGACATATTTTGAACAAAATAAGCGGCTCCGATCATCTTTGCGCAACCCGAGGCGGGAGAAAAAGGCCGCTGTGCACAGCTGCTGTGCACGAATCATTTATGTTTCTTTTTATTAGCATTAGCATATCCTTTTAAGGGCTACTAGTGTGGATGGATCATACGGACTGTTCGGATGCTGCACTCTGAAGGAGATTGTGATATCCCCTCCTAATCCGTAGGCTCGTGTATATGGCGTCGTTTGGAAACTCCATAACAGGGGATATCTTAAGACGCCCTCCTCCATAATCCCCCCTAATACCCCCGAGGGGGGCTTACATATTGCTAGGGTTTGAGCCAGTATTGTAGAATCCCCCGTAATACCTCCGGATAATACCCATTTTTCTTTCATTTCAACTACAAAATAACCTTATTCCTCCATTTTATCCATCATCTAAACCAAGTATTATTTAATTCTCCCGTCACATCAATGTAAACTCATTCTTTTTACATAAAATACACCCAACTATCTAATCCCCCTTCTTACATAATACCTTCAAATCTAATCTCACATCCAAACGAGCCCACAGGGTACTATTTTCAATTTAAGGAGTATCGTTATTTTTATTTCCCCCTACGTAATATTATGCCGATTCGAAATCTCATCTTTATAAAATCTTACGTGCAGATTGCGTCCTTCAAATTTGACCGAATTTTTAATTGTTGTACTGTGGTTAGCTGAAGATTAAAAAAGCTTGATGAGTGTGAAGTGCAGCTCAATACCCTTTTCTTTTTCTTTTTAATTTTGAATTTTAGTTAATTAGTAATTTTGGTGTACGTTTTGTTTGAACACTACACGAACAATTCGTCCATTCAAGTAATCCATGGTTGAATACCCAACGCATCAACTCAAACAAAACTCATAATTAAAATGACTGAAATTTGAAAAGGAGGGAAAAGAAGAATCTATGGGTGTAGGTATTGTGTTTTGTCTCCTCTCTCCATGTCCATGGCCGATGGTCTAAAGTTTACTAATTTCGACTACATTAAATATTTTTGTTTGTTTAGCTTATAAAATATGGACAAAACTTAAAAGAAATCCTACTACGTAGGTTGCAAAATCATGTTAACGTGAACAATCTTCCTTCGAAATCGAAGACTACCATAGAAAATCTCGTTATATCACCTAAAGAAAAGCATATCTTCAAAAAGATCCGCCCCAGCCTATTCAGCACCCTTTCTTCAAAAGGGTATTAGTTGATGGAATATGTCGATTTAACATTGATTCAAACTATGAAAACTCGTTTTGGAAATCTAAATTTTTTTATCCCTTGTATTTCAAAAAGATTTCCCATTACGACCATACGAGAACTTTAAAAACATTTGAATTTTTGTTGACAAATATAATATATATGTATTTATTTTAATTCTCGTTTTGCGTTGTAGAAAATCTTTTTAGAATGTAGGTTAATGTTTTCCAAACCGCACTACACATAATAATATACTATGAGATTTTGTGCATATATTGTTCATTAATGTAGTTAATAAAGTTAAGGTAGTTTTTGAACATCCTAGCTATAGCTGCTATTGACTGGCTTAGTTATCTATTGGCTTATGTGGAGCAGTGGAGATAACTCAATGGCGGAGCTAGAATTTTTTGGATAGGGGGTGGCACTGTGTGTTGGGAGTCTACTACTTTTTGTAGCATGTTGTTCATTCAATTATGAAAAGAAAGATTAAACCAAAAATCATGCTTTATCTTGGGGCTGTTTATAGGGGAAAAAAAGAAGGCTTGGTTTAACTATCTTGTGATCTTAAAATGATAGTCATTGGAACACTTTTTTTTATGATCCGAACATTTTACTTTTAAAATTGTTATGTTTTTATCATTTTGCACTACAACACGGAAGGCCTATTGCGAGGAAATATGGTGAGGAAAAGAGATTTCGTCGCTAAAAGTACACAATCTGTGAGGAAATTCAATTTCGTCGCTAAAAAGTTACATTTAGCGAGGAAATTTAATTTTCTCGCATAATTTCCTCGCCAAATGTAACCCTTTTGCGAGGAAATCTGTTTTCCTTGCTAAATGTAACCTTTTGGCAAAAAATATTTTGTCACCTTTTTTAGGACTCATTAAATTTTTTATATGTAAGTCATTATTAATTATGTTCATGTATCTTTAATATCACGATGGTAAGAGATAATCAACTACATAGTTCAATATCATTAGCAAATTTATTAAAATAAAAAAGTGATAAATGGAAAAAAATAGTTTCCTCGCCAATCGCATTGAATTGATGAAATAAAAAACATGTTTCACACGAATTATATGAAATCACTTTTTCCCAACTGAAATTAATTGTTAACAATGTCAGTATGTTCAAATTCTACTAAAATTTATTGTTTGAATACAAAGATTTTTAAGTCGCTCGGGGTGATTTAACCGTCCAATATATTAGCACCAGGGATCAAATTGCCAATATTTTTACACAAAAGGACTTGCGTCTTCCCACATCGGACACTGCGTTT
This sequence comes from Rhododendron vialii, assembly GCF_030253575.1. Classification (NCBI taxonomy): domain Eukaryota; kingdom Viridiplantae; phylum Streptophyta; class Magnoliopsida; order Ericales; family Ericaceae; genus Rhododendron; species Rhododendron vialii. Next base: position 23,223,382 of record NC_080562.1, on the reverse strand, counting down.
CAATTTGAAGGTCATGCCTCGACCATCAGCTTGCGGGGGATGTCAACCAATCAGTGCAAATCAATTGATCAAGAAAAGAAGTCCTAATAATGTTAGCCATTTCAGTGGTTATATTTTATCATTTGCAATATCTTTTGTAAAGCTTATCACTTGTAACCGTATTTGTATATAAATACCCAAGGAATAGAACACTCTAGGTAACATATTGAACAATTGAGGCTCGGACTTCTCTTCGTAAATTCCGAAGATTGGTGGATCTCCAAGCTTTCCTTCTCAACTAATATCTGTAAATGTAAGTGTTTGCACAGTAGAAAACAATATAGAGATAGGGCAAAATTTGTGCGTGGGTTGTGATAGGATTTCCCCTCTTCTGGGTTTTCTTTTATAGGCATATACCCATGTAACGTTATAGGGAAAACTGCTCCCTATTATTTAGATAGTGGGGGTTATCTCACTCACCCATATCTCTCTAACCACCCTTTTTATTTAGGGAGCACATCACATGATATAACCATATCACCCCCATCCACATGCACATCTCTTATTAAGTGGGATACACCTAATAGTGGTTTGACCAAATCAAACTCTTAGCCAACTTGGCCAATCACACCTATTGTATTCTCTTGTGCAAACACACAGAATAATTTCAGGCTCAACCAAAAAGAAACGTTAGCCAATAATAAATAAGGCAAACATAATTAACAATGAGGTATGTAAAATATGGAGGGCTATTTGGCCACTCATTCCAACATCTCCCACTTGGCCAATAGACCGAGATATTTTTAATCACTTTTCACTCCCATGAGATGTACATGTTTTCTAAAATCAACAGATGCAATAGGCTTTGTAAGAGGATCAGCAAGCATCTCTTTAGAAGAGAGATAATCTATAGAAATCTCATTTCTTTGTAGCACATCAACAACATAGTGATATTGCCGATCTATATGTTTTCCCCTTGATCCAATTTCACCATTTTTAATGGTCTGGATAGCGGCTTGGTTATCACACAAAATAGCTATTGGCTTGTTAGCTATTTCATTTATTTTCAAATCTTCAAGAAACCTCTTAATCCAAACAGCTTCAGAAGCTGCGCCGCTATATGATATATATTCAGCTTCCATGGTACTTTTAGCCACACATGACTGTTTTTTACTAGACCATGAAATTGCACCTCCACCAAGAAGGAATACATAGGCTGAAGTAGACTTACCGTCATCAACATCGCCAGAAAAATCTGCATCTGAATATCCAACAACTTCTAAGTTGTCACCATTACAATGATAGGTCAATTTCTAGTCTTTAGTGCCTTGAATGTATCTAAGTATCCTTTTAACAGCTGCCCAATGAGGCTCACCAGGATTACTTTGATATCTACTTACTACACTGACAGTGTAACTAATATCAGGTCGAGTACACAACATTGCATACATAAGACTACCAACAGCTTGAGCATAAGGCTTGTTTTCGTCATTTAACCATAACAATATTTATAAAAAAAAAAACGCAGCCCGATACGCTGCCCAGATTTTCAGATTTTCGTTCAATCTTCTAAAAATTATTATAAATCGAGTTCTTAATATTTTTGAGTGATTTCAGTCCCAATAGTTGCACGATTGAACGAAGCTTAAAAGTCACGAAGGAACCCTTGTCAAATCTGCACTCAAGGGGTGGTTAAACAGGGGTTTTCCCAGGCTACACGAATCGGTCGCGCAGCATGACAGATTGAGACACCTCCGCTCAAACGATCATAACTTTCCGTATACTAAGAGTTTTAAGACGATTCTGGTGGCAAATGAAAGCTAACTTTAAGACCTTCGAACCGATATATAGTTTGCATAAAATGGACATCAGACGAGGAAGTTATGGCCATCCGAAGTGGGCTGAAACCCAGAAAACGAGACAGATTGCAGATCAGTATTCTAAAAACCACCATAAATTCAATTCTCAACGGTTTCGGGTGATTCCAGCGGCATTAGAACAAGCTTTAAGTCTACTCTATTTCATACGAAGGAATCAAAATTCAAATCTGAGTTTAAGAAGGCGTAAAACCCCAAAAACGCAGGCCCTGTTCTGCTGATTTTCGGGAATGGAAGGAACAAGCTTAAACTACGAAGCAAGATACGATCTAGGTACATAAACACCGTATAAACGCATAACAAGAGTAAGAAATCCCTACCTCATGGGTTTTGAGCAAAACCCGAACCTTTGACCAAGTCAACCGAACTCCCACGTGGTCCGATCTTGATTTTTCTTGGATGGATGGGAAGTCCGCGCTCCGTATAACGACTTTAATTCTTGGGCTTTGTTCGGAATCACGCTCTAAGTAGATGAAATCGAGGAGAGAAGTGGAGGGAGAGTTTCGGAGGGAGAGAGCCGAGAGAACAGAGAGAGAAAGAAAAAAAAAGAGAAGGGGAAAAAAATGGTTTTTTTTTTTCTGGACGCCCATATACATATACATATATACTTATCACACTTTCACCCCTGCACTTGCAATTATGTCACATTGATCTCCTAATCTTATAACCATGCCTTTATTCAAATTTCCACAATTTACGTCATTACTCGATAATTTTAATATTTCTTAAAAAAAATACAGCCCTAAAATACGGGTCTCTACACCCTACCCTCCTTCAAAAAAATTTCGTCCTCGAAATTTGCTAAAGCGATTCCAACCGAGCCACTAATCACTATACCAAAAATCATATCACAATTTCACAACCCAAACCTCATCCTTCCTTTTCTATGTCGATATTTCCTCATGTTGTTTGCTCCCCAAAATCCCTCACTAATAGTATGGTCCTACCACTCAACATTTGGTCACAAGTCTCCATCGTCTTTGTCAAATTTTATCCCTAATAGTGTCTCAAGTCCTAACGTCAATACAAGAATCCTAGTTTTTTTTTTTTTTTTGACATATCGCATGACAATCACACTGAAATCCAACAAGTGGTACCTCGACGTTCTCTAAACTCCAAATTCCACATTCTCATTCTTTGCAACTCATTCGGCTAAGTATCTTTTAAACTTCCTAGAAGGACGCATTGGACTGCTTACAAAACTTCACTTCTAAAACTTTGATTCTAATTTTTTTTCCCACCCAACGTCAACTAATAGACCAGTCTTTTTTCTTTTTTTTTTCAATCCGGAAAACCCCAAGTAATCTCTACCGTAAAGAAACCATAAAACCTCACAATCTAATAATTGGACTACGTAATGTTTATCACTCTTTACTCAGTTATAACTCCACCATAGTTAGACTCCTCACATCTCAAAGCTATTGACATCCCTTTCAATTCCAAGAGTAAACTCGTCTCACAACTGATCCACCTCTATTGATAATATTAAGAATAGTCAGCGACACCAAACATTCATAAGACAAACCGCTATTCACGATGACCAACTCATATTCCTATTTAACCACATAACTCTTTTATCCACTCTGCACAAATCTCAAACGCTTTTCCGTCCATTTAACATTCAAACACACGTTAGAATCCAACACTACTTCACATTTCTTAGCCTACTTTGAATCACTACCGGTTTCTATTTTCGGAAATCCAAATTCACTTCTATTGTAACGCGTCCCTTCTACATAACTCTTCACAACACACATTAAAACCGTTCTGGTAAACTATCAATCCACTATTTTCCTTAAACCCAGTTCTCCAAACATCGTTGCTGCTAATCAAGAAAGGCATACCCTCGTAGCAACTACCCACATAAATATCAATGTTTATTCTACATCGTATACTAAAAGCAAATTTCACACATTGAGATTACATAATAAATTAACACATGTAGGTTAAATCTAAACAACACATTTGAAATATTTCAACAAACCCATGGTACAATTTAATAGCTTACACAACACCAGACACATCCACGCATTAACAAACTCATTCAGTATCCAACAGACTCACCAACTCACAAAGTATCCAACGGACTCACCGGGTATCCACAGACTCACAAAGTATCCACGGACTCACAAAGTATCCAACGGATTCACCAAGTTTCCACGAACTCACAATGTATCCAACATTTCACATTTCATGGCTCTAGAAGGCCCAATGGTAATCTCGTTCTTTTCAACTTCATAATACCCTTCACATTTTCTGTTCACCCATCAATCTCGAATACTCTCATCTCAATTAGTCTACTCAAGTTACATGTTTTCCATTTTCACAATCTCAAATATCGCATAAAAAATACACAACATTAATATTAATCATTTCTCAATCAACTTTACAATCACACAGCATTTCATCACCCAAATACCTACACAATGTGTGCAATAGCTGCACTAACAAACTTTCACTACTATTAATCTTTCTCGATACTGAAATTTTAAACACCAATATAAATACAAACAAATTGACAAACCTCTTCCTAAACACTAACAAGACTCCGGGGTTACAAACATGTCTATATTCCTCTTTATATTCTAAGACTCCTACCACCTCATTACTTAAGAATCAGTTTCACTCACACCAATAACTTCTAATAGTCTCACTCGCCACGAATTTCACACCATTCCAACTAAGGACGCCAACTACACTCCACTTCATTATTACCCTTAATAGTTCGCCCTCATATCGCCTTTACTTCAAACAATTTTCTCATTTTGCCTTACATTGACCTCTTGACTTAAATCACATCACTATCTTTCTCCTTGTGTCTTATTTTCCCTATCTCCGAATAACACAACTAATATTCTCCTATCGACCCCTCATAACACTACCGCTACGGCAATCACTACAATGTAACAATGATTACGACAACACCACAGCACATCATTTTTCTACGAAATTTCTATATATAGACATCTGTCTCAAACCTATAGATCTTACCCCTAAGTATATACTAAGTATCCAATTGACTTCCCGAGACTTCCATCTAGAAGGAACGGTGATCAAGCGCCTCTTCCAACTGGATCTCATCGGTAGTCGCCTGGGTGTCCAAAAGACACTTACCATATCTTGACATCCTACTTATAACCCTCACTTTCCTATATCAACCTTAGATACATACAACTCCCAAAGCAGGCTCAATTTGCTTCACCTATACTCAGAATCACTACTTCAATAACCACCATAACAATGACAAAACACAATCATTACCACAACAAGACATCAACCCTTCAAATACATTCAAGACACTTACTAGCTCAATCCTCTAGCTATGATACACCTCTCTCACTTAAAAATTACTTAAAGTATTTAAAACTTAACACGCTTAGAACTGAATACTTAATCCATACAGTTCACATAGAAATCACATCTAACACTTAACTCATAGGTCATATTGATATTCTAACACTCGTATCATATGCTAACAAATTTCCTCTTTCACATATCAATATCGTCACAACCCACAACCATTTCGATCACCGCGGTTTCTTTCCAAATCTCATCTCATCAAAAGGTACTTTACCATAATTGGTTCAAGACCTAGACTGCAATCGATGACAACAACTATAGTTACAAATGCAACTCCAACCACTACACATCAGTCATGCAAGCACTCATATGCTGCTTTATTTCTTTTTTTTTTTGAAAAGTTATGCAATGTTTTGAACCCATGAGACTAAAAGTCTCCCCACGGTCTCTAGGTATTCAATCCTAATGCTCTGATACCAATTTGTCACGCCCTCGATTTTCAACATAAATAATAAACACTTTTAATGAATAAAGTACTCGCCGTAATATAAATAATACCCCAAAAGACCTTTCTGTTCACTGTTCTCAAATAAAATTCAAATATTACATTTCCAACTCGAAGGCCCCAAGTCATCAAAATACTAGTATCCTACGTAAATATTATTACAATTTACAAATAAGATCTTTCCTAAAAATGCTCTTTCAGATCTTGTGCTATGAAATCCTTCTTGAATACCTTTTAAAGGTTTAGTCACAAATGCACAACAAGCACTCCATGCCAACATCCTTGAATCATACCTGAAAATGATAGGGTGAGCTACACTAGCCCAGCAGGGAAATCTATACACAAGTTATATGAAAATGCGATGAATCATGCACCTAGAGTGAGTGAATACGACGAGATCTACAAAGAAACATGGGTCTTCCACCACGAACGAGCATACTACAACCAGGGAATCATGATTTCATAAAGATAACCCTAATAGCTCACACGTCAAGCTAGAAGCAAAAATCGACTCAAATTATTCCAATTAGACCACAACTTGTCCTCAACCGTCGTTTGTCCATCGCTACGCAATTACTCCATTCTACCTCGATCTATATGAATATGTGATGATCATGCACCAACAGTGGTACGTGAGCAACATTATATATGTACAACGAACCCCAAGATATTAATGACAATGAGTATATCTATCGGCAGAACAACACGAACATATCATTGGATTTCCTTTTTTTTTGAACATAATCAATTTGTCTTTTATTTCTCAAGTATTAGCCACTCCATGCAACAAGAACTAGTTTCATTGATTTGTACCCTAAAATGTTAAGGTGGGTTGAGCTCACTAGCTCGTAGAGAAATCTTGAAATGAAATACATGAAAACATGTTATATTCAATTACCGAACAAGAGGTTCAATGAGGAAGGATAGTAATCCAAGATACAGTTCAAAGTCGAATGACAAACCAAACATTAGATTAACAACTTTCTCTCTTTTCATTTCTCAAGCAACACGGGTCATAAGTCTAGCTCAACCAATCAACAATGCGTGACGTGTGATGCAAAGTAATACACCGGGCAATGTTGGGCCCCGTAACCCTCGCCAAGGTCCCACCAAGAAGGTAAACCGGGCTCCGTCCATATTGACGTGAATTCCGGGCGGTGTTGGGCCCCGTAACCCTCGCCAAGGTCCCACCAAGAAGGTGAACCGGGCTCCGTCCATATTGACGTGAATTCCGGGCAGTGATGGGCCCCGTAACCCTCGCCAAGGTCCCACCAAGAAGGTGAACCGGGCTCCGTCCATATTGACGTCAAGTCCGGGCGGTGTTGGGCCCCGTAACCCTCGCCAAGGTCCCACCAAGAAGGTGAACCGGGCTCCGTCCATATTGACGTGAATTCCGGGCGGTGTTGGGCCCCGTAACCCTCGTCGACATCCGAAGTTGGATACGACTCCATCCATTGTCCATATGCTATGACATGCCAAACCACGATACATACAAAGTTCGATGTCACACGTAGCCATAACACTCAATTCATAGGTCCATAAACATCCTTCATTATGCACAATCCATCCATAATCTATCTCACACCCATTATCGAGTTAAAACGATTATACATCATTAAAAATTGCATACTCAATGTTTTTCAATGATTCCAACGCCAAATTATCACCAACTTACTAATCTTTAAAACCCACAAGGACGCATAACCAATAGCGTCATTTAACCATAACAAACAATATTTATAAAAAAAAACGCAGCCCGATACGCTGCCCAGATTTTCAGATTTTCGTTCAATCTTCTAAAAATTATTATAAATCGAGTTTTTAATATTTTTGAGTGATTTCAGTCCCAATAGTTGCACGATTGAACGAAGCTTAAAAGTCACGAAGGAACCCTTGTCAAATCTGCACTCAAGGGGTGGTTAAACAGGGGTTTTCCCAGGCTACACGAATCGGTCACGCAGCATGACAGATTGAGACACCTCCGCTCAAACGATCATAACTTTCAGTATACTAAGAGTTTTAAGACGATTCTGGTGGCAAATGAAAGCTAACTTTAAGACCTTCGAACCGATATATAGTTTGCATAAAATGGACATCAGACGAGGAAGTTATGGCCATCCGAAGTGGGCTGAAACCCAGAAAACGAGACAGATTGCAGATCAGTATTCTAAAAACCACCATAAATTCAATTCTCAACGGTTTCGGGTGATTCCAGCGGCATTAGAACAAGCTTTAAGTCTACTCTATTTCATACGAAGGAATCAAAATTCAAATCTGAGTTTAAGAAGGCGTAAAACCCCAAAAACGCAGGCCCTGTTCTGCTGATTTTCGGGAATGGAAGGAACAAGCTTAAACTACGAAGCAAGATACGATCTAGGTACATAAACACCGTATAAACGCATAACAAGAGTAAGAAATCCCTACCTCATGGGTTTTGAGCAAAACCCGAACCTTTGACCAAGTCAACCGAACTCCCACGTGGTCCGATCTTGATTTTTCTTGGATGGATGGGAAGTCCGCGCTCCGTATAACGACTTTAATTCTTGGGCTTTGTTCGGAATCACGCTCTAAGTAGATGAAATCGAGGAGAGAAGTGGAGGGAGAGTTTCGGAGGGAGAGAGCCGAGAGAACAGAGAGAGAAAGAAAAAAAAAGAGAAGGGGAAAAAAATGGTTTTTTTTTTTTCTGGACGCCCATATACATATACATATATACTTATCACACTTTCACCCCTGCACTTGCAATTATGTCACATTGATCCCCTAATCTTATAACCATGTCTTTATTCAAATTTCCACAATTTACGTCATTACTCGATAATTTTAATATTTCTTAAAAAAAAATACAGCCCTAAAATACGGGTCTCTACATTCTTTTTCTTTGGAGATCTCAAATAATTCAACTAGGCTACTAGGATTTCTAGTGTCAATTTCTTCTTCCAAAAATCTTGCATCTCTACTTTCCATGACACTAATACTACCATTACTATGATGAACAACAAACCTGTAACCTTTAGAATTTTCAGGATATCCTACAAATGTTTCCTTGATAGTTTTGCTATCTAATTTTCCTCTTTGTTGAGCCGGAACTAATATGTGAGCAGAAGAACCCCATACCTTTAAGTGGTCTAGGCTAGGTTTCCTACCTGTCCATAATTCGTGAGGAGTTCTATTAATCGTTTTAGTAGGAACCAAGTTGAGAAGGTACATAGCAGTTACAATAGCCTCACTCCAAAATTGTGACCCAAGCGAGGAATGACTAAGCATTGATCTAACCATGTCTAATAATGTTCTATTACGACGTTCAGCAACACCATTTTGCTGTGGTGTGTAACTCATTGTAACTTGATGAATAATACCATTATCTTTGAAGAAAACACCAAACAAATCATATATATATTCTCCACCCCTATCGGATCTCAATATCTTAATATCTCTTCCTAGTTGTTTTTCAACTACCTTTTTAAACTCTTGAAATTTTTCAAATACTTCAGATTTCTTGCGCATCAAATACAAATAACCATACCTAGAATAGTCATCGATGAATGTCACAAAATATTCCATGCCTTTATGAGATTTAATATTTAATGGACCACAAACATCTGAATGTATTATAGCTAGTAATTCATTTGCTCGTTGATCTTTAGGAAATGGTAATCTAGACATTTTTCCGGACAAACATGATTCACAAATAGAAAAATCAATATCAATCTTAGGAATTAGTTCCATATTCATCATTCTTTTCATTTTGTCTTTGTTTATGTGTCCTAATCTCAAATGCCAAATATAAGGATCATCAACATAAAGAGAATCATAACTATGAGTAGAATCAACGGTATAAGCAGAACAACCAGCTAATGCATTATTATTAACATCAGAAACAATGTTCAAACGGTACAGACCATCAACTTTACTACCCCACATCATAATCCTACCATGTTTCCCAATAGAGACTTTTCCGAAACGGAAGCGCACCTCAAAATCCTTCTCATCCAAACGAGGAACTGAGATAAGGTTGCGCCTCATGGTGGGGGAATACAGAACATCAGTCAAGTAGAGGTTTTTATCGCCAGGTATCATGATCTTCACAGTGCCAATTCCAACATCGCAATAACTGTTATTTCCCATGTATATGCGATGATCACCGGCTTTAACCTCTTTCAATTCCACAAAAGATTCTTTATTCTTTGCCACATGGCGAGAGGGAGCAGAATCCACCCACCATGCTCCAACATCAGTATCAGCCAAAAGTGATTCAGATACCACACAGACAATATCTTTGGAGCCTCCAAAATTAGGTTTCCTATTGTTTTTAGGCCCACAACAATCGGCTTGAAAATGTCCAAATTTTCCACAATTAAAGCAAGATCCTTTCTTTTTAAAATTTCCACCATTCTTAAACTGTTTACCCTTTCCTTTGAAATTCTTAGAATAATTTTTCTGCTGCTGTCCGGACTTTGACGATCCGGAAGAAGAATGAAATTTTTTGTTTTCAAACTGTGGTGGCTCAAAAGTGGCAGCAGGAGCAAGGGTCAAAAATGATTTTGTATTTTTCTTTTTAGCTCTTCTTTCAGCCTCTATACCCAATAAAATAGGTAAATTTTTTACAGTTAAAGTGGTAGAGGAAAAGTTAAGAGCAACAACAGCAGAATCCCAAGAAGGTGGCAAACTTTGCAAAATGGTAGACACTTGCAATCGGTCAGGAAGAGGGTTGTCTAAAGTGGCCAATTCTTTAGCAATGACAAACAACTTGTTGACATGATCAATGACATTTTCATCTTCTTTCATCTCAGTGCCAGTAAACCTTTCCATTAACAATTGAATGTATGTTTCAGATGAAGCACGATAGGCATTACTAATAGCATCAAACATGGTCTTAGCATGCGCATGTTCTTCAAATAAAATTTCAATGTCCGGTTCCATGAAAGTGAGCATTATGTGTCTAGCAGTCTTATCATCTTCAAGAAATTTTTCATACATTCTCCTATTGGCAGCATTAGAATTTTCAGGTGGTGGAGTTATTACATCGTCGATATCGATCACATATTCAACCTTGTCGTGGAAAAGTATGTGACGGATACGGCGCTTCCAGGTCGAGAAATTAGCACCATTCAATTTTTCAGTCTTACTAAGCTCCTGACTAACAGCCCTACTAGCCATGAATGAATTACTAGAGGAAATAGAGAATTAGGAAGGCTGACAGTGAAAGCACGCAAAAAATATTACTGTGTACCGAATTCTTTTGTGATACTGATTTTTGCCGAAAACCTTCTTCTTGATTCTTCACCAGTAACTCCCCCTTTTATAAGCTTTGTTGAATAGCCTTCAATTGGTGGGTCAAATAGATGCAAGAATCTGGTGAAGCAAATTTTGGAGCAACGCCAAAATTGGAGTAGAGACAGAAACCCTTGAATGTTGATTTCTTGAAAATAGAGACAGTAAATTGAGCCAAGGAAAAGCTATGCACAGAACAAAGGAAATCTCGTCGCCTCGTCACTCTGATACCAGTATTGAACAATTGAGGCTCGGACTTCTCTTCGTAAATTCCGAAGATTGGTGGATCTCCAAGCTTTCCTTCTCAACTAATATCTGTAAATGTAAGTGTTTGTGATACGCACCTAAGATTGCTTGATCGTGGAGCTTAAGTCCGTTAGTTAGAAGTGCTTTTAGCTATTATTGTCGTTTTTAGTCATTATTGCTCGTAAGGTAGTTTGTTTAGTGTTTCAGGCAAAACGCCCTTAAAAGGCGTATTTTGAGTGCAAAATCAACCCCCAAGTTAATTCAAGACTCATCGCTCGGTGGAACTTGTGCCAAAGTGACCAAAGAACGAAGGCGAGGAGCATCGGGCAAGCCAACGGTCGTCGGGTGCCAAGTTCTGGAGGCTGGCTTGAAGAACCAGAGATAAGCTCTGCGTATCGATACGGATTAAGCGCTGTATCGATACGCGTTGGTTATCTTTCCAAGCAGCGAGTCCCGTATCGATACGGCCATAATCTGTATCGATATGGGATTGTTACGGGAGATTGGCCTTTTCAGCTTAACGATGTGGTATCGATACTTTGCTTATTCTGTATCGATACGGAGAGCTTCCGACCAGATATTTGCTGCTTTTTGGACTTTCCATTTATGGAATACTTGCCTTTAATAGCATGTTTTTAGATATTTGAGGAGAGAGAAACCCATTGTGTATAAATAGGGGTCTCCTCTCTCCCCTTTGTATCTAGGTATTTTAGCTTTTATTTTTCCTCCATTAATGGTCTTTTAAGCTTTTCAAGTTATTTCCTTTAGAACTCAAGTAAGTAATTCTCGTTTGTTAATTTCTCGTTTATTAAAGTTGTTCCTACGGACTAGATCTTTTATAATATCAAGTTTGTTTTCGTTTTTATCGGTTAAAAGTCATGTCTCGTTTTTATGCTTTCTTCCATGCTTTAGCTATGTGTGAGTAGTTGATAGGCCAAGTCTCGGGGTAATCTTTTCCGAGTACTTAGGTGGTTATTTGGTTCTCGAAACTTCGGGTTTAAAATCTTGGTTTTCGGAATTTCATTAACCTAGCCTTTTTGGTCTAAGCGAGGCGTGTTAACTCCTTGGTATGAAGTTTAGTCAAGCGGTCTTGGCAAGCGACATATTGAGGGCTCGTGGCCCCCTACGTGTTAGATACATTAGCAAAAATAGGTTGATTTAATTCCGGTTAATCACATCTTTTGATAAACATAGTCTTTTAAAGCTAAATCTTCCGGGCGTGAGCACGCGGTCGTGACTCTCGCCTGAGTTATAATTGAGAACCGGTAACGGCTTAAGTCAAGGGTTAGACGATCCCTAGACTTGCCTCCTTTAAGTTAATCGAGCGTTTTCCTAGTCTTTTGCCTTGGCAATTTTCATCGTTTCAAAGCAAAACCAAGTTGGCCGTCTTAAACGCCACAATCCACCATATAAAACCTACAATCCGATTAAGCTACATTCGAATTCTCTGTGGGTACGATCCCAGACTTCCGGATATTATGCTACCGACGATCTAGCCCTACGCTTGGGGTTTTCAACCTTATATTTGAAGGCGAGGTTTGAAGGCGAAGCAGTTTGCACAGTAGAAAACAATATAGAGATAGGGCAAAATTTGTGCGTGGGTTGTGATAGGATTTCCCCTCTTCTGGGTTTTCTTTTATAGGCATATACCCATGTAACGTTATAGGGAAAACTGCTCCCTATTATTTAGATAGTGGGGGTTATCTCACTCACCCATATCTCTCTAACCACCCCTTTTATTTAGGGAGCACATCACATGATATAACCATATCACCCCCATCCACATGCACATCTCTTATTAAGTGGGATACACCTAATAGTGGTTTGACCAAATCAAACTCTTAGCCAACTTGGCCAATCACACCTATTGTATTCTCTTGTGCAAACACACAGAATAATTTCAGGCTCAACCAAAAAGAAACGTTAGCCAATAATAAATAAGGCAAACATAATTAATAATGAGGTATGTAAAATATGGAGGGCTATTTGGCCACTCATTCCAACATAACAGAGTGCATTCATCAATTCTATCGTATTGTTCTTTTGACTGTTATAAACTCAAAAAAAGGATTGGACATAGGGATTATAAGTTTGTGGATGAAAGATGTGCTTTTCAGAAAAAGAATGCATGGGATATATGGATTGTTTTTTGTAGAGATAACTGATTATTAATTCATACAAAAAAAATTAATGAAAAGCTAAACAAAAGATAAAGTACTTAATAATTGCGAAATGTATTTTCAAAATATCACTAATCTATTTTCAAAATATGTAAGGTTAACCCCATTTAAAAAGAAACATAACAAATTATTACTATCGTAATATTGTAGTTGAGTTAAAATTGTTATGGGCGCATATACACAGTAGAACAGATTAACCCACCAAAAAAAAATCGTATTTGCAGAAATTTAAAGGGCTCAAACTAATTTAGGCACTACAAAAGGTTACTAAACTTAGAGAGAATTAAAACGAAGTATAAAATAAACAAATTTAGAAAGGTATAAAGATTTATTAAAGATATATAACAAAACATTAAATTATTAAAAAATTTAATAAAAGCGAATAATGTTAATGATTTAAAAAATTAAGTTTAAAGAAACACTGCGAAGGGACTAAAATTAGAGAGAAATGTTTAAAGAAACAAATTTAGAGAGGTGAAAGGATGTACAAAAGGTTTATATATAAAAAAGGCAAAGATTTGAACTGGAAAGGAAGTTGGTGTGATGGATGGAGTGAATGCCTCCATACAGGAGGCCACGGTTCGAATTCTTGCGGAAGCAAATGAGTTGGAGAACTATCTATTTTTAGTTTCAAGAGTTTTTAGCGAGGAAAAATTTCCTGGCCTAAACTATAATTGGCGAGGAAAAAATTAGTCTAGTGAGGAAAAATTTCCTCGCCTATTCTGTAAACATTGTATTAGTCTAGTGAGGAAAAACTATAGCGAGGAAAAAATTCCTCGTTAATTGGGTCAGAATAAGCGAGGAATTTTTCTTCCTCGCAAATTCATTTTGCGACAAGCTTTTTGCGAGGAAATCAGCTTTTTAGTGAGGAAACTAAATCCTCGCTACAAGCCTCTCGTGTTGTAGTGTTGTGTAATATGGTTATTCCTTCCATCCCAAAATGCTAGTCCAATATGAAAGACGTGCCAATTTTAGATAAGAAAATGTACTTCTGTGCATAATTGTTTGAATTTTCTTTGCACCAAATTAAAGAACTAATTGAAAATTTTAAATTGGTGTGAAGAAATTTGAAAACTTATACACGGAACTACGTTTTTTTTTTAAATCCAAATTGCGCGTATTTGTGGTGGACAAACATATTGGGACGAATGGAGTAAGTTATTTGGATATCAATAAGCACTGAATTGATTACCCTTAGGTATTGATTCTGACACTTCACTTTTATATAACAACACTTCATTATTTGTGTCTTTTAGTGTCTAGAATACAAATAACATGATTACTGGAAAACAAGTATTGGAGTGTGATAATCAAAATATGGAGTGCCAAAATCATTTCCATTATCCATAGGGCGTGTTTGATGGTAGGGTTGAGAGGTGGGAGGGAATAATGAAGGTGTTTGACTTGTAGGATTGCTAATCCCAGGAAATTATCAGTCCCCTAATTCACCGGATTGGCCATCCCAGGGGTGCCGTTATTGTTGATCCCATCCCTTGGGTTTGAAGGTGAAGGACAAATATGACCTCCCTTCTTTTAATTATTGACACAAATGACCCATTGCATATATTCCACTGATAAACCTACAAAACCCCACGACTGTAATTGTAAATGAGTGATTTACTTATATATTTCTTCGACTTTACGCGAAAATTCAGTTTGGTCCTTCAAATTTCAATTTCAACAAATAAAATCTTTAATTTGCAAATTTGTTTCAATGTCATCCATCCGTTGGGTGCCATTACTGATTTGGACGGAAAACGAACATGTGCCCAGCATGTGACGTTTTTCAGGGGTAAAATTGCCCATTCACCTCTTATTTCTTCTCCTCCTCCTCCTCTCTCTCTCTCTCTCACACACATTTTGATGTTCGTCACCTCTATTAGCTACAAATTCCCCATTTAAAACACAAATCCGGACAGGGGCCTGTCCCACTGCTCGGAGCCATTGATCTCGCAAATCAACGGCTGAAATCTGCCGAAACGTCGTTTTGGACCAGAAAGTGTTCGGCAGATCTCAGCCGTTGATTTGCGATATCAACGGCTCCGAGCAGTGGGACAGGCCCCTGTCCGGATTTCACTCGGACAGGGGATCGGAGCCGTCATCCCTAACCCGATCACTTTTAATTCCTACTCCTCCTTCAGTCCTCCTTCACTCCCTCATGCTCCACGACCTAACCCAAAACCAGATATCCTCAACACCCCAAATCAAGTACATCCCAGCTCAATCCCCTCCCCACCATCACCACTAGATTCCCCACCACCGCCGCCACTCCCACCACCCACCAACCTCATGTGACAAATCCTACACTCCCTCTTCTTTTTCCGCTTCTCCTCCTTCACGTGACCCAAATGCAACTCCCCACTCTCTAAATCACCCGCATCTGAGTCCGACCCGATCTCCAAAAACTTCGATTTGGCCGAACCCACGCACGACTGGTCCCAATCTCCGAGAAGCAGAGGTTGTTGTCCGTCATGGCAGTCTCGGTGCTCCCGACCACCAACGGTGGTGGCCGGCGGTGGCGGCAATGCTGGCTGCTGCCGATGCGGCCGGACTTTAGGTCCGGGATGTGATCGTCCATTGTCGACATTTCTTTACAAATTAGCTGATGATAGTCGACATTTCTTTATAGTAGGGGGAGTTCAATTAAATCAGCTTGGTTTTTTTGTTGTTTTTGGATTGGGAAATTAGCTGGGTTTGATTCTTTATGTATTGATGTGGGTTTATGTAAGATTAGTCTGTGTGTAGAAAATTTGTGGGGAAAGTGTCAGTTTCGAGTAGTAGGAGTGTTTGTTTGGTGAAAATGAAACGCAAAAGATGAGACTATAGTTTTATTGTTGAGCAGAGAGTTGCCGGTAGGGGTTTTTCGGGAGATAGGGGAGGAAGGGGAGGCTAGGTTTTCTGCAAGAAGAAGAAGAAATAGAGGTGAATGGGCAATTCTACCCCTGAAAAACGTCACGTGTTGGGGAACATGTTCATTTTCCGTCCAAATCAATAACGGCACCCAACAGATGGATGACATTGGAACAAATTTGCAAATTAAAGGTTTTATTTGTTGAAATTGAAATTTGAAGGACCAAACTGAACTTTCGCGTAAAGTCGAAGGGATATACAAGTAAATCACCCATTGTAAATCCTCGATTATCTATCGAGAAAGAATACAATACACACCCTTATTTAGGTGTGTATTATATGCACCCTCTAAAATGTTATGAATTATAGAGAAAATATTATGAATCGTATTACTAAAAAGTTACAAATCTTATAAAGGTTACGAGATATATCAAAATGTTATGAATCATAATAAAAATGTTACAATCGTACAGCTGAAAAGTTATGAATTTTAGAACAAAAATTACGAAACACGCTAAAATGTTATGAATGAACTATAAAATAGATGCATATGATACACTCTTTTAAGGGATATGTATTGTAGACTTTCCCTTATCTTTTTCTATAGTGTCCTGCACTTTCAGTAGTTTTTGGGTTTTTCTTTTATTTTTGGAAATTCAGGATCTTGTTTTTTAATGCGTTTAGAAACAAGTAATAAAAATGGAATTAAGCAATTTTTTTTGCATACAAGTAAGAAGGATTCATCTTCTCATTAATTAGGGGTAAAAAAATGGGTAAACCGAAAAATCGGTGATTTGGTTTCCAGAGGTAACCTGTTTGATCCGGTTTGATTTTAACCAAACAGAAAGAAGACCCTTGCTTTGTTTGTGCTCTTGCCTGAGTACCGTGCTCGGTCATTTCCGTGCTTGTTGTGTGCATCCACCTCAAAAATATGTCGTGTTTGTGACGTATCCGTTCTGGGGCCGACCTCATCTAATTAGCACTCGGTAAACTCCTACGAAGTTGGAGAGGGCAATTAGGCTCCGTTTCGGTTTCTTAGAAAATGAACTTTTGAAAAAAGAAGACAATTTCAAACTCAAAAAGCATGTATTTACGCAAATAATTTTTCTATCAATATGGATCTTATTTGATAGATTTTATTGAGATCTTTTAAATCGTGCAAAAAAAATTGAAAATTTATTTTTTATTTCATTATATTTGAACTTAAAATTACATTTTTTTTTTTAAAAAAATTTAAAAAGGATGCGAAACGGCACTTTAGGTCAATTGGGATGGCGCTAGGCGTCATTGAGATTCGTGTTTGGTTTTAACTGTAGTACCGGTCAAAGTCCAAGTGAGAGAGACAGGTAGGGGGACTCTGGACTGTGGAGGCTTGGGTGGGGTCGAACGTCTTTTTTAACAAAGAGAGAAAAAGAAGATTGTCTCGGTTCCCCAACTTTTCCGGATCCGGGGACGCTGTCATGCGTCCCCTGCCAAGCAGCTTGCCAAGCGGCAAGAACGGCACCGTTTGGTCACATGCAAAGGGCAGTTGTGTTGAACTTTAATTCCTTGTTTGCTTGGTCGGCTATTTTGAATACTTTTATTTACTTTTGATTTTTGTGGGATCCATTACAAGTCCTATAAATATGATTTAAATCGCAAATTATTCTTATAATATTTTTTTTATGATTTCTTAAAAAAGATTAGCTCAATCCGATATCGACAAGGTTGTTTCAGAATTCGTAGGGTGCTCTAAGAATTCTAAAACACCCTAGAAATTTTGAAACAGTCTTTACCAATATTGAATTATGCAAATTTTTTTCAGGAACTCAAAAAAAATATTTTAGAAATAATTTACAGTTTGAATCATTGTAGGACCATAATGGGCTCCACAAAAATTTAAAAAAAAAACTATTAATTTCTTGCCCATTAAAACTTAACCACACAAGTTTTAATGGGCCGGGCAAGAAATTAATAATTTTTTTTTGATTTTTGTGGGGCCCATTACGGTCCTACAGTGATTCAAACCGCAAATTATTTCTAAAAACATTTTTTATGGGTTCTTGAAAAAAATTTGCACAATTTGATATCTTGTAAAGACTGTTTCAGAATTCCTAGGGCATCCTACAAATAATGAAACAGTTTTACCGATATCGAATTGAGCTAATTTTTTTTAGAAATCTATAGAAGAGTATTATTAGAATATCTTGCGGTTTGAATCATTTTTATAGGATCCGTAATGAGCCTCATAAAAATAATTGTTCAAGAATGTCGACCAAGTGAACAAGGAATTGAATTCCAACATAGCAGGCCCCTTGCATGTGACTGAACGGTGCCGTTTTGCCGCTTGGCAAGCTGCTTGGCAGGGGACGCATGAGTCATGACAGCGTCCCCGGATCCCACTTTTCCCTTTTCTATTGGGGCCTTCCTTGTGTCTGCTCGCTCAGACCCATGTCACGGGTCTATTCTCTGCCTTTAGATGCACAATGCCCTGTAACCCTGTTCCTAGTAGATCCTGGCAATATGTGTCACTGTGTGTAATTGTAATCAAGACATTACCATGATCAATCCGTTATTCCTCATTGGTGATCTAAGCTTGAGTTCTACGGAAAATAGGTTTGGGGTTCAGGATTATGGAAAGTCTTTGAACCTTCCGTTGACTAATATAGTAACATCCTGCTAACTCCCGCTAATGTATACCGTATGACAAAAAAAAATATCCGTACGATTATTAGTTTTCAAATCAACCTGCCCAAAGAAGTAATATACTACTCCATTACTATACGTTTTTTTCAGCAATTATTATTCAACCAAAAACACTTGCACACATTTTATACATATACTCACATCTTTTGGTTGGGCCCACGCATATTGGAGATATAGTGTGTGTGGGTTCCAATGTGAGTGAGTTTGTATAAAAGTTTGTGATTATAAAATGATTGTTTTTCTTGTGTGGTTATGAACAAATGTTAAGAAGAGGAATCAGGTTATAGATATCAAAAATACTAGAGGCACATCACCTCAATCATACCCCTCGCACATACAAGTGGGTCCTACTGGAACGGGCCCCACCTGTATGTGAGAGGGGTGTGGTTGAGATAATGTGCGCCTAACACCTCTCGATAGATATGGGGTTGGTTCTGCTTACGTGTATTTTGACGACACGTCATCAAAGCACTACAACAATGTAGCACAGGGAAGCGCTACAGCATCTCCCAGTCCGATGTGGAGTCAGTTCCTCTAACACATATTTTGACACATAAAATGATACTCAACTTGTGTGAAATCCATTTTGCAGTCCCACCCAAATTATCAAAACCGTTCAATTTGTTTACAACATATTTTTAAGAGTTCTTGTAGAAACCACCTCATTCGGATACCAGTAAGAACTTGATCAGTATTTGTTCCTAAATTTGACAGGATAAAAACTAAATGAATCAATTAAAGCCCTTACCGATATCCGAATAAGTTAATTTTTTATGGGAACTTTTAAAAGTATGTTTTAAACAAATTGAATGGCTTCAGTTATTTGAGTGAGACTTCGTTTTTTTTTTTTTTTGTCTATGTCAAAATATGTGTTAGCGGAACCACCCCTATAGATATTTATGATAACTTTATGAATTTTATGATTCATTCAATATGCCCTTTTATGATTTTTATTTTATTTGTTACATATATTATTTTTGCAATTGTGCTACTTACATAGACTTTATTGCACAATTTTTTTTGTGGGCCCACTTTTGAGTCCCACACAAGATCCGATCCATTCATTAATCTGGAAATATTGTTTAGAAAAATTCCATAAACTATCAGATCTATAGGATACTTTTAAGCGGTTGATCCAATCTTATAACTTTTCTAGGATTCTGGATGAAAAGTTGTAAGATTGAGTCAAACACTTATATTTATCCTACTGAACTAATGGGATCGGTCAAAAAAATATTCTAAAACTAATGAACGGATCGGATCATTTGTGTGAGACCCAAAAGTGAGCCCCACAAAAATATATGTGAAAAAAAGTCCGTGCAAGCAGTGTTTCTGTAATTTTTGCTAATTCTGATGGGGCTGCACTCCAGGGACAAAATTATGAATCATATTGAGTAGTTACATAAATATTACTTACTGTACTACTAACGTATGTTTTCTATTTTTTTGATGTACGGGCCAAAATATTTAACCTACGTTGCAAAGTAATTAAGTTAGTAATGGAAATATTACTACTTGGCAACTTTACAAATACTCCAAATCATGATTAGGCCCCGTTCCGGAACGTGAAATAAGTACTTATTTTTTAAAAAGGCAATTTCAAGCTCAAAAATAATGGGTTTATTAAAATTTAAAAATATGCAATATGGATCTAGTTTAAAAGATCTCATTGAGATCTTTAATACGGTGCAAAAAAAATCAAAAAATTATTTTTCATTTATATTATTTTTTAGTTTGAAAATGTGAAATAAGTACTTATTTTTTAAAAAGGTGTTCTGGAACGGGCTCTTAAGCTTTTATGAAACCATGGTATTAAAATTTCTCTTGGGCCCTGATTCCCAAGATTGCGAATAACACCATTTTTCCTGCGGGACTAGACGACGTACAATTAAGAACACCATGCTCCATATAATAAGTTGACTAAACCTACTTAATCTAGATGACTATTTAAATAACATTCTCCAGTTAATTCTCAAAAAATAAATAAAAATATTAGTAGTAATAGTAATCTCCAATTTAGTGTCAGCCAGCCTTGTGGCATGTTGCAAAAGGCGAGAAAATGACGGACAAAAACGTATTTTGATAATTAATACCTACCAAGAATATTTTCAGCATAAACAAATGTTCTTAACTTGTTCTTAGCAGGTATTAAATATCAAAACACGTCCTGAACCGTCATTTTCCTTTGATGGAACGCGAAGGGCCTAATCCATATAACTTCTCCAAAGCTGAAGGGCCCAATCTCTTTTAAGTGTTTTTGGACTATATGATATGAAGTCCCATAATCTTGTACTACTACTATGCAAGATACACCGTGAACATAGATAGAGTATATACATACCTTACCTATGAAAGGACGCTCCAGAGCAGATACAAGAAGTACGAACAAACTCTCTCTCCCTCTCTCTCAACATGCAAAACTCAATAATAAAAGAGAAAATCTTAATTAATCTACCAGTACCAGTACCAGTACCAGTACCAGTGGAATTAACACTATATATATATATATATATATATATATATATATATATATATATTCAGAGCTAGCTGATTCCATAGAAGAAGAAGAAGACATGCAAGAATATGCAATTAATTCAGCCAGTTGGTAGACTTTTAATTAATTAATCCGGCTATGGACAATTGTAATCTCTGTTACTTGGAAACATTAATTAGCTAGTTAAGATTTTCAGAAAACTCAAATAATCAAAGACATGCAACAACATAAAATGAATGATATATATGCAACCGAACTTGAATAACAAAAATATGAGTTCAGGAAAAGTACTTGTGAAAGAAAGAAAAACTTTATTATGTAATCCAATACGTACAGACATATATTTTCAACAAATCATTTTCGGGTTAATTTTTTGCAAATTTTGTTCATGTTCTTTTTAGTATTTTACTGAGAGAATACTATCGTCAGGAAAATTTTCAAATTTTCTTTTATAAATAAAAACATTAGAAATTTGATATTGAAATTGCAATTTCTAAAGAAAAAATAAATTATGTTATTCCAAACCTAACCTCGTTGAATGGGAAAATAATTTTTTTTGAGATCGAAATTTGGGAATAAAATTTAGAAACATTGAAGAGGTTTTGGGATTAAAAAAAAAAGTTTTTCTATTTCAAAGCTCAACGGCACTTCCGTGAAAAAAAAAAAAAAAAAGGGCTCAACGCACTTACAAGGATTTCGACGAAAACAAGTCTAAACATCCAACCTAAATAACGGATAAAAATCATGAAAAACAATAATGACAAATCAGTACACAATTCTCACGATCTATTAGTCCCTAAGGCATCCACATCAAACTCGCTGCATCTTCTTGAAAGTTAAAATAAAGAGAAAACAAGCAAATTCTCCCCTGCATCAGCCTCTTCCCCTCTCTCGCTACTCTACAATTTCCTTAACTTTGCTACAGTGCCTAGTGGTAAAAAACGAGGCACTATTCATCCATCTATTTGTTACTTTATTATTTATTTAGGATCCTGTAGAACAAAACTTGATTATAAAAGCCTTAAAGACAAAAATTAACTCTGACTTTTTAGGATGAAATGATAAAAAAATAAGATCTTCGCACTGGTTCAAACGGATTGAAAATTGGAGCACTTAATTTTTTAGACTGTTTATATAGTAAAAAATATGGCTAAAAAATTAAATACTCCAATTTTCAATCTTTTTGAACCGGTGCAAAGATATTATTTTTTTATCATTTTATCATAAATGGTCATAATTAATTTTTATGTCTAAGAATCTCATAATCAATTGTTTTGGAAGAAGAAGGAAATAATGTATTAATAGACCACAAGTTAGAATAGAGAGTCTGATGCAGTATGCCTTTTAAAAGTGACTAGCTAAAGTAATAAAGTGACATTTTAAGGTGTAATTTGGTCTGAAATTTGGAAAGACCGGTGCGGATGCTCTAATGTTCAAGAAATCAGCACTCGAAGGCAGACCAAAAACTTTTTCGAGTATAATGCCAAGCAAAAGGAAAGATTACAAAAGATAAATGGGATGGAAAAAGCTATAATACACACTAAGAGCATGTACACTAGTCCATAGCCAAAAATGCTCGCGAACAATACACATTTTACATTTAACCTGTAACGCTCCGAATTTTGGGTACGTTAAAAAAACATTTTATTATAAAAACGAAGTGAGTCTGGCTCATTATTACATCATAAACTTTACAAAAGTACTTTTATTCAAATAACGGAGGGAACTAGGGTTCCTATCTACTGCTCCGCTTCTTCCTCCATTCTGGCTAGCTCCTCGGCTCCGAAGGCCTCCAAGGTGTACATCTCACCCTGTTCATCTATGAGGTCTGACACATTATACCGGCGTCACCACCAATATAATATGTCAGGGTCACCAAAAGGTAACACCGTGAGCTACAACGCTCAATAGGAAATCCCTACCCACCAACCTTACAACAGTAAATCATTTACAACAACACTAGCAATCACACATCCACATTCGTTAATCAACTATCGTTGGTGTCCAAGATTTTCGTGTTTCTCCTACGTGACTCATCGTAGACCGTGTCAACATTTTCACATACAAATCAACCTTTCAAAATCATTTGTTTAACTCACCCAACCTCGATTCCGCCACGCCAGGTTCCCGAGTATCCTCACAATGGTTCCGCCGCGCCGGGTTCCCATAGGCACACAATTGCATTGGCTCCGTACCGCG
The DNA here is from genome assembly GCF_030253575.1 of Rhododendron vialii. Classification (NCBI taxonomy): domain Eukaryota; kingdom Viridiplantae; phylum Streptophyta; class Magnoliopsida; order Ericales; family Ericaceae; genus Rhododendron; species Rhododendron vialii. Next base: position 23,199,796 of record NC_080562.1, on the reverse strand, counting down.
GATAACCAAGCCATACCTCACCATGGTTCCGCCGGTCCGGGTTCCCATGGGAACGCACACAACCTCACAATGGTTCCGCTATTCCGGATCTCCATTGGAACACACATGTTGAAAAATGTATGCATTATAATTTGTGAAAATTTATATGCATCTCTATTAATTATTTTGATGATTAATTCAATGATATTTTTATTCGGCAAATACAAAATTATCGAAAAGTCGATTCCCGAATTAAATATTTTCGTGACCTTGAAATATAGCATAAAGTCTCTTGGATTCATGATTTATATTTACAAAGACTTTATTGAGCTCAATACATGCTTTAACGGTTTATTTAGATGAAATTGTGAGCCACAGGTTGACGAACCGGCTGACAAGCCGGCTGTCTGAACAGAAAGCTGTGACAACCGGACGACCACCCGGATGACCACTCTATCAAACGGCTAGTTTCAAACGGCTAGTTTCCAACGGCTAGTTTCAAACGGCTAGTTTCCAACGGCTAGTTTCAAACGGCTAGTTTCCAACGGCTAGTTTCAAACGGCTAGTTTCAAACGGCTAGTTTCCAACGGCTAGTTTCCAACGGCTAGTTCCAACGGCTAGTTTCCAACGGCTAGGAAGCATATGGATGGCTATATAAGGCATCAAGAACTCATTAATGAGTATATACACAAGCTACAACATTCCATATTATTGCAAGAGCAAATTCTCAAAAGATCAAAGCCAAAAATTCTCATTGTTCTTCCACTTTCATATTATTCTTGAGAGAAAATTTGTACAAGTCGTGAGCGATAATTTTCATACCTTCTTCACATACTTGTATTTCCTAAGTGAGTGTTTGAGTCAAACACTTGAAAGCTTAGAAGACCAAATTCGGGTTGGAATTTGGGTGTTATTGTTTTTGAGAAGTTTTCGGAGAAAATTCTTGCGGTTGTGCTAGCTCCTCGGGAAAGCTAGAGGCATTCGGTTCTTGTAAGCACCCGCAAGACTTACAAGTTGTAATCTTTTAAAGATTAGTCTAACCTTCAAGTAATTGCTTGAGGAGAAGTGGAGTAGGGCCGGACCGTGGACAAATCCGGACCGAACCACTATAAACGGGTTCTATCTCTCTATCTCTCTATTTTGATTGCATACTTATTGTTTGCATATATTGTTAGAGATAAATTTTTATTGGTAATTATTACTAGCAATCCTATTCACCCCCCCTCTAGGTTGCATAAATTGGGTAACAATTGGTATCAAAGCCTCGGCTCTTGTTTGTAGATTTAACCATCTAAGAGTTAAGATCCATGGCAACCACTAGTAATGTTTCTTGTATCGAAGGTCAATCGTCCAATAGACCTCCCTTGTTCACCGGAGAAAATTACTCTCATTGGAAAAATAGAATGATGATCTTTATTCAATCCACGGATTATGATCTATGGAAAATTATCAAAAATGGTCCCATTATTCCTACTAAGAAAGTTGGAGAAGAGACTATGCCTAAACCAGATTATGAGTGGAGTCATTTGGAAAAGGCTTCAATAGAAAAGAACTATAGAGCTATGAACCTTCTTTTTTGTGCTATTACTCCCAATGAATATGATTGTGTTTCCGCATGTGAATCGGCTAAAGAAATATGGGATAAGTTAGAAATGTCACATGAAGGAGATAGTCAAGTTAAGGAGTCCAAAATTGATATTCTTGTGCATAGCTATGAGCTCTTCAAAATGAAACCGGATGAATCTATATCTCAAATGTTTGCTAGATTTGCTAGTATTACTAACGGTTTAAAAGCTCTTGGAAAGATTTACAGTCAATCCGAAATGACAAGGAAGGTGCTCCGTTCCATGCCAACCAATTGGGACACTACCACCTCCATCATCCTACAATCCAAAGATTTCTCAACATACACGATGGACAAGCTCATGGGATCTCTCATGACGGAGGAAATGCATCACAACCTCAAGGGTGAAAAAGAGAAGAAAGTTAAGGATCTTGCCTTCAAAAGTACAACAAGCAAATCAAAAAGCAAGGAGGATTCAAGCAACGAAAGTGAGGATGATGAAATGGCGCTCATCACAAAAACGTTCAAGAAACTCCTCAAAAATAGAGCATCTCACAAAGGCAGAGGATTTTCAAGAAAAGATGGAGGCAAAGAAGAAAATAGTAAAAAGGATCCAATCATTTGCTACGAGTGCAAGAAGCCCGGCCACATCAAAAGTGAATGTCCATATGCAAAAAAATATTCAAAGAAGGACAAAAAGAGAGCTATGATGGCCGCATGGGACAATAGTGACGATAGTAGCTCCGATGAGGACGATGAGCAACAAGAGGTCGCTAACTTGTGTTTCATGGCCATCGAAGAAAACGAGGTAGATCTCGACTCATCCTATTCCTTTGATGAATTATTTATTGCCTATAAAGAATTGAAAGTAGAATTTGAAAAGGTTGTTTCTAAAAACAAATTTCTTAAAAAGGTTGCTAAAGATCTTTCACTAGAAATAGATGATTTAATTGAAGAGAAAGATATTTTGGAGGAAGAAAATGAAAGTTTAAGAACCTCTTTGGAAAAAGAAAAAGAGTATTTGAAGGATACTTCCAAAAACGAATCTTTAGAAAAACAAATTGATGATTTAACTAATTCTCTTTCAAAACTCACTAATGGAAAAGAAAGTTTAGACATTCTTCTTGGAAAACAAATGGTTTCTTTTCACAAGGCCGGAATTGGTTATAATCCCACTCAACACAAAAATCTTTTTGAAAAAGATGTTCCTCCTTCTAGCCATTCTAAATTGACATGTCATTATTGTGGTAAAATTGGTCATATTTCTCCTACATGTCCTATGAAAGGATACTCATCTTCTAATGCAAAAAAGGTCTGGGTTCCTAAGAACCGTATCAATGCTAACCTTCGAGGACCCAAGATGATTTGGGTACCAAAAGTCAAGAATTGATGTGCTATTGTAGGTATGCTTCAAAAGTTCTCTCAAGGAAGGAAGTTGGTACCTTGATAGTGGATGTTCAAGACACATGACCGGTGACAAGAGGGCTTTCAATTCTCTTTCGCCTAAAGATGGTGGACATGTCACATTTGGAGACAACAACAAAGGTAAAATCATAGGAATCGGCAATATAGGTAATTCTCCTATTATTGAAGATGTTTTACTTGTTAATGGTTTAAAACACAATCTTCTTAGCATAAGTCAATTATGTGATAGAGGAAATCGTGTTATCTTTGAAAAATCCAAATGTATCATTGAAAATGTCAAAAGCAACAAGACACTCTTCGTTGGACAAAGACTTGAAAATGTATATGTTTTTAATCTCAATGATTTAAGTAATTGTGATATAAAATGTTTTTCCGCTTTGAGTGAAAATAGTTGGCTTTGGCATAGGCGCCTAGGACATGCAAGTATGGATGCTATTTCAAAACTCTCTAGAAAAAATTTGGTAAAAGGTCTTCCTAAAATCAAATTTGAAAAAGATAGACTTTGTGGTCCTTGCCAACAAGGAAAACAAACCAAGGTTTCTTTTAAGTCCAAAAATGTTGTTTCAACTACTAGACCTTTGCAATTACTTCATATGGATTTGTTTGGACCAACTCGCTCTCCAAGTCTTTGTGGAAACTATTATTGTCTTGTTGTTGTTGATGATTTCTCTAGATATACATGGGTGATGTTCCTAGCTCATAAGAATGAGGCTTATCCTAATTTCACTAAACTTTGTAGAAGAGTTCAAAATGAAAAAGGATTTGTTATTTCTAACATTCGTACGGATCATGGAAAAGAACTTGACAATTCTTTATATGAAAAGTTTTGTGATGAACATGGTATTGGTCATAACTTTTCTGTACCTCGTACTCCTCAACAAAATGGAGTAGTAGAGAGAAAAAATCGTACTCTGGAAGAAATGGCCCGCACTATGCTTTGTGAAAACTCTTTGCCAAAATATTTTTGGGCGGAAGCCGTTAATACCTCATGCTATATTTTGAATCGAGTTTTAATTAGGCCTATCCTCAAGAAAACTCCTTATGAGCTTTGGAATGGTAGAATACCCAACATTAATTACTTTCATGCCTTCGGTTGTAAATGTTATGTATTAAACAATGGAAAAGATAACTTGGGTAAATTTGATTCAAAATCGGATGAAGGCATCTTTATTGGTTACTCTCTTACTAGCAAAGCATATAGAATTTATAATAAGCGCACTAATCTTGTTGAAGAATCTATTCACGTTTCCTTTGATGAATCTAATCCTTGTGCTACTAAGGATGTTGTTGATAATGATGACTTAGAAATTACACATGAGATTCATGACTTGACAATTCAAGAAAAAGTTGATGGTGATACTCAAGTAGAAAGCTCTCAAATCAAAGAAGATGAAGTTATTAATCAACCTCAAGATGCCATGGGAGACAACCAAGATCTTTCCAAGGATTGGAGATTCGTGCAAAACCATCCAAAGGACTTGATTCTTGGAGAAGTTTCGAAAGGGGTAACCACTCGCTCGTCTCATAGAAATTTTTGTAAAAATCAAGCTTTTGTTTCTCAAATTGAGCCTAAAAACTTTCCGGAAGCTCAAGATGATGAAAATTGGATTTTGGCCATGCAAGATGAGTTAAATCAATTTGAAAGGAATAAAGTTTGGGCATTAGTACCTAAGCCTCTTGATCACACTATTATAGGTACTAAATGGGTTTTTCGTAACAAGCTAGATGAATCCGGAAATATTGTTAGGAATAAAGCTAGACTTGTTGCTCAAGGTTATAATCAAGAAGAAGGTATTGATTTTGAAGAAACTTTTGCACTGGTAGCTAGATTAGAGGCTATTCGCATATTACTTGCCTTTGCATCTTTCAAAAATTTCAAGCTTTATCAAATGGATGTGAAAAGTGCATTTTTGAATGGGTTCATAAATGAAGAAGTTTATGTCAAACAACCTCCCGGCTTTGAAGATCATGTATACCCCGATCATGTTTTTAAACTCTCAAAAGCTTTATATGGTTTGAAGCAAGCACCACGTGCATGGTATGATAGACTTAGTTCATTCTTGCTTGACAATGGCTTTACTCGTGGAAAAATTGATACTACTCTTTTCATTAAAGCCAAAGGTAAAGATATGCTCATTATTCAAATATATGTTGATGATATTGTCTTTGGTGCCACTAATGATAATATGTGCAAAGAGTTTGCTAAGTGTATGCAAGGTGAGTTTGAAATGAGTATGATGGGGGAGCTTAACTTCTTCCTCGGACTTCAAATCAAGCAAACTAATGAGGGGATCATAATCAACCAAGCCAAGTATGCGAAAGAACTTATTAAGAAGTTTGGCATGGAAGGATCAAAGCCAACGAGCACACCAATGAGCACATCAACTAAGCTAGACAAAGATGAGAATGGTAAGGCCGTCAATGAAAAGATGTATCGAGGTATGATCGGCTCATTACTTTATCTCACTGCAAGTAGACCGGATATAATGTTTAGTGTTTGCATGTGTGCTAGATTTCAATCATGTCCTAAAGAATCGCATTTAAAAGCTATTAAACGTATCTTTAAATATGTTGGCGGTTCTTATGACTTAGGATTGTTTTATCCACGTGGAGTTGCATTTGATTTAATTGGTTATTCGGATGCGGATTTTGGAGGTTTCAAAGTTGATCGTAAAAGTACAAGTGGGACTTGCCAATTTCTAGGGCACTCTCTAGTGTCTTGGCATAGCAAGAAACAAAATTCCGTAGCTCTATCTACCGCCGAGGCGGAATATGTAGCGGCCGGAAGTTGTTGTGCCCAAATATTGTGGATCAAACAACAAATGGAGGATTTCAATTTGCAATATGATCATATTCCTATTAAATGTGATAATACTAGTGCAATTAGCTTAACCAAGAATCCAATTCAACATTCTCGAACAAAACATATTGAGATTAGACATCATTTTATAAGAGATCATGTTCAAAAAGGGGATATTGAACTTAACTTTATTAGTACCGACAAGCAATTGGCGGACATTTTCACAAAACCCCTTGGTGAAGAACAATTTTGTTTCATTCGACGAGAACTCGGCATGTCTAATCATTTATGAAAAAGTTTTGTGTTCTTGATGTCAAAAGTTTTTTTTTTTGGATTCAATGTTGAGTTGATTGAATTCGTAAATATCATACTTGATGGAGAGTACAAATGATCTTGATAAAGAAATCACCCTCCAAACATTTTATCATATGATTCATTTTCCTGTGTTTGGTATGCAGAAAAACAGTTTTATGGTCTTTAATGCTACTCCTCTTAAACGTTTTCTGGACTTAACCTGCATTTGTCAGTGTAGAGACCCGTATTTTATTTCCATAATTCTTTATGTTTTATTAAGGCATGAGTTGTGATATAAAATGGAGAATGAGTTCGGATGTCGAATGTGCTAGAATTTAGAAGTTCGGGATGCAAGTGTAATATGCATGGGTGTATAAGTGAAGGTGTGTGTAGGGGATAATTCTCCCCCACATATATTTCTTTTCTTTTCCGGGCAGACACACACACGTTTCTCTCTCTCTACTCCCTCGACCGACTCTCTCTCTTTCTCACCTCTCCTCCAAACTTCTCTCTTCGATTTCATCGCCTTAGAATGAGATTTCGGAAAAATCCCAAGTACTAAAGTTGTTCTACGCGACGAGATCTTCCTATTGATCGAAGAAGAATCATGATCGGAGCACTTTGAGGTTTCCTCCATGTTCGGGCTTGCTTCTAACCCTCGAGGTAGGGATCTCCTACCTTCTTTACATGTTTAAGTGTTGGTTAGATGTACAAGAATCAAGTTTGATCATTTATTTTGAGTCTTGAACAAATCTGTTATATGCTGATAATTTCGTGGGTTTTGGAAATCTGTCTTTTGGGAGCCCTCTGCTAGAAATCACTGGCATTTGTCATGATTAAGACCTCAAGGGGCGAGTCAGGGTCGTGACAGTCAGTCGGATGTCCAAGCGGATGTCCAACCGGACAACCGTGAGGTTGAGACTTATTCAAGCTTTTGCGTTGCTAACTCTGATTTATTAAGTCTGTTACACTTAGTTTGTATGAACTTCATGGCTTAGTGCTTAAATTGTCTCTTATATACTTCGCCGATATGAATTTCTTGTCTCTAAGCTTGCAGGGATAATCATTCTCGGTAATACCCCTCGCATTCTTTAAAAAGCTCTCTTTTAGGGGGAGCATGTATTAAGGGGACACAACAATAAACACCCGAACACAATTTTCTTCCCCTATTCTTGTTCTTTTCGGCGCCACCCCTATTCTTGTCCTATTCGGCGCCGCATCCCCTATCCTATCTCTATTCGGTGCCGCATCCCCTATTATCTCTCTTTCGGCGCAGCAATTCAATCAATTCGGCGCACCATTTCAAACAATTCGGCGCACCATTTCAAACAATTCGGCGCACCATTTCAAACAATTCGGCAATCTCATACTCTATAAATTCAACAACACAATCTCTATCTCCTCATCTATCTATCTCTCCTTCTCTCTCGGCCTAAATCTCTCCAAATCTCTATCCTTCCAAATCGAGCAATGGCAAACATACCGCAAGGGTTACCGTTTGAGTTTTACGAAAGAGATGCCGAACGAGCAGAGTTCAGGTTGTTTATCCAAACCATTTGGATGCAACTCTTTATCTTCATTCTGCTGTGTGCGTTACTTACCATGAGAATACCACCATGGTTCGGATGGAATGTAAATGTGGATACTCTGTGGTATTGGATTGGCATTATAGCTGCCGTTGTAGCAGCCATTATTCGAGAATACGAAAATCAAGGACGCCAAGCTCTCAATGTACGAAGATAGAGTGCTACAGGGCAAGAGCGGCATGGTGCTGGAACCATGGCCCTATTGTTTTTCTCTTTTTAGTTTTTTTTTATGATGTCACAGGGGGAGAAAAAGCCAAGTTTTAATTGATCTATCTTGCCATTTTGGGCAAATTTAAAAAATTGCTTGCTATGATCTGATGATTATTGCTATTACTCGTTGATCATAGATAACTGCTTTGGTGCATGTATTAAGGGGGAGATTGGCATAACTCCTACTTGAATAAAAACTATCATTTTGTGTCATCATCAAAAAGGGGGAGATTGTTGAAAAATGTATGCATTATAATTTGTGAAAATTTATATGCATCTCTATTAATTATTTTGATGATTAATTCAATGATATTTTTATTCGGCAAATACAAAATTATCGAAAAGTCGATTCCCGAATTAAATATTTTCGTGACCTTGAAATATAGCATAAAGTCTCTTGGATTCATGATTTATATTTACAAAGACTTTATTGAGCTCAATACATGCTTTAACGGTTTATTTAGATGAAATTGTGAGCCACAGGTTGACGAACCGGCTGACAAGCCGGCTGTCTGAACAGAAAGCTGTGACAACCGGACGACCACCCGGATGACCACTCTATCAAACGGCTAGTTTCAAACGGCTAGTTTCCAACGGCTAGTTTCAAACGGCTAGTTTCCAACGGCTAGTTTCAAACGGCTAGTTTCCAACGGCTAGTTTCAAACGGCTAGTTTCAAACGGCTAGTTTCCAACGGCTAGTTTCCAACGGCTAGTTTCCAACGGCTAGTTCCAACGGCTAGTTTCCAACGGCTAGGAAGCATATGGATGGCTATATAAGGCATCAAGAACTCATTAATGAGTATATACACAAGCTACAACATTCCATATTATTGCAAGAGCAAATTCTCAAAAGATCAAAGCCAAAAATTCTCATTGTTCTTCCACTTTCATATTATTCTTGAGAGAAAATTTGTACAAGTCGTGAGCGATAATTTTCATACCTTCTTCACATACTTGTATTTCCTAAGTGAGTGTTTGAGTCAAACACTTGAAAGCTTAGAAGACCAAATTCGGGTTGGAATTTGGGTGTTATTGTTTTTGAGAAGTTTTCGGAGAAAATTCTTGCGGTTGTGCTAGCTCCTCGGGAAAGCTAGAGGCATTCGGTTCTTGTAAGCACCCGCAAGACTTACAAGTTGTAATCTTTTAAAGATTAGTCTAACCTTCAAGTAATTGCTTGAGGAGAAGTGGAGTAGGGCCGGACCGTGGACAAATCCGGACCGAACCACTATAAACGGGTTCTATCTCTCTATCTCTCTATTTTGATTGCATACTTATTGTTTGCATATATTGTTAGAGATAAATTTTTATTGGTAATTATTACTAGCAATCCTATTCACCCCCCCTCTAGGTTGCATAAATTGGGTAACAACACACAACCTCACAATGATTCCGCTTTTTCCGGATTCCCATTGGAACACACAACCTTAAAATGGTTCCGCTTTTCCCAGATTCCCATTGGAACACACACAACCTCACAATGGTTCCGCTTTCTCGGATTCCCATTGGAACACACACACCCAACTCACATTATGCCACCAAAACTGGTCAAAATGTAGTTTCAAAAATATTTCCTTCCTCGAAAAACATTTCCTTTCATTAACCACACCCTAGATGCCATGTTTCTACTTTCTCGTTTCTCGTGTCTAGTTTACATGCAAAGACTCCGCTGCAGGACAAAGTAAGCATGAATCATTCATTGTAATCTAACAAGATCATCCAACTCTATAATATATCACAAATAACACAATCGATTTATGTATGCAAGCTCATACTCCTTGAAATATCAGAATACGAATACTTCGATTCACATGGTAACGTTTTAACTTTCGAAAACCGTTCTTTCTTAAAGATCAAACAACATACGTTTTACTTGGAATAAGTAAGTAAGTGAGTAAGGATAAACTTAGAGTTAGGGGTAAGAATAATCTACCTTGATCCGAAACTAGTCGGGGCCGAATAAGCTAGTTGGAAGATTCTACAGGTGGTGAAACTCGCAAATCTGGACCGAACTTTGGATGGCCGTAACTCAGTTAATCTTTGGCCGAATATGATCGTTCTTGGGTCGAAATCGAAGCTCTAAAAGCGCTCTACAACTTTCGTGAAGGAAGTTGATCCTAGAAACTACTTTAGGTAGGAGAAAAATGGGGATAAAAGAAGGGTTAGTAAACTGTCTGGATATGGAAATCCGAGATTTTTACTGAACTTTGGATGACAATATCTTTGTCATTTCTTCACCGATTGGGGTGGTTCTTGGGTCTAACTTGAAGGTCTCGAAGTGTTCTACAACTTTCCCGAAGGAAGTTAGCTCTAAAGACTACTTTAAGAAGGAGAAAACTGAGGATTTTCGAAGGGCAGTAGGCTGCCTGGAAAAACAGAAATGGTTTCTAGAGAGAAGTGAGAGCAAGAAGTGAAGGTGTGAGTTGAAATGCTTGGAATGGCTTGCTATTTATAGGAAAAACCTTGGCTCTCTCTCCTCTCTTCAAGGCCGGTCCCCCTCTCTCTCATTCTCTCAATTTTGACACTTGTCAAGCAATCTTTGAAAGATCAAGGTCTAAACCCTAGGTTTGCATGGCTAGTTTGTACCAAGGATTGGATTATGGAAGATTTGGTGGAAGAAAAAATAGTTTGTACAAGATTTTGTGTTAAACAATTGATAATGGTACAAAGGAGGTTAGATTCTTGGCTAGGAAAAATATTTCCCAAGGATTTGAAAGGACAATGGAAGATCAAGCATGGTACAACCAACCTTTCTTCTTTCCATCCTCCTCCCTCTCTCTCCTTTATCCCTCCTCTCTCCCGGCCAACTCTCTCTCTCTCTCCCGGCCTCTCCTCTCTCTCTCTCCATCTCTCTTGCAAAAGTACACACACACACACACACATATATATTAATGGTACAAGAAAACAATTAAAATAGTAGGTACTTTGGTACTTTGAATCAAAGAAACTTAAGGACTAAGATTTTCTTATTAAACAAACAAATAAGCACATGTTGGATTAAACTAATAAACTAGTGTACTAATGTACTCTAGGTAGATCAACTCTTCATTAAACCCAATCCAATTGGGTACAAAATCCCAATATAAAATAATATTAAGGTACCTAGGAAATCTTAGGCTTTTAAATCCAAGGTACATACACATAATAAAATATTTGTACATCATCCCATGGGTTTTTAGAAAAGACTAGTTTATTAAAATCCTTGTATTTAGTTGAAAGACTAACCTATTACCCAATGGATAATAGTTTCTCTTACGGTTAATAACCAATGAACAAAAGAGTAAGGTACTTTATACATTAAAGTAATACCATGGTACTGTAAGCTAGTATATATAACTATATATATATATATATATATATATAGGTACTTTATAATCAAACAAATACTTTAGATAGAAAACTAGATTTACTCTATTATCCAATGGACAAAGAAATCCCTAACATCTATTGACCAATGGATAAAGGCACCAAAAGGTTCAAGGAGGTTCAAAAGGTTCATTGCTTAAGCTCCGAACCTCGCCTTTCAATAAGGTTGAAACACCCCAAGCGTAGGGCTAGGTCGTCGGTAGCATAATAAACCGGCAAGATCGGGATCGTACCACAGGAAATTCGCAAGATAGCTTGTTTGGATTGTAGGTTTATATGGTAGAGTGCGGCGTTCAAGACGGCCAACTTGATTTTGCTTTAAAAGTGAAAACTAAGTAAAAGACTAGAAATGAGCTTAATTAACTTAAAAGAGGCAAGTCTAAGGATCTTCTAACCCTTGACAAAGGAGGTTACCGGTTCTCAAAATAACTCAGGCGAGAGTCACGACCGCGTGCTCACGCCCGGAGAATTTAACTTTAATGACTACGTTTAATGAAAAATGTGATTAAAAGGAGACGAACCAACTTGTTTTTAACATTTATCGAACACATAGGAGGCCACGAGCCCTTAGGGAGCCGCTTGCCAAGACCGCTTGACAAATGCCTAACCAAGTAGTTAGCATCCCTTGCTTAGACCAAAAATACAAGTTAAGCTCTATTCCGTAAATCATGCTTTTAAGCCCTAATATTTGAGAACCAAATCTCCACCTAAGTCCTCGGGAAAGATTTTCCCAAGACTTGGCCAAACAACTACTCACACATACTTAAAACATAAACCAAAGAATAGAAATAAGACATGAATTTTAACCGATAGAAATGAAAATAAAGTTGATTTTATAAAGGATCTAGTCCGCGGCTACAACATTAATAAACGAGACAACACTAAACAATAAATGCCTTGAGGAGTTCTTGAAGAAATTAGCTAGAAAAGCTTGAAAGCCATTAATGGAGTTCTTGAAATTAAAAGACTTAAAGTGGAAGATGACAAGAAGATCAAGAAGAGAGAGAGAGAGACCCTATTTATACAAGGTGGTCTTTCTCTCACAAAATATCCCAAAAAATATCCTAAAAGTAGAAAATATTCCAAAAGTAGAAAGTAGAAAAAGCAGGAAAAACGTGGCTGTATTCTGCAGCACGAACCGGTATTTGCCAAATCCCAGTACCGGTTCATAGGTCTTCAAAAGCTGGAAAACATAAACTCTGGACAGCATGAACCGGTACTGGCCAATTCCCAGTACCGGTTCATAGGAGGCAGAACTTCAATTTTTGCTCCGCTTTGGCCCAAGCAGCCCAACGGCGACCCGACACCCTATTTGCACTAAATTAATCACCCGACAGGGCTTGGTGGAATATTGCTTCACTGCCTTGAACCCTTGGATACTTCCGACTACGATCCTTGGCGTTAAGAACCGCCTTAGCACCGCGTATTACCTGAATCAACCAGAACAAAACCTTACGTGTAAAAATGAGATACAAATGATATCTAAGGGAATCAAAACGCTACAAATTAGGGAACTAGAGCACCAAGATTATACAATCTTGGTTGCTCATCACGCCCCCCAACTTGAACATTGTTAGCCCCTAGCAATGATGCAGAACAAAATAAGGGAAAATTACACAATCCTTCCGGCAAAACTACGGCACATGCTTCGATAAATCCAATGCGCAAAAGATCAAAAACAAACCCCTTTACCTCAAAACAACTCACAGTAGGAGATAAGATGAGCAACTAGATGCTAAGCAGGTAAACAGCAAGCATCCAACAGGAGTATCCAAAATCAAAAAAGTGGATACGAAACTTCCAACAACCTTTAATAACAAAAGTAACCATATCCCATGCAAAAGGTGCTCAGAAATAGGCGTGGTGAACAAAAATGCCAAGCCAAATATAAGTGGAGAGCACCATTAGGAAGACAAATTAACTATGCAGCCAGAAATGTACTGAAAAGAAAAATGCCATAGACTAAACATGCCACATTCAAAAATCTGAATCAAAAGGGAATCAAAACGTACTAAGGATCAACTAAGGTCTCTAAAACTTGTAATGACCTTGGTTAAACAAAAGAACGGTTAGCAAAATGGGAAGCGGCCATATGCTAGCTTGGTTTATCTACCCTAGGCCGCCACCGCCACCAAACTACCAAGTCAAAAGGCCACATGCCGGCCTCAACAAAAACTTCCTAAGACTATTATTTACGAATTCATCTACTAAAATGAAAAACAAGATAGGATAAGAGAACTGTCAACCACCATGTACCCCGACCAAGTAGAGGGATTTTCCAAAAGCTAAAGCACCGGCCCTAATCATCCTCCTCATCATCTGACTCATCTTCTTCCTCATGCTCAACTACATGTTCCTTGCCCCGCCTTCAGGTACTCGACTCACCACCACTAGTTCCATGAACAATCTCGGGTTCCTCGGGAGAAGATTCCCTCATATCTGCCTCGGTGGGAACATACACATCACCTTCTTTCCCGCATCGAGCTGCTATCCATAACATCCCCCTCTTTATAGCCGAGACATCCCTTCTCGTACGACGCATTTGAGTCTCAAGCTTTTTCTGTTTCATTTGCACTGACTGGAGCTGAGTAGCCATAATTCTAGCATATTCTTCAATCATCCCAGACTGAGTCCTAGCAGTAGGCGTAGGGAAACCGAAACTGTCGGGCAGAGGTGGCTGAGATAATGCCTTGCTTTTCTCCACAGAGCCACCCGTAATAGGATCGGGGGTGCCCGGAAGAAGCCTTTCCGGAACTAGTGCTCCTTGAGACTCGCAAAGAGCGGTAACCATAGCCGGAAATGGAATATTAGGCTTTGACGGTGCCGAACGCTCCCTAAACCTCACTATCGACTTCCAAATGAACAAAGCCCAATCAACCACCTCATCATTGGAACCAAAAACAAAAATAACCTCGCCATCCTCCTTGCGTGGAAGCTTCTCCGAGCCATGGGGACACAGATTATAATGAACCACCTTATTATTAACCCGATACTTCTCGAATAACCTGCCATGGACAAAACGGTCAAGCTTCAGGGGTTTATCAGTTAGAGCGTTTTGGATTTCTTCCTCTGACTTGGACCATCCTCTAGCAGGGTAAATAATAGTTTGGAGTGAGGGGCGTTGGTAGTTTTTCAGGTACTTGGCTATGACAGTCGGGATTATGAGCACAGTTTTCTTCCCCAAAGGAGAGGTTATTTTCTCTTCCTTCTCATCCACTTCCATATTAGCATAGAAATCAAGTACCAACTTGGGTTTGAAACCTTTGATTGGATCGAAAAAGAAATGTAATCCTCGTTGGTTAATGATATCGATGATGGGGTGAGTTCCTATCTTCGCACGATCTACTTGCGCTCACAAATATACTTCCGACCTTTTAACTCCTTTTCCCATTTCTTTTTCTCCTCCTCTTTCCTCTCTCTTTTCCGCTTCCTATTTTCCTCTTCGCTTCTCTTCGCTTGCTCAGCATTCTTCTCCGGATCGGAGCGTTTAATGTACGACGTTTTACCGGAACTATCTACTGACTTTATCGCATCCTCCATAAGTTTCTTGGCTCTCCCCATTGCAACAAACAGCCCACAAAACAAAGCAACAACAGAGCAATCCCCAAAACTTAATTCAAACTACTGAACTTGCAACAATTCTTTGCCCCCTTCAACGAAAACAGTCCAATAGCAGCAAATTCGCACAAAAATTTACCCCGACAATGCAAAATCCGATAACACAAGAACAGCAACTGAAATTTCAGCCCCCAAATTCAGAAACAAATACAGCCTGCCCCAGTAATCAAACACATACAACGCTTCGATCACAAAGATAGCCCACAAAACAACCTCGAACTAGCACAATGTCAGAAATGATGGGTTATGGGTGATTTCTGGAAAATTTGGGGGGAAAAAAAGAGAAATTTCGGATTACCCTTGATTTGGGGATCTAGGGTTCAAAATCTTGCAAAACTTTTCATGAAACTTGAAAACCCTTCACTTTGGGGGATACAATGGTGAAGAACAATGGAATTCCTTGGGAGAAAGTTGGGGTTCAAAGTTACCTTGGCCATGGAGATTTTCGGACCTTGAGAGGGAGAATCCACCCTTGAAACTTCTGAAATCCTCCTTGAAACTTGAAGATGAAGTGTTTTTGTGGAGGTTGATGAAGGTTTGAGAGAGATTTTGGATGATTTAGGAGGGATTTTTTAAAAGAACAGAGGCGTGGGGGGTGGTAGGGCTTCCGTTTCTGGGTTGAAGAAAAGGAATAGAATAGGGTTTTGGGTTTATATAGTGGGTAGGAGAGAGAAGAGAGAAAAGGAACCGACCCCCCTTTTTTTTTCAAATTCTGCCGAGTATGAACCGGTACTGGCCAAATCCCAGTACCGGTTCATGCATTCTAAAATTCTGGGTTTAACTCTGCCCTGTATGAACCGGTACTGGCCAATTCACAGTACCGGTTCATGTCTCCTAATTTTTTGAACTTTTGCCCACTTCAACATTTCGACCTCCGCTCATTCCCAACACCTTCCAAACATCCCCCGAACACCTCTCAGCAGGTAAAACAGCATTCCAAACCACCCTCCAAACATCCGGTTCCCTAAGTTATTGAACAAATGGAAGGACACGAACTAGGAACAAAATAGGACGAGGGAACACATTTGTGGTTTAATTAAACAAAGAATGCCTTGTATCACTTCCTTAACTTAGCGAGTAATTGAAACTCTTGAAGTTCGGTAAGGGCGGAGGAGATTACCACCGGGTATGTTTGGCCTTCGCCAAGATAGGCATACTTAAGAGTGGACGGTAATGGCTTCAACTCAAGCACTGGGGGTTCCACGCTAGACGAAACGGCCCGCTTCTCAATTGGAGGTAGCTCCTCGAATTTTGGAACCCACGGGTTTATACCCCACACATCTCCTCCTCATCTAACAAAGAACACAAGTACGCGACCTCGGGGGCATCAAGAAAATTGGCCTCAGAGGAAGTAAGTGCGAGTTCCAACTCATCGTTGCAAATAAATTCATCAACATGATCTTGAACAAGTGAGTCAAGCATGCTAACTCCGCATACATCCTCATCATCTCCCATTTGGCTCCCAATATGGAACATGTTGACTTGCATCTTCATGTTGCCAAAACTCATGTTAAGTCGGCCATCCCGGCAATGAATGACGGCATCGGATGTTGCTAAAAACGGCCGGCCAAGAATGATCGGAACGGATGATTGAGCCGCCGGGACCGGGCACGTATCAAGAACCACAAAGTCGACCGGGTACACGAACTAGTCAACTTGAACAAGCACGTCCTCGACCATCCCTTTGGGAACTCGGATACTCCGATCCGCCAATTGTAAAGTCACCCGAGTAGGCTTCATTTCCCCCAACCCGAGCTGTTTATACACTGAGAACGGCAGGAGATTCACACTTGCGCCCAAATCAAGAAGAGCTTTCTCGACAACCGTACCCCCAATAGTGATGGATATCGTAGGACACCCCGGATCAGTATACTTGGGCGGAAGGGTTGACTGGAAGAGTGAGCTTACTTGTTCGGTCAAGAACACGTTCTTCTGCACTTGGAGTTGCCGTTTGTGAGTGCACAACTCCTTCAAAAATTTGGCGTACGATGGAATCTGTTTAATAGCATCGAGCAAAGGAAGGTTAACCGTTACTTTCTTGAGAACTTCATAGATATCACTGTTCAGATTTGGCTTGGCCGGCTTCCGTAGCCAGTTGGGATATGGTGCGGGCATAGTGAAAGCTGGCGGAATATCGCTCTCTTTGGCTTTTCCTTTCTCTTCTTCCGTAGGAACTGGTTTGGAAGATTCCCCATTTGGCATTGTTGGCTTCAATGGTGCCGGAAACGGTAGTAAACTCGGCATCACGGGCGGCTCCACTTGGGCATTGTCCACTGTCTTCCCACTCCTCAAAGAAATAATAGCTTTGGCTTACTCGGGGAAAATCACCGAAGAGCTTCCAAGCAAAGTTTGACTTTGAGGGTTTGCCAAAGGCTGAGTGGGAAGCTTCCCTTTCTCTTGTTGTAGAACGCCCAATGATGTAGTCAACTTGCCCATTTGATTCCTTATATCGTTTAACGCTTGAGCGGTTTGCTCGTTGGTAGTAGTTTGCATTTGACAGAATGCATTCAGAGTATCCTCCAAAGAACGTCGTGGAGGCGGTGCTGGGTGATGCTGAAATTGGTTTTGCCCTTGGAACTGGTTTGGCGGTATGAATCCGGGAGGTTCTTGAGCCGGAGGAAACCGTGGCGGACCTTGAAATTGAGGTTGGCGCCAAGTTTGATTCTGAGGAGGAGGAGGAGCTTGAGAAGTCGACGAGCCTGCCTCATTTTGGTTACCCCAACGGAAAGCCGGATTAGACCTCAACCCCGGATTGTAAGTATTGGAATATGGATCCCAACGTTGGTTCAATGCACACACCTCTTCCGTGGGAAGTTGACTATAATGGTGTTGAAGGGCGGGGATCGTATGGCAATTGTCAGTAGAGTGACCCACTGTCTCACAAATGACATAAACTTCTTCCACTTGGCAAACCTCCTTCGCTTCTTTCACTTGGACCGAATCTAGCTTCATTTTGTCCAACTTTAGCGATAATTCGTCCAACCGCGTCTCAAGACCGTTATGCTCGTTCACTGAAAACTTACCGGAGCCTCCCGGTCCTTGATTTCTCATAGCTTGGTCACCCGGATCAATGTATTGCCAAGTTTGAGCTCTCTCGACCAAAGCATCTAAGAATTCCCAAGCGGCGTCGGGGTCCTTTCCCATAAAGTCACCGCTCCCCATAGTATCCAGTAGCTGCTTAGACTCCCGATCACAACCCAAATAGAAATAGTTAATCACAAGATACATGGGAAAATTGTGGTGTGGGACAGCTGCAAGTAAATCCTTGTAACGCTCCCAATACTTGTAGAAAACTTCCCCATCTTTTTGTTTGAAATTCTGAATTTGATCCATGAGAAGCTTGGTTCGGCTGACCGGAAAGAACTTTGTGGTGAACACATCTTGCACTTCCCCCCATGTCAGCAAAGAGCGGGGCTTCAAAGAATGGAACCACTGCTTAGCCTTGTCTTTGAGCGAAAAGGGGAATAACTTCAGGCGAGCCTGATCTAGCTGTCCCGGCCCGGTCACAAAGGTGCTAACGATAGTCTCGAATTCCCGAATGTGAGCATATGGATCCTCCAATTTACGCCCCCGAAACTCTGGTATAACCCGATGATATTCTGGCTTGAAAGCGAACGCATTAGCGGCAGTGCACGTGGGAATGGCTATGGGGGAGACATGTGGACCTCTTTCTGGTGTCAAATAATCGCGCAAGGTACGAGCTACCGGTTGATCTGCCATTGGGCTTAATGGAGGTGATAACTCACGAGATGCAGATCGGTGTAGCCGATTCGACAAAGGGCTACGATAGATATTGAGCATACACCCTGCACAATCCAATTAAGCAGACTAGAGGGGCTATGCCACCGCCTCGTTCACAAACAGTCTCGTGGGGTTATGCCACCACCACGGCTATATAAGCAATAAAAGCAGTAAAAAGGCAATTGATGCTCGACTAGCTTCGTTAAACCTCAAGTCGAATTGGTGGCTCGGTTAGAGGTATCCGCTAAGTCGAGCTCAAAGTACACAAAGGAAAAATAGACGGAGTACTTACAATGGTTTGTCGATCCTCCAAATAAGCTATATGAAGAAATCCCCGGCAACGGCGCCAAAAATGCTTAAGCTCCGAACCTCGCCTTTCAATAAGGTTAAAACACCCCAAGCGTAGGGCTAGGTCGTCAGTAGCATAATAAACCGGCAAGACCGGGATCGTACCACAGGAAATTTGCAAGATAGCTTGTTTAGATTGTAGGTTTATATGGTAGAGTGCGACTGTGGGCTACCACAGCCCCAGGTGAGATCAGGGCGGCCCGAAAAACACATACCGCTCCGGCTGATCGATTTGAAGAATTTTGAAGAGTCGCCACCCGGATTTGTGGTTCGCCACCGGAGAAACCGTTTTCGATTTGAAAATTGATTGATTTGAATTGAAAACCAGAGATCATTCGAGGGTTCAGAAGCCATGTTACGAGGGGGGAAGGGTTTTACTGCACCCCCCCTCGCCCGGCGCGATGTCGGTCTCTACTAAACGTTTGTAGGATTTTTCAAATGGATTTTGTTTCGTTAAACACGTAGCAGGTATCCACAGGTATGGCAAATAGAAGGTGTATGCTGGTGCTTGTGTACAAGGAGTGATGAAATGATGATGGACACATGCATGATGGCAAAGCTGTATAAACTGCTACTGGCTTCACTCTCGAGCGCTTGAGAGTACTCTCGAGCGCTTGGGAGTTCTACTGACCAAATCCTGCAGAGTTTGTTAGCCACAAATAGGGTGCCAAATAACAGTGTATGCTTGTACACATGTATAGGGGGGATCATGTGATGAAAGACAGCAAGGTAACAGGAAATAAAACACTGCTCACTGGCTTCACTCTCGAGCGCTCGAGATCACTCTCGAGCGCTTGGGAGTGTCTGAACCCCACCTACACATTCTGTTAGTACTGACAAAACATAATGTAAAAACTGCAAAATGAAATACTATTAAGCAGACCACTGGCTCAGCAGAGGACTTGAAAGACTGAGATAGGACCTCAAATTTTCAAATCATGTATCCTTGCCATTGCACGAATAGATCTACAATTTTAAAAGAGCAAATTACACATCCATGCATGCAGAAGCTCAGAAAGCACAGAAAGTTGGGAAGGTGAAATGCAATGGCATGCATGCACTCCCGAGCGCTTGGGAGTGGGCTGGGTGCCAACTTACTCTCAAATAGTAAATGGCACCACTTCATCATGCAAACACCCTTATCTAAATTTTTAACAAAAGAAGATCTTATTTTTAACTTAGGAAAACTTTGTTCTAACTTGAGATTCATAAGAAACATTTCTGTTTTAGAAGAAAAAATGATCTTTTGTGTCTGCATGCCAGAGTAAAACCATTTTATTTAAAAGTGCACTTCACCCCCAGCCTGCTGCTTACCAAAATGCCATGCATGGGACTGGAAACAGTCCCAAGTGCTCCGGAGCACTCTTGAGCGCTCGAGAGTGTTTCCAGTAGGGGTTTTGGGAAAACATTATTCATGGACTCTTTGCTCTTGCTTTTTCACTAAGGTCTCCCAACCATGCACCCAACATTAAGGGCTGGGACAGGCTGAGAGACCCCCCTCAGAAGGGAGAACAGCCTCTTGATTTGAACCAAGGATAGAAATATTTCTACCTTTGCTTGACACTTTGCTCCTTGGATGGTTGTGAAAGGTGAATGTAGAGTGAAAAAGACAAGAGATCGGAAGTTAAGAGTGTTCTGGATTTCTTGCCCTTTTCCTTGATGATTTTGAAAAAAACCTTTGAAGTTGGGAAAGAAGTTTGAATTTCAAAGCTTTTTCCCTTGAACAAGAGAGAGAAAAGAGGAGGGGTTTAGAGAGAGAGAGAACTTTCGTCCCCCCTTTCAGCAGAAGAACCAGGTATATATATATAGAGCATATAACCCATGATTTTGAAAAATGAAATGATTTTGAAATAAACTCTTTTTTAAAGAAAGAAATCTTCAGCTGATATCCTCTCTGACTGAGGTTGAGTGTTGACTCACCTCAGCCGGTTCAAAGGGAATGCAATGATGGCTTGCATGGATAGTGGGAATCTTTTTCACCCATTGGGCACTGGGAGAGATCTCGAGCGCTCGGGAGTGGTGTCGAGCGCTTGGGACTTTATTCTCGAGCGCTCGAGAGTGAGCTAGTGCCAGTGGTTTTTGGAAAATAATTTGGAGCGCTTGGGACAGCTTCCAAGCGCTTGGGACAGCTTCCAAGCGCTTGGCAATGATTTTGACCATTTCCTTTTTAAATCCTTTAAGGAGCAACGTCTCAATTGGTACATGGCTTGTTTTGATCCATATTCATCATTAGGGAGTCTCAGAGCCACAAATTAAGGAAATTTGACAAGTCCAGATTGGGGTGTCTACAGTTGCCCCTCTTTGGACGGCGCTCGGCATATGTTTGGATGCGAGTGTCGTCCAAAGATCGAGACAACCCAATTCGAGCCAAATCAAATCCTCAATTTACGAATCAAATGCAAATAAAAAGTATATAAGCACTCAATGCATGAGGTCGTGTCTCCTCAGACTGCCGACGTACCCCGTTTGTAGGGATCAGACCAGCGTAGTTCTTTGGGGCAAATGCAAACACGCGTGATGCATGCATTGGAAAGAGATCGACAAATGCTTCGACAATGATAGAGACAAGAACCGGGGCCCATCCGTTACTCTATTCGGTGGACAAAATGATGAAAGAAGTATCACGCGCTGGGTAAAACTTCTTGCGAGTACATCGACAATTGCAGAATTTAAAAATTTTTATCGACCAATAAGCAGAACGATCCAGAATAGATCATGAAACGAAACCCGCTATCGATTACTCTGTCTCGACTCAGATTTAAATAGGACTGAGATTGATTTTATAAAAATTCTTGAAGGACAATGATCATTAATCAAGGTGCTGTGCATGAGCTTACGAAGAGTAACAAAAAGAGTCAAGCACTGGTGACTCACTCCCGAGCGCTTGGGAATGGTCTCGAGCGCTCGGGACCGTCGCTAGAGACCACCGACCCTTCATCTTCTTCTTTGATTTGGGGGTTAAAACTCTGGTTCTCGAGCGCTCGAGAACCAAACTGACGGCCGCTCTTACCTTCTCGACTGCTCTCACTCCCTCACTCTCGATCCTTTCCCTCACAGCTCTCACTCATGACCCTCTCTCTCTCTCTTGATCTTGCAATGGCGAGGGGGAATGAAGACATGGTGGTCGGCGGCGGCGAAGGAACTGAGGCCGCCGGTCAAGAGATCGGGGTTGGTGCCACAGTGGTGGCAGCCGAGGGGGAAGGTGGCGGTCCAGGGGCGGAGCCCAGCGACGGGGATGCTACAGTCGGTGCCCCGGTGGTGGCGGCCGCTGGTGACTAGGGAGCGGCGGCCATCGTCGGTGGTGGTGCAGAAGTGGCAGTAGCAGGGGGTTTCGGTAGCGGGGACGGAGGTTCGGACAGGCCTCTCACCCGTACCGTGGAGGAGTTGCTTGTGGCTGCTGAGCGGGCAAGCGAAGGGGGACCAGCTGATCTTGGGGGTGAGAAGGCTATTGTTGGGCAGTTCAGTGAGACGCCGGTGCTGAGGACGGCGACGGCGTTAGAGCCGAGGAGTAGGGATACCGGGATCGGGTCCTCACGCCCTGTTCCCTTGGCAGAAGGGGACTTCCTAGAGGGCGCGGAGCCTCGAGGTGTCTTGGACACGCTTGGTCTCGACTCCGTGGTTGCGGCGGTGTTGAGGGACGCTAGCACGCCTGAGGACCGGGCTTCGGCGTCGCTCTTGGGGGTTCTGCTGAGCGGAGCGGGCTCGGACGCCCAGGAGGTGGTTGCACCGGAGGCGGAGGAGCTGGGAGGGGATAGGGTGGATGTCGCGGCGGCGGTTAAGGTGCGGGTTACCGCGGTGGACGAGGCGAAAGCCTACTTTGAGGGGTGGTGAGCCTACCTGGCGAGGGAGCGGCCTGAGTTCACTCCGGCTACATATGCTCCTCGACTACACTTTTTTGAGCCTGTGGGGATGACGGCTTACGTCCCCGGCCACGCTGACTACCCTGAGGAGATGTTTCTCCGGGACCGAGCTTCACACATCTCCTCTGGGTGGACTACGGTGAGTTTTCGATCACTATCTTTTCTTGAATTTTGCAATTTACTTCAAATTCTATTTCCTGCTTGAGATCTAATGCTATCTTCTTGCTTTGTTGAAACAGCGCACGACGGACGTGTACGGCCACGAGGGCTAAGCCAGCTCACTGGCGCACTTCAGGGCCTTACCTGAGAGGGTGCGAGCTTTGGTGGAGGCAGCAGGGTTCGGACCCTTCGTACAGCTGCTGACAGTGGTGAGGGTGGATCGGGCTGTGCTTACAGCGCTGGCAGAGAGGTGGTGAGACACCACCAACACCTTCCACTTCCAGTTCGGGGAGATGACGGTAACGCCCCTCAACTTCACGGCGATCACAGGGCTCAGGGTTAGCGGAGACCCGATCCCCTATGACTCGAGCCTGGTGCTGGACGACGCGGCTCTGAGGTGGCTCCTTGGGCGAGTGCCACGCCACAGCGGAGGGATGGCAGCTTACGGGCAGTTCGTGGAGTACTGGGACCACGAGCCCGCGACTGACGAAGAGGCGGCCCAGATGGCCCGAGCGTACCTACTATACTTGTTCGGGGCTTCTCTGTTCCCAAACAGGCGTAATCGGGTACACCTGTGCTACCTAGCGGGTTTGGTGGACCTGGGATAGGCGGGGCGCTTCGACTGGGGAGGTGCTGCTCTGTGCACACTCTACTGTCTCCTTGGAGCTGCTTCTCGCGGGGTCGGAGACACAGTTGGAGGTTATTGGTGAGTGTTCGAGGTATGATTTTGAATTATCGCTTTTGAATTGCTTTCGACTGCTTTTCGACTTGAATTATGCATTTGGGATTGATTCGACCTGAATTACGAAACTTGCAGCTTTGGGCTTACGAGGTTCTAGAGATGTTCCCACCCGAGAATACCTGTACAGACTCGAACTTACTCCCACGCGGCTTAGCCTGGGGTAAGGCGTACCGGAGAGCAAAGGAGCGACGAGGAGAGGTGATGACTTTCCAGCGCTGGCTGGATAACCTGACAGGGGTCATGGTACGATCGACATCTCTTGCTTTTCTTCCATCAAACTTTTCATAGAGTAGACTTATGAATGGATCCCAAAATTTGAATTGCAGGTTCACTGGGACCGGTGGGCAAGGATGGAGGCAGACTCTCTTCCGAGGAGTCGGGAGGTGACGCAGAGCAGGGTCCTGCTGGAGTGCCCTCTGGGCTGGCAGTGGTACCTGGGGGATCGAGTGACTCGACAGTCACTTGGTCTTCCAGTGTTCGTGGTTCCCGGGCCGCTTCCTCCACGCGTGCAGAGGACTGAGTCCTACACTCGTTCTGAGCTTGAGCTGTTCACCGTGTCGGACACGGATCTGGAGAGGCACCTGCGACGCTCCTTGGACTATGCTGCTTATACGGATCGGTACTTGGCGAGGAGCCTGGGGGTGGAGGAGGAGTTCGAGAGACGGGTAGCTGGAGTGGGGGCTTGGAGGGACGAGGGCGGAGCGCCAAGCCGTGGTGGTCGCTCTGCAAGGGGTTGAGGACGAGGTGCTAGAGCCCCCGCTGGTGGGCGAGGTGCAGGCGTTAGAGGTAGGGGAGAGGGGAGTACGAGGGTCCCAGAGACCGGTGAGACTTCAGCACCACCGGGGTTGCCGACGCTGAAGTGGACTATAGGCGTGACGAGTTCGTCGGGCGCACGGGAGGTGATTGACGTGCCACGTCTCCCACAGCCGTCGATGCGATTTCTTGCTCAAGTATAAACAACATTTCTGTTTGTTTTCTATATTGACCATTCCCTGTTTGCATATTCTGAATCTTGGATCATTCTGCAGGTGCCGTGAGAGTGGGCTGAGCAGGCCGTGATACTGATGGTGGGGATGCGCCACCTCTTGAAGGACTGTGCTAAGGGGAGAGTCCTTCAGACGAGACCTGCCCCTGTGACTGCTTCTCCTGCTGCCACTCAGGTATGACATGCACACATATTCTATATTTCGATTTGAGCAAAGTTACGTTCGAATATGCATAAAATGAGAAAATGTTCGTGATATGCAGGTGCAGCCACGACGTTCAGCTAGGATGCGTCCGCGAGGTACCATGAGCCCTTCTGTTCCTGTCGACACACGAGGTCGGGGTGCAAGACGTGCGCTAGGGTTGTTGCAGGCGCGGGACGGTTCGAGGTTTTGCCTCGGGAGGCGTCTCAGCGGAGACCAGCTAGCGTGGAGCCGAAGGAGTCGGAGGAGGAGACAGAGGAAGGGACGGGGGAGTCCTCTGAGTCACGTGTCTTAGGGACGTCGGACTCGAGTACTGCTTCTGGCCCTTCCGACGACGACGGTGATGACGAGCCCGAAAGTTCCGAGTCCGCGGGACCACAACGAAGAGAATTCGAGGGGTCTGAGCCTCGGGTTTTGCTTTGCCAGTTTTACCTTGCACATAGGCCTGCGTGCCATCGTAGTAGTAGATTTCGGGCCTGCGTGCCTCAGTTTTGTTTGGGCTTGCGTGCCCCGGTAGTCAGGATTTGGGCGTGTGTTTGCCCCAGTTTTTGTACCTCCTTCTTCGCTCATTGTAAAAATTATGTTCATTTATGAGAATTCGCACTTTATTCTTTTATTCGTTCGCACTGCTGTTACAGAATTGTATTTTATGAAATTTGTTCGTCTAGCTTTGAAAGAACGTAAAGGGTACGCGAATTTCGACCGATACTCTCAAAGTGAGGAATAAAACTCGACATCGACACCAAACGACAAACTTTCGAGCGATCGACCATGAATTTTAGATTTAAGGGCTTTTGATCGTAACGGGGTGCGCTGCGCGGTTGACAATGAGTGTTGTGACTCGAGGGGACTGGGAGAATCACCCAAAGTGTTTTTGACATTCGACGCTCGCATTTAAAATGATGATTTTGGTAAGACCGAACGATGAAAGCTTGAACTAAGGGTGCTGACACGCCTTTGGGGCGCGTCAAACAGTCATCGAGACCCGTCACGGCTCGAGCGCGTCGCTTGATTAGACCAAATGCCCTAAATGCGGACCCCGACATGCTCAAGGAGTGAAAACTTTAGAAAACTTATGATTTTTCACGTAACACACTTGAATACTCGACAAAACATATGGACAGAACTGCTGTACCCCTTAGACAACTACTGGGAATTGTCAAACTTTCAATGTTGTATGGAAGCCAAAATGGGGGAATTAGAATCTGCTGAAAAACAGCAGAACTCTAGAGCGCTCGAGAGTAGTCTCGAGCGCTTGGGACCCCACTCCCGAGCGCTCGGGACTTCTGTCATGGACTGCCCCTTGCTGTTTCCCAATGCCACTTGTTGGCTGTCCTTTGTTGTTTTCATCTGCTCGCACGTTTTCAATGTACTTGAATGGCTTCGTATTAGCTGCTTCCCCAGAACAGAATGGCTTCCCAAAGCTTGACTTGTGGTTTTTCCAATATTTTCCAAGTTTCCAAAGTTTGAATTTTGAAAAGATTTTGAAAATGATAAACTTGATGAGTTTCAAGGCTGGTGGGGAAGTGGTGTTGCCCACTTTAAGCTTCTATAAATACCAGGCTCTCCTTTGGTAAGCCATTCACACTTCATTTCATCATTTCCCTTCAAAAATCCATTCTTTCCATCACCATGCTAAACCAAGCCTTACTTCGCCCTTGGTTGGATAGTCTTGAAGGCATCGACTGGCTGAACTTCCAAGGGCATCGGCTTCACACCTTAAGATATCTTCGAGAGGTTGCAATTCATCCCGTCTTGCTGCACGCGGCGGCACGCTTTTGGGATCCGGAGGTGCATGTCTTTCGCTTCGGTTCTCAAGAACTGTGCCCCACCGTCGAGGAGTTTCATGCTTATCTCGGAAGCCATGACTCTGCTGAGCCGGTTGTTCCTATGATCAGAGAGAGCATGAAGAATATTCTGAAGGCAAAGCTGGGTGTTAGTGGTAACGCCGCCGAGTTTCTTACTCGAGGTAATGCCATTAACATCGTGCAGTTGTACGAGAGGTTCAGCCCACCTGGGGACTTGACGGATTTCGAGCACCAAGGTCGCAGGATGATGGCTTGTTGCATTTGCCTCTTGGCGGCCTTCTTGTTGGTTCCGTCCGTTGGTCAGCCCAATTCCTTACTGGTGGGGGTTGCTGCTCAGATTGAGGCTCGTAAGGATGTTGCGCCATTGGTTCTTGTTGAAACCTTGATGGGGTTAGATGCTGTCCATGCTGGTTGCACAAGGGTTTTTGGTGGTAGCTCGTTGTTGTTGCAGGCGAGGGACGTCACTCAGCTCTCCTTTTTCTATTTCCCTCATTCATTTTACCTCGACACTCGGTTCAGGCTTTATCTGGCTCCTTACTTGTTTTCTCTCTTTTTGACAGATGTGGCTTTGTGACAAATTAAGTCTGTTGACATCCCCAGTCAATGATTGGTGGTATCGCGCAAGTGGATGGAACCGTCCCTTTCAAGTGATGTATGGGAGTGAAGATGATTGGGCTGATTTCCTTGCTTCTGCAGAGGAAGATGACATTGCTTGGCGGTGCCATTGGCTGAGGCTTCCTGTTATGACTATTGGCAACATGGGCTCGACACATGTGTTTGTGGCTGGCTTGACAGGCTTCTCCTTCTACTCACCCATCCGCGTTCTCCGTTAGCTCGGACTTAGCCAGGAGGTGCCGCAGCCGGGTTCTGAAATGCTTCGTCTCCCTCCCTTCAACATTCCGGGCCTTCGAAGTTACACTCGGTCGTGGGGGACTCGTATGACCGAGCCAAGTGACCCACTGTTTTCTATTGCTTCGGCCGGAAGGTACCGTAAACGGCTAAGGAGGGATGTGAAAGCAAGGATGGGTTGAGTGCTTACTTTACCAGACTTTGAAATAAAAAGTGTGCTTTGATTTTGTGCTTTTTCATTTTCATGCTCAGCTTGTAATAAAGAAGTAATCTGAATAAAATCGACTGATTAAGGGTTTCCCCCTTTCGGTTCATTTGATCACATGCGGCTTTGAAAAGCGTTTTGGATTTGTCAATTTGGACTTGATTTGGGATCGGATTTGGATATTTGAGGAATTAGGACCGAATCTCGGGATGAGATTGCCTACG
Source organism: Rhododendron vialii (assembly GCF_030253575.1). Lineage (NCBI taxonomy): Eukaryota > Viridiplantae > Streptophyta > Magnoliopsida > Ericales > Ericaceae > Rhododendron > Rhododendron vialii. The sequence goes on along the minus strand of NC_080562.1, from coordinate 23,171,834 downwards.
TATCCCTCGTAAAAGAGAATCAGGCCCGTACGTAGTTCAGGCTACGGGTTCACTCGGGTATTGACACTCTCCTTTTGCGCTCTAAATTTTGCCTAGTACCGCCCTTTCGGGTTTTCGGTCTAGCGAGCTTTTCTTTGATTATTTGCTTTAACTTTTGCCTAGGCCGCCCTCTCGGGTTTTCAACCTAGCAGGCTTGCTCTAACTTTTGCCTGGAACCGCCCGCCCTTGCGGTTTTCGGCCCAGCGAGCTCTCTCAGGGATAATAACGTTTGAGTTGATCCAAATTGACAAGATTCGCAAATTCGTTGCCATCGAGGTTGTCGATTGAAGCTGCTCCTCCAGAGAGAATAGTCTTGATGATGTAGGGCCCTGCCCATTTAGGTCGGAACTTCCCTCGTAAGTCGAAAATCGGCGCGTATATTTCCTTGACTACCATGTCCCCTTCTTGTAGGTCCCTTGACTTCACCTTTTTGTTGAATGCCCGGGCGATTCTTCGCTGATAGCCCTGAATGTGGTATAGCGCGCGCAGCCTTCTTTCATCAAACAGCATGAGTTCCTCGAACCTTCCGCTGATCCATTCAGCTTCGTCCACTCCGCATTCCGCCATGACCTTCAAAGATGGCACTTCTAGCTCGATAGGGAGAACGGCTTCCATACCGTACACCAAAGAGTAGGGTGTTGCCCCTGTCGGTGTGCGGATAGACGTCCGGTATCCCCACAAAGCTAGTGGTAGCTGTTCGTGCCAATTTCTTGCTGACTGAGTAGTCTGTTCCATAATCGTCTTAATAGTCTTGTTTGCTGCTTCGACTACACCGTTCGTTTGTGGCCGATAAGTGGTTGAATGATGTACTTGGATCTTGAATTCCTCAAAGAGTTCCAGAACTTTTCCCTTGAAATGAACACCGTTATCAGATACGAATGCTTGAGGGACCCCATACCGATAAACGATGTTTTGCCTGATGAAGTGAGCCACTTGAACCGTCGTCAAAGTTTTGTACGAAGCTGCTTCGACCCATTTAGTGAAGTAATCGACTGCCACCAAGATGAACCTGTGACCGTTAGAAGCTGCAGGCGTGATTTTTCCAATGACATCAATGCCCCAAGCGGAGAATGGCCATGGCGTTGCCATCGAGTGCAACTCCGAGGGCGGAACATGGATAAGGTTGGCATGAGTCTAGCACTTGTGGCATCGGCGTACGTACTCGATGCAATCTGTCTCCATGGTAGACCAATAGTAGCCTAGCCTTAACACCTTCTTAGCCAGCATTATCCCATTCATATGAGGTCCACAAACCCCTTCGTGAACTTCTTCCATTACTGCTTTGATGTCGTCCCCGTGAACACACAGCTTGTGAACTCCGCAAGGAGATCGCCGGTATAATTGTCCTCCACAGATGATGTATTGAGATGCGAGTCGTTGTAGTGCGATCCGATCTTTCTTAGTTGAATCCATAGGTAACTCCCATTTCTCGACGATATTCCGGATATCGTAGAACCAAGGGAGTCCATCGTCCAGTTCGTCGATGTTCATGACATAGTCGTACATATGTTTTCCCCTCTGCTCAATCATGACAGGCCTTAGCTTCACCCCAATTGGAAGTTCCAGCATGGATGCTAAAGTGGCCAGGGCATCTGCGAAGCGGTTCTTCATCCTTGGTACATGCGTGAAGGTTACCTTTTGAAAATTCGGGAGAAGTTCATCGAGCTGCTGATGATACGGCTTCATTTTCTCGTCTCTGACCTTCCATTCTCCGTTTGCTTGCGATACGACCAGGTTGGAGTCTCCGACGACTTCTAGCACCTCGACACCAATCTCCAATGCGGCTTCCATTCCCACAATACATGCTTCGTACTCAGCTTCGTTGTTCATGACTTCGAAGTTCAACTTGAATGCGAGGGGAATATGCGACCCCTCAGGCGAGACCAGCAGTATGCCAATCCCGAATCCTTTCTGATTTGCGGCTCCATCGAAGTACAACACCCACGTTTCATTGACCGTTGACATCACATCTTAATCCGGAAATTGAAATTCTGTGTGCTCTGGGCCATCAATCGGACGATCTGCCAAAAACTTTGCCACCGCTCTTCCTTTCACTGACTTGCGAGTGACGTACTTGATTTCGAATTCTGCCAACAAGAGCAACCAACGTGCTAGCTTACCGGTAAGTGCTGGCTTCTCGAATAGATACTTTTGAGGATCCATCCGAGAGATCAGAATCACCGAGTAAGCGAGCATGTAGTGTCTCAACTTCTTTGTGGCCCATACAAGCGCCCAACATGTCTTTTCCAGCGAAGTGTATTGCTCCTCGCATCTTACCATCTTCTTGCTCAAGTAGTAAATCGCCCTTTCAACCCCATCTTCTCCTTCTTGTGCCAGCATGCACCCCATTGATGAGGGCGTGACGGACAAGTATAGGATCAAAGGTTTTCCTGGTGTAGGCGGCATCAGGATCGGAGGGTTCTGGAGATAAGTTCGCACCACTTCGAAAGCTTTCTGACACTTCTCGTTCCACTCGAACTTTACATCCTTCTTGAGCAATCGAAATAATGGTTCACAAGTCAAGGTCAGCTTGGCGATGAATCGACTGATGAATTGAATTTTTCCCAAGAAACATCGGACCTCCTTCTCTGATCGGGGTGGTTCCATCTCAAGAACGGCTTTGATTTTAGAAGGGTCTACCTCAATCCCTCGGGTTGTGATCATGAACCCGAGCATTTTCCCAGCAGTGACTCCGAATATGCACTTCTGTGGGTTAAGGCGCATCTTGTATTTTTGAACTCTCTCAAGGAACTTTCTCAGCGCTGGGAGGTGATCTTTCCGCTCCTTCCCCTTCACTATCATATCATCGACGTACACCTCGACTTCCTTATGGATCATGTCATGCAGCAGTGTCGTGGCACCCCTCTGATAGGTAGGACCGGCATTTTTCAACCCAAACGGCATAACCTGATAGCAATAGGTTCCCCACTCGGTGATGAACGTAGTCTTTTCCCTGTCTTCTGGAGCCAAGAGAATCTGATTGTACCCCGAGAAACCGTCCATGAAGGATAGTAAAGCATGCCCTGCAGTGTTATCAACGAGTATGTCTATATGCGGCAATGGAAAATCATCTTTAGGGCTTGCTTTGTTCAGATCTCTAAAATCGACACACACTCTTATTCTTCCATCCTTTTTGGGAACAGGCACAATGTTTGCAACCCAAGTGGGGTATTCAGTTACGATTAGAAAACCAGCGTCGATCTGTTTCATTAGTTCCTCTTTTATTTTTAACACCCAATCGGGCCGCATTCTTCTCAGCTTTTGTTTAACGGGTTTTGCATCGGGATAGAGGGGGATCCTGTGCTCGACAATTTCTGGGTCGATTCCGAGCATGTCTGCATGGGACCAAGCAAAGACTTCTTTAAATTCTTTTAGTGAATCGGTGAGTTCTTGAAGCTCATCTGGAGACAGCCCGGAACCGACCTGAACCAATTAAGGGTTCTCCTCATCACCCAAGTTTATCGAGATTATTTCTTCTTTTAGAGGCTGAGCATGCCTTTCATTTTCACGCTCGATGAGGGAACGGATTTCCTTGGGGATGTCCCCATCGAAATCTATTCCTTCATCATCGGGATCCAAACAATTTATTTCAAAATCCGGCAAGTAAGCAAAGGCGTCATTCATTCCATTGATAGGCTCCTCGGAGGGAGGGAATACAGCAGTTGACTCAAACTCGAAGTGAAAGCTACGACGAGGAGGGCCGATAGGCACAAACTCCAACTCACTACTAGACGAAAAGTCAGTATCAGACCTGGACTCGGTGCTAGTGTCGTGAGTGCGCGTTACAAAAGGAATGAAAGTGCAGTTTTCATAATCGCCCACAGCGTCCACAATGAGCTTAGAAGGGTCTTCCAATTCATCTTCTCCTCCCATCATGAGCACAGCCTCGTCTTCTATCATACCCTCCGGTTCCTCACCTTTGAACAGAGACTGGAGACTACCAAAACCAAAGGCTTCAAGCCAATCCAGTGCTTCGGACAATTCTTCCATCTTAGTTACCTCTTCTTCATCCTCCCAAGTGTCGTTGGCGAAGATTTCAAATCCAGGGTGTTTCACTTTTGTTTCAAGATCAACGAAAGGCTCGGGTTCTCCTCGATATGGTGCTTCCTCTTTCTTTTGATTCTTTCCGACTGCATGAGCTCGGGCGCGGTTGCGCCACCTTTTCTCTGGATCACTCTTCTCGAACTCGTAACCCAGACCGAAGCATTCATTACTCCCGGGGAAATGAGGGAACTCGGAGACTCCTTGCTCATAGAGCCCCAAGCCCATGCCCGGCAAGTAATTCATTCGCTTCATGATTTTCAATGCTGCGGAACTCACCAAGAAACCATCTTCAGCCCGAATGGTGCAAACTTTTGAGGTCATGATAGCAAACCCTCCCAAGGCCACGTCTTCTTCTCTGTGCATGATTTCCAGCAGCGGGGAATTATCTTCGGAGTGTGGACGAATACCGGAGTCCCTGTGGATAATAAGAGTCCCAGAATCCAATCCTAGGATGAGTTTCTGATGTAGCGTAGAGGGTACCCCCATAACGTCAGAACGGTGCAGCCATGGCCTCCCCAGCAAGAGGTTGAAGGAAGCAGGTATGTCTAGTACACAGAATTCCACGGTGGTCTTGAACTTCGCAGTTGCCAATTCCAGGTTGATTGTTCCCAAGACATCACGCCGCCTGTTATCATAAGCACGGACGCCCAGAGTTGATGGTGCAAAGTCCTTATTTTTGAGGCCCAGGCAGTAAGCGGTGCGAAGAGGGCACACGTTGATGGCCGAACCATTGTCTATGAGTATCGCGGGGACCCACTTTCCCAGGCATTTCATGGTCACGTGGAGAGGCTTATTGTGATCGGTTCCTTCAGGCAGAAGGTCTTTCTCGGTGAAGGACAAAGTGTGTTGGGTAAAATTTGGGGTTATAAAGGCGATGAGGGCTTCTGGGGCTATGTCAGAAAGGACCTCAAGCTTGGAGAGAGAGTTGACAAGCCTTCGGCGATGCACGCGGGAAGCCGCCAACACTCCCCACATGGACATGCGGGCAGGGGTTTCATGAAGTTACTGGATGATGGGGTCATCGTTGGAATTTAAGTTTTGGTATTGAGAGGCATTTGGGTTTGAGCTGACGAATGGATTAAGGTGGGTGGGCGGGTCAGGTTGATGTGGCAGGTTATCGGAGTTTGAGGAGTTATTTTATGGAGCTGGCAAGATAGGGGTGGAGTTGGCGGGATTCTCGGGGATGCGAGGGTTACTCTGTTGAGGTGGTGCTGCTCGGGACGAGTTTCCTTGCTAGAAGTTGGCGGGCTGGTATACCCTACCGCTTCTGGTGAGATTACTGACTGCCATGGGGGCAGATTCCCATCGAAGACCCCCCCAGAAATCGGAGAGATCGGTATTGGCCTTGCGTTTTCCCTTATCGAGCTTTGTCTTCTCCAGGGTGTCATTCAAGAGTTCCATCTCCAGGGCATTCCATATGTTCTCTTCTTCAAGAGAGTTCCAGAAGTCGACGTTGTTGCCGTTGTTGACCTGCAGAGAGCCTTCATCCAACATAGCCTTGTTGACAGTTAGCTCTTCACCATTGACCCATACGTTCACCATTTCAGCTTTACCCCAAAGGTCTTCAGGATCCAGCACACAGATATAGGGTTCGTCAGGGATCTCAACAACCGGTTGTGGGAAGAATTCATTAATAATGTACTCCTGCGAACAGAAGACATGATCCAAGGTACGGGCGAGGGGGTCAGAATCCCTAGCGATATTGATTATGGCTGAAGCGGAGAGCCCGGAGAATAAGCGGGGGTTCATCAGATCAGGGTCCTGTCCCACTTCCTGCTCCCAAAACAAGTACACCAAAGATGTTTCATCAAGAGGGTCTGAATCGTCTTGCCAGAACCACCCACCAGGTTCTGGGTCCCATTCGTCAAATTCCTCGACTGGTTCTGGCTCCAAGAATAGAGCAAATAGGGAATATCCATCAAATGGATCCGCCATCATCTCGTCCCAGACTTGTCTCCACTCACCATGTTCCAATTCTTCGACTTGCTGAGCATTAACTGATACGGGCCACACTCCGCTGATAATGGCTCGTTGTTCCACCGCAAGGAAATCACTTGCCAGGTCTTCCCACCTTCTTTGAAAATCTCACTCCACCGTTTCAAGTGCACAGATAGCATCCTCGGCCGGAATCTCGACAATTGGCTTGGGTTCGGTGATAGGGATGATGTGAAGGCTTGGGTTGAAGGGATGACTTAGGGAAATGTGGTTTGTGCGGGCATTTGAATGTTTTGGGAGTGGGTTGGAGATGGTATTGGGCTTTTGGTGAGGCATAGGAGTAGTCTTATTGTCTATGAGGTTTTGAATGGCGTGGCGAAGGCGGAAGCAGTTGTTGGTTAGGTGGCCAAGATTTTGGTGATACGCGCAGAAGGCGTTGGGGTTGTGAGAGGCAGAGAGCTTTTGTGGCAGAGGGGTGGGAGCAAGTGATTTAAGGAGATCACTTTCGACCAACTTTTCAAACACCGCGGAGAGAGGTGCTGAAAATTGGGCGAACACACGGGGTTGGGATCGAGGTTGACTGGTTTGGGTTACAATTTGGTTGACGGGTTCGGCTTGGGTCGTGTTTGAGGAGGTGTTTGGGAGTTGGGTGTGATTGGAGTTTCCGAACAAGGTGCTGCTGTTACCGGAGTAGACCTTCTTGGCTTTGGGAGGAGGTTCAGGTTTGTCGAGGATTCCCAGTTGAACTGCTTCTTCGATGGCCAAGCCTGTATCGAAGAATGTTTTAAAATCAGAGCAGGCCTGAGCCATCACCATATGCCTTGCAAGGTTGGGCTGAAGATTCCGGACAATCATCCGGATTTGATCTCTATCGGTTGGCCTATCCTTCATCTGTGCTGCCTTAGATCTCCATCTTTTCACAAAATCTGCGAAGGCTTCCTTGGCTTCCATCTTTGTAGATTCGAGTTCCTGAGTGGTAACCTCCAATTGGATGTTGTAATCATATTGCGCCACGAAAGCCGCACATATGTCTTCCCAGCGCTTCTTCCTTTCATCCAACGAAGTGAACCAGTAAAGAGCATGTCCCACCAAGGTCTGGGAGAACATTTGGGCCATGGCATCCTTTTCTACTCCCCACATAAACAGTGCTCCGATGTACCCAGTCAAATGCGCTTTCGGATCCCCAGTCCCGTCGAATTTAGCAAAGTCGATTGGTCTGAACTTCTCCGGGAGCTTTGCGTTGGAAAAAAGGCAAAGTTTGTTGATGTCAAAACCTGTCGAGGCAATCTTCTCGTTTCTCGCAACAGACTGTTCTAACTGGGTGGTCTTTGCCAAGACTGCTGCCATCTCGGTGTTCTGCGGGGCTTCCACTTCGAGGATCGGTTGCTCCGGGTTGCGATTCAGGTTTAGATTAGGGTTTAGATTTGGGATTGGGATTAGGTTCGGATTAAGGTTTGGATTTGGGATTGGGATTAGGTTCGGATTTGGATTATGGTTTGGATTTGGGTTTGGAAGCCGTCGGGCAACCCCGGTTATCATCGTCATGAGTTGGGCGATTTGATTGTCAGTACGTTCGCCCAGACGCTGAATAGCTTGCGTGACCTGCCTCATTTCTCCATTCGGGATTTCTTGGTTCGGTTCCGGGTTTGGGTTAGGATTGGGATGTAGATTTGGATTTGGGCTCGGATTGCCTTCGCTAGGATTTGGATTGCCTCCGTTAAGGTTGAGGTTTCCGATTAGCAGGTCCATTTCCGCCCTTGAACCCGATGCGCTGGCGGGGTCTGCCTGAAGTTGGAGTCACTCTAATCTTTGTCCCAAGGGTCTGGTCCAGGAGGGTATGATATTCTTCTTTCTTGGCCCAATTGCTCAGCACTGATAGCAAAGCAAAAACCGCGCTCAGATGTGGTCCCTGCTTACATTTTATGAAGTTTATGCGTAATTCTTTGGAAAATGCGTGCGTCACCATCACCGTCGTCGACTTTGGTTTTTGAAAAATGATTGAATATTTGAGAGGTTGCCGTGATCCTCGGATTTTTAGGGTGTATCCTCATTTAGGGAGCGTCGTTCCCCAAAAGATGCTAAAATAAGTTAAGTATTCGGCTAGTATCTCATCAAGAAATTGACCATTGGTTTGGAATGACTTGGGGTGAACAACGTGATACGATAACCGAAGTGGCGTAAGCGGCACATTTGCTTTTAGCCTGGGCGGTGTCGGCATCATGATGTTCTGTTTCCGTGTCATTCCTCCCTTTGGTTAATTCCCCGACCGAACACTAGTCGAGGACTTAACAAAATCCTAGTTTCCCTTAGGTTTTCGCTTGAGGATTCATATGGTTAACAACACGCATAAGGGCGCGTGACTCTTCATCGGGTCTCGGCAACCTCCCAAAGACCGCGCGAGCACGTCTCGAGAACCGTGGCTGACAGCAAGATGGCGTGAGATGAAATGCAGCACATAGACATGATATAGCACGTAATCCTACCCTGCAGGCCCCTGTCCTAATTTGGAATGTTCTATGGCTTGCTAAACACGTACAAGGGCCCGTTTTGGCTTGAAATGGGTTCCCCGGACTAGAGTCAAAGTATACCTCCAACTATTGAGTGTACGCCCAATAATGGTACAAACGGTAGAGATGACTCATCACGGTCGAGGGTTGCTGAGTGTCTCGGGATTCCCTATCACCGGCAAGCCGGGTAGGATTGCCGAAACACAACAGCGGGGCTGCACGAGATATATACACAAGAAATAGATGATGAAACAAAATCAATTTGAAAATCCCACAAACATTTTTCAAGCTTGGCTCACAAGTTTAATAAAACCATATCCCCAGCAGAGTCGTCACTGTGGGCTACCTCAGCCCCGGGTGAGATCGGGGCGGCCCGAAAAACACATACCGCTCCGGCTGATCGATTTGAAGAATTTTGAAGAGTCGCCACCCGGATTTGTGGTTCGCCACCCGAGAAACCGTTTTCGATTTGAAAATTGATTGATTTGAATTGAAAACCAGAGATCATTCGAGGGTTCGGAAGCCATGTTACGAGGGGGGAAGGGTTTTACGGCACCCCCCCTCGCCCGGCACGATGTCGGTCTCTACTAAACGTTTGTGGGATTTTTCAAATGGATTTTGTTTCGTTAAACACGTAGCAGGTATCCACAGGTATGGCAAATAGAAGGTGTATGCTAGTGCTTGTGTACAAAGAGTGATGAAATGATGATGGACACATGCATGATGGCAAAGCTGTATAAACTGCTACTGGCTTCACTCTCGAGCGCTTGAGAGTTCTACTGACCAAATCCTGCAGAGTTTGTTAGCCACAAATAGGGTGCCAAATAACAGTGTATGCTTGTGCACATGTATAGGGGGGATCATGTGATGAAAGACAGCAAGGTAACAGGAAATGAAACACTGCTCACTGGCTTCACTCTCGAGCGCTTGGGAGTGTCTGAACCCCACCTGCACATTCTGTTAGTACTGACAAAACATAATGTAAAGACTGCAAAATGAAATACTATTAAGCAGACCATTGGCTCAGCAGAGGACTTGAAAAGACTGAGATAGGACCTCAAATTTTCAAATCATGTATCCTTGCCATTGCACGAACAGATCTACAATTTTAAAAGAGCAAATTACACATCCATGCATGCAGAAGCTCAGAAAGCACAGAAAGCTGGGAAGGTGAAATGCAAAGGCATGCATGCACTCCCGAGCGCTTGGGAATATCTTTGAGCGCTTGGGAGTGGGCTGCGTGCCAACTTACTCTCAAATAGTAAATGGCACCACTTCATCATGCAAACACCCTTATCTAAATTTTTAACAAGAGAAGATCTTATTTTTAACTTAGGAAAACTTTGTTCTAACTTGAGATTCATAAGAAACATTTCTGTTTTAGAAGAAAAAATGATCTTCTGTGTCTGCATGCCAGAGTAAAACCATTTTATTTAAAAGTGCACTTCACCCCTAGCCTGCTGCTTACCAAAATGCCATGCATGGGACTGGAAACAGTCCCGAGCGCTCCGAAGCACTCTTGAGCGCTCGAGAGTGTTTCCAGTAGGGGTTTTGGGAAAACATTATTCGTGGACTCTTTGCTCTTGCTTTTTCACTAAGGTCTCCCAACCATGCACCCAGCATTAAGGGCTGGGACAGGCTTAGAGACCCCCCTTAGAAGGGAGAACAGCCTCTTGATTTGAACCAAGGATAGAAATATTTCTACCTTTGCTTGACACTTTGCTCCTTGGATGGTTGTGAAAGGTGAATGTAGAGTGAAAAAGACAAGAGATCAGAAGCTAAGAGTGTTCTGGATTTCTTGCCCTTTTCCTTGATGATTTTGAAAAAAACCTTTGAAGTTGGGAAAGAAGTTTGAATTTCAAAGCTTTTTCTTTTAAAGAGAGAGAGAAAAGAGGAGGGGTTTAGAGAGAGAGAACTTTCGTCCCCCCTTTCAGCAGAAGAACCAGGTATATATATAGAGCATATAACCCATGATTTTGAAAAATGAAATGATTTTGAAATAAACCCTTTTTTAAAGAAAGAAATCTTCAGCTGATATCCTCTCTGACTAAGGTTGAGTGTTGACTCACCTCAGCCGGTTCAAAGGGAATGCAATGATGGCTTGCATAGATAGTGGGAATCTTTTTCACCCATTGGGCACTAGGAGAGATCTCGAGCGCTTGGAACTTTATTCTCGAGCGCTCGAGAGTGAGCCAGTGCCAGTGGTTTTTGGAAAATAGTTTGGAGCGCTTGGGACAGCTTCCAAGCGCTTGGGAATGATTTTGACGATTTCCTTTTTAAATCCTTTAAGGAGCAACGTCTCAATTCGTACATGGCTTGTTTTGATCCATATTCATCATTGGGGAGTCTCAGAGCCACAAATTAAGGAAATTTGACAAGTCCAAATTGGGGTGTCTACAGCGACGTTCAAGACGGTCAACTTGATTTTGCTTTAAAAGTGAAAACTAAGGAAAAGACTAGAAATGAGCTTAATTAACTTAAAAGAGGCAAGTCTAAGGATCTTCTAACCCTTGACAAAGGAGGTTACCGGTTCTCAAAATAACTCAGGCGAGAGTCACGACCGCGTGCTCACGCCCGGAGAATTTAACTTTAATGACTACGTTTAATGAAAAATGTGATTAAACGGAGACGAACCAACTTGTTTTTAACATTTATCGAACACATAGGAGGCCACGAGCCCTCAGGGAGCCGCTTGCCAAGACCGTTTGACAAACGCCTAACCAAGTAGTTAGCACCCCTTGCTTAGACCAAAAATACATGTTAAGCTCTATTCCGTAAATCATGCTTTTAAGCCCTAATATTTGAGAACCAAATCACCACCTAAGTTCTCGGGAAAGATTATCCCAAGACTTGGCCAAACGACTACTCACACATACTTAAAGCATAAACCAAAGCATAGAAATAAGACATGAATTTTAACCGATAGAAATGAAAATAAAGTTGATTTTATAAAGGATCTAGTCCGCGGCTACAACATTAATAAACGAGACAACACTAAACGACAAATACCTTGAGGAGTTCTTGAAGAAATTAGCTAGAAAAGCTTGAAAGCCATTAATGGAGTTCTTGAAATTAAAAGACTTAAAGTGGAAGATGACAAGAAGATCAAGAAGAGAGAGAGAGAGACCCTATTTATACAAGGTGGTCTTTCTCTCACAAAATATCCCAAAAAATATCCTAAAAGTGGAAAATATTCCAAAAGTAGAAAGTAGAAAAAGCAGAAAAAACGTGGCTATATTCTGCAGCATGAACCGATATTTGCCAAATCCCAGTACCGGTTCATAGGTCTTTAAAAGCTAGAAAACATAAACTCTGGACAGCATGAACCGGTACTGGCCAATTCCCAGTACCGGTTCATATGAGGCAGAACTTCAATTTTTGCTCCGCTTTGGCCCAAGCAGCCCGACGGCGACCCGACACCCTCTTTGCACTAAATTAATCACCCAACGGGGCTTGGTGGAACATTGCTTCACTGCCTCGAACCTTGGATACTTCCGACTACGATCCTTGGCGTTAAGAACCGCCTTAGCACCGCGTATTACATGAATCAACCAGAACAAAACCTTACGTGCAAAAATGAGATACAAATGATATCTAAGGGAATCAAAACGCTACAAATTAGGGAACTAGAGCACCAAGATTATACAATCTTGGTTGCTCATCATTCATCTAGTAACTAGGTGAGTTGGTTGCTCGGTTCCTCCAACTAGTTGGTTAGAAACTAACTAAATTGGTCAAGTAGGATTTCTAGTCGAGAGTTTAACCAATGACCAAAATCTAACTACGACGGAATTTAATAAGAAATCATATAGCCACTCAAGAGAAAATAAGTAATTCAAATAAAATTCAAATATTTAACGAAATTTTTATTGACAAAAAATTAGGGTTGTTACATAACTTATTCATATTTCTTTCAACACTATACCAATACTATCTATTTTACTTGTTCTCTAATAAAATACTATTTCTTTTTCTTTTTCTTCTTCTTTTTCAAGAAAAGTACGGATGAGAGAGAGGGGAAGCTTGAGAAATAATAACATTAAATGGTTTGCTCATGAACAACTGCTAGGTATATATACCTATGTACTGTGGCCGGAGGTATTCTGCCTTTGGGTTTACCTAGTCTGCTGCATGGGTAGTTTTTTGATTTGCCTAGCTTAAATAGCTTAAAATTTGTGTTTACCTCTTCCGATGTACATGCTCTAATGTTGTCAATTTCGTACCGAACCAAACAAAAAGCGGTTCATGTAGGTGTTCTGTACCGACCCAAATACCGATTTTTATTGGTCAATACCAAGTGTACCGGTCTATACCGGACTTGTACCGGGATATCATCCGACATAAAAAAAAATTGTGTATTTTTCTTTTACTTAAAAAATGCTTGAATTTTAAGATAATTCAACAAAATTTAGAGTCTATAATCTGTTAATCATCTTAATTTGTTACTAATTTTAGGGCTCGATTGGATGGTGTATTGGGTTGGTGTATTACACAATACACCCGGATGAGGAGTCAATACACCAATTGGCATCCAATTCTTCCCCTGTATTAATTAATCCCCGTATTCACTAATACACCAAGAACAACCATAAATTATTGTTACCCTCCTAGGTAGCAATAGCTAATTCGGATGTATACGCCTGATTTTTGACCAAAACACCCCTCCTCATCCCCTCCCCAACGGCTCTTCCTCTCTCTGTCTCTAACTGCTAACAGAGATAGCAACGAAGAAGAAGAACAGGCCACCATCACCACAAAAACACACACACAAAATATGTATTCATATGTGAGACTGGAGAGAAACGTACCTGGGTTCGGTACATATCGGAGAGAGAGACGATCGGAGAGACAGAGAGAGACGATCGGAGAGAAGATCGGAGAGACAGAGAGAGATGATTGTAGAGTGAGGACCAGTGGCCGCCGCTGCTTCTTTTTTCTTCTTCTTTTTTCTTCATCGTTTCTCTCTCTCTCTCTCTCTCTCTCTCTCTCTCTCTCTCTCATATGGAGTAAACGATAAAAACGAGGGGAAAAAAGAAAAATGATTTGGTGTATTGGAACACAGGATAATAAAAATGAACGGTTGGATGGAAACAAATGGATGGCTGGAAAAAATTGAAAAAGTTTTTTAAACTAAATAAAATTCTAAGTTTTTTTTTTAATAATGTGTACATAAATTTTATATTTTAAAATTTTTTTATATTATTTAATTTATTGGTATAGTAAATTATTACAACTTAGAATTGTCGAAAAATCATTAAATACATTAACTTTTGCAATTATATAATTAATGTTAGGCATAATAAAGTTTGGAACTGCATAAGGGCAAAAGAGTCATTTGATAGTTTTTTACATCATCTACACTTCCTTCTAATACATTATCCAAACCATCTATTTTGTAATACTCTTCTATAAATGTCACATCAATGTGAACCCTCCCTTCTTAACTAATACCCTTTACTATCTTATCACCGCTTCATAAATAATACACCCTAAACACATACCGCATCCAATCGGACCCTTAAAGTGTATTAATGTGGTGGTCGGGCTCAGGAAGGACCCCGGGCCCAGCCACGTCACTTTGGCAATTGGTCAAACCCAAGGTTCTATGAGTTGACCGGTGGCTCACAGGGCCTACTGGTTGATAGAGCCCGCCAAATGCTGGCTGATGGAGGGGATCGCTGAACGTCCTGAATATCCTCGTCAGTTCAAGCTTCGTTTCGGAAAGGAAAATAAGAGTTTATTTTTTAAGAAGATAATTTTAAGTTTAAAAATTATGTGCTTACGCAAATAATTTTCCTATCAATATGAATCTTGTTTGATAGATCTCATTGAGATCTTTAATACAGTAAAAATTATTTTGAAAAATTATTTTTCATTTACATTATTTTTGAGTTTGAAAATATGAAATAAGTACTTATTTTTTAAGAAGGTGTTCTGGAACGGGGCCTCAATACCATCTGAGAGATTACCCTCCAAGGGCACCGCCAAGCGCGACGGGGCTCGGCGAGCTTATATCTCCAGGAATAGGATGAATGGCCTCTCTCCTCGGATTTCTGGTGCGCTTCCGCCGGACAGAAGGCACTTAGAGCATCTCCAATCCATACAAAATAGAGGATGGATGTAACACATTAAGGGGAGATTTTGTAATTTATTCCACTTTTTCTTCACTTTTTGTACTTTTTTGGGAGAATTTTTGAGGGACCCACCGTCCTTTTTAGAGTTTGGAGGAAATTTGTACTCCAAATTTACTTTTGGTCCTCCATTTTTAGAGGACCAAATTTACTTTTGGAGGACCAAACTCTAAAAAGGACGGTGGGTCCCTCAAAGATTCTCCCAAAAAGTAGAAAAAGTGAAGAAAAAGTGGAATAAATTACAAAATCTCCCCTCAATGTGTTACATCCATCCTCTATTTTGTATGGATTGGAGATGCTCTTAAAGCGAGGCCTCCTAGACGAAGGAGTACGAACACCTTTGAGCAAGTAGGACGAAGGAAGGCAAAGATAAGATTAAAAAGACAACTTATTTTTGTCTTTTTTTAAAAAAAAATTATGAGTTTCAATTAAATTTTTATATTTACTTTTTGGGTGTATAAAATGGGTGTGAGTGTGTGTGGGTGTATAAATAGGGATGGCAATGGGGAAGGTCGGGGGTGGATACCACTATCCCCGTCTCCGATCCCTGAACCCAAATCCCTCCCCATTCCTGCCCCAATCCCCTCTAGGGATTTATTTTTACCCTCCATTCCCGCCCCAAACGGGGAACGGAGATCCCCGTGGGGAATCGGAGATCCAAAGATCCAAAACTTTAAAATAAAATAAAAAGTCACCTGCCATAAAATACGAACCATGAAACTAAATTCAAAAAAAAAAAAAAATTCTACGTTGTCATTACAAACCAAATGCCAAGGAAAACAGCCACAGTTGTTACCATAGTGCCATTACAAACCAAATCAAAATAAAAACAGTCACATTTGCTGCCGTAGTGCCATTACAAACCAAATTTAAATTAAAACTGCCGTAGTGCCATTACAAACCAAATTTAAATTAAAACATTCACATAGTTGCTGTCATAGTGCATTATAAACCAAATTGAAATAAAAATAATTTCAAACAAACAAGACCAATAGGCTAGTGGGGCTGGAGATCAGAGACGTAAGTCTCTAGAGTGGCGATTGGGAAATGGAAAAACCCTAACTTATCTATATATATAGTAGGCTAGTGGGGCGGGGATCGGGAACCCTAAGTCCCTAACTTATATATATATATATAGTAGGCTAGCGGGGCGGAGATGGGGCAGGTACCACCTCATATCCACCCCCTACCCGTTCCTCACTTTTTTTTGAAAATTATTTTCATACCCTATCCGATCCCCAAATAATTCCCGAATCCCCTACCCATTTGGGGCGGGGAACGGGGCGGGTTGGGTCAGCCGGGATTGCCATCCCTATGTATAAAATGGGTGTGGTTGTAGAATTATTGTTATTTTTTTTTTTTAAAATGGTTATTTCTCAAAATACTTGAGTAAAAGTAAAAAAAAAATTACTTTTTCGATTCCTATTGTCGAGACGAATTAATAACCCACGAAAATTTAGAGCAAAACTAACAAATGCGCAAAAAGTTCAAATAAGGAAAAAAAATTAGATTTAAATTAAGTTCAAGAGAACGGAGCCTAAAAAGTACAAAATTATGAACAAAAGCAAAAAAAAATCACTAAAGACAAAAATATTAACAAATAGTTGTCTTTTCGAGCTTAAGTGCCGTCTTATTTGAATTTTTTCAACATCGGTCCATATTTTTATACTTTTTCGATTTGTCTCGTCCTGAAGAACAATTAATCCCTAAAATTAGGTCAAAAAAACTAAACAAAAAGTTATGAAAAGTAAAAAATACCAAAATAAATTCCAGACTTAAAAGTTTAAAAGAATGCAGCTTTAGTCCCCACCGTCCAAGAATAGAAAAGGGCAGAATGGGAAAAACATTAACGTTTGGACATTGATTTGTGTGAGGAGCATGCAAAATGGGACAACCAAAAATGGAGCAACGGACCAACTTTAAGGGACTGTAAGAGTATGAATTTCTAAATTCGCAATAAAAAGAAACTGTAATGGCCTTACTATTGTACATTTATATATATGTGCACGCACACATATATTTGTGCATAATTCTTTTTAAAAAATTGCACTTTACAAGTAATTGCGATCTTTTAAAAGATAACTCTCTCTCTCTCTCTAGTCTTTGAAGAACCGAACAACCATTTAGGATTTCGGCTTGGGTGGGAGGCGCCTCCCCCCCTCCTTTTTCCATCCCTTTTCTCTATCGCTTTTAACCCTTCCGATTCCCTCTCCCTTTCTCGGTTTCTTCACCTCTTTCTTGTTTTCGGCTTCCATTTTGGTGTCTTCCTGCCGGCCCATACTGATGGGTGTTGTCGAATCTTGCCTTAAGGCGTTGTGGCTCTTGTTGGATGGTGGCGTTTCAAGCTTGGGGTGCTTCCGGCGAGTTTCTGTCACCCTACACTGTTGCGTGTAGCCGGTTCTAGCCTAACGACGCTATATATGGATCTCGTCAGCTGGTGATGTGTTCGGGGTTGTCGTCGGGCTATGATCTACTCCAATGGATCGAAAAAATGCAATCATTGAAGCTGATGCTTGATGTCGGTTGGTTTTGGTGATGTGGTCCGGTGGCGTGGTGGCTGCAGTTGGAGGAGATCACGGTGCGGTGGTGAAGTGGCGACTGCTATTGGTGTGGTTGAAGGCTGCTGGTGGAGGTCGGTCTTGGAGTGGGACGGTGGGTCGGTTGGTGTTGGTAGGGTTAGGGTTATTTCTTTCAAGTTCTGGGCTTGGCTCAATATGTGTTTTGAGGCTTGACCATATATGTGTGGGTTTGTCCCAATGATTGTTTTCTTGGTTAACATCTTATTAATCTCAGATTATTAGATACATGATTGTTCTTGTTTAAGGATATAATGTCATTAGCTTTTTATTCCTTTAGTCTTTGTAACAATTTCAAAAATTAATAAAAAAATTTGAAATTTTTTTGCCTTACAAAAAAAGTAATTGCGATCTTTTATGTGTAGCGAAATTGATAAATGATGGAGCCATACTATATTTTTATCCAAGAATTGCATGGGACTTAAAAGGGAACGGAAAGGAAAGAGTATATAATACACAAATGAATGTGTATGCTCCCTCAAATCCCATATTAACAATTCTGTTAGTCTTCCAAATTTTTTGTTTTATTATTCATTTCATGTTTTCTAAATTTTTGTTAGATTCACATTAAAGTTGGTAGATTGCCCACTTGAATAAACAAGAGAAGTCTAAAAAATTACTCCCTCTGTCCCAAATTGTCGGTCTTTTTTGGGAGTCGTGTTACTCAAAAAATTATCTATATCTCATAATTTATAATGTTTTATATAATTTCAAAAATATCATATTATATAACTAATTGAGATTTATCAAACGAAATCCATATCAAATACAGTATAAAATGTATTACAAATTAAAATATATAGATAAATTTTTAAGAGGTCTCAAATAGTAAAAAATGGACAAGCAATTTAGGACAGAAGGAGTACAAATTAAGTACAAAAGCAAAAAAGAATTCGCTAAATACAAACAATACCAAACATTGTGTGATTTTTCTTGTCTCTAGTTAGTGTCTTCTTAATGGAATTTTTTTCTAACTTCGTATTATTATATTTTTCTGATTTCTCCCACAGTGAAAAATGAATAACTTTAAAAATTACTCCCTCCACCTGTGTTTATTAGTCCTTTTTGAGAATCTGTGTCATTTTTAATTACTTATATCTTTCAATATAGACTCCAAAAAATATGCAAATATGGATCTTGTTTAGTAGATCTTAGTTAGTTTTATTATTCTATGTTCTCAAAATTGTGAAAAATATTATAAATTAAAAGATAAAATAATTTAAAAATAAAACGAATTTTCGTAATGAACCAACAAAGATGGACGAAAAGAGTATAACGAAAGGCTAAACAAAAGCATTTAAAATGAATAGGTCAGCCAATTATAGTCCATTTGTGGTAGTGCGCTGCGACATTGCCGCATCAGGCTTTATTTTTTTCTTGAGTTAATATCAAATACTCAGTAATTATTTGTTTTCACTGAAAATATCAAAAATATCGTTCAGCTTTAATAGTGGAAACTCATACTAAGATTTCTATCACACACTGATATAAAATTCAAAATAAAAAAGGTAATTAATTTTCCCACTCTCTTTTCGTCCAAATGCATTTTTTATGTGAAAGTACAAAACTATCCTTCATACATTTTGACCTTTATGAAAAAGATAATCATGTAATTTTACATCGTTACAAAATAAAAAATAAAGTGTAATTAAACAAAAGTGGAGTATGAAAATCAATTTTTAATAAAAAATATAAATCTCACATTAATGTGTATTAAAAAAAGATGTTCGAAATTGTGGTGCCCATGTGCACATTTATTAGTCGTGGGAATAGGTGTCAGGCGCCGTTCCACTTTCTTACTTAATCTTTTTTTGAAAAAAATGTAATTTTAAACTTAAAAATTATGTGTTTGTGTCAATAATTATTCTACTAATATGGATCTCGTTTGATAGATTTCATTAAAATGTTTTAAACGATGTAAAAAAATTCAAAAAATTACCGAGTATTTTTTATTTTCGTTATTTTTTAGTTTGAAATTATATTTTTTTTAAAAAGGAAGATTCAGAAAGAAAGCAAAATGGTCCTCAAACGCGCAAAGCCTACGAAAACCGTAAGGCAACTGGGCGACCGCAGCGCGCTCTCTCTCTCTCTTCCCTCTGGTTTGCTTTGTGATTCACGCAGAGTTTTGTCGCTATCACATCGGCCGTCAAACTTTCATTGCATTGTCTTTCGCATCTAATGAGAAGATATATTTTAGATATTGCGTACTACTCCATTGCCAGAGGATTTCCCCTTCCAATACCCATCATTGATGATCAAAAAAAATACTTCCTCCCTCTCAATTTATTTGTCCAATTGTCAAAATACGTGTCTTTCAAAAATATACTTATATTTTATATTTTATAATTTTTTTTATGATTTTGAAGATTTTGTATAATAAAACTAATTGAGACCTATCAAACAAGATCCATATTGCATATTAAAAACATTACGAATTGAAAATTATAGCCAATTCTTTGAGAGGTCAAACGCTCTCAAAAAATAAAAAATGGGACAAACAAATCGGAACGGAGGAAGTACCCATCATTGCAAAAACTGATTCACACCATCCGAAAAGCTTCGGAAATGCCACCTCACTCACGGGTTTTAAGTGGTGTTCCATTAAACTTTTTCTGTAAGTTACGGTTTTATTCTTATTTTAATTTTTTTTTCGTTTGTTCGTGTTTCTCCAAAAAAAATTTATTCTTTTCATTCTTTTCGACGAGAAAAAAAAAAAAAATTGTGTAGCTGATCTTTGATCGTGCTCACTGTGATTTTCCTCTCATTAATCACTACTCTTTTTTTTATTTAATAAATGCATTTTTATATCGTTATACTATTTCATTCCAACTTTCTAGCAAACTCGATAATAGAATAAGATCTCTAATTTCATCATCAAAATTAATATTCATGGATTTTAACTGATTCATAATCGTATTAAATTCATTTAGATGTTCAGTAACAATTTTTATCTTTAGATTAAACAACTTTTTCATAAGTTAGAGTACTTTATTCACTGCGGAAGATTTCTCGTACATCTTTTCTAATACTTTGAACAAATCTGTTAGTAGTATTTTCTTTGACAATATTTGACGCAACCGACGACGCGAGACTAAATCACACAGTCCCCAAAGTCTAATTTGTGATCTAAAATATCTCAATCTTCTTGTTTTCTGTGTCCTGGCTTCTTGCCGCTGATCGACTGATACAGATTCTTCTAATTTAAAATATTCTCCATCTGCATCTTCCAGACAACATAATTCGTACCATTGAACTTCTCGATCTTGTATTTGTCTTTAACCATTGTGTAAACCCTTGACTTCCTAGCCCAGAGCTCTGACACCAGTTGTTGGGGATTCGAACATCCAAACCCATCTACAAACACACATAATCAAAGAATAAACCAAGAACAAAAAATAATCACAACCAAGAAAAGAACAAGACAAAGAGTTGTTCATGGTTCCGACTTAAGTATATTGCTTAATCGTACTCCATAATGTGTTGGAGAGTTTCACTATGATAAAAGTGTGAAAGAGTACAATAAGAGGCTGGCATAACTTTGTTTTTTATAGTTACAAGTAAGCCCACGGACAGACAAAACCTAAAAATAATTTACATTTTGTCTGCACCGAACCGCTCGATGACCGATTCCCGCCTGGTCAGGATTTTCAAAGAGGAAGTTTTTTGTTCCTTGTCGTCGACCACCCAGACATAAATTACTTCTGCCGGGACGGGATTTACAGTGCCTCCAAATCTGTCTTCATATCTCAACACAAACATATTACGATGGTTTTTGTAGGTTGGTTTTCAATCCTGATTTGCGGGAAAATTCAAAAGAGAAAAAGAGAAATAGGAAAAACAAGACAAATTGAACCTTTTTACTCTCCGAGATAGCATTACTATTTTTGTTCTGAAAGTTCTTTCTCAAATCGATGATCCAGCACAGCTTCAAAGTGTGCATTCATGGAGTGTACGACTTGCGAAGTTGACTATAGGCAAGTTGTTATTACCTCCATGAAATAAGCTGCTTAGTTTGAATATGTATTTAATTTTTACGCAAGTTGTTATTATCCAAATCATCATGCAACTCTACAATCAACCACTAGAAAGAGAATTATACCATAGTGATCAATTACCATATTCACTATAAAAACAAAATAGGGAAAATTTCTTTTATATCCCTTTGACTTTGACCGAATATTCAATTTGGTCCTTCCCGTTTTAATTTGGACAAACAAATATTTCTACTTTTGATTTGGTTCCAATGTCATCTTGACTTGGATGCCGTTTGGTATTTGGACAGAAAAATGTCATGTGCCCAGAACATGATCTTTTTTGAGGGGTAAAATTGTCCATTCCCCTTCCTCCCTAACAATGAACCAGCACAATAGGGCCGAAACATTACATTCAATAAGCTAGGGGGGGTAACTGTGATTTTAACATTTTGATTTAAAACCCAAATCGTTTTCATTGTTCCAATCACGCCACTCTCGACCTGAATTGGATTCTCCACATTTTCCGATTCTAAGCTTTTAAAGCTTGCACATTTAACAACATAATATACTTAGAGATGCAAGGAGAGAGACTTTCTACCTTGAATCGAACCGAAGAAGCAATGAATGGGTTTCGGTAAATTTTGGAAAAATGGAGAAGACGACGGAGAGGGGGACCTCGGGGTGGCCGTGGCCTGAAGTGGTGGTGGATTTGTGATGCTCTTTGATGTGTGGGAAGGTTGGAAACCCAGATTCGAGCGGTGGGGTGGTGTAGAACGTAAATTCGTTTCCTCTCTCTCTAAAACTCCATTGGATGTGGTGGATGCTTTCTCTCTCTCTTATCTTTTGTTACTAATTTCATATGACTGTTGGGTGTTGTGTGTGTGATTTTCAGACCTAAAGTGCTGGGATATATATAGAGGAGTGAAGGGGACGAGACAGGAGTAAATGGAGACTGTTAGGTGTTGTGTGTGTGATTTTCGAACCTAAAGTGCTGGGATATATAAAGAGGAGTGAGGGGGAGAAGAGAGGAGTAAATGGAGGGAGTAGAGAATAATGGGGATGGCTGGCTATGCAGGGGCAGGGTGGCAATAGGTGGCGGCAGTGGTGATAGGTGATGGCAGTGGCGTAGCTAAGATTGGGGAGAGGGGGGATGGGTGGTAGGGTGTGGTGTGCTGAAATTGGCCAATTTGGCCCAAGGAGGAAATGGGTATGGTGTAGGGTGGTGGTGGTGGGGCTTTGGCTGGGGAAGGAAGAGGGAGGAAGGGGAATGGACAATTTTACCCCTAAAAAAAGATCATGTGCTGGGCACATGACATTTTTCCATCCAAATACCAAACGGCATCCAAGTCAAGGATGACATTGGAACCAATTCAAAAGTAGAAGTATTTGTTTGACCAAATTGAAAGGTGAATGATCAAATTGAATTTTTGGTCAAAGTCGAAGGGATATAAAAAAAAATTTCTCAACAAAATAAATCAATAGGATTATTAAAATAAATCACAAATTTCAACTAAAAATGGTTAATTATTCAGTCCATACAAATAAATTAGAACATAAAACTAAGACAAAAAAACAAATATGTTCAAGAAAAAATATATATTTCTTGCTCTTTTTGAAAAAAAAATACTCTGAAGAAACGAACTATCTAGGAAAAAGATAATTTGAATGTCAACCAACTGAAATATGGAGAGAGTTTGGAAAAGTGATATTTCTGGGAGGAGGGAAGTGCTTTCGGACGAGAGGAAAGTTTCTCAGAAAAATAAATTTCTACCTTTTTGTGAGAGGATTTTTTTTTTTGTTATTCACTACTTTCATGACAACTGAACATGCCAAAGTTTATGGGGAAGTTTAGGAGATTATTACGTGACTGGGAGAAGGACCAAAGGGAGGATCTAATTCAGAGACTTCAAACTGCAATGCTGGACCCAACAAGACTAGATTCTTTGTATTGAAAGTGGGAGGATAGCAAGCGGTTTTCAGTGAAATCAGTATATGAGCAATGGGAACAACAAAATTTTCACGAGACCCGGTACTTAGGTTGGTGTGGAAAAATCTTAACCCTCCTAAGATGGAAGTTTTCTCATGGATGGCTATTCGAGATAGGGTGGCCACAAGATCTTCATAGTAGGAATTTGATTATGCATACCCATTCGCTGCTTTGCCCTTTCTGTTCTGAGTAGGTTGAAATTCCCCAACATCTATTTTTGTCAACAATGTTGTCTCAGGGTTTTCGGAGGTTGGGGATGGTATTAAAACTGAAGTGGCAATGTGGATGAAGACCAAATTTGAAATCAAGATCTACACGGTGGAGGACTTTAAGAGTTTTCTGGATATGGTATTCGAAAGTTGAAAATTTAGTCAACCTCTTGAGGAGTCTTTGTTTTTCCTTCAACTTTTGGTTGGTTGATTTGTGTTGTACTTTTCTTTCTTCTGATAGTGTAGCATTTTTTGTGCTTCCTGCCTCCCCCTCGATGTAACTGTAACGCCTCAAATTTTGAGGACGTTAAATAGATATTTTATTGAAAATCTAAACAGAGTCTGGCTCAATATTACATCATAATTCTCAAAAGAGTACTTTTATTCAACAAAAGGAGGGAAAATTAGGGTTCCTATCTACTGCCCTACCTGCTCCTCCATCCTAGCCAGCTCTTCGGCTCCGAAAGTCTCCAAGGTGTAGAGTTCTCCCTGTTCATCTACAAAGTCTGACACATTATATTAGCGTCACCACCAGTATAATATGTCAAGGTCACCAAAGGCAACACCATAAGCTATGAAAGCTTAGCAGAATAATCCCATATCTACTAACCCGTAAATTACACATAATAGGGCATAGAATCAATGAGATCCACATAGCACATGCGTATTTAACAAAATAATTAACAATGACACATCCATATTTACTATTCAACTAATGTTGGTATCCGTGATTTCTGAGTTTTTCCTACGCGATATCTCGTAAACCGTGTCTCCATTTTCCACTTTTCATTTTTCAAATCAACATTTCCAAAATCATTTTTACACACTCATCCTCGGTTCCGCCGCTCCGAGTTCCTATTGGCACACAATTGGCATTGGCACCTCTCCGCGGTAACCAAGCTACACACCCTACCTTGATTCCGTCGCTCCGGATTCCCATTGGCACACAATTGGCATCGGCACCTCTCCGCGGTAACCAAGTCACACACCCTACGTCGGTTCCGCCGCTCCGGGTTCCCATTGGCACACAAAACACACACTACACAATGGGCTACCACGTCCGGCCACATTGCGATTTTTAAAACATTTCACATTTTCAAAACATGCCTTTTCATTAACCACACCCTAGGTGTCATGTTTCTACTTTCTCGATTTTCGTGTCTCGTTTTCATGCAACGACTCCGTGGTAGGATTTTTCACATACGTAATCACAAATCATTCATTGTAATCTTGAAACTAAACCAGCAAGATCATCCAACTCTATATTATTCTATCATGCTCATATCACAACTTAAAGCATAACAGCACATGTACGGACGCCTTTGGAGTGATAATCACTTATGCTTTAACGCACCACAAGACAAGTAATTCTAGCAATCATGTATACATGCTCATAATCATCATAAGATCAAAATACGAATACTTCTAAACAAGCGATAAATCTTATCTTTTGAAAAATCGTTCTTTCTTCCTTTGTGGGAAATTCAAAACAACACATGTTTATTAGAGTAAAAGTCGATTATTCCAACATGTTCATACTTTCATTAGCGATGATAAGTTTACTAATTATCATGCATTTCAAACCTTATAGGGAATAGATAACCTCATCTACTTAAAAATATTTCATGTTATACTTTGAACTAAAGAGTAAAGATATCCTATTTTTCAACATACGGTTCTACGCTATACGTTGAGTTAGTGGACAAGGGACTCTACCTTACTTCTTGGTAGTTGATCGGTTTTGAGAGTTGGTCGTCGGTTTTGCGAATCGGCGGCGTAACGGTTCCGAAGTGCTTCGAAAGGAAGAGAGATGGGTTTTCTCTTCCTAGAAACAACTTTGCTAACTAAACTAGACCACTTTAAAAATCTAGGGGTGGTTTTTTGGAGGTGGTTTGGTGGTAGCTTTCAAAAACTTAAAGAAACTTGAACTTTGGAACTAAGAAAGTTTAGAAATTCTACAGAGAAATAAGAGCAAAGAGTGAATGTGTGAGTTAAATGGCAAGGATGGTGTGCTATTTATAGCAAAAGTCTTGGCTATTATCCAAGAAATAAAATTTTCCCTAGCAATTATTGTCCAATGGTTAAGATTTTCCTAGAAAAATAATAGGCCAAAAGGTACATATACCTATATATAAATATATTTATGTACTTAGAAAATCTTGTAAAATACTTTACAAAGTACTATATAATCTTTTAAGATTTTTAAGTATCCAATAAAAAAATATAATATCAAAATTTCCTAGTAAACTAATCTAATAAGCACATATTCCTATTATATTATCATATACACACACACACACACACACACACATGCCCAAATTTTTAAATATAAATGTAGGTATTATTAGGTACCATATAATCCATCAAAATTTTCAAGTATCAAATAAAATATATGGCCAAGATTTTCTTATTAGAATAATTCAAGAAGTACTAGTACTTATATATTTATTGGTGTACTTAGAAATCTAGGAAATTAGATATTCACATATCTTTAATGCATATAAACACATGGGAAAATCTAGGAAGTGATTTATTTAATAAATCCTAGTACGAGTTAGTAAGACTAACTTATTATCCAATGAATAATATTTTTTCTTGCATTTTTTGACCAATGGATAAAAGGAATAATGTAATATATACTTGAATAATATTTAAAATAATCAAATGTCCTTTAAGCATGTGTATATAAGTCTATGTACAACTATATATGAGTACTTTATCAAATCTAGCACAAAATATCTTTGATAGAAAATCTAGGTTTCCTATTGTCCAATGGATAAAAGTTTTCCTAACTTTTATTGTTCAATGGGTAAAGGTTCATCTATGGTTAGGAGATTGTAACTAGGTGAATTAGTAGTTCGGTTTGTCCAACTAATCGATTGAAAAGCAATTCTACTTGCCAAGTAGGATTTCTAGTCAAGAAATAATTTTAAAGGACTAAAATTTAATTTTGACGGATTTTCAGAATTAAAAATGAATTTTAAAAGAAACCAAGTAATTTAAAATAAAAATTCAAATAATTAACGAAATTTTTATTTACCAAAAAAAATAAAAAATCAGGGTCGTTACAGCAACCTTGTTGAGTTTTATAAAAGTTTGTTTTGCCGATCAAAAAAATTAATGGGGAAGTTAATTTTCTCATCTTTTTCTGTCATCTGAACAAGGCCTTAATTTGTTGCGTCAAGTGTAAAATTTAGGGAATTGATTTTCACATTCCCTTTTTTTTTTTTTTAATATTCACACTCCCTTTATTGCCTTTAAGCAAAAAAATTACGTACAATTTCAACACTAAAAAACAAAAAAAATTAAAATAGTGTGGATATCAAAAAGAAGAATGTGAAAATCACTCCCCAAAAATTTATTATATCGTGATTTGAGAAAGCATGAAAAAAATAGAGAATTGTTTATCCAAGTAAAAATGTTTCGTTCTGCTAAAGTTATTATTTTTTAAATACTTATTTTTCGTTTTATGAAATAAGTCATTCTCTCACTATACCATCACCTTTAATTTAAAAAATAATTACTTAATTATTACTTATCTTAGTTAGTAGAATACACCCTAATTGCATTCAAGAAATATCATCCAGCACTTACAAAGATTTTCTACTGGATACAAAGAAAATGAAGTACAACCAAACCCTTCAATGGAGTACTGAAGATACTCAAGAAACTCTTAAAGGCAGACTAATGTCTTAATCCAAACACGCGCGAGTCTCATATATACTCTCTTCACAAATGAAAACAGATTGCAGTAATAATGGAGTTTGAGATCAAGCTGGCACTCAGTCAAGGCTGGCAAAGATACGAGTTAAAGATTACAAAGAGCACCAATCAAATCCCAAGAATCTGCTATTCAAAAGCCAAACGCTGATTAGCTCATGACACGAGAGAAAACAAATGCCCACAAAAATGTTGGCAAGCCTTCGCTGCCTCTAGCATCAGACGCCATTTCGGGGCGAGACCCTGATGCCACGCCGGGCTCTGGACGCAAGAAAGCAAACGCCGACAAACCCACGCGACCACGGCAAGCACTAGATGCCACTCCGAGAACCTTAACATATGCAGCTGAATAAATTGGACTTATTTTATTATCCATTCTGGATCCAAGGGTGATCTGGGTTTAACTAATTTATTCTTCAATCGAAACTGATTTTAAGATCTCTGCATAGATTCCAAATGGTAGTTTTTTTTTTTTTTAATCAGAATTCCAAAGGGTAGTCTGAATTCACTATTTCATTCTTTCAATTAGTTTGCCCTCTTTGCTTATTATTAAAAAAAAAAAAAAAAGTTTGCCTATTTCTAACGTCGGCTTCTTTAAGGGTTAATTGAACATTTTGCTCCTCTTTAGTATAAGAACAGTTGCAGTAAAAAAGTAGATATGGGGGGAGGCCAGCCTTGCAAACAGATCTGCAGGCTTTAACATCAAATTTAACATATGCAGTAGTAGTATATGTTGTGCAGTCCGAACGATCAGAGGACTACTGGCCAACCCAAGGATATATATATATATATCAAAAAGGCTATTCTCACTCAGGCTTCTGAACGTACAGAATCTTGCATGCATGTATTAATGTATAGTATTAATTACCGATCGATCTTAATTTTATGGAAGGATAGATACACAAAATGGCCCTAAGGAATGATACTCTGAGAGCTCTTTTAGAAAGAATAATTCAAACTCAAGCCGAGAAGGGAAAGGCTAGCTAGCTAGTACTGTATCTAGTTTCCATCAGTTCGATCGTTTTTGCTTTTTCTTTCTTAATTTCGTTGATAAATTTATAAGGTTGGTGGGTACGTAATAGGCTAGGGAAAGTCAAACTGTCCAAAGGTCGCCCTTTTTATGGAATTTTTTTTGTTTTTAATGCTTTAAAACAACATCAAAAAAGAAGTAGTACTTCAGTCGATATATATTCACATGATCACAACTTTTATATATAGCAAGGTCAAACAAAAACTTTAACAGGTCATATTTGGGTGTAAGCCACAGACCTGTTTTTAGTAGTAGGTTTTTGACAAATTCTGCCCTTCTCGCACGGCTTAGTTTATAAAATACGTCAAAATGTTTAAACCGTTTAAAATGAAGTTTTGTAACATGAATCTGATGTATTTGTACAAAGTTTTTTTTTTTTGCTTCGATTGTTGGCTTCAAAAAGGAAAAGGGCTGAGATGTGTAGTGTGGGATTAGGGCACAATTCTTTTATTGACAGCTCCTTTTATTTTAATTGTTGATGTTGCGTTAAATTTTTATAAATTATTAACCGCTTCAAATAGTCTGAGAGTTAGACCCTCACGGAGTTGAGCCCTTTAAAAATAAAAATTTACTCAAAAAAAAACAGACACACAAGGATGTGGCCGGCCAATAAAAGGAGCGGTCAACCCGTGGACTTAGCCATGCATGCAGATCTATGAAGGTAAGTAGACAGACAAACAGACTTGGATATTTGGAATTTGCCAAAATGGTGAAGAGGGATGCCTGGGCAATGTGAAAGACGAGAGAGAAATGTTGAGTTTCGGCATGTTCAGCCTTAACAATGGAAATATAAATATTGTGCACATTGAAAATGAAACAGGGTATGTTTTTGCATATAAAGAAAGTCCTTTGCCACGCCGTATTGGGAATAGTGGGGACCCCTATGTACTTCACCAGCAATAGCTAATTCAGAAATTTCACAATAGGCACTTACTAATTAATTAGAAGGAATCAAGATGTACTCCGTACTAGCTTTCAGTCAATCTGATTGTACTCTTTGACGTTTAAAGGGAGAGGTTTGGGGCTCAAGTTTATAAAGAGACGTCGAATCTTATTTTTTTTTAGCTCATTAATTTTCTGCTAACCCTCATTGATATATACAATATTGAAAAAGGAAACAAATGGAAGGAATTGGCAGCGTGA
Organism: Rhododendron vialii; assembly: GCF_030253575.1. Taxonomy (NCBI): domain Eukaryota; kingdom Viridiplantae; phylum Streptophyta; class Magnoliopsida; order Ericales; family Ericaceae; genus Rhododendron; species Rhododendron vialii. The sequence goes on along the minus strand of NC_080562.1, from coordinate 23,142,539 downwards.
AGTTACCAATTAGAAAGAATTTGCACTTTGTGTTGTTGGCCGATTTTCTCCCCATTCTAGGTTCACTTTCTATGATTGGGATCATTTACGTCGTAGTCCTCATCGCGATTGATTAATTAGTACCTTATTGGATTGCATGTAGGGATGACAATTCATCCCTCCCCACCCCACCCCAAACCCGCCCCTACCAGCCTCCGAACGGGACGGGTTTTCATCAAATTTTCGGGTACCACGGCGGGTTCGGGTTTATAGAGAGACATTGAACCTTATTTTTTCTTAACTCACTAATTTTTTGCAGTGCCGGCCCCGACATTTGGGTTGCCCAAGCCCGACCTTCCGCTTGGTTGCCCACTCGAAAATTATAATCGCAAAGAAGATTTGCAGGGAACCACGCAAGGAAAAATGTGTTTGGGCTCATTCCGGGTCTCACAAAAATCTAGAAAAATATCCAAAAAAATTTGAATATTATTTTATGGGGCCCTGTAAAAAATCGGCTCCAAGAGATATCGATCGGTAAGTATTACTTTTGGATTTGTTGGGGCGAAACTGCTCAATTCGCCCATATGAATTCAAAAGTAACACTTACTAATGTCTGTTGGAGCTAATTTTTTATAAGCCCCATAAAATAATATTAAAAAATTTATGGATATTTTTCTAAATTTTTATGGGACCTAGAATGGGCCCAAACGAGTTTTTCCTTATGTGGTTGTCTGCAAATTTTTATTGCGAATAACAGGGCTCGTTGCCCACTAGTGTTAAGTATAAAAAAAAGACACACAAGCAACAACAAAAAAAGGACAAAAACAAAATTATATTGTTCATTTAGCTTGAATTACATCATCCGTCCCTTATCGTTTTGGCTATAGCGTCTCTTTTCTTTTTTTCTTCTTATCTGATAGCCCTCCCAATTTTCTCTCTTAATAATTTGCCCTCCTAATTTTTTTTTATCTGTTATTTACCCCAGGTGTGTAAAAACCTCTCTTTTACCCCAAGTGTATAAAAACCTCTCTTTTACCCTCCTAATTTTCTCAAGTATCATAATTTTTTAAAGTAAGTGGAAACCATACATATTTACTTTTTTTTTAAAATTTGTACAAAATTTTTTGGATGATGCCCCTAAACATATTTTTTGCTGGATTTTTTTTCTTTTTTTTTGTATACATACAATTTTTTTTTTTTTTTTGCCCCTTGCCGGGGGGTTGCCCGAGCCGGCCGGCTTGCGGGACTTACCCCCTGGCCGGCCCTGATTTTCTGCTAACCCCCCATTGATATATACAATATTGGAAAAGGAAACAAATGGAAGGAATTGGCAGCGTGAAGTTACCAATTAGAAAGAATTTGCACTTTGTGTTGTTGGCCGATTTTCTCCCCATTCTAGGTTCACTTTCTATGATTGGGATCATTTATGTCGTAGTCCTCATCGCGATTGATTAATTAGTACCTTATTGGATTGCATGTAGGGATGACAATTCATCCCTCCCCACCCCAAACCTGCCCCTACCAGCCTCCGAACGGGGCGGGTTTTCATCAAATTTTTGGCTACCAGGGCGGGTTCAGGGGGAAATATTAACCCGATCAGGGCGGGGCAGGTTCAGGTTGATGTTACCCGCCCCGAAATATTTTTTCATATAAAATTATATTTTTAATCTAATACTTTTATCATTAAACTTAAAAATATATATATTTATACCCCACTATTTTTCTCATTATTCTAAAAAAACATATTTTCCCTTTATATTTCATCATTATAATAAGATAACACCATATATATATAACCATTTTCTTCTTTTTTGCCTTTAGTTTTAATTTTTTTTTCTTATTTTTCATGGGGCGGGGCGAGCAAACCTTACCCCCGAACGGGGCGGGAACGGGGACACCTATGAATTACCCGGGTGGGGTCGGGTCATAATTTTCAGGTTGGAATCGAGTTATGCCAAAACCCGCCCCACCCCGCCCCGTTGCCATTTCTAATTGCGTGCATTTATGTTTTCAAAATGGATTGTTGTTTGCAGTGTTGTTATATCTAAATTTTTGTTAAATTTGAGTTAATTTTTTTGAAAACTAATCATTCAATTTTGATGAGTTGAATCTAAAAATTTGAAAAGCATGACCAAAATAAAAAATTCACAAAAAAAATGAAAAAAGTTTGAAACGTGTTTTTATTGCTTTTAGGGTCCATCTTCTTATTTAAAATTTTAAGTTCAGTCTATATTTTTTACCTTTCAATTCATCTTGTCGTAAGGAATAATTAATTCAAAAAAGTAATCCAAAAAAAGAATCTGAATAGCAATTATCGACTTTTTAAGAAAATAAAATCGGTATAAACCCACTCTAATTGAAATGAGTGGATTTATGTATGATTTATTACTGGTAATATTAAGGCAAATATAATTATATAATAGAAATTTAAAAAATTAGTGCATTTTTCTAAACCAGAAGGTTTGCTTGAACCCCTGGAAACCCTATAGAACCGTCCCTAGATTGTAGTACTCTTTTATTTTTATTTTTTCATGAATCATAGGGTTGACATTGGCCTAATTTGGCAAAAATAAGGCAAGTCGCTTTTTTTTAATAATAATAATAATAATAAATTTATTTTTTGACTTATTTTTATATTTATTTAAAAAATTGTAAGTTTTTATCATAATTTTTTAACTTTTTGGTTACTCTCGTATGGGTTTTGTGGGGCCCACCTCGGGTTCCAAAAAGATGATTTGAATCGTCCATTATTTTTAAAACAATTTTTATGGAGTCCTGTAAAAAATCAGCTAAATCTGATATCGCCAATAATTTTTTCTAAATTTGTAGGAGCGAAACTAAGCAGTTAAGTAGATGGTATGTACAAACTCATATGTACCTATAGCTTTATTGACAAATACGAACTCGTCTATGGTACCAATTAATGGGTACCGAACCAATAGTGTACAAACTGGGTTTCAAGGCCCACATCGGAGTCTCTCACAAATAATTCAAATTGTTCATAAATTTTAAAATATTTTTTCGGTTGGCCCGCGAAAAATATTCTCAATCGGATAACTGCGAGTGTTTGATCTAATGTACCGTTATTTCATTGCAATTACAAAATTCCTAAACCAGCTCAATCGGATAACTGAAATTGTTCAATCCTATCTACCGTTATTTCATTCAAAATACAGGAATTTATATTCTAAATGAAAAAATAGTACACGGGATCAACACTATAAGTTAGTTGATTGACCTTTTCTACGCGGGCCACTCAAAAAGATATTATAAAATTAATTAATGGTTCAAATTATCTACGCGGGACTTTGAGGTGGGTCAGCATCGATAGGTGCAACATCGGTATCCTTTCAACCGGTACCATTCTAGTTTTCTTTGGAAATTGGTTTTTACACTCTTTTTTTATAAACACACTTTCATATTTGTTCTCTTGCGATGTGAATTTAAAAATTTGACTTTTCATTTGTATATTTTTTCATATTTAAAAGAACAATATTATAAATTTATAATACAAAACGAAGAAAAAAAAATGAGAGTGTGATTATAAAAAAGGAGAGCATGACTACTTTTTGTTTTGGTAAATTATTCCGTACTGCTACTATTACGTGATTTTAAACCGATCATTCGGTGAGTTGAGTTTTGTTCATCCTCCTTAAAAGATGGTGCACATTACCTTCATTCTTATTGATTGAAATGAAACATTATCCTCATTCATATTAATTGAAATAATATAAATCATACCATCAATTGATATTATATTTACTATACAATATACTTTTTGATGAGTACAAAATTACTTTAATATTGCATTCACACAATTTAAACTTAATAAAAAAACTATAAACTTCAAACTGCCGCGTGTTCCCGAGAGACGTTGAACCTACAAAAGGCGAATACCAACCACGTCTCCCACGTCTCTTCAAAAAAACCACGTCTCCCACGTCAGTGGTTTCTCTCTCCATGATTGTTGTGCAGTAGCAGAGATTTTTTCTCGAGGGCTGCTTTTCCCCCCCCCCCCCTGACACCCCACCCCCCCCGGCCCCACACCCCATTTTCCATATTACCCCTCCCCCTCCCTCCCGTTCTCCTGCTCTCCTCTCTTTCCTTTTACTTTTTTTTTTTTTTCTTTTTTCTCCCCCTCCCCCTCCCGTTCTCCTGCTTCCCCCACATTCCATTTACTTTTTTTTTTTCTTCTTTTTTCTTCTTTATTTTCTTTTGTTTTTTTTTCTGGTAGAATTTTTTTTTCGTTTTTTTCTCTTTATTTTCTTTTGATTCCTTCTACTTTGAACTTTTTTTTTATTATTTTAATAATCTTTTCTATTTTCTTTATTTGTTTCTTTTCCCCTTTACCTCCCTTCTTTATTTTTTTTTTGGTTAACTCAAATTCTATTTTCAATTAAAATTGACTTTATGCTTAATAAATTTATATTATTTTAATTAGTTAATTAGTCTTAACAATGAATAATAAAAATAACTTGTAATGAACAATAATAAATTGAAATAAAATTTCATTTTATTATAATTGAGTACATATTGTCAAAACATGAAAATACATAAAAACACAAATTTTAATCAATATCTCCTCCAAATGCTGCTCCCGGCTTGCTTATACCCATTACTTCGTACCACAATAGCAAACGTGTTTCATAACTGGCAGCCCATCCTTTAGCTTCATCCGATGAATGCTCCTCCCACCATATTGGGATGGGTGGTACAGGGTAATTAGGTTCTAAGAAAATTTGCACGAAGTGATCGTTGTTAACACGGGCAATAGCAATTTCCCGGCGGTATTCGACTGAAACTGGAGGGGACCTCAATGGCAAATGAGTAAAACAACCGTAAACATCCTCATCAAATGTATGCAGTACTAGGTTGTACCTTGTTGCGATGACAACTCCCAAAGTCATAGCCTCCATCCAGTGATCCTTTGGTGCCGTAGGCTCGAACCAATTTAGTAAAATTAGTAGATGCTTTGCCCAATCATTTACTGGATAAATCTCGGTGTATAGATAATAATTTTGTTGAATCTCTTCAATAAGCTCCTCTCGTACTCGACTCCAATCATTTTCACTATACCCGATTAGTGCAGCTATCGCCCTGAATCCACAATGACCATCACCAAGCACGTCAACAGTGTGGGAAATATAACGCTGATAAGCCTGAGGTAATCGTTGAATGTAGGGATCAATGATGGATGGAACTATAAATTGAGTGTTGCGAACCCCCGAACCCCTCCCACGTCTCCCTCTCCCTCTCACTCGCGATGTTGCAGTCCTTGATCCTGAAGTGGATGCTTCTGAGAAAGAAGGTATGCGACGTGTACTTTGCTCATCTCTACCTGTAGGTCGACCTCTATGTTCTGTGTTGTACGATGGAGGTCGAATTGTGCTACGAGATGGATCTGCCATATCGATAATCCTGTCTATGATATGCTCTCGCATAGGTGGATCCATCCCATCTAATATCTCAACGACCTGAGATGTCCTGTCAGATCGTGCTCCCTCCTCATTAAACTCGGTTGCGTGCATAGACAACCTAGTCCAATGAGCGTGGATACTCCATAGCGGAATTGGAGTGGAAATGGAACGATAATATGCAAGATCGTGCATGCATGGCAATCCGTGTGTGATTTTGATCGTACAGTTGCAATAGCCAACAATGTGGGGGGATACTTCTAAAGCGGTTTCTAGCTGATCATGTATGAACTCCATTGCCTCTAATGAAATACGACACCTTACCTGATCAAAAATGTCGTCACGTAATTGTTTGTGGCGTGGAATGTTCAATGATTTCTCGAACGACTTCTTAATTTCCCCGAACTGATTTTTCAACATCTTATGTATTTTATCAAAAGATGTTTGTAGTGATGACATGGTATCCCCTAAATATAGCTTTAGCCTCGCATGTGCAGACTCTGCCCTGTAATAGAATAATGCACTGTGTTTAAATAGGAAAGTATCAAAAAGTATTTCTTAGTATAGTAGAGAAATACACAAAATTTTAATAGGAAAGTGAAAAAGCGATTTTACCTTTGACTTGAATTGCTTCCGAGGTGCATACATGTATCTGTCCATGCTGAAACAAACCGCTCTTTGTACGACCTTAACCATGTTTGCCACAGGTAAGTTATGACATACGGAAACTGGCGAAAATCGTCGCACATGGCTTGCCACTTATGTTCGAAAGACGAAGGTGTAGATGAATTGATAAGCGAGTGCCATGACTTGACGAAGCGCTTCCATTCCGAACCAAGCACACGGCTGCAGTTCTTCATGACGCACTGATTTATGTGCCAAATACACAAGATGTGACGTGCCGTAGGGAAACATGTTTCAATGGCGTTCATAAGCGCTAAATCCCGATCTGAAACAAACACCAATGGCATCGACGCCCCCTTTTGAAGCATCCAGTTTTTTAAGTTATCCAATGCCCATGTCAATGTCTCTTCTCTCTCATTACTAAGATAAGCGAACATAAGCGAGTAAGTTCGCCATGTGGATGTGATACCCACAACCTCCAATAGTGGTTTTCGATACTCATTGGTCTTGTACGTGGCGTCAATGATCAGTACAGACGGAAAGTTGACAGATAGCTCTAGACTCATAGGATGAACCCAAATAATATCTGTGATTTCGTTAGTATCCGGATTTGTAAGAAATTGATGGAGGTAATGTTCCTTAAGTAATTGACGTATGACATACTGAATAGGAGTTAAACCGTCCAGTTTGGCTGCTTTGTTTGAAAAAATGGTGTTATAAATGCTCTTGATTCCCGTAGTGTTTGACGGGTCTTTTTGCTTCAAAATATTAAGAATCTCACGAGGCGCAGTACTGTTGGCCATGTCGACCACAAATTGTTTCTCTATTGGTTTTAGCCTTGACGGGTACTCGTGGCCCTCAATATGTTTTGCTATTTCATGGTTATGGACACCACTAATAACCTCTAAACCCCACCTGATACCGTATGGATGTTGTGGTATACCTCGCAGTTGAAATGGGCAATCGCATTTTCTAGTCCCAGTATTTCTTTGCAAGGATTGCCCTTCAACCAAATACCGTGGCGGTTCGTACTTTCCTCCTCTTTCGCAACCAAGAATGCACTTCGGCAATTTGCCGCCTTTTAACTTAGCAGAATTTAAAATAACCACCACAATACCATATTTTAGACCAACGCTCCGTGCCCAAGCTAACATATCTTCTCTACTTTCAAAAATCTATATAAAAAAAAATGTATAAATACAACATTAACCAGTCTTAACATAAATAACGAATATGCAAAACAATAACAGTGAAAACTAACCTGGTCGGTGGTAAATTCTTGTGTATAATCGCGACTATTGTGGGAGACACTCTCCTCACTACGAATATCATTCTCAAATGACCAACTATCTGAAATTGAAAAGTTGTAGTCATCCATTGTTCCTTCCCGAATTTTTCGCTGCGGCGTTCCTAAAAAATTTGACAAATACACAGTTTGTGAGGAAAGCCTAAGTAACCATGCCAAATTTTCACCGAAAATCATTATTCTAATTTTTGTAGATTATGTTTGACATAGAAATAACCAGGAAAGTCCCAGGTCGGATGGTCGGACGAATCCAATTAGAATCACCATTCCTTCCTTAGTCGGTACGAAGCCAGACTTGTTGACAAACTTTCGAGGGTGTTAGCCTCGGGTTACTCCACAATTGTAAAAACGATCATAAAGCATAGTGTCACATGGACGGACACCTTTGGAGTGGAAACCACTTATGCTTTAGACCAGTAATTTTAGTAGAATAAGTTTGCTAGCTATCTTTAGTATTTTAACTTAATATGCATTTTTAAACACAAAAATAAAATATAATAGAAGGTTACGGTAGCTTACAGAAGATGAATGTGGCTATCGAACGAACTGACTTCTTACGGTAAGCTTACGTTAGCTTCGAAAGAGAAAACAAAATACTTTTTTTTCCTCTCGAAAATAAATATTGACTAAACTACTAAATTTTTTGGATCGAGAAGCTGATCGGGTGGTGGTTTAGTGGCGGCCTTGGGTTGAGTTTCTTGAAGAACTCAAGAAGAAACTGAATAATACCAAGAACAAAGTAAGAACAAAGAGCAAACACAAAATTTCTAGAGAGACAAGTTGGAGAGATTCAAGGTGTGAATTGAATGGTTTCACAAAGAGTTCTATTTATAGGAAAATGAGGACCTCTCTCCTCACTCCATATGGCCGGCCCCCCCCCCCCCCCCCCCCATATTTGCTCTATGGTTGAAATCTAATTCTAGGTTTAAGTCTAATAAAAATATAGTTACAAAAATAAATGTTTCAACTTTCAATCTGTTTGAACTGGTGCAAAGATGTTATTTTTCTGATCATTTCATCCTAAATGGTCGTAATAAATTTTTGCCTCCAAAGCCTTTCAATGAACACCCTAAGAGAGTCTTGAAACTAAATAATGAGTTTTAGGGTGTTTGTTGAAAAGTCTTAGAGCAAAAAATTCATTATAAACATTTCAAATAAAATTATCAAAAAAACATGATTTTTTACCCGGTGTATTTATAGAAATTAAATAAATACGATAAAATTTATTAAATAAAAATAAAATTTAAAAGGTGAAGGTGTTTTAAGAAGGGAGGGGGGGCCGGATGTTTTTTGGGTGGGGGGCCGGGGGATAATCTGGGTTTTAAGAAAAGGCTGGAGTTTGATAAAAAAAAAAAAAACAAAAAGAGAAGGCTGGGGGGCCGGGTAAAAACAAAAAGGGAAGGCTGGGGGGGGCCGGGGCCGGTTAAAAAAAAAAGAAAACGGCCGGGTTTTAAAAAAAAGAAAAACAGAAAGGAAATGTTTGGGGGGGGGGGGGGGCGGGTAAAAAAAAAAAGAAAACGGCCGGGTTTAAAAAAAAAGGAAAACAGAAACGCAATGCTGGGGCGGGCCCGGGTAAAAAAAAAACCAAAACAGCCGGGTTTAAAAAAAAAGGAAAACAGAAACGGAATGCTGGGGGGCCCGGGTAAAAAAAAGAGAAAACAAAAAGGAAAAGGGTAAGGGCAAGGAGGTAATTTTGGTGTGGGGCCGGGGGGGTGGGGTGTCAGGGGGGAATAGCAATTTGCTTTTTTCGATCACATCCGCCGCCGTAATTAGCATTGCTTTGTCTTATTTAGGGGACAGAGCATTCAATGAAAAGATACACAATTAAAGATTTCACTCTCCCGTCCCAATGCCCATCATTGCATACGGACTTTTAACTCCATTTTATTTCTATCCGAAGACTAGGGAAAATTTTAAAATGGTACCTGATTTTTACGTTAAATGTCATAGAAATATTTAAATTTAAATTTATTTTAATTAAATACTTGTATTAACAAAAATTTTAAATTTAGATCCCGCCGTTATACTTCGTCCCTAAAATTGCTGACATGATATCTCTAACCCATTTAAGTTGCCCCATTGCACATGTTTTCAATAGATGACGATACACTCAAGAGAAACCCATCACTTTACCAATTACTTCGGTTGTGTTTGGTGGAGAATTTAGTTTAGTTTTGGTAGTGAGTGGAGAGAGAAATAAATTAATAATTGAAGATATAGGTAATGATTGGAGAGAGATAGAGAGAGATGAGAAAGTAATAATTGAAAAAATAGGATAATGATTAGAAAAAGAAATAGGATAATGATTGAAAACAAAACTAAAATTAAAACTAAAACCGAACAAAGCCTTCATCTTTTCCTTGTGGTCCCGAGTAGAAAGAAGAAAAAGTTAGGGTTTCCTCAGGGTATTCATGGTAGAACTCTCGGGATTGATTTGGATTGAAAAGTTAAATAATTTATTTTTCCCTCTAAAACATGAGGTAAAGTGAGGGGTTTGGTTTGGGTGCATTGTTTCCTATTGAAAATATATGCAATGGGGCCACTTAAACGGGTAAGAGATATTGCGTCAGTAATTTTTTGGACGAAGTATAACGGTGGGGTCTAAATTTAGAGATTTTGTTAGTACATGTGTTTAATTGAAATAAATTTAAATTTAGGTGTCTCTGTGACATTTGGTGCAAAATTCAGGTATCATTTTAAAAATTTTCCTAAAGACTAATCACAAACACTTGTTTGCTTCTTCTCATAAATATTCTTTTCAAAACTTTTGATGTTTATTCATCCGTATTTTTTCATCTTTAGCTTCTTTTATTTATTTATTTATTTTTTATTTTTTGATTATACATAGCGTACTTATATTAAAAAATAAAAAAATTTGTGTAAATTTTTTTTTTTTACTAAAGACGAATAAATACGCAAACTTATACAAAAAAATTATCTCAAGATTGACAACTTTAAAAAGAAGTGCTTTGCGAAATGTTTTCTCAAAAAATAAAAAAATTATAAATCACCAAAAATATATTTCATCTAGTATCACAATGTTTGTGAATTTTTCTTAAGGAAATAACTATATAAATAGGATAAATTATAGTTAACTCCTTCCAACTGTCACGCCCCGCCCCGCGCACGGCACCCTATGCGGGCTCGAGCCGGTGCGACTGCGTGCCCACAACGATTCCATCCATCTTTATACAATATTGTTCGCTTTAGACGCCCAAAGACCATAGACTTTCCAGTAGGATCACCCATCATTGGACTACCCCAGGATGAGTACACTTAACTGTAAAGTTCCTACGTTCTTTGGCCCGCCCTCACGGCTTTAAATGGCCTTGTACACAAGTAGGATGGATCATTCCTTATAAATTAGGGAAAATGACGGCCAATGACGTGTTTTGATAATTAATACCAGCCAAGAACATTTTCAGTATTAACAAATATTTTTAGCTTATTCTTAACGGGTATTAATTATCAAAACACGTCCTGAGCCGTCATTTCTCTATAAATTTTTTTTAATTATTGATCGTCTCGATGAAATGAATCGGAAAAGTAATTTTTTTTTTACTTTTATCCAAATATTTTTGAAAATATCCACATTTTAGGTAAAAGTAAAAAAGTGGATATTTTCAAAATTATTAGGACAAAAGTAAAAAAAATTATTTTTTTATTCCTCTCGTCGAAACAAATCAATAATTCACAAAAATTTAGCGCAAAATTAAAAAACGCAAAAAAAAATTGAATATTGACGAAACTCACTTTTTGCACCTTTTTCCTTAGTGGAATTCCACCCAAGTAGACAATCATTGCATGGTTTGAGGGATGTTTACTCCTTCCTCATGTCCCTACTTCCAGAAATAAATGAAAATTAAGAGTAATGGTTATTTTTGTTCTTCAAAAATGCCGTTGTACCTCTTTTGATGGAATTGATTTCGATTTTTAATGTATTGGTAGATCTTGGTGTGGCATACAAATTGTAATTAACGTAAGCTAGTGTCTTAATGGCACCATTTAGATTTGAGCAATGCTATCGTGATCACGTACCACGTATTAGCACACTCTAATCAACAATAATTATAGGGTAAATTTCATTGACCTCCCCTGAGGTTTCTGACAAATGCAGGAACCTCCCCTGAGGTTCTAATAATTGCACTGACCTCCCTTACTTTACAAACTATTGTTCAGATTCTTCCATTCCGTTAAATCAACAATAACGCCGTTAGTATTTGCTACTAAATGACTAAAATGCCCTCGAATAATTGTAAACTAAAAATCAATTCCTCTTGTTCTATTTTTTCTAATTGGTAATTTTAATGTTAAATTATAACTAACTAAATATATTTGGTCAAATTTCAATAACTACTAATACATCTTATATTTCAATGATCATTATTTTCATATAGTTAATTTTTTTTCATGTATCTCATTTTATTTATAAAGTTAATATTTTGTATTTTTCTAACTCATCACATCCCGAAACAAAAATAAAAAAAAAACTTGATTTCGACTTATTTGTTATGAGCGAAGTCAATGTATCTTTTCTCTCAATTTTTTTTTTCATGTTTGTATGCTACTTTTTTCTTTGACTTGGGATTTAGTACTATTTAACAAAATTAGACTTGAGTTATACATACTTTGGTCAAACTTGTATCGTGAGTAATGCATTTTACAGTTTGATAATCATGGTCTATTTTTTCCTCTCTGACGTGAATTTTGAAAATAAGAGACGCATGCAAATGCCTAATCCAACATACAAAAAAAACTATCTTGTATTTTTAACGAAATGAAGTTGGTGTAAAAAGTTCTTTAACCTTTTTTTTTTCCTTCTTATTTCATTAGTGATAATTATGTTTCATCAGAAATGTACTAGTAGAAAAAAATAGATGAAATCTTTAAAGAATGATCAATGAGTAAACCAAATTGAGTTTATTTCTTAGAAAAATTGAAAAGAGCCATGTTTTTTTTCCCCTCTAGTATGATGGATTAGATATCTCTCTGAGTCCTCTATTTGGAAAATTACACCTTGAAGAGAAGGAAAAACAATGACTATGATAATGTAAAATGCTTGATTAATTATTCAAATTTAACAAAAGTTTGTATAATTGAGTCTAATTTAATGTTAAAATTATCTTATATAAACAGTGTAATGTTACTTTTAATATTTGAGAAACTCCAATTAAAGTACAAAAAAGAAGAAAATGACTTGATTGTTTAGTTTAGTAATATTCAAGGGCATTTTAGTCAATTAATAACAAAAACTAGCGGTGTTAGTGTGGATTTAACGGAATGGGGGAATCTGAACAATAGTTTGTAAAGTAAGGGAGGTCAGTGCAATTATTAGAACCTCAGGGGAGGTTCCTGCATTTGTCAGAAATCTCAGGGGAGGTCAGTGAAATTTACCCATAATTATATAATACTCCCGCTGTTCCAAATTAATAGTTCAGTTCGGTCTCCAATGCATTTTTTAAATTGTTAATATCTTTCAATCTATAATGAATTTTATGTGCAATATGGATCTCATATGATAAATCAGTATTATACAAAAACTTTAAAATCTTTAAAGACGTAGATTGAAAGATATTAACAATTTAAAAGTTGCATTGAAGATCGAACCAGACTATTAATTTGGAACGAAGAGAGTAACACACACCTACACATAATACTTTATATATATATATATATATATATATATATATATATATATTCACATTTTTGGGTGGATTTCATATATACTGAAAGTATATATGGAAAGTATAATATATATGGGCTCCGATATAAATTTGAATGAATTTTTATAAGTGTTTGTAGTCATATAATGATTGCTCTAGCCAAGCCTTAGGCTCCGTTCCAGAATGTTAAAAAAACTCTTATTTTTTAAGAAGGCAATTTCAAGTTTAAAAATTATGAACTTATTAAAATTTAAAAATATGCAATATGGATCTTGTTTGAAAGATCTCATCGAGATCTTTTATATGATACAAAAAAAATTAAAAAAATATTTTTTATTTATATTATTTTTGATTTTAAAAATGTGAAATAAGCTGTTTATTTTTTAAGAAAGTTCCTGGAACAGCTGTTTCTTCCTGATCAATTCTATACCGTATGATTTACTCGATCACGTCCAAACGTGGAAAGGCTGTGTGTATGTATCGTGTCTCTACATCTCCATATACAGAATTTTTTGGGTGCAAATGGTGTACCGCCACTTTTCTTTTTCCTTTTCTTTTTTTCTAAAATTTTTGGGAGTAATTCGGACTGTTAGTTGCATTTTTAAATGGCTCAAATGCGTGTTGAGTATCATGTGATAGCCGTTTTGCGGGTCAAGCTCTCATTCAATGGGCTTTACTGTCCAGTTGAAGCCAGTTGGTCATTTTCCGGCAGGAATGACTTCGGTGTTCCCAGTCATTTTGGGAACACCATAACTTTTGGCATAACAAAACCATTATGAGTATAACCAAAACCTATCATAAGCATAATCAAAACTATTATGAGCATAACAGAACCATAGCAAAACATAAATTGTCTGTTATGCTTTGGTTGGGTATGGTTATGCCTTGGTTGATTTTTTGGATATTCCTTGTTTGAGTTTGGTTATGCTTGTAATGAGTTTTAGTTATGCTCATAATGGTAAAATTATGCCAAAAATTACGGTGTCCCCAAAATGACCGGGGACACCATAGCATCATCCTTTTCCGGCGAACATCGATTTCGTTCAATGATTGGAGCCGTTCATATTGTAGATCTTGTCAGAGGCGCATAATCACGTCAAATATCATTGTCCATCAGATATGGTTCAATATACGATCGGAATACATTAATTTCGGAAAAAAATACATAACCACACTGGATTGCAACCAAAATTTTCTCCTTCATAGTATATGTAGGAGTACCACAACCCTACTCCTTGTTGCTGCTGCTGCTTCTTATTCTTCTCATAATGATGTTTAAGCAATTAAACCCAGAAGCCCAAGAGTGCCTTCCCCACACCTTCCCCAGTGACAACTGCTACCAGAAACCACATCTCCCAGCGCTGCCGGCGCCACGGTTTTTTCCGGTGCAGTCGCCCTGGTACTTCCAAGAGTTCGGTGCACGATGGCTCATTCCGACCGTTACAGGACGAGTTAGTCGCTACAACGCCCATCTTCAGCCTCAGCCTCATGGCGTGAAACCCCACTTCCCCATCATCCAGTTCGCCGACGAGGCCGCTACCGCTGACAAATTTGGAAGTGGAAAGAAGAAGTTGACGGCGAGAGGGCGTGGTGAGAGTTATTGGGGGAAGAGTCTGTTCAGGGGGAAGGTTCATGGGGCCGTTTGGGTTCCGAAGAAGAGAAAGTCCGGTGTTGAGGTTGTTGGTGACTGTATCCGCTCGCCTCCTTGTCCAACTCTGGAGGATGGTGTTCCCCTTGCTGGAAAAACCACCGTGATGATTAGAAATATTCCGAATCAGTTCAGGTTAGCTCCTTTTCCGTCTCTCTTAGTGTGCGTGCGTGAGAGAGAGAGAGAGAGAGAGAGAGAGAGAGAGAGAGAGAGAGAGAGAGAGAGAGAGAGAGAGAGAGAGAGAGATGCGCACATGGACTCCAAGAATGTTTTTGTCACAAAATTTCCATTACAAATATGAATCATATTGAATGATTCTTGTAGAATGACACTCAGTGAATACATTTTAGGGCTTTTAGCCCTTTTCCGCTTTGTCGACTTTGTTCTTTTGCCTCTCCCATCTCTGTGTGTGTGGTGTGATGCGTTGGATCGGCAATTTTTTGAGGGGGTTTAGTGTGCCTGCTTCGAATCTCGTGTTAGATGCTAATATAGAAAATGGAGGATTTGTGAGTTCTGAATTGGGTTGGATTCCTCTTGAGTACTCCAAGGTCCAGTTTGTTAACTTTTCGTTTTTTTTTTTTTTCCCGAGCATTTGATAAATTTCCTTTATGAACTCGTTGAGAGTATTGAGATTATATTTTTAAGAAATCGTTTCATATGTTTCCCCCGAACAAATTTATGGAGCAAGAAATATTGATTGCTGTTCCGGATCGAAATTATATTTTTTTCAAAATACTGTTGTTGCGAAGGATATCGAAATAATGATAGTAGAATAGATGGTCGAAATTGGTCTGTGAGAAGAGTTCACAGAAGAGTGGAGTGGACCCTTTGTTTCCATATGAATCTGAAACTGCGTCTTTTTCAATTGAGGATGAACAAGCTGAATCTGCGTATTTTTCTGACCCTTTTTGCTGAGTATCCCTGAAAAGTCACGAATATGGGACTTCTGTTCCCTCTTTCCGAGGAGATCAGTAACCCACTACTGATTTTCTGTCCCAATCGTTGTTTTAAAAAATACGCACTCCTATCTGGCAAAAGAGTAGCAGTCGGTCTGCCCTATTTTCATCCACTCCGTTCATTCAATTCCAATCACGACATGCTATATATATGGTAAGTGAAGAGTATTACTACTACATTCAATGAAGTAAGAAGCGTACATAAATACACTCAATTCAATTCATTGCAGTACTATTTAGCACACATATATCCCATTTAAACTGGGAATATATCTGTAGCTTTCTTATGTATATATTTTCATGTTTTAACAAGCAGAAGGCACATGCTGATGGAATTCCTGGACAATCTGTGTATGGATCAAAACCACAAGTCTAATCAGCTCGGGTCGAACCCACCTCTCTTTGAGTATGACTTCTTGTACCTGCCGATGGATTTCAGGTAATATTTATTCCGGCGGCTGATTTTATTGTTCTCTTAGTTTAACATACAGAGATGATGAGATATATTATGCATTGCCTGTTATTTAATACACTTTTAACTTTTTGTGGTGGGTTTTTGAATTGGAAGGAGGAACAACAATTATGGGTATGCATTTGTGAATTTCACATCTGCCATGGCTGCAAATATGGTTAGCGAGATTCTGTGCGATTACAAGTGGGGTGCTTTCAAGGACGTCAATGGTGGTACCGTTCATTCTAGGAAAGTGTGTGAAATCACTTGGGCGAGAAGTCAGGTAAGTAAGTATTACGTAATTCTTTTCTTGTTGAGGTTGTTGATTTTATCCAACTTATAATAATACTACTATGTGTTGTCACAAATACAAATACAAATACCCTTAATACACTAGTATATTAGAGTACTACTCTCATGTAATCAGCTGCTCGTTTTTTTGAGGATTACAGTAATAATCTCCCTGAGTTTGTGGATTTATATATGTGTTTAATAATGACTTGTGTACAGGGCAAAGCAGAAATGGTAGAGCGCTTTAGGAACTCCCATTTTATGTGCAGCGACTCAGAGTATTTGCCGGTGGTGTTTAGGCCGCCCCGTGACGGTGCTAACCCTGCCGCCTCCTCGGTAACCGTTGTTGGGAGGTGCATGCCGCCTCAGTGAGAATAGCTGGGGAAAGAACGAGATTTTCTTCTCCTCAATAATCATTCAGTCCTGCCCCGGCGTCTGTGTGTGTACGTGGATATTGGGGTTGCGTGTAGTGATTAAATGGTTGTTGGGGAGCGAGGTGTATTTGTAATGATTAGGTCTTCCGTTCTTTGTGCTGTGGTTTAGGGCAGTAGGGGGGTGGGGGGTAATAAGTGCCTGGGGTTAGGGTTTTGTGTACTAGGGCTAATGTGCGCATGTGTGTTGCGTGTACTAGTAGTAGTAGTAGTACTGGTGGTGGGTTGAGCTTATCTGGCCAGGCCAGACCAGACCAGACCAGACCTGTGTTTTCATTCTCTCCCTCCCGGCTCCCGTAATGGAATGGAGTTGTGTGGTGCCCTAGGGTGAAATGGAAACATGGGTTCCCTTTTAACTTGTTCTGTTTTTTCCTTCTGTGATATACTACTACTTTGTAACTCCTACTGGAGTTCTATTACTCCTATATATGATCATTTCGTTCTCATATTATTATGGGTGGTCTGCTCCGCCTAAATTTTTATTTTTTTTGGTAAATTCAGGCTCATTTTCTTTGAACGTACGTTTATTGAATATTAGCTTTGATTTTTTCAAGTTAATATTTCCTTTTCAGAAAGCTGAATCTAAGTTTAAACAATTACTATGACTGAAAGTGACAAATAGTTGTGTGAAAATAAAAATATAGTTGCGAGATAATTGTTTTTTCGCATCTTTAGAATTGTATTATTAAGAGTTTTTTTATTAAACTTTGTGAGATTTAGTTTATGTCTCTATATTACTTCAGGTACACTCTTTTTCAGACCGAAGAGTAATTTCAATTTTGTTTGCGAAATTCTACTGATGAGTGACTTGTTAAGAATAATAAATTTGCCGTTAGTAAAAAGTTGAAATATATTAAGGGCTAAATTCAGCTTAACTCAAAGTATTTCTTATGCAATTTTTCATTGAGAGATGCTACAACTACGTTCAAAATCATACTATAATACATACCATCTCTCAAAACACGAGAGTCTCATACACATTATGTGTGTATTTGAGTGTAGTTGTAGAATTTTTATTTAGATTCTTGTGCAGGATTTGGAGATTTTCAAATTGAGAATAAATTTTACACGGACCTTTTGTGTACAAGGGAGTGTCCGCCCAACCAATGAAAAGAAGATAGCTAAGGTTTTGCTCAGCTTTGAGTCAGGATAAATGGCAATTTTTTTTTCCATTAGGGATCTTATGAAGCAGAAATTTAATTGAGAGTTTTGGAAACAAAATTTAATTATGACACTTTAGAACAAGAGTACTGCTATTGGTATCGACGGTACCGTAGGGAAAATGCACCGATGGCCATCGGACGGTCGATCCGAGCCGTCCAAAAATTTTAAAAAATAAAACCGAGTGGGCCTACGCGAGAATCAATGACATCCAAGGTGTGTAGCGTACTTGATCTGAGCGCTCATTTTTTGTGTATATACATGTATATACAAATATACACGAAAAATGGGTGCTCGGATCAAGTACCCTACACACCTCGGATGCCATTGATTCTCGCGCAGGCCCACTCGGTTTTATTTTTTAAAATTTTTGGAAGGCTCGGATAGACCGTCTGGTGGCCGTCGGTGCATTTTCCCTTTGGTACCGACGGTACCAATAGGATTTCTATTAGAATAATATGACTAGAATAATAAGATTTTTTTACCGGTTCAAACGGATTGAAAATTGGAGTACTTAATTTTTTAATATATAAATAATCTACAAAAATTAAGTACTCTAATTTTGAATCCATTTGATCAAGTGCGAAAATCTTATTATTCTGATCATATTATTCTAAAGTGTTATTATAACGTTCCTAATTTTTGGAACGTTAAATAGATAATTTTTATTGAAAATCTAAATAGAGTCTGGCTCATTATTACATTATAAACCTCATAAGAGTACATTTATTACATAAAGGGAGGGAAAACTAGGGTTTCCATCTATAGATCTGCTTGTTCTTCCATTCTAACCAGCTCTTCGGCTCCGAAAGCTTTCAAGGTGTACAGCTCACCCTGATCATCTATAAGGTCTAACACATTATCCAAAGGTTGCCTTTGGTATAATATGTCAGTGTCCCCAAAGGTAACACCATGAGTTATAGAAGCTCGGCAGAATAACCCCATAATCGCTAACTCGTAAATTATAAACAATAGATCATAAAAATATATGCCACTCAGAAATTTCAAATATCACATGCATAATCCTTGAAGCACTTAACAATGACACATTCATATTCTTATTCAACTAATATCGGTGTCTGTGATATCGGTGTTTCTCTTATGCAACTCATTGTAGACCGTGTCTCATTTTCATTTACCAAATTAACATTTCCGAAACACTTTTTTTCGAACATGTCATGTTACCAATGAGGCTACCACGTCTGGCTCCATTGGCAACACACACAATAGGCTATCAAGTCCAATCATATTGTGATTTCAAAACATTTTTCTTTTTTGGCTCATCTCCACGGATAACCAAGTCACACCTCCAATGAGACTACCAAGTCTGGTCCCATTGGCAACACACACTACACAATGGGCTATTACGTTCGGCCACATTGTGGTTTCAAAACACGTCTTTTCATTAACCACACCTTAAGTGTCATGTTTCTAACTTTCTCAATTTTTGTGTCTCGTTTTCATGCAATGACTATGCGGTAGAACTTTTCACGTAGGTAATCATAAATCATTCATTGTAATCTTAAAACTAAACTAGCAAGATCATTTAACTCTATTTTACTTTATCATGCTCATGTTCACAAAAACACATTCAAACAATTACTACATACTTAAAGCATAGTGTCACATGGATGAACGCCTTTGGAGTGGAAACCACTTATGCTTTATCACACATCAAACGAGATCCTAGTAAACATGTATACATGCTCATAATCATTCAAAGATCAAAATATGAATATACTTTCAATCAAGCGATACATTCTTATCTTTCATAATCCGTTATTTCTTCCTTTTTGAGAAGTTCAAAACAACATATGTTCATTTGAAGGAAAAGTCGAGTTTATTCAACATGCTTATATTTCTTTTCACGGTTTTAGTAAAACAAGTTTGCTTGAAATTTTTCTTTCATTCATTTCAAATAATATAAGCAATATACAATTTTTTTCTTTTATACTTTGAGATAGTGAGTATGATAATCTACTGTTTTTCCAATCAAGCCTTACAAATATGCAAAGCCATGTCAATCCAATTTAGGTGCAAGACTAGGTAATCATGAAGATTTTCTAAGGCTTTAAGGCAATTCTAGGTGATTATAACCTAGGTTGGCAAATCTTACAAATCTAAGAGGTTAGCCTTCCATGTTTAGTCAATCCTAGGTCTAGGTTGTAGTCAAAATCTAGGGTAATTAAGGGCTAGGTTCTAGGATGATTAAAGGCTAGATTGTGTGCTTGAAGTAGTCTAGGAAGGGGTTGTCATGTGGTAATTAGGCTTAAGGCTAAAGAAGGTGTAAGGAAGCATAGCCTTCTAAGAGAAAATAGGCACATGGACACACACCTCTCTCTCTCTCTCTCTCTCTCTCTCTATGTACTTTTATATATAAGTATACTCAAGTGCTAGGTAATCCTATTGAGTCTAAGGAAAGATAATGATTAAAGTTAAGCTTTCAAGTGCAAAACATTGTCCAATGGGTAAGGATTTTCTTAGAAAGTATATCTATGTGTATATAGGCATGCTTATAATTGGTTATAGGGGAAGATCTAGGAAAGCAATTTTAGTGGGTAATTAGGTTTAAGGCTATAATATTTAGGTTTGTGATAGGCGCGTGGAATTTATGAATTTAAGCGCCTAAGTAGGGAAATTAGCGCGTTAGACGTGCATTTAATTCTCATTTTTCCATTTAATGCGTGCACGAGGTTGGATTTTGTGTTTGTGCCTAATTTGCAGGAAATTGAGATGTTTTGGCGCTAATGAGAAGTACCCGGTAGGCCGTGATAGAGCTTGTGAGCGTGAAAGGCTGTGGAGACTAAGTGTTGGAGTGAAATTGACGAGGAAATCACCGTAGTCATTCGCGAGCGCTACAAGAAAGTGGTATAGCGCTCAGAAGTGGATAGCAAAGTCCACAAAGTGATCAGAGAGTTGGCTAGCGCTACACCCTTTTTGGTGTAGCGCTACCTAAAGGTTAAGAGAGAACAACAGCCAAAGCTAGGTCAACGGAGTCAACGCCTCAAACAAGTTCGCGAGCGCTATACCATTTGTTGTATAGCGCTACCGAGGGGCTTAAAAAGGGCCTAAAACGTTGACGTTTTGGGTTAAGCCGGTTCCAATTCCGATTAATTTTAGGATTTTTATTGTTTTTAACGGGGATTAATATAAATACCTCGTTTTAAGTTAGTTTTAGGGTAGATTTTTCATTCCAGACTTTTACGTAGCAGCTTTTTCACTAACGTTGTTTTGTTTTCTCTCAGTTCTTAAGTTTTCTGCACTATTTCTTTCAATCGCTTGGATTCTGGTAACGTTTGTCGAATTTCTTCGTTAATTAAAGTTGTTCGTTATTATCTATTCTACGTGGATCTTTCTTTTATTTTTTTTTCCGTCTCTTCTGCAATAGATGATCATGTTTCGATCTAGGGTTTTATTTTCTGTTATTTCAAGCATGCGTGAGTAGTTCCCCAGGGTGCAGCCACGGGACGAAGGCGTCCTGTGACTAGTTTAATCAATGTTTTACCTCGGGTACGAATTAATTCGTTTTTCCAACAGTTTTGGGATATGAAAGAAAATCCCTTTCTAATAAACAAAACCCAGGCATCATCAGATTTTAAATGCGCATGAGAGCTGGTGACAAGTGGTGGGCATTTATTAGGAACCCCTTTTTTCTTATTCTGAGATCAGTGAATTGAATAATTGTGTCCCGAGTAAATATTGGTTAGGCTAGTTGCAGACGCTGGGTTCCCACGGCTGTACTCTCCTTTAAATTTATAGTTAATTAAATCAATTCAGTGATTTAGGTAGTAAATCAATCAATCAAACAAAGGGTGGCTACCTAAGAGCCAGATTAAACTAAAGTTCATCACAATTGAGTCAACACCGTCCGTCCGTCTCTGTGGTTCGACTCCGGTACTTCCGGAATTATTGTGCTACATTGGTCGAGAGTCCTACGCTTGGGACGCGTTTTTAGTCTTTATTTATTAACACCCGGTCGGTCAAGCATTTTTGGCGCCGTTGCCGGGGACGGCGACGTGTGTTCTAGAGTGTGAGTTTTAGTAATTTTTGTCTTTTAGTTGAGTCACCATAGGTAGAGAGAGGAAGGTGTCCTCTAAACAGGACCCTCTTTATTATCGCGACCCGACACATCGTTTAGTTCGAAAAGAACTGGAGTCGAGTCAGCCTGTGTTGTCTAGTTCTTCATCTTCTAGTTTAGAGTCAGACTCAGCTGAGCACCAGTCAGAGTCTATTCCCATTAGTGATTTTTATAT
The DNA here is from genome assembly GCF_030253575.1 of Rhododendron vialii. Classification (NCBI taxonomy): domain Eukaryota; kingdom Viridiplantae; phylum Streptophyta; class Magnoliopsida; order Ericales; family Ericaceae; genus Rhododendron; species Rhododendron vialii. Next base: position 23,120,362 of record NC_080562.1, on the reverse strand, counting down.
AGATTTACCTTTTGAGTCAGTTAGTGTCAGCAATCCACTTTTTCAGTCAGTTTCGGAGTCAGAATCAGAGTCAGTCGAGATGGGAGATAGGCAATTAGTCAATCCGCCGTCCTTGAGACAGCACATGCATCCCGAGAGGACCACTCCTCTCGGACCCATTGTATTCCCGCCAGAGACACAAGAGGCACGCAATGCCTTTACAGTCAAACCTGGTGTCCTTAATAGTCTCCCTAATTTCCACGGGAGGGAGTGCGATGATCCGTACGAGCATGTGCGGACATTCGAGGGATTAGTGCGCAACCTTGCGTCTAATACCCAATATGAGAATGCGTGCCTCAAGCTGATTGAGGCGACGTTGAAAGATGGCGCGCTTCTGTGGTTCCGAATGCAAAAGTTTCAATCCTTCACCACATGGGCACAAGTGCGTGACGCGTTTTATAGGAAGTACTTTTCTGAGGCTAAGACTAAAACTTTTAGGCGTCAAATCCAAGGTTTTAGGCAGGAGAGGGATGAGTCATTTCTCAAGGCATGGGAGCGTTTCAAGGAATTGCTCCTAAGGCTGCCACACCATGGCTTTGAGAGAATTCAGTTAATCGGTTTCTTTCATCTGGGTCTCAACGCTGAGTCAGTCCAGCACATAGAATATTCTTGCAAAGGGGACGATTTCTTGTCCAAAACAGCGGACCAGGCTTGGGATTTCTTAGATGACCTAGCTGATAGGCAGAGGGCTTTAGAACCATCCGATTTTGAGCGATCCGGACCTTCTGGGTCCAGCGTTGTCCCGGTTACCATTCGTGACCAGCGACTTCAGGCTCAGGTTGAGAAAATGGCTCAGAGATTAGAGGAGCTAGAGGTGAGGCAAGTTTGTCCAGTTCATGAGGTATCAATTGAGGAAGTATGCGTGTGGTGTGAATGTAAAGGGCACACCGCGACGGTTTGTCCTGGGTTTATTGCCGCCAAGGGGGCGAGTCAGTTTAATCAGGAAGAAGTCAATGCAGTTAGGACCTGGGATCCTTATTCTACCACGTATAATGCGGGATGGAGGGATCACCCCAATTTAGGGTGGTCAGACTCCAGACCCGTAGGTGGAGGCCAAGCTCAACCCCTTGCGCTACCTCCGCCACAACAGTTTCAACAGGCCCAATCGTCCAGGCCTCTTCAGGGTCAAGTCATTCCATTCCATTTCCAGCAACAGCCTGGTAGGGGGGCAGGTCCATCAACTCGTGGTCCTCCCCCAGGTTATTCACAGATGACCGCGCGTGATCATAAGTTAGAGGATACTGTCAATTCCCTGATGCAGTCACAGATGACATTTCAGACGGAATCAAGACAGCAAATTGGGGCCCTTACAACCCAAATGTCACAACTCACTGCGGTTGTCAGTCAACTGCAGCAGGAGAAGGGTAAGTTTCCAGCCCAGGGTAGTGCAGCGGGCGCCCATTATTTGGGAAATTCTTCAGGTCCTAATGTTCAAAACCAGAATCAGGAGGAGGCTAAGTCAGTCACCATTCTCAGGAGCGGGAAGGAGATCGATAAGTCCATCCCGCTAAAGCAAAAACCAGCTCCACCCCCGGAGCCGGTTGATGCACCAAGAGCAACTCCTGATATTGTTGATGTCCCTAGGAAGGAGGTAAAGGATGATGAGGAGTCACCTGAGGTGGTAGTGCCTGCAACTGCGGCCCCCATGACTCCAACGCCACCCGTTGCTCCATACCCAAATCGCTTGGTGGCGAAACCTAAGGTCAATGTGAACTTTCAAATGCTTGAATTATTCAAGAAAGTTCAATTTCCTATCTCTTTGATGGAAGCCATTGACGCAATTCCCCAGTTTGCTAAGGTCTTAAAGGATCTGTGCACGTCAAAGCGGAGAACCAAGAGTCAGGATAAAGTGCTTCTGACGGAGCAAGTGAGTTCCATTCTCCAGGCTGAGATCCCTACTAAGTGCAAGGACCCTGGTTGTCCCACCATCCCTATAGCTATCGCGGGCCAAAAATTCGATAAGGCTTTGTTGGATTTAGGAGCAAGTGTCAACTTGCTCCCTTATTCGGTATACTTAAAGCTTGGCCTAGGCGATTTGAGAGCCACACCGGTCATGCTACAATTGGCCGACCGGAGTGTGAGAGTTCCAAAGGGGGTGGTGGAAGATGTTTTAATTCAAGTGGGCGAGTTTCTTTTTCCTGTCGACTTTATTGTCCTAGATACTTGCCCAATACCGGAGGTCTTTGAGAAGACTCCTATCATCCTTGGCCGTCCTTTTCTAGCCACTTCCAGTGCTGTCATGAATTGTAAAACTGGACAAGTCCAATTGTCGTTTGGGGACTTGAAAATGGAGGTGAAAGTGTTTAATGCAGAGAGCCGAGTCAAGATTGATGAGGTGAGTTTGATCGACACGCTGGTGCAGGAGCATGTCGATAATATTTTATATAAGGATCTTCTAGAGATAGCCAAGGAGGCGTCATTCTTAAATTCTCCAGAATTAGGGAGTTTGATGGAGGTGTTGGTCGATCCTGGGTGAAGTAGGTGAACTGGTTGAGGCGTTGGTCAATCCTGTTTATTCGGATGACCCTATTGTGTAGCCGTTGTGGCTACGTTCCGACGGGTAGCTTTTGCGTACCACTCTCTTCATTGAGAAGTGGACCCGGCCCCTAGTAATAGGGGTACCCATCATTGACTTGGGTCTTATAGCTTTCGCACGCCGCTATTAAAATAAGGATCGTGTGCCCAGCTCCGGTTAGTAAGGGCAATTTTGTGTTGGTAACATTGGATTCTACTAATTAAGTTCTGTTGTTTTTGGGCAATCTATTTATTTTTGTCTTTTATTTCTTAGTTCTTTATTTCTTGTCTTTTGTTTAGTTATTTTTCTTCTCTCATATCAAAAAGAAAAAAATTTGAAAAGCGAAAAAAAATTGCATCATGGTCTTGTATAGCCACCCGTTTCTTGCCCACCGGCGAGGGATGGGGAGAAAAGTATGACACGTTGATCGCGTGAAGATTTGGTGGAGTATTTCTCTTTTTGTTTTTGTTTTGGGAGCTCGGATACCACGAACCGGGCGGAACTAATGTTTTTTTTGCAGAGTACGGTGATTGGCCCGGAGGCTGGGTGACAGGAAATTCCTCGAACATCGGCCGAGGTCATGGTGGTTGGCTGCCACCCGTAGGTCTATTTCTTCTCCCTTGTGCTTTCTTTTGATGTGTCTCCATGCTCTGGGGACATAGCTTGTTTCTAGTTGGGGGGAGGGTGTACCTTGTACATGTTTTGTTGCGTTGCTAGGGTAATTTTAGGGTAAATTTTTATTTTTTTATTTATTTATTTTTTTTTTCAGGGGATACATTTGTTATGCTTGATTGTATTGTTAGGCGAGCATGTTAGAATTAGCCGAATTATTGTGCCTGTTTTAATTCAAGTTCATGCATATATTTGGCGCCTTTGTGAACATGTTAGTGCTGTCGTTACGTTGGGTAAGTGTCCCCACGTAGTTAATAGTGCATCCTGATAAACATTCCCATATTCTTTGTTTTCTTTTTCTCGCATTTGCGGAAAATAGTAGGCTTTTGTTTCACAATTGAGTATCTAGATGTTTTGCATGCATTTGTGAGAGTTGGTAACGTGCATAGGGGATGAGACAAGGCATTTTTGCATGATTAGACCACATATGTGTCCCTTTGTCCAATCTTAAACCAGTCCGAGTCAGTTCTTGAGTCTAACCTAGGAAACCGGTGTGTGGGTTGGACTATAGTTTGGGGGGTCTAGCATTGTGCATCATGGGTGTCTTATTGCATTGGATTTGGAGCATCGTTGTCGTCGGAAGTGAAAGTGAAGAAATCTTGATGGGTGTCATGTTTTGTAACCAAACCCAACCTTCAGGCCATAAAGCTAAGTCGAAAAAAAAGAAAAGAAAAAGAAAAGAAAAGAAAATGTGGAGTTAAGGCAAGTTGGGAGAAATCAGCACCTACTAGCACATCAGAATAAGTGATTGTTTGATCATGTTATAGGGCAGTCCTCGACTCTGTATCAACCGCCTCAGTTTCCAGATTTAGAGGTTAGCGACAACTTTGCCGAGAGCAGTTTGGATTGATTTTGGATTTCCATGATGCATGAAGCTAGGGTGGTGGTGTCATTTTATGTGTTTATTTCATGTTTTTCAGTGTCGGTGGATTATATTTGTTTTTCTAGTATTTGGGTCCGTAAAAATTTGGTTACAGATGTTTAAATCTCTTGTTGGACTTTGTTTGGTTGGCACCAATGGAAGCATGTTGGTAGCTAAGGGTAAGGTGGCGGCTAGTCTGGGTAGATGACCTTGCGCTACTATAGGCCGCCGCCTAATTTGTAGTTTCCCTTTCGTTCGGAACCATGGTCATTATAAGCCTAATTAAGTCCTTAGTGGACCTTGTGCACGTTGTTAAACTCTCGTTCATGCATGTTTTGTGTTAATGTTGCTAATTTTGTGGAATCGTGACTGTATATATATTGTGCTTTTATTCTTTGTCAGCGTTGTCTTTGATTGGCGCGTGGTGGCCTTTGTTTCGGTCCCACGTAGTTCGCCAAGCGCTTTTTGCATGGAATGTTTGAGTGTTCTGGTGAGCGAGTGTAGCATCGTTGCCTTCGTGGGGGCATTTATCTCTGCATGTGTTTCGGCACTAATTTTGTTCATCTTTTTGCCAAGGCATGCATGCTTTTGAGTTGCAGGTGAGTGAGGAGGCGAAAATTTTTCGACCCGCCTATTTCTTGTACAGCATACATAACCTTTGTATTCCCCTTCGTGTCTTGTTAGTCTTTGTTTTGTTATTTTTCTTTTCGTTCGTTACTAGGGACTAGCAACGCTCAAGTTGGGGGATGTGATAGGCGCGTGGAATTCATGAATTTAAGCGCCTAAGTAGGGAAATTAGCGCGTTAGACGTGCATTTAATTCTCAAGTTTCCATTTAATGCGTGCACGAGGTTGGATTTTGTGTTTGTGCCTAATTTGCAGGAAATTGAGATGTTTTGGCGCTAATGAGAAGTACCCGGTAGGCCGTGATAGAGCTTGTGAGCGTGAAAGGCTGTGGAGACTAAGTGTTGGAGTGAAATTGACGAGGAAATCACCGTAGTCATTCGCGAGCGCTACAAGAAAGTGGTATAGCGCTCAGAAGTGGATAGCAAAGTCCACAAAGTGATCAGAGAGTTGGCTAGCGCTACACCCTTTTTGGTGTAGCGCTACCTAAAGGTTAAGAGAGAACAACAACCAAAGCTAGGTCAACGGAGTCAACGCCTCAAACAAGTTCGCGAGCGCTATACCATTTGTTGTATAGCGCTACCGAGGGGCTTAAAAAGGGCCTAAAACGTTGACGTTTTGGGTTAAGCCGGTTCCAATTCCGATTAATTTTAGGATTTTTATTGTTTTTAACGGGGATTAATATAAATACCTCGTTTTAAGTTAGTTTTATGGTAGATTTTTCATTCCAGACTTTTACGTAGCAGCTTTTTCACTAACGTTGTTTTGTTTTCTCTCAGTTCTTAAGTTTTCTGCACTATTTCTTTCAATCGCTTGGATTCTGGTAACGTTTGTCGAATTTCTTCGTTAATTAAAGTTGTTCGTTATTATCTATTCTACGTGGATATCTCTTTTATTTTTTTTTCCGTCTCTTCTGCAATAGATGATCATGTTTCGATCTAGGGTTTTATTTTCTGTTATTTCAAGCATGTGTGAGTAGTTCCCCAGGGTGCAGCCACGGGACGAAGGCGTCCTGTGACTAGTTTAATCAATGTTTTACTTCGGGTACGAATTAATTCGTTTTTCCAACAGTTTTGGGATATGAAAGAAAATCCCTTTCTAATAAACAAAACCCAGGCATCATCAGATTTTAAATGCGCATGAGAGCTGGTGACAAGTGGTGGGCATTTATTAGGAACCCCTTTTTTCTTATTCTGAGATCAGTGAATTGAATAATTGTGTCCCGAGTAAATATTGGTTAGGCTAGTTGCAGACGCTGGGTTCCCACGGCTGTACTCTCCTTTAAATTTATAGTTAATTCAATCAATTCAGTGATTTAGGTAGTAAATCAATCAATCAAACAAAGGGTGGCTACCTAAGAGCCAGATTAAACTAAAGTTCATCACAATTGAGTCAACACCGTCCGTCCGTCTCTGTGGTTCGACTCCGGTACTTCCGGAATTATTGTGCTACATTGGTCGAGAGTCCTACGCTTGGGACGCGTTTTTAGTCTTTATTTATTAACACCCGGTCGGTCAAGCAGTTTGCATGCACGGCAAGCATAATGATTACTACTTTTGGTAGCATAATGATGACTTCTTTTGGTCCAAAAGGTTCAAATAGGGTTGAAAAGGTTCATTTAGGGTTAGGAGAATGTAACTAGGTGGAATGGGTACTTAGGTTTCTCTAACTAATTGGTTGAAAACTAATTCTACTTGCCAAGTAGGATTTCTAGCGAAGAAATATAATTTAAAGATTTTATTTAACTCGCTAGGAAAATATCCAAGTGCTTCTACAAGCATATTTGTCTTTGGAAAAGGATTATATTGCCCGGTGCAGAGGGATTCAATTTTGTAACGACCCAGATTTTCGACCAAATTTTTTTTATAAGATTTACAAATTTCATTCCGGTATGATTATTTTTAGTAAAGATTTTATTATAGTATAAATTTCATGTGTGTATTGTGTGTCACATGCACCATAACTTTTTCCAAAACAATATTTTTTTACTCTCTTCTCTCAACCGTGTGTCTCCCTCTCTCTATCTCTCTCTATCTCTCCATTAATGCTTTTCCTTTCTCCCCAAGCGAACCATCCCCTTATCCCATTTCCGGCATCCATCTCCTCTACCCCATTCCTTGCCCACCACCCTACTCTCTCTCTCCTCTCCCCTTCCTTGCTCCTCACTCCACCCCATCTCCTATAAATACCCTATCTCATTTCCCATCCAAAGATTACACATCGATGACACAACCTCCGCCACTGAAAATTTCATAGAAATAAAAAAAAGGGAGAAAAGGTTTACGATAGAGAGAGAAAAATGGGTATCGGGTTCACACCCAACCGGACCTAAATTTGGTTCACACTCCATTCCCCGAGTTCCCAAACATCACAGCAACATTACCCCTTGTCTGAAGTCAGTCACATATTAAAAGTCTATCCTTTCGGACGTCTTCTTCGTTCGTCCAAAATTCACCAAAACCGTTCGCCGTTTTTTTTTTCCAACCGAATTCGAGGTATTATAATCCCTCTCCTACCTCTCCCTAAGTATATTTAGCGATTACGAGTTGAATTGTATGTTCCGAAATGAAAAGAAATCGAATAGGACGTCGCACGGCCAAAAACGGCCGTTTCTCCTGTTTTCCAGCACAGCGCCGGCCCCGACATTTGGGTTGCCCAAGCCCGACCTTCCGCTTGGTTGCCCACTCGAAAATTCTAATCGCAAGAAAGATTTGCAGGGAATCACGCAAGAAAAAATGCATTTGGGCTCATTTTGAGTCTCATAAAAATCTAGAAAAATATTCAAAAATTTTTAAATATTATTTTATGGGGCCCTGTAAAAAATCGGCTCAAAAGAATATCGATTAGTAAGTATTATTTTTGGATTCGTTGGGGCGAAACTGCTCAATTCGCCCATATGAATTCAAAAGTAACACTTACTGATGTCCGTTGGAGCTAATTTTTTACAGGGCCCCATAAAATAATATTCAAAATTTTTTGGATATTTTTCTAAATTTTTGTGGGACTTGGAATGGGCCAAAACAAGTTTTTCCTTATGTGGTTGTTTGCAAATCTTTATTGCAAATAAAAGGGCTCGTTGCCCACTAGTGTTAAGTATAAAAAAAAAGACATACAAGCAACAAAAAAAAGAAGACAAAAACAAGATTATATTGTCCATTTAGCTTGAATTACATCATCCGTCCCTTCTCGTTTTGTTTTGGTTATAGCGTTCATTTTCTTTTTTACTTCTTATCTGATAGCCCTTATAATTTTCTCTCTTAATAATTTACTCTCCTAATTTTTTTTATCTGTTATTTACCCCAGGTATGTAAAAACCTCTCTTTTACCCTTTTAATTTTCTTAAGTATCATAATTTTTTAAAGTAGGTGAAAACCATGCATATTTACTTTTTTTTAAAAATTTGTACAAAATTTTTTGGATGATGCCCCTAAATATATTTTTTGTTGAATTTCTATTTTTTTTTTTGTATACATACAATTTTTTTTTTTTTTGTTGCCCCTTGCCGGGGGTTGCCCGAGCCGGCCGGCTTGCGGGGCTTACCCCCTGGCCGGCCCTGTTCCTGCGTTGATCAGTGAAAAAAATGTCTCCTGGGTTTCAATGGTTTTTTTAAAACTACACTTTACCCCTTTTAATTTCATTAGTATATTATATCGGCCTAACTAATAGTAAATTCCTCACTTAAAATCCCTTTTACTTTCTACTGTATAATTTCGGCCCTATTAATGTTAACAGAATTATGGTTTAGTCCCATAATTAAATAAGGTTAATGTACCGACCTGACAACGTATTTTCGGTCACTAGTATAACCTAGCGAAACCTCGCGACCCTCCGAACCCGATTATTAATACTGAACATGTCGTGTAGGACCGTAGGATTCCTAATAAGGCCATTTTTTAATTATAATATTTTTATCTATTTATTGTATTTAATTAATTTTTAATTAATCTAATTTCTTAGAAATAATTATTGAAAGCCTAGAATATTTTTTTAAAATCTTTTTTTTATAAAAGTTCTTACTTTATTATTGACATTGTGGCCATGCAAGATTAAGGACAGCGACCCATTCATAAAAAGTTACGTGAGTTTTTACGCTTATTAATTATTTCAATTATTATTTTGATTAATTGTATGTTGCACAGATACTTGATTTGAATGCTAGATTGGACCTTAGAGACATGGGGTGGTATGCGAATAGAATTCACATAGATGATGCTAGGTAATTGATGAATTGAAAAGTTTTAATTTTAGGGATTTTGAGATGTGAGGAGTTGGATATGATGATTTGGAACTGGCAAAGTAAGCCCAGTGATGATTGATGAATTGAAATTGGCGGGAGTCCTGTGATGATTGTGATGATTGTGAAGTGATGAATAAGATAGACGAACCCTAGTTATGTAACGGTAGCTTACCCTTTGTTGTAGTTATTGGAATGCACACTCGGTACATAACTTAGGTATATCTGCGATAGCAAAAAGAAATGATCTCATGGGACGGGACATGGCTAGCGGTTGGGGAGGAAAGATCTCGCGAATGAGATCTTAGACCACACGATAGGTTAATGGATAGTAATAAGGCTTAATTGCAAAAACACCCCTTGAACTATCACTTTTTTGCAACTTGACCCCCTCATGTACAAAACCCGACAACATGACCCCCTTAACTATCAAAATCAAACAACATCACCTCTTCCCCTCATTTCCGTTAAAAAATTGGACGGAGTGAAAAAGAAAGACGAAAGTACCCCTGGCTTAAAAAAGACGGTAAAAAAAGGAAAAAGATAAAAACAAAAAAAAGACACAACCACTGTAACGCCCCGAATTTTGGGTACGTTAAAAAGACAATTTCATTCATAAAATCAAATGGAGTCTGGCTCGTTATTACAATAAAACTCCCACAAGAGTTTAATATTTACACAAATGGAGGGGGTTCTAGGGTTCCTAACTACAGCTCCTCCTGCTCCTCCATTCTTGCCAGCTCCTCAGTTTCAAAAGCTTCCACGGTGATCTGCTAACCCTGATTATCTACAAAATCTGACACATTATACCAGCGTCGCCACCGATATAATATGTCAGGGTCACCAAAAAGGCAACACCGTGAGCTACAAAGCTCAGCAGAAAAATCTCATACCCGTTAACCCATAACTTAAAAACAACAGGAAATAATAACACATCTATTTCCACATGATACGTATATACACAGTTAACAATGACACATCCACATTCGTTAATCATCTATCGTTGGTGTCCAAGATTTCCGGGTTTCTCCTACGCGACTCATCATAGACTGTGTCAACATTTTCATTTACAAAACAATCTTTCAAAAACATTTGTTTAACCACCCAACCTTTCAAAATCATTTGCATTGGCTCCGTACCGCGGATAACCAAGCTACACACCCAACCTCGGTTCCGCCGTTCCGGTCTCTCGAGTATCCTCACAATGGTTCCGCCGTCCCGGGTTCCCATTGGCACACATTGCATTGGCTCCGTACTGCGGATAACCAAGCCATACCTCACCATGGTTCCGCCGCTCCGGTTTCCCATGGGAACGCACAAATTTCAAAACTCTCGGTTCCGCTGCTCTGGGTTCCCAATTGGGGTTTTCGAAATCTAAAAACCTCGGTTCCGCTGCTCCGGGTTCCCGAGTATTCCCACAATGATTCCGCCGCTCCGGGTTCTCATTGAGTTTTTTAACACACACCACACAATGGGCTACCATGTCCGGCCACATTGTGGTTTCCAAAACTTTTCACCCTTTTCAAATGTTTCTTTTACACGCACGCACACAACTCACATAATGCCACCCAAAATCGGTCATTATGTTGTTTCAAAATATTTTCTTCCTCGAAAAATATTTTCCTTCATTAACCACACCCTAGGTGTCATATTTCTACTTTCTCGGTTCTCGTATCTCGTTTACATGCAAAGACTCCGCGGCAGGACAAAAACAAGCATGAATCATTCTAACAAAATCATCCAATTCTATATTACTTATCACGCTAAATCACCACGTATAGCATAACACCACATGTACGGACGCTCTTGGAGTGTATCACTTATGCTTTATTCAAAGCACAACGCCACATGTACGGACGTCTTTGGAGTGAAATCACTTATGCTTTATCACATCACAAGTAATACAAGCAATTCATATATGCATGCTCATAATCATCTTTAAAAATCAAAATACGAATACTTAAAGTAAATAGGTAAAGATACACTTCATATAATTGAGAATCTACCATTCTTTCTTAGCGGTTTAAAATAACAACGTTATACTTGAGTAAGTAAGTAAGTAGGAAGTAAGGATTTCCTTACCGTTCTTCTAGGCGGTAGTAACGGCTTACGGAAAGTACGTCGGTGGTCGGACGGAGTAACTTCCTACGGTGGTCTCCGGTAGCTTCGAAAGAGAATGGTTTCTCTCAAAACTTCTTCTTGACTTACACTACTCTACTTTTTGGATCGAAGGGTGGTCGAGTGGCCGTTTAGTGGCGGCTTAGGTTGAGTTTCTTGAAGAACTCAAGAAGAACTTAAGAACAAAGGAAGAACAAAAGAAAGAACAAGAATTTCTAGAGAGAAGTTGGAGCAATGAGAAGGTGTGAGTTGAATGGCAAACATGAGGTGCTATTTATAGGAAAAATCTTGGCTCTTCCTCTCTCTCTATGGCCGGCCCTCTCTCTCTATATCTCCCATGGATTTGCTCCATTAAGTCATCAAATCACCTCACATGTCAAGCCATGCCTTGTCCAATCATATCCTAGGTGTAAGGCTAAATAATCAAGTAAGATCTTAGGCTTTTTAGGTGAATCTAGATAATTATAATCTAGGTTTAGCTTGTAGTCAAAATCTTAGGCTAATAAAGGCTAGGATTGTGTCATAATGGTCCATCATAGGTTGTCATTAGGCAAAATAGATTTAGGCCTAATAAGGTAGCTTGCATGGCTAAGACTTGTCATTGGATGAGATTTATGGAAGATTTGATGCAAGGAAAGGAGACAAGAGTACAAGATTTGGTTTTAAACAAAGCATGGAAGTACAAATGGGGAGTTAAGTTTGGTTAGGAGAAAGATTCACCCATGGACTTGAAAGATGTAGGAAGATATGGAAGATCAAGGAAAGTACGATCCCATCTCCTTCTTTCCTCCTTCCTCTCTCTCTCTCTCTCTGTCTCTCGGCATCTCTCTCTCACTCTCTCCTCTTTCTCTCTCTCTCTCTCTCTCTCTCTCTTTTACTAACTTGCAAGAACACAAATAAAATATAGGTACTTTTGGTACTTGGGTCAAGGAAACTTAAAGGCTAAGTTTCTCCTACTAACAAATAAATAGGCACATGCCCCATTAAATAAATAAACTAGTGTACTAATGTACTCTAGAAGATCAACTTCCCAATAATTTAATCCAATTGGGTACAAAACTCCAATATAAAATAATAAAAGAGTACTAGAAAAATCTTAGGCCTTAAAGGCTATTAAGGCTACTAAGTAATTTTATAATAAAATAATGTGTACTTTATCACATGGGGTTTAAGAAAAATATTAGTTTAATGAACCCATGTACTTGCTTGAAAGATTAAACCTTTTGCCCAATAGATAATAAATTCCAACTTTTATTATCCATTAGACAATAGTTAAAAGGAAACTTTTATATTAAAATAATCAAGAAGTACTTTTAAGTATGTGACAAAAGCCCTATATTTAAATATAGGTGTGGTACCAAGTACCCCAATTAAATAAAAAGGCTAGAATTCCCCCCATTAGTTTATAATAGAGTACAAGTACTAGTTTAATAAATAAAGTACTTTGAAAATCTAGGGTTTAGATATACCCCAATAGTTTAATGCATAAAAGTACATGGGAATCCAAATCTTGATTATTTTAAACAAACTTTATACTTTGTTGGAAGATTTGGGCTATTACCCAAATGGATAATAATTTTCCTAGCAGGTAAAAACCAATGGATAAAAGAAGTACAAATACTTTTATACTTAAAATAAGATTTTGAAAAGATTACATGTACTTTTAGTCAAATAAAATAATAAAAAGCTTATTGTCCAATGGAAAAAGATTACACTAACCATATGGACCAATGGGTAAAAGCAAAAGGTTCAAGAGGTTCAAAAGGTTCAACTAGTAACTAGGTGAGTTAGGTTGCTCGGTTCCTCCAACTAGTCGGTTAGAAACTAACTAAATTGGTCAAGTAGGGTTTCTAGTCGAGACCAAAATTTAACTACGACGAAAATTAACAAGAAATCATATAGCCACTCAAGAGAAAATAAGTAATTCAAATAAAATTCAAATATTTAACGAAATTTTTATTGATCAAAATTCAGGGCTGTTACAACCACCACCACGCACTCTCTCTTTCTTTTCTGTCGATGATCTCTCTCTCTCTCTCTCTCGATGATATAATCGCCGCCGCCCACCACAACCGTTGAGACCGATCTCCACCCACCCATCTCCATCTCCCACCCATCTCCAATCAATCGACAGAAGCATCTCAGAAGTCGAAACCTTAGAATGGCAAAATCTACCAAAAATGCTACTGGTACAGCAGCTTCTGTACAACAGCTGCGTACAGATCCCCTTTGCGCCTGCCTCGGGTCCCGCAAAGATGATCAGAGCCGTTCATTTTGTTCAAAATACGTCGTTTAAGGTCCCTGAAAAAAATCACATCAATCCGATATCGGGAAGGGTGTTTACGAATCATTCAACTTTGCTTCAAAATTTAGGCTAAATGACGTATTTTGAACAAAATGAGCGGCTCCGATCATCTTTGCGGGACCTGAGGCGGGCGCAAAGGGGATCTGTACGCAGCTGCTGTACCAGTAACACTACTCAAAATCTACTTTGTTCGATTCCGTATGCCGAGTTTACTTCGTTCGATTCTGTACGCCGAGTTCTACCTGGTTTTCTTGGTTCTCCTGCGAATACGTAAGTTTTCTGTAAGTTGTTTATATCAACTTATGTATTCATGTGCTTTTCGGTTTAAAAAATTGGGGGATTTTGGGGTTTTCAAATTTTTTAATGAATGTAACCCTAAACAATGAATGTAACCCTAAAAGTCAATGATTGTGGCTTTAAAAATAGGGGGTTTGGGAATTTCTGGATATTGAAAATGTGTTTCCCCTAAAAGCCGAGATTAGGGTTTAAATATTGGGGATTTTCGAACTGTGAGATTTTTAGGGCTTAAAAATTGGGGTTTCCTAAACTTTTTATTTTTTAACCCTAAAGTACAAGATTAGGGCATTAAATTTGGGTATCATATTGGTGCTTTACAAAATTGGATTGGGATCCTAAAATAGAGTACAAAACAGTGTTTAAAATAGTGTTTCTAGGCACATGCATATTTTTTAAATAACACCCATTGTATTGTTTTGCTGGTTTGTTATTAATCATATTTTTTATTTAAATAATACCCATTGTATGGTTTTGTTGGTCCTGATATTAATGTAACTGTTTTGTTATGTTACACAGAAAATATGGTTGATCTGAGGTGTACTTTTAATATTCGCGTTGGTGGTAAAGTAGTTAGGGGGTCGCAGTCAAAATACTTGAATGAGGTCATTGTAGAAATGAAGGTAGATCCAGATTCCTTCACCTTTTATGAGTTGGTGGATAATATTAGGCAGATGGGGTATGGAATAATAGATTTTAATGGAGTAATAGAATACATAACTGTGTTTTGTAAACTTCCAACGCATGAAATGAACAATGGATTAGTTGAATTGACTTCTCATGATGATATGCTTCAAATGTTTGCAGCGCATTCTGGTAGGAAGTATATGATAATTGACGTATATGTCCATTGTCCTAATGTGGTAGAATCTAACGAGGATTGTGAGGATCATGTGGAGGTGATATGTAGAGAGACAAATACTACTGTTGACCCTAGCTCCTTAACTGAATTGGAAGGTGACTTAGACGTAGGAGGACACGTAGTGGAACACCTTCATGGAGATGGAGTTGAACACATAGTTCAAGAAAGCTGTGATGAAGAAGAAGTTGAACATATAGTTCAAGAAGGTGTGGATGCAGAAGAAATGGATGAGGGTCGTGATTCTGACTATGAGTGGCAGCCCAATAATGATAATGAAAGTTCCTGTGGATCTTTTAGTGGGATAGAGGAGTCTTTTGATGAAGAACAAGAGGAGACCATTCCCTTGGTAGGTTTAGGAAATACCTACAACCTTGGGAGTAAAGGTGATGAAGATCTTAGTTCTGAAAGTGATGATAACAACTTGGAGAGGACTATGATGATGATGGGAAACCTATTTTTCCTGAGTTTAAAGAGAGTTACATGAAGAAACCCCAACTAATAGAGTGGATGAAGTTTCCCAATGTGCGGGTGTTTAGAAAATTATTGAGGGAATACCACATAAAGGAAGGGTATACATTCACATTTTTGAAGAATGAGTCTACAAGAGTGACTGTGAAGTATGCACGTGATTGTGGCTTTAGGCTTCATGCCTCTCCCATGTACGATGATAAATCCTTTCAAATTAAAAAGATAACGCAAATGCATAAATGTACTGGGATTTACACTAATAATAATGCAACCTCATCGTGGCTTTCCCAAAAGTACATAACCAAGCTGGTTGATGCTCCTGAGACTAAGGTCAAATCAATGAAGAACATAGTTAGGAGGGAGTGGCTGATAAATGTTTCACATACCAAAGTCTATAGAGCAAAGAGAAAGACACTTGAGCTAATTCAAGGAGATGATAGAAAACAATATTTGAGGTTGTGGGATTACTGTGAGATGGTTAGGATACAAAACCCAAGTAGTGTGGCTAAACTGAATGTTGAAAGACCCTTGCCTGATGAAGGTCTAGTGTTTCAGAGAATGTTCATAGGTTATGATGCACAGGTAAATGGGTTTTTAGCTGGTTGCAGACCTATAATCGGGTTAGATACATGTTTCTTAAAAGGCCCATTTGGAGGTCAATTGATGCATGCAACTGCAAAAGATGCCATCAATCAGATATTTCCTTTGGCATTTGCTGTTGTTGAAGCTGAAACAAAAGACAGTTGGACTTGGTTCTTGGAAAATCTAACCGACATGATTGGGAATCCAAAGCAAAAGGGTTAGTGCTTCATCTCTGATAGGCAGAAGGTATTTGTTACTTAAATTGTTTACTTACTTGAATGTTTATATTGTTTACATTATGTTTGTTGCTTTTTTGTTTATTTCTTAAGTTGTTTCATTTTTTTCTAGGGTTTGACAGAAACATTTGCTCAAAAGTACCCTAATGTAGAGCATAGGTATTGCATTAGACACATGTACTCAAACTTCAATAAACTATACAAGGGTAAAGAGTGGAAAGATCTCATGTGGGGGGCTGCATCAGTTTACATAGTGCAAGAGTTTGAGGAGAGGATGAATGAAATTAAAGAGATTGATGAAACTGCATATGAATGGTTGATGAGAGAACAACCAACAACATGGGCTAGGTGCATGTATAGTACAAGGTCTAAGTGCAATAGAATGGATAATAACACAAGTGAAGCTTTTAATACAGCAATCAAAGATGCAAGAGACCAACCAATTCTGACCATGGTGGAAAGTATTAGAAGGTACCTAATGACAAGGTTGCAAACTAGACTTCAGTTGTGCATGGGGTGGAATGGTAATATATGTCCAAGGATTAGTAGGAGAATTGAGATAACCCAACAACTAATGGGGAAATATGAGGTTATGTATAGTGGTGGCACCATATTTAAAGTCATTTGTGTACCTAGGATCTATGTTGTGGACATAGGACAGAAAACATGCACTTGCAGGAAATGAGATGTCAGTGGGATACCATGTGCATATGGAATGGCTGCAATCATAACAGATAAAAGTGATCCTGAAGATTATGTTGATCAATGCTTTCATCAAAGTACTTTTGCGAGGACATACAACTTCACAATTAAACCAATTCTAGACCAAACAATGTGGGTTTGTACAGCCTTTGATCCAATCAGCCCTCCTCCTTTTAGGGCAAAGAGTGGTAGACCCAAAAAAAATAGGAGGAAGGCCCTGATGAGCCAAAAACTACTTCAAGTGGAGTGAGGAAGTATTACACAACCCTAAAGTGTGGACAATGCAAGCAGCCAAGTCACAATGCTAGAACCTGCCCTCACAAGTCAACGAACAGCTCTGGTGAACAAGTATGGTCAATCTGTTTTTTCTTGTCATGACTACATTAATAATTTATGATTTACAACACTTTTTTTTCATTATAAGTCCTCATTATTTGGCTTTAACAGGGTGTGATGGTGGTGGGAGGAAGAGGAAGAGGAATTCAGAATGAGGGTAGCAAAGGAAGAGAAGTGATTGGAGGTAGAGGAAGAGGAATTCAGAATGAGGGTGGCAGAGGAAGATGAGTGATTGGAGGTAGAGGAAAAGGAGTGAATGGAGGTAAAGGAAGGGGGGTCCCCACTGCTAGTAGAGGTACTGAGGAGTGAACAATGGTAGTAGAGGTAGTGGTAGAGGTAGAGGTAGAGCAAACACTGGTGCAAATAACGGGTTGGTTGTAAAAGGAAGAGGCCTAAATCAGGATATTCTCATTGGTAGGGAAAGAGCTGCAAACACTCAAATGGTTCTTGGAAGAGGAAGAGGTGCAAACAATGGGAATGGTAGTAGAGGTGGAGGTAAAGGAAAAGGAGGAACCATTGCTACACTTCCTGGTGTTGTCATTAGAGAAAGAAATCCAAACATTGAAGTGGATCTTGGAACAAATAAAGGTGCAAAGAGTGGGAAGGGTAAGGAGCCAATAGTTGGGAAAGTCAAAATACCAATGACAAGGTTTGGAGGTGCAAAATCTATTGCCCCAAGGGTGGGTTTGCCAATACCACAGGTATAACACTAACCTCATGTCCATTGTCTATAGTTTAGTCGATGAGAAAGCATGCCAATATGTGTGAACTTATTTATATTGGACTGTCAATGTAGGGTTGGAGGAGATCCACAAGGCTAGGAAATGCTTTTTTTTGGAATCAGGCATCAAGTTCATTTGCAGCATCATGTGGCAGTGGTAGTGGAAGTGGCAGTGTAACAATGCCAAACACTCATATTCCTAGGCTAGACTCCCAAGGAGCAACTTCAACACCAAGTTCCCAGAGATCTGCCACTTGAATCAGCTTTATCTTAGGCTTATGGCTAAACTTTAATATTGTGTGATGGTTTGTAATGTGTAATGGTTTAAGTGGTACCCAATGGCATTAGTACTTTTTGTTTTGATGAATTAATGTAATGGTTTTTGTTGTACCAAATGCCACAATGTCAAGAACTCTATTTTGTTCACTTTAATGAATTGTTTTGGTATTGCCTTGGGCTTGGCAGTAGTCAATATGTAATCTTTTGGTACCTTGTTGACTGAATGTTATGTTTTGAAATCAAGTTTATATTTTTTCTGGGCTGCCTTATGAGAAAAGAGGTGAATATTACTAATTGAATGTGTACTTATGCTTCAATTATGCTGTGTGTTCAACAGGTTTTGGTACTGCCTTGGTTTGGCATTGGTGTTGAACAGGTTTTGGCACTGCCTTGCTTCAATTGATTTGATCTAGTATGGCACTTGTGTTGCTGTATTTCGTACTGCATTGGCTTGGCACTAGTCTGGTATTTATATCTTTTGGTATTATTGTACATGTATGGAATGGAAACATTGGCATTGCATCAATTCATCAATTTCATTCATTCATATTGTTCAATCTTGTATGAAAAACCATGCATTTCATTCATATTTTAGGAAGATACAAAGTTTTCTTCTTAGGGGTGTGCTTCACACTTGACACAAGTACACCAATCACAGGCACAATGACTACCACCAAGACTATAATGTTCCAAAAATGTGTTCCAATCTGTCTAATCTTCCTAGCTTGTTCCAATTTGTGCACGTAGAGCTTCATTAGTAGCTGCTAGGTAAACATTCATCTCAGTCAAGTCTGCTATTTTCACGAACAGGGCTTCATTTTCTTCTTCGACCATTTGTTTTCTTGTTTCCAACCCCTCATTGATCATTTTCAACTCTTCGACTTGTCTCTCAAGTTCTTCTTTTTTGGCTTGCATTATCTTGGCATATTCCAATCCTCTAGGACAGGTTTCTGGATCGACCCACTCAAAGAAATTGCATCCATTTCGTTTCTGAAAATAAACATGACACATTTCAAATTTTGTACAATCAAATAAAAAATGGGTTGTAGTTGATACACCCAAGGAACCTTATTCCTGAATTTTTCACAGTCAATGACGGTCTCATGACTGCCTTCCGTCCACATTTGCATTTTTCATCTCCATTGTACGGTGAGTAGTTGAAGTTGGTGTAACTAGAGCTGCTCATGTTGTATGAAATGAGGTGAGGACTGTCAGTGGGTTTGGTTTTGGTTTTCAGAATAAGGCAGATAGATTTGGTTCGAAATTTTTTGGGTTTGAGGTTTCAAATTTTCTGGTTGTGGGTTTTGGTCCAAAAACTGGACAATGGATGGTGTTCTTGGTTATGGAGAGAGAAGAAGAAGAAGAAATCTGGGTTTGGGGTTTCAAACTGGGTGTTCTTGGTGTTTAAGGTGTTCTTGGTTATGGAGAGAGAGAAGAGAAGAAAAAGAAGTGGGAAATGTTCTGGGTTTCAATGGGTGGTATTATCCACCAAATTTCATGGTGTGTGGTGGTGGGAGAGGGGATAGTGGTGAGAGAGAGAGAGAGAACAAACCTGGTATTATCCACCAAATTTCATGGTGGTGGTGGGAGAGGGGGTAATGGTGAGAGAGAGAGAGAGAAAGAAAGAGAGAGAACAAACCTGGTAGGTTAGGAAAAAGGTGGAAAGATGTATATATACCCCAAAAGTTCATTTCCCGCCATGGGGAAGGGGTTTTTAGGAATAGAAATCATTTCCCATCCAATTCAACATTTTTCCATCCAAAATGTTAGCAAAAGTTAACGGAAATGAGGGGAGGGGGTGATGTTTTTTGATTTTGATAGTTAAGGGGGTCATGTTGTCAGGTTTTGTACATGAGTGGATCAAGTTGCAAAAAAGTGATAGTTCAAGGGGTGTTTTTGCAATTAAGCCTAGTAATAAACCAATTTATGTGAAAAATCATTGTTTTACTTTTTCACATTATTATTATCCTGTTGCTTGCTAACTGTAAAGTAAGAGAAGTAGTTGGGTTGAATTATTCTACTGGGTGATTTATCACTCATAAATACGTCTATATCCTGGTAAATCGGTTGCTTCGGCGATCAATTTGCCAGAGAGTGCAGGATTCAATGGAGAAGCAGTCGGACACAAAAGGAATACCAAGACAGAGATTGAGTTCGCTTGGGATCTGTGTTAAGCCTAGAGTCGGCTCTGAAGTTAATGTATTTTGATTCAGTAAATCTATCTTGAAATTGTAATAGTTAAACCTTTATTTTGGAAAATTATATTTATTTAGCAAAATTTTTCTTAAGAAATTATTTTATATTGCTCCTGAAAAATCGAGGCGTTACAAATTTTATAAGTCTTAAATCTAATTATGGCGGATTATTAAAGCTAAAAGGAAAACTATAAAGCAATTCAAGAACAAGAAATTTTCAAATATTAAAACGATATTTTTATTTACTAAAAATCGAGGTTGTTACAGTTATAGTTAAATTTTGTCTCTATGGCTCTCATAATCAAGTTTCTGTTTCATAGGATCCTAAATGAAAAAAAAAATTTGCTGAATGCGCTGGCAAAGCTGAGCTGTCTTCTTTTAATTGGTTGGGCGGACCTTATACGCAGAGGGTCCGTGTAAAATTTATTTTCTTTGAAGAAATTTATGCCGAAAGGCTAAAGGTTTTTTTATTTTTTTGTTTTTAAAATCAGAGTGTGCAATTAGAGGTGTCAAACGGATCGTGCCGGCACGGCCCGTTTAACTCCGTGCTTCATGCCGGCCCGTTTACAGTATTTACTCAAGTCGTGTCGTGCCGTGCCGTGCCATTTGTCAATCGTGTCGTGTCGTGCCGGCCCGTTTGGTTAAATCGTGTCGTGTCGTGCCATTTGCCAATCGTGTCGTGTCGTGTCGTGCCGGCCCATTTCTTAAATCGTATCGTGTCGTGTCGTACTGGCCCATTTTCTTAAATCATGTCGTGCCGTGCCATTTTCAATCGTGTCATGTCGTGTCGACCCATTTTCTTAAATCGTGTTGTGCCGACCCGTTTTCTTAAATCATGTCGTGTCGTGCCGTTTTCAATCTTGTCAAGACGTGCCGGCCCATTTACTTAATCGTGTCGGACTGTGCCGTTTTAAGTCGTGCCATTTCAAATAAATTCCTTCAATGATGGATGATGATAATGTCCTGTATAGGTTGAACAATGAGAAATAATCCCAGGATACGGAAGCTTGGTTGGTTGTTAAATGTCCTGTAAATTGGGAATTTTGTTAAACTTTACTATGAAAGTTTGGTTGGTTGTTACTTGTTACGCTCCATTTGAAAATGAGAAATCTGAAATACAGAGATCTTTAGCTCAATTTCTAAAGCAAGTTTTCGTCCACGGAAGTTTGAGACTCCCTTGCAGCATCTTGCACCACCACAACTCCCCAGTCCAGACTAGCAATGGTTTCATTATGTACATGCACATACTCCTAGCACAAAAACCAAAAACAAACAAGACTAGTATATCATTAGTGCACAGTGGACACCAATACCATTTTGTCAGGAAATACAAGATCCTGAATAAACTCAAATATGGGAGTACTCAGTGGTATCGAAGCACAGACATGTGCTGCTGCGGACCACTTGGTACCACACATTTATGTGGAGTTTATACACATTTGCTTGTGAGTCGAACAAGAATGTGTGGTTGATGGAGGGATTTGGAGCACCGTGTTGGTGATGCTCTGGGAACACTGATGAATAATAAGACCCAATATGGTAATCTGTGAAGACCCTTTTCTGATTCTCACCCAATTTTCCCCATCTCAAAAAATGCCCGCTAGAATTGATGAGGAATTTAAAGAGGGACTAAAAGAGTGGATTAGAAACAAAATGTCAAAATCCCACCTCAAGTTTCTGAACAAGCTCTTTGGGATTTGGGGCAGACACAAAGATGTGACGCTGAGAAGGTTTGATGCAGCCATCGTCTACTGCCTTGTCAATGAAAGTTAACAGGGAGTTATAGCACCCATCCACATTCAGCAAACCCACCTGCATATATTTCATTGGGATGGTGAACTCAGACATGCACATTAGTTCATGCAATCAGTGACAGCTTACTAAAATGGTATATTGGACCATATTATATGCAGGTAATCATGCTCTGAACTATTTCAGAACCACATACGAGTAGTATTTATGAGGAATCCGTGCACTAAGCCATGAACCTCATGAGAATGTGTGGCTACAGAGCGGTCGGAGCACGCGCTCCCAGACTAGTGAACTATGCAGCCACAATATGATATGAAGGATTTTGGGCAAAAGACTTACGGGCTTGTCATGGATGCCAAGTTGAGCCCAAGTTATGACTTCCAGTAACTCCTCCAGAGTTCCATACCCACCTGTCATGAGAGAGAGAGAGAGACCAAAACTTCAAGTTTGAGGAAGAAAATGGGTACTAAAGCAGGGGCCAAATATATGTATAGAAGTGGAAAATGGGTAGAGAGATATGGGACCTGGTAGGGCAATGAAGCAGTCGGAGTGGCGGGCCATCTCGGCTTTCCTCTCATGCATATCCGCCACAGCCTTGACCTCACCAACCATTTCACCTGTCAATTGATCCCCCCGATGGAACCCACCGATTAAACAATGATTCCAGTTGCAAATACAAGAGAAAACCCCCCCAAATAAAATTTAATTTCTCTATGTATAGATATACCTCTTTGCTCATCAGAGTTTTGGGTATGATTCTGTAGCGAGGGGGAAAAATGGAAAAGAAAAAATCAAGTTTGATGGATTTAAGTGGATGATTTCTAAGCAAGAAATAGAATGTTGAGCAAAATACACTGAAGTTAAAAGGTACGTACCCAAAAACGTGTCCTCCACTGAGGTGAACAGTTTTGGAAACCAAAGCCATCAAGCCAATGCTTCCCCCTCCATAGACGAGCTGACGAGGTCCAACCCGATCCGAACGTTAAGAGTGAGAGAGTGAGATTGTGAGAGACAGAGAGTCAGAGAGAGAATCGGATTATCGGATATGTCTGCTAGGGCAACATCTCTTTCCCTTTTATATGAACCGTATGATCGTGTGCATACGAGACACCAACAATCCAAATGCACCAATAATGAAAAAATCTCATAAAGTTCTACGATGCATCACTCGAGGGCCGTCTGAGCGATTTTTGAAAAATCGAAACCGTCTAGATTTTACGTTGGAGGGATTATATCATTCATGCCAAGAATGAATTAAATTTTCTTATCGTTATGTACTTGATCGTACATAACAATATTTTTGATAATAATTAATTTACGTCCCGATGAAGGAGCTTTTAAAACCTGATAGATCTAAAAATTGGTGAGAGTCATTAAAACACAAAGAATAGCAAAATGAACGGTATGGATCGTCATAGTTGTTTTGTGATCGTGTGGCTAACGTACATTAGACTATAACAGAGTACCTTGTTTCATAACCAACTAAGTTCAATATATAGATTTGAAAGGTAGCTGCAGACTCTTTTTTTTGAATATTCGATCTAAACCGTTACGATTTAACGTCTTATCAAATTTATCATTCTCACCTGAATAAGTGATAATCGAATGTTGGAAACCACATGATCGGAACACATTCGGTGCTCCCAAAAGCATTAAAGTCCTACAATGCACTACTTGAGGGCCGCCCAAGCTATTTTTTTAAAATCGAAACCATCTAACTTTTATGTGGGAGGGATTAGATCATTCATGCCAATAATCAAGTAAAATGCTTATCGCTACATACTTGATCGGACGTAAACAAAATTCAATCAAACGATGAATTAGCGTGCTGATGAAAGAGCTTTCAAAATCCAATGCATGAAAAAATAGGATCTCAGGATTAAAACACTCAGTACAACAAAATGAACGCATTGAATGGTATCGATCGTCGTGATTGCGTTGCGATTGTGTGGCTACTGCTTGATGGCCTCGTTTTTATATAATAGAGCTACATATTATATACTAATTTTTCAAATTTATAACACAAGATAATTGATGGCATAGTGGTTTGTTTGTGTATAAAAGAATCTAGGACCTGGGTTCAAGTCCTAGTCCAATCAACCCTTTTTTTATTTATTTATTTATCCTTATTTCTACGATGTATTTCTTTCCTTTTTTGTTTGACACTTTTTTTTCTTATTTCTCGTTAGATTTGGGGTAAATAATATATTAATATATGACTCTTGCACATTTCCTTTCGTATTAAATTACTC
The DNA here is from genome assembly GCF_030253575.1 of Rhododendron vialii. Classification (NCBI taxonomy): domain Eukaryota; kingdom Viridiplantae; phylum Streptophyta; class Magnoliopsida; order Ericales; family Ericaceae; genus Rhododendron; species Rhododendron vialii. The sequence continues at coordinate 23,096,315 of NC_080562.1, read as the reverse complement.
TTGGCACCATAAATATTTTGATAAATTTTTTTAATTTTACTTGTTATCTTGTAATGTTAAATTTACAAACCAAAGGTCCAAAACCTATTTTACTAACAAAAACAAAACAAATATTTTTTACCGAATAAAAATTGATAATTTTTTAAAAGTAAAAAAATGATTTTTTTAATTAAATATCTTAGTTGTTTACCTTTAAAAAAAGGTAAAAAAATATGTTTTACCAAATAGGAATTGTTTAATTTTTTTTTTAAATTTAAAAAACGCCATTTGGCTTATTTAATTTTTTTTTGTTTTTCCGTGCCTCGTGCCGTGCCCTTTCGTGCCCATGTCGTGCCGGGTCGTGCCCATGCCCGTGCCCGTGCCTTGCTAGAACCGTGCCGTGCCGTTCTTGTCCAATTTTCGTGCCTGTGCCCGTGTCGTGCCCGTCTACAATCGTGCCGTGCCGTGCCATGCCAGGCCAACTTTCGTGCCGTGCCCGTGCTGTGCCGCCCACTTTCGTGCTCATGCCGTGCCTCGGGCCCACTAAAACCGTGCCGTGTCGTGCCGTGCCAGATCAAGACCGTGCCTGTGACGTGACGTGCTGCCCCGTGCCCGTGCCGTGCCGTGACGGCACGGCCCATTTGACACCTCTATGTGCAATTAATCTAAAGTGAAGCTGATACATGCATCGCATCTATTAGTATATGAATATTGAGAAAATCTTGTTTACAGTTGCGTTTACGGAGCTCAATCTTGGCGGTCCAAAAGTGTTTTGGATGATCTCGATTAAAAACAATCTATTAACAGTCTATTGTCAATAGGTTATTTTTAATCTGGGTCATCTAATGCCAAAACAGACGGCTGAGATCGCTCAGTTCCGTATAGAATTGCTTTATAGTAGCACTGTTAATAAGTATATCTCATGAATATTTATCTAATGGGATTTGATTTTGGCACTTATTTTTTTGTTTTGTAATCTCACATGATCAAAGACAAAAAAATAAAGTGCCAATGGCTACTAAAATTGGAGTGCCAAAATCAATTTACTTACCATCTAATATCTAGTTTACATATTAAATGGTTAATTTACACCTAGCTATATGCAAACTGAACAATGTACTATCTGTGTGCAAGCCATTAAATTAATTAACTTCATACGCGAGACGGTATTGCCAGAAAAAGTGATCAGGTGAAGAAGGGCCGGGTGTTTCAATTAATTATTGTTTGTGTTTAATTACCACCCGATATGAAAGTAGTTTTATGGCCTTAATTTCTTCATCGTACTTATTACGTTGGTTTAATGTACAATAATAGGAGTAGTAGTAATTGAAATACTACGTAATATGGGAAACGTACACTAGTTAAGTTTTTGTAGTGTCCCCAAAATCATTGTTATGCACATTTATTGGCTTAAATATTTAAAGCCAAGGTCCCAATTTTGCAATCAAACCTAGCTGCTCTCTACTGTTCTACCTAGCTATTTTGCCTTTCGGTAATTTTGTTTTATTTAGCTACAAATCGCCAGTGGAGATGGCTAGCTAGCTATTAATTCCAATTCACTCCATTTTCCCCATAGTCTGAATTGGTGACTTTTACTACTAATTTTAATAATGTGCTTCGAAAAAGTCTGTGGTGCGAATTTGTTAATTTTAGTTTGAGTGAGTGAAGAATACCAAAAATAGGGAGCAGTACTGTTAGAATGTCTGCCCGGGTGGAAAAGTGAATGGATGAAATAGTGTCCCTTTTTACACTGTCAGTTTTCTTGTGTTATATGGTCTCTGATTTATGGACTGGTGGCAGGTAGTGTGGGTATGTCCTAGCCTCCTTCGTTGGCAGATCTAGCATTATGGTAGTTTGATAGCAGGTTTGGAAATTTGGAGAAACATATAGTATATGTAAATGAAGACCAAGTTTGAGATTAGAATCTACACCGTGGAGTTTAAGGGTTATTTGGATGTAATTCGAAATCTAAGGATATAGTATCTATTGAGGTGTTGTTTAGTCCAATTTTTTGTTCGACACTTTTGTTATTTTTGTCTTCTTCTTTTTGTCCCCTCGATCTACCCTCTTCAAGCTTATAAAAGTTTCATTTGCCGAGGGAAAAAAAAAAGTGTCCCTTTTTTTTGTTGTTGTTGCACATTTGACTAGTTAAAGTACTCAGGTTGTGTTCTCGTAAATTTATAAGTCTGAAACTTATTTCGGTATTTTTTACATTTCGACTTTATTTTTGGGGTTAAAGACGAGACGAATCGAAAAAGTATAAAAATATAGACCGATGTTGAAAAAATTCAAATAAGATAACACTTTAAACAAATAAGATAGCTGTTTGATGGAGTACTACTTTTTTCGTTTTTAGTGATTTTTTTTTTTTTGCTTTTGGTCAAATTTTTTTACCTTTTAGATTCTTTTCGTTGAGATGGATAATTAATCCAAAAAATATAACGCAAATCTATAAAAAATTTGAAAAAGACGAACAAAATATAAAAAACGGGAAAAAAATTAAGTTTACAAGAATGCAATTTTAGTAGTGTTGGAGATGCTCAACATAATGACTATATAATGAGTACACAAAATTTTACATTTTTCTACAAAAAATATAAACAACTAATCGAAAATACTAGGTTTGTTTTTGTAGTTTATGTTATGACAAATAAAAAACACAATTTTTGTCTTTACGTAATTCTTTTTGTCTCTCGTATTTTCCAAACTTGAAGCCGTTCCACTTTCTTTTTAAACCTTATTTTTTTTTAAAAAGGTAATTTTAAGCTCAAATATAATGAAAATGAAAAATAATTTTTCAATTTTTTTTTGCACCATTTAATAGATCTCAATGAAATCTATCAAACAAGATCTATATTAATAGGACAATTATTTGTATAAATACATGACTTTTAAGCTTGAAATTATCTTCCTTTTTAAAAACTACTTTTTGAAAGAAAATGGAACGGGTTTGGTCTGTTATTTTCCCCTTAACCAAAAGCTGAAAAAGAGATTCCAAAGAAGAAAAAATATCGTGCAATTTTTGCATTTTTGTTTTACAAGTATTTTTCGTTTCAAACTTGGTCTTCTTTCGCTAATTTATACTCTCCCCAAGATCACTTAAGAAAAGACGAAGTTACTATTTTTTTTTATGTTGTTTAAAAGCTCGTGTGTAATTGATTTTAGATATAGCATATGAAAGCATAACTAGAATTTCTTGTCATTTTCTTTAATTGTTACAAATTTTGTTGATTTGCTTTCTTTTGAGAACCTATTGTGTTAAGGTACTATCGGTAGCTCTCTCACTCGAAACCCTAGGGAAAAAACAGATCTATGCTCTTGGGGCTGCTACTGCCTCCACTTCCAACCCCACCCCCACTCCCCCTCCTCCCACTCCATCTCGGTCCTCCTCTGACCTTCTCCTTTCCACGGGGTTTCTTGGCTCCGTTCTTGGTGCTAAATGGTGCGGTTGAGGTGTTGCTGAGCGGCAACTGGGCCTCCAACCGGTGATGAGTGTGCTTGGTTTGGTTTGTCTTTTCATTGGCTTCCCATATCTGGTAGTTTGAGGCTGACTGTGAGATAATCAAGTTGAGGTTGGGTTAGGATTTTTGATTTTGTTTTGTCTAGTTTCTATTCGGATATTTGGTTTGGTTTCTGTCTTGGTTGGTTTCCCTAGCTTGGGATTCGTACCGCTCTAGTTTTTTCAAATTCGGTTGGTGTGGTTGGTGGATCAATATGTGACTGATTTTCATCATTTTTTGATACTATCTTTAATATGGAGCTCCTCCATTCTGAGACGACTGATGTTTGGGTACTAGTTCCATGTATACCGATCTATGTTGTGCAAGTTGATGGTATGAAGAAGAGTGTTGGCTCATGCATAGACGCTAGGCATTAGCTTCGTCTTTTTGTATTCCCTATATATCGTTAGTTTTGGGGCTTGGTTGTGTTTCTTTATCTTTATATTCGGATGGATTCTGTAGATGTCGTATGGCTCCTTAGAATTATAATATCTTCTCTTTTCGGGTAAAAAAAGAGAGATCCTATTGTGTTTGCTTTAGGTCGATCTCTAGAACCACCCGTCTCTGTACGCATTGTTCCAGTAATTTATTTTTCAATTATTACCCTAATTTTTCTATGTATCTATCTTCATTCACTATCCCAAAATTTGCCTTCAAAACCATCCACTATTTGGTACGTGGAATTCAAGAAATCTGTAACACCCAAGATGTTTAATTATGCTAATCATACTTATTCAAGTATAAGTTAATCATAGATGTTAAATTATGTGGCTTTAAGTGCTTACGTGCCCTTTATGTTCTATGTGACACACACAAATTATGTTTGAACTATATGCCATGTATATGATTTATGTGTTATGAGTCAAATTTCCTAAGACAAAATATTATTGGGTCCTTATTTGAAGAAAATGTTATGTGAGGGTTCATTTGATAATTAGATCACCCCTTTTCTAGACACTTCCAGACTTATAAGGAAGAAAAAAAAAGGGTGCCGCTATTCGCAGCCCTTTATTTTTTCCCGTAGCCCACTACATTTCGGTAAATGGTTGTTGAAAATCATAAATAACATTTTGGTAAATTGCTGTTGAAAACAAGATTATATTTCGGTAACTATATGTCGAAAATATGTTCAACTTTCGGTAAACAATTGCCGAACATGCATTTTCGGTAAACATCTGTCGAAAAAAATATTATATTTCGGTAATTGGATGCTGAAAATATATCTCAATTTCGGTAACTAACTGTCGAGTATAATTGAAAATTTTTAATGGGCTATGGGAGTAAATAGAGGGCTGCGAATAGCAGCGCCCAAAAAAAAATCGGCTCTCATCCTCTCATTCTTCCAACGTCCTATCTCTCTCACTCCTCTCAAGAAAGAAATCAAAAAGTCCCCCCATCTTCTACTTCTAGGGTTTTGGTTCTAGGGTTCAATCAAGTTCTTGGAGCAAGATTCAATCTCAAATCCATCTCTGACCCAAGTGTTTGAAGCTCTCTCAATCCATGATTTAAACCTAAAAGAGGTAAGTTTTCTTGTAGTGAGTTTGAAGAGAAATCTATCCAGAGATTTGCTGGATTTTTGTACCTTAAGCCACGAATTTTTAGACATAGTAAATCATCTTCAAAAATTACGAAATTTTTATGGGATGTCCCTCAATGAGTCTAAAATGTCGTGTAAAAATTTGGGATTAATATTCCTTAAAAAAAAGTCTAGAAAAATCTCGCACTAGACTGCACTCTGTTTTACTGCTACTGTTGAACCTCTGTTTTGGCCTTCGATTTTTGATGAGTTTGACCTAGTTTTCCATCACGTTATTTTCTATAATTTTTATGCGAGGTACCCATATGTGTCTTGTATATCATGTCCAAAAATTAGACTAAAACTCAAAGAGAATAATTTTAAACAATTCGTTTATTAAGCTGCGTTCTGTTTCGAACAGTGCTGAATTCTGCAGTCTTAGTCTTTGTTCTTTTAATTCAAAGGCATAGTTCTTGACCTTGTTAATTCTTGACTAATTTTGATAGCATATGCATATAAGTGATCTTTATGTGGTAAAAGTATTAGGACCTAGTTCTGTATGGTTTGTTCTCAAGAATTCTTTAAGTGAAAGTACGTTGAGTTGTCATTTTAGGTATCATGCATATGCATTTTTATTTTCAGGAATTCTTTGTGTAAATAATATATGTGTATATACAATACATAGGATTTGGTGATTAAGCAAAGGATACAAGGGATACAAGTTGATGTTTAGTTGAAGTGCAAAGGAAGGTAAGTAACCTCATACTTTGAAATGGGAAATTTTATGAACTTTTTTTTTCCCTATGAAGTGTGACTTGATTTTCTATGTTATGAAGTGATATATCTAAGTATTTTGAGGGCTATGTTATAATGAAAATGTTCCTTAATGTAATTCCTAAGATGTTCAAAGTATGTATGTTACAAGTTTTGTTTTTACGAAGTATGTATGTCATGCCCCTTGCTTTACCGTTTGTACTCGCTGGTGGGTTCCATAATAGCTAGCATTATGTGCCCTTCTGGAGGGTTCTATAATATTCAGTATGTGCCTTCCTGGAGTGTTCCATAATATTCAGGTATGTGCCCTTGCCGATGGGTACCAATAATCAGCCGGGATCCCGATATGTGTCAAGTATGTATGGGTGTGATAAGCTTGGCGGTATTGGCTATGTAAATGTGTTTGAGTACTTTATACTTTCATGTAAAATATCTTTTGTATTTATTTTAAATGTTCGTAACTAGTGTGCTATATATGTGTTGAATATTCAAAACCCAAATTAGAGTATGAACTTTACTTACTGAGCTTTCAGCTGACAGTTTAATTACCAATTTCAGGTGATGAAGTATGATAGCTTATAGGTGCAATGTTTTGTGCAAGTTTGGGCTTCATGGAATCGTTTTGCATATAGAAATGAAGTAGAAAGAAGACATGTATTTTTGGGCATATTTTGTACTTGTTCCCCTTATGATCAAGGATGTATATAATTTTTACAAAGTGATGTACGTAAGTTATGTAATTTAGGGAAGGCTATGGATGTTCATGCTAATGTAATTATGATATCATGAAAGTTATCAATGTATGGATGCTCTAGACTAAATGGGTTGTGCTCATTTTGCTTAAACTTGTTTATGGTTACTTTTATCAATAGACCCCATAAATTTAAGTGAAGTTTTCTTAATCGCTTCCGCAAATGTTCATTTTTTTTTTATTTAGAGCACTTTTTCTGAGCCCATTTGGTTATGTAAGAAGGCCTTGTTGGCCGGTCACGGGCAGTGATTCCCTTATAAGGGGTCTAGGGATAGCGGGTTGTGACAAAATCACTACTTGATTATCGGATTATGGGAAATACTACTTGATTATCGGATTATGGGAAATACTACTTGATTATTGAAAATGGGAATTGATATTCACATTGTAAATTTATCCTTAATGATGTTAGATAATTAACAACCTATCTTTATGTCAGGGTCTAGAACTATCATGACTATTACAATACAAACATTAAGCGAAAGTTAAATAATCAAAAACGGCGTACGCGCATCTAGTAATACGGAGCTTGAGCTATCTAGTAATTAATTGAAGCAACCATAATTTGCTAAGGGCATTAAGCCCTAGGTGAAAGATGGGTTTCTCTCCCTTACCTTACTTTCTAGTCGTTTAGTATATCGGGTATTGATGGAACCTTAGATGCTCTTTTATAGGTAGAGAGATGATTAGCTTCCTCAGTGAACAATTATCCTTACTTCCCAATAAAGTCAAGCCTATTTGGTGTAAACACCGGATTTTGCCCCACACACTACTTCTGAGAAGTGGGAACATTAGCATTTATCATACTGACATAGGCAATCTAAGAAGAAATGCTTAGTTCCTTGCCATGTACGAAACGACGTTGAATTGGCTAGGTTTTGTCACGCCCTCGATTTTCATCATAAATATAAATGACTTCCATAAATAAAACCTCGTCATAATCCGTACGATAACCAAAATAATGTAGCATTCCTAAAATATTACATCTTTGGCTCCGAGGCCCAAATTAATACAAGTACTGAATATTCAAGAGTTAAGGATTTACAATATTCCGTAGTCAAAAGATTTACTATTAGAGTTACAAATACATTTTCCAAAAGATTTACAAAGATAACTAGGTAACTCCTTAATTGTTAGCTTTCAAAAATAATTCCACCTCCAAGCATTTCAACCATGCACGCTATTGCCCTGTGTTAGTACCTGAAATTGATAGAGGGTTTGAGCTATACTAGCTCAGCAGGAAATTCTAATCTAACATTATATGCAAAAGAAATGCAAGGATGATCATAGGAAAAGAACATAAACAAGGACAATTTGGTAATCAATACTCTTGACTTAATAACCTCGAAACAACAACTTAACAATCACCGTTTAACTCACACCATAACCATTCCCACCTTTTATGTGTCCAACACCATCTCGTCGTATGTGTCTTGAGCCGAAGTTCCTGCTGGGCTAATTATGGAACCCCGATACCCCCTGCCAAACGCCCACCTAGAAGGTTGGACCTTGAGTGTTCAATATGAGCATTAGCTCCTGCCGGGTTAATTATGGGACCCCGATATCACCCACCCATCGATGGGCCCCGAATGTTCTCGTTGTGTCGATAAGTGTCCAAGAATCTCGTACTCACATAATGTGTCATTTCAATTCAATCAAGTCCATATGGAAATCAACGTCCAATTATACCAAACAAGGGGCGAGGGATGCAAAGATACTCCACGAACTCAACGGATATGATTTATCATGTTATGGGATGATTTGGTAATATTTAGAACAAGTTAGAAGTAATCGGGGGTCAAAACAACGAAGTTTGAGACAAGACAGCAAAGCTGGCCTTAACATCTGTTGTATAGATACTACGAATTTCAGTATCGATACAACAGAGGCTTAAAATGCTCCAGAGAAGCTGGTATCGATACTGAGTATCGATACTGATGGGCGTTCGAGCAGATTTTCTGCAGATTTCGACGATTTCAACTACAACAACAACAACAACAACAACAACAACAACCAAGGACACGATTTTAAGCAAGGAGAATACTTCTATCACATATATTGAGAGGTAGAATCCCTACCTCGAAGCCGAAGAACAAAACCCACGAAAATACGAGCCCTAGCTTTTCGAAATCGAAACCGAGAGCGATACGACTCCACCGAGCTACAACCGGTGAAATGCGGACTACAATACGTGTATGGATGAAAGATTGGAGGTAGTTTTGAGTGGATTTTGGGTGAAATTTGGAGAGAGAGAGAGAGAGAGAGAGAGAGAGAGAGCCGAGAGATGAGAGAAAGAGGCGTGAGGGGTGGGGGTGGGGGAGAAAAATGATTTCCTACTCTCTCACCCTCCTATATATACTCATATATATGTAAACTACACATTGTACCCTTTGTCATGACCCTAGCCTGCCCCTAAAGGCTTTAGTCACAACAAGGCGCCAGTGATCACATCACTAAGGCCATATTAAAGTTAAACACCTCATTAGCAAATGACTAAAGGGACTTAATTAACGACAAGCAGAAGCAAATTCTATTTTATTACATATGCCAAACCAAAAGTCTTTACAAGGATCTCTACATTGCAAACCACCCAGAGCTGTGCATATTTACATACAAAAATGCTCACCAAAAACAACTCCCTATCTACAAGCCAACATCTACTTAGAGCGACCAAAAGAAGAGTTGCACGCCACCACTCTACGTCTCGTTGCCTGAAAGGTGGGAAAATTCATAAGCCAAAGCTCGTATGAATGATTAATACGCAATTCACATGCTTTCCATGGACAATGATAAAACCATTTAAAAAAAATGAATCATTTCTCATAGCAACATAACATAGTAATGCACATCCTCTATTCATTTCATGTCTACCAGGCGTCCCCGGTAGTGGATAAGTTAAGACGTCTTTCGTTATCCGAAATAATAGCCATGCCTTGCTAGCCTTTTAGCACGTGTCCCCTAGCAAGCTGGGACGTGGGAGGATGCCATTAATAGATATAAAACATGTCCACCTTCCATTGATATTCCATGGAGTTCATATCAAATTATAAAACATCATTGAAGCGTAAAGCTTATAACAAACCATGTGTTTTGGGTATTAATCACTCACCTCGTAGCCACGTGTCCCCCGAACCTCCTAAGACAATTAGGCAACAAAACATGATTAGAGAATGTCAAACAAGCCTATTTTAAATGAACATAAGGTCCTATGGTAAGAATATGAAATTAGATAGCTAGCCTTAAAAAATTAGTCATAGAATCTGCAGGTTCATAACCTTTAACCTAAAATCTGACTTTGCACAAGAATAAATAAGACACAATCTTCGTGCATTTTTTTAGGTCTATGAGTCTAGTTTCAAAATCAGAAATCGGATCGCAATTTCATCGCCCGAGCTCAAAATTATAGCCGTTCCCGTAAAGTGCGACGATGCTGTCAGCACTGCAGATACCACAACAGCAGGTCGGTTAACGAATTTTAACTTCTTCCACATTGTGAATTAGGTTCTGAAAATTTTACACAGTAAAGTAGACACATACAGGCATCTTCAGTAAAAATATCAAAAAATATTAAGGTCGGGAAGATGGTGAGAAAAATTCCTCAAGAACAAGGCAGATTCAATTCTGTTGGAGCTCTAAATAGCCTACCCACAAGCTATACGAATTTCTGAGGTAAAACCCTAAAATTCACATCAAAACTCATACAGAAACTTCACAAAAACATGAGCAAACCAGAGCATACTCATGGGCTGCCTCAAATATACCAAATTCATGAATTACACCAACTTTAAACATGTCAATTTCTGGGAATTTAAACAGGGTTCATGGGTTTCCAACACAAACTTCAATCTCTACCCTAAACCCACTTAGATTTAGCACTTCTAGCAAAAATTGAACATCAAGAACAAGAAATTTTACTCATCTAGGCATGTACTTACCAAATTAGGCTTCAATCCAAGTCTAGGAAGAAATCTCCAAGATTTTCTTCTTCTTCTTCTTCTCACCGAACGGTTCTCTCCTCTCTCTCTCTCTCTACGTGTGATGAGGATGGAGGAAATATTACACATTTCCTTCATTTTAACAGACTACAAGAAAAACTATCCTGTGTTGGTGTGACGTATAACCACTTATGTTCCAATTTCATTTAGCTAGCTAATTAAGCCCAAAACACATCACATAATTAACTTAAAACATAATTAAAGATTAGGGGTATTACACCCTTCCACAATCAATTGTATCACTTTGGCCTCAAATCACATAAACACTAATATTCCACATTTTCCATTTTCCTCAATGATAAACATTTAAAGTTAAATAAATTAAATACGGGTCTCTACAGGTTTTCTTGCCAAGAGTCAAACGATCATTTGATATGGTAAGTATCCTAAAACATTTGCATGTGCATAGCCTAATGATGATGTAATGCCTCGAATTTTGGAAACGTTAAATAGACAATTTTATTGAAAATCTAAATAGAGTCTGGCATCATAACTCCCATAAGAGTTCATTTAATTACACAAAGGGAAGGAATTATAGAGTTCCTAATTACAGCTCCGCTTGCTCTTCCATCCTAGCCAGCCCTTCGGCTCCGAAAGCCTCCAAGGTGTAGAGTTCACCCTACTCATCTACAAGGTCTGACACATTATACCTACGTCTCCACCGGTATAATATGTCAGGGTCACCAAAGATAATACCATGAGTTACGAGAGCTCAGCAAAATAATCCTATATCCACTAAAACATAACTTACTAACAAGAAGTCATACAAATAGTATATTAACTCATGATTTTCAAAAAGTACATGCATATTTAATAAAGCAATTTACAATGACACATTCACATTCCTTATTCTAACGTTGGTGTATGTGATATCTGTATTTCTCCTACGCGACTTATCGTAAACCGTGTCTCATTTTTATTTACAAAATCAACATGTTGAAAAGCATTTTTTAAACACGTTACCAATGAAGCTACCACGTTCGGCTCCATTGGCAACACACACAATGGGCTACCAAGTTCGACCACATTGCGATTTTCAAATCCATACACACAATGGGCTATTACGTTCGGCCGCATTGCGATTTTTATAATTTACACAATGGGCTACCTAGTCCGGCCAAATTGCGGTTTTCAAATCTATACACACGATAGGCTACCACGTCTGGCCACATTGTAATTTTCATAATTCACACAATGGGTTACCAAGTCTGGCCACATTGCGGTTTTCTTGGCTACTCTCCGCGGATAACCAAGTCACACCTCCAATGAGACTACCATGTCCGGTCCCATTGGCAACACGCACTACACAATGGGCTATCACGTCCGGCCATATTGCGGTTTCAAAACATTATCCACACCCTAGGTGTCATGTTTCTACTTTTGATTTTTGTGTCTCGTTTGCATGCATAGACTCCGTGGCAGGACTTTTCACATAAGTACACATAAATCATTCATTGTAATTTTGAAACTAAACTAGCAAGATCATCCAACTCTATATTACTTATCATGCTCATATTATCCCTAAGTTTACGCAATCATACTCAAACATTTAGAACACAACTTAAAGCATAGTGTCACATGGACGGACACCTTTGGAGTGGATACCACTTATGCTTTATCACACATTAAACAAGTAATCCAAGTAATTATATATACATGCTCATAACCATCCTTAAGATCAAAATACAAATACTTTCATTCAATTTTATGTTTCCAAAATCCGTTCTCTTTCTTTTTAAGAAGTTCAAAGCAACACATGTTTTTCCAAAAAAATAAAGTCAAGTTATTCAATATAGTCATATTTCTTTTCAAACCTTTAGTAAAACACTTTTCATGTTTTCATGCATTTCAAACAATACAAACAATATACACATTTTTATTTATACTTAGAGATAGGAGTAAGAATATTCTACCGTTCTTCTTGGCGGTAGGGACGGCTACAGAAAAGTAAGTCGACTATCGAATGGGCGACCTCTTATGGTAAGCTTACGGTAGCTTCGAAAGAGAAAAGATGGAACGTCATTTTTCTCTTAAAACTAAATCTTGACCTAACTACTAAACTTTTTGGATCGAGTGGTGGTTTAGTGGCGGCCTTGGATGAGTTTCTTGAAGAACTCAAGAAGAAACTCAAGAACACCAAGAATAAAGGAAGAACAAAGAACAAACTCAAGAATTCTAGAGAGAGAAGTTAAAAGGGTTGAAGGTGTGAGTTGAATGACAAGAATGTGGTGCTATTTATAGCAAAATGTTGGGCTCTCCCTCTCCTTCTCCCTCTCATGGCCGGCCACCCCTCTCTCTCTCTTCCTCTCATTGTTTTGTCCAATCACACTTTTAAACATGCCAAATCTTTCCCTCACTTGTCAATCCATTGGTAGGTGCAAGGCTAGGTGATCATGGGGATTTTCTAAGGCTTGTAAGTAAATCCTAGGTGATTATAACCTAGGTTGCAAGTCTTACAAGTCTAAAGATGCTAAAAGAAGTAGCCTTCCATGTTTAGTCAATCCTAAGTCTAGGTTGTAAGTCAATTTTTAGGATGATTAAGGCTAGATTTCATGTTTAAAGTAGTCTAAAATGGGTTGTAAAGTAGTAATTAGGCTTGAGGCTAAAGAGGTAGCTTGTGAAAGTGTACAAACATATGCACACACCTCACTCTCCCTCTCTCTCTCTCTCCTCTCGGCCTCTATCTCTCTCTCTCTTTCTCTTTGTATCATGAGTGAGTGTGTGTGTGTGTGTGTGTGTGTATATACATGTGTGAGTTTAGGTACCAGGTAGTCCTAATAAGTCTAGGAAAGAGTAATGATGAGTGTAAGGCTTTCAAGTGCGAGGCATTGTCCAATGGGTAAGATTTTTCCTAGAAAGTATATCTATGTATATATAGGTATGATTAAGGTAGGCTATTATATATTTAACTATGTATATTTGGGTCTAAGTAGCCTTACTAAGTTTAGGAAAAAAAGTAATGATTAAAGGTAAGGCTTTCAAGTGCAATATATTGTCCAATGGGTAAGACTTTTCCTAGAAAGTATATCTATGTATATATAGGCATGATTATAGTAAGCTATTATGTATATATACTTATATATACCTAGGAAAAAATTTAGGAAAGTAACTTTGGAGGGTAATTAAGTTCAAGACTATTATTCTTAGGCTTATGTGCATGGCAAGTCTAGGTTTTCCACTTTTGGAAACAAAATGACTACTTCCTTAGGTCCAAAAGGTTCATAAGGTTCATCTAGGGTTAGAGAAATGTAACTAGGTGAAATGATAATTATGTTTCTTTAACTAATCAGTTGGAAGCTAATCCTACTTGCTAAGTAGGATTTCTAGTCAAGAAATATAACTTTATGATTTTATTTTACTCACTAGGAAAATATACAAGTGCTTCTATAAGCATACTTGTTTTTAGAAAATGACTAGATTGTCTGGTGCGAAAAGATATAATTTTATAAGTGTCAAATCTAATTATGACGGATTATTAAAGTTAAAGGGAAGTTTTATTAAGCAATCTAGGGTTTAAATAAGAATTTTCATATATTTAACGAGATTTTTATTTACTAAAAATCGGAGTTGTTATAGATGAGGCATGCCATTTCTGGACTAAAATAGTCCCCCTTTGATTAATGGTCAGAACGTGGGTCCTGGTAACCATAATCTTGGCCGAAAAACCAATAGCATCCCCTCTCTCTCTCTCTCTCTCTCTCTCACAAAAACACAAACACGCATTGTAATCTATTAAACTAGCGGTGTAACCGTTTGATACAGGGGAACAATAAAAAATATCAATTTCTTGGTTCTGTTATCCCATGCATTGAACGGGCACAACAAAAATTAAAGTGTAATTTTATTGATCTTATGTATAATATAAAACCCAACTCCCCACCCCCAAAAATCTCTCACCCAAAATTTTATGTATTTATGTTTTGTAGGGGTGCACTACATGGGTGTAGTGCAACATTCTTTCTGCGATGAGTCTTTTTTTAAATCTAGACTGTTGATTACTGAGCCAAGTAATCTAATTTCTCTTCAATTACGTGTTCACACCACCACCATTGGACACTATATATTCAGGAAATTTAATCAATCCTATTTACCACTTCAACCAGCACGCTCTGCTCGGGAAAATGGTTTTGCTCACAAGACGGACGTGAACTTTGCGTTGAAATTAAAGGGACTCAAAACCCTTTGAGGTTGGGACCAAATAGGCTTACTACATACTCCTAATTGAGGGCTGGCTTTAAACTGTTATACTACATGAATGCACAAAATCGATTTAGAGATGAATGGGCAAATGACTCTCAAAGTGGAGGCCAGGTGAAGTCAACATGTTGTATATGGAGGGTACAAGTCCCAAATTTATAGTATAACTGATATTTGGGCCCCAAGGGATACCCAAAATGTTGAACAATTTCACTATACCCAAAAAGATCGATCAGGCAAATGATTTGTGCATTTATTTGTTTGTGTGATATGTTTGTGGTTCTAAACTTTTTGATTTTAGAAAGGGGAGGGAGGACTTATGGTGATGTGACCTTAGGGATGGCAATGGGGACAGGTCAGGGACGGGGTACTACCTCCACCCCCTACCCATTACTCCCTACTCCATTCCCCTCCCCAACCCGATCCCCAATGGGGATTTATTTTTTTCCTCCATCCCCGACCCAAACGGGGAACTGGGATCCAAAACGGAGATTCGGAATTTGGGCACTTATATTTCACAATTGCAGCACCTAACAGCATATACAAGCATGTGAAAACCAAATGGACTTGGATTGTTTTGTATTTTTTTTTCCAAGAAAAAGGGCTGAGGAAAGAGTATTAGTAACGGTTGTCAGTTAGCCAGGAAATTAGGAGCCAACAAAGCTCCACAAACAGAATTATAAAAACCAATAAAATAAAATAAAGTAAGGTATCAGGAACGGCCATATTTATCACTTTTTATATATAAATATATACATATTTCGAGGATTCGGAGACAGGGCGGGTAATGAACGGGGAACGGAGACGGGTAGGGTTCGGGGCGGGGACAGACCCATCCCCGACTCCTACCCGATCCCCGAATTTTAAAAAAAAAATTCCCCATACCCTACCCAATCCCCAAACGAATCCCCGAAGTTTGGGAATTTTTTGGGCGGGGGATGGGGTGGGTTCGAACGGGTCGACCGATATTGTCATATCCCTATGTGACCTTGTCCCATTTATAAGGCGAGCCCCGGCTTCTAGATAGCACTGTCTCGTGGGCCCATGGACTAGAGTGGGCTTGTCTGGGCTTCTGGGCCCACAAGCCTTATCTTTTTGCTATTGGGCTTTGGCTTTTGAGCCCGTCACTTTCCCAGAGTATATTGGAGCCTGAAGCTTGAAAGGAGTAAGAATTTCTAGATGGAGAGTGATCTAGGAAAATATAAATTAAAAAACAGTGATCTCTAGTAAAAATAAATCAGAAAACAGTGATCTCTATATATATGATCACTGTTTTCTGATTTATTTTTTCCTGCCTAATAGTTCTTTGACTTGAGGATTCATATGAGGAGTTGTTTTTTGTCATTATCAACCATGAATTGTAATTTGATGGCTCACGGCTGCTATATATAATTTGTTATAAATTTCCGTCCCAATTTTATGTTACAAATACGCAAGCGTATGATATGATCTTTGATTCCTTATTCATACGCTGTTTTTTTCAAGCACTGATTATCTACATTGAACGGCAATAAAAATTCAATACAAACAATACTCTCTCTTAAGAAAACTATATATATATATATATATATATATATAGGAATTTTCAAGTGAGGGATCCCTCATTTTGTTAAAATGAGGGACTTTCATTTCCCGATCAAATTTTGAAAATCCGAACCGTTCAATGTGTGCAGAATGTAATTTTAAGGGTCCCCGCGAGAAATCAACAAAAAAAATGACCGGGAAGGGCGTCATCCGAGCAGTTTTTTTTGAACCGTTTAATGAAAACTGCTCGGATGAAGCCCTTCCCGGTCATTTTTTTTGCTGATTTCGTACGGGGACCCTTAAAATCACGTTCTGATCACTTTGAGCGGCTCGGATCATCGAAATTCAATCGGGAAGGGGAGTCCCGCATTTTAATAAAATGAGGGATCCCTCACCGGAACCTAACTCTATATATATATATATATATATATATATATATATATATAGATTCAGAAGATTTCATACATGCAACATAGTCATATTATCAATTAACTTGTTTATTTATTATATATGATGGGTGTCGTCGAGCTCACCCTTTCCGACTCAAATTCTGATCACACGAGTGTAATCTGCCAGAACAAATTAAGCTCGATCGATTATTGTTAATATACATTAAGCATCCAAGTCCAAGGGCCAGCTTATTAGTTTGATTATGGAAATTGATTTTCGCGCTCTACTTTTATATGCAGGTGCTCCACTTTGTATTGGATATTACAGTACAAACTGGAACGCATGCGTGCATTTTTGGAGCACCAAAATCAGTGTCCTTTAATTATATATATATATATATATATATATGGAGAGGTAATTAGTCTAGAGGAAGGAATTAAGCATAAGCCTGAATTCCTCAAGGGAAACAGCTCCATCCCCATCCGCATCCATGGAAGCAACAATAGCCTGGCAATCTTCCACAGACAGTTGATCAACCCCTATCTCCCTCATAACTCCATGTAGATCCTCGCCTGTCACGGCTTCCCCACTCTCGAAATCCACTGTCAAAGCTTCAAACGCGCTCCCGAGAAACGCTCCAAGGCTTCCCAGTCCCAGCTCGTTTGTGTTCATGTCCAAGAACTCCTCTATGCTCAGCCGCCCGTCACGGTTCGTGTCTCCTCGCTGCATCATTGCCTTCACTTCTTGCTCGCTTGAGTTGTACCCGAGAGAGCCCATAATTCCCCCGAGCTCTGCGGCAGTGATGGAACCATCGTTGTCGGAGTCAAACGCCCTGAAGGCCTGAACCAGCCTCAGGACATGGCTCAACGTCTCCGTTTCCTGAGAGAGAGACCCAAGTTGAGCCATGGAAAATTCAAGCTATATAACTGTACACTACAACAACTAGCTTGTACCCACAAATTAACTTTCTTATCTCTCTCTTGTTGGCTAGCTGTTGCATTATATACGTACAGGGAAAAGAGAAATTCCCATCATGCATCAGTGGTCACAAAGTATATATTAAAGTAGGAAGCTAGGAAAGGTAGATTCCAATGCTTATGGAGAGGAGTACTATTATTTATTTATGCCTTCTTATCCTCATTCGGTGGGAGAAAAGTGTGATGATCGTGATAGTGTCACCAGCTGCTTCTTGAATTAAATTGGAGACATAGGCCAGGATATATACGCAAATTCTATTTGAAACCTTCCTTCTCATCAAAAACAAATTAAATTAAAGGCCTTCTTCAATAAAAATGATACCTGCTTATTTTTTCTTCTACAATGTTCTTTTTCCTTAACACTCAGTATATATTGAATCAACTTTTAGGAACTATTGCGCCTGTAAGTATATCGTACATATTCTTTATCCTTTATGTCTTCTCATGGTCCTCTTTTTGATACTCCATTGTTGATTTTTATTTTATCTTGGAATAAGTATCTCAATAAAGCACGTTAGAGTCATTGTCCCTCACTTGATTTCCAACCGAATCCAAAGTTGCACGTTAAGAGCATCTACAATGGTTTGTGCAAAATTGTAATGGATCAAACACTTTTACATTTGGCGGTCCTCAATTATTTTAGTATCGCCAATAGTTTTTGGAAATTGTGCATGTAATCTTGAGAAATTTAGCCTACCCGGCCCTCTGTATTTTCATCCACCATTCGTGTGTTTGGCTTCCTTCGTCAAACCTGTTAAAGATGATATTGATACAAAATTTGTCAATGCTTAAGATTAAAACCTTTTTAGGACAAGGGAAAGCAAAGTATCATGAAATTTTTTTCTTGAAGCTTTCATGACTTTTTCTTCGATATTTTGCGTCTTTAACTCTATCAAAAAAATTTCCCACCGGTTTCGGTGAAGAACCAAACTGAACTAGTAACTGTGGTTTTGGTTATGGTTTAGATACAATGAAAACCACCAATTTTGATTTTAGATGTATACTTCGGTACCGATTTTGGTTTTGCCAATAACCGCACCGTTGGCATATCCTTCCAACTGCAGACCTATGTGAACCTGTTTTGTTTCAAGGCCTTCTTGTATGATGTATAGACCAAGCCCATAAGTCTTTAGTTCGAAAACTTTTCAGAAATTGCCCAAACCAACAAAAAAAACCTTGTACGTACAGTAGTGACCGGGCTTTCCGTGGGCCGTCATTGGATCTCAATCCAATTCGTTTCTGTTTCTCCTTCCCACATGAATGCTTAATTTACTACATTCCTGTCTTTTTTTTCAGGAGATGATAAATGTTTTAGTAGTACAATTTTTTATTTATTTATGTTTTTTTGATTGAAAAATGTATAAAATCTTTGACTATGACTCAATTAGGATATAGGTAATAACTTCGCCTAATGAATAATTATCTATTCCTTATAAAATATATATCACAAACTTCTATAAATTTCTCAAAATGAGTAGAAGAACCTAAAATCATACACTAATTAATGGAGAAACCTGTTGTGCACACCTTGAAATATTTTGGTTACCAAAAAAATGCATAGCTTACTAAAAAAGTATGTAACTTTTTCGAAATGTACTGTATACCACTATTCGTAACTTCAACTAAAACATACGCAATTTATACCATAAAAATGTGTAACTAATGAGCCAAAAAATATGTGCACCAAACACCAAAATATATGAACCGTCCTCCAAAATTATTCGTACTGCTTGACCGACCGGGTGTTAATAAATAAAGACTAAAAACGCGTCCCAAGCGTAGGACTCTCGACCAATGTAGCACAATAATTCCGGAAGTACCGGAGTCGAACCACAGAGACGGACGGACGGTGTTGACTCAATTGTGATGAACTTTAGTTTAATCTGGCTCTTAGGTAGCCACCCTTTGTTTGATTGATTGATTTACTACCTAAATCACTGAATTGATTTAATTAACTATAAATTTAAAGGAGAGTACAGCCGTGGGAACCCAGCGTCTGCAACTAGCCTAACCAATATTTACTCGGGACACAATTATTCAATTCACTGATCTCAGAATAAGAAAAAAGGGGTTCCTAATAAATGCCCACCACTTGTCACTAGCTCTCATGCGCATTTAAAATCTGATGATGCCTGGGTTTTGTTTATTAGAAAGGGATTTTCTTTCATATCCCAAAACTGTTGGAAAAACGAATTAATTCGTACCCGAGGTAAAACATTGATTAAACTAGTCACAAGACGCCTTCGTCCCGTGGCTGCACCCTGGGGAACTACTCACGCATGCTTGAAATAACAGAAAATAAAACCCTAGATCGAAACATGATCATCTATTGCAGAAGAGACGGAAAAAAAATAAAAGAAAGATCCACGTAGAATAGATAATAACGAACAACTTTAATAAACGAAGAAATTCGACAAACGTTACCAGAATCCAAGCGATTGAAAGAAATAGTGCAGAAAACTTAAGAACTGAGAGAAAACAAAACAACGTTAGTGAAAAAGCTGCTACGTAAAAGTCTGGAATGAAAAATCTACCCTAAAACTAACTTAAAACGAGGTATTTATATTAATCCCCGTTAAAAACAATAAAAATCCTAAAATTAATCGGAATTGGAACCGGCTTAACCCAAAACGTCAACGTTTTAGGCCCTTTTTAAGCCCCTCGGTAGCGCTATACAACAAATGGTATAGCGCTCGCTAACTTGTTTGAGGCGTTGACTCCGTTGACCTAGCTTTGGCTGTTGTTCTCTCTTAACCTTTAGGTAGCGCTACACCAAAAAGGGTGTAGCGCTAGCCAACTCTCTGATCACTTTGTGGACTTTGCTATCCACTTCTGAGCGCTATACCACTTTCTTGTAGCGCTCGCGAATGACTACGGTGATTTCCTCGTCAATTTCACTCCAACACTTAGTCTCCACAGCCTTTCACGCTCACAAGCTCTATCACGGCCTACCGGGTACTTCTCATTAGCGCCAAAACATCTCAATTTCCTGCAAATTAGGCACAAACACAAAATCCAACCTCGTGCACGCATTAAATGGAAAAATGAGAATTAAATGCACGTCTAACGCGCTAATTTCCCTACTTAGGCGCTTAAATTCATGAATTCCACGCGCCTATCACATCCCCCAACTTGAGCGTTGCTAGTCCCTAGTAACGAACGAAAAGAAAAATAACAAAACAAAGACTAACAAGACACGAAGGGGAATACAAAGGTTATGTATGCTGTACAAGAAATAGGCGGGTCGAAAAATTTTCGCCTCCTCACTCACCTGCAACTCAAAAGCATGCATGCCTTGGCAAAAAGATGAACAAAATTAGTGCCGAAACACATGCAGAGATAAATGCCCCCACGAAGGCAACGATGCTACACTCGCTCACCAGAACACTCAAACATTCCATGCAAAAAGCGCTTGGCGAACTACGTGGGACCGAAACAAAGGCCACCACGCGCCAATCAAAGACAACGCTGACAAAGAATAAAAGCACAATATATATACAGTCACGATTCCACAAAATTAGCAACATTAACATAAAACATGCATGAACGAGAGTTTAACAACGTGCACAAGGTCCACTAAGGACTTAATTAGGCTTATAATGACCATGGTTCCGAACGAAAGGGAAACTACAAATTAGGCGGCGGCCTATAGTAGCGCAAGGTCATCTACCCAGACTAGCCGCCACCTTACCCTTAGCTACCAACATGCTTCCATTGGTGCCAACCAAACAAAGTCCAACAAGAGATTTAAACATCCGTAACTAAATTTTTACGGACCAAATACTAGAAAAACAAATATAATCCACCGACACTGAAAAACATGAAATAAACACATAAAATGACACCACCACCCTAGCTTCATGCATCATGGAAATCCAAAATCAATCCAAACTGCTCTCGGCAAAGTTGTCGCTGACCTCTAAATCTGGAAACTGAGGCAGTTGATACAGAGTCGAGGACTGCCCTATAACATGATCAAACAATCACTTATTCTGATGTGCTAGTAGGTGCTGATTTCTCCCAACTTGCCTTAACTCCACATTTTCTTTTCTTTTCTTTTTCTTTTCTTTTTTTTCGACTTAGCTTTATGGCCTGAAGGTTGGGTTTGGTTACAAAACATGACACCCATCAAGATTTCTTCACTTTCACTTCCGACGACAACGATGCTCCAAATCCAATGCAATAAGACACCCATGATGCACAATGCTAGACCCCCCAAACTATAGTCCAACCCACACACCGGTTTCCTAGGTTAGACTCAAGAACTGACTCGGACTGGTTTAAGATTGGACAAAGGGACACATATGTGGTCTAATCATGCAAAAATGCCTTACCAACTCTCACAAATGCATGCAAAACATCTAGATACTCAATTGTGAAACAAAAGCCTACTATTTTCCGCAAATGCGAGAAAAAGAAAACAAAGAATATGGGAATGTTTATCAGGATGCACTATTAACTACGTGGGGACACTTACCCAACGTAACGACAGCACTAACATGTTCACAAAGGCGCCAAATATATGCATGAACTTGAATTAAAACAGGCACAATAATTCGGCTAATTCTAACATGCTCGCCTAACAATACAATCAAGCATAACAAATGTATCCCCTGGAAAAAAAAAAAAAATAATAATAATAATAAAATAAAAATTTACCCTAAAATTACCCTAGCAACGCAACAAAACATGTACAAGGTACACCCTCCCCCCAACTAGAAACAAGCTATGTCCCCAGAGCATGGAGACACATCAAAAGAAAGCACAAGGGAGAAGAAATAGACCTACGGGTGGCAGCCAACCACCATGACCTCGGCCGATGTTCGAGGAATTTCATGTCACCCAGCCTCCGGGCCAATCACCGTACTCTGCAAAAAAAACATTAGTTCCGCCCGGTTCGTGGTATCCGAGCTCCCAAAACAAAAATAAAAAGAGAAATACTCCACCAAATCTTCACGCGATTAACGTGTCATACTTTTCTCCCCATCCCTCGCCGGTGGGCAAGAAACGGGTGGCTATACAAGACCATGATGCAATTTTTTTTCGCTTTTCAATTTTTTTTTTTTTTTTGAAATGAGAGAAGAAAAATAACTAAACAAAAGACAAGAAATAAAGAACTAAGAAATAAAAGACAAATATAAATAGATTGCCCAAAAACAACATAACTTAATTAGTAGAATCCAATGTTACCAACACAAAATTGCCCTTACTAACCGGAGCTGGGCACACGATCCTTATTTTAATAGCGGCGTGCGAAAGCTATAAGACCCAAGTCAATGATGGGTACCCCTATTACTAGGGGTCGGGTCCACTTCTCAATGAAGAGAGTGGTACGCAAAAGCTACCCGTCGGAACGTAGCCACAACGGCTACACAATAGGGTCATCCGAATAAACAGGATTGACCAACGCCTCAACCAGTTCACCTACTTCACCCAGGATCGACCAACACCTCCATCAAACTCCCTAATTCTGGAGAATTTAAGAATGACGCCTCCTTGGCTATCTCTAGAAGATCCTTATATAAAATATTATCGACATGCTCCTGCATCAGCGTGTCGATCAAACTCACCTCATCAATCTTGACTCGGCTCTCTGCATTAAACACTTTCACCTCCATTTTCAAGTCCCCAAACGACAATTGGACTTGTCCAGTTTTACAATTCATGACAGCACTGGAAGTGGCTAGAAAAGGACGGCCAAGGATGATAGGAGTCTTCTCAAAGACCTCCGGTATTGGGCAAGTATCTAGGACAATAAAGTCGACAGGAAAAAGAAACTCGCCCACTTGAATTAAAACATCTTCCACCACCCCCTTTGGAACTCTCACACTCCGGTCGGCCAATTGTAGCGTGACCGGTGTGGCTCTCAAATCGCCTAGGCCAAGCTTTAAGTATACCGAATAGGGGAGCAAGTTGACACTTGCTCCTAAATCCAACAAAGCCTTATCGAATTTTTGGCCCGCGATAGCTATAGGGATGGTGGGACAACCAGGGTCCTTGCACTTAGTAGGGATCTCAGCCTGGAGAATGGAGCTCACTTGCTCCGTCAGAAGCACTTTATCCTGACTCTTTGTTCTCCGCTTTGACGTGCACAGATCCTTCAAGACCTTAGCAAACTGGGGAATTGCGTCAATGGCTTCCATCAAAGAGATAGGAAATTGAACTTTCTTGAATAATTCAAGCATTTGAAAGTTCACATTGACCTTAGGTTTCGCCACCAAGCGATTTGGGTATGGAGCAACGGGTGGCGTTGGAGTCATGGGGGCCGCAGTTGCAGGCACTACCACCTCAGGTGACTCCTCATCATCCTTTACCTCCTTCCTAGGGACATCAACAATATCAGGAGTTGCTCTTGGTGCATCAACCGGCTCCGGGGGTGGAGCTGGTTTCTGCTTTAATGGGATGGACTTATCGATCTCCTTCCCGCTCCTGAGAATGGTGACTGACTTAGCCTCCTCCTGATTCTGGTTTTGAACATTAGGACCTGAAGAATTTCCCAAATAATGGGCACCCGCTACACTACCCTGGGCTGGAAACTTACCCTTCTCCTGCTGCAGTTGACTGACAACTGCAGTGAGTTGTGACATTTGGGTTGTAAGGGCCCCAATTTGCTGTCTTGATTCTGTCTGAAATGTCATTTGTGACTGCATCAGGGAATTGACAGTATCCTCTAACTTATGATCACGCGCGGTTATTTGCGAATAACCTGGGGGAGGACCACGAGTGGATGGTCCTACCCCTCTACCAGCTTGTGGCTGGAAGTGAAATGGGATGACCTGGCCCTGAGGAGGCCTGGACGATTGGGCCTGTTGAAACTGCTGCAGCGGAGGTAGCGCAAGGGGTTGAACTTGGCCTCCACCTACGGGTCTGGAGTCCGACCACCCTAAATTGGGGTGATCCCTCCATCCCGCATTATACGTGGTAGAATAAGGATCCCAAGTCCTAACTGCATTGACTTCTTCCTGATTAAACTGACTCGCCCCCTTGGCGGCAATAAACCCAGGACAAACCGTCGCGGTGTGCCCTTTACATTCACACCACACGCATACTTCCTCAATTGATACCTCATGAACTGGACGAACCTGCCTCACCTCTAGCTCCTCTAATCTCTGAGCCATTTTCTCAACCTGAGCCTGAAGTCGCTGGTCACGAATGGTAACCGGGACAACGTTGGACCCAGAAAGTCCGGATCGCTCAAAATCGGATGGTTCTAAAGCCCTCTGCCTATCAGCTAGGTCATCTAAGAAATCCCAAGCCTCATCTGCTGTTTTGGACAAGAAATCATCCCCTTTGCAAGAATATTCTATGTGCTGGACTGACTCAGCGTTTAGACCCAGATGAAAGAAACCGATTAACTGAATTCTCTCAAAGCCATGGTGTGGCAGCCTTAGGAGCAATTCCTTGAAACGCTCCCATGCCTTGAGAAATGACTCATCCCTCTCCTGCCTAAAACTTTGGATTTGACGCCTAAAAGTTTTAGTCTTAGCCTCAGAAAAGTACTTCCTATAAAACGCGTCACGCACTTGTGCCCATGTGGTGAAGGATTGAGACTTTTGCATTCGGAACCACAGAAGCGCGCCATCTTTCAACGTCGCCTCAATCAGTTTGAGGCACGCATTCTCATATTGGGTATTAGACGCTAGGTTGCGCACCAATCCCTCGAATGTCCGCACATGCTCGTACGGATCATCGCACTCTCTCCCGTGGAAACTGGGGAGACTATTAAGGACACCGGGTTTGACTGTAAAGGCATTGCGGGCCTCTTGTGTCTCCTGAGGGAACACAATGGGTCCGAGAGGAGTGGTCCTCTCAGGGTGCATGTGCTGTCTCAAGGACGGCTGAATAACTACCTGCCTATCTCCCATCTCGACGGATTCTGATTCTGACTCTAAAACTGACTGGAAAAGTGGATTACTGACACTAACTGACTCAAAAGGTAAATCTATGTAAAGACCACTAATGGGAATAGACTCTGACTGATACTCAGCTGAGTCTGACTCTAAACTAGAAGATGAAGAACTAGACAGCACAGATTGACTCGACTCCAGTTCTTGTCGAACTAAACGATGTGTCGGGTTGCGATAATAAAGAGGGTCCTATTTAAAGGACACCTTCCTCTCTCTACCTATGGTGACTCCACTAAAAGACAAAAATTACGAAAACTCACACTCTAGAACACACGTCGCCGTCCCCGGCAACGGCGCCAAAAATGCTTGACCTGTCGGGTGTATTAATAAATAAAGACTAAAAACGCGTCCCAAGCGTAGGACTCTCGACCAATGTAGCACAATAATTCCGGAAGTACCGGAGTCGAACCACAGAGACGGACGGACGGTGTTGACTCAATTGTGATGAACTTTAGTTTAATCTGGCTCTTAGGTAGCCACCCTTTGTTTGATTGATTGATTTACTACCTAAATCACTGAATTGATTTAATTAACTATAAATTTAAAGGAGAGTACAGCCGTAGGAACCCAGCGTCTGCAACTAGCCTAACCAATATTTACTCGGGACACAATTATTCAATTCACTGATCTCAGAATAAGAAAAAAGGGGTTCCTAATAAATGCCCACCACTTGTCACCAGCTCTCATGCGCATTTAAAATCTGATGATGCCTGGGTTTTGTTTATTAGAAAGGGATTTTCTTTCATATCCCAAAACTGTTGGAAAAACGAATTAATTCGTACCCGAGGTAAAACATTGATTAAACTAGTCACAAGACGCCTTCGTCCCGTGGCTGCACCCTGGGGAACTACTCACGCATGCTTGAAATAACAGAAAATAAAACCCTAGATCGAAACATGATCATCTATTGCAGAAGAGACGGAAAAAAAATAAAAGAAAGATCCACGTAGAATAGATAATAACGAACAACTTTAATAAACGAAGAAATTCGACAAACGTTACCAGAATCCAAGCGATTGAAAGAAATAGTGCAGAAAACTTAAGAACTGAGAGAAAACAAAACAACGTTAGTGAAAAAACTGCTACGTAAAAGTCTGGAATGAAAAATCTACCCTAAAACTAACTTAAAACGAGGTATTTATATTAATCCCCGTTAAAAACAATAAAAATCCTAAAATTAATCGGAATTGGAACCGGCTTAACCCAAAACGTCAACGTTTTAGGCCCTTTTTAAGCCCCTCGGTAGCGCTATACAACAAATGGTATAGCGCTCGCTAACTTGTTTGAGGCGTTGACTCCGTTGACCTAGCTTTGGCTGTTGTTCTCTCTTAACCTTTAGGTAGCGCTACACCAAAAAGGGTGTAGCGCTAGCCAACTCTCTGATCACTTTGTGGACTTTGCTATCCACTTCTGAGCGCTATACCACTTTCTTGTAGCGCTCGCGAATGACTACGGTGATTTCCTCGTCAATTTCACTCCAACACTTAGTCTCCACAGCCTTTCACGCTCACAAGCTCTATCACGGCCTACCGGGTACTTCTCATTAGCGCCAAAACATCTCAATTTCCTGCAAATTAGGCACAAACACAAAATCCAACCTCGTGCACGCATTAAATGGAAAAATGAGAATTAAATGCACGTCTAACGCGCTAATTTCCCTACTTAGGCGCTTAAATTCATGAATTCCACGCGCCTATTACGTACCATATACTTTAAAGGTACACTCCTTTTGCAACTAACTAAACCATGCATAACATACATCAATATTACGCATAACATACACCAAAAAAATACGTAACAAAAATATATGAGTACCGTATATAGTTTCTCCTTAATTTTATTCTCTCCTATCCCATTTGACAAGATTTCATATTTGAGAATCATTACATAATTATCCTATTGTCGATGAAATCAACCACTTATTTTCCAATATGACCAAGCAAATTGGTGCAATCATTTCCTTATTTTGTACAGATTTATTTTAACTCTAGATCTAAAGTACTCTCGATTACTCTGTCTTTCTCTCTCCCGAAACTCTAGCTGTCACATTTACCTTTCTTCCCCTTTCCTCCTAGGGTTTCACAACCTTAATACGGTAGCGGGTAGGGGTGTCAAACGGGCCGGGTCGGCACGACACGACACGGGCACGACACTGTTAAATGTAGCACGGCACGGGCATGGGCACGGTCATGCCCTGGCACAGCACGACACGACACGGTCTTAGTGAGCACGTGGACGGGCACGAGCACGGTCTTGGCCGGACACGGCACGGTTTTAGTGGGCACGTGGACTAGCACGGGGCATAGACGTGGGCGGGCACGACACGGACATGGCACGGAAGTTGGCCTGGCACGGCATGGCACGACACGGTTTAGCCAGGCACGGGCATGACACGGTAGACACGGTCGTAGAAGGGCACGACACGGGCACAGGCACAGAATGTGAACGGGAATGGCACGACAAGACACGGTTCTAGCCAGGCACGGACATGGGCACAACACAGGCATGGGAAAACAAAAAAAAATTTAAATAAGCCAAATGGCTTTTTTTAATTTAAAAAAAAAACTAAACAATTTCTATTCGGTAAAAAATATTTGATTACCTTTACAACTGAGATATTTAGTTTAAAAAAAAAAACTATTTCATAGCTGCTTGTATTGATATGGAATCAAAATTCAAGAAATATTTCAAGGACATGCCAAAAATATTTATTGTAGCTGTAGTAATGGACCCAAGGAATAAGTTAGAAGCTGTTCAAATGCTCTTAGATGGAATTTTTGTTAACTTAATGAGTCTAAGTTTGCAAGCACTACTACGACTACGAGTAGTACTACTGTTCCTTTATCATCTACAAGTAGCAATGACCTATCTTGGTCTCTCATTTCCAAGAAAGATAAAAGTGCAAGTGCACGCTCTGAACTTGTTAAATATTTAGAGATAGAGCATTTTACCGAAAATGACAACTTAAAAAATTTTGATATCTTGGACCGGTGGAAAAAAATATGAAAGGACATTTCCCATTCTTTCCATAATGGCACGTGATGTACTAACTGCTCCTGTCTCTTCAGTTGCATCGGAATCTGCTTTTAGTGCAGGTAAGAGAGTGTTGGATGAGAAGAGGAGCAAACTAGCTCCAGACATTTTGGATTGTCTATGCTTAAAAGATTGGGAGGATGCACGTCTTAGAATTCAAAAAAAATCAGCTAAAGATGAATTCAGAGATTATTTTTCAGACTCTGATATAGATGGTGATGATTAGGGGAGATGTGTTACTAATGTGATGCTACTGGTAACTTACGACCTTTCTTTGTCTTTACTGTCCTCTTGCCTTGTATGCGATTGTGTTGGCTGCTCACTTTCTTGCCCGTGGAAAATAGAAGTTCAATTTTGGAATCTTTAAGTTGAATTTTCAAATTAATTACTTAGATTGAATTTTGTTTTGGATTTAGTTTCTCAAGTCGTATGTACGTGTATTTTTCTTTTTTTCTTCTGACAGGTGATGTTCGCACTCAGGCGATGAGCTTTAGGTAGATTGTTCGGATGTTGTTCTTGTAGTCTTCTGCTGGTATTTTGTGCTACTTTTCTTTGATCTTGGTGCAATTGGCTTGATTGCGAGTATCTGTGAAGATTAAAATGGATAGCTACATGATAGAACATCTCTTGATTTTGTATTCTATAGTCTATACTAGTTCTTTTGTTGAAATTACGAGTTTGCAATGTACTATTGTTCTTAGAAAAATTTGCTTGTCAAAATGGATTGCTACAGGATGGATGTCTTGATTTTGTATTCTATTCTTTTTGTGGTGAAATTAGGAGTTTGAAATGTATTCTTAGGAGAATTGGCTTTCAGAATGTTGATGCTGCCCAGCAGCTCATGTACTCAGTAATGTCAACATTGAAGCTCTTGTTTTCCGGCCGTTGCACTTCTTATTTAAGTTTCCAAATTTCTAGGAGTTTCTATTGTTTTTTTGCTTTTTTTTTTCCCGAGTAGTGGGGTTGTTATCAACCTAGTATAATATGTGCTTATTAACATAAAGCAGATAAGAAAATTATTGCCACTAGTAACATAATGAACAAAAATGATTTCCCACTCGTATTGATCCCAAAGTCATTTAATGTTTGATAAATTCATCCATAAACACATCAAAACAAGTTACCTCAGGTGAATTGGGCTTCAATTTCAAGTCTTGGAGATTGTGCCTTCATTTATATTTGAGTGTTGGTTAAATATTGCTGCCCAAATCCTCCACAGGTGTATGAAGATAATTAGAGTGCAAGTTTAAACCACATGATTGATGAGAAAATCAATTAAAAGTTTTTCAGGTTTTGCCTACTCAAACGAATTAAAGTCATTCATTTGGCTATAGTAACCTGGTGTTTGGCACCCAGATTCGTGTGTAGCTTCTAAGAAGCAAATGGGCACTGCCATATTTTTAATACATGACTCCATCACAGCATTCCTTTATGGTTCTTAAGGATTCAAAGGAATACTGTCCATAAGAGACCAAAAACAAAAATAAAGCAATTTTGTTGTGCGTACCATACAAAACGGGCATTTACGAGGTGGAGATATCTAGGATTGCTGTGGATTGGCACGATTGAAAAATGACCCAACACGACACGACATGATCAAGTAAACGGGCCGGCACGACACGACACGATTAAAAAAAGGGCCAACACGACATGACACAATTTAAGTAAATGGCCCGGCCCGATTAAAAAACGGCACGACAAGACACGATTAAAAAACGGGCCGGCACAACACGACACGATTTAAGTAAATGGGCCCGGCCCGACACGACACGATTGAAAAATGGCACGGCACGGCACGACACAATTTAAGTAAATGGGCACGACACGACACGACACAATTGGCTATGACACGACACGACATGACATGATTTAAGTAAACGGGAACGACACGGCATGACACGAAGCACGGTTGGCACGGAAGTTGAATGGCACGACACGGCACGACACGCATGTTTGACACCTCTAGTAGCAAGAGAGGAAGGCCATGATACTAGTTCTTAATCTTCCTTTTGGTTTTCTAGTTCTTGGTTTGTTTTTCTCGTGTCTCCTCATATTAATGACTTCTCGTTTGATCTGTGAGAGTTTTGTCTCTCATTTTTGTGAAAGTTTTTAGTTTTGTCTTTGGGCGAATATTACGTTTACAGATCAGGTTCTTTTAGATGATATTGCTTCACAAAGGCTTCCATGTCAACAGTGATCTGCTACGTTTAATTTTGTTTGAGCAACTCATGATGGCTTGTCAAATTTGAAGCTTTGGGAGTTTATTGGCGCGTTCATACTTGGTTAGGGTTCGTTTGATCGTTTGGGTATTTGTTGTCTTTTTTCTTGGCTAGCACTTTATTTCTTTTTGAGACTAATTTGAAATTTGAGCAAAATGTGCGTCAGGCGATGCCTGCATTGGGGTGAAAGACATCAATCGCCTTGTTTTTGTTTTGTATCAGTTAGACAATTAGTTTGGCTTTGTCCAAGATATTTGTAATGAATTTCGTATTGTAAATGCTGTTAGGCTTAAATCATTTTTGTTAAAAAAAAAAAAAAAAACTCTATATCATTACCGTTATTTTACGATCTTCTATGATCGATAGTCCACTAGGAATGGCAATGGGGCAGGGCAATTTTTTGCGTACCTTACCCGAAAATTACCTGACCCTGGCCCCGACCGGGTATTTTTTGGGTACCCCCGTTCCTGCCCCAATCAGGGAACGCGTTTACCCGCCCCACTCTGTAAAAAATTAAAAAAAATTGCTAATCTAAAAGCAAAATAAATATAAATAAAGTGTTAGTTTAGTATAATGGTGAAAATATAAAGGTAAGAATATAAGGATTTTTAGTATAATGATAATAATATTAGGGTAAAAATATAAAATTTAAAGTATTATTGATAATTAGATCGATTAGGATAAAAGTATAATTTTATAAATAAATACATTTCGGGGCGGGGTACTATCACCCCGAATCCTACCTGAACCCGGCAGGGTTTTCGTATTTTTACCCCAACCCGACACTCGAAAAGGTGGCGGAAAACCCACCTTGATCGGGGCGGGACGGGTCCGATTGCTATCTCTATAGTCCACTGGTCCAAGAGATAATTTTGTACAGCCTAATGTTTAAGCAAACGAAAAGTCCAAGGATACTGACCTGGGGAAACGGACGGTACGTACAACGGCACACGGGGCTCACTCAGGTCCTCGCACGAATGATTCGAGCTGTTTAATTATTTTTAAAAAAAAATTCCGAGTGGACTTATGAAAAATCAGCTCAATCTGATATGTACAAGTGCTAGATCCAATCTTATCATTTACAAAAGAAGGGAAGATTGGATGAAAACAAAATAGAAAGATTGGATCGAGCATCTACACATATCGGATTGAGCTATTTTTCACAAGCCCACTCGAAATTTTAAAAAAAATTATTGAACGGCTCGGATCATCCGTGGCCCCGCATGCCGTTGGTAGGTTTCTGTAGAATCGTCCTTAGGCAAAACAAGTTCAATTTACTAACCCAACATCTTTCTGGTTTAATCCGTTCAGTGGATATGTACACAATAACTTTTTTTTAAAATTAATTTTCAAACTATTCTTTTTTATAACCACATTCCCTTTTGTCCTCTTGTGTTATGAATATCCTATGAGATATGAATGGATCCCGTGAATAAGGGGAAGAGATTATGCTATAGAGATTGTATATGGAACTAATTCCATATAGGCGAAGGATTCCTAATGTGTTTCAGCACTATGCGGATTTATTCCTCGTACAATTGGCGCAGTTTTGGGAAACGAAGTAGTTCTTTGAGATCAATTTATTCCTCGTACAATTGGCGCAGTTTTGGGAAACGAAGTAGTTCTTTGAGATCAACCAGGATGTCCGTAGACCCAGGAAGATTTGAAGCTCCTGAATGGTCCAAAGAAAGTAACCCAAGAAAAGCTGAAGAATGTAGCGGCTGTGAGCTAGTCGCTGCAAGATCTTCGTGACCTTGAAGATGGAAGGCACAATTTGAAGTCTGAGCGAAAGGAGAAGAGGGTATGAATCCTGGTCTCGACGCGAGGATGAACTCTAAAAGTCTGATTTCAGAAGAGTTTGGGACTATGAAGAAAGTCTCGAAAGCAAAGAGCTAGCAAGATTTGGAAGAGTTTGCTCGGCTTATGAAGAAGCGTGAGCGAGAGATACAGGAACTTAAGAGGCGTGTGGCCCAAGCAAAAATATCTGGAAGCACACATGGTGATTACAGAAGTAGGAGCCATACACCAGAAAAATGCAGAGGTGGCTCTTCGCGAAAAAAGAGAGATATAAGCCCAACCCCAAAGAAGGGTAGGTCGAAGAAACACCAAAGAGACGGGTACAAGAGGACTAACTCTGATTGGGAGAAGGAGGAGGAGCACAGGTCTGGATGGCATGGTGAGGGCACTACGACTGCACGTGAAGCAGCGCGTAAAGCCCTTAGCCAAATAGCAGCTTCGTCGCTTTTAAAGTGATTACAAGATGCAAGACTTCCGAGTAGGATAAAGCACAGAGTGTTCACGACAAATAAAACCAACATCGACCCGATAACGCACATCCAATATTACCAGCACGCTATGTTTACGCACATTGGGGACGACACCGTTATGTGCAAAATGTTCCCTTCAAGACTAGTAAAAGTCACTTTGGTTTAACAAGTTGGACCCGTACTCCAAGAGGAGTTGGACGTAGCTCTCTGAGGAATTCATTTATCGGTTTTTGACTAGCCGAATAGCGCCAAAGACATCTGAAGTACTGTTTTCCATGAAGCAGGAGGTCAACAAGCTGATCAGGGACTACACCAAGAAGTTTTGGGAGGTTTTTAATGAACGGTCTTGCTATAAACACATTAAAAGACAAGAAAAATACATATTTCTGTACACTTTTTACATCATTTAATACACATTTACACACCTACTATTTAAAATTTTCCTTTAATTTAATTGAAAATTATAGCGAAGAATATGTGCTGGCAACTTTCAAGGCTTTTAATGAGTTACGCGAATCCCTAAAAGGCTGACAATTTAGTTTTTTTAAATTTCGTTGCAATAGATAGAGTGATGGGTATATTTTTGAAGACATTTTACCGAGCCCCAAGGAAGTGATGTGTGTCAAGAATTATTGCTCGGATCACTAAGTCTGCTCAGTTGGGAATGTGTTGCTCAGCAGGAGGGACTTCTGGTCGGCATGGCCCCATGCTCAGACCATAGGGGAAACCGCCCACCCCCACTTCATGGGTGGACAACTTCCACCCACTTTGGGGAAACCACCCCACCCACCCTCGATCTAGGTTCACGACCTCGAAGGTGTCACGTACATACAAGAGATTTGATCGTCGAAGGGTTCACGATTGGAAACACTCCGGCCCAATTATTGGGCTTGTTCGCAGGAAGCCATTGAAGGAGCACTCGGATTGATCATCCATATATTTTCTGACACTAACATAGTGTGTATTTAATGTACTCCCTATTGAATAGCTAATTGTGACAGAATCTTAGATAACTTGTTATGATTTTGTTGGAGAATCCAAAAGCAATCGAATCTTCAGAATTTGCAAAATCAATCTTATAAAATTGATTGTGACTAAACTTATATAGGTGGAATTTGGTCTAACTTTGTTATTGGAGTATTTTCTAAAAATCTTTATGAAGAATCCAGAAGGTTAAAAATTATGAATTTTTTTTAAAATCTATTAAAGACAAAAATAATTCAAAACACATATGTATTGCAATATTTCTGTCTTTAGGGATTTTTTAAAAATATTTTTGCCATAAATTTTTACATTGTACATTTTGCTCATCAAAATGATTAATGATTTATAAAAAATTTGACGCAAAACTAACAAATGTTCATAACAAGACAAAAATCTTGAAAAAACTAGTCAGAACATTTCCAATGGACCCTATAAAATACTCAATAGTGTGAATGCCTAAATTTTTGCTAATGAATGTGCAAAAACTAGCTCCATTCGACTAGATCTGTTAGCTTATTAACCTATCAATCAATAACTCACTCTATAGATTTTTTTTTTGGTCAAAGTTTAGAAGTGCTTTCATTGATACGAAAACTATACATTGAAAATGGTTAGCCACCCCCAAGGTGGGAGGAAAATCACCACAAAAGAGGCCTAAATTCACAAACGAACATTCAGGACCTCACACAGACAAGACTCATCTCCGACCATGAAAAGCCATCAAGACGACATAGAAAACCCACCACAAAAACTCCCACAAAGAGTGAGTGATAAGCCCTTAATAGTGTAAATAATAGGGCTTATCCCTCTCATTTTTGTCACACACAAGTGCATAATTTGCTTGATTTGAAGGTGTCACGTACATACAAGAGATTTGATTGTCGGAGGGTCCACGATTGGAAACACTCCGGCCCAATTATTGGGCTTGTTCGCAGGAAGCCATTGAAGGAGCACTCGGATTGATCATCCATATATTTTCTGACACCAACATAGTGTGTATTTAATGTACTCCCTATTGAATAGCTAATTGTGACAGAATCTTAGATAACTTGTTATGATTTTGTTGGAGAATCCAAAAGCAATCGAATCTTCAGAATTTGCAAAATCAATCTTATAAAATTGATTGTGACTAAACTTATATAGGTGGAATTTGGTCTAACTTTGTTATTGGAGTATTTTCTAAAAATCTTTATGAGGAATCCAAAAGGTTAAAAATTATGATTTTTTTTAAAATCTATTAAAGACAAAAATAATTCAAAACACATATGTATTGCAATATTTCTGTCTTTAGGGATTTTTTAAAAATATTTTTGCCATAAATTTTTACATTGTACATTTTGCTCATCAAAATGATTAATGATTTATAAAAAATTTGACGCAAAACTAACAGATGTTCATAACAAGACAAAAATCTTGAAAAAACTAGTCAAAACATTTCCAATGGACCCTATAAAATACTCAATAGTGTGAATGCCTAAATTTTTGCTAATGAATGTGCAAAATCTAGCTCCATTGGACTAGATCAGTTAGCTCATTAACCTATCAATCAATAACTCACTCCATAGATTTTTTTTTTGGTCAAAGTTTAGAAGTGCTTTCATTGATACGAAAACTATACATTGAAAATGGTTAGCCACCCCCAAGGTGGGAGGAAAACCACCACAAAGGAGGCCTAAATTCACAAACGAACATTCAGGACCTCATACAGACAAGACTCGTCTCCGACCATGAAAAGCCATCAAGACGACATAGAAAACCCACCACAAAAACTCCCACAAAGAGTGAGTGATAAGCCCTCAATAGTGTAAATAATAGGGCTTATCCCTCTCATTTTTGTCACACACAAGTGTATAACTTGCTTGATTTGAACGATATTGCACGAAAGGTGTGTTTTTGGCGTTTTCAGGTGAATCGCATGAATAAGGCGTGTTTTGATGCCATGGATCAACTCTAAGGGTATCCGTACACCCGAGGTCATGTGGCACTCCATCGTCGAATCCCAAGAATGATGAAAAGTAACTTTTGAAGGAGTGCGGGACAATGGAAGACCAAAGGGCATGGAAAGGCTAAAGAAACAAAGGAGAATGAAAACTGTCCAGCTGCTTCCCGTAGTCCCAAAATGGTTCTAATCGTAGCTAGTGATCAGAAGCTGTGTCAAAATTACAAAACAAGACTGCTATCGTAGCCCAAAAATGGTCCTTCCCGTAGCACCTGGAAGTTTCTGCAGATTTTATGCCCGACTTTTGGACATTTCAAGGGTAGTTTAGACTTTTGTATCTCGAATGTTTGGGACTATAAATAGTTTTTAACCTCATTTTGGGAGGATAACTTTCATTTTCAGCCCTAGGAACTTCTCTCTCTACCTTCTTCTCCTCTCTTCTGAAACTCTTCATCTCTCTTTAAAGGAGATTGAAGAGTTGGGTTTTGAGGTATTTTGTCTTCATTAATGTTGTAGGTACGGTTGAGATCTTTCGTAATCTTAAGTTTATTTCCGTTTTTATCCATGAATCGTATTTATCTTTTTATGCTTGTTCTTTGTTCTTGTTCTATGGTTGAGTAGTGATAAAGGCTTGGTCATGGGGTGATTTCTATCCCGTGACTTAGGTAGTTTAATGACTTCTCTCATTTCTTGTATTTAATGTGGTTTGTGAAGGGATTAAGTTTTTTTTTATGTAACAAAACCTAGGGTTGTTAACCTCTTTGATTATGTGTAGGCAAGGACTTGATCTCTTGCCACATATAATGCTTGGAGTTATGTCACTCTTGGTGTTTGCCAAAATGCCTCAAAGAACTTGTTGAACTCTAATCTTTGGTCTAAACTTAAGGTTGTTAACTTCTTTGATTGTGTGTAGATAAGTCTCCTTGGCACACCCAATGCTTAGAGCCATGGCACTCTAGGTGTTTGATAAATGTCTAAATGAGTTTCTTTCCATTTCCAAACCCCGTTGTATAAGTTAAACTTAATTTTCGTGGTTAAATCTTCCGAGTGAGATCAAATGACAATGACTCTCACTTGAGTTATCAAAGAGAAGCATTGAATGGCCTAAGTTATGGGTGAAATGAACCCCTAGACCTTGCCGCTTTTAATTTCTAGTCAATCTTCGTTATCAATTAAAGTTTTGAGGTAGAGAGAATTTCCATCACTCAAAAGTTGGTCGTCTCAAAGCTGAACCCAAAGGTTGGCGGTCCTAACGCTAAAAACCCTTCGTAAATCAAACCTCCGGCCTAGCTCCATTGGCTCCCTGTGGATTCGACCTCGGACTTCCAAGTTTATTATGCTACAACTGACCTAGCTCTACGCTTGGGGTACTCTTCTACGACACACTTTAAGGTCGCAAGCAGTGAGAGAAAGTCCCACGTAAGAGACGAAAACTAACAAAAAATAGAAAACAAAAACTAAAGCAAAACCTGCAAGCAAACAATAGATCCACACTTCTAAGTCTAGCCGCCCAAAAACACCGATCAAGATCCTCACTGCCGCCGCCACCACTGCCACAAGGGCGGTTTAGACACAGCAAAGACCACGAAACAGAACCTTGATCACCGCAACAGCCACACCCCACTGTACAGCACTACCAACTACTACCTCCGTCCCAAGAGACTACGCCCGCGTTAGGGCGCGAACTGATGCGACGCCCAGAATGACAAGAACGGGATCGGCCTAATAACGTCGACGAAATTGCAGGACGATAAAAAAGAAGAGCACACTGGGTGGGGGGTTAAGCTGCCCTTCCCCAAGAAAAACCCTAAGTGTCAAAACTGAGAGAGAAGAAAAAAGAGAGAGACAGTATTTCTGTTTATTTTCTTCATCCAGTTATGTGTTAATTTCACTCTATAGTTGTTGACATTTTCAATCTCCCATTTTTACCGTTGCTCTTCTCTTTTTTGTTGTTGTTTTATACAACAAAGCTAACTAGTTCATAGGGGGAACCATTCACTCAATAAACTAATGACCACTAATCACTCCATAAGTGGATCCCAATTGGTTACAAAAAAACTTCCATTTAACTATCTAATTTTACCTATTCCACTGGAGATGCTCTAATTTATATTATAAAATAGAGTGATTTTTGTCTATCTATACAAACATGAGCACCTCTTCAGCCGTTAGATCGAATTTCCAATAAGTTATAGCCATTGGATTAATCATTGATTCCAACCTGTTTCCACGTCTCGCATTTTTCCTCTCTCAGTTTTGATACCTCTCTTTCCACCCCGAATCCACTCCTCGGCGCACAAAGAAATAGCCGGCGATTCGGGTTGGAACCCCCCACATGCCTAAAGACCCAGCCGGCGAATCGAGTTGGAATCTCTTCAATCTCTGTACATGTCTTCTCCATATCCACGAAATCCATTTAGTTTTCTCTCTGATAAGAACCCCCTATCCTCAATTTTGCAAACATTTGTAATATGTTTTTTCAATCAATAGCGTAATATAGATTCACTAACCTCAACCAATATTGTGGGTCTGATCGATATTCTGAGTAAGTTAAGAGTAGGGTAAGAATCCCCCATTCTCAATTTTGAAAATAAGCTTGATTAGGGTTTCCTGAGTTTGGGATTTGTTGAAGTTTTCGTTCCGTGTTAACAGAACACAACCATTTCTGATAAGTTTCGTGCCATCTTTTTAATGCTGTTTAAATCTTTTGATTTTCGAAAACTGTTGGCGGAAAAAATACCAAGCAACTGTTCAAATTTTTCGAACATCCAAAACTATTGGCGGCTGTCGCTTCCAAATTTCATAATTATTAATCTTCATAACAAAAAATACGAAGCAACCACTAATTATATAGTTTAGTTGTATAATTAGTTTCAGCCTTTTGATTGGTTCAATAAATCAATATTAGGCTTGGTAGAATATGTGTTCTTCATGTCATGGCCTATGTATCCAATTTCTGAACAATGTCTGAATTATGACAAAAAACTTCCAGTTCTTCATGTCATGGCCTCTTGGTTTATACATTAAAAGTTTTGAATGCAATTTTACTCTTTTTTTGTCAGAAAGGATAAACGAAAGGCTGAAGCAATGACTAAGGAAAAACAAAATGGAACAATCGCGAATAAGGGAAAGAAAAAGATAACCATTGCACGGAAGGGAAAAGAAAATTCATGTCCAGTGGTATGACTAATCTCTAATAGTTATTCACTTATTCTTTTTTATCATCTACAACCTCTTACCTAAGCAATTTTTCCCTTTCTATTGCTGGGAGTTGCAGAAAATACTCAACACTGACAATACCTCAAAGAGATATGAATATGTTAGCCCCAACAACTTGATGATATGAATATGTTACTTTATTGATCATTCCCGCAAAGTTGTAGTTGACATAGCTGCTATGGGTTACTCTCCTCTCCTCTCCTCTCTGCCAAGGTAATTTGGGGCTTTTGGCATCTTTGTTTGTGTTGTGCCTATAAAACGTGCAGGGGCATGTGGTCTTATTGCACATGTTGGAGTTAATAAATTGTTACGTTGAGCTTGATTTTTTTTGGACTTTCAATTGTGCTCTAACGTAGACAGGCTCCTTGATTGCCTTTTGGCTTAGACTTGAAATTTAACAAAATGGAGTACCTATTGTCATCTATTACTTTTCTATTTTCTCATATTCTATTCACATTTTGGTGTTTTTCTTGGCAGATGGTATATTCGGGCCCAAGCTTCTATAGGTCGGAAGTTCAATTTTCCTATGTGTTAAAAGGGAAAACTCAGCCTTAGTTTCTTTCCGTAGAAGTGGTTAATAATAACGAAGGATAGTCATTTAGTTTTGGGTTCGAGTTCAGAATACGTTGTGCATGAAGACACGGACATCCACTAGTACTGTGATAAAATATGCGGAATTACCACTATGGATGACTGAAACAAAAGATTGAGGATAATGCCAATCGGCCACTAGTCGATTCTTTTGAAGATTCGAATTCGATTGCTAATTGACAATTGAGGAGTATGTCATTACCACCTCGATCGTTTTGCCATCACCACAGATTACATTGTACTATGCCATCTAAAAAACGACATTATTGGTTTATGTGGAATTTTTTTTCCCTTGTCTTGCCTGAGTTGCCTCAAAACAAACAATATTATTGGTTCTCCTACATATTTATTCATCTTGGGTCAGAAGTAGATCCGATTTTTGATTTGCTTACTCAAACTTCTGGATCCGCGCCTGGATAGACTAAACTTAATGATTAGAAATACCTCAATTGTTTTTCTCTAATGACCCGAGGGGTTCAGGATTTAGCGGTCAACGTCAAGGATTTAGGATTTTGCTCTCTTCTAAGGTTTCAAGTTCGAAACGTTTGAGGTGCTATTAACTCCTTTGGACAGTGGGTTTTTTATGTGTGTCAAAAGTGAGAAGATTGTATTGATAAACGCCCAACGGCACTTACAAAACAGAGATCATTACAAAGAACTTGAACAAAGCTAAACTAATCGTCTAACAAATACAAAACAAGTAAATCATAAGGCAATCGATATCTTTCATCCTAATCCAGATATGGCTTGACACAACAGCGACACTTTTAAACTGTCTAATATCTAATTAGGGGTCTCAAACGAGAAAAAGTGCAAAGTTAAAGACAAAAGACACTAAATACCCAGACGATCAAATGCACTCCACCCAAGTATGAACCCACTAATGAACTCCCAAGAACTACAAATCTGTCAAGCTGCCACGGGTTGTCTCGCCAAAAACATCATGTAGGGATAGAATGCTGAGGCACAGATATCGTTGTGAAGCAATCTTGATTGAGAGAACCCGATCTGTAGACAAAAGTTGTCCAAAGATGAAACTAATAACTTTAGTTGAATGAGAGACAAAACTCTTGTAGAACAAGAGTCAAAACTCTCACAGATCAGACGACAAGTCGTAGATCTGAAGAGACGGAAGGGGAAAA
Source organism: Rhododendron vialii (assembly GCF_030253575.1). Classification (NCBI taxonomy): domain Eukaryota; kingdom Viridiplantae; phylum Streptophyta; class Magnoliopsida; order Ericales; family Ericaceae; genus Rhododendron; species Rhododendron vialii. Next base: position 23,055,411 of record NC_080562.1, on the reverse strand, counting down.
AAAAAACAAAGAAAGGGAGTCGGTAGTACCATGGCCTCCCTCTCCGGCCGCCGCACACGGACATAGAACCCATGGGGGGAGGGGAAGGGAGAAGATCGAGGAGTTGTGTTGGCTAGGGTTGAGAGAGAGGAAGAGAGAGATAGGGTTCGCGGTCAAAATATCATAGGTTTTTTTGGACAGTAGATTTATGGTTACCCAGAATTAGAAGAGGTGCAGGTAAAATGACCAAAACACCTATCTTTCAAAAAAAAATTACGAAAGGTGACGATATATATTTTGTTTTCAGAAAATTATAATTCCACGAGCATCTCTCTAATGCCACGGGCATTTATTGCCCCGTTGTGTAGAATGACTCACTTGTCTTCTTGTGATCAAAAGTTGTAGCCTATAAAACTTGTTTCACAAAACTGCCCCGTAGTTCTAAACTTGACTCTTAAACTGCCTAACAATTATTATTCAACCACAAAAACTCACACACATTTTACACGTATACATTCACATCTCTTGATGGCGCCCACACATACTAGAGGTGTAGTGTGTGTGAACCCTAATGTAAATGTGAATGAATTTGGGTAAATATTTGTATAAGTGTTTGTGATTGTAGAATGACTAAACTACCCAATCCATTTCCTGACAGCTTCTAATTTTAGTGGATAGCAGTAGTACTAAACATCAAAATCATTCACCCTAATCTGTTTGATAGTGAATAAAGTCAAATTTTTAATGAAAAAAACAAAATGAAAACTGTGCATTTTCTGATAGCACACTCCAGATTTGAGTATTTTTTTTCTCTTCAAAATCATTCACATTGGTGAGTTGGCAAACCTAACAAAATCTATCCATTATTTCAGTTTCCTTTTTTTTTTTTTTTTAATTTTATGTTACAAACTCTAATAAACAAACACATGCTGCTCCATATCTTCTAACTTTACTTCTTTTACAAAAAAGATTCTTTTAAAAAACAGAACCTTTTACAAAAAAAGAAAAAGAAAAAATCTCCTCTTCTCATGTCGTTACCCAACACTAAAACCAAAAAATTGTGCTCCAATACAAGTAGAAATCATCATTCAAGTAATCACCATTCAAGAAAATTCCTTGATAATTGTCAATATATAATAAAGATATAAATAGTAAGGCCACTTCCTCACAGGAAAATGCCCTGTTTCTTCCACTTTCATCTAAATCCTTAATAAATTAAATTCCAAAAGTGAATCTAAAGAAGCATTTCAAAGTCCAAAGTGGTACTTGATAGCCAAAAATGAAATCTATCAAGTCTCTTGGAGAGAAAATTGAAAACCATGTGTTAAACAAAATGTGGTACATCTCCTTCACTTAAGTACGACTAATCATGGGGAACCAAGCCTACCGTCCATTTACAGGGGTCCCAATTAAAGCTAGAACAAAGCTCTGTATGGACTGGTCCCAAAGAAGCTGATACTACCTAAGAGGTTTCAAACCCAAGACCATAGAAAAGAATAAATCTGTTTGGCTGAGATTTTTGGCTACTTCAGAAATATGATTGTATGCGAGCATGCCAGAAAAGACTTGTAATTATTCTTTTCAAGTTTAACTTATAAAAGCCAAACTTAATCAGGCGATTGTGGTGTCGGTTCAATTACCTCAATGAAAAGGTTTTTTCTTTTTAGAAATATTGAAATAGCAAAACGATTCATTAGAAATTCGACAACCCAAAAAATAAACAAGATACCTTGATCAATTCAAAACAACTTGCTTTCCAATTGATTCTCCAACTTCACCAACGAACAGAACAGATTACAGTGTGATTACTACTACTACGAACTACTTTAAACTACTTCGAACTAAGTCTAAGTTGCTAAATTACTGTCTAATGGACAGACCAAGCATAGCATAGCTGTTTGTTTGATGATTTGTCGAACTAAGTCTAAGTTCCTAAATTACTGCCTAATGGACAGACCAAGCATAGCATAGCCGTTTGTTTGATGATTTGTCTGGGTTTTTTCCTTCTTTCATTTCTTCTATTTATAGGCAAACTCTTGAGTCTTCTCCACGGCTTTCGTTCTTCCGCCTAGCTGCCTTCGAAGTCACTTCAACATTTGAATTCAAACTCTCCCTCCATGACTTTCGCTTGTAATCATCCGTGGTGGTTCAGTTAATTCATCACCCCACTTTCCTTAACTGCATCGTGTTGGAAATGGGCAGTTACATGCTTAAATCTCAACTCCTTTGATTGCGTCAACTTGGTCTAACCACTTCTTGTTTGAATAATATGATTTGCGCCTTCGAGCTTCGAATTGCCCATATTCTGAGCTACTATTTGAATGACATAGCAACGATTGTCATTACCTATAAAACGACATTAAGTTAATTAGAATGTCATCGTTCTTTTAATTGTGTGATTCCATGCATTTCAATCTATGTATACTCTATTTTGTCCAACATAAATGGCCATTTGTCATTCTCTAATTGGGCCAATAAATTTCTATACAAACAAATCCCTAAATCTCAAGTCTTAGACAACAAAGCCAACTTCATGAGGTTGACTAAACAATAGTAGTTCCTGAATATCCTAACAAAATTCTACCTTATAATGGAGAAAAGTACTCCTCCTTAAGTATTCAAGTAAACAACGAATTAAAAATACATACCTTGAATCCAATGAATCTGGTGAAGTACAAATGGCAAAATTTCAACAAGGTATCACAACTCAAAACATGTGAAAGCTGACATGGTTGAGAAGTCAAATCGGAGAGAAAAAAAATTTAAAAGCAAAAGTGGTGAAAAGTTGCAGTCGAAAAGCACGTGTATAACAGAAACCGAATAAGGATAAATTCAATATTGTTCATTCACGGAAGGGTCAAGCAAAAATGGGAAACAAATTTTACGAGCTGAGAGCTTTTGACCGCATGAGGACAAGTGAGTCATTTTACTGGCTTCTCTTTGTTTGTGTTTTATTTTTATTTTTTTGAATCGGGACAAATAAGAGCAAGGAAGGGTCAAGCAGTTAGGGCGGGCGCGGAGACAAGTGTGGTGGCCTTTCCAAGCACCAACCAACATTAAGTTTGGGGCCACCTTTGTGTCTTCGGCTTACTGCCAAAGGTCGCGGACCTATTGCATGATGCATGCTCAAGGATTAGGGAGGCCGGCCGCCAATGATGTAACATTGACTCTTCAATTGACTGGGTCCCTCTCCAATTGTTTCCTTGGACCTTGTTCCCTCCTAACAGGTAACCCCCTCCTATTTTATTACTCCCTCCTCGCCTCTTTTTAAATATTCATTACAGTTTTGCGTATTATTTATTTGATAAATTTCACTTATTTTTATAAGATAATAATTTTAAAATATAATAAAATGTTGGAAGATATAAGCTATTAAAAATGACACACAGAACCGTAGTAAACACTTAAAAAGAAACGAAAAAAGTGTACATATACACAAAAGTCGAAAGTGGAGAAGAAGATCAAGAGTTGCCAATAAGGTTTAGTGTGTTATTTGTTTGATAGATCTCATTTATTTTTATAAGGCAATGGTTTTAAAAACATAATAAACGTCGAGAGATATAAGCCATTAAAAATGACGTAGAACCGTAGTAGATACTTAAAAAGAAACAAAGAGAGTAGTAGCCCTTTGGGCGTTTTTGCGGATAAAAAAAAACACACGAAGAAAGTAGTACATATGCACAAAAGTCAAAAGTGGAGAAGATCAAGAGCTATCAATAAGGGGGTGTTTTCAGTAGTAAAAAATTTAAAATTTTTTATTTGTAGTTGAAAAGTTGTTAGATATTTTTGGTAGTGAATAAGTTATTAAGAAATGTTAAGTTGTTTTCGATAGTAAATATTTTTTTGCTGGGTATGTGAGTGAAAAAGTTGTTGAGTTGATAAAAAAAAAATTTGTTTGTGGAAACCTGTTGGTAAAATGTGTTAAGCTTTTAGAGCATCCCTATTGTAATAAGAAAATAGATGTGGATAAACAAACTTAATAATAATGCTAAAAAAATACCCCACATTGTAATAAGCAAAGTTATAAGTCTTTTAGCAAATAACCAAATTTTACCCATTCCATAACCAAACTTAACAATTTTTATCAATAATCAAAACTTAATAACCAAACTCAAAACTCAAAAACTCAAAAACACCTTACATTGGAATCGTCTCATCGAGACGAATAATTTGGTGTGATGGGATGCGTGATTGAAATTCGTTTGCGATTGGACATATGTGCATTGTGTATTGTGGAGGTTTTGTTGGTTATGGATGCAAAAATAACCAATATGGAGGTAGAGGTTGTTAAGTTTAATTATAAATTAAGTGGATAATTAAATGCTGACGTGACACATTTTAGTTATTGGTTTTGATCATTCTCATTGCGGATGCTCTTAGTGTTTTTTGTTAGTAAAAACGATATCGTAAAATGCGTTAAGTTTTTAAGTTTTTTTTATTAATAGAAATGGAGCCTAAGAGTTAACTGGGCTGTTAATAATTTAAATAAGTTGATAAAAATTATAAATTTTAACAAACTTTTTACATTTATAATGTACTTTTACACACTTCTTTATACTTTTCATCGTTATTAATACCTAACATTTAGTGAGCTATTTTTAGCATGTTTCAATTTCCAATAAGCTACTCCAGTTCGGACACAATCAGCTTGGCGGTGCATACATGCTGAATTTAAGGAACAAAATGCTCTTTAGTTACTGGAAGGTTTCATCCGGTCCTTCCTGTATTGAGCCCTCATCATTGATTATTTTTTAAAATTCGTCGACAACAACAAATATACACCCCAATAATCATATTCATCGAATATCAATTGATATTTATTTAAAAAAACAATGATTTTCATACTTTCTATTTTGATATATGCACTTCATATCTTATCTTTTAGTAAAGCTTTTATAGAATTCGTCGAGAACAAATATATATATATATATATATATATATATATATATATATTTTACTACAATACAAGAAAATAAGTGCATGCATCAGAAAAATGGAGTGTGAAAATCATTTCTCATTCGAAATACATTTATGTTTGGACTACTTTTTGGTTCGTTTGGGTCCCGCTAATTCTGTTCGTGAATGTTTTGGGCAAATTGCTTTTCGCCCCCCTCCTCCCTTTCCGCCAAAAGACAGAAATACCCCCAACTCTATCCTCCCTTATTTCTTATTTATTTATTTAATATTCTTTATATCTTTTTTTCTTTTATTTATTTAATAATTTATTTATTTATTTATTAATTGCTACTTGCCTACCACTATACAATTAAGGCAGCAGGTTGATTCTTGATCCTAAGTAAAACATTTTTGTTTTCTTAAAAGTTACTAAAATCCGTTGAATTGAACTGTTTATATATTATAAATATGATTATAAATTAAGCGTTTCAATTTTCAATCCAATTGAATCGGTGCAAAGATTTTATTTTTCTAATCATTTTATCATAAATCGTTGTAATGAATTTTTGGCTCTAAGGCCTTTTAATTAATAAGCACCCTAAGGCTCCTTATTTAATTTCAAGTTCTCTTAGGGTACTCATTGAAAGGCTTTAGAGCCGAAAATTCATTACGACCATTTAGAATGAAATTATCAGAAAAATAACATTTTTGCACCGTTTCAAACGGATTGAAAATTGGAACACTTATTTTTTTACACCATTTATATATTAAAAAATATAGTTAAAAAATTAAGTGTTTCAATTTTCAATTAGTTTGAACCGGTGTAAAGATATTATTTTTCTGATCATTTTATCTTAGATGGTCATAATGAATTTTTGGCTCTAAGGCCTTTCGATGGGCACCCTAAGAGAGCTCTGAAACTAAATAAGGAGTCTTAGGGTGCTCGTTGAAAGGTCTTAGAGCCAAAAATTTATTACAACCATTTAGGATAAAATGATCAAAAAAATAAAATCTTTGCACCGGTTCAAACAGATTGAAAATTAAAACACTTATTTTTTTACATAGTTTATATATTAAAAAATTTAAGTATTTCATATTTTAATCTGTTTGAACCGGTACAAAGATCATTTTTTTTATCATTTTATCTTAAATAATCATAATGAATTTTTGGCTCTAAGGCCTTTCAATGGGCACCCTAAGAGAGCCTTGAAACAAAATAATGAGTCTTAGGGTGTTCGTTGAAAGGCCTTAGAGTCAAAAATTCATTATGACCATTTAGGATAAAATAATCAAAAAAATACGATCTTCGCCCCGGTTCAACTGAATTGAAAATTGTAGCACTTAATTTTTGAACTATATTTTTTAATATATAAGGGGTGTATTTATTCTCTTTAAACCGAAAATGTTCCAATTTTCATAGATAAACTGTGTATATCATTAAGTGTCTTTAAAAAATAATATATAAACGGTGTATTTATTCCACCTTGATAGTATAAATTATTGATGGCGCTGTACCTTGGAAATGCAAGACCTTAACTGCATCCTTAAAATTCAAAATAACTACGTACTCCAGTATTTTGCCTTCTTCAATGTTTTCTTAATCGAAAATTTGTTTCTATAGTTTATGTTTCTTGGGTAAGAGAAAATATGGGGATAGTGCTGTGTAGGAGGCGCACAGTACGGTATCATGCATCATCCGAGCAGTCTGTTTGGTAATCTCTAATGGTCCAAATCTCAAAGTTTGAATGCTTCTCGTGGAAATATTGATTAGAATTTGTGTTTTTATATTTTCATGAATTGTAAATATGTAATCAATTATAATAAAATGAAATTTTGTTTAAATTTATTATTATTGATTAGAATTTATTTATTTATTATTCATTGTTAAGACAAATTAATTAATTAATTAAAATAATATAAAGTTCTTAAAAATAAAGTCAAATTTAAATGTAAAAAACGTAATTTAGTTGAAAATATAATTTGAGTTAACTAAATTAAAATTAAATAATTAATTCAATAAATAAATAAAGAAATTAAATAAGATAAAAGCAATTAAATAAAGAAAGGAATTAAAGAAAAAAAGAAATTAAAGGGTGGGGTTGGGGGTATTTTGGTCAAATGGGCTAAAGGGTGGGAGAGAGATTGGTTGGGGGGAGCGGGCGAAAAGCAGCTCTCGGCTTTAGTCAATTTACTACTCCCGAGATCGAGTGCGTTGGAAACCGATTCATCAGTCCCCCTATGCTGATTAGAGAAAAAAGGATTTTTGGAGTGGCAAGAAATCCCAAGAGAAAATAAATTATCCATATATTCACCTTCCTCAATTTCATACACTTGTGAGTATCTGCAGGAAAAAGAAGAAGATAAATACCATAATTTTACACCCTCAATTGATTTTTATTTAACCCCCCAATTAATCTAAAAATCTATCAAAACACGAAAAACGAGCTGTTGATGTCATAGCCCATCTTCTCCAAGTTAGGCTGCACCGCAGACTGAATCATCGACGGCGGCCCGCACGCCAGCGCCAGCGCGTCCTCCGCCCGCCCGGGGAGGTGTTCCCTCAGGATACTCTCGTTGACTTTTCCCACACTATATCTCCACCCTTGGCTTATTGACTTTCCCACCACATACCATACCTTTAACCTCGGATTCTTCACTGCCCATGAATCAAGTTCTTCCCTCATCAGAATATCCTCTTCCGTCCGATTTGCATACACCAAGTACATCTCTGTTTCATCTTCTGGATCATTTAATATCGCTTGAATTACCTGTTGGGGGACACTTACACATCAGTACTAAAATTAGTTCGTTATTTTTTTTTCTTGGTGCTACGAAATTAGATACTAAGGCTCTGTTTGGTAAAATTGCCAGTTATTTATTTATTTATTAAAAAAAAATGTTTGGTGAGTATACTAGTTTTTATTTATTTATTTTTGTTTGTCGAAAGTGTTTTCAAAATAAATGAAAACGCAATTTTTGTATTTCTAGAATTTCAGTAAACTAGTGGAATTGATTATGTATTTTGTAAAGAAAAACAGTAACACAAACATGTTTATGGTGCCTGTTTGAAAAAATATCGATCGAAAACAAAACCGAAAATTTGCAAATAAAAACTTTTCGAAACAGAGCCTAAAATTACAAAACTTAAAAAGATAGTATTAATCCACATTACATCTTCATGGGGCCCATTAAAGTACTAAAATATCATCGTTATAATCTGAACCACTCATTTTATAGATATGGTCAACCACTTTATTCATACAAAATATTACGTTGATCGTATATTAAAAAAATGTGATCTCTTAACACAAGTATTTAAAAGGAATGATTCACACACATTTTAAGAAATAACATATCTCGATCATGAAGTTCTGAGTATTCAGTTAGTTTGATTTTTTAATCTAATAAAATTCTTAGCGAACTCCATGAAATGAATGATTTAGATCGTGGTGATATAATTTTGAAGGGAATGCTTCCCTTAACAATATGATCCTTGTAAATGCATTTCGCTCTTCCTTTCAATTCTAGCTCTACACTTGCACTACAAATGTTTGGTCTTATGAAATTTATTAATTTGATATGTCCGGATTAAAAACAAAATTGCATATATACCATAAATATTAAAGTTGTGGCACTCCAAAAATTTCGAACATTATATTACCTGATATATGGGTGTGATTCCTGTCCCTCCAGCGATCATTGCCAACCTCCGAGCAAACTTGTTTTGGCCACCATGGACGGTGAAGTTGCCTTTTCCGGTGTACTCAATGTGACCCAATGGACCCTTCACGTCTAAAACAGAGCCTATTGGGAGTGATTCCAAGTGCTGTGACATTAGACCTCCATTGGGGAATCTCGGGTTCACATCTTTGAAGTAAATCTTCACCACTAGTTCAAAGTAGCCCATTTGATCGATGGTGCTCGTTGGCGTGTACCCTCTCATGCACAGCTTACCATCGATCTTCCCACACAGGAATATATGCTTCCCCACTGGTAATCCCAGCACCTGTTGGAATTCATTTTGTTACTACATCTTGTTTTAGTAATTCCTTAACCGAATTGGCTTCTGAAGTAAATATTGTTTTGTTACTACTAAAGAAAACACACTTCTTGCTAATAGGAAAAAGACTTAATTTTGAGAGGAATTCAAAAGTCCGAATTGCTAATTGTGTGAATTTGTTCTAACACTACGTACCTGATCTTCAGATGGCAATGCGAATCTAAACTTCCGCACGTCATGAGAAATTGAAATCTTCTCCACAAGCTTGCACGGGAATTTCTCCCGTGGAACGAGCGCCACACTCCTTGGCCGCGCGATTTCTCTAAGAGGAGGAGCCGTCTGCCTCGTTTCCGACGCACTGGGGAGGACTGAGTTATTAGGTGACGAGTGAGTCCAATCAGTAGAGGACGCGTATCCGGTAGTTATCAACTCTCCAACCCTATAATCTTCCAGAAGCTTCTTGGCCTTATCGGAATGAATCGCGTCAAACTCCTCGGTGCAATCCGTTCCGGCATTTATCAAAATGCTGTCGGCGCCCCCAGGGTGACCCTTTAAAAACCGGGTGCAGTTGTAGACGTGGCCGTGGACGACGATCCAGGCTGAGTCAGCCGAGTTGTGCTTCTCGACCTCGGACATTGAGTAGAGATTTGAGGTGGTTATGAGGGATGAAGCGACGCTCTTTTCAATGTTTTGATTGGAGGAGACGTTGATGGAGGGGGTTTCAATGTGCTTTTCTCGAGCCATCCAGCCCCCAGACAGGTTCCCCGGCTGAGTTGGGTGCTCGAAGACGATCCCGAGTTCGCCATTTTGGGGCTTGCACACGTTGATTTTCACTCGGAACCAGCAATTGTTCATCATGCCCTGTAATTTTTTTTTTATTTTTTTATAGGAAGAAGAAATTTATTTACTTGAGTAACATCTTCCTAAGATTAGTGGATTCAATCTACAGATAACAGAACAAAATGCAAGGGGTTTCATAAGGAAATGCATTGACTGACTCATTATTAAGGTAACAAATGTGAAGAGTTAAAAGTTAAAAATAGGCCATGTACCCGGTGATACAGGAGTAAAAATTTGGTCATGGACTTACCCCACAAAAAAAAAAAAAAAAAATGAAAAATTAACAAGATTATTTTTTATTACCTCAACAGATTTATCCGAACAAGAATCCAATAATTGAGTTTTAGAGAGTGGATGAAATAAAATAGAGAGAAAATTGGTCATGTGCATCAGTTTTATCCTTACAAATGAATTGGCTAGCTGTTCTGTGGATATTATATATTATCACTATTCCAGCAGTTTTCATTACAAATCCTGCAACATTCTATTTAATTAGGTAACGAAGTCTTGTATAAAAAGATTGATGAGAAAAAAATTACCAATTCGCAAAGAATTTGAAAAGCATAATACTGCAATTATTCGTGTGAAACTCTCCATCAGTGTTGCAATATAGTATCGCACTTTAATAAAAATGCTCATAGAACGTACCTTATTCATATAATTGACGTGGGTGGTGTAAAATCAATTAAATGTGAAGTGGATGGAGATATGACACATTGAATGAGTACGGTTCATTATGAGTAGATTTTGTGCATTAGTATGTTTGTTTTTCTAATTTTTAATTAATTTTGGAAGTGTCATTTGTACACATAATAATAATAAGTGATTGATGACAAAAGCGAAATAAAATGTCGGATATATATACATTGAACATGGGAGTTTTGACCACAAATATTCGTCACTACAGATAGCGCAGAGGATTGGCGAATCGTACTTGGTGTATTACTAGCTATATATAAATTAATAAAATGGAATGTACTCATCACACCTAATGACGAAAAGTCAAACGAAAAGGGAAGGAGGGAGATGCATCCATGTGAATTTCACGTGATAAGGTTTGTTATATCCTCCACACATCACCATTTTACTTGACCAACAAGGTATATACATACATTCATTCAAGGTATGGTGGTCCGGACAAGGCTGCGCAGGGCGGGGTCCCTATTTTCGGAATCATTCGGATTCCGATTGATTCCTAACTTGGGAAATTATTATGTACTATGGCCTACTACATTCATTTTATGTTTGAACAATAATTTCACCATCATTTTCAACTGGTTACATGAATAAAAATCTAACCGACAACATCTCATTCTAATTAATATGGTGATGGTGGTCCCGGACTACAGAATAATTACTCGATCGTAATGATCATGTCACACCACAAACAAATAACTAACGTAGCAAGCACTCACCATGAGATTCCAAATAAGCTTCTCGGGTTGGGTGTTTTGGGTTTGGTCCCAAGCTCGAACCGCCATCTCCTTGGATGCAACCAGTTGGTTGACCTCTACCTCCAGAGACCAGAAGCACCAGCACCAGTATTTCCCGTACTTGTTGGGCTTCTCTGGGTGGTCCAGCTGGCACACGTGCCACGTTTCCCCTCCGTCCATCGTCACCTCGACACGTGTCACTTTCTTTCCACCTCCTATTTTGCATCACAAAATGCCATTAATTAGTACCCCTCGGTTACCCTACCCCAACAAAAAACATCCCACCATTACCATAACACATGATTGACAAAAAAACTTCCATTTCTAGGAACATGCCAAAACGATTAATTACGTATACGCTATTGCTACTAATTTTCAAGTTAACCTTTTCTTTTATGCTGTGTTTGAATGAGTTTTTGAGAAATTTTTTATAAAATTATGAGTGGAGAGAGAAATGAGAGTAATGATTGGAAGTAAGGATAATGATTTGAGAGAAATAGATAGAGAAATGAGAATAATGATTGGAGATAGGTATGAGTAATGATTGAAAACATGAGTAATGAGTATTTTTTGAGTTGAACAATTTTTTTCAAATCATTATCCAAACAAGGCATTTTAAGTTTCTTTGAACGGGACTTTGACAGCTTTTAGGAAGGAAAGAATGATGGGTTGCTAACAAGGTCGTTAATATCTTTCTTTTATTCGTACGTTTTTGACAAAATTCGTAACTAAATATCAATTTTTTTTTTTTATGGATAAAAAATAAATAATAAGAGAGGGTGGTTGTTGGGGAACATCGAAGCCACGTGGTTGACCGTGCTTTGAAGATCGTTTTACAAATTGGAGAGGAATAATTGTTGTAATAATAGAAAATAACAAACAAACAAAAAAAAGAAACAAGAAGAGGTCTCCGTCTTTTGTTTTTTGTTTTTAGCTTTTAAGTTTTTCACTATCTCCAGGTCTAGAACGTAATAAACAACCAAAAAAGGTTGCAGGGGAGCAGCAGAGCAGACTCTTGAGAATTTTATACTCCTACTTCACAGTAGCCGTATGTTTTTCTTGTTTGGTTTGTTCGGTTGAAATTACTGTATTAATTATATATGTCTTATCATCCGAACCGTCCGTCAGATCCCTACCCCACAGGCCACAACACAACATACATCCAAATAATTCCTCACTCCAAAATACTCGTATCATGAAACCAACAGGCTCACCGGAATATGCGTAACCCCTCAACGTGTAAGGCGTTCCACTTGTCCACGACTTTATCGCCAATATCTCTTCGTGCCCCGGTGTGGTAATCACCGAGTTTATGTTTAGTTCATTGATGACGTATTCCGGCTTGTACCACCAAGCTGCATTTAACACAATTACACTTGTCTTAGAATACTACTACTACTACTACGACGAGAGAGAGAGAGAGAGAGAGAGAGAGAGAGAGAGAGAGAGAGGTTGTCTATAAATTGGGTCCACATAATAAGCACAACGAAGTGGGACTCAAAAATGCAGGTGGAATTTACCTTGGGCGTTGGCAAGCTCGGAGTCTACGTGGGACGGAAGCACTTTGTTGTCGTTGTAATGGTAATAACTGTCTGATTCTTGAGTTGTTACAATGATACGCTTGAGCCATTTCACCATGCGGCCGCCAATGAATCCCGGTATGATCATCCTCACCGGGAACCCGTGATCGGGCGATAAGAGCTCACCGTTCTGCATGTAAGCTAACACGATGTCTCGCGATGGATCCATCGCATACTCCTTCTTGATACTTGTGCCGTACTTGGACCCACCGCCTCCTGGTAGATCCTCTGCCCCCTCGAAGCACACGTTCAGCGCTCCCATCCGACGGCTCAAGATGCCGCACCGCTCCAGCACGCACCGTAACGGTACACCGCGCCACACCGAAGTGGCCACCGCCGAAGGGCCCCAGTTGAAGCCCACTGTCTTCTTCACCATGTTTTGTTCTTTTCGGCGGTTACCGGCACATACCAGTGTAACGGGAAACTCTCGGGACGGAAACTCGGACACCAACTGGGCCATTGTGAACCGAGCCGGTCGCTTGACCAACCCGGTTACCTCGAGGGTCCAGTCGTCCCATGTGGCCAATGGGACCGGGCCGTGGTTCCGGACGTAGTGGAGCGGGGCCGGGGTGATGAACCTGTGGTGCATGAGCCGGGTCAGGGAAGGCTCGGAATTAAACGGGTGCTTCCCGGTTAAACGGATCAGCGTCGGGTTCCGGTGTACCCAATGGTCGGAGGTTCCTTTGTCCCTTGAATCACAAACGGAGGGTTCTAATTCCATTTTCCCCTGCTTGATCGTTTCTTCGAATTCTTCATTCTGGCTCTCATCTTCGCCGGATGAGTAGTCGTCGAAAACCGAGCGCTCGATCGGGCGGGTGGTATCGGACCGGTGGTTTGGACCGGGCTTAATGGCGTGGACGACGCTCGTTTGTAGACACTGTTCTAGGAGACTGAATTGCCGGTTCTCGACATATGCAGCCATTTGGTGTCTGCTAATTAGAAAGAAAGAGTAGGAAAAAAAGAAAAAGAAAAGATCAAAAGACCTTTCTACTCTCTCTCTCTCTCTAGGATTTTTGTCTGCCTCTGGCTTTGGCTTTTTCCCCCCCTCGTTTTTTGCTTCACTGATGAAACAAGTGGGGAGACACGACGTTGGAGAGACTTTATAGGAGAGTAAAAGTAGGAGTATGTATATTAGAGTCGTTGGAGCTCGTGGTGGCTCTTTTACTATGAATTATGGTTACTCCATGTGATTGAACTCTCCTGGCTAGTAATACTGAGGTACTACAATAATGTATAGAAGAGTAATAAGTCATGATATTATTAAAATATAATTAATTAATTAGTGTTTAATTACTAGGAGTAATTTTTACTCCTAGTACTTATTCTGCGCTCCTAATTTTTGCTTTACTCTACTTTTTCAACACAACACCCGTCAGGACCGTTACATTAACAAAAACAAAAAGAGAAAGGTCAGTCGGGTTGAAATAGCATTACAAATTCACGAAAATTGCAGTCTTCTGATACCTGGGACCCATTCAATCGTTTAGTACGTCAATAGCGAGTGTCATCGTCTGGGTATCAAGTAGAATACTGTAGCAGCCAGACCAACAAAATTACAGAAATTGGTACAGGGATTTTGGCAATTAGACAAATACTGTAGCAGCTCGACCAACAAAATTACTGTAATTGGTACAGGGATTTTGGCAATTAGACAAATACTGTAGCAGCTGGACCAAGAAAATTACAGTAATTGGTACAGGGATTTTGGCAATTAGACGGCCCACTTTTGGTTTTGTTTTCATGGTGGAATTTTTTCCTACCTCCTAACACGACTTAGCCCCCGTTTCAGAACACCTTCTTAAAAAATAAATATTTATTTCACATTTTCAAACTCAAAAATAATGTAAACGAAAAATAATTTTTCAATTTTTTTTGCATCATATTAAATATCTCAATGAGATCTATCAAACAAGATCCATATTGATAGGAAAATAATTTACGTAAACACATGATTTTTGAGCTTGAAATTGACTTCTTAAAAAATAAGTACTTATTTTCCTTTTCGGAACGAAGCCTTAGACACAAAGTTTGAACGAAATTGAAGGGGAGGTTCTAGTCCGGAATTCGTACAATAGGAGGGGAAGTGAGAGTCGACTTCACCTTGTTAAACGCTTCCTCACACTCACGAGTTCACTCAAACAGTGTGTCCTTGGAGAGGAGTTGACACAAGGAGTGAGAGATGACACTAAAATCCTTAAAAAACTGCCGTTAAAAACCAGCATGCCCAAGAAAGATCGGATATCCTTCACACATTTGGGGGTAGGGAGGTTCGAAATCAAGTCAATTTTGGCCTTGTCTACCTCTATCCCCTAAGAAAACACGATGTGGCCTAAAAAGATACCTTGAGTCACCATGAAGTGGCACTTCTCCCAATTCAGAACAAGATTTTTCTTCTCGCATTGCTCCAAAACTCTCTCCAAATTTCCCAATCAAGACTCGAAGGAGTCTCCAAACACCAAGAAGTCGTCCATAAACACTTTGACAATCTTCTCAATCATATCACTGAAAATGCATATCATGCATCGAGAAAAGGTTTCGGGCGCATTACACAAGCCGAATGGCATGCATCGAAAAGCAAATGTCCCGAATAGACAAGTGAAAGTGGTTTTCTCCTGATCTTCCAAAGAGACCTCAATTTGGTTATATCCAGAGTACTTGTCAAGAAAGCAATAAAAAGTATGCCGGGGGGAGGTGCCGCCCCTTCCTCCCCCCGGGCTCTTGCTTAGCCTCCGAACCTCGCCTTCAAATAAGGTTGAGAAAAACCCCAAGCGTAGGGCTAGGTCGTCGATAGCATAATAAACCGGCAAGACCGGGATCGTATCACAGGGAATTCGCAATATAGCTAGTCTGGATTGTAGGTTTATATGGTAGAGTGCGGCGTTCAAGACGGCCAACTTGGTTTTGCTTAGAATTGGTGAAAATCGCCCGGGCGATTTACTAGGAAAAAGCTTAGTTAACTTAAAATAGGCAAGTCTAAGGATCTTCTAACCCTTGACAAAGGAGGTTACCGGTTCTCGGAATAACTCAGGCGAGAGTCACGACCGCGTGCTCACGCCCGGAGAATTTAACTTTTATGACTACGTTTATCGAAAGATGTGATTAAACGGAGGCGGACCAACTTGTTTGACGAATTTATCGAACACATAGGAGGCCACGAGTCCTCAGGGAGCCGCTCGCCAAGACCGCTTGGCAAATGCCTCACCAAGTAGTTAACACCCCTTTGCTTGGACCAAAAATGCAAGTTGAGTTCTATTCCGTAAATCATGCTCTTAAGCCCTAATATTTGAGAACCAAATAATCACCTAAGCCCTCTGGAAAGATTATCCCAAGACTTGGCCAAACGACTACTCACACATACTTAAAGCATAAACCAAAGCATAGAAGTAAGACATGAATTTTAACCGATAGAAATGAAAATAAAGTTGATTTTATAAAGGATCTAGTCCGCGGCTACAACATTAATAAACGAGAAAACATTAAACGACAAATACCTTGAAGAGTTCTTGAAGAAATTAGCTAGAAAAGCTTGAAAGCCATTAATGGAGTTCTAGAAAATTAAAAGACTTAAAGTGGAAAGTGACAAGATGATCTAGATGAGAGAGAGAGAGAGAGAGACCCTATTTATACAAGGTGGTCTCTCTCTCACAAAATATCCCAAGAAAATATCCCAAAAGTAACCAAAAGTGGAAAACATTCCAAAAGTAGAAAGTAGAAAAAGCAGCAAAATCGTGCTGCAATCTGCAGTATGAACCGGTACTGGCCAAATCCCAGTACCGGTTCATAGGTCTTCAAAAGCTGGAAAACTTCAACTTTGGACATCATGAACCGGTACTGGCCAAACCCCAGTACCGGTTCATAGGAGGCAGAACTTCAGATTTTTCCTGCTTTGGCCCCGACAGCCCGACAGCGACCCGACACCCTCGTTGGCCTAGATTAATCACCCGACGGGCTTTGTGGAACATTACTTCACTGCCTCGAACCCTAGGATACTTCCGACTACGATCCTTGGCGTTAAGAACCGCCTTAGCACCGCGTATTACCTGAGACAACCAAAGCAAACCCTTATGTGCAAAATGAGATACAAATGATATCTAAGGGAATCAAAATGCTACAAATTAGGGAACTAAAGCACCAAGATTATACAATCTTGGTTGCTTATCACGCCCCCCAGCTTAAACATTGCTAGCCCCGAGCAATGATGCAGACAAAATAAGGGAAAACTAAACTAAACAATCCTTCCGGCAAAACAACTACGGCACATGCTTCAATAAATCCAATGCGCAAGAGATCAAAAACAAACCATTTACCCCAAAGCAACTCACAGTCGGAGATAAGATGAGCAACTAGATGCTAAGCAGGTAAATAACAAGCATCCAACAGGAGTATCCAAAATCAAAAAGGTGGATACGAGACTTCCAACAACCTTTAAAAACAAAAGTAACCATATCCCACGCAAAAGGTGCTCGAAAATAGGCGTGGTGAACAAAAAATACCAAGCCAAATATAAGTGGAGAGCACCATTAGGAAGATAAATTAACTAAGTAGCCAGAAATTTACTGAAAAGTAAAATGCCATAGACTAAATATGCCACAAACTGAATCAAAAGGGAATCAAATTGTACGAAAGATCAACTAAGGGCTTTAAAGCTTGAAATGACCTTGGTTAATCAAGAGAACAGTTAACAAAATGGGAAGCGGCCATATGCTAGCTTGGTTTTTTTTTCTACCCTAGGCCGCCACCGACACCAAACTACCAAGTCAAAAGGCCACATGCCGGCCTAAACAAAAACTTCTTAAGCCTATTATTTACGAATTCACCTACTGAAATGAAAAACAAGATATGATAGGAGGACTGTCAACCCCCATGTACCCCGACCAAGTGGAGGGATTTTCCAAAAGCGAAACCACCGACCCTAATCCTCTTCCGACGACTCCTCGACATCCTCCTCATGAACAGGTTCTTTACCTCGCTTCCGAGTACTCGACTCACCTACACCACTAGTCCCAGCACCATGGACAATTTCTGGCTCCTCAGGAGTCGATTCTCTCATATCGGCCTCCGTGGGAACATACACATCACCTTCTTTCCCACAACGAGCTGCTATCCATAACATCCCCCTCTTTATGGCCGAGACATCCCTCCTCGTATGACGCATTTGAGTCTCAAGCTTTTTCTGTTTCCTCTGCACTGATTGGAGCTGAGTAGCCATAATTCTAGTATATTCTTCAATCCTCCCAGACTGAGACCTAGCAGTAGGCATAGGGAAATCAAAACTGTCAGGCAGGGGTGGCTGAGATAATGCCTTGCTTTTCTCCACAG
The DNA here is from genome assembly GCF_030253575.1 of Rhododendron vialii. Taxonomy (NCBI): domain Eukaryota; kingdom Viridiplantae; phylum Streptophyta; class Magnoliopsida; order Ericales; family Ericaceae; genus Rhododendron; species Rhododendron vialii. Next base: position 23,037,364 of record NC_080562.1, on the reverse strand, counting down.
AGCCACCCGTAATAGGACCGGGGGTACCCGGAAGAAGCCTTTCTGGAACTAGTACTCCTTGAGACTCACAAAGAGCGGTAATCATAGCCGGAAACGGAATATTAGGCTTTGATGGAGCCGAACGCTCCCTAAACCTCACCAATGACTTCCAAATAAACAAAGCCCAATCAACCACCTCTCCATTGGAACCCAAAACAAAAATAACCTCGCCATCCTCCTTCCGTGGAAGCTTCTCCGAACCATGAGGACACAGATTGTAATGACCCACCTTATTAATAACCCGATACTTCTCGAATAACCTGCCATGGACAAAACGGTCAAGCTTCAGGGGTTTATCAGTTAGAGCGTTTTGAATTTCTTCCTCTGACTTGGACCATCCTCTAGCAGGGTAAGTAATAGCTAGGAGCGGGGGGCGTTGGTAGTTTTTTAAATACTTGGCTATGATAGTCGGGGTTACGAGCACAGTTTTCTTCCCCAAGCGAGAGGTTATTTTCTCTTCCTTCTCATCCACTTCCATATTAGCATAAAAATCGAGCACCAACTTGGGTTTAAAACCTTTGATAGGATCGAAAAAGAAATGCAATCCTTGTTGGTTAATGATATCAATGATTGGGTGAGTTCCTAGCTTCGTTCGATCCACCTGCCGCTCACAAATGTACTTCCGACCTTTTAACTCCTTTTCCCATCTCTGTTTCTCCTCCTCCTTTCTCTCTCTTTTCCGCTTCCTATTTTCCTCCTCACTTCTTTCACTTCGCTCAGCATTCTTCTCCGTATCGAAGCGTTTAATGTACGATGTTTTACCAGAACTATCCACAGATTGTATCGCATCCCCCATAAGCTTCTTTGATCTCCCCATTTCGGAACAACAATTCTCACAAAACAGAGCACCCCCCAAACTTCAATCAAACAACCACCTGTAGCAAATTTCAGCCCCCCGTAACGGAAACAGTCCAAAAGCAGCCAAAAATTCACAAAAATTCACCCCGACAATGCAATCTACCAACAGAAACAGTAGGCACTGAATTAAACTCCCGAAACTAATCCACAAGTGTAGAGTAACAACACTAGCACAAATTTCAGATTTCTTATGGGTTGACAAGAAATTACATATTCCGGTGGTGTGGGCGTGTGGGTCAATGCAGGAAATTATGAGGGAAGTTCGAAATTGAGGGGGGTGGAGAGAGAAAATTTCGGGTGCCCTCTCAATTGGGGATCTAGGAGTCAAAAACTCCCACAACCCTTAATACAACTTTGAAATTTCTCAACTTTCGAAAGAAATCAAGGTGAATCAAGGTACAAGACAAAGGAATTTCACAAGAGAGAAAAATTTCGAGATTACCTTGGTTATGGAGATTTTCGGACCTTGAAAGTGAGAACCCACCTTTGAAACTTCTTAAATCCTCCACAAAACTTGAAGATTAAGTGTTTATGTGAAGGATGATGAAGATTTGAGAGGGATTTGGGATGGTTTGGGAGGGATTTTAAAGAACAGAGGCGGGGGAGGGGGGGGGGGGCGGTTGTCTGCCGTTTCTGGGTTTGGAATGGAAATAGAATAGGTTTTGGGTTTATATAGTGGGGTAGGAGAAAGAAAACGAAAAGGCACCGAACCCCTTTTTTTTTCAAATTCTGTCGGTTATGAACCGGTACTGGCCAAATCCCAGTACCGGTTCATAGGTTCTGAAATTCTGGATTTTTGTCTCTCTGCCCTGTATGAACCGGTACTGGCCAAATCCCAGTACCGGTTCATGTCTCCTGCTTTTCTGAATTTTTGCCCTCTTCAACATTTCGAACTCCGCTCATTCCCAACACCTTTCAAACATCCCCCGAACACCTCTCAGCAGGTAAACCAGCATTCCAAACCACCTTCCAAACATCCGGTTCCCTAAGTTACTGAACAAATAGGAAGACACGGACCAGGCTACAAAATAGGATGAGGGGACACATTTGTGGTTTAATTAAACAAAGAATGCCTTGTATCACTTCCTTCGTACGAAATAGATTCCAAAATGATTCAACGATGATAACAAGCACACTTAGGTATGACAAGAGAGTGTTTTACCTAAGCTACGAATTTACGATGCAACAAGAACGGGATATGGGTAAAACTTGCTCAAAACATACTCAACACTTAATTGCTCATCTTTAATCATGCATATGAGTTGAAATGTACACTGCCACTTAATATCAAACACCGAGCTCTTGCGAATTAAGAACAATAGGCATGTGCCAAGTTGTTTTAATCCACGAAAATTTGTAATAACGGAAGGATTGCAACCTAAAAACGAAAAATTGATCCGATTGTTTTCGAACCTAAAAACCAAGAAACAACAACTATAGAGTAACTATATCCCTCCCCCCAACTTAAAGGATGCTATGTCCCTATAGCACGAAAAATAACAGGAATGAGAAAGGGAACAAAAGAGCGTACCCACGGGGGAATGTCAACCCCCTTATACCTCGACCAAGTTGGAGGCTTTTGCGTCACCGGTTCTTTTCGTCATCCGAACGGCTTCCAAGGCCAACTCCTTCGGCTCTACCAACGGAACCATAGCTAGTCACACAGGATCATGGCCAAAGCTTTGTTGGACTAACAACCGTGACACGCAATCGCACCCATGCTTAGGGCTCCTGAATGCCTCAATCACTCCGACGGTAGATCCAATCCACCAAGGCTGGTGCGGTAGCACATACACCCTGTAAAAGACTTAAGCCCGAACTACCTACTAAGAGCCAAATGACATTAGAACCGCCTGGCTCGTGTTATCCGGGCATCAACAAACATATATACAAAGAACAACAACAAAGAACACCACCCAATTTTCACGCAACCTTACGAGTCATACTTTTCTTCCTGTGTCGCACCAAGTAGGCAAAACGCGGGTGGCTATACTAGACCATCAAAGTTATTACATCATGCCCGAAGTAAAATTCACCGCTCGACCTCGCCAAGCAATTAAGCCCAGCGTTCCCTATGATCAAAACAAAGTGATGCCAGACAGAGCCTAGTGCCAAAGCACGAGAATAGCCAGCCGCACCCAAAGACCTAAATTGCCCCCGATAGGGACATATCTGGTGAGCATGGGTCGTTAACGGCAAACTACGTCAAAGAAGGACTAATTAAAGCCCGATACAATGATGCGTTGGTGAAATCTCTTGGTGATAGTATCCCGAAACATGATAAAGAAAGAACAAAACATAAAAGCGATATTTACAAATGTACAAACATACAAAATTTAATATCAGAGCTCGAAGCGTCCAAGTCACAGCTGGACTCCGCCAAACAATGAAGTCCAGCGTCCCCTAAGATCGTAACCAGGCAGGCACAAGATAGAGCCAAGTGCGGTAATGGAGCACGGGAATATCAAGGCCTAACCTAAGATCTATACCGCCCCCGTTGGGGCTAATCTGGAAGACGTGAGTGGTTCACTGTGAATTACTCCTATCAGAAAAGCTAATGAAAGCCCTATGTCACTGATATTAAAATTGCCCTTACTAACCGGAGCTGGGCACACGATCCTTTTTTTAGTAGCGGCGTGCGGAGCTACATATACCCAAGTCAATGGAGGGTACCCCCTACCCGGGGGCCGGGTCCGACAAACAGTTAAGTTCAGCAGTTACGCTTTCGCTCCCCGTGCAAATTAAAATAACGCAAACTAAACCAACGGGCCATCCGTATAAACGGGATCGGCCAAAACCTCATCGGGCTCGCCAGCTTCAAAGCCACCAAAGAAGGGCTTAAGCCGTTGACCATTAACTTTGAAAGAGGAACTGGTACTCATGCTTTCTACTTCTATTGCCCCATGAGGGAACACAGTTTTGACAACATACGGTCCGGCCCAACGTGAGCGCAACTTACCGAGATGTAGATGCAATCGGGAATTATACAATAACACTTTTTGACCGGGCTCAAAGTTTTTAATCACAATTTTATTATCATGCTTGGCTTTGAGTTTAGATTTATAAGCGCTAGAATGGTCATAAACATTGTACCTCAACTCCTCGAGTTCCGTCAATTGGAGCTTGCAGCGGGCACCGGCTTTGGCAATATTGAAATTCAACTTCTTAATGGCCCAATATGCTTTATGCTCAAGCTCTACTGGCAAGTGGCACGCTTTCCCATAGACCAACCGATACGGAGACATCCCCAAAATTGTCTTGTAAGCAGTACGGTAAGCCCACAAAGCATCGACCAAACGAGTTGACCAGTCTTTACGGGTAGGATTAACCGTCTTCTCCAATATGTTCTTGATCTCCCGATTCGCCAACTCCGCTTGGCTCTTCGTCTGCGGGTGGTACGCCGTTGAGACTTTGTGAATGATGGCATACTTCTTCATTAGAGCAGTAATGGACCGATTGCAGAAATGAGACCCCTGGTCGCTGATGATGGCTCGCGGCATCCCAAATCTTGCTAAAATGTACTCCCGAAGAAAATCAACCACGACTTGGGCATCATTGGTACGAGTGGGAATAGCCTCTACCCACTTGCTTACATAATCAACGGCAAGCAAAATGTAGAGGTAACCAAATGACGTAGGAAACGGTCCCATGAAGTCAATTCCCCAACAATCGAACACTTCGATGATCAAGATGGGCGTAAGCGGCATTTCGTTCCGCTGTGTCACACATCCCAAAAGTTGACAGCGTGCACACGCCCGGCAGAATGCAAACGTATCCTTGTACAATTGTGGCCAATAGAAACCACACTGCAAAATCTTGGCGGCGGTTTTTTTGAACGAAAGTGGCCGCCACATGCCTCCGTGTGACAAAACTTGATAACACTTTGTTGCTCAGAATCGGGCACACAACGGCGGACAAGTTGGTCGGCGCAATACTTAAACAAATACGGGTCGTCAAAAGAGAACCGTTTCACTTCGGCCAAAAACCGACGCTATTCTTGCAAATTCCAATGGGCCGGCATCAAACTGGTAACCAAGTAGTTCACAATATCCGCGTACCATGGAACCGTGGAAATTGAAAATAATTGCTCATCAGGGAAAAAGTCATCGATAGGGATGTGTGATGTATGATCTTCGAACTCTAGCCGAGACAAATGATCGGCCACCACATTCTCTACACCCTTCTTGTCCTTAATGGTGAGGTCAAACTCTTGCAGGAGTAAGATCCACCGAATCAATCTCGCCTTGGCATCCTGCTTTGTAAAAAGGTACTTGAGAGCGGAATGATCGGTGAACACGGTAATCGGAGCTCCCACTAGATAAGACCTAAACTTGTCCAACGCAAAGACTATGGCAAGCAACTCCTTTTCCGTAGTCGAATAGTTCATTTGAGCCTCATTGAGCGTCTTACTTGCACAGTAAATGACGTACGGCTCTTTCCCCTTCCGTTGACCCAAAACAGCTCCAACAGCGTAATCACTGGAGTCACACATGAGCTCGAAGGGCAATTCCCAATCCGGTGATCGCACAATAGGTGGAGAGATGAGGCTAGACTTTAACTTGGCAAAGGCGGCCTCGCAACCAGGCGTCCACTCGAACGAGACATCTTTGGCGAGCAAATGACATAAAGGCCGGGCAATTGCACTAAAATCTTTGATAAAACGCCGATAGAAACCGGCATGCCCCAAGAAAGATCGGATATCCTTCAAACACTTTGGAGTCGGAAGATTCCCAATCAAATCAATTTTTGCCCGATCCACTTCAATGCCCTTCGAAGAAACAATATGGCCGAGTACAATGCCTTCGGTCACCATGAAATGACATTTCTCCCAATTCAGCACCAGGTTCTTTTCCTCGCACCGTGCTAACACTAACCCCAAGGTGGCAAGGCAAGCCTCAAAAGAGTCACCAAAAACTGAGAAGTCGTCCATGAACACTTCCATAATTTTTTCCACCATGTCGCTGAAAAGGCCCATAATACACCTTGAGAAGGTACCGGGGGCGTTGCAAAGCCCGAACGGTATACGACGATACGCAAAGGTCCCGAATGGGCACGTGAAAGTAGTCTTCTCTTGATCTTCCAAGGCCACCTCAATCTGATTATAACCGAAGTATCCGTCCAAGAAGCAGTAAAACTTGTGCCCGGCCACTCTCTCCAAAATCTGATCGATGAAGGGAAGGGGAAAGTGGTCCTTTCTTGTACTGGCGTTCAGCTTTCGATAATCAATGCACACCCGCCAACCAATCTGAACCCGCATTGGAATAAGCTCATCCTTGTCATTTTTCACCACAGTCACCCCAAACTTCTTGGGTACCACTTGTATCGGGCTCACCCACTTGGAATCCGCTATAGGGTAAATAATGCCAACATCCAACAATTTAATAACTTCCGTTCGCACCACATCCTTCATAATCGGGTTTAATCGTCGTTGAGGTTGGCGAGAAGGCTTGACATCATCCTCCATGTAAATGTAATGTGAGCAAAGAGATCCATCTATTCCTTTGATATCGGCTATGGACCACCCAATAGCCTTTGAATGCTTCCTTAACTTAGAGAGTAATTAAAATTCCTGAAGTTCGGTGAGAGCAGAGGAGATCACCACCGGGTAGGTTTGGCCTTCGCCAAGATAGGCGTACTTGAGGGTATCCGGTAGTGGTTTCAACTCGAGCACTGGGGGTTCCACGCTAGACGGAACGGCGCGCTTCTCAAGTGGAGGTAGCTCCTCGAATTTTGGAACCCACGGGGTTATACCACACATCTCCTCATCATCTAACAAGGAACACAAGTACGCGACCTCGGGGGCATCAAGAAAATTAGCCTCGGCAGAAGTCAGTGCCAACTCCAACTCATCTTTGCAAATAAACGTAGTGACGTGGTCTTGAACAAGTGAATCGATCATGCTTACTCCACACACATCCTCATCATCGCCCAATTGGCTACCGATATGGAACATGTTGACTTGCATCTTCATGTTGCCAAAACTCATGTTAAGTCGGCCATCCCGACAATGAATTACAGCATCGGACGTTGCTAAGAACGGCCGGCCAAGAATAATTGGAACGGATGATTGAGCCGCCGGCACCGGGCACGTATCAAGAACCACGAAGTCGACTGGGTACACGAACTGGTCAACTTGGACAAGAACATCTTCGACCATCCCTTTGGGAACTCGGATACTCCGATCCGCCAACTGTAAAGTCACCCGAGTCGGCTTCATTTCCCCCAACCCGAGTTGTTCATACACTGAGAAAGGCAGGAGGTTCACGCTTGTGCCCAAATCTAAAAGTGCTTTCTCAACAACCTTTCCCCCAATAGTGATGGATATCGTAGGACACCCCGGATCAGTATACTTGGGCGGAAGGGTTGACTGGAAAAGCGAGCTCACTTGTTCAGTCAAGAACACCTTCTTCTGCACTTGGAGTTGTCGTTTGTGAGTGCACAACTCCTTCAAAAATTTGGCGTACGATGGAATCTGTTTAATAGCATCGAGCAAAGGAAGGTTGACCGTCACTTTCTTGAGAACTTCATAGATATCACTGTTCAGATTTGGCTTGGCAAGCGACTTTAGTCGGTTAGGATATGGAGCAAGAACGGTGAAAGCGGGCAGAAGATCGCTCTCTTCGGCTTTTCCTTTCTCTTCCTCCGTAAGAGCTGGCTTAGGAGATTCCCCATTTGGTGTTGTTGGCTTTAATGGTGCCGGAAAAGGTAGCAAGATCGGCGCGACCGGCGGCTCCACTTGGGCATTATCAACCGTCTTCCCACTTCTCAACGAGATTATGGCCTTCGCTTGCTCAGGGAGAATCACCGAAGAGCTGTGTGCAAAATGTTGGCCTTGAGGGTTGGGTTGAGGTTGGGTAGGTAGTTTGCCTTTCTCTTGTTGCAATACACCGATAGCCGTTGTCAATTTACCCACTTGATTCTTTATATCGTTCATCGCCTGAGCAGTTTGCTCATTGGTGGTCGTTTGCATTTGACAGAATGCATTCAAAGTATCCTCCAAAGAGCGTCGTGGCGGCGGTGCTGGCTGATGCTGAAATTGGTTTTGCCCTTGGAACTGGTTTGGCGGTATGAATCCGGGAGGTCCTTGAGATGGAACCGTAGGGAACCGTGGCGGACCTTGAAACTGAGGTTGGCGCCAAGTTTGATTCTGAGGAGGAGGGGCTTGAGAAGTTGACGAGCCGGCCTCATTCTGGTTACCCCACCGGAAGGCCGGATTAGACCTCAAGCCCGGATTGTAAGTGTTGGAATATGGATCCCAACGTTGATTCAGAGCACATACTTCTTCGGGGAGTTGGTTATAGTGTTGGCGGAGGGTGGGGATGGTATGACAGTTGTCGGTCGAATGACCCGTAGTCTCACAAATGACACAAACTTCTTCCACTTGGCGAACCTCCTTCACTTCTTTCACTTGGACCGAATCTAGCTTCATTTTGGCCAACTTTAACGATAACTCATCCAACCGCGTCTCAAGACCGTTGTGCTCGTTCACCGAAAACTTACCGGAGCCTCCCGGTCCTTGATTTCTCATAGCTTGGTCACCCGGATCAATGTATTGCCAAGTTTGAGCTCTCTCGGCCAAAGCATCCAAGAATTCCCAAGCGGCGTCGGGGTCCTTTCCCATAAAGTCACCGCTCCCCATAGTATCCAAAAGCTGCTTAGACTCCCGATCACAACCCAAATAGAAATAGTTGATCACAAGATACATGGGAAAGTTGTGGTGTGGGACAGCGGCAAGTAAATCCTTGTAACGCTCCCAATACTTGTAGAAGACCTCCCCATCTTTTTGCTTGAAATTCTGAATTTGATCCATGAGAAGTTTGGTTCGGCTGACCGGAAAGAACTTCGTGGTGAACACATCTTGCACTTCCCCCCATGTCAGCAAAGAGCGGGGCTTCAAAGAATGGAACCACTGCTTAGCCTTATCTTTGAGCGAGAAGGGGAATAACTTCAAGCGAGCTTGATCTAGCTGTCCCGGCCCGGTCACAAAAGTGCTAACGATAGTCTCGAATTCCCGAATGTGAGCATAGGGATCCTCCAATTCACGCCCCCGAAACTCTGGTATAACCCGATGGTACTCTGGCTTAAAAGCAAATGCATTGGCGGCAGTGCAAGTGGGAATGGCTATGGGGGAGACATGCGGACCTCTTTCTGGCGTTAAATAATCGCGCAAAGTGCGCGCTGCCGGTTGATCTGCCATTGGGCTTAATGGAGGTGATAACTTGCGAGATGCAGATCGATGTAGCCGGTTCGATAAGGGGCTACGATAAATATTGAGCATACAACCTGCACAGACCAATAAAGCAGACTAGAGGGGCTATGCCGCCGCCTCGTTCTCAAACAGTTCTGTGGGGTTATGCCACCACCACAGCTATATAAGCAATAATAAATAGAAAGTAAGGAGACAATTGATGCTCGACTAGCTTCGTTAAACCTCAAGTCGAATTGGTGGCCCAGTTAGAGGTATCCGCTACGTTGAGTTCAATGCACATAAAATGGAAAATTAAGTGGAGTACTTACAATGGTTTGTCGATCCTCCAAATAAGCTAGATAAAGAAATCCCCGGCAACGGCGCTAAAAATGCTTAGCCTCCGAACCTCGCCTTCAAATAAGGTTGAGAAAAACCCCAAGCGTAGGGCTAGGTCGTCGATAGCATAATAAACCGGCAAGACCGGGATCGTACCACAGGGAATTCGCAATATAGCTAGTCTGGATTGTAGGTTTATATGGTAGAGTGCGGCGTTCAAGACGGCCAACTTGATTTTGCTTAGAATTGGTGAAAATCGCCCGGGCGATTTACTAGGAAAAAGCTTAGTTAACTTAAAATAGGCAAGTCTAAGGATCTTCTAACCCTTGACAAAGGAGGTTACCGGTTCTCGGAATAACTCAGGCGAGAGTCACGACCGCGTGCTCACGCCCGGAGAATTTAACTTTTATGACTACGTTTATCGAAAGATGTGATTAAACGGAGGCGGACCAACTTGTTTGACGAATTTATCGAACACATAGGAGGCCACGAGTCCTCAGGGAGCCGCTCGCCAAGACCGCTTGGCAAACGCCTCACCAAGTAGTTAACACCCCTTTGCTTGGACCAAAAATGCAAGTTAAGTTCTATTCCGTAAATCATGCTCTTAAGCCCTAATATTTGAGAACCAAATAATCACCTAAGCCCTCGGGAAAGATTATCCCAAGACTTGGCCAAACGACTACTCACACATACTTAAAGCATAAACCAAAGCATAGAAGTAAGACATGAATTTTAACCGATAGAAATGAAAATAAAGTTGATTTTATAAAGGATCTAGTCCGCGGCTACAACATTAATAAACGAGAAAACATTAAACGACAAATACCTTGAAGAGTTCTCGAAGAAATTAGCTAGAAAAGCTTGAAAGCCATAAATGGAGTTCTAGAAAATTAAAAGACTTAAAGTGGAAAGTGACAAGATGATCTAGATGAGAGAGAGAGAGAGACCCTATTTATACAAGGTGGTCTCTCTCTCACAAAATATCCCAAGAAAATATCCCAAAAGTAACCAAAAGTGGAAAACATTCCAAAAGTAGAAAGTAGAAAAAGCAGCAAAATCGTGCTGCAATCTGCAGTATGACCCGGTACTGGCCAAATCCCAGTACCGGTTCATAGGTCTTCAAAAGCTGGAAAACTTCAACTCTGGACATCATGAACCGGTACTGGCCAAACCCCAGTACCGGTTCATAGGAGGCAGAACTTCAGATTTTTCCTGCTTTGGCCCCGACAGCCCGACAGCGACCCGACACCCTCGTTGGCCTAGATTAATCACCCGACGGGCTTTGTGGAACATTACTTCACTGCCTCGAACCCTAGGATACTTCCGACTACGATCCTTGGCATTAAGAACCGCCTTAGCACCGCGTATTACCTGAGACAACCAAAGCAAACCCTTACGTGCAAAATGAGATACAAATGATATCTAAGGGAATCAAAAGGCTACAAATTAGGGAACTAAAGCACCAAGATTATACAATCTTGGTTGCTCATCAGCTCTTCTCCTCCATCTCTTTCTACTTCTCTACCATCCTATCTCTAACTCTTTGCCTTTTCCTTCTCCTCCCCTTCCGCTTCATTTTAACCCTATTTTTCTTTTATTTCACAAAACTTATCGGCGTGGCAACGAGTTGGTGGTGATGTTGTTCGTTTGTTGGGTTTTGCCAGAGCTTGTGGCTGTCTACGGGTGAGTTTCTCCAAATTCGTCTTTTGTGTGCTGATTTCGGGCCGGCAGATTATCGTTGGGGTTTCTTGGTCGCCAAAGAGCGGTTTTGGTGAGATTCGTTTCGTTTGGTAAGGATCCATTTCCTTCGTCTTTTCCGGCTTAGATCTCTTTTTTTTCCGACCCCCTTCCCGTGCTGTTTGCGCTTGAGCCGGCCTGTCGTTCCTGATTGGAGGTACTGTTGGGTCCTCTGATTTCGCTTAACGGCATGGGTTCTCTCGGGTTCGGTGGAGCGGTCGGCGTTGGCTCACGCCGTGGCCGTCATTGGGAGGCTCAATTTTTGCCTAATGGCTTAGTGTAGCTGCCGCAACAGATTGGGCTTGCTCTGGGTTTAGGCTTCTCTGTCGTGGGTGGCCTGTGGAGGCGTGGTGGTTGACGGTAGTGTTTTTCGGCGGTGGTGGTGGCTCTATCTGAGGCGAGCTACGGCGACTTCTAGGGTTAGGTTTGGGGTTTCTTTTGGATTGGGTTTTATTTGTTGTATCTGGGCTTTTGGCCTTTTGGGTTTTGTGCTTATTGTTTATCTTGGCGTTTTGGGCCCTTAGGTGTTGCATTGGGCTCCGCCCTTTACTTTGTTTCCAACTTTTGGTTGGAAACTTTCCTCCTCCCCCTTAATAAATTTTACTTCGCTGTTCAAAAAAAAAAAAAAAAGGGAGAGGGAAGTGGTTCTTCCGAGTGCAAGCATTTAGCTTCTGGTAATCGATACACACACGCCAATCAGTTGTGACATGGATTGGAATCAGCTCATCCTTGTTGTCATTATTGATCGTCACTCCAAACTTGTTTGGAACCACTTGAATTGGGCTCACCCATTTGCTATCCGCTATCGGATAGATTATCTCGACATCCAACAATTTCAAAACCTCCACCCGCACCACATCTTTCATAATCAAATTCAAGCGACGTTGTGGTTGCTGGGATGGCTTCACATCATCTTCAAGATAGATGTGGTGATCAGTGCAAAGAGACGGACTTATTCCTTGAATAGCGGCGATAGTCCAACCAATTGCCTCCGTGTGCCTCCTCATGAGTGTGAGCAATTCGGCTTCTTGGCGATTCTCAAGAGTGGAGGAGATCACCACCGGAAATGTTTCACCATCGCCTAGAAAGGCATACTTCAACATTTCGAGGAGGACTTTTAAATCAAGTTTTGGGGGTTGGATGCTCAAAGAAAGGGTCTTTCACTCGAGAGGAGGCAAACTCTTCAAACTTTGGTGACCAAGACTCTGTCCCATAAACATCTGCCACATCAAGCAAAGAGTACAAATATTCCGCCTTCGATGAATCCAGAAAAGATACCTCTTCGAAGGTAAAACATACCTCCAAAGGATCCGTATAAATAATGGTATCCACATATAAAAAAAGCTCCATATTTATAGGCTTTGGATGACTCATTCTGACCAATCAAAATGCATGATTAATATGGTAGTTTAGGGCTACAACTCTACCTCTTAGAGAACCTTAGACGTGGCCACCAAGTCAGCCGACCGACACAAAGTATTTGAGTTCGGATCAAACGCTCACAACATTGTCGGCTGGCAAAAGGATTTACCTTGGAAGTTGGATTTTTGGTTTCTGAGCTTTCTAATGGCTTACAAAGATCCACAAAAACTCCTAGGGTTTATATAAAGTCTCACATTAATTACACAACTTGCTCATCATCGAGATGGTTACCAAAGTGAGACCCGAAATATCTATCGAGCGAAATTGGGGCGTCTACACTGGTGTTAGAAGGGAGTTTCTTTGGAATGATAATGTTGGAAAGGATATGGGGATGAGCTCCCCAATATATCGATCTCTTCATATTCTTTAAACTACTAATTCTGGGTCTTACATTGGTCATGGTGATCCATACCGTTCAATAGGGTGGTCCGTGGATCAATTTTGGGCAGATCGGTTCGGTTCTCAATCTAATCCGCTAGTGATAGATTGCCGTTTCCTCCATCCACCACCCGTCTGTGATTGTTGTTCAGTCAGATCGGTTTGGATGGTTCGAGCGAATTTGAGCCTGCAATTTCTTTTTAATATGTACCAAAAATTTGTGAAAATAGAGTCCCATAATTTCAAGTTCAATCAAGTCTAAACAAGTTGGGCTAAACATTCATCGATGCAAAAAAGTATAAAGTTCAACAAGTACTCTAAACATTCACATCAATTTCTCGGTGACCAAACCAAAACTGTGTATAGTTGTATAAAGTGTATCACGACCAATATTTGATTTCCAAGAATAATTACTCGTCATCTCAATAGTGATAGGGTCAAGCTAAAGGCAGCTAGTCCGATCCATATGTATCTGTGGAATCGATGTGAACATTACCAATCTACTACAAAAGCATGTCTATAGGTTATTTTAGGGAAAATAACGGTCCATGACGTGTTTTGATAATTAATACCCATTAAGGACATGCTAAGAACAATTGTTAATGCTGAAAATGCCATTGGCGGATATTAATAATCAAAACACGTCATTGGCTATCATTTTCCCGTTATTTTATGGCTCAACGAAATCCTGATCGCTTTAAGGCGCCTTTCCTTCACACAACAGGTCAAACTGTAAAATTGTCTGGCGGTCAGAGATGGAGGAGGTGGTCAGGTGGGAGTTGAGGAGGTGGAGAGATGAGAGAGTCCGAAAGGCATACGTCAGAGTAAGTGAGACATAGTTAGGGACTTACGGCCCTTTGGATGGAAGGGTTTCATGAGAAATGAAAAGAAAGGATTATGGTTTCTTATGAAATCCCTCATTTGAATTTAGCATTTTGGAAAGAAATGGAGAGAAATATACAAAAAATAATCTTTTGATTTGCACTTCCCCTTTCTCACCCAAAATGGTAAGATTTGGTGCGAAAAGGCTACCCTTTCTTATTTCTTCCTTTCTCAACATCCAAAGAAGCTGTTAGGATTTTGGTTTAATTTTGTTTTGCCGTGTAATTTTTTTTTTATTTTAGGCGGATTGGTTCGGTTTGAACCGGAGCTGATTTGCATTCGACCTGATCCGCCAGATTGGGGATATTTTGGACCCACTTCCATCTGTCACATACCTCGGCTTGGTTCGCGGATGGTTTGGTTTTGGTTGGTTTCGATGATTCGGTTAATGGGCAGCCCGCAATTCATAAATCTCGCAAAGAAGAATATTACAATAAAACTTAATTTAGTCTAATGCCAATAGGTGTATGAACAAATCACCATCTTGTTTGATATAATATTGCCTCCGTCCCAAATGTTCGTCTCATACGGAAAGTCGTGCAATTTTAAGATTGGTAAATAAAACTTTGCTGCATAATTTTTTGAATTTTTGTAGACAAATTAGAGTACTTCATTGTTTGATCACAAAATTGCCTAAATTTTCATGAGGGACTATAACAAAAGTTTTCTTTTGTATAGAATTATATGCAATTCATTAATGCACGTATCGTTTTTTTTGGCTAATTATATTAATGCACCTATCATTGAACAATAATGTTATCTTTTAGCTGATCAAAAAATAATAATAATGTTATCTTTTTACAAATATGCTCTTTGATGTGAGAACTATGAGATGAACAATTTAGATTAATGTAAAGAATTTTGAATAAGATCCGCAACTAATGATTTGCATAAATATGGAGTGATAAGAGTATGGAGGGACGGTGATTCCAAGGGTAAGAGGGATTCATGATCTTTTTATTTATTTATTTCTCGGGATTATGGGAGCAGAGTTTGAGTGTGGCCACAATCAATAGGAAAAAAAAAAAAAAAAGGTGCGGGCCGGTAATGTGGTTAAATATTAATTTGTTATTGTTGATTGGATTCTTTATGAATTCTGCCTGCTGATTCCTTAATTTCCACCAAGATCTCCGAGGCATTTCTTTAATCATGTCATATTTCAAGAATTAATTCCGCAAGATAAATTGATATGCGTATAAGTTGACCATAGTACTTGAATTATCATAACAAAACAAAATAAGTGGGACCAATGAGTAAAATGATGTGACACATTGGTGCTTGCAGAGTGTCCCGGCCATTGGAGTCGCCAGCAGCCAATGAACATAAGCATGGAACGGTATTGTATGGTATGACGGGGCTGGATTGGGGTTATGGTACTGGCCGGTGTAACAAAAATGGTAAGGGGTCACAATTCACAACTGGGGGCGTACAGTAGAAGGCGAATTGGAGTAAGGTGAAAACGGCCCTTTGCTAAGCCATGAGTCACCTTGTTTTTGAGTGGGACCGCGGGGCCTCCCTCTCTCTCTCTCTCTCTCCCTCTCTCTCTCTCTCGCCACATGGACACATGTCAGGCATAATCTCTGGTCAAAAGTCGTAAAGCATATAATAGAGTGAGGGCCAACTTCCAAGCTTCTTCAAATTGAATACTATTGTTTCATTTTTTTTCCAAGAAGTTGATTAATACCTTTGTTTTTGGAAGACTAGTATTCTCTCCTCACATTGTGTGTGACATGATTGATGGAAACAGACATTAAAAAGTCTAAAAAATACTACCCTTTCCCTCCTCCATATTCTTTGTTCTTTTTCAAAAAAATGTTCTCATTTTTAGATTAAAATAATCTTTTTTGGAGTTCGTGTCATTTTTCAATCGATTATATCTTGTAATTTTTAATGTTTTATGTAATTTTGAAAATATTGTCTTATAGAATTAATTGAGATTTATCAAACAAGATATCTATTGGATGTGAAATTTATTACCAATTTAAAAATGTCACTCATTTTTTATTCGGTTAGAATTGAACGAGGGACTGTTAAATCCAGACGGAGGGAGTATGGCGTAGAAGATATGTTCCCCAATCCTGTGCCATAGATAGCTCTGTTCCGGAAAATATGTTGTACTAAAGTTGTTGTCTTTTGGCATCACAAAGAGTCAAAATATCCTTTACTTCACTCCATTAAATGGCTTTCTGAGCCAACGGACTTGTAGATCAATGGCACTTTTTTTTCTTTTTTTATACAAAGTGAATTTCATTAAAGTCAAAAGGCAACAAACAGTGATTCCTTCCAATTACAATGATAAGGAAAACTAAACCGGCCCATCTCAGAGGATAAACCATGCAAAACGAGATAAGGAGACGCTAGAGTCTAGGTCCTAAGCACGAGCCAGAACTCACTTCTCACCGCCTCAAAGGGTCGTTCACAAGGAGCTAGCAACCTATCATCCACCCGCCTCGGGCAGGCTCAGACAAACCAAATCAAATCAAAGACAGACAATACTAAACCGAAGGAAACAAGAGAGAACACAAACAAAACAGAAATTACAGCAAACATGGACTAATCCACTAGCACGCCGTCCAACACTTCGGTTGAGAAAAATCCTTCAGTCGCCGCATCCAGAAGCACTGACGAGTCTCGACCACAAGCGAATGAGATTAACATCTCCGGCGAGCCCCCACTGGCAGGGATGGACTGGCAGGGGGCACGTGCCCCCAGTCAATTTTATAAAAAATTTTTTTTTTTTTTACAGAAACAGAGCAAAATGTGAAAAACAAGCCAAAAGTAAAATACATCTCTTTTTCGTTCGAGAAAGAAAGAAAAGGAGAAATCGCCGACGCCGCCTGATCTAACCCAAGACTCACCGTCACTGATTGCCGTCGTCCGTCGCCGACCCATGCCCACCACGCGGCAGGAAGCCACCACTGAGGCCTCTCTCTCCCTCTCTCTCTCAGTCTCTTTGACTCTCACTCTATCTAGAGATTCTGGACCAGATTTTGTATATATTTATATATAATATATATACATATCATATGTATGCAGTATGATATATGTACTACAAGTCTATAATATATATTATAGTATATATGCACACGGCACATCCTCTGGCCCATTTACATAGGAATTTTTAATTCGGCTGTTTGTATACATTGAATTTAGGACTTTTGCTTTTAGTTTTCAAGCTTTCTAATTAGGGTCTTTTGCTCCAGTTTTCAAGCTTTTCAATTAAGGCTTTTTTTGATATATGTGCAATTTTAATTAGGGTTTTTTTTATACTGATTTTAGGAATTTTCAATTAGGGCTTTTTTATACTAATTTTAGGACTTTTCGGATACCATTGTTGATACGTATGTTCTATTTATCTTTGTAATAGTATATACTATGGAGAAATACTTCAAACGAAAATCACCCATGGAGGTTTCTCATTCTGTAAAAGGACCAAATAGCTCCCAACCATCAAAACAAAGTCGAGTGGGAATTAACGAGACAGACCTCCCTGCAAACTCTAGGTGTGTGGAAATTAATGTGATATGCCTGCCTTCAAATCCTAGTCGTGTGGAAATCAACTTGGCCGATCTTCCTTCAGATCCTGGTTTAAGACCTGGCATTATGGATTACAACCCTAATGACCGAGATCAAATATGCAGAGTCAGCCTCGCGGCCACAAATTTTGGCAAACTCAATTCAGAAAAAAACAAAGAAAATTCGTTAGGACTTGGTTCACTAAATTTCCAACATGGTTGGAGTATAGTATAGCAAAAGAGGCAGCATATTGCTTATGTTGTTATCTTTTCAAGCCGGATATTGGTCATCAATCTAGTGGTGAGTCTTTTGTTGGTGAGGGCTTCTCAAATTGGAAGAAGTGTGATAGAATTCGAACTCATGTGGGAAGACCCAATAGTGCTCATAATCAAGCTTGGGGCAAATGTGAAAACTTGTTGAATCAAAGGCAACATATTCAAACGGTTTTGGACAACCAATCAAACAAAGTTCAAACCATGTACCGGATCCGCTTGAATGCCACGGTTAATTGTGTACGGTTTCTACTAAAACAAGGACTTCCATTTTGTGGTAATGATGAGTCTGCTGATTCAAGTAACCAAGGAAATTTCCTTGAACTTCTAAAGTTTCTCTCCGACCACAATGAAGAAGTGAGAGGTGTTACATTCGACAATGCTCCGCAAAATCTTAAATTGGTAGCTCCCACTATCCAAAAGGATATTGTAAATGCGGCGGCATGTGAAACTATCAAAGTGATTGTGAGAGAACTTGATGATGCACAATTTTCTGTGTTAGTTGATGAAGCTCGTGATGTATCAGTCAAAGAGCAAATGGCGATTGTGATACGATACGTGGACAAAAAAAGGGAATGTCATGGAGCGTTTTTTGGTTATTGAATATGTTGCCAATACCAATGCTTTGTCACTCAAGGATGCTATGGAGAATTTGTTTTGTAGACTTGGGTTGAGCACATCTAGATTGAGGGGACAAGGGTACGATGGAGCTAGCAATATGCAAGGTGAGTTTAATGGCCTTAAAGCTCTAATACTAAAGGAAAATCCATGTGCATATTATGTTCATTGCTTTGCACATCAATTACAATTGGTTCTTGTGGGCTTGGCAAAAAAACATGAGCAAATTGGCATACTTTTTTATTTTGTTATTAAGTGGTGACTGTTGTTGGTGTGTCATGTAAACGTTGTGGTGTTCTTCGGGAGAAACAGCTAGAAAGAGTTGTTCAGGCACTTAGAATTGGAGAGCTTTCACGTGGGCAAGGCTTAAACCAAGAAACCAATCTCCAACGTCCTGGTGATACATGTTGGGGATCTCATTATAGAACTTTAGTTAGATTGATGGGTATGTTTGATTCAGCGATTGATGTTCTTGAAATTATTTTGGAGGAAGGTTCCAACACTGACCAAAGAGCAGAGTTGAATGTATTGTTGGACAATTTACATTCTTTTGAGTTTGTACTCAATCTTCATTTAATGAGAGCGATTTTGGCTATTACGTCGGAGTTATCACTAGCTCTACAAAAAAAAGATCAAGAAATTGTGAATGCTATGACTTTGGTTCAAATGTCCAAGATAGGGCTTCAAATGATGAGGGACAGTGGATGGGATTCTTTGCTTGAGGAAGTTGTATCTTTTTGTGTGAAAAAGAAAATTAATATCCCCAATATGGATGACAAGTTTGTACCTCAAGGGCGAGGAAGACGTAATGCTCCAGAAATAACAAACTTGCATCATTATCGATTTGAGATAGTATACACTGTTATTGACTTGCAACTTCAAGAATTGAATGATCGTTTTACCGCGGCTAACAGTGAGCTGCTACTTTGTGTGGCATGTTTGGATCCACGCAACTACTTTTCTAGTTTTGACAAGAAAACGTTGCTTCGTCTTGCCGAATTTTATCCGAAAGAATTTTCTCCGGTTGGCCTTATGGTACTTTATGATCAACTAGATACGTACATTTTTGATATGCGTAGTAGTGATGAGTTCTCGAGGTTGAATGGACTCA
The DNA here is from genome assembly GCF_030253575.1 of Rhododendron vialii. NCBI lineage: Eukaryota > Viridiplantae > Streptophyta > Magnoliopsida > Ericales > Ericaceae > Rhododendron > Rhododendron vialii. The sequence goes on along the minus strand of NC_080562.1, from coordinate 23,018,007 downwards.
CTGATCTTTCTGAAAAAATGGTGGAGACGGGAAGAGAGAAACTGTATCCTTTAGCTTACTTGCTCTTGACTTTGGCATTAATTTTACCGGTTGCAACCGCTTCAGTCGAACGAGTATTTTTAGCCATGAACATTGTGAAGAATCGGTTGCGGAACAAGATGAGTGATCAATGGTTGAATGATAGCTTGGTGGTCTACATAGAGAGAGATGTTTTTGATGGAATTCCTAATGAAACAATCATTCAACACTTTCAAGATATGAAAATTCGGCGGGGACAATTGTGAGAATGCAAATGGAAAAATGGAACTACTTACGGATGTATATCTTAGTTTTTGTGCTTATATTTAGGAACTTTTTGAAGCATTGTGCTTTTATGTTTAGGAACTTTTGAAAGCATTGTGCTTATGTCTACGAACTTTTGGAAGCGTGCAAATATTATAGAACATGTTGCGAAGTCTGGTTTAATATTATTGTGCTTGACGATAAATCTTTGTTTATAGTAATAGAAATTGGTGCCCCCGCTATTGGGATTTTCTGAATCCGTCCCTACCCGCTGGCACAAGCAGGCTCCGGGCACGGGAGCCGAGTAGAAAACCACTCTGGGCAATGACACTTCCTCACCTCTTCCACTTGAAAAGTGGGATTTGATTCTTGTCATGAGTGCGAGTGCTTGCATCACTACAAAAAATATTGCTTTCCCCGGCGTTTGTGAAACGGCCACAAAACGCCAGTAAAGGTTTTTGCGGTATTTCTTCAAACATCGGGGATGCTAGCGTCTTTGTATGTTTAATGCATTTAAAAAAGCGTGGGTAAAAAGTTAAGGTGGTGTTTTTCGGAAAACGCTGATAAAAGTCTCAATACTATTCCAATTGTCTTGAACATATGTTAGACGAGCTTTTGGAAAATGTCAGTAAAAGTCATCTTTAACGGCATTTTTAGAAATGCTGGCAATACTATTGTGGGGAAAACCACATTTTCTTGTAGTGTTGGTGTGGTGGTTTATGCCATTTAGGCTTGCCTCACCCATATGCCGCTTAGCGGTACTCCTTTCTCATCTCCTTAGGAGTAGGCTAGACATCCATCGAGTGACAAAAAAAAGAGGCTTTCAGATCACTTTAATAAACCTTACTGTATTCCTTACAAGGCACACACAATCACAAATTGAAATCAAATTCTGAGTTTTTGGTCCAATAAGATTTTCCTTAAAAAGATGTTTATGAAATCCCATTATTGTCCCAATAAAACTGAATTATGGGTTTATAATTTCCTATGGAAAGTTCTCTCTCTCTCTCTCTCTCTCCTTTTTTTTAATGAGAATGTTCTCATTGTTCCAATTTTTAAGCTTAATGACTTGAAAAGTTCTCCAATATTTTTCAATTAATCATGAAGTTCTTTTTGGTTGATCCGCATTTTTTGACTCATTCCTTGTAGGACTTATGTGCGTATTTCTGGATGCCGATTGGGCTAGTGATCCTCCTGATCGACGTTCCATAACAAGCTTTTATTCTTGTTTTAATGATTCGTTCATCTCCTTACACTTTCACATCTCGGCTTGTGAGATTCTTTTCATCCCAATATTTCAAAGTCTGACAATACCATGTAAATGGCTTGCTCTTTCAAATTTCACCCCGGATCTCTACTGTCGTGACGTCTCTGGCTCCTATTTTTTTTCTAGGTTTCTCTTGATTTTCTTCATAGCTTCTTGGTTGCTCCTGATTTCTCTTAACTTTTTCAAACTCAAGTTGTAACGCTCCGAATTTTGGGAACGTTAAATAGACATTTTCATTGAAAATCTAAATAGAGTCTGACTCAATATTACATCATAATTCTCACAAGAGTGCTTTTATTCAACAAAAGGAGGGGAAACTAGGGTTCCTATCTACTGCTCCGCCTGCTCCTCCATCCTAACCAGTTCCTCGGCTCCAAAAGTCTCAAAGGTGTAGAGTTCTCCCTGTTCATCTACAAAGTCTGACACATTATACCAGCGTCGCCACCAGTATAATATGTCAGGGTCACCAAAGGTAACACCATGAGCTACGAAAGCTCAGCAGAATAATCTCATATCCGCTAACCCATAACTTAGACATAATAGGGCATAGAATCAGTGAGATCCACATAGTACATGCATATTTAACAAAACAATTAACAATGACACATCCACATTCACTATTCAACTAACGTTGGTGTCCGTAATTTCTGAGTTTCTACTACGCGATATCTCGTAAACCGTGTCTCCATTTTCCACTTTCATTTTCCAAATCAACATTTTCAAAATCGTTTTTACACACCCAACCTCAGTTCTGCCGCTCCGGGTTCCTGAGTATCCGCACAATGGTTCCACTGCTCCGGGTTCCCATTGGCACACAATTGGCATTGGCACCTCTCCGTGGTAACCAAGCCACACACCCTACCTCGGTTCCGCCGCTCCAGGTTCCTGAGTATCCGCACAATGGTTCCGCCGCTTCGGATTCCCATTGGCACCTCTCCTCGGTAACCAAGCCACACACCCTACCTCGGTTCCGCCACTCCGGGTTTCCAGGTATCCGCACAATGGTTTCGCCGCTCCAGGTTCCCATTGGCACACACACACCACACAATGGGTTACTACATTCGGCATCATTTGTGGTTTCAAAATATTTCTTTTTTCAAAACACATCTCATTATTAACCACACCCTAGGTGCCATGTTTCTACTTTCTCGATTTCTGTGTCTCATTTTCATGCAACGACTCTGCGGTAGGACTTTTCACATACTTAATCATAAATCATTCATTGTAATCTTGAAACTAAACTTGTAGCGACCCTAATTTTCGGTAAATAAAAATTTCGTTAAATATTTGAATTTTATTTTAATTACTTGGATTTGCTTTTAAAATTCCTTTTAATTTCTATTAATCCATCATAATTAGATTTAAGGCTTATAAAATTATATCTTTTCGCATCAAACAATCTAGTCATTTTCTAAAGACAAGTATGCTTGTAGAAGCACTTGTATATTTTCTTAGTGAGTGAGATAAAGTCTTAAAATTATATTTATTGGCTAGAAATCCTACATGGCAAGTAGGATTAACTTCCAACCGATTAGTTTGGAAAACCTAACTACCATTTCACTTAGTTACTTTCCGCTAACCTTTGGTGAACCTTATGAACCTTTCCAGCCCTACTTGAACCTTTTAGACATAGGGAGGAAATCATTATACTTCATGTTTAGTCATTTCAACATTATTTATCATCATTATTCTTTCTACCCATTGGATAATAGAAATTAGACTTGCCAATGAGTACATAGATTTGACAAGACAAATCAATAGAACCCCTCAATCATTTTGCTTCCAAAAGAAGCAAACTTAGCCTTGCCATACATGCAAACCTAAGACTAATAGCCTTGAACCTAATAGTTACCCTCCAAGGCTTACTTTCCTAGATTTTCTCTAGATATATATATATATATATATATATATATATATATATAAAAGCACATAGGACAAAGGGGGGAGAGAGAGAGAGGCTGAGAAAGGAGAGAAGAGAGAGGAGGAGAGAGAGAAAGATATGTGTGCATGTGTGTCCTTGACTTGTACACTTACACAAGCTACCTCTTTAGTCCTATGTAGCCATAAGCCTATTTCCTATTTGCCAACCCATTTCTAATCAAATTCTAGCATAGAATCCTAGCCTTTAATCATCATAGACCTAGCTTTTATTACCCTAGATTTTGACTGCAAACCTAGACTAGGATTGACCATACATGAAAGGCTACTCTTTAGCCTAATCAAACCCTACCCTAGACTTGTAAGACTTGTCAACCTAGACTATGATCACCTAGATTTACCTAGAAAGCCTAAGAACCTACTTGATTTTATAGCCTTATGCCTAAAGATTGGATTTGACAAGTCATGGTGAGCTTGAAAGACTTGATTTGACAAGACAATGGAGCAAATCCATGGGAGAGAGAGAGAGAGAGAGAGAGAGAGAGAGAGAGAGAGAGAGAGAGAGAGAGATATGGCCTGCCAAGGAGAGGGAGAGAGAGCCAAGAATTTTGCTATAAATAGGACCCCTCACTTGCCATTCAACTCACACCTTCATCCTTCAACTTCTCTCTCTAGAAATTCTTGTGTTCTTGCCTTGTTCTTGCTTGTTCTTCCCTTGTTCTTGAGTTCTTCTTGTGTTCTTCAAGAAACTCATCCTAGGCCGCCACTAAACCGCCACTCGACCACCCTTTCGATGCATAAAGTTTAAGTAGTTTAGTTAAGATCTAGTTTTGAGAGAAACCTTTCTCTTTTGAAGCTACCAGAAGCTCACCGTAGGAAGTTACTCCATCCGACGTACTTACTTTTCCGTAGTCGCCTTACTGCCAAGAAGAACGATAGATTTTCCGTCTTCATTATCTCTAAGTATATGTATCATGTCCTTATTCTCAAAGTATAATGTAGAATATCCTTAACCATTTTCTCTAAGTATATAAGGTTATCTATCACTTATAATGTTTGGAATGTATGATAATTAACAAACTTATTTTGCTAATGGAAGTATGAGCATGTTGAATAAACGACTTTTACTCTAATAAACATATGTTGTTTTGAATTTGCCACAAAGGAAGAAAGAACGGCTTTCGAAAGATAAACTTTACCATTTGATAGAAGTATTCGTATTTTAATCTTTAGGATGGTTATGAGCATATACACTTGAATTGCTTGTATTATTTGTCTTGTTGTAAAGCATAAGTGATCTTCACTCCAAAGGCGTCCGTACATGTGGCGTTATGCTTTAAGTGGTGATTTGAGCATGAGTAGTAATATAGAGTGGGATGATCTTGCTAGTTTAGTTTCAAAATTATAATGAATGATTTATGATTACGTATGTGAAAAGTCCTATTGCGGAGTCGTTGCATGAAAACGAGACACGTAAATCGAGAAAGTAGAAACATGACACCTAGGGTGTGGTTAATGGAATGATGTGATTTGCAAAAGAGAAATGTTTTGAAAACTGCAATGTGGCCGGACTTGGTAGCCCATTGTGAGGAGTGCGTGTGTAAAGTATTTTCAAAAAACCAATGGGAACCCGGAGTGGCGAAACCATTGTGGTATACTTGGAAACCCGGAGCGGCGGAACCGAGGGATGAATTGTGGTTTGGTTATCCGCAAAGAGGAGCCAACACAATTGGTTTAATGATTTTCGAAAACCTACATGGAAACCCAGAGCGGCGGAACCATTGTGAGGATACTTGGGAACCCGGAGTGGCGGAACCGAGGATTTTGAATTGTGGATTGGTTATCCATGGAGAGGAGCCAATGCCAAATTCAAAGTTTTGTGTGCCAATGGGAACCCAGTGCGACGGAACCATAGTGAGGATACTCGGGAGACTGGAACGGTAGAACCGAGGTTGGGTGTGTAAATGACGATTGTGAAAATATTGATTTGGTTAATGAAAGGTGAAACTTGTAACATGGTCTACGAAACGACGCGTAGGAGAAACTCAGAAAATCAATGACACCAACGTTAGTTTGAATAAGCGAATGTGAATGTGTCATTGTTAGCTGTTTGTCAAATATGCATGTATTATGTGAAAATCGTTAGCATTACGGTATACTGCTTGTAAGATAAGGGTTAGTGGGTATGGGTTATTCTATTGATCTTTTGTAGCTCACGGTGTTACTTTTGGTGACCCTGACATATTATATTGGTGGCAACACTGGTATAATGTGTTAGACCTTATAGATGAACATGGTGAACTCTACACTTTTGAAGCTTTTGGAGCTGAAGAGCTAGCTAGAATAGAGGAGCAGGCGGAACTGTAGTTAGGAACCCTAGTTTCCCTCCCTTTTGTAATGAAAATACTCTTATGAAGGTTGTGATATAATGATGGGTAGGGCTGCAAACGAGCCGAGCCGAGCCGAGTTTTAGAGTGTTCGAGCTCGGCTCGGCAAAAATTTAGTTGGCTCGAGCTCGGCTCGAGCTCGTGACGAGCTGCAGAACTCGAGCTCGAGCTCGGCTCGATAGGTATTTACGGAGCTCGAGCTCGGCTCGTTCGGCTCGTTTATGAAACAAATATATATAAATATATATATAAATAAATATAAATATGTAAAAATATATATATAAAAATATATATATAAATATATTATATAATCGAGCTCGCGAGCCAATTCGAGCCGAGTTTCGACTAGCTCGAGCTCGGCTCGTTTATGAAACGAGCCCAGGACTCGAGCTCGAGCTCGGCTCGTTTTTGTCTTGAACCGAGCCGAGCCGAGCCGTTATCGAGCCGAGCTCCGAGCCGCTCGCGAGCGGCTCGGATCGTTTGCAGCCCTAATGATGGGCCAGACTCTATTTTTAAGTTCTAATAAAATTGTCTATTTAACGTACCAAAAATTCGGAACGTTACAAAACTAGCAAGATCATCCAACTCTATATTAATCATCATGCTCAAACCACAACTTAAAGCATAACGCCACATGTACGGACGCCTTTGTAGTGAAAATCACTTATGCTTTAGCACACAACAAGACAAGTAATTCTAGCAATTATGTATGCATGCTCATAACCATCTTAAGATCAAAATACGTATACTCCCGATCAAGTTAATATTTCAAAAATCCGTTCTTTCCTCCTTTGTGGGAAGTTCAAAACAATATATGTTTATTGAAGTAAAAGTCATTTGTTCAACATGTTCATGCCACTATTAGCAAAATAAATTTACTAGCTATCTTTCATGCATTTCGAACATTATAAGCAATTAAACAAACTTTTATATATACTTAGAGATAGTAGTTACGGATATTCTATCATTCTTCTTGGCGGTAGGGCGACTACGGAAAAAAAAGTAAGTACGTCGGACGGAATATCTTCCTATGGTGAGCTTCCGGTAGCTTCGAAAGAGAAAGGTTTCTCTCGAACTAGCTCTTGACTATACTACTAAACTTTTTGGATCGAGAGGGTGATTTAGGATGAGTTTCTTGAAGAACTTAGGAAGAACTCAAGAACAAGAAGAACAAAGAACAAATGCAAGGATTCTAGAGAGAGAAGTTGAAGGATGGAAGGTGTGAGTTGAATGGTAAGTGAGGGGTGCTATTTATAGCAAAATTTTTGGCTTCCATTGGCAAGACTAACTTCTATTATCCAAGGGATAAATTTTTCTCTAGCAATTATTGTCCAATGGGTAAAGGGGCAATTATGATAGGTATGGCCTTAAAGTGACAAATCATGAAGGATTTTTGGTCTTGTCTTGTCCTAGGATGGCTTGCTTGCAAGAAAGAACAAAATAAAGTCTAGAAATGGGATGTCATGTTGTACTTAGGTTGAGTGTGAGGGTTATGAGTTTTCAAGTGATAACTCAATGAAAAGAAAATAGGTTTACTTTTTTGGAAGCAATATGATGGGATTTGGTTTTGACTTGACTAGTCAAATCTAGGTGTACTTCTTGGATATTTATTTTTTTTGGCAAGACTTATTTCTATTACACAAAGGATAAAAAAATTTCTAACAATTATTATCCAACGGGTAAAGAAATAATAATGATAAGTAAGGCTTGAAAAGACTAGACATGAAGTGTAATAATTACCTCCCTAGGTTTAAAAGATTGAACTAGGGTTGGAGGGGTTCTTAAGGCTCAAAGATGGTCAAAAATGTTCATCTAAGGTTAGGAGAATGTAACTAGGTGAATTGGTAGTTAGGTTTCTCTAACTAATTGGTTGCAAGCTAATCCTACTTGCTATGTAGGATTTCTAGCGAAGAAATATAATTTTAGGATTTTATTTAACTTGTTAAGAAATTATACAAGTGCTTCTACAAGCATACTTGTCTTTAGAAAAGGACTAAATTGTCTGGGACGAAAAGATATAATTTTATAAATCTCAAATCTAATTATGACGGATTATTAGAAATAAAAATGAAATTTTGAAAGAAATCCAAGTAATTAAAATAAAATTTAAATATTTAACAAAATTTTATTTACCGAAAATCAGGGTCGTTACAAACTATCTCCCTTAAAATAATTTTCTCCTCAAAATTAGGTGTACGCTCGGATTCGAATAGGTGAGTGTAATACTTCTCGTGCGGTCAAAGTTGTCGAGATTCATAAGTTACAACTTTTCCATTCTGCATCAGCACGCATCCCAAGCCGTCTCTTGGTGCCTTGCCATAGACCGTATAATCAACACCCTGCTCAAGAATGATAAGTATCGATGCACTGGTCTGTCTCATTTTCAATTCCCTAAAGGATTTCTCACATGTTTTATTTCAATTCAGCTTCACTCCTTTCCGAGTCAGTCTGGTCATTAGTTTGGCTAGAGTTGAAAAATCTTGTTCATGAGACACAAGAATACTGTCGGAGCGTTAGTTAGCCCGAATGGCATTACTCCAAACTTTTAGTGCCCGTATCTGGTGCGAAAGGCTGTTTTGGCAATATCCTTGTCTCGGATCCTTAGCTGATGCTAGCCCGATCGGAGATCGATTTTTAGAGAAGTAGGTTGCTCCTCTTAATTGATCAAATAAGTCATCGATCCTTGGCAATGGATACCGGTTCTTGTTGGTGACTTGATTTAGCTCCATGTAGTCGATGCATAGTCGAAACGTCCCTTTTTTCTTTTTCGCGAATAGTGCAGGTGCTCCCCATGGTGACATACTCGGCCTGATAAACCCTTTGTCCAACAGCTCTTGCAATTGGGTTTTGAGCTCCTTTAGCTCAGCTGGGGCCATTCGGTACGGCGTCATAGAGATTGGTGCCATTTCCCGGTTGGAGTTCTATAGAGAAGTCTATCTCTCTCTTGGGTGGTAAGCCAAGAAGTTCTTTAGGGAAAATATCGGCGTACTTGCACACAATGTGTGGTAATCTCACTTCCATCTTATTAGCTTTTCCTAACTGAAGCTAGCTAGCGATCCAAACAGTTGATTCTGCCACCTGGATCTTCTCGTCGTCGAGCTCACCGTCTTTCTATCCCCCTTAAATTGGAAACGAGTCCCTTCGGGGGTATACGTGGTCACCATCTTCTGATGGCAGTCTATGATCGCTCAATGTGCTGATAGTCAGTCCATCTTAGGGTTGGTTGTTTTGAGGCGGGTTAAAGGGTTTGGTGGGGTAAGGTCCGCGGTTGTTGATGGGTGGTTGGGTTCGGATTGGTCCCCCAGTGTTGCCAGTCGCCTTTCTCCATCGGGTTTTGAAGTCAGTCTCCTCGCTCTCCAGTCGGAGTGCACACTTCATAACTTCGGCATAGGTGGTAAAAGCTTAAGCCACCACAGTTTTTCGAGCAGTTGTCAGTCCCCACTCGAATCTCCTAGCCTTCTTGTCCTCGTTCGGGATGGAGTCTAGGGTGTAACGGGACAGTTCCTCGTACTTGGCCGCGTATTGGGTGACGGTCATTGTTCCTTGTTTCAGGTTTAGGAACTCTTGTTCCTTGGCTAGGCGAATGGGCGTGGAAAAGTACTTGTCGAGAAACAGAGTTTTGAACTCGGCAAAGGTCATGGTGGCTATGCTATGGGTTGCTTTCATCAGGTCCCACCAATAACGGTCTTCTCCTTTCAATTGGTAAGTGGCTATGGCCTCATGGTCTCCGTCCTGGGTAATTTCTAAGGTTTTCGAGGATCATTTTGACCTCATTTAGTCATTTTTCGGCCACGACGGGGTTGGTGTCTCCGTGAAAAGTCGGGGGTCGGCATTTGCAGAACTCGTTCATTGCTTGAGTTCAGTTCATGGGTCCGTCGTTATGGTTTTGGCGGTTGGCGTTCAAGGCGGTTATGAACGCTTGCATGATCTGGGCTAGGTCGGGATTTGCGTTAGAGGACTCTATATTTTCGTATCCTAGTCCACTGCATCGGTTCACTATCTACGAGTAGAAATTGAAAGGGGGAGTTTTAGTCTACCTAAACAATTTTTCTTTTTACAAATGATGTTTCTTTCAAAAGTCAAAAGTAGTTTATCAAGTAGTATGCAACAGTACTCTTTCAATAAGCAAGATTTTCATAGATAAGCAGAAAAATACAATCATAAGCATAGAGTTCCACTACAATGACAAATAGGGACAAGGATAAACGTGTACAAGAATAGTGATCAAGAAACATATAAGAATAAGTAGTAACTGAAATAAGCCCTTTTTATTATCAAACATAGCACGAGTACAACCTAGGAAAAAAACAGACAATGGTGATCCTGATCTTCGACATCCTACATCCCGAAGGATTACAACGGTTACTAGATTTATTCTAGGTGCGCCTAAGTGGTCTCCTTGGCCTTCATGGGTCTTCTAGGGCCTCGTCCTCCTCGAGATTCCTTTCATCCGCAAGGTTTTCCTCCTTAGTCGCCTCATTAGCATCTTCTTCATCACCGTTTTCTTCCTCATCATCACCAACCTCAAAGTTTTCCATTTGGGGTAGGGCCCCGAAGAATTCATGGAAGGTATATAGGATAGGAAACATTTCGGGAAACCAGGGATCCATTTCAACGGGAATAGGGGTATTCTGCTGTACTCTGTTGAAATCTCGAACTTTTGTGAGTATAGCGGCAATGTAGTTGGGATCCTCTGTCAGTTGGGTGGTCATGGTTTCTACGGTATCCCTAAATTGGCGAGCTCCAACTAACAGGTTGACTAGATGGTTCATCTACAAGGAAAGAATTTTAAACCTTAGTTAGTAACGTTTAAGACAGAGATTTATTAACACTAAGGAATGCTTTTGAGTTTCTAAGTTCTGCATTCAATCCTTGATTTAAGTCATCATCCAGTTATTCGGGATTTCCCAGCTGAGTGGTACTGCCAATTTTCACACCTTACTTCAATCCGAAGATTGTACTGTCAAAATTCCACCTAATTTGGGACGGTAAAATTAAACTCAATTCACATTTGTGCAACGGTCAAACTATCTTATGGTTCTATCCATTCTACCCATGGCCGAGGTTTTGAACCTAGAGCATTGATACCAAGTTGTAACGCCCCGAATTTTTGAGAACGTTAAATAGACATTTTCATTGAAAATTTAAATAGAGTATGGCTCAATATTACATCATAATTCTCACAAGAGTACTTTTATTCAACAAAAGGAGGGGAAACTAGGGTTCCTATCTACTGCTTCGCCTGCTCCTCCATCCTAACCAGCTCCTCGGCTCCGAAAGTCTCCAAGGTGTAGAGTTCTCCCTGTTTATCTACAAAGTCTAACACATTATACCAACGTCGCCGCCAGTATAATATGTCAGGATCACCAAAGGTAACACCATGAGCTACGAAAGCTCAGCAGAACAATCCCATATCCGCTAACCCATAACTTACACATAATAGGGCATAGAATCAGTGAGATCCACATAGTACATGTGTATTTAACAAAACGATTAACAATGACACATCCACATTCACTATTCAACTAACGTTGGTGTCCGTGATTTCTGAGTTTCTACTATGCGATATCTCATAAACCGTGTATCCATTTTCCACTTTTCATTTTCCAAATCAACATTATCAAAATCGTTTTTACACACTCAGCCTCAATTCCGCCGCTCCGGGTTCCCGAGTATCTGCACAATGGTTCTGCCGCTCCGGGTTCCTATTGGCACACAATTGGCATTGGCACCTCTCTGCGGTAACCAAGCCACACACCCTACCTCAGTTCCGCCGCTCCAGGTTTCCGAGTATCCGCACAATGGTTCCGTCGCTCCGGGTTCCCATTGGCACACAATTGGCATTGGCACCTCTCCACGGTAACCAAGCCATACACCCTACCTCGGTTCAGCTGCTCTGGGTTTTCGGGTATCCGCACAATGGTTCTGCCGCTCCAGGTTCCCATTGGCACATACACATACACACACCACACAATGGGCTACCACGTCCAGCCACATTTTTGGTTTCAAAATATTTCTTTTTTGAAAACACATCTCATCATTAACCACACCATAGATGCTATGTTTCTACTTTCTCGATTTCTATGTCTCGTTTTCATGCAACGACTTCGCGGTAGGACTTTTCACATACGTAATCATAAATCATTCATTGTAATCTTGAAACTAAACTAGCAAGATCATCCAACTCTATATTAATCATCATGCTCATACCACAACTTAAAGCATAACGCCACATGTACGGACGCCTTTGGAGTGAAAATCACTTATGCTTTAGCACACAACAAGACAAATAATTCTAACAGTTATGTATACATGCTCATAACAATCTTAAGATCAAAATAAGTATACTCCCGATCAAGTTAATATTTCAAAAATTCGTTCTTTCCTCTTTTGTGGGAAGTTCAAAACAACATATGTTTATTGAAGTAAAAGTCATTTGTTCAACATGTTCATGCCACCATTAGCAAAATAAATTTACTAGCTATCTTTCATGCATTTCGAACATTATAAGCAATTAAACAAACGTTATATATACTTAGAGAGAGTAGTTAGGGATATTCTACCGTTCTTCTTGAAGGTAGGCCGGCTACGAAAAAAAAAGTAAGTACGTCGGACAGAGTATCTTCCTACGGTGAGCTTTCGGTAGCTTCGAAAGAGAAAGATTTTTCTCGAAACTAGCTCTTGACTACACTACTAAACTTTTTGGATCGAGATGGTGGTTTAAGATGAGTTTCTTAAAGAACTTTGGAAGAACTCAAGAACAAGAAGAACAAAGAACAAATGTAAGGATTCTAGAGAGAGAAGTTGAAGGATGGAAGGTGTGAGTTGAATGGTAAGTGAGGGGTGCTATTTATAGCAAAAATCTTGGCTTCTATTGGCAAGACTAACTTCTATTATCCCCAGGAATAAGTTTTTCTCTAGCACTTATTGTCCAATGGGTAAAGGGACAATTATGATAGGTATGGCCTTGAAGTGACAAATCATGAAGGGTTTTTGGTCTTGTCTTGTCCTAGGATGGCTTGCTTGCAAGAAAGAACAAAATAAAATATAGAAATGGGTTGTCATGTTGTACTTAGGTTGAGTGTGAGGGTTATGGGCTTTTAAGTGACAACTTAATGAAAAGAAAATAGGTTTACTTCTTTTGGAAGCAATATGATGGGATTTTGTTTTGACTTGACTAGTCAAATCTAGGTGTATTTCCTAGACTTTTTTTTTTTTTTGGCAAGATTTATTTCTATTCCCCAAAGGATAAAATTTTCCCTAAAAATTATTATCCAACGGGTAAATGAATAATAATGCTAAGTAAGGCTTGAAAAGACTAGACATAATGTGTAATAATTACCTCCCTAGGTCTAAAAGGTTCAACTAGGGTTAGAATGGTTCATAAGGCTCAAAGATGGTAAAAAAGGTTCATCTAAGGTTAAGAGAATATAACTAGGTGAATTGGTAGTTAGATTTCTCCAACTAATCTGTTGGAAGCTAATCCTACTTGCCATGTAGGATTTCTAGTCAAGAAATATAATTTTAAGATTTTATTTAACTTGCTAAGAAAATATACAAGTGCTTCTACAAGCATACTTGTCTTTAGAAAAGGACTAAATTGTCCGGGACGAAAAGATATAATTTTAGAAATCTCAAATCTAATTATGACTGATTATTAGAAATAAAAATGAAATTTTAAAAGAAATCCAAGTAATTAAAATAAAATTTAAATATTTAACGAAATTTTGATTTACCGAAAATCAGGGTCGTTACACAAGTTGGTAGGCTTACTTGAGTTTGAGAGGGGATGTTGGCAAAAGGCTATGGATGAGGAATATAAGGCTCTCTTAACTCAGGGTACTTGGACATATTATTGGATGTTAGTGGATTTATAACATAAAAGGAATCTTAGGTGGTCTTGTGGTTAGATACAAAGTAAGGCTAGTTGACAATGACAATCAACAAGAGGAAGATAGAGACTTTACTGAAACTTTTAGCCCCGTTGTCAAACAACCCACTGTAAGAGTATCCACAATGGACTAATCAAAATTGAATAATTAAAAGTTGTCACATCACCGTTTGATTATCTATTTAAGGGGTTGCTAAGGTTAGCAATGTGGATGTCCACAGTGGCATAATCAACTTTGAATAATCAAAACTTGTCACATCACTTTTTCAACCTGTAAAAATCTAAAAATTGTCACCATATAAAATAATTTTTTTAAAATAGTTTTCAAACTAATAAAAATAGGTTATTAGAAATGGAAAATAATTTTTTGAAAACTTTTATTTTGAAAAAAAAGAAAGTTTTTTTTAAATAACAGATTTTGAAAAAAAAAGAGGATAGTTTTAAAAAAAATAGTTTTTTAATAAAAAACTGTTTTTGAAAAATAGTTTAACTATTTTTGAAAAAAAAATATTTTTAAAAAGTTTTCCTTAGAAACATTGTTGAGAAAGAGAGAAAAGGTTTTGGTTATTGGCAAAAAGTTGCTAATTTTGATTATCCAGTAGCCAAATTTGATGAGTTGCTAAGAGGTTGTTAAGTTTGATTATACCACTGTGACCATTTTTTTGAGAGAACATCACTAACTTTAGCAACCTTATGATTTTGGTTATTCCACTATGGATGCTCTAAGGGTGGTTCTTAGCTTGGCTGTTCACCATAATTAGCCATTAAGACAATTAGATGTCTATAATACCTTTCTACATGGAGTTCTTGATAAAGAGGTTTACATGAGGCAACCTTTGGGCTACAAGGATCCTCATCACCCTAATTTTGTGTGCAAACTCACCAAGCTCTCTATGGTTTAAAACAAGCTCCTAGAGCTTGGTATTTTTTGTTCTCTAGTTTTTCACTGCAATATTTTTTGTCAATCGCAAAGCTGATTCTTCTCTCTTCATTTGCACCAAGGATTATGCTTTTACCTTGGTTTGATCTATGTAGATGATATCATCATCACTAGTAGTAGCTCTTGAGTTTATCTCAAATTTCATCACTTTATTTGGTTCCTAGTTTACTATGAAAGTCCTGGTCTCTCTCCATTTTTGCTTGGGCACTGCTTCAATCTGGTTTACTTCTCACTCAAACCAAGTATGCTATGGAGTTGTTATAGAAAGCAAGTATGCTTGAGTACAAGCCTAGTGCTACACTTGTCTGTCACGACCCGCGTCAGTTGACCTGCTTACCCTTAGCCTAATCACATGGCTCAAAATGTTAACCTCAAGTTATATAGTAACTGATCGTGGCACGTTATATACCAATTCAACTTTCCCAAGTTAGTCGATGTGGGACTCCGCAATCTCCCCACTTTGGCTATAACGTCCCCGTTGCACCATATGGTCCATCACTTTCATTCACCAAGCGATGTGACACAAGTCCCGCTTAAACACGACAAGCACCTCAAGCTCGTCTCATGTGGGACTTGCCCAAGCACGACAAGCACATTAAGTTCCTCACTTGTCGGGCCCACCCAAGCACGTCTCCTCGCGGGACCCACCCCACACTTTCGATTGGTGCAAGCTCTGATACCACCTTCATGACCTGCGCCAATTGACATGCTTACCCTTATCCTAATCACGTGGCTCAAAAAGTTAACCTCAGGTTATACAGTAGTTGGTCGTGGCACGTTATATACCAATTCAACTTTCCCAAGTTAGTCGATATGGGACTTCACACTACCTCAGTGAAACCCAGCCTCTGTTAAGCAGTTCATTTTGAAGATGTTACCTTTTTTAGATCCATGGTTGGGTCTTTTCAGTATTTGACCTTGACCAGACCTGAGATTTATCATTCAATCAATATGGTTTGTCAACATATGCATGCTCCTCAAGCAACTCACTTTGCTACTGTTAAAAGAATTCTGAGGTATCTAAAAGGAACTCTTTCTCATGGCCTGTCATTTACTCCTGGTCCTTTAGCACTTCTGCCTATGCCTTTGATAGGAGGTCTACTACAGGTTTTTGTGTTTTCTTGGGATCTAATCTTGTGTCTTGGAGTGCTAAGAAGCAACCAATTAACTGTGGCTAGGTCATCCACAAAGGCGGAGTATAGAGCCTAGCTTAGCTCAATGTGTAGGAGATATTTCTGGGAGACCTTAGTTGTTGTTTGATTTACAAGTTCCTTGTTCTACTCCCTATCCTTTATGGTGTGATAATTTATCTGCTATTGCTCTCGCCAACAATCCCATCTTTCATGCTCAGACTTAAAAATATAGAGGTTGATTATCATTTTATATGGGAAAAGGTTATGGCTCGTTTGATTCAATTGGAGCATATTGGAACTGCAACTCAAATTGCTGACGTTTTTACCAAACCTCTTTATGTGGCACATTTTCATTTTCTCAAGAGCAAATTGTTGATTGGTGCTTCTCCCCCATCATGAATTTGAAGTGGGGTGTTATGGTTCAGGAGTAACAGGTGGCTTGTTCACACTTGATATTTTTCTGTGGTGGTTTTGGTAGTTAAAGTTGGTTACAGCTAAAGGGCCAGCTAGCTTGGTTAAGTCTGTTAACTTCAATAGTTAGTCATGATTTTGTACATAAGGCTTAGCTTTTAAGTTGTAAACATCATCACAGAAATCGAAACAATAGAATTTTCTCTCCCTAGTTTCTTCCATTTTCCTTCAGTTTCTTTCTTGATTTCTGCTTGGTTTGAGAATGTTAACGTATCCAATTCCTTGCTTGATCCTTGGGTTGGTCAATATTTCCTACAATCAGTATTCCTATGATTGTGTAGTTTGTATAGGACTTTATTGTTATAATTCTTCTTTCCTTGTAGAGAATATGTATCCCTTGATTGTACATGGTATCAAAGCGGGTCGCCGTCAATTCGTCTTCAACAATTTTCTATTAATATTTTTCATTCCTCTTTCTTTTTTTATCTCGATTTTCCAATGACGGCACTAGCCATCTTCACCAAATTCCACAAGAACCAACTCTACTGTAATCATTATGGGAGGAATAACCATACTAAGGATCGTTGCTACAAACTTATTGGGTATTCCCCAAAGAAATCTGGTGCACCTATTAAGCCACCAAAGGCCAAAAAGAGTTTAATAGGGACACCACCTACTATCACTCAGGAACAATACAACAAGTTGCTGGACATGTTTTCTAAAGGTAGCATAGATTCCAATGCTAACCTAGCAGGTGTTGCTCTCACTGTACCAACTAATTCGGTATGGATTATCGATACAGGAGCAACTAATCATATGTGCCACACTTTATCACTGTTTTCTTCACATAAACCTTGTCCAACTCCATCCTTTGTACAACTTCCTGATGGAACAAATGCCCCTATTACTCATATTGGGATGGTTCAAATTTCACCCACCATTAAACTTGTTGATGTTTTCTTTATTCCATCATTCAAGTTTAATTTTTTATCAGTTAGTCAACTTGCTTTACCAATAATTGCTTCGTAACCTTCTTTTCCCACAAGTGCATTTTTTAGGACCTATCAACGAAGAGGATGATTGGGCAGGGTAGCATTCATGAAGGGCTATATTATTTTCAAGCGGCCGCTAAGGCACTGGCAGTGATTAAACCTCCATCTATTGATCTTTGGCATTTGCGCCTTGGTTAGCCATCTTATCGTACTTTACAAATTTTAGGAAAAGAAGTTCCTTTGATTTCTGGCTCTGAAAATAAAGCTTGTAACATTTGCCCACAAGCAAAACAAGCACGTTTATCTTTTCCTTCTAGTTCTATTAATACCAAAAAGCCTTTTGCTTTGATTCATTGCGACATATGGGGTCTTTTTTCACTACCGTCCATGAGTGGCTCAAGATACTTTTTAACCATTGTGGATGATTTCAGTCGATGTACTTGGACATATCTTATGCATCTCAAGTCCAAAACTAAACAAATTCTACAATCTTTTTGCTCCATGGTCAAGACTCAATTCCAATCATGCATAAATCTAATTCATTCTCATGATGGTGCATAAAAAACTCCCTCTATTCAACTTGTTCGTTCCGATAATGGAGCTGAATTTTTGTCCAAAGATATGCAGCATTTTTTTTTAGATAATGGCATCATTCACCAACGAAGTTGCGTTGGAACTCCCTAACAAAATAGTGTTGTAGAGTGTAAGCATCGTCACCTCCTTGATGTGGCACGTGCACTCCGTTTTCAAGCAAACTTACCTCTAAAGTTTTGAGGTGAATGTGTTCTCACTGCCACCTATCTCATTAATAAAATGCCAACCCCTCTTTTGTCTAACAAATCACCACATGAAATTTTGCTTGGTTTCAAACCGAATTATTCCACTTTACAAGTCTTCGATAGTTTATGTTTTGCTCACAACAATAACATCCTGCATAAATTTGATCAAGGGCCAAACCTAGTGTGTTTATTGGTTATCCTTATGCGCAAAAGGGTTATTGTGTTTTTGATATAGCAACCCAAACCATTTCCACCTCTCGTCATGTTACGTTTTATGAAGAGATTTTTCCTTTTCATAACATATCCACTACTATTTCCTTGAATGATGGGCCGGTCATTCCTGTGCCATTAAGTGATAACTCCTCCTATGATATACCCACTATTGGCCATTCACTTCCAACTGATCCGACTTTGGTTACCCATGATAGTTCCCCTCCAAGTGATAGTTCCCTTCCAAGTGAGAACTCACATCCAATTCCTACTCTCTATATAGACGTGGAATCCACTGCCCGGCCTTCTCGTGTTCGTCAGCCTCGTCCTTACTTGGCTGATTATCAATGTTCTGCTGCCACTCATGAATGTTTGCCCGCTCCATCAGATGAAGAGGTTTATATGACACTCCCAGCAGGATTTTCTAAATAGGAGGAGACACGAGTTTGTCGGCTTAATAAATCAATTAATATATGGCTTGAAGCAAGCCTCTCGGCAGTGGTTCGCAAAATTTTCCTCTACACTTATAGATGCCGGTTTTTCTCAATCCAAAGCTGGTTATTCGCTATGCACTAATCATCAAGGTGATTCCTCTACATTTGTTCTAGTCTATGTTGACGATATTATTATCACGGGGAATAATGACTTGGCTATCAACCGTATCAAGCAATTCCTTAAAGCCAAATTTTTCATAAAAGATTTAGATCGATTGAAATATTTTCTTGGTATTGAAGTTGCTCATTTCGCAAGGGAATTTTTCTTTCTTAAAAGTACACATTAGACATTCTCAAATACACTAGTTTGATTGGAGGTCGAGTCATTGTTACTCCAATGGAATAACACCTCCATTTGTCACCTGAGAATGGAACACTTCTTTCTGATCCCACTCCATATCGACGATTGATGGGTCGACTTATTTACCTCACTGTTACAAGACCGGATCTTACTTATGCAGTGAATATTCTAAGCCAATTCATGCACTCTCCCCTCAGTGTTCATCTTGATGCAGCTCATCGAGTGGTCCGTTATTTAAAAGGTTCCATTGTTAAAGGCATTTTCTTATCTTCTTCTAGTGGTCTCCATTTGCAAAGATAATGTGATTCAGATTGGGCAGGTTGCCCCGTCACTCGCCGCTCAATGACCAGATATTGTACCGTCTCGGCTCCAATCTACTCTCTTGGAAAACTAAGAAAGAAGCAATGGTTTCTCGTCCTTCTGCGGAAGCCGAGTATCGGGCTATGGCTACTTTAACGTGTGAACTCCAATGGTTAAAATATTTACTCAGTGATTTTGAAATTTCTCATAACCCTCCAATTACTATGTTTTGTGACAACCAAGCTGTATTACATATTTTTCAAAATCCAATTTTCCATGAGCACACTAAATATATGGAGCTTATTGTGGTAGAATCATCAAACATTGTTCTACTTTTACTGAGCAATCACAATGTCAAGCATTGAACAACTATCCCACCAATAAATTCATGACCCAAATTCCTCATCAAGTGATTGAATATACACATAGTATAATACCAATGGCTGTAAACAGAGTCGAAACAAATTCAGTTTGGTAGCCGTAATTTATTTCTTTACCTCTACGATATATTCCGAAAGGCCGAAAAGGAGGGGAAAAGGCGAAGAAATAGACATTGTTTTGTACGTATCTTCATTTTCTTGAACCATTAGGAGTGTTTTTATCATGGTCTGGTAGTGCAGTTAGGCCAGTGGGCATTCTTAGGAGATTTTGTTTTGAGCACTGGATTTCTCTCGAAGAAATTGTTCGGGCGGAGCTCAAATCCACCAGTTAGCGTCGGCATTACCGGAAAATCTTCTTGGCATGGGACATGATGGAATCCCATGGTGTACCATAACACAATGTCCTTGTTCTCAATCTCCCTATTCCTGCAAATTTCACTTACCAGGTTAAAAAGGTCGTATTAATTCCTTGGCATTTGTTGAAACTGAAATAGTTTGCAGTTTGCACAATGGGGCAAGGACATTCAGAGAGAAAAAATATATATATACATATATATATGCAAAAAAGGATGTGGCATAAAAAGAGATGTCAGTTTTTTAAAACCAAATAGATCGTTTTTAATACTAACAAAGAAAGACACTATAACTTCAATTGATCAATTAGCTGAGAGAGTTTTGAGGCATATATACCTGAGGCTCCAAATAGCTAAAGTATCATCCCCCCGGCTGCGATCAGTATACAACCCACCTGCCCATTTTTCAGACTTGTTATAAGGAGTCACCCACACATTGTACTTGGTGAAGGCACCCCTGATTTGAGGATAATCGTCGTCTGACAAAAGAGGTCCGACGGCCGATCCCGGAATCAGGCTGTACCCAATGTGGTTCCCCACCTTAGTCTTCTCGTTGGGGTTGACCACCACCAGCTCCGCCGGTTTCAGGCCGAGCTGAATTCTTGCATCCGCTTCACTTTTCACAGTTTCGCGAACCACCGTCCAATAGCTCTTCCTTGGAGAGATGTTATTGGTAACTCGTTTTGTCTCTAAATTGCCTTTTACGAAGGAATTGGACACGCCGTCGACGTCTAGATCGAGATGGTAGGTCAAGAAGTGATCATGATACACTCCAATGGTATTTTCAGCTAATAATGTCCCGTAAACATCTTGTTTTATTTGATCTGTGTGGGTATAGGCCGCGGCTTTCACTTCCAGAACTCCAGTCAGTCCTACCTGTAAGAAAGGAAATTAAAAAGAGTTTAAAATGATTATTCTATTTGCATATTGTTGTATATTTGGTGGTAAAAAAAAAAACCCCCATTTCGCATTTTGATTGGTTGAGTAAAATGTTTACCCCAACTTTGATGGCTCCACTAGGTTTGAATTCCCAATCCACTATATAGTCATAGTTGCCAATTGTTGATACCATTCTCACCACCAGGCTCACTTCTGCCCTAACTTCCCTTATCTGCAAAGGCACGTACGTTGGTTACTATACAATTAAAGCATCATATGAACTCAACTGTGAGAAAAATAAGTTATGTCGTTGTGTTTTATTAATTGTAATCACTGTTTTGACGACGTGGGGTAATGTATTTGATTTGAAGAAAACAAATATTTACACCGCCGGTACATATAATTTATTCTCATTTATGAAATGCATGTTGTAAAATCACTTACCACTTCTCCCGGTATACCAGTCTCGGTATGACGCCAAATGACATTTCCAGCATGCTGCTCAAATATGCAGAAAACATTTGACATCTTGATGGGCTTTCCGTGTTGGCCCGCATAGTATCCATCCATGAAAATTGCGTGGGCCGGGCAATCTGCGAAGGGCTCGAGCGACACTGCAGACTGGCCGAACCCGAATTCGCCCAGATCAAAGAATGTTTTGTAGTACCATTCCTCTGTTGGATCCATATAAGGTACGAAGAGCTCGGAAATGTACCCTCTGTACATCACTTGTCGAAATTTGCGTTGCTCAAGGTCGTAGATTGAAGCCAGAGATATGACTGGGCCTGCTCGAACATCAAAGCCCAAATGGAAAGCCCAGTTGGCCCATCTGGCGAAAAAGAAATTTTTTTATTTAATTTTATTGTTACCTGCCTCATCTTGTTAATTTGAACTCACGATATTCAAACAGCAAATAAAAATCTTCTTTCTCACGTGTAAAGGATTGAGAAAAATTGTTAGGTGCTTGTCGTATATCTGCCACGTGTGCCTTAATTTCCTTCATTCGCAAACTCGCATCGGTATTCTATAACTGCTGAATACCTACTTTGAATGATCTTTCTTGCGGTGATAGCATACCGAAAGACCATTCAACATTCGAATACCTTTTCCTCATTCTTATTTGCCATCAAGTCAAAACCAAGTTAAACACGTACGAGGTGGCATGAAGGTCCTAGGTGTCCAAGTCATAAGTCTAGAAGTTTGATTTTTCTTTGAAATCAAGTTACATCACAATAGTGGCAATGGAAAATCTTCCTCGCTTTTTGTTTCATAACAATAATGCTAGACACAACTGTGTTCTTAGCTGTTCAATACATGAGTCCATATGTGTTAAACAGCTAAGGATGGAGCCAAGGACAGACCGTAAGTGGTGACGACCTCCACCAAGACGACTTTAAATCTTATATCAAAAAATATCTTTCACAATCAAATTATATAGGTCCGCCATCACTAAGGTATTTTCAAGATTTATTTTGTTAATTATGCTAACTCTTTAATTAGTCTTTGACATATCTTTTATAAATATGTCCAAAATCAAATTTGCTAGCCTTAGTGAAATATCTAGAAAGAAAAAAAAAACTACATACTTTGACATCAATGCTTCCTCTCTCTTCACTGCAAAACATGTTGACCAACAAAGAAAAACGAGAAACATAACAAGCAACGAAAATACATTAGAGTTATTCATTCGTAGCGTAGTTTTAGGTCTTTGGGATATATATATATATACATACATACACTATTGGATTTGAACCAATGACTCCCGCCGTATGAAAGCAATACTCTACCTACTATTGAATTTGAACCAATGGCTCCCGCTGTATGAAAGCAATACTCTAACCACTGAGTTAAGTAGGCCATTTCTCATCCCAAAGAGAACCAAACCAAACGGGACCTATCGTATATAAATAAATGAAAATCATATATAAAGAAATTCGAAATAAAAATATATATCTCTATCTTATACTTAGGAGACGAACAAGAAAGCTATTAGTCAGAATATTCATTACATTACAATATATATAAATAAATATATATATATATATATATATATATATATATATATATCTTTCAAAATCGAATATATAGGCAAGTTTCTTGAGAAATGTTATCCTTCTAATTTCATAAAGCAGGAGAAACTAATTAATTGAAAATTTAAAAGTGCATGCCATTTCAAAATTTTGTCTTGTGCTTGACTAAATTTTGTCAAGTGCTTACAACACGCATTGTCATATATAAAACTTGCGAAGACTAAATTGCGAATTAGAATGAAAAATAAAAATTTTGACAAGTTGTCCGATCCCATACATTTAAATCAACATATTGATAGTGTAGTCCATCTTGCCATTTTGATTTTATTATAAATGTCTGTCACCACAAAGTTAAAATTTTGACTCCATCGTCCCTGCAAAAAAACTCCAAAATTATTGTGTCCAAAGTTATGTTTTAGAGTTAATTGTGTTCTTGGACTTTTTGTGTCCTAAAGTCCTCTTAGGGTGCCAATTTCTCCAAACACATATATGAACTATACACAAATACAGAGCTATAAGAATTTGGAAGTGTTTTAAGAAGGTATGGCCCAACGTAGATAACTTTTTCCATTAAAAAAATTACAAAGAAAACTATAGAAATTAACTTGACTAACCTGATTGTGTGACCATCGATCTCAAAACCCGGCCCATCCGACTGCATGGTGGCTAGACCCCTCAATAGTGGACCGAACGGTGGCTTCTGCTTCGACTCTCGGTACTCCGTGCCTTCCGCTTTCGGCACCGGAACCCTAAACCGGTCGTGGTATTCAATTATCTTCATCTCCTCTAAATCAACCACCGCCGTTATTCCCTCTATTGGTCTCACATACATATTAGTCGTCGCATCTGTAAAAATAAAAAATAAAAAGAAGAAAATGTTACTACTGTATTTTTTAACTTTTAAACATCAGTTTTCCCCACTTTTCTTTCAACTTGTAACTATAATAACACATCTTGATGGTTTATTTATTTATTCTGAAAGAAAAAATAGAAGCACAGACAAATAGAACATACAAAAATCAGTAGCTATATATTCATATTGTAACATGTCCTTACCAATATAAAAACATAGAATCTTCAACACCCTACTAGTATCAGCTTCTCCAAACCACCCGACAGTGAAAGTGGAACAAACGACATCGGATAAACTCAGCCCTCTCTTTTTAATTGACTCCACAAATGGTGGGTATGTTGGTGGCAACTCAAGAGCAGCTGTTTGCTCATCAATTGTCAACATAGGGTAGCCGTGGCCGTCGTAAATGTGGTCAGAAATGATAGAACTCGTCGATAAATCCACGATTATCTCGTGGGTATTTTTGTCTAGTCTGGTAATAACGAAAGCTCGGCGTGGTGGTGCTATGGTGGTTTTAGGGTTTGATACCCATGAGAGGATGGTTTGTTTATCCGGATCGTCTAACCCTACGTACTGGAAGGTCAGGGTATGGTTGGAAGCTGAGTAGGAATTTTCGATGGTGGTTCGGACTAGGTTGAACTCCAATGGAGTTAGAGGGTCCAGTGGGTGGTGTAACTGGTGGCTTGCGACGGTCAAGAAGAGAGAGAGAATGGGGAGGAGAGAGAAGATGAGAGTTTTTCTAATTGTTGAAGCCATCGCTTAGTTTGGATGGAAATTTAGTATGGTGTATTTGTGCTTATATATACACGTAGCAGCGGCTCCAAAAAAAAATTTAACAGGGTGTTCAAAAATTACATTAACTCCACTAGTTTTACTAACCAATTATATGTTCATAAAAAATTATGGGAGAATTTTTTCCAGGTCCATTATACCACTTTCCAAACCCACTAAGTCCATTTCTAAATTCTATAACCCCCTAAGTCCACTAACCTATTAGTAAAGATATAATAACCCTGGTTAGTCTAATATACCCCTGCTTTCAAAAAATCTTTTATCCCGTTTTTTCCTCCCTTCCCCTTTTTTTCTCGGATTCCTCCATTATAAAACCCATCCCCCCTCCCCCCTTTTCCAGAAGAACAAAACCCAGATGAACCCTAGACGAACAAAACCCAGACGAACTTGGTGGTAGTCGGCAATCTTGGTCCTCGTCGGGCTTCTTCGGTGTCAGCCCTTCTTCGTCGTCCTCGATCGGCGAGAAGCACTCGATCGTCGTCGCCGTCCTCAAGCACTCAAATACCGGCGTCGTCACCGTCGTCAAGCACTCGATTGCCGTCGTCACTCCAACAACGAGATCAACGGACGAAAAACAGAGATCAACCCACGTCCCAGACTTCCTTCGTCGTCGATCGCCCTTCGTCGCTGACATCGCACTTGAGAGGTTCCAGAGATGGAAGTTGATTGGGAGCAATCTGCTTGGTCATGATTACAATCGAAGATGTTCACTTCAGGCTATCCTCGACTTTCCATGTTCATTTTCTTGAAGGTAAGTTGGTGAAAAATTATTACAGTAGTTTGGATCTAGTCTCTGTTTATAATTATTCTTTAGATGGTCATCGGCTGAAGTGGATGTTGTATATCAATGTCATGTGAAAATGTAGGTGCTGCTTATAATGTACAGTGCTAATGCGATTGGTAAATATCAAAGTGGATTCATTGCTGATCCTCCTCGCCGTCGTCCTTCGTCGTCGATCGTCGCCCTTCGTTGCTTTTGCATATATGTATATATAGTTTCTGATTTATATAACATTATATATGATCTACTGTCTCGTAAGACATTTTATATGATGTTCTGTTGCTTTTGCATATATGTATATATAGTTTCTGATTTATATAACATTATATATGATCTACTGTATCGTAAGACATTTTATATGATGTTCTGTTGCTTTTGCATATATGTATATATAGTTTCTGATTTATATAACGTTATATACAATATACTGTCTCGTGAGACATTATATATGATGTTCTGTCGCTTTTGCATATATGTATATATAGTTTCTGATTTATATAACGTTATATACGATTTACTATCTCGTAAGACATTATATATGATGTTCTGTTCAACAAATATATAGGGTTATATATGGTTATATCAATGTTGGTAACTGAGTCTAGTTCAAGGTATATATAGGAACTAATTAGCAAAACACAATTGAACAGTTAATAATATATAAGTTAGGGTTTTGATTGCGAGTAGATATGATTATATCAAACTCTGATTATTATATGTTCTACTTTATTGAATTGGTCCGCGCAGCGGCCTTACTGACTTATTATTTGTGCAGTTGTTCAAGGGGTGAAGAGTATTAAGTTACATGTGAAATCGACCGTGAAGAAGGCGACGGCGACAAAGGGAAAGAAGTTACAAGATCTCCTCTTCTTTTTTTTCCCATTTTTTTTAGAGTTAGAAAAGACAGAATCTCATGTATAATGTTATAAGGCTATATGTTTATTTTTTGTCACACTTATTACGTTTTTTGTGTGTATTTATTTATGTGGCAAAATAATACACATATAAAGTTCTTTGTTTGTTTTTGCATTGTAAACATATATAAGATTATTTATATACGGTTATCAGAAGTTAGTCAATGAAGCCGCTGTGCGGACCAATTCAATGAAGTAAAACATATAACGTTATAGGAGTATGTGAGTTTCTATGCTGTGAAACTCCAAAAAAATAGAACATATAACATATATGAAAGCTGCTGACTTGTGTACCTCCCAACAAAAAAAGAACATATATTGTTACTCGAAGTAAGTCATTGAGGCCGCTGCGCGGACCAATTCAATAAAGTAAAAATATAATGTTATATGGGAGTTTTTGTGCAGCGAAACTCCAAAAAAATTATAGAACATATACCATTTTATGTTAATATATGTACGTTCAGATGTAAACGTGGAATGTTATATGTTCTTGTATTATAATAAAAAAAGATTTCAAAAACTCATATAACGTTAAATGCGAGCCGATGAATGAGTATATAACGTAAAATGTAAGTATCGCACGTTAAATGAGAACTGATAAACGAGTATATAACGTTATATATGTACAATTACGTTATATACAGTGTATCAGAAAAGGAGAATATTCTGTCGCTTTATTCTAACGTAACTGTTGGGATTTCAAACGTAGAACGGATAATGGGCTAAAAATATGGGATTTGAATGAAAAGGGTAATCTTCTCTCTCTCTCTCTCTGTCTCTCTCTCTCTCTCGTTTGGACTCTGTTTCCTTTTTGGATATGGGAACAACGTGAATATAAGAGATTTTATAGGAGTGGAATATGAGAGATTTTATAGGAGTGAAATATATCAGATTAACAGTTTTTAAAGATAAGGGTATTTTGGTCCTGAACTACTTCCTTTTTTAATTGAATTGGACTTAAGGCCTCACCAAAACCTAATTAGTGGACTAGAGGGGTTATGAAATTTAGAAGTGGATTTAGTGGGTTACAAATATGCTATAGTGGACTTCCCAACAATTTTTTAAAAAATTATATACTAGTGTGAATCATGCGATCATGAGCGGAACTACACCCAAGCTTGGTTGGGTTATAGCCCAAGGTGTGTTCCAAAAAACCAAAAAAAAAAAAATTTATGTAAATTTCTAGTCCAAATAAGTTTAGCTCAACCCACCATCTCATTTAGCCTAACTCACCATCCTCCAATTCAGACCGTCCCAACTCACCATCCAAATTATTTTAGTCGACAGGCGAAACATTATTGAAATTGACGGCGTAACATTATTGAAATCAACGATGGCAGAGGATCTAAAACATTATTGAATGGCACATTATTGAATTTTTTTTCCTTTCAAATAAATAGAATTTGACTAAGGGTTGGAGAAAAAGGTTTTAATGTCAAATTGGAGATGCCAAAATACCACGTAAAAGCCTTAAAAAAGCTGTTGAATAGTTTGCATATAATCCAAAGACCTTTTGATTTACGTGTAAATGTAGATTAGGCATCCGGAGACTTAATTTTCGTTTCGTCACCAGTTGAGCTAATTCGCTGTACTATGACCAGTTGAGCCACCATCTATGATTTTTAAACCTTTTTGATAACTCAAGTGTCTGGGCCGTTTGCGCGCCGCTCGACTAATCTTGAGGGATAAATTCCCTCGCATACTTGTGAGGGATTGATAGCACTTGAGAAGTTTCAAACCTTGAACTTAGACGGCCAGAAGAAAACCCGTACATAAGTCCCACGCCTTGATCACTAAGCCAACCTATTGAAGTTTTATTTTTATCCCTAGTTCATGTCATCCGATCGACCAGGATCAGAGATTCCATTCCAAGTCAACTATTGTTTATAATCTATCCGCATAGTGAAATAAAAATATGTGTTGAACAATAAATCATAGAAATTGTTCAGACTGCATGTGGGCCCCCTTTTGATTCTCATACGAATAATTCAAATTGTTCATTAGTTTTAAAATGTTTTCTTTTGAGTGACCCAGCAAAAAAATAGCTCACAATGGGGTATTTCAATATTTCCTTGGTATATATTAGTATTACATATATGGTCATGACTACTTGGTCATTTAACATAATTTGATGTGATTTGAAGGTTAATTTGGTCATTTAACATAATTTTATATATATATGCCTCGCAATTATTTCATTTCCTTGGTATATTAGTATTACATATATGGTCACCACTCGGCCTGATTTTCATGGGCCAGTCCTTCATGGGCACCACTTTTGCTATTACAAGAATCTGCTTCGAATTTATATATGCTGTAATATTGGTACTACTTGTTTTTAATGCTAATGGGACACCTGAAGGTTCTGATTTTGGATTGATGTATGTATGTCATAGCTGATTGTTCCCATTAGTTGTTTTTCTTTCAACACCTTGTTGGAACTTTGTTTTCTCTCTTAATTTGGAGCTGCATTTTGCTATACGTGTATCTCCATCATGTAGCTTGTGTTGCCTTTATTTTGTTTCATTTTCCCTTGATTTACCTTATCGAGGTATTAATAAAATCTCGTTTGCTTCGTGGGAAGCTTTCTGGCAAAGGTTCTATCTCAGGTAGTCTAATTAATCTCCGTGCCAATGGCTAGCTTCTTATTTATTTATGAGAAATGCAGCTGGTACAGCAGGTTCAGCACAGACAGCGCGTATAACGCTCGTTTGGGTCCATCTCGGGTCCAACAAAGATAATCGGAGCCGCTCATTTTGTTCAATATATTTTGCTTAAGGTCCCTGTAAAAAATTAACTTCATCCGATAACAATAAGGGCATTTGCAAAGCGTCCAAAATCCCTGTAAAAGAATTCAAAAGCGATTTTGGACGCTTCGTAAATGCCCTTATCGTTTTCGGATGAAGCTGATTTTTTACAGTGACCTTAAGCAAAATATATTGAACAAAATGAGCGGCTCCGATTATATTTGTTGGATCCGAGACGGACCCAAACGCACGCTGTACGCGCTGTTTGTGTAGAACCTGCTGTACCAGTAGCAAGATCCTTTATTTATTGCATTCATAAATGGCATATTTGTTTTTTAGTTAATCATGATACTTTCCTAAGAAGCAAGAGAAATTTTGTTAATAACTCGATAAGGATACATCGAGGGGGAGCAATGGAGAAGGACAAATAGTAAGCAGAACATAAGGTATTTTTGTCCATCAAAGGACCGCAATCAGTAAAACATTTAAAACAAGGGCTTCTTCCAAGCCAGCCCTTTTTTATAAGTGCCTACCCGTCCAAACCCACCCTTTGTCAAGCTCATCCCCATAACCCCCGTTGAGGTTAACTACCAGAAATACCCCGCTCTCTTTGCTGTGGGACTCTCGTCAGACTAAATGACGAACGGAATGATGCGTCGTTGGACTGAACGACGTCGACGCGTCGTCACCAAAGCAGCACCGCCCAGTCCTCCAGCTACGCACCGCCACCGCCACCGTACATGGCCATCCCCCTCCCTCCGTCGTCGTGATAGGCCGGTTACTATACATGGATTATGCTTGGGGCCTAGTCTTGCAAACCAGCCCATGAAGTGCTCACTGGACCAACAGTAGTCAGCCCAACAATTTAAGAAGATCCAACCCAGAAGCAGTTACTTAGTTAATTAAATTATTTTCAGTTAATTTCATTAGTTAATTAGTGTTTGGATTAGTGGTAGTTTGTTACGCTGTGCTGGCAAGTATAAAGGGAATGAGAGAGAGAGAGAGAGAAGGGTATGCTTTGTAATCAAGTAAAAGGATTGGGACGAGAGTTCCCATTTCTGTAACCGCTTCTCTATCAATTCAATTCCCCAATTTCCTCTGTTGTTCTTGTTTCTAGGCCAAATTCGATCCAATTACTTTATCATTGGTATCAGAGCAGCAGTTCCTTGGATCACCCATGGCTGAGACTCGCGCGCAGGAGCAGAAAAGGATCGAGGATGCACTTCGTCAGCTCCGAGAAACCACTGAACTGTTGTTGGCGAAGGATGACAAACGATCGAGTTCCATAGACCAACTCAAAGAGATGGTGGTAGCCCTCACCATCAGAATGGACTATAATTCAAAGAAGGATAAACTCACCCCCGTTGTGGAATTGATCGAGTCCTCGAAAACTCCACCAAAAACCCCAATCAGTTCCTCCAATTCTATGCAAACACGATATGCGAGGATCGATTTTCCCCATTTCTCAGGTGACGACCCGACTGGTTGGCTTTACAAATGTGAACATTTCTTTGAATTTAATCATATAGATGAGGATAGTAAAGTTAAACTAGTTGTGATGCATCTAGATGATAAGGCTATCTCATGGTTCCAATGGCTTGAGAAAAACCAGAGTACTTTGTCTTGGTCAGAGTTTACTTATGGAATTCAAATGCGTTTTGGCATAAATGCTTTTGAGGATCCTATGGGTGAACTGTCTAAATTGAAGCAAGTGACCTCTGTTAAGGCGTACCAGGAAAAATTTGAAGAGCTGGCCAATAAAACTAAGGGCCTTACTGTGGAGTTCTTTATTAGCTGTTTTCTAAGTGGTCTCAAGGATGAGATTAAAGCTGGAGTGCAGATGTTTCAACCCACCACCATCACCCAAGCTATTGGGTTGCCTAGACTGCAAGAAGAAAGTATTGAAGCTATGGCTCGTCGCTCTAAAATTTTTCCTTCCCCTAAACCAACCATTAGTGGATGGCCCCCTTCCCCAGCCCCCTCCAGTTTTACACTACCTAAACCTACTTTCCTTGGTGGAACCAAACTTGAGACCAAACCACAGATAACCCCCACCACCAACCTAAATTCTCAACCAAACAACCATACTAATTCAGCCTCTCATAACCCTACCTTTCCCATTAAGCGACTGACCCCAAGGGAAATGGAATTGAGGAGAGAAAAAGGTCTGTGCTACAATTGTGATGAAAAATATGTTAGGGGTCATAGATGCCAAAAGAGGCAGCTCTACCTTATGGTGGGAGAGGAAGAGGAACCACCTGATACTGAACTAGGGAAAGAAGGGGAGGAGGATCCACCCCTATGGAATGACATGCAAATTTCCATGCGTGCTCTCTCTGGTAACACCTCTTTCAGAACAATGACGGTAGCTGGCAAGGTAAAGGGAAGGGCTATCACTATCCTAATTGATTCTGGCAGCACCCATAATTTTGTGGAGCCTGGGATAGCCAAGAGTTCAGGACAGCTGGTGGAGGCAACCTCAGAGTTACCGGTCACTGTGGCAGATGGCACCAAGCTGTGTAGCAAAGGATTGTGTCCAACTTTTACTTGGGAAATGCAAGTAGAGACATTTTCTGCTGAAGTACGGATACTGGCCATAGGAGGTTGTGACATGGTGCTAGGGGTGCAGTGGCTCTCTACTTTGGGCCCTATACTTTGGGATTTCAAAAACTTACAAATGCAGTTCCAGGTTAATGCTCAACCTCTCTTGCTCAAAGGCAATACCAACTGCAAAGTGGAGCAGGTTTCCACGAAACAAATGAACAAGACTCTCCAGCAAACAACCCAAGGGTATGTATTCCAATTGTATAGTCTTAAAGCAGCAGTGGAGGAACTTGAGGTACACCCTGACATAGCTGCTATCTTACATGATTTTGATGATGTGTTCATGGAACCTAAGTCCTTACCACCCCAAAGGAATATTGACCACAGAATTCCACTACGGCAGGGTAGTGAACCTGTGCATGTCAGACCCTATAGATACCCTTACATACAGAAAAATGAGATTGAGAAGATAGTTAAGGAGATGCTTGAAACTGGTATTGTGAGACCAAGTGTTAGTCCATTTTCCTCACCTGTCCTTTTGGTTAAAAAGAAGGACAACACCTGAAGAATGTGTGTTGACTACAGGGAGCTAAACAAACTGACCGTCAAAGATAAGTTTCCTATACCAATCATTGATGAACTGTTAGATGAGTTACATGGAGCCAAGGTGTTCACCAAATTAGATCTCAAGGCTGGCTATCAACAGATCAGAGTGCACCTGTGGGCACGCGCCCCGGAAGTTTTGCTTCGGAAAATGGGGTGCGGCCCTTTTTGTTTGGAAAAGCGCGGCGAAACGCCTCGATTCAGAGTCGCCACTCGGGTTTTAGCGGTGAAAACACCCAAGGAACCGAACTCGAGAACGTTTGCCACGTTTTGTTTGATTTTTGAAAAGGCTTGTAGACTGGACCGTCGTCACCTTCGATATCTGAGGTTCGGGAGCCAAGTTACGAGAGGAGAAGGGTTTTATGGCACCGCTCTCGCCCAATCCGGAGATCGGTCTCTACTCGAGCATTTTGTAAAAGTGCTTGCATTTTTCTCTCATTTGATCATTTTTTAGCCAGTTAGGGTGGGGGAGCAGTTAATAGGGATTAAAACGGTAACAAGTTGCAATTTATGTGACAAAAATGCTTTATGGATGATTTGCTTGCAATAATAATCATAGATTGAGAACAAGCACCGAGAGCAGTTTGAGTAAGGTGGAGTATGCTGCTCTGAAGGGATGTGAGCAGGTATCGCACCAGTATGCACCGGCCAGGCCACTGCATACTAACGCAATCTGCGCACGCCACCTCATCGCTGGCGTACTCCCCTTACCATGAACTCACAGTCTTTGTTTGCAACCCTCTGGGCTCTGGAATGGACCAGCGCACACCCAGGACAAATCACGCAGTCAATATATCAGTAGTTATATAATTACAGACAGATGAAACGGCTTTAAGCCATGAAAATAAACAGAACACCCCATAAACAGTGTGGGAACCTAAAAGAGGCCAAGACTAAACTAAGATGCAAGGGCCAGCCACTGGATCCTAGCTTTAATTGCCGTACGCCAGTCATGGACTGTCGTACGCACGTGTGCCCCTAATGCAGTGCTTGGCTTTTGCATCATCTGGGCTCTGAAACATGACCAGAAGGATCCCAGAGGCCTTTTGAATAGACAAAGAGTAAGCAATAACCTTTATCTAAACAGTAGTAAACACACAGAAAATAGTAAACTGGTTATTTAGCATGCAAGGGTGATTGACAGAAAGATAAAACAAAAGGAATGACGATCCATGGTCCCCACGCCAGTTGTGCTCGTACTGCCATGACTGGCGTACGGCATATAGGAACTGGCGTGCGCCAAGTATCGTCGCATACGATTGTTGTATTTTACCAGTTCAAGGCCAGGACTAGTATTGTTTACCAGCCTGGGCCTTGCTGGTTCCCCTCAGGGGCCGAAAACAGAAAGGAAAACAAAGGTGGTATACCTTTTGGGTGTTGAAGTTTAAAGGTGGTTTAGAGCCTAAATGGTTGAAGATGGATGTTGTGTGGTGACTGGATGTCAGTGGAAGTATATGAAAGTATGCTCCTTCCCTTTCTCTTTCAATGGAAGAAGAAGAAGAAAGCAAGAAGAGAGGAGAGGGGAGTTTTTTTTTACTTCTTGATGATGCTAACCCCTTGCAAATGAATGCAAGGGGGGTATTTATAGGGGAGAGAGACTGGGATCAGTCTGGTGCTAAGGCCTGTTTGGCTGGCTAGGGTCAAAAAGAGAGCCTTCCCATGCATTAAATGCATGGGACTAGTTGATGGGGGGTGTAGGAGAGAGGGGGAGCGGGCCTGGCCGATATAATCATCAGGGGCTACTGTGGCCGACGTCAGGGTGGCACAAAAGTCCCGCCCAAGTGGCTGAATAAAGTTGATTTGACTGGGTTTGACTGGCGTGCGCCACTATTAACTGGCGTGCGTCGGTAAAAGCTGGGCCACTGGCAGATGACTGGCGTACGCCTCCAGGACATTGGCGTGTGCCAGTTTGGTTTTGCTGGGGCTGTTTGGCTCTGGTTTGAAGAGTTTGATATGGGTTTGAAAGAGGCTCGAGACACTCAAAGTTCAAACACACCTTTGTCCTTAAACTGTTTTCGACTAAAATCATCATTGGGGAAAACGAAAGATCGACAAATAACGTTATCTGGACAGTCCAGAATGGGGTGTCTACAGCACCCAGGAGATGTGGCCAAAACTGCTTTTAGGACTCATGACAGCCATTATGAGTTTCTGGTTATGCCATTTGGCCTTACCAATGCCCCTTCTACCTTTCAAAGCCTGATGAATTCTGTTTTCAAGCCCTATCTCAGACAATTTGTCCTAGTTTTATTTGATGACATCTTGATTTACAGCAAGACTTGGGTGGACCATCTCACTCGCTTACATTCTGCCCTACAGTTACTAAGAACCAACCAACTATATGTTAAAATATCCAAATGCGCTTTTGGACAGCAATCCATGGAGTATTTGGGCCATATCATCTCTGGTGAAGGTGTTGCTGCAGATCCAGTCAAGGTGAGGGCCATGCAAGACTGGCCTACCCCTACAACCGTCAAGTCCTTAAGGGGTTTTCTGGGCTTAACAGGTTACTACAGGAGATTTGTGTAGAGCTATGGCAAAATTTGTGCTCCACTCACCCAACTACTGAAGAAAGACGCATTTGAATGGAATGAGGAAGCTAACAGGGCATTCAACCAGCTAAAACAAGCTATGATCACCACACCAGTCTTGGCCTTACCAAACTACAACATGGACTTCATTTTGGAGTGTGATGCCTCTAGAAAAGGGATTGGGGCAGTATTGATGCAAGAAGGGCACCATATTGCATTTATCAGTAAAGCCCTAGCACCCAAGCACCTAGGGTTGTCCACCTATGAGAAGGAGTTAATGGCAGTTGTTTATACTGTGAGAAAATGGGGGCACTATCTCTTAGGAAGGCATTTCATCATCAAAACTGACCATTTCAGCCTTAAGTACCTGCTGGAACAAAAGATTTCGACCACAATGCAGCAAAAATGGTTGACCAAACTGCTAGGGTATGACTATGATATTGTGTTCAAAACTGGCCAAGAAAACAAGGTAGCAGATGCTCTGTCAAGATATGGAATCAATCAAGGGGGAAATCTTTCAGCTCTTTCTGTGGTTTAAACTGACTGGCTTAACACTCTTAAACAAGGTTGGCAGTCTGACCCAGCATTGCAACTCATCATTGATGAACTGGTTCTGGATCCTAACTCTCATGCAGGGTACTCTTGGGCTCAGGGGGTGCTTACCTACAAAGGAAGGTTGGTAGTTAGCTCTGATTTTCAGCTTAGAACCTTGATCATGCAAGAGATTCATGCAACACCTTTGGGGGGCCATTCTGGGACTGAGAGGACCTATAAGAGAGCAAAAAGATCTTTCTATTGGCAAGGAATGAGGAGGGAAATATTTGCATTTGTGGCTAATTGTGACACTTGCCAAAGGAACAAAACTGAAACAGTTGCAATACCTGGGTTGTTACAACCCTTACCTATACCTGAAAGAGCTTGGGATGACATATCCATGGATTTTGTGGAGGGTCTTCCAAATTCCCAAGGTAAGACAGTTATTTTTGTGGTGGTGGACAGGCTGTCCAAATATGCACACTTTATGGCCTTGCCTCACCCTTATACAGCATTGGAGGTGGCACAAGCTTTTATGGACACAGTTTTCAAACTACATGGAATGCCCAAGTCGATTGTGTCAGATAGGGATCCAGTGTTCACCAATGGCTTTTGGCAGGAGCTTTTCAGGTTGCAAGGCACACAATTGAATCTCAACACCTCCTACCATCCACAGACTGATGGCCAAACTGAGGTAGTGAACAGGTGTCTTGAAGTATACTTAAGATGCATGACAGGGGAGAAACCTAAAGCTTGGGCACAATGGCTCCTTTTAGCTGAATGGTGGTTCAATACCAACTACCACTTTGCTACAAAGTTAACCCCATATCAAGTTGTGTATGGCCAGCTACTACCATCCCACATCCATTACATTCCAGGGGCCTCAAATGTGGCAGCAGTGGAGCAGTGGGGAGGGGACAGAGAAGCTACCCTTAGACTGTTAAAGGACCACTTGGTGCAAGCTCAGAATCGCATGAAGCAGCAAGCTGATCAACACAGGTCAGAAAGGCAATTTGAGGTGGGAGATTGGGTTTTCTTAAGGCTCCAACCCTATAAGCAAAGCTCATTACATTGCAGGTCTAACATGAAGTTGTCCCCAAGGTTTTATGGGCCTTTTCAAGTGCTTAAGAGGATTGGACAAGTGGCATACCAGCTGGATCTTCCTGCTGTCTCACGGTTACATCCAGTGTTCCACGTCTCTCTTCTAAAGAAGAAGTTGGGTTCTCATGTGGTGCCCTACACAACTCTACCTCCTGTGGACAAGGATGGGATCATTGAACCTCAACTAGTGGCCATTTTGGACAGACGTTTAGTGAAGTATAAGGGGCAACCTGCTACTCAACTTTTGATACAGTGGTCCAACTCTTATCCGAAAGATGCGACATGGGAATGGTATCAGCAGTTTCGAGCTAAATTTCCTGAGTTTGGACCTTGTGGACAAGGTCCAAGCTAAGGGGGAGGGAATGATAGGCCGATTACTATACATGGATTGTGCTTGGGGCCTAGTCTTGCAAACTAACCCATGAAGTGCTCACTGGACCAGCAGTAGTCAGCCCAACAATTTAAGAATTTAAAGAAGATCCAGCCCAGAAGCAGTTACTTAGTTAATTAAATTATTTTCAATTAATTTCATTAGTTAATTAGTGTTTGGATTAGCTTGTTGGATTAGTGGTAGTTTGTTACGCTGTGCTGGCAAGTATAAAGGGAATGAGAGAGAGAGAAGGGTATGCTTTGTAATCAAGTAAAAGGATTGGGATGAGAGTTCCCATTTCTGTAACCGCTTCTCTATCAATTCAATTCCCCAATTTTCCTCTGTTGTTCTTATTTCTAGGCCAAATTCGATCCAATTACTTTATCACGTCGCTCGATCTCAACCTCGCCTATCTCGGTGGCAGCAGTTGTTGTGGAGGTGTCGGATTCACCGGATTTATCCCGACAGCAACAAGCTGTTGTGCTCCGAGGCCTTGCGCAACCACCTCAACATGTACAGATTCGATCGAAAGATGTCCGATTTACGCTTCTCGTTGCCGATGGAGTCCACAGCGACTCCGCTTCTGCTGTTCCAGATCCGAGGTCTGCTGTTCGTGGCGGTGGAGTCGGTGGTGCTGTTCGTGGAGATGACGCCGGGTGCTATTCTAGATTTCGGGTCGGGACTGGGTCGGGGAGTACATAGGAAAGAAAGAGAGATTACATAGGGCAAAGGGATGTCATTCTTGATATGTCTTGTTTACGGTGGAGTTTTTTTATTGGTTTTTTATCTCTTCTAACTTTTTACTTAATTTATTTAATTTGGAGATGTGAATTCTATATTTTTTGGAAGTATGAATTTTTAATTTGGATGTGAATTTTGGATTTAGGGGTGTAAATTTTTTTTAATAAACAATTCACACCCCCTTAAATTCATGCTGTGAATTCTAAAAGTGTGAATTTTGCAAATACATGTGAATTCTGGGAGTGTGAATTTTGCAAATGGTGTACTGGGGTCAAATTCACACACTCAAGAATTCACACCAATAATTTACCCAGAATTTTGAGGGCGTGAATAGTAGAAAGGGGTGTGAATTCTTGCCAAGTAGTGTCAATTCGGGAGTGTGAATTCTTTCTTGCAAAGGGGAATGAATAGTAAAAATGAGATGTGAATTCTGCAAAGTGGTGTAAATTCTGTGAGGTGTGAATTCTTGGGGTGTGAATTCTAGGACTGTTGAAAAGTAATAAGGGTAAAATAGTAAAAACATCTTTAAAAAGAGGCTGGATGGGATAGCTGATCTACAAAAAGGGATTTGCTTGAAATTCCAAGCAAAAAATGGGACCGGTCAAGAATTTCCCGAAGAAAAAAGGAAAAGACTTCTAAGGGAAAAACATCCACACACAGGTGGAAATACTCAAACTTCTGACCTCCTAGTGAGATGCAAGAGTCCTGACTAATTAAACTAGTCTCAGTTGGTTAGAATTTCTGTTCAGCGGTGACAAAATCGTGCAGAAAATTTTCGCACTGCAAACTCTATTTCAATAAAGATTCTTATTTGATTAAAAATAAATTGAACCTGATTAGTTTTGGTTTTGTCATATACTATCTATCTACTTACAGATTTAAGTAGATTTTCACTTACATTAGCTATGCACGAATGACCCAGTGCAACAAAGAAAAATTATATTATATTAAGAAATACAATATTTTAGTATTTTTTTTAACCCGATGGATTTGTTTAAACCTCCTCAAACACTAGTAAAGCCACTCATGTTTTCGTTATAAGATCGGAGCAAAGAGTTAGATGTATTTGTTAAAAATAAGGGGAAAAAGATCTTTGTTACTCACGTGAAAGAAGAATAATACTCCACTTGTTACTTTTTGTGTATTTTTACACGACTTTAAATTTTACGTTCTCATGCTGTCAAACTTATTTGGGTTGGACTATAGTAATATTTTGTGTCCAAATTTAGTTGGACTTTTATATTTTAACCTTGCACAAGTAACTCTGCGCCAACAATACTAAGAACAACTTGATTTATTTATAAAAAAAAAAATTAGTGCATTTTTTGA
This sequence comes from Rhododendron vialii, assembly GCF_030253575.1. Taxonomy (NCBI): domain Eukaryota; kingdom Viridiplantae; phylum Streptophyta; class Magnoliopsida; order Ericales; family Ericaceae; genus Rhododendron; species Rhododendron vialii. The sequence continues at coordinate 22,979,260 of NC_080562.1, read as the reverse complement.
ACCCATGTGGAGCAGCCCCTGGAACTTGGCAAAGTCACATGTCATTATCGGATTAATAGATCAGAAGAGTCTTTCTGGCCCCATCTTTCCGTGTTGGTTCCGCTTACCAATGTATGCTTGCCTTGCCTCGTTCAAAAAGTTTTGCGATCACTCATGGCCATATTCTTTGGACTCCATAAAACAATTGACAAAGACATGGAAAAGCCAATATAGGTCATTATCAGAGAAGACAAGAATAGTCTCTGTTTTGTTTTATATAATTAACAATGTGGGCCTACCTAGCTCATTCAAAAAAAACTTGCAATTACTGGTAGTTGTATTTGCAAGTATGTATTAATCATTTCTTGTTTATGTGATTTGAATTACTTGCTCGTTCGACTACTTGTGTTTTTCAACTTTAAGTTTGTTTAGTCTTTTTGTCCATTTCTGTGTATTAGCCAGCAATAAGAATTTAAGGTTTTTGTCCCTTAGAACTTCTGAGCGTGTGAATGATTTTTTGGTAGCGTTTCATGCTGAATTCTTTGGATGTGAATTTTGGATATAGGGGTGTGAATTCTGGAGGTATGAAATCTGAAATAAGGGTTTGAATTGTATAATTTGGGAGGTGTGAAAAGTGTTCAATTCTGTCTTTTTGAAGGTGTGAATTCTTCATTTGAAGTGTGAATTGTGTCTTTTCCGAATATGTGAATTCTTCATTTAGGTGTGAATTATGTCTTTTTTGAATTGTGAATTCTTAATTTGGAGATGTGAATTCTGCAGATGGGGTGTGAATTGTGTAATTAGGTGGGTGTGAATTGTGTAGATGAGTTGCGAATTCTGCATTTAGGGTTGAATTCAGGAAAATGAGTGTGAATTTTTGAAAGGGATGTGAATTCCAGGGGTATGAATAGTGCAAATGGGGAGTGAATTCTGCAAAAAAAAAAGATGTGAATTTTAGGGGTGTGAATTCTAGGATATGTGAATTTTTGGAGGTGTGAACTCTCAGAGGTGTGAATTCTGGGAGGTAAATTCTAGGGTATGAAAAGTAATAGGGGCAAAATAGTAAAAAAATCTTTAAAAATGGTCTAGATGGGATAACATTTTAAAAAAGGATTTGCATGGAAGCTCATATAAAATTTGGGACCGGCCAGGAATTTCCCCTTAAAACAATGGATCCGGAACCTGATAAAGATCTAGCCCAGATTAAAGGGCCCAACAAGCCACTCCTTTGGACTCTAGCCCAATTGTCCGAAAAAAATGTGTGTATCCAGTCTAAACTCTCTCTCTTTTTGGCAGTTTAATTCGTAAGATGATGTTTTGATGACTTCCCTTCGGTGTAGAAATTCAATAACTAATCTTTTTTCCTCTCTCTTTAGCTCCACACACAATTTTGGTTCAGAAATTACAAGAAGGGGGGGGGGGGGGGGTGTTGTTTTAATCTTCAGTTTTTCTTTGAATTTATTAGGCATCAAAAATCCAATCTCTTTGAGTAATCTTGCAATTCCTGTGTCATCTGGAACTGAATGGTTTGCCACCGTGTTGTCCCAATCTGTTTGATTGGTGTAGATCATTGATGGTGTTCATCGTTGAAGGCTAAATGTTTCGAAAATCTTATTATAGAATCACAATTCAATTCTGATAGACTTTTGATCCGAGATATTAATCTCATAGTGGGAGGCTGCGACCTCAGGTAGTAATATGCATGAAGGTATAGTGTCAGCCTAGGGAACTAAGTGTGATTGGAGAGGAGGAAGTTCAGGTGATACACAACAAGGTTTCTCTCCCCACCAGGAGTTTCCCCAGTGATTTGACATTTTGAATAAATCGGTCTATATGTTTTCTTTTCCAATTCCAAATAAAGTGCAGTGCGTTCGGGCATGCAAGTTCACTGCCCCTTAAGTGTAACGACAGAGTACTCCAGAAACAAATAAAAGTTGGCAAATAGGAAGAGCAAAACTTACAGTGGGCCAACGAAATTGCTTTATGTCACGTTATCGCTGCTCCTAAGTAACTCTTGCTCGTTCATCTCCTTGTAACATGTACCTCAAAATACAAAAACTAGCACAACACAATAAAATAAACTAAACTATGAATTAAAGTAAAAATAAATCAAACTTATGCAACCGTGCTAACTATCTCTGGCAATGGTGCCAAAATTTGATCGTGTTGTATCAAGTCAAAAATATGTTTATAATAACTAAGAATCAACCACTATTCCGTATCCTTGGGCCCTCTGTCGTGGTGTCACTCTTTAGTGGCGAGGCTATTGAGCCTGCGTCAGCTAGGCTGACTCTCACATCGGGAGTTTGGGTATTGTGTGTGTGTGTTTTTTAAAAGGTTCATTATGCCTCTTCCTAGTCAACAATTGCCTAGGTGAGTTGTTATATGAAATTACCCTCTTGTCTTCCTTCAAAGCAGAAAAAAATATTATTCCATAAAATAATGATTAATGATCAAGTCCAAGTATCGAATCTACAGGGACAATGAGGCTTAATTATTACAACTCCAATTAAGTTTTAGATAAATTCAAAGGGAAAAGATTGAGTTATAGTATGATTTTTGGAACTAATTAAATTAAGAAAGCAACTAAATTAAGAATTTGGAAACTTTACCCTTACTTATACCCTATTTCCCGACCCGTAAACCCCAGCCGAAGCCCAAATCATTCCTCCCTTCTCTTCCCATAGCCCCCGACGCTTCTGAATCATCACACTACCAACGACCACGACGAAGCCGCCACAACCCAACATCAATGGCCACTGCCACATCCTTCATCCATCACCGCTCGTAACCATTATCCATTCGATTGGGCTTTAAGTTTGCAATTTTTAGAGGTTTTCTTTTATACAGGAGGTTCATATTCAAAGATAAATTTTAACAAAATTTCTGACACACCAAGAAAAAAGATAAATTGAACAGTCTACGAATCATTGAAAGATTTGTCTTAGTCGAGTTCTGTCATCAGGGAGGCCAAGGCTATGGTGGGATCTTGAAGTTATATAAGTGATTCTTTTGGGCAATGGACACAAATTTCACCATTTGCCATAAAAGTTAAAAATCAAATTAATCAGAAGAGACACAACCATTGCACTGTTTTTTTTGTTTTTTTTTTCTCGGCAAAACGAAACTTTTTATAACATCTCGAAAGGTTACATCGAGGGGGCTTGGCCAAAGTAAGAAAATCTTACTCGATCAAGCAGAAAAGGAGTTACAATTTCAGCAATCTAATACCATCCATAAACACCTTAAATTCCTCCACCGTATACACCTTAATATTGAATTTTGCCTTCATCCACAAGGCAACTCTAGTTTTAATCTGCTCCCCAACATCACCAGCTCTCGTTGCTACATTGTTGAACACATAATCATTCCTCACTAGCCACAAGGACCAGTGTAGCAAAAAAGGAAGCTTCCCACAACCATTGCACTGTTAGTGCGTGCGTGTGCATGGAGTAATTATTCAGTAGTCTTGGGGCACCGCTACGTGGTGCCCAAACACCCTTATCAACACATATTTCCATATGAAAAATGTGTGGTGAATAAGGTGTTGGGGCACCAAGTGGCAATGCCCAAGATCACCAAATAATTTTTCATATGCATGTGAGATCAGTTGACGGCAGAGGGGTTGTGGCAACCCAAAACATAAACATTAGCATAAAAGTGATAGGTGATAAGAAAAGTTCAGAACCAAAATCAGAATGATCATCTTTTATCCGAAAGGAAAACGGCATTTACTTCAAATGGTGAGCAGTTGAACTTATTTACAGCACATGTAATACACTCAATCCAAAATAGGTGACGCGAGAAACCTATTTCTTCTGCAACAGTGACCCTCTAGTTCACCCCAGCTTAATTAGTCCGCATGAGAAGTCCAATAAATCAACCCACTGCCAGGAACAACATATATTATTGGTTACCACTGTCCTAATTACAGCAGGAATAACTTAAACAGTGTTGATGAAGAGCGAAAATTTCCTGAAAATCAAAGTGCTCATGCAAAAGTATAAATATCGAACAAAATGAGGATACTGTTGCAGATCAATACGTAGGCCACACAGCAGTGGCGCCTCCAAGAAACCAAACACTTCACAGTCTATTTGATTCAAGGGATTAAAATACTATAAAAAAAAAATTTGCAGGGAACATAATAATATCTTTCGTTGTATAAGAAATTAGGTGAAAAAGAATCTCCTTTCTTATTCAACATTTTCTATTCACTGGCTACAGTGCAGAGCTGGCCAATGCCACAGATTGTTGTGATAATGCAAATATTGGAAGCATGATTTAAAATGTGCACAACAGAAGCAGCATCCTGAATATGTGCTCAAACATTCAACCTAGCAAACAAAAAGCACAAGTCCAGAGTGAATTGGGGGACAAGAATACCAGATTTTTTCACAAGAAGATGAATGCTCAGAGTAAGGAACACTATCCTTAGCTTGGTAAGTACTCAAGGGGATATTCTTGATGACCCTGCTGCTATTGAGGGTGAAATTTTAGGTTATTATCAGAATCTTTTGGGTTCTCCTTTCAGTCAAAGAAGGGATGCTTGTGAGACTCTAGCTGCTGCCATCCAGAAGAGGGTTCCTTTGGAGTTTAGGGATAGCTTAATTGGGCCTGTGAATGAAGTTGAAGTCCTGGAAGCTCTTAGATCTATCCATAGAGATAAGGCCCCAAGGCCTGATGGGTGCAACTCCGCTTTCTTTCAAGGCAACTGGAATATTGTCAAGGAGGATTTTGGGGCAGGTATTCTATTTTTCTTTTGAGTCTGGTTCTGTGTCTGTGGGATGGAATGCCACTGCTGTGACCTCGGTGCCTAAAGTTGCTGCTCCTCAGCCCATAAAAGATTACAGGCCGATCGCTTGTTGCATTACTGTGTATAAATGCATCACTAAGATTCTTGCTAATAGGCATCAAGCAGTCCTTCCAAGTATTATAGGCCCTTCACGATCCGCCTTTATAAAAGGAAGATCGATCATGGATAACACCTTGTTGATGCAGGAGCTTGTTAGGGATTATCACAGAGATCAAGGGCCTCCTAGATGTGCTATTAAGTTGGATATTATGTAAGCCTACGATAAAGTTGATTGGGATTTCATGATTGCTGTTGTGACCTATATGGAGTTCCCATTGCAATTCATTTATTGGGTCGGTGCTTGTGCATCCACTCCAAGGTTTTCCATTGTTATCAATGGAGAGCTGAAGGGTTTCTTTCTAGGCAGGAGAGGGTTGAGGCAAGGGGATCCTATCTCCCCTTACCTTTTCTTGCTTGTTATGGAGGCTTTCTCATTTATCCTGCAGTCTAGAATTGGCCAAGGTGGATTTTCTTATCACCCTAAGTGTGCTGCCATCAATCTCTCTCACCTAGCTTTTGCAGATGATATGTTCATTGTATGTGGGGCCACTCCCCAATCTTTTGAAACAATTAACAGTGTTTTGAAGGAGGTGGTCTGGGATTCAAAAGCTTTAAAAGAATGGAATAGAGCATCCATGTTGAGGCACTTATGGGCCCTTTGCAAGAAGGAAGATATTCTCTGGGTCAAATGGATACACTCCTACATTATAAACAATAATAAATGGCTTCATACTGGTTACTCCTCCTGGACTATGAGGAAGATTTTTGGCCTTAGAAGAGACTATCAAAAGTATATTCAATCTCAGATCAGTAATGATGAGGATACGTTTCTATGGCTGGATATTTGGCACAACCTTGGGATATGTTTCCCAGGTCTCTAACCTGGGAAGATCTCTTCAGGCTAAGGTATGCACTATAGTTCATAATGGAGGTTGGAGATGGCCTAGAAGTAGAATTAGAGATATCATTGCTAAAACTGCCCTGAACCTTATGCCTCATCCTGAAAGGGAGGACTCTGTGATCTGGAATTAAACTCATCTGGTTGTTCTTCTGCAAATCCTGCAAGGGAGGCTCTTAGATCTAAAGCTACTGAGGTGGGACGGTATCATTTCGTTAGGTGACCATTCATCCAATGGGTGACTATCCTGGGTAGGTTGAACACAAGAGACAGATTATTAAGTTGGGGGATTGTTCAAGATAGTAGCTGTGTTCTGCGTACGAGAGGGGTTGAATCCCATTCCCACCCATTCTTTTCCTGTCAATTCTCTTCCCTGGTCTGGTTAGGAGTCGGAGCAAAGCTGGGATCCTATCTCATGACTGGTCCTTAGTTTCTGAAATTCATTGGTGCTCCAATTTCTGCAAAAACAAGCCTGTCAGGGCCTCTTTATTCAAGCTTTGCTTGGCTGCTTCTATCCACACTACATTTGGAAGGAAAGCAGTGTTCTAAAAGGCGGAATTAATCGCCGATTAATCAGAAATTTGCCATCTCTAATGAGATTAATGCCTAGTCAGCTGGATTTGGCGCTCGGGAGGTTAATTGGCGTTAGTCGGCAATTAATCGCCGATTAATCAGTCGGCGATTAGTCGATTAATTGGTTAAAAGGCGATTAATCGGCTGTGCGGCGATTAATAGGGATGAAATCTGTATTTTTGGAAAATGAAGGGGGGTAACTGTTATATCTTATACCCAGTTTAAAGGGCTTCGAAAATAGTATTAGGGCTTTGTTACTAGTTGCAGTCGACCGATCGAGGAAGCACTGAAGCAGTCGATCGAAGTCGATCGATCAATCGTTGGGGTGCAGTCGCCCGCTGCCGCCTGTGAAGTCGCCGCCGCCTGCCATCGCCGCCGCACTGCTATAATTTCTCTCTCTCTCTCTCTCTCTCTCTCTCTCTCTCTCTCGCATGGTCTCTCTCTCTCACAGTTTCTCTCTCTCAAATTCGAGGTTGGAGAGGCTCTCAGACTCACTCAAATCACTCGACCGACCTTGAAAGTCCATACCCATATGGGCCGGCCACGTTTGGACACTGTGGAGTGTGGACAGTGGTCGAAGTGTAGTAATTTTTTTTTTTTTTAAATCTTAAAACAAAGTGTAGTATTGTTTCATTGTTTGGTGTTAACAGTTAACACAAAGTGTAAAATCTTAACTTATAATCGTGTTAAGTTGTTAACAGTTTCTTGACTTTCTTCTCTGGTTTTTTTTGTTTGTGTGTACTGTGTAGTCTATACTGATATCAAATGTCAATGGATTACACTCATATTCCATCTTCGAAGGCCTCTAATTCTGAGACGGTATTGAAAAGAAATTCGGATGATGTTGGATGGGATTATGGAGTTATTGTGGATGTTAAAAATAAGGACCGCCTAAAATGCATTTTGTGTGGGAATCAGTATACTGGAGGGGTTAGTAGGATGAAAAAACACATAGCTCAGGTTAAGGGAGATGTTGCCTCATGCACTTGATGAGACAACAGCTAAAAAGAAAGAGAAGAAGCAAGGAGGCATGAATCTTAGGAAGGAAGTTAATATAGTACATGAAGAAGGTGACAAATTTGAAGATGATGAAGTTGAGCATGTAGGATCAAGGACGAGGCCCCATGTTCTTGGTCCCATGGATAGATATATAGATATCAATCCCGGTTCTTCTGACACGAGTGGATTCAAGAAGATAAGACAGCCAAACATAAATAATGCACTTTGGAAGAAGAGGAGTCATGAAGTGAGTCAATACTTGGCTCGATGCGTGTACGAAGCCGGTATTCCATTTCATGCCATAGACAATGATAGCTTCAAACGTTTTGTTGAAGCGGTTGGCCAATTTGGACCGGGATACCAACCTCTAAGCCAATACCAACTAAGGGAGCCACTGTTGAAGGAGGAGGTGGATAGAACAAAAAAATTACTCAAGAAGCAAGAAGAAGAGTGGGCTTTGACAGGTTGCTCTATCATGACGGATGCTTGGACCGATCGGAAGAGGAGAATGCGTTAACTGTAAGCAAGGGACTTGTTTTCTTTCTTCGAAGGAAGATTCGGAGGCATCACACAAGGGGGTGTATATCTTTGAATACGTTGACAAGTTCATTGAAGATATTGGGGCAAAAAATGTAGCTCAAGTAGTCACGGATAATGCATCCAACAATATGGTAGCGACGGATTTACTAAAGATCAAGAGGCCTAACATATTTTGGACCTCATGCGGCACCCACACAATAAATCTCATGCTTGAAGGAATCGGTAAGCAATCCAAGTTTAAAGGAATTATTGATAAGGCCAAGGCGTTCACTATTTTTCTTTATGCTCATCATAATACATTGGCGATGATGAGAAAATATACGAAGAGGAAAGACATAATGAGGCCGGGTGTTACTAGATTCGCGACAACCTTCTTGACTTTACAAAGCTTGATGGAAAAGAAACAAGAATTGCGGGCAATGTTTAGTAGTGAGGCATGGGACGAGTAAATGGGCAAAGAGCCCAAAGGGGAAAACAGCATTTGCTACCGTGATGAGTACGGCATTTTGGAATGGCGTAACTTTATGCTTGAAAGTGTTTGGTCCGTTGGTGATGGTTCTTCGACTTGCTGGGGATTGGAAGCCCTCAATGGGCTTTGTGTATGGAGAGCTAAAAAACGCAAAAAAAGATATCAAAGAGGCATACAAGCAAGTTGAGACTAACTACCGGCCAATACTAGATGTCATTGATGGGAAAGCCAAGGGTCGGTTAGATAGTGCATTGCATTTGACGGCTTACTTTTTGAATCCTTTTTACTTCTACAAAGATCATACCATTCAAGATGATCCTATCATTATGGATGGGGTTCTTACTTGCGTTGAAGCTTTCTTTCCCGATGATGTCAATGTTCAAGATGAAGTCATCAATAGAGAGTTGTTGAAATACAAGAACAAAGATGGTGGATTTGGAAGACCATTAGCCACAATGGGATGTGCAACGAACAATGACTCTTATGATCCAGGTAAATAAGTAGTTACTTTTCTTAGTATTATTATTTTTGCTACCGAGGTTAATTAGTACTAATGGAATTGTGCTTCTTTCATGACTAGTTGGATGGTGGTCTAACTATGGCAATCATACACCCAATTTGAAAAGAATGGCCACTCGAATTCTCTCTTTGACTTCAAGTTCATCGGGGTGTGAGCGAAATTGGAGCACTTTTGAGGGAGTAAGCTCTCTCTCTCTCTCTCTCTATATATATATATATATATATATATATATATGTGTGTGTGTGTGTGTGTGTATATATATGTGTGTATGTGTGTGTATATATATATATATATATATATATATATATGTGTGTGTGTGTGTGTGTGTATATATATATATATATATATATACATATATATATATGTGTGTGTGTGTGTGTGTGTGTGTATATATATATATATGTATATGCATTGGACAAGAATTATATTAACTTACGATTTTTCTTTTTTTGTATAGATACATACAAAGAAAAGGAATAGACTAGATATGACAAGGTTGAACAATCTAGTGTATGTCCAATTCAATGCCAAACTCCTCAACAATAAAAGAAAGGGGAAGGATGTATTACGTGCTAGTGAAGCAACACATGCACAAGGATGGATTGTTGAAGGTGGAGATGCTGATGAAGAAGACCCGGTTTCGGGACTTGCATGGGAGATGATCGGGGAAGCTACGGGAGCGGATGAAATCCTTCAACCTAGAAGAACTACTAGAAATGTTGGAGTACGAGAGCTACATGAGGACGATTTTTTGTCGGAAGATGATCCCGAAGAGGAGGTAGATGAGGACTTTGAGTTTGAGTCCGATGGAGACCAAGTTATGGGTGGATATGGGGAAGAAGAGGATGAGTAAAGAGTAATTGACTAGTAATTCCGTACTTGATTTCATTTGGTTTGTAATTGACAAGTAATTTCGTACTTGGTTTCCTTTGCTATGAACATTGAACTTCTCATTGTATTGACTAGTTATTTCATAGTACTTTACTACTTTTTCATAAGGGTTGTCATTGGGGAGTGAGTGTGTGTGTGTGTGTGTGTGTATAAACCGATTAATTGCTACAAGCCGATTAATCAGCGATTAAAAGGCCTTGAAGCTCGAAGGTGGTCGACCGAGCGACGAACGCCGAGCGCCTTTTAGAACATTGAAGGAAAGAAATGGGCGTATATTCCAAACGACTGGGCATGACTTTGGTTCAGTTACTCACCAAATCTTGGAAGAAGTCAAGGCTTGTGCAAGCTCTTGAAGGAATGTGGCCAAGACTGTGGATAACCCAGCATCTACCTGGATTGGGGGGTTCCACATTCAATTTTTGTGCAGAGGTTTCTTTTCTTGTTTTGTAGTTAGTTGGTTGTGTAGTTTTGTCTCTGAGTTGTTTGTTTCTGTTCTGGAATCATTTGAGTCTTGTTTTGTGTAGCTAAGGCTCTTTTGTATTCAGTTTCAGGGCTCTCTCCCTGAATTTTTTTGGGCTTAGTCCCTTTATAAATCGCCCGGTTCCAAAAAAACAAAAAATTCAACCTAGCACTTTTGACAAAGGATGATGCTCAAACATGAAAAATTCATTCACCTGATCAACACACACACACACTGCAAAACACCTGCTGTTCCTGTCCAAGAAGAGGGGCCAGTATCGGTTAGTGCATCTTGTATCAATAGCCCAACCGAAGCCGCTAGAGAGACGAATGATACAACATAAGCAAGGAAAAGCCAAAGCTTCAACCTGCAAATAAGGCATTGCAACAAGGAATTAATTGGCATTGATAGTGTACGAGAATAAATGACTGGATGAATTTGTATATCTGAATCGCCACGATCTTGGGATGCACAATTTTCATATTATTTTCTGATTTGAAACCCTTCTATGATTCAGTTCACATTGTAATACTAATGATGATTCTACACAAATCATGAACTTTAGGATCACTTTTTAAAAAATGGCTTCTGCAATTTGTTCGCCTTCCACTTTCCACAACTATGAAATCCTCCCCGCTCCCAAAGACTTCTTTTAAGCTTTAAAGGTTGAAATCTCGTTTTGTCGCCTCCCATCCTTTATCATGTTGCTAGAGATCTCGAACACCAAAAGAAAAATAAATTTTGTTCTTTTTGTTGCTTGGTAGTTAAGAGGGGAAAAGTAAAGAGAGAGAACTCAATTCAAGGCAAACCCATTCAGCAAAAGCTTATTCCAAATTATTTGGGTTCGCAACACAGTCCCAAATCAATTTCACTATTCCCCATGAAAAGAGGAATTGTTTACATATATCTATCCGAAGATTTTTACAGCTTTGAACTGGTAATGAAAAGAAAGCAACTAGGATGATTATTGGATTCTCTTTTGGATAGGCTCTGAACGGCGAAAAAAGGCTGGAATGCCAAGAGGCGTTTCGCCCTGTTTAATGAAGGCCCACATAACATTAATCCACCATAAGGTAAAGGTAAGGAAGAGGAAGACCAAAATAAACATTGGTTAAGAATACTAAGTCAATTTAATGAAGCACCACAGAGAGAGAGAAAGAGAGAGAGAGAGAGAGAGAGAGAGAGAGCATGTCTCTCTCACAGAGATAGTGGAGGAACTATCAAAGGAAAAACAACATACCATCTACCATGTCAGCAGTGAGAATACAAAGATCATGTGGGCAAGAATGACAATACGTAAAATGACTTCCGGTGATTTGAGCCACAAGTTAATTTACGCTCATTTGCTGTAAAATAATTTACCCGTAAAATGATTTCCCCAACTAATGAGCAACCAAACGCAGAAAATTAGGAAAACAAATTTGGGGAAAATATTTCCAGCTCAAACAAACAAAGCCTTGTAATTCATGATATCCAAAATGGGATTACTATCCATGACTCAAACCTTGATTTGACAAGGTTCTAATGTTTGCACTATCCGTCCTCGCTAACTTAAATCTTCTCTATAAATGTTTTGGCGAAGCACTACGAGCTACAATGAGCATGCCACAATACAGATTACAGACACATTTCTTCTACACATATTGGCTTTAGTCAAATCTCCAAATACTAGTTCTAAAACCTGAACTCTGTTTTAATATAAAATCAAATCCATTGATACGAAAACCTTAAGGGATACCCAAGTTGTTTTGTTACTTGACTTTAATCTCATGCCAAAAACAGAACAGAAAAAGAGTTATAACAGCACATCCAGTCAATAGAACAGGAACCTATGTCAAAACAGCCATCAATAAATTGTCTGACCAAAAGGCATATTAAGGAGACAATAGAACAGGAGCCAATATAACAGCACCTCTCTATGCCATAATACAGATTACAGACACATTTTCTTCTACACATATATTGCCTTTAGTCAAATCTCCAACTACTAGTTCTAAAACCTGAACTCTTTTGATTTAAAATCAAATCCATTGATATGAAAACGTAAAGGGATGCCCAAGTTGTTTTGTTACTTGACTTTAATCTCATGCCAAAAACAGAACAGAAAAAGAGTCATAACAGCACATCCGATCTACCATAGAAAGGAGTCAATAGAACAGGAACCTATGACAAAACAGCCATCAATAAATTGTCTGACCAAAAGGCATATTAAGGAGACAATAGGACAGGAGCCAATCTAACAGCCTCTCTCTCTCGGTGGGTGAGAGAGAGTACTTATTCCATAGCTTCTAGAAATAAATTATGACAGAGATAACAGAGATAGAATTATAGTAGTAACCAAAGTCATCCGTGCAATGACTAGAAAGAGCAATTAACATATACAAAGGGTCATCTTTAAAACATAAATTGGTGCACTAAGCAGTGGTGACAGGCATAGTTTTAGCTTCTTAGAGTGCATAAGCTTTGTTTAGTTATAGTAACCCCGAAATGCTTCTATCTAGATGGATCTTTTAGAACTTTTGTTTAGCGTTGTTATTTTTCTCTCTTTTCAATCATTAATAACTGTTTGTCTACACCTCGAGACTTACACATTGCCTGGTGAAGGATAAATGCTTTGCATTGAGCATTTGCCTCTAAAAAACTTATTCTATATCCGTAATTATGTTGTTCATATAATCTCACGCCTCTGTAGACAGAATATTCCTGTAGTTGCCTTGACTGTTTGCAACCTATTTTGTAATGCTACAGCATTCTATAGTGCTTTCCACCACGAGACAGCATGAGTTCTTAAAGCAAAAAGAATTCTAAAAGATAGATCATTAAGGGAGGGTAAAACTAAAGAAGTGAGATAAGGACAAACAAAAGCTCTACATAATCTGCTCGAGGAGGATATGAACCACCTTAAATGCTCTAAAAAACGTGAGCCGGCTTAAAAAAGGTATCCACACCAAATCAAGTATTCAGGTGTTTGCTGTATGCTAGATTACTAGATTAATAATTTAAAGATACATTGTCTTATCTCAACTTAGATTGCCTCACGCCAAGATCCTAGTTTCAAAACTACCATCAAACACACCAAAGCCTCACTTTACTCCATAGGCCACATTCGAGATTGACCTAGTCAGGAATCATGTATCCAAAAGCCCACACTAGTCCAGCCACCAGTTATCTTGCGGTTTCCTTTCACTTGAATTGGCTTCCTTAAACTTGGAGCGTTATCGCAGTTCAACTCACAAAGACTTCACTTTAACCATATGGAGGGCAAACACAACTCTCCAATTGCATGATCAGAAAAAATCATCCCCCTTCAACATTGACAAGATTCCTCAAAAGATAGCCATCAAATTAGTATTGTTACTCTTAGACGCAGTTGTCACCTCGTGAACCAAATTGTGAATAAAAAGTTCATAGTTCAAGCTATATTATGTGCATTTTCAAGTATTGTAGGGGCCTTATGCTTTTGTTAGATGTAAAACAGCTCATGTGGGTTCAAATTTCATCTACGTTGGAAACATTTATATATTCCATAAATATCCTCAAGTTAAGTTGTCAGCTTCTCAAGAAAGTTACTAGATTAGTAACATGCAATAGCAAAAACATCGTGCAAGGGGCCAAACCCCTTGCATTCAAAAGGCAAAACAGATTAAATGTACATAGATCAACTATAAACTGAACAAAACATCAACAAAAAAGAAAGGACAATCCTCTTTCAGCCTAACAAAGACACTGAATCCTCCAAATCCACCTTATGGGTTTTAGATGTAGAGCCACATTCAAGCATTGGTAATTTGGTTGTAAAGTAATTTTGTGTTGAAACTCCACCAATCTCACGTACACCTACATCTACGGATGACATCATGTTTTGTGCTGCCCAATGTGCAATGATATAACCTCGGCATACCAACCAAGAAGAGAACCACTAAACATAACCAAGTCTTGTCATGTCTTGTTCGACTCAAACATGGCATGCTTCAGATAGTGAAGGAAATTAACAAATTATAAAGCTTTCCAGGCTCCAAATGCGCATCACCATCATGCTACAACGCCCACCAAGAGTAGTTCCTGAAGTAAATTAACTTTCAATAGCCTGGGACATATCAGTGGGGACATTCCTTTTTTTATTTTTTGCAAAGGTTATACCATATGGTCCAACCTTCGCAGCCGAATAACTACAAACAAAACTAATGAACATTTCACCCAACCCATCTACTAAGAGGGACCTAAATCAAACCAAAATCTAAGACAACTTCCATTTATATCTAGTGTCTGCGAAAACCGAAAGGTCACAACAGCACATGCATACAAGGATAACTTGCCTTACATACTTCTAACATCTACTTCTGTCCTCCATTTTACTGCTTTTGGCACATAATGACATACACCCTTTATTTCCAAAGATGAATCTCTCCAAAAATAGTGATTGGGAGTGTTGATTTGACATCCAAAACTTACTACATCGCTCCAAGGTCTTAATGTGAGGTATAAGCACATTAAAAGCCATAAAACAATCCAGTCATGCCTCACGAGGCTTTTGCAGATTTGATCTACTTAAACCGTAATAATAGTTAGAGGAAATCTTAGTTGCACGAAGCGGGTGCAGGAGCGCAAGCGAGGCGGGAGCGTGGGAGCGAGGGAATACAGAAGCTCCCAAGGTTGGGAGTGTGAAAGGAGCATGTACATATGTCATGAAAATAATGTAGCATAGAGTATTCACTTTAAAAGTATATTCATTTTAGGAAGTAAAAATATGGGCCAAGTCCTCCATAAGTGAAAGAAATGGGCTAGTGTTAGATATTGTATCATATTACTTGGGCTAGATATATGAGTTCATCAAAGACCAATTAATAAAGCCAAGTGATAAATTCATGTTTTTCTATACAGAGATCATACAAAAAAACTCTAATCTTTGTCTGGAGCGAGCTCTCATCTCAATGGCAGCGGGCTTCCGTCAAGCTCCTTAGTTGAAAGCACAAAAGCGGGCTCCCAAGGTGGGAGCGGCACCACTTTAGGAGCTCCCTGCAACTAAAGGGGGAAACACTCTGGCTTCCAACTGCAATTGCAGTAAATAAGAGAAAGCAAGAGAGGGCAGAAACCCCACCACCCACCATTATCAACAAGATGGGTGGCTCAATTCCCAACGAAAACCCAAACAATTACCCTCCAATGGAATCACACAAAAGACTGAAATTTATAACAAAATAAGCCTACCTAGTCAAACACAGATATGTTACTTTGGAAAACCGAAGTGAAACTCCGTCAAAACATGCAGAGATAAGAATGAAATGAATTACTATCGGCAATATCCCCCGGCAGATTCACTCTCCAGGGTTCAACTTTCAATTTTTGAAACACGCCATATTTGGTCACCACCAAAATATACAAGCTCAAGAGTTGAAATCTCCTAAAAATGATGACCCATCATACTAGCATTATTGATTGTAGCTACACACCAAGAAATTATCGCTATTCTTTAGTGACAAAACCAAGAGATGAAATACACGTAAGGGAGAGTAGAAATGGTGATCTAGATGGATGGAAAATACTAACCTCCACTCGCCTTCTTCGTAGGGAGAGTAGTCAATATCCTCCCTTCTTACGCAATTGAACATCAAAGCCGCCAAAGAAGCAAAAATGCCTTGAAGAGTAATAAAAAATAAAATAAAAATCACACAACCAGAGATCTCAGAAACAAAAACCCTAACCCCCAAGGAAAAACACGCACTATTTTTTTAGCATGACAGAGAAGAGAGAAAGATGATACCAGGGAGATAGTGGAGGAAGGAGACGGTGACGGAGCTGCAAACGACGGCGTCGACCCAAAACCACCAACCGGCGCCGAAGACCGCACCTGCAACGGCTGGTCCGAAGATCGCCCACAGCTCCCCAAAATCCATCCCAATTGACCACTTGAAGGTGCTGCTGCGATCACAGACTAGAAGATCGTTGTATGTGTATGTATATATATTCAGAGAGAGAGAGAGATTGAGTTTTGATTTATGTATGTAATTCCGGCCTGTGTTTGTCAAATGGTAGGTTATTACAAGTTGGAACTCATCTTATTGAGAAGATTCAGCTGATTGTAGGAAAAGAGAAAATAGTTATTTACACAGTTGGATCGCGACCGTTCAACAATTCAGATATTAATGAAAAAAAATTTAGAAAGAATTAAACTTTTTCGGAAAAAAATTTCATTAAAATTCAGACCGTCCAACGGAAAAAAGAAAAAAGTATTTAGAAAAAAAGTATTTTGGACGGTCGCGATTCACCACCATTGTAAATAAGTCTCTCTAGTAAAAAAATGATTTAAATGATAGTCCATTTGTCTTAATTTATTTCTCTACTTCTAATTTTCTTAAACATTTCTAAATATTTATCCATTTGGTTTTTTGAAGGAATTAAAAAAAAATACCCTTTCTTTGTAGAATTAAAGAAATTATTAAAAAAAAAAAAAGTTGAGGGGTAAATGTTGAAAAGTTGCATAAGTGTAAATTATCAAAATTGGAATCAAAAGCAAAATATTTTCTATTGGCTTCGTTTTTTAATTAATGTTTGTGGTAGTGCTATTTTTAATTTTGACATTTTAGAAAGGCAAACAATTAGGATTGTAGATGCTTCAGCTTTGTTCAATTCTGTAAAAATCCACCGAACAAACCATTTTTTTAGTGATTTTCACACATTCTTTTTTTTATAATCTCGATTTTTTTTTTGTCTTCTTTTGATGTAAATTTACTATGCTATCCTTTCAAGTGTAAAAGAGTATACAAATGAAATGTTAATTTTGTACATTCAGATCACAAGATGACAAAAAAGGAAGAGTGATTATAAAATAGCGGAGTGTGAAAATCAATTACTTTTTTTTTTCAATTTCAAAGAACTGAGAATTAAAACCAAACCATTATGCATATTGAACTTGACCAGAAGCAAAGCGCAACAATTATCTGGTCCTAATCTTGTTCAATTCTACTTTATAAACACGCAAAACAGTACACTAATACACTTGTAACAATCAAACATTCGTCATGTTATTTATGCCACGGGCAATTTATATTCAATTTTACTATCCAATTGTGAAAATAACTAAACTTATTTTACAAAGAAAGTTGATTACATAAAACATCTAAACAAACGAATTGCTTGAACTATCTAATCGTATCAAGTCTACGAGGCTAAGAGTTATTCAATACATAATAACTAAAATGTCATCTGAGTTTCTGCCATGGACTAAATGAATAAAATTGACTAATCGCACTTGTTTTTTCACTATTCAAGACAAGTCATTTTTTTTAACTAAATAGATTAATTGGTATTTTTAGTGAAAACGATTTGTCTTTTGCCGTTAGATGTGAAAATTAACAATCTTCTCCCAGTTAGAAGGAATATCTTTTTCAAATTTTGTTTTTAAATCTCCAAATTTGAATGGCGTTGTGGATTCTAGAGAAGAAGAAAAAAAACGATTGCCAAAATTGTAACTAATTATGAAAGTATAATGCATACAACCCATGGTTAAGCCACTTTTGAATTTTGGACACCAAGCATTAGAGAGTTTACATGGTAAGTGATGGCTGATTTTTGCGTTAGACATCTCATTTCACTACTGTAGTTTAATTTTTTTATATTTGAAATAAAAAAATTAAGAATGAAAATGGTATAAGAAATGTATTCAGTAATCAAAACAATAATAGTACTCTCTCCGTCCCTTTTTTAGAGTCCAGTATTCTATTTTGGGCTGTCCCTTAATAAGTGTCCATTTTGTAAAGTTAGTGGGTAAAAGTTGGTGTATTGTCTATTTTATCCCTAAAAGTAGATTTCTTTTTAAAAAGTAAATGAGTAAAAGTGTAATGATGATGGGTAAGTAGGGAAAGTGGAGGAAAAAGTTGATGTGAAAGGTATAATGATGATGTCTTTTTAATAAGTTGAAATTACGAAGCAGGACACTTAAAAAGGGACAGAGGGAGTATAATTTATGAAAGTCAAATTTATAAGAACAAATAAAACTAATATAATGATCACAAAAAAAACTAATATAAGGAAATTCAGTGCCCCATTGGCTCTACGCTCCCTACGCCAGGTCCATTCCAATTCAACCTTTTTGGACCTATTCCGATGTTAATTTAATTAATCGAAAGCCTTTCATTTTGTATAGGTCGTTAAAAATTTCAACCACGCCAAAAAATTACAACTAATGGAATATCAATCAACACATTATCCAAACATATTTATTTTGAATGCGTTCATATACAATGTTGCAGTCCGTTTTTTTTTTTTTGATATATTAAAATATCATATCAACCTATATACAATCAATAAAATTTACAATCAATAAAAATTTTCAGAATGATTTATCTTCACAAAGTAGTAGTGTAAGTGGGATTCATTAATCCCCGACTGTTGAGCACGCTTCCTCGGTACGTAGGCTATTCTCATTTTAAATATTTTTTCATTATTAAGAAAAGGTAATGAAGATAAAATACAAGCCTTTAATTCCACGAAATGAACAATTTTGATAATCCAAATTAACAAGAGATGAACTAGAACAGTACGGCTCTCTTTGTAACTAGGGAGGATATGTACCCTAGCTCCTCACAATCCCTATAGAATTGGAGAATCCTCCATGTTACGATCTATATAAATCTGGAATTAAACCTATACCCATCTGCCGACCCAAAAATAATAAAATGAGACTTCTCTCCGTTTACTATTCCTTTCAGCTGTACCATTTTCCCCAAGAGTTCCAATCATTAAGTCTATGGAATACAATTGTTACTATCTATTTATTGCATAGGAAGTTTTTATTCACTCCAGGTTGTATTCTGCCTTCTTGAGAAAGATAGAGCCTGTTTGGCTTTTTGTTTGCTTTGTTATTTTGTTGCCACCTCAAAAAAATAAAAAAATAAAATCTTGAGTTCTGCATCTACAAGGTAAATGAAGCAATTTCCAGGCTTATGCATACAAAGTAAAACCACCCACTTCAAGAACTGCGTAATAACTAGTGTTTCGATCTAACAAAGAAAGGATTTCCATATCATAAATGATACAAAAGAGAAACCCTGTAGTGATACACCAAGAAGCATCATACACGAGATAGTACCTCACCTATTGTTTCAATCAGCAAATAACTATTTTTTCAGTTTTGCCAATCAAAGTAGCAAATTTGATCTTCAGAGAGTTCTTAGCCGACAAGGCTACTGTGGAAAGCAATTTGTCAGAAGACGATGACAGATACTCGGAGGTGAATAGGCCGTCGAAGAATTAGAGGAGCCGAGGAGTCCAAGTACTTTGGCTTTGACAAATACATAATAATTTCCCTTCTAGTTTTCTTTCCCTTTTGACAGATGCATTTAGATTTCTGTAGATTTTCAAAGGTAAAGAGATGGGTCAACAATGAAGGCGCAAACTCAGTGAACTAAGTTTCTCTGCAACACTTGACATAATTACATTGTATCCACCACTTTTAGCCGCAAAAAATCTACCGACTCCCTCTCCAAAAGGAAAGAAAACCATCTATCAAGTGAAAACTAGTATATAACTCGATATGTTTCTGTTTCTAAAAAAAAGGAAGAGGTAAAAACTATAACTACAAGCAAATTGTTACACCCCATGAATACAGATAAAACTAAAACAATTACAATTCTGGTAGAGAGGAGCTTCAAAATTACAAGCAAAAAATTGGCCAATGACCTTAGAATCCATAACTGATTCACAAGAAATGCCTTTCTTTCAAATAACTTCTCAACAAACATTATGTAAGAATCATACCTGCAATAATTGTCATGTTGTCGAATGTGACCAAGGGTGGTAATTCCGACATTGTTCCCCTCAATATCCAATGACAATTGGCAAAATATCAAAAGCTTGATCAATTCCAGCTGCAAGTCTGCAAAACCACCTTTAAGGTACCACGCGCGCACACACACACACACACAACGTACATCTACTAAGTGCAATATCCACCAAAAAGGAGCAAAAACATGAAAACTGGGCAAGACTGTTCCAGATGCTAACAATTTCCTCAAAGAATCATTAAAATGCCCTTTTATAATTCTGATGCTGCCTACAACTGCTTCGAGGGTGGCATTGTAAGAACATTTACAGTACTAACTTTACATATCCTGCACAGTAGGTGATACCATCTAACTCTCGTATACAAGTACAAGAATCAGAGAAAACAAGCATTCGATACAATATGAGCCACTTGATTACATGCAACAGTAACAAACCCTAACCTACTGTACAGTTCGCTCTTTCAATGAATTTACAACGACACAAAACTTCATTTAGGCAAACCAGAACGACCCTCAAGAAGAATGCTCTGGCCGGGACCCTATCTCCGAGAATAATCAGCAATTCTCTTCTGCGGTGTAGTCCGGAAAATATCACTTAGGCAGAAAGCACAGATCCGGGATAAGGGTAACAGGATAGTCAAAACCCCAAAAGGGTATACCATATACTCTTGGGTTACCCATTACGTTCCAATGGTTTGCCAGAATATGAATCCGGGTCAGACTCTTTCTCCTTTGAAAGACATCGAATAGGAACATAAACAAATCCTTTAGGTAATCGCTGATTCTTCACAGATGCCTGATCTGATGTCATTACAAGCTCCTTTTCAAATGTTTCTGTATGCTGTGTGATTTATAAGCACAAGCCATCATTTTCATTCAGATGCAATCTTTTAACCAAAAAATCAAAAGTTTCAATTGAAGCAACATCATAATTGATGTAACACAATCTATACCTTTCTACCATTTGACTTCTTCTCCCCATCATCCAAAAGATTCTCAGACGCAACAAATGATGGTCTATGAGGGATTTGTTTTCCAGCAAACGACACCCTCTCTCTTGGTTTTTGCATAAAAAGGTTTTGTGATGTAGAGCTGTCATCAGTCTTTTGGTCACTGTCCATAGACACGGGAATCTTAATACGACGTTTACCCGAAACTGTGCTGTCAATAGTTATGTCATCTGATCTATGGATTGCTTCACTGCCTGACCCTTTAAGGGATGTCGTAGCTGATTCTGAACTAACTTCAGTTGGGAAAAAAGGAGTACGAACAAGAGCAGACAAAGCAACAGCGTCTCTCTTCGCTGCAAGTTCTTCATGCGAGCAGAAGACCAACTCACGCTGCAAAAGCGACAAAATGATTTTATAAGATGACATAGAGATGCACCCATACACACGTACAAATGCTCACACACACACACACACACACACACACACACACACACACACACAGAGACAGACAGAGAGACAGAGAGAGGGCCAGGTAAAGCTGTCTATTAATGTATTCGGAAAAAAAATCAGAAAATGGAAAGCGCAGGGCTATGACTTCAGCACCTTCAGCCCTCAACTATGCAGAAAGACATTATTATAGCACAACCATGCTTAGGTGCAAGGAAAACAAAATAAAACAAGAATAAGCATGTGAAGTTCTGAACACTATGACTTCAGCCCTCAACTATGCAAAGACATGGTGAAATTACACGGAGACCCCGTCATCTGTACCTGTTTTCCACAAACACCCCCTAATGTTTAAAATTGCCAACACTGAACAACACCCCCCACCCCCCCTTCAGTTAAGTGTCCATTAAATAATATTGGATATCTAGGGCAAATGTTATCGTTTGGATGCAAATACCCTTCGTTGGTTACATACAAACATAACCCTTTACCCCTCCTTCTCCTCGTCCCCATCCTCTCTCTCTGGCTCTCTCTCTCCCTAATCCGACAAACCACAATACCTCTCTTCATATTTGACTCGTCCATGGGCGCTTTCAATTGGCTAAACCTTAGGTTAACAGCTTTTGATCATGAAGAACCTTAAAAGAGAGCGAAACGGGGTTCGAACTTTGGCGATATACATGAGAGAGGGAGGGAGCTCTTTATGAGGCCCTCAAAATCTCAATCTTGAATCCAACAAAGCTTCGTAGCTCTAGCAACTATTGCCGGCTTTCACATCCTTGTCAGTTCCACAATTTGCTGATGTTTATTGGCAAAATCGCAGGCAGATTCCAAGTTCAAGGACGAGCCACCGCTGCTCAAAGAAATCGGAATCAAAATGCCATAGATTGAACCCGATTGGTGAGAGAGGGGTAGAGGGGTTATGTTTATTTCAGTATATGTGAATATGCATATACATATGGCTAAATTCCA
Source organism: Rhododendron vialii (assembly GCF_030253575.1). Classification (NCBI taxonomy): domain Eukaryota; kingdom Viridiplantae; phylum Streptophyta; class Magnoliopsida; order Ericales; family Ericaceae; genus Rhododendron; species Rhododendron vialii. The sequence goes on along the minus strand of NC_080562.1, from coordinate 22,956,925 downwards.
CGGACACCCGTTGTTGTCGCGCCAGCAATCTAGACAAAGAAGCTGTTATGGGTGACGGTGGCGTAGCAGACGAAGCCGAGGGAGGCATAGAAGCGTAGATGTAGTCCAGGTTTGGGTTCGGTTTGAGGCGTAGAGGTTTTGGTTGGTTTTGAGGGTTACATATGGGAAATTAGAATTGGGATGAGGGATTTGGAACATAGGTTTCGAATTGGTTAATTATTGTAGATGAAGGGGTTAGTATGGGCGATTTATAAGGGGTAGAATCATCATTTCTGTCATTCTGTTAACAGAGTTAGCGTTTCTCTATTTCAAGTAGACGAGGGTTTGGGCGATTTGAAACGTTAGGGGGTGTCCATTGGAAACAATGAGGGTGTCTCCGTGTAATTTCACCAAAAGACATAGAAGAACAACACAAGAATATGCATCTGAAGTTCTGAACCTACAAAATTTGGACCACCTAGGCATAAATTTTAGCAAAACAGAATATAACCATTTATACGCAATTATTATTTATAAGAAATAAGAAATCATTAATCCTTCAATTAAAAAAAAACAGACAGCTCCTTCTTCTGAGTGTTTCGCGCATTCTTCCTACAAGCTGCATGCTAGGACAAGGTCAAAAAGAAGGCAAAATGGAATATTCTCACGAAAACTCAGTATGAGAGATCACAATTCACACTTCAGCAATCTGTCAAGGAAGAAGCAAACTGGTAATCTTGGTTCCTTCTTTCAATCTTGTCATTTTCACATTGTTTTCCAAACCTCAAATGAACACATATCTGCGCATGAACTATGGAAATCCAAGATCCTATATCTCTTCCGACTACGGGTTCTCACAGAGTAATACTAAACACAAAAGGAAATCAAGTACTTAAATAAGCATTCTACTAGACAGGTATAAAACGAGAGCATTAGGCAAGTAATAACCCTCTCTTCCAAAATATATTACTATTGCATATTCACCAAACAACCGAGAAAAGGAAGAAACCAGAGAACGACATAGCAACATGATAATTAATCACTATTCAGATAGGCTTACCTTCACTTTCTCTCGCTTGATAATTCTCTCGCAAAGCAGACGTAGTCTCTCCAATTCAACCTGCTCAAGATCATTTTACACGAGAATGAGTATGCATACACATGCATGAATATATCTACTCCACAAAGAAATGCACGCAACCTAAGACGAATTCAAGCATAAACAGAAAAGAAGCATTATTTTGCTACCATTTCTTTTGGGTTCTAATTCATGAGCTTCTGATCATTGAACCGATCAAATCAATAACATGCATACCAAACAAACCTAACATATTTGAAGAATGTCATTCTTTAACTTCTTGGAAAAATTCACTTTGACTCCCTGTTGTTTGGCCCATGTGTGGTTTTACCCCTCACACATGATTATCAGCACATAACCACCTTATGGTTATACAAACCAGAGGTCCAGTTCTGTCACATGGCACTCGGTTTGTCATGCATGAGTCATTCCAAGAAGCGGTTAGGGAGTGTGCCTAGCACGAGCTTGCTTGGAGCCTAAGCCAAGTCGCTCTACATAAAGTACAGTTCATACCCTAAAAGGGTACGCCATTACAATTCACAACAGCTATGTACTTTCCTCTCCTTGAGCAAGGACTGACTTAACCATCGGAGTGACTCCCGATCGTCACCGGTCAGTAAGGTACTAATGGTGGTCAGATCTAGGTCAGGAGGCGGAGCTCCGTTATGGATCCAAACCCGAGATTCAGATAGAGAACTAGATTCAACACCACCCCACACTCCTTTATTCTTTTCTCCCCAAAAAAGTTGGTTGTTGGATATTGCAGTAGATGCTCAATGCTTTTGCTTGAATTGCATTGTTGTGGATCGGTAGTCGAGATGTTCCTTTTATTGATTACTTTCCACGTACTTTTTGCATAATCAGTTCCAACTTAATTTTTTCCTTCATAAATTACAAAATAGCATATTAAATAAATTTAAGATCTTGGATGAGTAAATTTTATCAAACATCTTATATTTACCAACATGATAAATTCTTATAGAATGATGAATTTATCACCTTTTGCATACCTCTTTATAAATGTATAAGTTCAATGAAATTAACACTTCGACTAAGTTTATTAGTTTTTTATTTTACAATTTAGAAAGTTCATCAATTTAACAGTTATGCTAAATCTATCATCCTTCTTTCTGTGAGAAGTCTTTATGGTGTGCCTTAAAGATACTTGGTATCACCTTTTGTGACCAAAATTTTTGGACTTTACATAGGGGAGATTTATATTCAAATTTGAAGTGCATTTTATGTGCAATATTTGATTTCGAAGTACTTGACAATATTTGATTTCGAAGTACTTGACCTAATCCTCATTAGGTATGGTCAACATATAGGGATATTAAAGGCAAATAACAAATACTTTAAATTTGAACATCTCATATTAAGTAAGAAAATTTTACTGAAAAGGCATCAAGGGGATGCCATCCATGAACAAAAGAAAGCGAGTAATAAAAAAGAAAAGGTTACTTATTGAAGATTTATTGAAGATCGAATGAAAAGAAACTTATTGAGACAGGATTTATTTTTAAAGATTACTGAACTTTAGGACATGACACCGACTAACCCAAAGTACCGGCCATATACTAATACAATATCTGCAAATTTCAATTTATGAAGTTTAGAAACGTAAAAGCTAGTTAATTGCTTAATTTAAAAGTTCAGACAGGAATGATGTCCACCTATTCTGTGCAAACATATGATTCTTTAATTCTATACCTTTCAAAACCAAAATTATCTATGAGAACATACACCACTAGAGCAGTAACAATATCTCAATTCTAAACAACCATGTAGCAACTTAAATCAAGAATGTTAAGAGAGCATCCTTACTTACCCTAATTTTCTTAAGACTTTTCAATTCTTCAACTCCATGCCCTTGAGTCTCCGCCTATGAAAAATCAATAGAGTAAAGATGAGACGGGATAGAAATAAATAAACCACCAAAGCACGTGACATTTATTGCAAGGGAACATCAAATGGCACCTTAGCTCTCTGCTCCGAGCTATGCTTTTCACAATACGCCTTGTGTTGCAACTTGCTACCACTTGTCTTCATATTCATGTAACAAGAAGCAGTTCTAGCACAGGTGGGGTGAAAAGTGCTCTGACAGTGGCCATAATTGCACTGCGGACCAATAAAACTGAAGTTGATGCAACAATTACCTTAATCTAAGCATAAACTCACAATCCAGACAGAGATGGGAAGAAGAGAAAAAAGGAGACTCATATGGCAATCTTTACCTTTATGCAGACACCTTGTTTGCGATGACAGATGTAACAAATGTCACTCCCCTTCAAGACTGACTCCTGGAGTTGTTCCATTACAACAACAGAGGGAAGTATCACTATCACATGATCTTTGAGGTATGGACCAAATACAGCAGAAATAGCTTACAAATTCCAGCTTAATGCCAATGTTTTTCAACCATTGCAAAAAAAACTACTCCCTCCGGCCAGGCCTGCAAAGATAGTCCCCAGCAAAAAGTGTGCATAATTTTAAATTTCTTGACACCAAATTAAAGATCTCAATTTCTCTAATTTGGTGTCAAAAAATACAAATATATATGTATGTGTGTGTGTATATATATATATATATATATATATATATATTATGCGCATAAGTTCTTTGTTTTTTTTATCTTAAAATTGCACACTTTTTCGTGGTAGACTATCTTTGCGGGACAGAAGAAGTATTCGTCACCAACTCTTTTCAGTAGCAAATGAAATGCAAGACAAAATTCCATTTTTATCTTAAATGGTACTCCAAGCACATTCACATACCATTCCCTCAACAGGATTCACTTGTCCCCTTCTGAATGTTGCTTCTAAAACCCACTACAACATAAAATAAAATAAAAATAAAAGGAACAAGTTTAAATGCATTCCAACTAGGGTAAGGAAACTACTGGTAAAACACCTTCTCTCACCTAATGAATTATCAACAAAATAATTAAGAAGTTTTACCTCAGCACAGAAGGCATGGACCCATTGACCATCAGTTGACTTCCTAAAAGCACCAGCACTGCCACCACATAAACCACATTCTGGAGAAAAATAAGGCTTTTCCCAAGAATTCATAGCTGGAGCTCCAGAACTTCTTGATGACAATAAATCCTCGCATAATTCACAGTACCATGGACCCGTAGAATCATTAACACTACGATAGCAATCCAAATGAATCGCAACCTGTTAGATCAAGGGAAAAAGAAGTTGTTAAAAACCACCAAGATATGATTAGGCTTTCAACAGTTGCGGAGTCTAGGTCAAAAACCTTGCAACTCGAACACACTACGATCTGGTTGAGAAATGTCTCAGACCGTCGGCAGATGTCACAAGTCCTTGGATGTTCTTTAGAAAAACCTGAGATTGCTCCAAAATCAGATTTTATTTGTGATGAAACCCGTGGAACAGCCAACTTTGAAAGTGTCTCCTTCGCCCGTGGCATCTGCTGAGAGTAAAGCCCAGGTCTTCCAGTCGAATGGTTCGCTTTCAATAGATTCTGCACAGAATGGAATCAAATATGAAGAGGATATGCAGATGATGATGCCAATGTTCAAAATGAATAAATAATAATAACATGTCAGCTTTAGAAGGGACATGATAAACAACCTCTTCATCTGGCGCATCTTTCCTTTGCGAAGAGATCCTCAATGAAGCTGCAGCGGCAGCAGTTGCAGCAGCTAGCACAGCCTGCGCTTCCTTGTGCCTTCTCTCTTTCCTTCCTCGTTTTTTCGCTTCTCTAAGCTCGGAAAGATACTGGTTGACAAGTACAGCATCCCATTTTTGCTTGGCAATGGCATCAATCTCCTGTGGTAGACCCTTCGCGACCTTGCAAATTAAATCATCTGCATGGACATGGACAACACATGAATATTGAAAATGACATAGCATGATGTCTACACAGAAGGAAAAACACAATAATTTAGAGTATCAACTACAGTCTCCAAATTACATGCTTACAAATCCCTCATAAAAGAAAGACGTAAAACGAAAACTGGTTACGCAAGTGCAAAAAGGGGCAAAGCAGAGACCACTAATGCTCTTTCTCGCAACCAAATTGCAGAGCAGCCTATGCTGGTGAAAAATAATTTCCCCTTCCACCTCGTCTTCTGGATTCATTTCTAGAACACCCATACTCCTGGCTTTAGCCAACTGTTCTAGCTTTCCTCCATCAAATTCAGATATGTCACAGGAATCTAAACATTCAATGCGCTGATCACATATGCCAGAGCTGGAAGATGCCTCCAGAGAAGAAAATTCCTGGTCCATTGAACCTGCCAAGTAAAGTAGGTGACAAATATGACCATAACAGATGTTACCACGAGAATCAGACAAGAATTTACCATGACATTCAGATGCTGCATTACTTGAAAGCACCGCATTCTGCACTATCATCATTTTGTCGCGGATAAGTGGGTGAATGTAAGAACTGAACACTGCCTCAGCTTTTCTGCAATAAATAGAAGTTCTAAGAATTTGCGAAACAAAAAGGTTTCAAGAAAATCAAGTATAAGAGAGATACCCCAAGCAGGCATTAAACAGGGACCTCATTAAGAAAAATTTAAAAAGTAAACCTTACATGGGATCACGTATATTGTTCTTAACTCCAGAGCATAAAGTATTGTCTGGATCTGAATTTGAGGTCACATTCTGCTCAGAGATAGCATCCCACTGTCCTCGACCACCTTTAGAAAGATGGACGTTAACAGATTTGAGAAAATCACCGGTCCACATTATAGTACGAGTATCAAAAGTAGAAGTTCCAAGTGCACACACAAAAATGATCAAATATTCAAAACCTTAAGTTGTTTCCTTTTCTCATGAGATTGGAGAAAGGAGACCACTCAATAACTATTGAGAAACCAGATTACATTCTCTTAAAAAGCATTAAACTGCAAACTAAAATCAAGGACTTGCATTTCATATTGGAAATCTGAGATCATTGCCCCAATGAAACGTACTGCAATGATTAAGCAAATATGATGTTAGGAGTTATTACGAGATGCCTCATTTGTTCTACATGCTGAACCATGCAAACTGATAGTCGAACTTATGTACAGCTGCAACTCATGCAAGCAAGAAAATTGACAAGACAAAGACCCACTTGTGGGCTGGGAGGAGTTGGGCCCAAAAATAACAATAAGTACAACAAGAAAATACTGAGTCAATCAAAAGGTAGAAAACAGAATGCAAACTTTACAAATTGCATTTATTATTGAATTCATCAATGACCAGGGAAATTCATGAGCAAAAAAATGTATACACAATTGAAAACCTGAGATGCCTATTATAATCCTCCCAGAATTGAACTTGGATATAGTCGTCTTTTACGTGTAAAAAAAGTGGTTATTGGCAATCAAAGGAGTTTGCCTATTTTGCAACCTCACAACTATTTCACCTCTCCTCATGGTAAGATGCATACAACTAAGAAATATGGACTACTTCCATAAGGCAGTTTGTGCATGTTGGATACCAAAACTCCTTGAACCATCCTCGTACACTTTTTGATCATTACCCAATTATTTGAACAGACACGCTTAGGACACTGTGTCACATTACAACTTTTATGTTTTGTGGTTGGGGGTGGGGGTGGGAGGCCTTGTGATAAAAAGAAAACCATTACCGTGTGTGTATATCGATCCCTTCTTATTGGTTCTCCGATTTTATGCTCTTTTAAGAATTCTAAACCTCTGATTTTGCAATTTCTATGAAACAGGATAGTAGCGTAAGAAAGAGAGCTAGGCATTTCATATGTAGAAAGAATTATTTTTAAAGTTGAGAAGTACCCATGTCGGACACTCGAAACCTAGAGACGGATAAGAAATCTGCGTCTCAAATGTTATTCAGACGTTAACCTAGGAAGCAGAGTTTGTAATTTGGATAAACAGCGAGATATGCATAGAATTCATATATCAAGCATGAAGTGCCCCGAGGCACCTTGTACACGCCATATATGGTAGGAAGATACCAAAGATATCAATATTTCGGCATCTCCCATATCCTTTTGATTAAAATTACATGAATCTGAAATCCAACACATGCAAGCACCTGACACCCGTACCCATGCTCAGGAAACATAGCTTGTATGTAGAACGTGAAAAAAAAGACAATGTCTTGTCGGTTGCCAATTTTATGGTCTACTGTCTCATACCCATCCCATGACAAGACAGTTATCTTATCTAGGTGTTCCTTAACTTTTTCTCGTTGGCAAATCACTCTCTGCATGCAATCTAATGCGGTGACTGATGAGGATGGGGGAGTTCATCTAGATTGCATCTCCTTTAGATTAACTCAAATTTGCTGAAGTGCCTATTATAAACATAAAATAACGCTTGCAGTTGACACAAGTAACAAATTATATATTTTTCATGTATACATATTTATCTGCATAAATTATTCGTAAATGCTCCCCAGGCGCTCCCAAACAAGGAGCTTCCATTATCCTCCACTCCCCACCTCCGTTCCCGCTCACGTCCCAGCTTCATGCAACTAAGATTACAACTTAGACTTAAGACATGTTCGTCATTTCCAAAAGTACCATATTTGAGAACAAAGACCTCTACTGTAGCCCTCAAAACAAGATAGGCCATATAAGTTTAGAAAGTAGCTGAAGATGTCAAATTATAAATTTTGTGCTTTGCTACTTTGGAAGATATTTGGTTCCACATGGGTTTCCTCAAGCCAATATTGTACATTGATTTTCACACACACCTCTTCACAAGCATAAGAAACAATAAATCCTCCCTCCAATTCTTACCAAAAGGTTAATTTCACCCAGCTACCGATTTGGAGGTTGACCACATTCGAATGTTTGAAAATCACTCTACATGGTAACAAAGGCATTCCATGTGTACAAAAATGAGAAGTTACATCTAAAAATAATTCATTTCATCCTCAGTGCACACCGATGTTATCCTGGATTATTGCTCAACACTTCCAATGATTGGGGAACAGATGGGGGTTCTGTTATAGTTGTTGTGTTGCTCAATCATCACACTGAGGGATACAAAAGAAAGTTAAAAGCACAAAAGAACGTAATGAGCATGTACAAACCGATTCTACAACTTCAGAGATATAGGTACACAATCACACGGTGAACAGTATGGCACACCTCACGGTCATGCAACACATGATTCCCCTACATCCATTGTTCTGCAACTTATATGAGGAAAACAAAATTCCTTCCCTAAAAGGGACAGCAATAAGAAAGGTTTTCTAACTATTGGTATCCCAGCCAGCTTCCCCAGATTCCCTGCAAAGTTCTGGTCTGGCACCCATTAAATATCGGAGTATGATTTATTTCAAAACAGGAAATCGTACACATATCCGCGCCCTTGCTTCCAAACAATTAAGCACGTGCGCGCAATATCCAACATTTCTTTCTTGTTTGTTTCTTGATATTATTATCGATCTTCCAGTCACAGGGGTTTCAAGGAGTAGAGATATCCTTTTAGTCGCAAGATTGAAAGGACTCCTTTATAAAATAAACAATTTTCCGAAAAGTCAACAAAACTAGCAGATAAAAACAGATGGTTTAAGGGGCTAGGTTAGGAAGTGGGTAGGTGCCATTACCAAAAGAAAGGTACCAAGTACAGATAACTAGATTCTGATCCTCCAAACTAATGGGAAAAGAAAGAACAAGAAGGTGCTTGTAACGACAAAAAATACAGCACTAGTTGATCAACCATATCATCATACCTCAGTTTGTCGATATTTTATTTTCGTTTGGTCAGATATCATCTTTGCAACAATTTTAAGAAAAAAAACAAAACCATTGTTTTCAACAATGCCCAGCACTCCAGCAGTTATCAAAGTAAAGTATTTTTTCATGGGTTCGTAGAGTTTCAAAATTTAGGCATGTCTCTTAACTTTTCATTGGTAAACTGCACTTTCCGTTCTCAACTACTTTGACCAAAAGAAAACAAAATTTTGTTCACTTCACTAGGTTCCAACGCGTCAACTAGATTTAACACAGCTAATGAACCATAGACATAAATGATAAGCACGCAAAATTCTAAAACTTGAGAATGCAACATAACATAGCAATGTTTCAAAAACACACCTTCGTGTGTAGGTGAACTGTTATCCAATGAATTGTGAACCACTTCATGATTCAAATTCTGCACAAACACGAACCAAGATGAGAAATTTACATTAACAAAAGATGTATGAAACACATTGAGATGTATTCAAAGTCCCTCACAAATGAACGTGACGTTGGCAATAGCAACAAGAAACCATATGATGCAATAGACATTAACAGTGACAGATAATCCTACAACAGTGGAGATGGTTATGACAGAACATACTGTGATGGCAAAGATGACAGGTGATGGCAAAGATGACAGCGATCAAGCAGAGTGAGGAAGATGGAAACTAAGTTAGGAGGTAGGACTCGGGCAGAGTGGGATTTCTGTGACTATATGGGGAGAACAATGTAGTCATAGCAGTCATGAGTAGTTACGTGTCGTGTTTGGTAACTTTTGCATAACTTTTTGAGAAACTGTTTTTGATTACAAAATATTTCATTTTTGTTTTGTCGAAATATTGTTCAATATGAAAACACCTTTTCCAAATTCGCAAAAGAAAAAAGGCCGTCTTCTAAAAACCCCTTGAAAATAATTTTCGAACAGTGTCAACCAAACAAGTTTCTCTTCTGCAAAACTTATCAGCAAGTCTTGCAGTAGCGAAAGTGAGGATGCTGGCAATAATATTGGAAGGACTACGGTAAATGCTACAAAAAGGGTGACCAGATACAGTGACATAACTGAATAAGCAACACAAGTGGCTGAGTGTGCTTGGTGGCAGCCTATGAAGCACGGGTACTCTGGAAATGTCGCCGTACGCGTACCGGGTACGGATACGGCGTGGGTACAGCAAAAACATACCTGGTACGGCAAAATTGTATCGGGTACTTTTGGTAATTTTGGGTACGGCAAGGGTACATTTTAGCCCAAAATGAAATTTTTTCAAAATTTCTGGGATTTTTTGTAAATAATTACAAAATGTGGGCTTATTGTGTAATTTATTTGTCATTTATAAACACAATTACACGACAGAGATCTTGGAGATCGATCTAGGGCTCCAAATCGGAAAAAAAAACGTAAGTTCTCTCTCTCTCTTCGTCTCTCTCTCTGTCTGTCTCTCTCTTCGTCTCTCTCTATATATTTTTTTTATTGATCGGAATAATCTCTCTCTGTATATATGTACGAATATATGCATGTGTAATGTATATGTAATGTATATGTATATATGTATCTGAAATTTTGAATACTAATAGACATGCAGTAGATATATATATTTGTACTGATTTTGCTTTTGGTTGGTAAAATAGGTTTATATTTCATTTTATGTAATAAACAATAGAAAAAAAAATTATATATATATATATATATTCGCCGTACCCGTACCTTACTTTTTTGGGGTTTTGCCGTTTCCCGTACCTGTACCGCGTACCCGTACCCGTGCTCCATAGGACTGGCAGCAATGTAAAATGCAGTGATGCCGATGATGGCAATGCTCGCCACCAGTGCCCAGCAACATTGCCCTAAACAATGCAAGGAGCAGCTGCCCAGTTTCAACTTACAACAGCCATAGATGTCAACTAACTCAGCTGGTGTTTATGGCCAAAGCAGGAGGTGGAACTCATAGTGGCGGTGAACTTAACGATTGTAACAGAAATAATAGAGGTATTGTGTCTCGCATTTAAGAAACAAAGATTCCGGCACTTTCAAAACAGAGGTACAAGCCTCAAACGATTTTAGCCTAATAAGCGCAGATACACATGGGATATGGATACTACACGATACAGATAACCTGAAAAATAGGATGCGGATACCTCGGGGATACGTTCGTAAAAATTATGTATTCTTACAATTATTAGCATCGCACTAGGCATCCAAAAAAAAAAAAAAAAACCCAATAGATCCAAAGAAAGAAAAGCGTAGTTGAAGCATTTAGCACATCCCATACATATAAAATATCTATAGAAAAGACACTGTGTGTGTGTGTGTATATATCAGTCCCCTTCTCCTAAGGGCATCCGCACTCAGCAAAGTGCGGACCTCCCCTTTTCCGATCGAATTTCAATGATCCGAGCCACTCAATGTGATCAAAACGTGATTTTAAAGGTCCCCGCGAGAAATCAAAAAAAAAAAGACCGGGAAGGGCTTCATCCGGGCAGTTTTCATTGAACGGTTCCAAAAAAACTGCTCAAATAGATATGCAAAAAAACTGCTCATATACATTAAAAAAATTACAGGGCTGGTAATAAGGTATTAACAGCACAAAACCATATGCTGAGAGGAAATTGCAACAAGCTACAAGACTATCGAATTTCTTAACCAAAGCTTGATTAAATATGATATCCCAAGTTCTATCCACATTAAAAAGCGACAAGTTTTCACAAGAAAACCCAAGAGAACAGCGGATTAGGAAGTGTAATGCTAACCTCCTTGGTGACATCAAAAACAACTTCTTTAGTTGTATAGCTTGCATCTTCACTGATCAAATGACCTCTATCAGCTTCATCAACTATTATTTCTTCGTCACTAATCTTTTCCCTCGATGAGCAAATTACCTTGTTCTCCTTCAGAACTCTAATGTTGCTTTTGGTTCTTCTCCTTGGTGGTACAGACTTAACAGGAACAACCTCCGGGCTATCTGACTCCGAAACCAAGACAGCATCAGAACCTTCAGCAGCCCCCATGCCATCCTTTGACGCAAATGAGGACTTGATCTTAACTTTCAGATTTTTCTTTAAATTACCAATATAAGCATGTTTTTTTAACCATGTCACAATTTTGGAACGCAAGTCTGGGACCACACAATTGTCCTGTGAAATCCAAAACCAAGGTGAGAGCAATATAAGCTAAAACAGTCAATAAATACACACATGCAAACAGTCAATAAATACACACATGCACATGCCTTGTATGCATAGCTATACACTTATGTCCAGACACTAACTACAGACAGGGTGACTTATAAAAAACGAGCCATACAGCAAGCATTGAGGCTAATGAGTCAGGTGGAATGCCAATCTCTGAGGCAACATCCTTCATATTGACTTTTCGTCTGTCAATTAGCTGCAGAAATAAAAAATCGAATGTAAACACAAATGTCACCATCAAATGAAGCTACATGTAGAAAAGAGTTATGTATTGACGAATTTACGAATGCAGTTCTTCAATCAACCTTTTTCAAAATCCCTGTAAAATCTAGAGAATCGGATGTGATAACATCATCACTAAGGCTCCTGCCCAATGTCACTGTACTAGCAGGTTGCTGTGCATTACCACATCCAGGCTGCAGCATAGAATTTGATCTGGCATCTGACAGTCCCCCGTGTAGCATAGCATTCCCCAACTTCTTTACATCAAGATCAGTAGCTTCTATTTGGACAGAGATCTTATCTCCATTTTTCCGGCCAACTTTAAATTTGTGTGGTTTGTTCACTGTTGGCGTCACTAGTTGATCCTTCGTAATGGTTGAATCAGAGGCAACTGTCATAGACATATCTCCTGACTGTTGGGTGCTGCAACCATTCTGGACTTCTGAATGCTTTGAGCAAAAGGCCCGTAACTCAACCTACACGGGTTTTTTTTTCTCAATTGCGATGGGAAGAAAAGGAAGAGAGAAGTCTTACTCGTCAAGTGACGTTATGATGTAAAAGAGGTAAAACCCCAGGAAAAGCAGTGTCACTAACAATTTACCTTTTCAATAGTGACAATAACATTGAGATAAAAAGACTGACATAATTATAAAAATGAAAAGTACCAGTGCTTACATCATCACATCCCAATTTTCCCCAAATCTCCATTCTGTGCCTTGCCTCCCTTGCACAAATAGGATGAAATGAAGTTCTGCAAGTTCCTAAACATGCAAAAAAATCAATGGCATGTTACAAACAGGATCATCCTAACGATACTCAACTCCCCATGAAAAGAAAATCCAGGAATTTCCCAACAAATAATAGATCATTTCCTTTGATAAAAGGAGCAACCTAGTGACTTCAACAGTAATAATAACTTATAGATGCATAGAGGAGTTAAGCAACATCAGGGGTACATGTTTAATTCAACTACCAATGTAAACTTCAAACTGGTAACATTGGAATTCTGAAAAAAAGTAGAAGTGATGAGTTTATTCTTTTACCCTTACTTGTTGAAATTATGTACATGCAATGACTATATTTTGAAGGGTAAAAAGAGAAGAAAAAATATGACAAAGTGCAATGATGGTGCTCTCCTAAATCCTAATAAGTTGGAATCCCCAAAAGGGACCACTAAATTAGGACGGAGGGAGTATGTAACAAACTTGAGAAGAGAGATTTGAAATTAGAAGCCCATCGTGGTACTACATGCTACATCGAAAACTACTCATTAAATAAAAGTTCACTATCATGTAAGATGAAATTAATGGAGTTAACCAAGCCCAACCAATTATTCAAGTTCGAATGTAATCTATTCATGAGAGGAAAGGGAGGGGATTTGGACTACGAATCCTACGAGCAAAGATTACAATTAATCTGCCCTGTGGTTACATTTTCTGAGTGGACTCCAAAACCCCACAATGTGGGGATTTGCAATCTCATGGGGGAGGTGTCATAGTCCAATCTGCCCGGACACTAACCAATTAACACATTAATCTCTTCCTATGAAGCACGGATATTTCGAAACTAGCCGTCTATGGGTATCGGATACCAACACGTGCCCGGGCCCAGATACGCGTTTGAGTACGACAGTCGACAAATGAGTATCTTGTATTAAAATCGAATATTTTTTGTTTCGGATAAGTTTCGGCTACATAGGGATACATCGAATACTTATGGACATGGCATCGGTGAAAACGAATTCTTTTAAATAATTAAGAAGCAATTTTAGAGGGAAATTGTAAATTCCATATTGACATAAAAAAACTCTCTCTCTTTCTCTCTGTTACAAAATATAACCACCACCCCCCCCCCCCCCCCCCCCCCCCCCCCCATATGGCTACGTCATATGTGCATTGTACACGCACCATTTTTTTAATATATATAGTATTATATATCCATGCTATCATTGTCTTTCTCATGATTCATAAAATATCTGTGCTTGAACCACACATGTATTAGCAATTCAACTACTCTATTTCTTTTGGCTTTACTTGTATGCCTAGTACAAGATAACACGACAAATAATCACAAAATTCATAACATTTACAAACCTATTAATCCCTTTTCAGTAACTTGAGTCATTGTGAATCGAGATACTCATTTTCCAATCGATTGAAATTGTTAGTTTTCAGCACAAGCTATAAAATTTGATGTCAAACATTCGATGTATAAAAACATATATGGAGGAGAATAACATAAATCGAGTTCAACTCTTTCACATTTAAATATGTCCTCTAGTTGAAAAGGCAATTGGCTCAATCAAACGAGGTGGGACCAAATCCCACCGCCCACAATACTATAAGGACCATAACAATTCTATCAAATAAACCAAACAAGCCTTAAAACAATTTATACCCAATATTGAAGAAAAATGGAAATGGAAATAAAAACTAAAACTAAAACATAGTATGATAAGCTAAGGGATTGGAGTTGCCGACCCCAAAAGGTTCAAGCATCCCGCCAATTGTAAGTAATGATCATATCAAGAATCAAACTGTAAAACATGACATTCACCTCCGAATCTCCGATAGGAAAATTCAACCATAGATTCACATCTTTATAAAAGAATAGTAAATCAAAGTGCGTAATTGTATTGTGAAACGAATACCATATTCAATCTTAACTCTACGATTTTGATAACTATGGAGACACTATAAATTGCACAAACTAGTTAACAAAAGCATGTCTTACCAGGTTATCTTATAGGCATGGTATTTTGGGGAGGTGAAACTCAATGTAATTTTACAAGGGTCACTTCTTCGTTTCTATTTTCTTTCTTTTGTTATGGGGGGGGGGGGGGGGGGGGGGGGGTGTGCGGGTGTGACCGACAGCCATAATTCAGGCTGCGTTTCTGCTAACCTAAATGGATTACAAGCTAATGGCAATAGTCAAGTTGTTTCTGCTAATGGTATTTTAGTTGATGTAAGGAGAATGACTGCCTAGAAATCCGTGAAAACATAGGCTTTAGTCCATTTAAGGGAAATTTATAGAAATGGTCCTCCTAGTTTCACCCAAGTCTCATTTTCGTCCTCCAAGTATCAATTGAAACTCTTTTGACCTTCAAGTTTGGTTTTCGTACCAAGTTGGTCCAACGCCTGTCGGCCAAACAGAATGGAAAAAATCAGATTGAGGGCAGACATTATCAATTGGATCAACTTGGTACAAACTACAACATCCAAACTGCCATCAATCTGATTTTTTTCGTCCAGTTTGGCTGAGAGAAGTCATCAATTGGACCAATTTGGTACGAAAACCAAACTTGAAGGTCAAAAGAGTTGTAATTGATACTTGAAGGACGAAAATGAGACTCGGATGAAACTAGGAGGACCATTTATATAAATTTCCCTCCATTTAATTTAGCGGAAACGCACCCTCGGTTCAATTAGTTCTTTTCCATACTGATGCATAGTTAAAAATAAAGACACACCAAAGCATAAGATACAAAACCTTTATTGCTCAAAGAGAGAGTACACAAAATCAAGCCAGACATGTAATAAAGATTTCACGAAACACAGTCAGCGCTATACACAATTCATGTGCTTCAATATGATTCAGCCTCAAAGATAAACATTTACAAAAGCGAAATATTTGTATTATCAAGTCTCGTCCTGGGCCTCCTGGCTAATCATACGTCAAAGAAGTGCAGAGTAGTGTAAATAAGGAAACAACACACATACCATTGCTACACCGGATACAGGTACCACACTTCACCTTGCACAAGTAACAAATCAGTTTTTTCCTTGTTTGCTTTATTTCCTCAATATTCATAACAGGCTCCATTAATCTCATATCCTGAATATAGACCTCCGGCATCCATTGACAGCAAAACAAATGAGCGAACTCCATACAGCCACCACTTTCATTTCCGACGCCTCTCTTGCCAACAGGTTTTAAAGCACCACCCGGCTTTGGACACAGCAAGCAAGGTCTGTCCGAGCTTTGGACTGCATTCCTCTGCTTACACCAAGAGCACAACCAAGATGCCGCTACATCATCCTGCACACCATAACATCTCTGATGAACTGCTGCATTACATGCACTGCAAACAATCAATCTGTTCAACTGATTGCCCGTGTCACCCAAGCTACAATAGTGGCACAACGATGACAACCCATCAACTGGACAAGCAACAAGAAGCTTCTCTAACCCTGCATCCCCACCCAAGAGCTTCCGTTTCTTCGAAGGCCTCTCAGAGGTGAGATGTATCTTGCTCTTTGAACCTAAAAGCCACTCTACGCCACTACTGCACTGCGACAAAGAAGAGCAACCCTTCTCTTCTTGAAGCAAAATATCAGCTCCAACACTATCAACTTCCATGAAATGCTCAACCTCCTCCTCCTCCTCCTCCTTCTCCTCCTTAACCACCACCTCCTCCTCCTCTTTAACAAACACCCCACAGTCAGAACCGACCGCATTTGCATTCACACCATTTACCTCGTTCACAACGACTACATTTCCTATAACTGGGATTGAGAAAGACTTGTGACTATCTGAAAAAACTAAAGACCAGAACTCATGCAACTTGTCAATATCATCTACTTTCAATTCCCTGAAGTACTCCTCAGTCTCAACCCAAATGTTCAACTTATTCGGCTTCTCTACGCTGCCTCCTGCTGCCCCTGAGGACTTGGCCTCCACGCCGGACGAATGAGACTTCTTGTGCCGCTTACGACCATCCAAATGCCTCGACAAGAAGCAACTGGCCAGACCACTGGGGAGAGTGAAGACGGTAGAAGAAGAAGATACCTGAGCATCCTCAGCGTCAAACGGCGAGCGTTGGCACAGCGCCTTCCGAGCCTGAGTGTAGAAATCTAAGGCTGTCGTTGTTTGTTCTTCGAAATTGTCGCTTTCTTTCGACAAAATTTTGGAAGGAACCCTAGAAATTGGGCAAGGCTTCTCCTCGGTGCCGCAACCTCCGTCCGCACCCCTACCCATCATCTTCCTTCGGCGGTGACATCGGCCTCCGGTCATCGCCTGCCACCACCACCACCACCACCACCACCACCGCTGCATTCCATAACAGCAAACCCTAACCCTAGCACGTGCCTATGCTTCGAACCTCGCGCAGAGGTGTGTATATTGTACAGAAGAGAGAGAGGCGGGGGGGAGTCGCGGCTGGGGCTAGGGTTTTCGTGTTATCGTGGTTGTTTTGTACTTTTGGATCCGTTTTCTCGCGTGATTTGTTTTTGCAGTCTGATTTCGCTTTCGAGGGGATGAAAGAGAGAGAGAGAGAGAGAGAGAGAGAGAGAGATTCGCGTTTTTTGCAGGCAGACAAGGCGGTTCGTTCTCTAGTGTGAGATTTATTTATGTTTGGGGGGTTATTTTTAGTCTGCATGTGACGTGATTAAAATGCTGAAATCACGTTCATTTACACATTTAAGTACAATCAGCACATTTAAGTACACATTTTTACACTCGTAAAGATACGAGCTTCACAATTTTCTGTGTGAAACTCGCACCCTTATGAGTATGAATGCAAAAAAGTAGGTGCGAGTGTATAACTATAGAATTATTGGTGACACTTCTGTATAAAACAAAGCTAAGTACGCGCATGTCCGCTGCTTATTTTGGCTCTTAATGAGCGCACCTGTCTTCGGTGCCTCACGGGCTCGCATCGTTGAACACGTTCCCATGGCTCTCTCAAAGAAAACTTTTAAAAGGAAAGGAATTGGACCATCCGCCGCTGTGGGATGAACAGTACTCTACTCCCAATATATATTGCACCAAACTATTATACCATCCATTATATTTTTTTGAGATTCATTTTGAGTCTTATAAAAATACAAAAAAATACTTATAAATTTTAAAATAATTTTTTATAAGATCCCGTAAAAAATTAGCTACAACGGATATTGTTAAGTATTATTTTTAGATTCGTAGTTTCACGCCTACGAATCCAAAAAAAAATACTTACCAATATCCGTTTGAGTTAATTTTTTACAGGATCCCATAACACATTATTTTAAAATTTATGGGCATTTTTTTGTATTTTGTGAGACCTGAAATGGGTTTCCGAAAAAATGTAGTAGATGGTGTAGTGATCTAGTATAGTGTATATAGCATCTTTCACTCTCAATCCAGTACACTAGTAATGCGCTAAGTCATATAATGCGCGTGCAGAAACGCAAGTGTGAGCTTGAAAACATCTTTCGAAACTCCACCAAACAACTTGAATTCATGAGTACGAGGATTAAGAACATGAGCACAGAACGAAAATTGAGAGCAAGAGCGAAGACTATTTTGAAGGATTATACGAGATTAAGGTGGTGAGTGCAAGATTTTTTATTTTTAAAAAGTATTTGGATATTTTAATCAACATCCTATTTTCTTTTGATCGGCAATTTTCTAATAATAATATGTTGAAAACTATAAAAATAAAATATAAAAAATTCCCTTGCGAGTATATATATCCCAATAGATTGTGGATGGACGACCTTAAATTTGAACCCTCAATTTAAACCAATCAAAAACTATAGGTTCTGATTGGAAAAGTTTTTATTTCCAGTTTTTTATTTGTGTTTTTCATATTTTTTGAAACAATCACTATAAATATATTTGTGTTACTGTTTTTGTTTACAAAATATATAATCAATTCCACTAGTTTACAGAAATCCTAGAAACACAAAAATTACGTTTTCATTTGTTTTGAAAACACTTTCGGTAGCCCAAAAAAAATTATACAAAAACAATTATAGTGACCAAACATGTTTTTTGTTTTTATTTTTTAATAAATAAATGAAATTCATTTCTTGTTTTCATAAACGAAAAACAAAAAACTTGACAACTTTACCAAACAGAGTCATATATAGCATTCTCACTTTTATTCTGTTTTTTTTTTTTTTAAGGAGGGCAAGAGGGTAATCTCACCTACCAAACTCATCTCGGCATTTAAGCATACAAAACGAGAGTTACTTCTTCTTTTTTTCCTTTTCACATCAAGAAATAACATTCCGTTCTAAGGCCATCCACAGTGGTATAATCAAAAGTCAATTGTTTTTAAAGTTAACAATGTTGTACAAAAGATGGCTCACAATGGTATAATCAAACTTAGCAACATCCTTAAAAATAATCAAATTTTGGGCTTTGGATAACCAAAACTAACAACCTTTTTCAATAATCAAAATTTGTGGACTCCACACAACTTAAGTTAATTAGTTCCAAATTTTGTATACACGCGTGTTTCAATTGGTATTTTTTTTCTTCTCTTCTTCGCCTACTCTATATTTTCGTCACTTAACCCACAAACTATTTCTCTTTCTTTTCCTCAAAAAGTAAAGCTCATATCTCTCGATCATCTACAATTCAACCTATCATCGCCGGATTAAGGTATTTCACTCTTTTTTTTCGTTTCAATTTTTTTCCCCAAAAAAAATTCATAATAGGAGGAAAGAAAGTCACCGATTTTTTCCCAAAATTAAGAGATGGAATCAATATATTTTTGCCAAAAACAACATAAATTGAGGAAAGTGAATGGCAGGACACAGAGGGGGAGAGAGTGTGAAATTGTAGTGGACCCTTATTTTGGTTATGGACTAGAAGTGACCATTGTGAAGCTCAACATTGTTAAGCTTAACAACCTCTTTAGTGAATAATCAAAAGCTGATGTGTCAACTTTTAATTATCATTTTTTGATTATACTACTGTGGATGGCCTAAGAAGCCAAATACAGTAGCATTTACACAATGAATAAGTCCTACAAAATCAACCTTTAAAAAGATAGATAGAAACCGTGAAAACACAAGGGAAATCCCTAATCTTTCAGCGTAGACGTGAGCTCACGTACTGCATAAGAAATAAAATTTCAAAGCAGACAACAAAGGAGTTTGGATATAATCCGGTGACTCGCTAGCTCCAACAAAAGACAATGGGGCTCTAATGAAATCCATAACCAACAAACTAGAACTAATAATCAATCCTTGATCCAAATTAAGAATAAAACCACTGACGAATGGGTCACCCCTGATGATGGACCGGGGCGTGCTGCGCACCTAGTGCACAGCACGGTGCTGTGCGATCTCCTCCGTCCAAAAATGTTATGGATGGTCCAGATTTTTAAAAACTTTTCCAAGAAGGAGTTAAACTCTTTCTTCATTTTAATCCGGACTATTGATTACCAAGTCGAATGATCCAGATGGTGCACAGCACACGTTGCACAGCACAATCCCCACTTCCCCTTATGATAATTGCAAAATTGTTGCTACCGACAAGTGGGATGAGTCCACATTTAGTCCACAGCACCCAAAAGAACCAAGATGGTAGGTGTCACGGGGCTATTTTTCTCGATTGCCTTGTCCCACAAGCCTGCTTCCCGTTTAGCATCCCTGCCTCGATATCATCGGGCCATCATGTGCATCACGACTGCCACTTGCCTTAGGGACCAGTGTCGACACCAACCGACACCGTCGGGTCACCTTGTAAAGACATGCCTGCCTCATGCCTTCGTTTCCACCGGTTGGCTAGGGTGCAAGGTGCCACCGCTAGCCAAGCTTAGCAAGCCTTGGAAATCAAGGTGCTAACAAACCACCCCCACCAGAGGAAGCCGACGTCCTCGTCGGTAAGGCCCGTAAGTACTCCAGCACTTGCTTCTCAGACTGCCACAAAGTCCCATCCGTTTCCCATGTAGCCTCCGAGTCTTGCCTATTTTCACACTTCGCCAAACAGGAGGTTCTCCCATTTGCCTCGCTCTGCCCTTTCGCCTTATCATCCAGAATCCCATACATCTGAACTGCGAGAGAAGCCCGTTGAGCTTGTTTTCTTCCAGCAACCACCAAGTCTGGAAAATTCTGCACCTGAATTGCCGATAGCCATCCACCCGTTCCTTCCCTTGCCCGCTTTCCCTTCTCTACCTTGGAACACCGCGGTACGAAGCAGGGCCGTTTCTCATCAGCAATCAAAATCCCACCAAGATGTGGCATCACAGCCACTTTTGCAGCCACAAAGAACTCATTACCCAGTATAAGTTCGAAGTCATCAAGCGGATACACCATCAAATCCACTTGCCCATTCCAGTCCCCGATCCTCAAAGCGACATTGCCCGTCATTCCATGCCCCACCTGTGCATTGGAATTTACTGTCTTGATCCGACTGAAACTTTCAACGACTTTTAAACCCAGCGACTGCACCACCCGTTCTGAAACAAAGTTGTGTGTGGCCCCCGTGTCCACCATGGCCAACACTTCCATTCCACAAAGCAACACTTTGACATACATCAAACCCGATCTTTGCGAGGTTACTGCCTTGTCTGCATGAATCACGTTGAGCAATTGCATAGGGTTGACCCGGACATGCACTTCCGAGTCTGAATCACCATCTTTCCCTTCATCCACGCAAATAGCATTCAGCTTTTCACGCTTTGGGCAATCCTTTGCCCGATGAGGCCCATCGCAAATGAAACAACCCTTGCTGAAATTCCCTTTGCCTTGCCGTTTGTCCTCTGCAACCGATTCAGATTTCTGACCCTTGTCTTTCTGACTCTTATCCCATTTCTTTGAACCAGATTTTGACGTGCTGGATTCAAAAGAATTGGATTCGCCCGTCATTTTGAAATCTGCCATCCCGTCGGCAGCAGCAACAGCCGATGGCAAGTCCTTAATTCCCAGCCTTCGTAGTTCCAACTGTGCCCAATTCTGCAAACCCGACATAAAATTGAAAACCTTGTCCTCCTCCGACATGTTCTTGATATCCAGCATCAAAGAACTGAATTCCTTCACATAATCTCGCACTGAACCCGTGTGCTTCAATTGTTTCAGCGACTCCCTTGCAAGCCACGAAGAATTGCAAGGCAGGAATTGATCCTTCAATCCCTTCTTCAGTGTCTCCCACTGCTCGATCTTTGGACGCCCGCTGTCCTCACATCGAGTTCTCCACCAGAGTTTCGCATCGCCCATGAGAAACATCGTGGTGATTGTCACACGATCTGCCTCCGGAACGCGAGCAGCAGAGAAGTACTGCTCCATATCCCACAGAAAGTTTTCCAACTCCTTGGCATTTCGGGCACCACCGAAAGCCTTCGGTTCAGGGACCTTTACACGAGTCTCGAATCCGTCTGAGCGACCCAAGAAAGCCCTCTTCACAACCAGCAATTCTGACTCCAAGTTAGAAACTCGCTCCTTCATGACATCTGAGAGTTTGTTGAAATCCGCCAGCATCTCAGTAAACTTGGTATCCGTCTGACCGACATGTGTTTCGTGAGCCTTTTTCTGTGACTCGACCGAAGCCAACACGACGTCCAGGCGTTCAACCAAGGTAACGCCCTCATCAGAATCGTCATCACCAACGAGCTTTTCCAACTGTGTAACTCTGACCCGTACTGCCTCGAGTGCAGCATTTGCAGCCATAACTCCAACCCGAAGTTCTGCAACTTTTGCTCGCAACCTGAGCTGCTCTGATACCAACTGTCACGGGGCTATTTTTCTCGATTGCCTTGTCCCACAAGCCTGCTTCCCGTTTAGCATCCCTGCCTCGATATCATCGGGCCATCATGTGCATCACGACTGCCACTTGCCTTGGGGA
This sequence comes from Rhododendron vialii, assembly GCF_030253575.1. Taxonomy (NCBI): domain Eukaryota; kingdom Viridiplantae; phylum Streptophyta; class Magnoliopsida; order Ericales; family Ericaceae; genus Rhododendron; species Rhododendron vialii. The sequence continues at coordinate 22,934,208 of NC_080562.1, read as the reverse complement.
CCAGTGTCGACACCAACCGACACCGTCGGGTCACCTTGTAAAGACATGCCTGCCTCATGCCTTCGTTTCCACCGGTTGGCTAGGGTGCAAGGTGCCACCGCTAGCCAAGCTTAGCAAGCCTTGGAAATCAAGGTGCTAACAGTAGGCATGGCAAGGCTTGGGGAATTGCTTGTGGAGACGGTGAGTTTCATTAACAATCTCTACGACTTTATACGTTTTGGCTTCTTACAGAGTGGATTTGATTGAGGAAGAATGAAAATTTTGATATCATTGCTTACCTTTTAGTTATGATCGAAGTTGAGTGTTTCATTTCGAGTTGAGCATCAATTTTTTTTCAAATGTGCAAATAATAATATTGCTTATTATTGCTATCCTTCTAGGTTTTTTACGCATTGGACCTTTTTTTTTATTGCTTTCATTTGACGAATTGTGATCAATCATTTGATCATCTCACGATTTACTATTGTCTATCGCTATGAGAAGCAAATTAAAGTTTAGGTTCGATTTGGATAAGAGGAATCGCAAGGGAAGGAGAGGATGCAAATATGTCGTATGTGGTTCTTCATGATACTTTACCCCATCAAATAAGAATACTAGCTCCACCCTGCATGAAAATATAGTTGTCTAATAATTTTTTCCCACGTTCAACATTCATTCCTGAACCTTTAGAATGTTAGATATTTTCCAATTGAACATTTTGTTACGTGGCAATATACGTAGCCCCCTACAAAAGCCATTTACAATTTATTGCCAATTAGATTATCTCGATCACTAGATAACTAACTTTTGTTTTTTTCCTTTCCAAGTATGATTTGGTGATTGTATGGTAGTTTGAATGGAGATCATTTTCATGGTATTCTCTTTTCCATATTTTCCCCTTTTCATATCAAGTATTGACTTAATTGATACTCCTACTTTTTAATTTTTTTTTTATGGCTTTTCCCTTGAGCATTGGCCAAAGTCACCATGAATATTTGTTGTTATCCAAATAAGAGGTCTGGAGAAAAATCCATTCCAGTGCATAGTTGTAATGCCCCGAATTTTGGGTACGTTAATGAGGTATTTATTACATAATAAAGAGAGTCTGGCTCATTATTACATCATAAATACATCAAAGGGTACATTTATTCAACAAGGGAGGAACTAGGGCTCCTATCTATTGCTCCGCTTGCTCCTCCATTCTGGTAAGCTCCTCGGCACCGAAGGCCTCCAAGGTATACATCTTACCCTGTTCATCTATGAAATCTGACACATTATACTGGCGTCGCCACCCATATAATATGTCAGGGTCACCAAAAGGTAACACCGTGAGCTACAACGCTCAATAGGAAATCTTACCCACCAACCTTAAACTTACAATCAAAAGGTTATAAAAAAACATCGATTTCCACATGATACATGTATACACAGCTACAAAAGACAATATCAATAACACATCTGCAATCGCTATATAACTATCGTTGGTGTCCAAGATTCTCCGAGTTTCTCCTACGCAACTCATCATAGACCGTGTCTCCATTTTCATATACAAATCAACATTTCTCAAAATCATTTGTTTAACACACCCAACCTCGGTTCCGCCACGTCGGGTTCCCATTGGCACACAATTGCATTGGCTCCGTACCGCGGATAACCAAGCCACACACCCAACCTCGGTTCCGTCGCGCCAGTCTCCTGAGATCCTCACAATGGTTTCGCCGCGCCGGGTTCCCATTGGCACACACACACAACTCACATTATGCACCAAAACCGGTCATAATGTAGTTTCAAAAATATTTCCTTCCTCGGAATACATTTTCTTTCATTAATCACACCCTAGGTGCCATGTTTCTACTTTCTCGGTTCTCGTGTCTCGATTCCATGTAAAGACTCCGCGGTAGGACAAAAGCAAGCATGAAACATTCTAACAAGATCATCCAATTCTATAATATACCACAAGTAACACAATCAATTCATGTATACAAACTCATACTCCTTGAAATATCAAAATATGAATACTTCGATTCACATGGTAACGTTTTAACTTTCGAAAACCGTTCTTTCTTAGAAACAACAACGTTATACTTGAGTAAGTAAGTAAGTAAGGATTTCCTTACCGTTCTTCTAGGCGGTAGTAACGGCTACGGAAGGTTAGTCGGTGGTCGGACGGAGTAACTTCCTACGGTATGCCTTCGGGAGCTTCGAAAGAGAATGGTTTCTCTCGAAACTTCTTCTTGACTAACACTACTCTACTTTATGGATCGAAGAGTGGTCGGGTGGCGGTTTAGTGGCGGCTTTGAATGTGTTTCTTGAAGAACACAAGAAGAACTTAAGAACAAAGAGAATAAAGCAAGAACAAAGAAATTCTAGAGAGAGAAGTTGAAGAATGGAAAGGTGTGAGTTGAATGGCATGGGAATGGCTCTATTTATAGCCAAAACTTGAGCTCCCTCTCTCTCTCTAAGGTCGGCCCCCTCTCTCTCTCTCCCTATCTCAATCTTTCAAATGTTAAGCTTTATTGAAAGCTTGATGGGTTAGGTCATGGGGCTACCTAGGCTTGCATGGCTAGATTGTGTACCTTGGATGGGATTTTTGGAAGATTTGGTGGATGGAAGGATATATTGTACAAGATTTGGTGTTTAAACAAACATAAAAGGACAATGAAGGTTAGATTCTTGGCTAGGAAGAAAGATACACCCATGGATTTGAAAGATGTAAGAAGATCATGGTGTGGTACAACCAAATCTCCTTCTCTCTTTCCTCCTCTCTCTCTCCCTCTCTCTCTCTCTCGGCTCACTCTCTTTCTCTCCTCTCGGCATCTCTCTCTCTCTCAAGTACACTATATATATATATATATATATATATATATATATATATATATATATATATATATATATATATATATACGAGAAAGAATAAAAAAGTACCAAGATACTAGATTTTCCAAATCCAAAATCCCATTAAAGAAATACAATTAGGCACATGTTATAATAAACTAATGGATTATGTACTAAACAAATCTAGAGTTTAGATATACCCCAATATTTTAATGCATAAAAGTACATGGGAATCCAAATCTTGATTATTAAAACAAAGCTTTGTACTTTGTTGGGAGATTAAGGCTATTACCCAATGGGTAATAATTCTCCTAGCGGGTAAAGACCAATGGATAAAAGAAGTACAAGTACTTTTATACTTAAAATAAGATTTCTTAAAAGACTACATGTCCTATATGCACTTTAAACAAAATATAATAATGAAAAGGTTATTAACCAATAGACAAAAGTTACCCTAACATTTGGACCAAAGGATAAAAAATAAAATAAGTTTGATGAGAAAGTTTGAAGTGACAAGGTTGGCTTCTAGGAAACAAGGTACAAGATTCCCTAGTCACATCGGTACTTTATTGGTCAAAAGACTCTATTACCCAAGGGTCACTAACTTCTCTAACGGTTATTACCCAATGGGTAAAGGATCCAAGGAACTAGGTAGTTGGTTTCTAACTAATCGGTTTAGAATCTAGTTCTATGTGCTCGGAAAACTACTTAGCCAATGGTTAAAATTTAGGGACGAAAATTAAATTATCACGAAATATCGGAAGTATAGAAGGAATATAAAAAGTAAAAATAAAATTCAAATATTTAACGAAATTTTTATTGACCAAAATTCAGGGGCGTTACAATCTATCCCCCTTAAAACAATTTCGTCTCCAAAATTGGCGCGCGCTAGGTTTCGAATAGGTGAGGGGTAAGGTTAAGGAACGAATGAAACACCTAGGACGGTTTGGCACTACACAGCTACTGCTTAGAGGCTTCGGCAGGTACTAGAAGTACAGCGTTTCAGGCATCCCTCATAATCCTCTGCATGTTTGTTTGATCGAATCACCTTCCTTTACAAGACGGAGGTTGAGTTGGTTCAGCCGTCGAACGACTCGCCATGTAGTACGCTCTTGATGAAATTTCCATCCAACGCCAAATGCAAAACTTCTACCAAATCATTATGCGGACTAGTATCCCACAAGCGTTCTTAGTACATCCTTGTTGAACCCTCATGCTTCTCGATATTAAACCTATTTCCAAAAATAGGAAACAATGGGTCCATAATCGTAAGGCATGAGTATTCCATCCTCATTCCGGGAATAAACGAATTTTAGCAGGCAATCCTTGCGGTACTCTATGAACTCGAATATTATGAACGAAGGCAGTGAAAGAACCTATGCAGTCACGGAAAAATAAACCTTCCTAACCTCTCACAGTCGAAGCGTGCCTTCTTTTTTTCTTCTCGAACAATGTCGGTGCTTCCCATGGTGACGTACTTGGCCTAGTAAATCCTTTGTACATTAGCTCCTTCGATTGGGTCTTAAGCTCCTTTAGCTTGCAGGGTCATTTGATACAACGCCAAAGAGATTGGTGCGATTCCCGGTTAAGGTCCTATAGAGAAGCCTATTTCCTTTGAGGTGGTAAGCCAGGAAGTTCCTTAAGGAGAACATCGGCGTTTTTGCACACGACGCGTGGTAATCCCACTTCCCTTCTATCGGCTTCTCCTTATTGGAAACTAGCGGCCATCCAAGTAGTGGATTCTGCCACCTTGATCTTTTCGTCACCGAACTCGCTGTCCGTCTATCCCCCTTAAAAGGAATTGAGTCCCTTCTAGGGTATAAGTTGTCGCCATCCTTTGATGGCAGTCTATGACCGCACGACGTGCTGATCGCCAGTCCATCCCCAGGATTACGTCGATATCCGCCATATCGATCATTTTTAAGATCGCAGAGCAGGCGCAAGTCAGCTACTTCTAGTTCGCACTCTCTACACACTAGACTAACAGCTATACTTCCCCCCCCCCCGCCCCCCCAAACGGCGATGTTATCTCAAAACACGCACTTAAGGATCCTATTTCCAGTGCTAGAGCAGTCACGCAGGCAGTAGCGGTAAAAGAATGCGATGCTCAAGCTTGTACGTAGGTACTATCATAGCGTACCTTGGATTTCAGAGGACTCCTGCTCTCGTTCCTCAGTCTGCAGCGCAAAGATACGCCCTTCGGTGTTTTGCGGGATTCCCATGGGTTGTTTTCCCTTGTTCTGCCCATTCTGCTGCTGCGATGGGCCTCCAGGGTTTTGCTTCACAAAATCGGCCTGTCCGGGTTGTTGAGCTTTCTGATTTCCAAAGCTTCCATTCCCTCCTCTTTGAAGTTGGGGGCAGTCGCACTTATAGTGACCCATAGCCTGGCAGTTGAAACACTGAACTGTCGCTATGTCTCTACCACCTCTCTTTGGTTCGCCACTTTCAGGGTTAGCAGTTCTCCAGGGTTGGTTGTTCTGAGAAGGGGTAAAGGGTTTGGTGGAGTAGGGTCCACGGTTATCGCTAAGGGTTTGGGTGCGGATTGGTCCACCAGTGCCTTCAGTAGCTTTCTTCCATCGGGTTTTGAAGTCCAATTCCTCGCTCTCTAGCCGGAGTGCACACTTCACCACTTCAGCATAGGTGGCGAAGGCTTGAGCTACCACAGCCTTTCGAGCAGTCGTCAACCCTCACTCGAACCTTCTGGCTTTCTTGTCTTTGGTCGATATAGAGGTTAGGGCGTAAAGAGATAGTTCCTCAAATTTGTTTGGCTTTCTTCTAGATAAAAATTTCTATGGTAAGCTAATTTGTTTGGCTTCATGAAGTCTTTTTCCTGTGTGTGGTATTTGATGGCATGGAAAATAGTTTTCCACCACAACAGGGGATACAAAGTTGTCAAGAATAATTATGTTGCTCACTTATACATACCAGATCATGCATGACCTCATTTTTTCCTTCATTAGCAATTTCTTGGGCTTTCCTTTGGCCTTTGCATTTTCATCAGATCATTGATGTGTTTTTCTTTATCAAGTAAAAAATTGCTGCTTTCAACTACTACATAGGATCTGTGCAAACACTATAACATATTTGTTTAAGGTAATGGGCTAGCTATCTTTTATAAGAAAAAACTTCATGGGTGGTTGTTTTAGAGGCTAAGACTTAAGCACACGAGGATCTAGTAGGCAAGAGGCGAAAGTAGGGGATAGAAGTACTATGTAAATCGGTACCATTGCTTGACAAGCTTTTTCGCTTTTTCAAAGGCCAAAGGTTTCTTTTGCTTCCATTTTCTAAATTCTCAGTACTTCACTTTACTATTAAAGTTTAGGTTATGGAGATGTTGGAGCAATGAAACGACATCGTGATTTTAAAGGTCTCTCTCACACACGCGCGCGTACACATTCACGTTTACGTGCACTCATTGTTTGAATGAATACATTTTTTGGTATTACTAACTAAAAAATGGTTGAAGGTGTGAAATCCTTTGGTTTGTTTTTGGTTGAGAGTTTAGTTTGGTTTAGTTTTGGTAGTGGGTGGAGAGAGAAATAGAGTAATGATTGAAGATAGGGGTAATGATTGGAGAGAGATAGAGAGAGATGAGAAAGTAATAATTGAAAAAATAGGGTAATGATTGGAGAAATAAATAGGGTAATGATTGAAAACAAAACTGAAACTGAAACTGAAATGTTAATCGAACAAAGCTTATGTCTCTGGTTTGTTTATATGTTGGCTACCAGTATTCTAGAGTTTACACTTAAGAGTATCCACAATAGCATAATCAAAAGTGCTAAGGCCATTCACAGTGGTATAATCAAAAGTCAATTATTTTTAAAGTTAACAATTTTAGTGCAAAAGATGTCTCACAATGGTATAATCAAACTTAGCAACATCCTTAGAAATAATCAAATTTTAGGTTTTGGATAACCAAAATTAGCAACCTTTTTCAATAATCAAAATTTGTTGACGCCACCCCACATAAGTTAACTGGTTCTAAAATTTGTATACACGCGTGTTTCAATTGATATTTTCTTCTTCTCTTCTTCGTCTGCCCTATATCTTATTCTTTTCACCCACAAACTGTTTCTCTTTTTTTCCCTCCAAAAGTGAAGTTTATATCTCTCGATTATCCAAAAAAATTCATGATATGAGGGAAAGAAGTCATCGATTTTTTTTCACAAAATTAAGGGAGGGAATCGATATATTTTTGTCTAAAATAAATGGAATGGAGGAAAGTGAATAACGGGAAACAGAGGGGGAGAGAAAGTGAAATTATGGTGGACCCTTTATTTTGATTATTGACTAGAAGTGACCATTGTGGACCTTAACATTGTTAAGCTTAACAACCTCTTAAATGAATAATCAAAAACTGATGTGTCAACTTTTGATTATCCATTTTTTATTACTCCTGTGGATGGCCCAAGTTTTTTAAGTTAACAATGTTAGTGCAAAATATGATTTACAATGCTATAATCAAACTTAGCAATTTCCTTAAAAATAATCAAATTTTGGACTTCAGATAACCAAAACTAGCAACCTTTTGCTAATAACCAAATTTAATGAACATCACATTCTCAATCAAATACACAAATCATTACAAAAAAAATGTTCTACCTCTTCCCTTTTCCCCTGAAAATGATATGAGTACCGATGCCCCCCCTAAGGAAAATTGTACCGACGGCCGCGCCGGACTATCTCTGCCCACCGGACGGTTATATACATGAAAATAAGGTGTTTAGATCAAGCACTCTAGACATATCGGATGCCGTTGATTCTTGCATGGGCTCACTCTAGACACATCTGGTGGCCGGAGATGGTCCGGCGCGGCCATCGGTACGATTTCCCTACGGGGGGCGTCGGTACCTATAGCACTACTCCCTTTCACCCCCCCGCCCCGCCCCCCCTCCCCTCTTTTTCTTTTTCAACAATGTTTTCAAAAAAGTATTTTACTTTAAACTTTTTTTAAAAACTGTTTTCCCCCAAAAATTATTTTTTAATTGTTTTTAAAAAACATTTTTATACAAAAAAAATGTGTAAGAAAATGTTTTTTTCAAAATCTTTTCTTACATAGTAAAAACTATTTTTTCAAAAATTGTAGTTGCACGAGCTGTTTTTCTTTTTTTTTAAAAATTGAAAAAAGTTCAAAAATTAATTTCTATTTCTAATAAATAGTGTTTATTAGTCTCAAAATTATTTTTGGAACAAACTATTTCTATGTTCACATTTATTAATTTTTTTAATTTAAAAATGTGATGTGATAAATTTTGATTATGTCATTGTGGACCTCTACATTGATAACCTTAGCAATTTCTTAAATGGATAATCAAAAACTAATGGGATAACTTTTGGTTATCCATTTTCTATTATAGCATTATGGATACCCTAAGTACACTATAATGATTTGGCTTACTGATATTGATTGTTGCTTTCGAGATTTTTTTAAAATTAATCTAAACCTAATTATGCAATTGGTTAGAAATTACTTACATGATCAACTAAATGCAAGGAACGAAGACCTATTGTCTGAGTGCCTATGTACATAGCCTTGAGCTAGAAATCGCAGAAACGGTAAGTTTAGAGGAGACGGTTGGTCGATACTGCTGGTTGCTATTGTTGGTCAAAGAAAAATTTATCTTCTTTCCCATCTGACAAATTTTTGAAGGGTCCATTATAGATCCCATATAGATGATTCAAACCGCAAGTTATTTTTAGAATATTTTATAGGGAATGAGTTCGGTGTCCCCGGTTATTTTGGGGACACCGTAACTTTTAGCATAACAAAACCATTATGAGTATAACCAAAATTTATCATGAGCATAACCAAAATCATTATGAGCATAACAGAACCATAGCAAAGCATAACTTGTCTGTTATAATTTGGTTGGGTTTGGTTATGCCTTGGTTGGTTTTTTGGATATTCCTTGGTTATACCTTGTTTGGGTTTGGTTATGCTTATAATGGTTTTAGTTATGCTCATAATGGTGAAATTATGCCAAAAATTACGGTGTCCCCAAAATGACCGGAGACACCATAGCATCATCCTTTTTTTTATGCGTCCTTGTAAACAAAAATAGCTCAATCTAATATCAATAAGGATTTTTTTAGCATTTGTAGGGGCCTTAAGAAATTTGAAATAGTCTACAAATGCTGAAACAACCCTTATCTTTTTTTTTTTTAGCTTACCTTTATAGCGCATCTTGAATATGCGTGATGTGCATCTTCTTTTCTTTTTCTTTTTTTATAAAAACATATTTTGAATGTGTGCGATTTACATCACCCATTTTGATAATGCACAATGGCCTATTTTTACAAAATGTTTCAAAAGATGGATATTTTTCAAATATGTTTTGAAAAATTGGATAGATCGGCAAAAAACTCGTTAGACAACTATAAAAGAGAAACGGTGCACTGTCAGCTGTACCGATCAAGTGGTTTCAAATTTTGGGAATTATTGTATGTACCTAGTTGCGCCAACATGAAGTGTACATTATAAATTTGGGAATGACTTTGGTGTCCACGGTCATTTTGGGGATACCGTAACTTTTGGCATAATAAAACCATTATGAGTAGAACCAAAATCCATTATAAGCATAACCAAAACCATTATGAGCATAACAGAACCATAGCAAGGCTGGGTTTTGTTATGCCTTGATTGGTTTTTTAGATATTCCTTGGTTATGTCTTGTTTGGATTTCTTTTATGTTTGTAATGGGTTTTAGTTATGCTCATAATGGTGAAGTTAGGCCAAAAATTACGATGTCCCTAAAATGACTGGGGACACCATAGCGTCATCCTATCAGTACAATTTTATTTTTGGATGATGCTATGGTGTCCCCGGTCATTTTTGGGACACCGTTATTTTTGGTATAATTTTACCATTAGGAGCATAACTAAAATCAATTACAAGCATAACAGAACCCAAACAAGACATAACCAAGGAATATCCAAAAAATCAACCAAGGCGTAACTAAACCTAACCAATGCATAACAAATAAGTTATGCCTTGCTATGGTTTTGGTTATGCCTTACTATGATTCTGTTATGCTTGTAATGAGTTTTGGTTATACTCATAATGGTTTTATTATGCCAAAAGTTACGGTGTCCCTAAAATGACCGGGGACACCGAAGTCATTCCCTTTATTTTTTTGGTTGATCTGGACAAATAGGATTTCACATCTTACCAATTTTATCACGAGCGCAAAAATTGGTGATAATCAAAAGTTGGAAACCAAAGATGTGCATTGTCTTTTTTTTTTTTCCATCCCAAAACAGGTCTTCAAGATGCGCGTTGTATTTTTTTTTTCCCTTCCCAAGAAGCATTCTCAAAATGCATTACTTGCTTATGTGGATTTTGTTGCCACGTAAGCTTCGTAAATTGACATCATGCATTTTGGTAATGCGCAATGGACTCTTTTTTTTTTAAATCCGATTTTTTACCACAGTTAACTATGAACAAAAAAAAATTCCCCTGTAGCAGGTCCAATCCTCTACTTCTCGCAGAGCTGTGTTCCCAAAAATTAAAAATTCCCATATTTGGAATCGTGAAATCCCCTCATCCGCAATTTTATTTTTTGGTCGATCTGGACAGATAGGATTTCACGTCTTACCAATTTTATCATGAGCGCAAAATTTGGTGATAATCAAACTTTGGAAACCACTTGTGATGTTTCCAAAGGCATTTAAGTCTTATAGTGCACCACTACAACATCGTCTAAGGTAATTTTTGGCCATTAGAACCGTCTAACTTTTGAATAATATCAATAATATCATCCTTACCAAGGATGTCTATCGAGTTTGGATAGCCAATTGATCGGACGTAAAAATAACATTTTTTGCATGATTTTTTTCATCTAGATGAGGGCTTCCTCAACCTGATAGGCCGGAAAAATGATGAGACTGGCTAAAACATAAAGCAAAACAAAGTGAACGGTCCCGATCGTTGTTATTGGGTTGCGGTCGTTGGAGTGCAGTACATTTCACTAAAGCACTAGACTTAAGTCTAGAAACCATGAGGTTGGACGTATAGAATTAGAAGGTACTTAACGAGTAATTTATTCTGATGACCGATCTAAACCGTTAAAATTGAACATTTATCGATTCTAGAATTGATGCCAAAATTGGAGATAATCAGATAAACAACCATAGGATTGCAACACAATCAGTGGATCTAGAGCATTAATGTAACGACCCGGATTTTTGACCCAAATTTTTTAAATATAATTTTATATTGTTAAATTCTTAATTCAATAATTAATTAGATTGGATAATTAAAATATATTATTATGTGTACAATTGATATTATTTGTACTATTAAATACGATATGTATTTAAACTTTAGATATACAGGGAATCAGTGATTCATATTCATCTCTTATCTTTCCTATCTAAATCCTAAGTAGAACTCTATTCAAACTAACTCTCCACTTTTCTCTCTCATCCTATACATAAAAGCGTCCAGATACATTCTCACCATGTACATACATACGTCCACATACATTAGAATTGAAAACCCCCCCAAAAGTGGCACTTGTCCCCTATCTTTTTATCGTTATCAGTATCACTCTCCTTCCTCATTCCACCACTTTTACACTTATCCTCTCACCTTCTTGTTATCTTATTCTCTCTTTTTATACATACCCACATAAATCCGAAAATTGAACACCAGTATATTATTTCACTCTCATTTCTATTGTTGAGTCTAGAATAGAGAGAGAGAGAGAGAGAGAGAGAGAGAGAGAGTTGTGGCCATAGGTGTGTGCACACCGTGAGTTTCGTGGGCACACCACTGCTGCGGGCCCTGTCGGAGTGCCGCTGGACACTGCCTCGAGATTTCAAAACCACCATGGCGATCTACGGACTCCGTACAACACTTATCCGGACTTAGAATCGCGTTTGAGGTAGTTTTCTGGAAACCCTAAACCTCAATCTGCATTTTAATGGAGTTAGGATTTAGATTTAAAGTTTATTGAAGACAATGACCTGGTGTTAAATTGTTAATTTATTTTTAGTCATGTTTATATTAAAATTCAGTCCGGTTGTGCTAGAATGATAAGTGTTATACTCTGTGAAAATTTATGATCGTTTATGATCGTTTAACAAGTGTTTGATTGTGAAATTATTATTGATGATGCATTGTTGATTTGTATTTGAGTGGACGTTTACGTGTTTAATAAATTATTGGGATAGATAAATGTTTATGAAATATTTACAAGAATATTTTACTAGTAAAAATTTATTTAGATTGTAAACAAGAAATATTTTAGATTATATATTAGTTAATCTTTAACTCTAATAAATATTGACTAGAATAGCCTCGCATAATTTTGTTATTATGAAAATCTCATATTAATATTTAATATAGTTAGTAAATACTAAATTTAGCAATAAGTATTTTCCAATAAAAAATAGTTTGTAAAATCTATGAATAATATGAGAGTTAAAGAAAATGTATAAATAGTAGAAATGTTTTATAAAATTTCTAAACGAGAGAAATAGACTTAATTTTAAGTGTAGTAATTAATTGTTTGACTGAATATTATTTTGTTACTCGCATGATTAATTCTATGGCAGGATAAATTTTATCGCATGGTTATGTGTTGTTGGCATGTTAGTACTTTTAGTTGAAATATTGAACCGTGTGGTATTTTGTTGTGGTTGTAGATTGGACAAATAGGTTCCCCGAGTGGTTACGAGTAGTGAAACATGTAGACGATGATAAGTAAATGAAAAATGGTAAAGTGTTGAAAGTGTGAGTACTGTGTGGATTGTGAATTGAGCCATGGCGATGGCAAGGGTAACCTATGGGGCCCTGTGTTGAAATGGGTTACCTGCAGGGCCCTGTGTTGTGACACTAACGTATGATACGTCATGGGAAGTTTCTCTTCGAGGAAAAGAATGGGTCCCATGAGACGGTTATAGTTAGTGAGACGCAAACGTATGATACGTCATGGGAAGTTTCTCTTCAAGGAAGAGAATGGGTCCCATGAGACGGTTATAGTTAGTGAGACGCAAACGTATGATACGTCATGGGAAGTTTCTCTTTGAGGAAGAGAATGGGTCCCATGAGACGGTTATAGTTAGCGTGGTGTAGTGGATGTCCGACCCTAATGTACGATACGTCATGGGATGACTCGATCCTCCTGTTATGGTCTTAAGTGAGAACATGCTCGGTACATAATTTAGGTGCGCTCACCTAGGACCCTGGTGCAGGATAAGCAAGAAGAAGGGTGGACCCATGAGACGATTGTAGTTAGTGGATGTGGGAGGAAAGGATCTCGTGGAGAGAATCCTTAGATTACATGTAAGATTATGGATAGTAAAGAAAAAGACGATGTGTTATTATTTTGTACCTTAGGTGTATTATGAATTATTGTATCGTTGATTTGCATAATGTGGTATTGGGTTTTAAGATTTCTACTTGGTGAATTATCACTCAGAATACGTTTGTATCCTGGCAAATCGTTTGCTTCGGCGTTCAATTTGCCAGAGTGTGCAGGATTCCACAGTGGAGCAGTTGATACAGGTGGAACCCCTGGAACGGAGTCTGGGCCAACGTTGCTTGGAATTCGTGTCAAAACTAGAGTCACTCTGGAGTTGCTTTTGTTAAATAAATGTACATAGATTTTTGTATTATTTTGAAATTGTAATTTTTGTATAAGGATAAATAGGGGCCTAATAGTTTGTAAAATTCAGTGTATTTTAGGATTAATACTTCCGAAATTCTTTGAAAAATCGGGGCGTTACAATTAAAGTCCTATACTACAACACTCAAGAACCGTTTGAGCTTCTTTTTTTTAAATACAAACCTTCTATCTTTTATGTGGGAGGGATTAAGTCAATTCTTGTTTAGATTAAAGTAAATTGCACATCGTTACATATTTCATTAGACATAAGTTATCACTGTAATAGTGAATTTCGGTACCTATACAAATTCTTAATAAAGTTTATTGAACCCAAAATTTACGAGAATAAATAAACCAATGCTAACAACCAAATCATCGGTCTTGATTATTAAAATAACTTATGTATTGAGCTCCGTTAAATTTTACCATTCAAAATAATTGCCAAAATTGCATAACATTGAAAAAAATCTCCATGCCTAACTACGGTTAAACACGTTAAAATAAAAAATAAAAAACCTCCAGTCATGCCAGATTATGTACTGTTATGCCTTTTAGTGATTATTGTTATGCTTTTATAGTATAATGTTATATCTTATTGGCTTTTTTTCTTTGCACTAGAATCGAGGTTTTTTTGTTATGCCTCTTTTCTTTTTGTTACGTCTCAATGGTTTTCGGTCATGCTTCTCAATACCTTTTGTTATGCTCACCATTATTACGACACACATGTTATGCCCTTTCACGGCACTTTAGGCCTATTTGTTTTTTGTTATACTATTGTTATACTCCGTATCTGTTAATGGAAATGTTATACTCATGTTTATGCCCACTAAATTTTATGTTATGCCATTTTCTCATACTCCGTAATACTTATGTCATTTAGTGGTTCTGTTACACTAAAGGTGGATGACTGGTTCCTATGATCGGTTTGACCAGTCATATTTGGTCAAATTTTGCATTCATTGCATCATCTCAACGGTCCGATCGGAGGATACGATATCCCCCAAGCAGGTGTTCGCTTTATAAGGGGTATCAATCACTACATTTATGAATTCAAGATATTATACTCATTACCGACTTATATTTCACTTATTAGCTTTGGATGATGCTATGGTGTCCCCGGTCATTTTGGAGACACCGTAATTTTTGACATAATTTCACCATTACGAGCATACTTAAAACCCATTACAAGCATAACAAAACCCAAATAAGGCATAACCAAGGAATATCCAAAAAATCAACCTAAGGCATAACCAAACCCAATCAAGGCATAACAAACAAGTTATGCCTTGTTATGATTCTGTTATGCTTGTAATGAGTTTTGGTTATACTCATAATAGTTTTGTTATATCAAAAGTTACGGTGACCCCAAAATGACCAGGGACACCGAAGTCATTCCCCACTTCTTATCCTATACGAAACGGGAGATGCTACGGTGTCCACCCGCCGTTTGGGGACACCGTAATTTTTGGCATAACTGACTATTAAAAGCATAACAAAAACCATTGACATGTATAACACTGGCCTTACAAAGGCATAACCCCCAAAATCCCCAGAAATTTTGGAGATTTTGGGGGTTATGCCTTTGTAAGATTTTGGTTATACACGTCACTGGTTTTTGTTATGCTTTTAATGGTTAGTTATGTCAAAAATTACGGTGTCCCCAAACGGCGGGTGGACACCGTAGCATTTCCCATACGAAACCTTACTACACATAGAAGGGAATGACTTCGGTGTCCCCGGTCATTTTGGAGACACCGTAACTTTTGGTATGACAAAACCATTATGAGTATAACCAAAACCCATTACAAGTATAACAGAACCCATAACAACCACAATGAGCTATGTGCGGTGATATTTATACGAAAAATCGAGAATGTAGATAAAATATAGAGATGAAATTACTCTACACACACACACACACACACATATATATATACGGGACGGTTCAATGGACAACTATTTAGATACCTAAAAAAACACTCCAAATCTCAATCACATAGTTCCTGATCAAATTTTTATAATCCGAATCGTTCAATGTGTGTAGAATATGATTTTACGGGTGCTCGTGAGAAATTAACAAACAAAAATGACCGGAAAGTGCTTGTTTTAAGCAGTTTTTAATTGAACCGTTCATTAAAACTAAGTTAAAAACTGCTCAGATCAAGCCCTTTTCGGTCTTGTTTTTGGCTGATTTCTCGTGGGTATCCTTAAAATCACGTTCTGATCACATTGAGCGGCTCGGATCATCAAAATTTTTTTTTGAACCGTTCAATGAAAACTGCTCGGATGAAACCCTTCCCAGTCATTTTTTTTGGTGATTTCTCACGGGGACCCTTAAAATCACGTTCTGATCACTTTGAGCGGCTCGGATCATCGAAATTCAATCGGGAAGGGAAGTCCTGTATTTTAATAAAATGAAGGATCCCTCACCGGAACCTAACTCATATATATATATATATATATATATAGAGAGAGAGAGAGAGAGAGAGAGAGAGCAATTCCACAACGTACGTCCCCAACCGACTGAAACTAGCTAGAAGATAGAAAGCACATTGGGGATTAACCAATTTTGTGTGACCTTGGGGATCGTACTTTAATTTCTTGATTTTGATTATTTAATTAGTGTCAGTTTTTCATCTCAAGATCCAAATTTATATATTATATAAAAAAAATAGATGGTCAATCGTCATTATGTATCTATTCATATATGTGCATGATGTATGTATATGCACGGGCACACATTTTTCGAGCACAAGTCCATATTTATACTGGGTTTTTTTTTTTTGTTTGCCAAATGATAGAGAATTCATTTATGCTGGTAGTTGTTTGAGAAAAATGTTGGTATGCATTCCTATGATGTAAGAGTGATGGCAAACAGAGTATAGCTAGCAAGATACTTTAATGCGTTCTGAAAAAGGATGACCGCTTTTATAAGAATCGGGGAACTAATCTAGAGTTTTTAAAATATTCACTGAACCAAACGAGTGTTAAGGCCGATACAAACACTTTAATGAGAATTGAACAATGTGAGGAGAAGTTTCTATGTGAAGTCGATGGTCTAGGTTTTACACAAATAGCATAACAGTTCAAGACTTCGTGTTTATTAGTCGATCAGTAAATAATCAGTTTGACTTTCATAGGGGAAGGTTGAAGGCCAAAATACATCTTTTTCTATACATGATTATCCATTGTTCTCCCTCTCTCTCTCTCCATGTCTGCATTGTTTTTCTGTGCTGTTTTCTACCAAATTCATTCATGTGAAATTGTTGGAGGAAAATGAATTTTCCGTAAGTTTTGTGGCATCTTTTGAAGCCAAAATTTAAGTGGGAGCCCAAACATCTTTTGAAATGGATAAAATGGGTTTGTGTACCCCTAAGGGATTTAATTTTATGGAAAGAATGATCAAAATCCATTAAGAATTGAATGAGAAATTGACATTCAAAGTGGACTCCTTCCTCCGTCCCAATTTGTTTATCCAATTGTCGAAATTTGTGTCTTTTAAAAATATACTTATATCTTACATTTTATAATATATTTTTTATGATTTTGAAGATTTTGTATAATAAAATTAATTGAGATCTATCAAATAAGATTCATATTGCATTTTAAAAATATTATGAATTGAAAATTATAGGTAATTCTTTGAGAGGTCAAACGCTCTCAAAAAATCAAAAAGGAAACAAATGAAGAGTATTTGCAAATGGACTGTGCGTTGTCGTATGAGCGCGTGCCGTGGCTGCCTGGACCTGGCTGGGGCAGGGGTCGTGGTTCGTGGTCCGAATAGTGTGATCGATCTGTCTAGGCTTGGGTTTCCGTGTGTTAGTTTTTTTTGCGTAGAAACATTTGGTGTTGGATTTGGGCAATTGGTTTACTGGGCTTCCTAAATTTTGGGCCTGTTTAGCCCAAGACCTTGACTTCAACTACAGTATATATACTCCTAGAATAGCTGTATGAATTGCTCACACCAGCAAAGGAATGATTGATTTCAATTTTAGTTGGAATCACGAGGGGGTTGGGTTTTGTCCCTAAAACCTTCATATAAATATTAGGCATACAAAACTTTTTAGGAAAGTGTTGCCAGCATAAAACTTTCTTAGAGGTCAAACCTATCTCTGGCTCTTCTTGGGGTTGGAGGAGTACTGTTTTGTGGGGGAGGGATTTATACTTAGTGAAGGGACGTTGAAATGGAAGGTGGGGAATGGGGAGAGAGAGAGAGAGAGAATTAATGTTTTTGGAGATGAGTGGATTCCGAATATGGATAATCCTTTTAGGGATCTTCGAACTGAATGTGTCTTTCTCTTCGTTTAAAGTTAAGGATCTGTTTGATCTTAATTGTCGTAGCTAGCTAGGTGGAGGGAGCCTTTGCTTTCTGTTATGTTTCCTGAGGAAATGGCCCGTTCAATGCATCAAGTCTATCTGTAGTATTTTGGAAGGTAATGTACCGAATACTGGCTGTTAAGGTGCCCAGCCCGTTAAGCCAGGTATTCAAGTGGCCTCAGAATTGTCCGATGTGTGACCAGGAGGAGGAAACCATTGAGCATTTGTTTTTTTGGTGTGATGTTGCGAAGCGGTTGTGGAGGGAGGGCTTCGCATTTGGGGATTGACTTAGATGAAGGGAGTCCAGTGAGTTTTGTGGAGTGGTTTTCAGTTTGGTTGAGATCGAGAAGCTCCTAGTGCAGAAGTCATTGAGGAGTCGATTTTAATAATGTGGACCATTTGGTGTATGGGTAACAATGCTCTGTTCAATAATGTTGTGGAATCTGTGGATAATGCCTTGCATCATTTTTCATGAACATCTAGTCTTTGCAGGTGAAGAAGAGCTAAGAAAAGGCAGGAAGGTGGTTGATGATGGTGGGGTTTATGGTGCGGACCGTGCGGTTGATGGAGATGTCTTCAGAGGGGAGAATGAGGGGCAGAAGGATATCTGATGTTGGATCTCCAAGAGTGCTGCGATCGTCGACACGAGATATACTTTGCTCATTTGTTCAAGGCTTGGCCAAACCAAACAAGGCGTGTTTGTCTTTGCAATCAGCCTTGTCTGATTTTGCCCTTTTGTGTTCTTTCTTTAATATTGTCAAAATTGTTAAGGTTTTCAGGACTGTTGTTAAGGCTGCGCTGCTCACGAAAAAGCTCGGAGTGCCTTAAAATTATCTTACTCCACTGATTACTGTAATTAATTAATGGGATGATCTTAGTTTCGGGGGGAAAAAAATACCGCAAGAGCTAGCAACTCCTCCACTCGTAAAAATCATTTTCTTCCTTCTAAGTTTTCGAGTTCTTTTATGAGTTTATTTTCCTATGAGTAGGCTTGTCAATGGGTTGGATCCAATAGATCCGAATCTGATAAGACTCGAATTCGATAGTGGTAATTCGAATCCGAAAAATCCGGATCCGATCCGAAAATCTGAATCCGATCTGAAAACTTTTGTACTCAAAAAATTTTAGCAAAAAAAAAAAAATATTTTTCAAAAAATTACAATAATTTCCAATAAAAATTAAAATAATTTAAAATTAAAAAATTAAAATACAACTTCTTAAACATGTTTTTTCAAAATAAAAAATTTACTGTTTTTTTTTTTAAAAAATTAAAAAAATAAAGTTCTGATTCGAATTGATATGGATTTAATCCGATCCGATCTGTATTTGCATTACCGGATTCGGATTATCAGATCGACGTTATCGAATTAGGATTGGATATTTCGGATCGGATCCGGTCCATTGACAGACCTACCTGCGAGGGAGTCTAACAACTCAACAACGTAGTTTAGTTCATCTATACTGCTACACCATGGTGCAAACGCCATTGTTCAACCGTTTTTATCTTGGGAGCAAACGCCACCTAAATCCTTAAGCACATTCAGTGAAAGGGTGAAATTGTTTTAAAAGAAACTGTGTGAAACACGAGACTTGAGATTTGGGGGCTTTAAAGTCACTATGTACGGTTCTCAATACATTTTTTTCTATCTATTTCTTTCTACTCAAGCCTCCTTCAAAATTCAAAACGAACAATTTTTTCCTACTCTGTTAACCTTGTACTATTATTTTCCGGTTGTAGAGTTAAATAATTCTCTCTCAAACTCAGTGTTGTCATAGTCCTGCGACTAACAGTTAACTTAATTACGCGCAACATTTGACATGCAGTCGTTTGAAGTAAAAAATGATTAAATTTCCGTCTAGAAAAACTATCGAGCACCAATAATACCGATGATCTCTTCTTTTTTTTTTTATGACTACTGGAAAAATGCATTCTTCAAGAATTCACTCCACAACCCCTTGCCAAACACGTTCTATAATCTATACAGTAATTAGAATCCATAATTAAACCCATCGACCGAGCACCATAATACGCGCGAATAATCTCTGCCAGACAGGCACTTTAATCACCATTATGGAAATGAGAAGCGAAAATAATCTGATCCAGGCCTTTGTTAAATATTTTGTTTTCTTAATTAAATCCTTCGGTCTGTTGTTGATGCATCATAAATTTGAAACCTCAATCACTTGAACTTCACAATTTTTACACTATTAGCATTAGATATCAAAATGCCCAGATTAGTGAATTTGTTATTTGTGAATTTTTCTTGAAGATAATGAATATTATTGACGGTTATTTAGATTTTCGGTCAAATTTTGGGGCTAACCATTTACCTCAACAAGTGGATCTAAAAAATAGGAGTATGAAATTATGGACCGAAGTGGAAAAAAATTCAGCTAAAACGATCCTAAAACCATTAAAGATAGTGAAAAATCATCATTTTAGAACATTTTTGCTAGTTAGTTAATTTTTTAAATTCTTTTCGTCAAGATAATTTATTAATCGTAATTCAAAAGATGTGACACTAATTTGACAAAGTTTTTGTACAAAAGACAAACAGAAAATACAGCGATATTATACCATAAATTTTTGTCAATTACACACACCCTTGGTTCTGTGACCCTTTTTTTAAAAAAAAAATTGTAGTGGCATTTGACTTTTTCGAGCATTTTCAACCATGATGTCAAATTTGAAGATGCCAAAATTACGTAGAGCAAACTGACATCTCCAAATTTAGCACCAACAAACCTTCACCTCGAGAATACAAAAAATCTCTATTTTCAATCTCTATGTCAAATTTCAAGTAATTAAAGTATAAAACACATACTTTTTGAATTCTAGAAGGCCAAAAGTAAGATTTTGCATGATTAGTTAGATTCGAAGCAAAATGGTGTGAACCCAAATCTGCGTTGGATTTGACATTCCATTCGGCATAAAGGTTGAATCAAAGTAGAATGCCAAAAGTTACCATTTCTATAGTAAGTAGGATTTGAAGCCATGGGTCGTTGGGCATGCTCCGGCGTTCCAAATTAAAATTAATAAGGTGGTTGGATAGTAAAAAAAGGCAGAGCTTATTTTTTTGAACTGAAAATACATAAACCATTGACTTTTATAATTATAATAACAAGATCTAAAACATGTCCGGAGAGTTCTGATTACTAAAATGGGATCGAGCCATCGAGGAGAGACCACAAAATGCCGAACAGTAGGAACATGGGTACAGGATCCCATCCAATGAGAAACAAGATGTAATTTGGTTCCGGCGATTAGGCGAAAATTCAGAACAAACGACAAATCAATAACTCGTGTAATAAAAACTCGGAGAATTATTAATCAAACCCATTTACAGTAATAGTACTATCCTTTCATGGAAACGTTTACCTCAAAATCTCATACAGTAGTAATTGGTTGAAGAACACAACGCTTATTAGGTAACTGAATGTGTTGAAGCTGTAAACTTTCCAATTCACACCCACCGGATCTCCTCTTCCACAGATTTCCGTCGGCGGCGGCCGGTTGTTGCCGCCGTTTGACCACGGGCAACGGCGGATCCAACTCCGCCACGTTCACGGCCACATAACTCTCGCTAAGATCTCTGTAACCCATCTGTCGTTCTGATAATGACCTGCCCACGATCATCTTCTCTGCTGATCTGCCAGTGGTTGTAGTGGCAGTGGGGGTTTTCCCTGAAAAGAGCCTTATGAGCTTGTGGTACTTGATGGGTGTGGCGGCGGCGGTGGCAGCGATGGCGGTGGTGGTGGTGGTTGGGTATCCAGTGACTCGGTTGGATCGGTTGACCTGGCCCATACAGGTGACTTTTGGGGAGGAAGGGTGGCTGGAGGAGGAGGAGGGGTTGGGCGGCCGACGGCGGTGGACGTCTTTGATGGAGGTTCTTGAGCACAGCATTGGCAAGAAAGTAGTTCTTTGATGGAGATGTTGGCGATGCATATGGTTATTGTATCTGTTACCCATTTCTTCTCCTGATCTACTTGTCTGCGTGGTTGTATGCCACAAGGAGAGAGAGAGAGAGAGAGAGAGAGAGAGAGAGAGAGAGAGATGTTGGGGAAGGAGAGTGGAGTATGGGAATTGGGCGTTAATACGGACGGAGAGGGGTTGAGGTTGTCGAGGACTCAAGAAGACGCATCGCTTTGGTGATGTTTTAGAGAGAGAGAGAGAGAGTGATTTTCCAAGGAAACCACCGGAGTACTATAAAAACTACGCCTCGGAAAAATTGGACAAGGTTAAGTTACGGTTGTGTTTTTTTCTGTCAAGGTGTCGTACTACTAGACTCGGGTCTCGAAATATCTATATCTATATCTATAATAAACATTAAAAGAATCAAGGAAAAAAATCGAAATGGTCCTTGTAGTTTAGTATATGTGTCATCTTGATTCCTTCAGTTTGAATTGGCTCGATTTATACTTTATAGTTTTTATTTTGTTCTAACTTGGTCTAGTTGCTAACTGCTGTTAGCCTCCGTTAACCATAGACACAAATGAATCACTTTTTTAGTGAATTACCGAACCCTTTCTTCTATAACCTCGCAGACCTAAAGCCTTTTTCTAAAAAGAAAAACAGAGTCATTTTTTTTTCTAAAAATCGGGTTCTCTGGCCGGTGTTTTTTTTCTCTAAAATACTTGAATTATTCTTCAGATATGCAAGAGATGGTCAAACACACCTAAACTCTATGCTTGGTGAAGACTCTAAGTTTTTTTCTAAATCCCTTTTGTGGCCCGAACATGGCCGGACCTGATTCTCCTTTACACGGAGATATGTAGGTAGCTTGATAAAAGCTCGGTCTCTTTTTAAAATAAAACCCACTTCATTTTCTAAAATTCAAACATTTTTCAAAAATATCCGAACTCTTTTTATAGAACACAAAACTCCTTATTTTTTCTTTCTTTTCAAGAACCACGTCACAATCCATAGGAATCAGATAACTTATTCAGGCCCTAATCCCTCTCACTCCTTTCCCCCGAAGGCGAACGAGACACGTTTCAGTCGAAGGTAAAATCCCGGATGTGACAAATGAATAATGGAAATCGTGAAAAAATGGAGAAGGGAACAATGAGGCTCTGTGTTATGGTTCAGAGATATATTAGGGTAAGAAGAGAATGATAGATTACGATTTTAACCCTAGAAAAGGGGCCCATTTGTGTCTGTGGTTAACGGAGTTTAACGGCAGTTAGTAATTGGACCAAGTTGGAACAAAATAAAAACTACAGAGTATAAATCAAACCAATTCAAACTGCAAAGACCAAGTTGATACAAACACTAAACTACAAAAGACCATTTCTGTGTTTTTTCTCAAGAGTCAACACATGCGGTTCTTCTGCCAAATGTATTCAAGAAGGGGTTGAGGACTGGATTACAAAGTATTAGAGCATTTACACGTAGACTTGACAAAATTCCGGTGAGTTGAGTTGGGTGATGAAAGCACTATTCATATGGTAAATGGTTGTGAACAGGCGAATTTGGCTGCAGGTGTTTTTAGACTTGGAAGCCCCTTCTGCTTGATTGAAAGACATGACAGTTTTTAATTCCACACTCAAACACACACCTATTTACACACCCTTACTCACAATAGAAGTGTAGCCCGCACACATTTCACATCCAGTGTGTGTGGGTCCCACCTCCATTATGAATGGGAGTGTGTAAATAGGTGTGTGTTTAGGTGTGGAGTTAGAATTTTTGTTTTAAAATTTCTAATGAATCGCCTGTAAAATGAAGCTGATCACCTATGAAAGCTCCAAACATCCATAATTCGGATAGCTTCCCAAACGGAGAGTGTATCGTAGCCTTTATCTTTTTCGGTGTCCTACTATCATTTTTATATATCTACGTTCTCATTTGCTTATGATTTTGTATGTATATACTTTTTTTTTTCCATCCTATGCATCCTACGGTCTTACCCCTGTGTATCATTTATATTAGTTAATTATTATTCTAATGAAAAGCAACCACTGCCCATTTGGAGTTGATTAGCCTCGAATTTTATGTCCATTGTCCCACTACTGTAAATATGGGGGTATGTGTAAAATTCTCATTAAATGTATGGCAAATGCATTTGGAAATAAGTTAAGCTTTAAATTATTGTAATGTAATTGGTCAATGCTCAATAACAAACGGGAGAATCCAAAACGTCTTTCTCTCTCTAAAAAAATGGGAGCGCCTCGGACTCGGGGATCCAGCGGCTAAGGCATCACTGTTGGAACTGCAGGGCGCCAAAACGACGTCGTTTTGGCGCCAAAGGGAATGTCACCAAATTAAAGCCAAACTGAGCCAAGTAATAAATCAACCCTAGTGATGAGAAAAAAAATTATGTGTTCCAAATTTCAATCCGTTTGAATCGGTGGAAAAATTTTATTTTTCTAATCATTTTATTATAAAGGGTCATAATTAAATTTTGACTCTAGAGCTCTCGTTGATTAGCCCTAAGAAAGTCGTAGAATCAAATATCTCTTAAGGCTAATCAACGAGAGCCATAGAGTCAAAATTTAATTATGACCATTTAGGATAAAATGATTAGAAAACTAAAATCTTTCCATCGGTTCAAACGGATTGAAATTTGGAACACTTAATTTTTTAACCTCTTTATACGGTTTATATATTAAAAAATATGATTAAAAAATTAAGTGTTCCAAATTTCAATCCGTTTGAACCGGTGGAAAGATTTTAGTTTTTTGATCATTTTATCCTAAATGGTCATAATTAAATTTTGACTCTAGGGCTCTCTTTGATTAGCCCTAAGAGATATTTGATTCTGTGACTTTCTTAGGGCTAATCAACGAGAGCCCTAGAGTCAAAATTTAATTATGACCATTTAGGATAAAATGATAAAAAAACTAAAATCTTTCCACCGGTTCAAACGGATTGAAATTTGGAACACTTAATTTTTTAACCTCTTTACACAGTTTATATATTAAAAAATATGGTTAAAAATTAAGTGTTCCAAATTTCAATCCGTTTGAACCGGTGGAAAGATTTTAGTTTTTTGATCATTTTATCTTAAATGGTCGTAATTAAATTTTGACTCTAGAGCTCTCGTTGATTAGCCCTAAGAGATATTTGATTTTACAACTTTCTTAGGGCTAATCAACGAGAGCTCTAGAGTCAAAATTTAATTATGACCCTTTATAATAAAATGATTAGAAAAATAAAATCTTCCCGCCGATTCAAATGGATTGAAATTTGGAACACTTAATTTTTTAACCATATTTTTTAATATATAAACTGTGTAAAGAGGTTAAAAAATTAAGTATTCCAAATTTCAATCCGTTTGAACCGGTGGAAAGATTTTAGTTTTCTAATCATTTTATCCTAAATGGTCATAATTAAATTTTGACTCTATGGCTCTCGTTGATTAGCCCTAAGAGATATTTGATTCTACGACTTTCTTAGGGCTAATCAACGAGAGCTCTAGAGTCAAAATTTAATTATGACCATTTATAATAAAATGATTAGAAAAATAAAATCTTTCCACCGATTCAAACGGATTGAAATTTGGAACACATAATTTTTTTTCTCACCACTAAGGTTGGTTTATTACTTGGCTCAGTTCGGCTTTAATTTGGTGACATCCCCTTTGGCGCCAAAACGACGTCGTTTTGGCGCCCTGCAGTTCCAGCAGCGAGGCCTTAGCCGCTGGATCCCCGAGTCCGGAGCGCCTCTCTCTAACACTAAAATAGCCGCCACACTTTCTCTTCTCTTTCCCCTCATTCTTCTTTGGGCGGTGGGAGGGGAGGGACTAATACATGCCTTTAGATATGGTTTCTCTTTCCCCTTCTCCACCAAATCACTTGCCGTTCACCGCCGATCTGCTAGCTGCCACACCGCTTCTGGGTTTGAAGCCACGTGGTCGCCGGCTTGGGAGCTTGATCAGTAGGGGGCTAGGCAAGAGAAGGGATGCTCAATAATAGAGGGGAGTGTATTTTTTGATTTATTTCGATTTCGTCCGGTAGTTTGTTGGTCATGTGCTTGGTATTGGTTTTATTTTTTGCGAACCTAATCTCGCTAGGCGAATTTGAAATAGGGCTGCACATACTGTGTTTTGATTGCTCTCTAATAGTTTGTCCGGTCTGTGAACGCCCATTTATTCTCATGGAATTTCTTTCTGTTGTGTAGACTTTCGCCTCAAAAATTGAATACAACTTCTCACATTTGCCACAAAATAACAAACGGAAGGAGACTATTACTAAAGATTGATAGGCACATGACAAGGAACATTTACATTCAAGTCAAATGGGCAGCTGTCTATTAAAAATAGCCACTGAATTGGAATTGCTTAAACTAATGGTTACAAAGAACAGAATCAATTCCTCACCAGAAATCATACGTTACCTATCAATTTTCATCAGGAAATGATAAGAAGAAGAAGAAATGAAATGAAATGAAATTAAGCACAATTGAAGGAGGAGATAGATACGTACAAATAATTGTGAAAAAATAAATAAATTGATAGCAAAAAAAAAGTGGGATCAATTAAGTGACCCCACTTGTCTCTTAGTGGTTTCGCCCTTAATTTTTTTGGGCCCTTCCCAAGCCTTTTTTGATAATCAAAATCGTCCATTGTTTAGAACTTGTTGAAACCATCTACCACGCTAAGAATCATATTTATCACATATTTATTGATATTCTATGTTGAAAAATAAGATAAATAAATATTTAGACACTAAATCAAAACTCATTTTTTGCAACATAAATATGCTTTGAAAACATATCAGCCGTTATCTTATTAACATGATTTTTAGAGTGGTTGATCGTCTCCATCGATTAGTTTTAAAAAATGAACAATTTGATTATTGAAATGAATGTGAAAAGAAAGCCATAAAAGACCTTTGTACAGGACAGGACAGGACCATCCCCTTGCGGGGTGCGGGACTAGAGTCTAGAGAGAGGATCTCATTCAACTTTTTTGGTTTGGAGTTTGTTGGAGACTGTTGACTTTAGTGGAGAGAGGAAGGAACCGACTTTTGGATTCTTCTGCATTTTTTTAAAAATTTTTTATCAGCGATTCTTCAGCATTCGAAATGCATAAAAATATAGAGGTGTATTTAAAATTCATGAAATGCAGGGCAAAAGCATTTGGAATTAAGCAATAGCTTTAAATTACAAGAGATGCTAGAGACACATCACTCTGTATGTGAGAGGAGTGTGACAAAATGATGTGTCACTAGCATTTTGTCTTAATTACTTAACCATGATCACCAGTAATAAATGGACGGGAGGATCGAAACACTTGTTAAAGCTGGATATATATGCACATGACAAGGAACATTTTCATTTTCAAATCAAATGTTAAATTGTCTTTCCAAAATAGCCACTTCACTCATGAATTGGAAGATTAGAAGCTTAAACTAATGGTTTCAAAGAACAAAACTAAATTTCTCACCAGAAATTACACGTTAAATGTCAATTTTCACCAGGAAATTGATACGAAGAGAAGATTTTTTTTTTTTTTTTTTCACGGAAGAAGCAAATTCATTAATCAAGCCATACGGCATCTA
The DNA here is from genome assembly GCF_030253575.1 of Rhododendron vialii. NCBI lineage: Eukaryota > Viridiplantae > Streptophyta > Magnoliopsida > Ericales > Ericaceae > Rhododendron > Rhododendron vialii. Next base: position 22,906,960 of record NC_080562.1, on the reverse strand, counting down.
CAGATAATTGCGAATAGAGAATAGGACATACGGCAAGTACAGATTTCCACCAAAATACAGAGAAACAGAGACACAATACAAAAAAAGATTAAGAGACAAAAGTAATTTCTAGCGCCTATGCAAGAGCCAAACGCTCACTTCTTCACACCGGCAACATGGCCGGCTAACGTGGAGCTAGTACCCAGACACCACCGTCTCGGGATGGCGGAGCTCCGAATCAAAGATAACATTAAACCTGTGGAAATCAGTCACCCGATCTGGAAAAACCAGATCAGAACAAAACCACCCGGGAAGACCCACCGGGACAAAAAACCGGACCAACATCCGGACAGAAACCGGCCTCATCATCCGGACATAACCAGACAAGAGTCCGGACAAAACAAAAACGAAACACAAAATCAAAACCCTAACCTGCCGAAACACTCAAAACAACCACCGCATCACCGCTGCTACAACCACCACACCAACCACAGGAATCACGACAGCCCCTTCTGCCGCCATGCCCAATCCCAACACACCATATCCACTCACAGCATCGCCACCAACAACCCAGCAAAATCGCACCATCCACCACCCGAAACGGCCAAAGCGCCGCTAAGCAAGAGACCGGCTATCTCCAACAAGGTAGAAAGGCGGTTCACAACGGGATCCAGAAAGCCGGCGGAACAGGATACACCCAGCAGAGTATCCGGCGGGATCTTACCGGAGGGGGGAGGGGGTGGAAATGAGGAAGGTGGAGGGAAGGGGAAAAGGGAGGGGGGAACAACAGCCCACAGAGGAGAGGAGCGGCGGCAAGGGAAGGGGAGAAGAAAAATGAAGACAAAAAGAGGCGCCCGGGGGAGGAGGCAGCGCCTTCCCCCCAAGCAAGCAAACAACGGCGGCTAGGGTTTCTCTAGAAAAAGTTTAGAGAGAGAAAGAAGAGAGAAGGGAGGGTTTATTACGAAGAGAAGATCAACTAGCTATATATTCCTTGTCTGACTCATAAATGTTGGCTTCAATTCGAAACTAGGGATGACTAACAGTGCAATTTGGTTCGAGTTTTGACAATTCCAAAACTAAAAAGCAAAATTTATGACTGAAATAAAGTCGTAATTAATCTAAATCGTTGAGGCGCCGTTTCAGATGCACAATAAAAAGAACTTTAGGAAAATTAAGGTTTTTCGAACTCACATATTATGAAAATGAAAAAATAAATTTTCAATTTTTTTTGCATTGTTTAAAAGATCTCAATGAGATCTATCAAACAAGATCTATATTGGTAGGAAAATTATTTGTATAAACACGTAATTTTTGAGCTTAAAAAACCTTTATTTTCCTAAAGTTCCTTTTACTGTTCATCCGGAACACCCCCTGATTTGTTTTTATCTAAATTGGAAGTAAGCTATACAGTAGTACAAAAAACTTTTTATCTCTCCAAACTTTTTCCTCCCCCTTCCCTCCACCTCTTTCAGCGGCTAGGATTTTTCCCGGGGGTGGTGGCTGCCCCGCCTGATCATCCATATGTCAGTTTCCTCCACCCTCATCCATGTAGCTTGTGTTTCCGTTTTTCTTGACCTAGTGGTGGTCGGGTGAATGGCGGCCGATAATGCAGCTAATAAAGGGAGACGTGGTTTTTTAGGGTACTTAGTGACTAGTGAGTGTCTTTTTTCCCTATCTTTTGTTTTTCTCCCTGCTGGTTTACCTTGTTCGGTGGCTATCCCGGTCTGATTTCCCCAGATCTGGTGGGTAATGGTGGTGGGTAATAAGTTTCTTTGTTTTCGGCTGCATTTATGGTTGATCGGATTGCATCTTGCCTGCCATAGTCGTAAGGATTTGCCGATTTGGCTGTATGAAAAGCTTGCTGATATTTTGCTTCTCACAGCCATAACTTGCCGTGGCAGCGGAGGTTTGACTTGGTGTGGCGTGCTGTGTTTGTGGTTGCGAGCCAATGTCTTGGGACAGGAGCACACCGATGTGGCTCTTTGGGATGACAGATCTGTATTCTGGATTTTATCTATGCTTATTCTAGGGTTGGAGCTGAGTGTTCTTATAAGATCCTATACTACTTTTTCTGCTACTGATTCTTACGTCTAACGTTCTCGTCGGCTTGCTTTTGCAGTAGGTGTCTGCGTTTAGATTTTGATAATTTTTGTTCACTCCTTTATTTAGTGATGAAATTTGTATTGCTTTCGGGCTTTTGGTATGATATGGAATTGACCAGTTCCAAAAAGAAACTGGAAGTAAGATGTAATTATGCAAACCTAATTTGAAACAAAAACTGCAATCTTTTGTTGTTTAAGAGTTTGTTGGTGACTGTTGACTTTGGAGGAGAGAGGAAGGAACATACTGTTGGATTCTTCTGCATTCCATATGCGTGGAAACCGGAAAATACATGTTCCGTTCGGGTTGATTTGATTGGTAGTAGCTAGGAAATGAGGGCTTCAATTGCAATTATCATTGTAATGCAAATACACTAAAGGTCCCTATCCGTCTATTGAATGAAAGTCTCAAAATTTTACTGCTCCATATTTTACCCTCGCAGATGCATGGTTGGCTGCACTGGTGGTTTTTTTTTTTTCTTTTTAATTTTCTGCTGTGATGTCCCATTTGCAAATGTTTCTCCTTTTCTGGGTCTTTCTAACCCTTTTAGGTGTAGTGTATTTTTCTTTCTTTGATGTTGGTGATGTGAGTTTTGTGTAAAGTATTATACCTTGGTGGCCTTCGTAAAGAATTTGGAGTATAGGTCTTTCCTTGTAGCAGCTTATCTTCCTGATTGGCTATCTTCTCCTTGTCCAAGAATATGCTCTTTAATTGATGTACTCTCTTGATTATCAACGAAATTCCTAAACTTTTGGCAAGAAAAGAAAAGAAAAAAAATGCATGGTTGGCCGAGTGATGGCACATCAACTATATATACGTGGATGTACTTGTTTTCTTTTGATATTAATGGATTATGTTTGTGTTTTGATAAAAAAAAATTATATATAAATTCTTCTTCCGTTTTTAGGAAACTATTTCCGACTACCGGCTTATAAGTCGGAATTTTAATTGCGGAACACGATTTGGAACCCAACTTCCGAATTCATTTGATCAATTCGGCAAATTAACTTTCAAATTATTTGGTGTGGGTTGTTGGAACTGGATATTTCTGGAAATTTGAATTAGATTATATTTATATGCCAAATGGGTTGAGGTTGTGTTTGTCGCCGGGGATTGGGCTTTTGATGAATTTAACGGTGTTTGATGCAAGTTATAATGAGTTTGGATCTACCCTATATAGTAGGAAAAAAAGGGGAGATTCTTCGGTAAATTATTTTTCGAAATAAACCTGTTACTTTCTATTGCAATTCTAACTGTTCAGTTTTCTTGATCATCAGTCCGTACCCACGTTTAAGCGCCGATTTTTGAAAATATTTTTAATATGTCAATCAAACATTGGAAAATAAAAGTTTGAAACTTGTTTTCTGAAAAAATATTTTACATTGTAAAATATTTTAAATCAAAACAAACGGAGCCAAAATCTTTTTCGCCGTTAAAAAAAAAAAAAGGTTCGAACAATTCTATACACAATAGTATTCAGCAAAAGTTTGATTTTCTATTAAAATCTTTATCCAAAAAGTCCAAACCAAAATCTAATCTATATTATATAGGAATTTTAAAAATTGAAATCAGGGCTGAAGTGGGATGAATGGAGTGAGACTAAAATTTGCTCGGGAATTAAAACAAAGAGCAACAAGAGAAGAGTATTAGGAGTCTTATCTCTCAGCTTCGATTACTTCTTGCTCTCTCCTAGTAGTGCAGGGTCAGTTTAAGTTTCTGGTTGGTTTTTTCTTTCTAGAAACTTGGGTTTATGCACTGGCCGGCACTACCAGTTTATGTTATGGGTCTTAAAAAAAAAATAAAATAAAATAATAATAATAATAATAATAATAAATAATATATATATATATATATATATATATATATATATATATATATATATATATATATATATATATATATATATTGATTTTTCTATGTAATCGTGTAGGTAGGATTACTACTATTAGAGGATGTTGGAAGTGAATTATGATGCCATAGTAGCATCATAATTGAGTTCTTACTAGAGTATAGAGGTTTATAGGCACGCAGACTTTGTAGAGAGAGAGAGAAAATATTGAATTCTTTGCATGATGTCACAATTAAAGAGGGTAATATTGAATTCTTTGCATGGTGTCACAATTAAAGAGGACAAGAATTGTAAATTCCGTGAGATTTTCATGGCAAGAATATTCACTCCGTTTGGTTCTCATTTTTTAGAGTAATTTTTTACTCTCTGCACAGTTTTCAATAAATTTCTCTCTTTATTTTTCTCCACTCATTACATCAAAAATAATTTTCTAAGATGTAAATCAAACAAAGTGATTATCTTGTGGAGGCAAAATTACAAAATACTCCTCAAAACTATACCTTCTGTAGAGATATTTTTAAACTTAGCGGAATCAAGTGACCCCGCTTGCCATAGTATGGGTCCGCCCATCATGATGGTAGTTGTTATACTATGAGCCCGTTCCAGAACACCTTCTTAAAAAGTAAATATTTATTTTACATTTTTAAACTAAAAAATAATGTAAATGAAAAATAATTTTTTGATTTTTTTGGTATCATATTAAAGATCTCAATGAGATCTTTCAAACAAGATCCATATTGGATATTTTTAGATTTTAATAAATCCATCATTTTTAAGCTTAAAATTGCCTTCTTAAAAAATAAGTACTTATTTCACATTCCGGAACGTTGCCTAATTACAAAGATTTTCTTCGGTATTCAAAATGGTAAAAGTATTTGAAGAGCTTGAAAAACTAAAAACTTTATTAGAAGTAGTTGATGAAATTCAGTAAAAGTAAAGTACTATAAATATAGTACGTGGGCCATTCTAGAAACCATATGAGGCACAGTTAGTTCTACTCGAGACATGTGTTCCATAGTAGTACTACTACTACTACTACTATTTAAAGAAGAGTCAGAAGTAGTAGTCAATTATAGTAGTACTCTATATGGTTCGTTCGTATTGGGTAGCTAGGATTTGCGTATTGCAACAAACAACAAAGTACATATTGCTTTAATATTTATATAAGTATATAGACATTACTCATATTTTGAGCACACGAGATTTTTAATTTTGTATGTTATGTGTTATATTATAAGTAGTAAAATTAATGGTGGCTCATTATTATTATTACTATTATTATATATAACCAAGTATGCTTTGACCGTGAAGACAAACGTACGTTTGTGGATCGAGTAATAAATCCTTCCTTTTTCAATAACCAGTATATATATAGATTACGATTAGTAAAGTTGAGAAGAGAGCAAGTTTACTACAATCACTAGAGAGATAATAGTCTCCCCAATCCAGTCCAGTCCAGTCCAGTCCAGCTCTCTCGTTGTCGTTATCGGGAAAACAGGGATTTCCAAGATAATAATGCAAATAATTTAGGACTACCCTAGCATGGGAGGCATACCTTTCTTTTCCGGAAAGATTGTCAGGAAGCAGCCAATACACACACCAGGCTGTACGATATTATTAATGATAGAAGAGACACATGCAATGCATGTGCGTCTATGTACAATCGAGTATTTTTTTTTATTTTTTTATATCCGGATGTCCAGACGAACTTGCGTGCACCTCGACTAATTCTCGAGTTCTGCGCTTATTACTTTCTTACAAGCACTTGGCCAAACCCATGGGGTTATGTACGATCCTCTGTAGTTATTTTACTCTTTCCTGGCACGGAAATTCCAATAAAGATTTGCAGGGAACTACGCAAAGAAAAAAGCGTTTGGACCCATTCCGGGTCTCTAAAAAATTTAGAAAAATGATGTAAAAGTAATACTTACCGATGTCTGTTGAAACTGATTTTTTACAGGGCACCATAAAATAATATTCAAAAATTTATGAATATTTTTCTAAATTTTTTTAGGACCCGGAATGGGTCTAAACACATTTTTTCTTGCGTGGTTCCCTGTAAATCTTCCTTGCGAATACCATAACTCCTATTTCAGTGTATACTGTACACACGCGATCGTAACTAACCAAAATAGTACTCCGTAATACATAGCAACCATCGTCGTAAAAATGGACCAAAATATACGTAAGAAATGAAACCATTTAAAAATGCACAACACATGAACCGTAAAATTTGAAACTAACATAAAATTTTTATCTCACCTTAACCTCACTCTTCTACCGTACACACACACATATTCGTAATTAGAGGAGAAAAATATGTAACATAAATTAAGAAATACGTTGCATAAATTAAATTATAGGTGACCGTGTTATGATACCTATTCATAACTACAGCAAAATATACATGAAGTAAATTAAATAAATTGTTACATAAATAAAAGTTATGCAGTAAGGTACACAGCATCAACTTTGAGCCAACTCGTGCATTCAATAGTTCGGATCTCATTTCGGCAACCAATGATCTAGAGCCGTTCATTATCGAGATTCGATTCGAGCTGTCAGATGCATAATCCGACAGCTCAGACGTGTGTAGCACGATACTACGCACACCACTGCACAACATTGTCCTCCAATTCTCCACACATGTACCTTCTTCTTCTTCATTGATTTAATTTTCAAGGGCTTCAATCTAAACTAGAAGAGCTGTAAAAAAAAAACCCCCCCACTAAAATAGAAAGAAGAAAAGTCTTCACATGGGCAAATTTTCCCAAAGTTTTTATTTTATTTTATTTTATTGACTCACGTATCAGCTAACGTGCGCGTAAGAAATTAAAAGTATACGGTCCATATGCAGCTTTACATGTCTAAGGAAATGTGGTCAATTAAGCGCTCTTATTACTATAACACATGTAGTAATTTTATTTTAGGTTTTGTTTGAACATTCAATTCTATACCATGAACACCCATCAATTCAGGTAATTCACAATTGAACACATAACGCTACAGTGCACACTCTTATCGACATATTTAATATATATATATATATATATATATAGAGAGAGAGAGAGAGAGAGAGAGAGAGAGAGAGAGAGAGAGAGAGAGAGAGAGAGAGAGAGAGAGAGAGAGAGAGAGAGAGAGAGGTATTTATTGGTATCAATCAACCCTATATCTCTAAAAACAAGAACATATGTTTAAAAAAATCAATGCGAACTTATTATCCACATAATTTTTTGCAAATATCAGTCTACTTATTCGCCAGTTTAATCTTTCTTGTTTCACACTATAAAAATTCACTAAGAACAATTGTAATTTTATGTATTTTTGTATCTATTGGTCGTATTATTCACATTAGTACATGAAATTTTGTAAACATATGACATGACTGTTTAGAGCATCTCTTACACCATGCTATATATTTGTTGCTATAGCCATATTACAACATATATATATATTTTTTTGGATCAGATAGCCATATTACAACATGAAGTTCCAAATTCTCTTCTTTAATGGCAAGGTAAAACACATGCTCTATTACCTATTGCTATATGTTGTGCCAAATGTAGCACTCGATATAGCAAGCTATAATTTAGCATGCTCCTTTGTTTCTATCTCTCATCATGGACCCACAAATGACAAATTAAATTGATATTATGTGAAAAATTAGAAGAAATAACATATGCACCATTAGAGCAACATTGATATACTATAGCATTTTGCATGGCACTATTCATGACTATATTATAGCACCAATTATTATTCAACCACAAACACACACACAAACACTTTACACACATACTCACATTTTTGGTGGGCCCCACACACACTGGAGGTGTAGTATGTGTGGGCCCCCAATGTGAATGTGAGTGAGTTTGGGTAGATGTTTGTAGTTGTAGAATGATTCATTATAGCATTAGCTATCCTTATAGCATGCCAATCATTGAAGATGTTAAGCAATTGGGCACCCTGGTAAATTTTTTTGGAACACTCTAATAAAAATAGCTATCCTTAGAGCATCCACAAGAAAATAAGCAAAATTTTTACATCAAATATGTACGTTGGTAACCCATGTGACAAGAGTTATGCATTCCAAGGTACTATTTAAAATCTATTTTTTTAAAACTTTAAAGGACCCACTTTGCTCAAGAAATCAACAATTTTCCAATAATAAGCAATTTGAATAGTTATTTTACCAACTACATTTGGTAACCCATGTGGCAAGTTGACGAGGTAGCAATTTGAATAGTGATTTTTCTCTCTCCAAAGTTGGAGAGTGCTGCACGAAAATAGTGTAACAAGTTTGCTTTCTCTCTTGGAGAATTTTTGTTTATGTGGCTCATCAAATGTAGTTTGGTTTTGGTTTTGCTATTTCTCTTGGAGTTGCTTTTATAGCACGCCAATCATTAGAAGAGTCAAGGTAATATATTCTTGAACGCCCTGGTAAAATTTTTTGGAGCCGCCATTACTACTGTCCCACAAGAGCTAATATCAATTAGAAGATTTCGAACTTAATATATATTTTAGGAGGCAGCAAATCCCTAACAAATAAGTCTTGGCCACCAGATCATGACCAATCCTGTTTTAGGAAGGAAAAAGAAGAAGTAATCCTAGGATCGAAGATCCCAAATGAATAAATTGAAGAACTATACTGATGCGTGTTTGGTGGTTCCTATAGCTTTACTTATTTATGTACTTTTGTTTTGAAATTAAGACGTAAAAATGAAGAAGCAAACATTAAGAAATAAAATACACCAATAATCCAAAACGAAAGAAGAAGCAAAGATTCAGGAAGAAAATAAGTTAATAATAAAAAACAAAATAAGAATGTGACTAAAAACAAATTAAGGTTTACTGGACCGCCGCTAAATTGAAGGAAAAATCATTGCAAGTTCACTAATTCCATGAAATCCAATTAATTAAGAATGTGGCTAAGGTGTTTAGCATGGGAATTTGATGTTCCCAGGTGATAAATACTACTGTAGTTGCTTTTTAAAACTGTTTTTTTAGAAGTACGTACGCGCAGTCGAAATTAGGGACAATAACATTTTTCTTGTTACCACTCTTTAACCTTATGGTAAATTGATGTTTCAAAGAACCACAAAACTCAAGCCCTCCAAATCTCATATGCTATCTTCATTACAACAGCGATGGTAAAAAATGGAAACAGCACAGTGATACATAGTAAAAACTGTAGGAGAAATTTATAATGTACTACGAATTCCAAAATCCACGCTAACGAAGTTTATTAATTTGGAAGAACAAAACTGAAAACGAAAACAAAATGATAAATACGCACAGTGGCGGATGCAGGATTTTTTATGTGAGGGGACCGAATCACCCTGCCTCTGGATACGCAAGAGATCGAGGCTTGTGTTTGGCACAAGCTCTTTAGCACAAAATTCACCCATCCTGTGGTGGTTTGGATAGACAAGGAAGTGACTGTTTAGAAATCGGCGCAACTATTCGGTAGCAAACAGATTTGACTGAAGAGATAGAACAGTTCTGTAGTAAACTGGTCTGACCGGAAACGGATGTGACTGTTTAGACTGAAGCGAACATTTCCCGCAAAGGGAGGCTACTGTTTGGAGCCATCCGACAAAAACAAAAAGTTTTTCTGGAAGAGAATGCAAAAAAACTAATTAAATTTTCTCCAAAAATAATAATCCATCCATCTAATGGCCAAATGCAAATATACGAAGCAATGCGCTTTCAGGCCTGGGTAAAAGACTAGGAATATATTTGTACAATAGTTACTGCAATTAAACAGAAAGTAGAGACGATCCAGAAATTGAAAGCATATCTAAAATATTCAACCTACTCTGTGGATAAGACTTCACCTCGAGGGCGCAAATTCACAAGAAATACATCCTCTTTATAATTTCCCCAAATTACATTGTCATCTCCAGTTTGAAGGAATCACTTTGTGCATAAGTTACTTTCGATCTGATAAAAAAACATTTAGTATTCAATAAACACTTCTGCTGTTGCCTGTAAATTTGAAGGTTACCATGCAGAGGCAGTCTTTGGAAATCTGAATGTATATGTATGGATTGTACAATCTCAACTATTGGAAACTGTCTCCTTCATTCCAGTTGGCTGAAGAATATGTCGCTCCATTGATTTTTGACAAGAATCTCAGTCAGAAAAGGATTACGTTAGAATAGAGTGCTCCAAACAGCTGCCTCCTCTTCACCGCACCTTTCATGAACAAATTTCATTTTCTCCACGGATTTGCAAATTCCACTACAGCTCCAGTCAAACGATGCAATGCATACATTACCGGCCTGTGCCTTCCACTCGCATTCTTGCAATATAGAAAATAATATGTGAGATACCAAAGATGTGAATTGGGGAGGAAAAAAGTGGAAACAAGTGCAAAGGGATTCAATTACATAGATGGAGCCCCAAAGCTAAAAGGCATTCTAAGGCACATAAAAGAACTATGTAAGTTCGAGTTCTTATAGGTGTCAGGAAACATTTTGAAAGAAGATCATAAGACTCCATTAGAACAAAACCAGATCATTTCTGGTTTATGGATTACAAAAACGTCCTGATAACTTCATGATGGAACCAAGTGTGCAACTCATTTTGAGGACCAAGGTTTGTTTTTGTTTTTGTTTCTTTTTGGGTCAAAGCTTTTCAAGACACTATCTTCCTAAATATACTACTTTAAAGAAAGGGTACCTGGTGGAGTACCGCAGCACATATTGCGCTCATCAATGTGCTCAACTTCAAGACCAATAAACCATGAACCAAGGGACACGTCTTCATTGGCATACTTGTGCAATATGGGCCTGCAAACAACGAATACCTTAAGTGTGAAAAGATATCAAAACTTTAGTCACCAACTCATAGAGTCTCCACGCTCCCAAATATGGAACCATTAAGAAAACATACTTGAATGACATCAGCAGTCAGTTCTATGAAGAAACGTCACTGGATACTAGTATAAATGCGTTTTAAGTAATTTTGATTTTGGTAGTTTTGAAGGTTTTATGTCATAGTACCCATTTCTCACCTGTATTATTACTTAAATTGTAAATAACTATGGCTGATGTAATGGGTGGTTAGATGATCAAAAGTTCTCTCCACAGCCACCTCTGTGCATTGGGGATGGTTCTCCACAAAGTGGGTGTGGACCGTGGAGAGAACTGTTGAGTGAGTATTTACCCTGATGCAGCCAACAAGACCGATAAGCTTGTCTCATCGTAAAAGAAAAGGCCCATTATGGCCATGAACCTTTCAACCTGTTAATTAAGTACTTATTAGAAAATACGGCTTTAAGGAGCTCACAATTCCTTACTGATTGATTGATATATATGTGGCCAAATCCTTTGAGATAGCATAAATCTGCCCAGTTGCATGTCTGAAGTATTTGTTCCCTTCCTCTCCAAATTTCCAGTGCTCAGGTTCATGGTACTTGACATTCCTAGAGATCAGTAAAGCAGTTTTGAAAAGATTAACATCGTACTACTGCGAAAAGTGGAAGAAGAAATATTCACATTAATCAATATCAAAAGTCCAGGATTACTTTTGAGAAAGAACAGGCCCAGATTTCATACACCCAATGTACACCCTGGGCTTTGATCGGTGACGGGCAAGAGTTGCAGCCAGCATGCCTACAAAATCCATATATTTTATAGAGTTGACTTTGATAGTTGCCAAATTTTCAATAAAGGACAAACAGTGAAATGGGAAGGAAGAAAAGGCAAAGGTGAAGCTCACACCCAAATTGACATGGACATCATCGTCCAATTTAATGTAGAAATCGGCATCCCATTTTGCAACAGCAGTGGAGAAGAAAGTTTTGGTTTTTGCGGACAATTCGTGGTATCCTTCTACATGTTCCTGCAGGATGCCATGAAGTTGGAAAAAACACTTATGGAAAAACATTTACGATAACTTTGGATATATAAGCAGTAACCTAATGTGTGGATCCTTACCAGCCTAAGAAAGTCCTTATGCTGAGCATCTTCTGAATCAATAGCTCGATCTAATATGCTGTTGGACGTTGCACTGCACAAATCAAAACAATTGGCATTCAATGTAGTTCCCGACATCCATTACATGCACACAGGAACCTTATAACACAACTGTTCTATAGCATGACCAAATGTCTTTCATCATCTAATATATCCAAAGGATCTATCTTGACCTTCGAGTTAGGAACACTTTACCTACTCTCCACTATAATAATAGTATTTCTGTTTACTAAACCAAAGATTTTGATACAACCCGAACAAACGCATTCATAAGTAACAAGTAGACCTTAGCGAAAGAAATAGAAAACCATTAAACACACTAAGGTGAAAAATGAAAATACGAATGGAGCCACTCTTGAAGCAAGTGGAAACTGCCATAGAACATTAAAGAAGCAATAAAAGCATGATACAAAATAACTGCTTGCATGCCTTATCTCCTTCGTAGAGTATTAAACTATTAGTCATTATGGCAAATTCCTTCAGCTCAATAAAGTCAATAAAGTCATGACAATACCACTAGAGTTTCCTGCATGAAACCTTCACGTCAAGTTACCAAACTAATCAAAGCATTCCTACAGCCCTAGAAGTTCCAACTCTATAAATTTGGCACACCTATTTACTTGGAACTCGAAAACTTGTCTGAATTCAATAGGTAAAACCTTCAGCACACGCGCTATCTTAGAAAGAGGTGTATATTTGTCCATCCAACCAAATATGGAATATGATATCCAAGACCCTACTGTCCTGGCCACAATCAACATTTCTCCTCAAAGATGCAAACTATGTCACATGTTTCTTTCCGATGCATGTAGGTACTAATGTCGGATACTCACAACTTGGGCAAGGGTATCATATTCGACTTGTGTAGATGACACAAATCAGACAGTGGAACCTAGAAATCTATGTTTGCGAGGCACTCCTGATAAAACTCTCACATTATGGGTCATAAGTTGTTATTATTGGGTTATGCATGAATTAAGTGGGATTTATGACCCATAATCTTCAAGGCAGCAGAACTAGGAAAGTTGTAGAGTCAGTATGAGCCAAGACCTGCAGGCCGGGGGTCAAAAAATTGCCAACAGAATAAGGGAATCTGATATATTGAGGTCCCTCCATCCAAATGAGAACAGTAGATCCACCTGTGATTGGTAGCAAGCCAGCAGGCATATCCAAAGAATCAAAGGTTGGATAACCCCATCATATGCAGAAAAGGACCCAAGACAAAGAGACATGGCCATAAAACCACATGCTAGCAGACTCCAGAGACTCTTCAAAATACAACAGACACAAAGATACACCCCACATACTGACGGACTCCAAAGACACCTCAAGAATACCCAGACACAAGAAAAAAAAGATAAAAACCCACCTCAACCAAACCAAAGAATAACACCCCAATAACACCCCACATATTGAGTCACTAACAGACTCCAAAGACACCTCGAAAATACCCAGACACAAAGATACACCCCAAATACTGACAGACTCCAAAGACACCTCAAAAATACCCAGACACAAAGACACACCCCACATACTGCCATACTCCAAAGATACCTCAAAAATACCCAGACACAAGAAAAAAAGAGAAAAACCCACCTCAACCAAACCAAAGAATAACACCCAAATACAGCAGCCCAAGAGAAAAAAGAAAACCCAACAAACAAGACCAAACTCAAATACAAGACAGATTCCCAACAGACAAAGTAAAGGAAACCACTCCCAAACCAATACATAGTAACACAGACAAAAAAGCAATACACCTTTGTTCAGGATACAAACACCCAAAGACCCACCCCCAAAAGAAAGACCCAGTCTAAACAACCCATCTTACAAAACCCTTAAACCCCTATGATTCCCAGACTACCATAGCATAAAAACCAATATTCAAAGAAGCACCCTTCTTCCCTTCAAAGATCTTATACCATGCAAGCATCTTTTAAAGTCTTCAATGGTATACACTTTTAGGTCAAAGTGGGATTGTACCCAAAAAGCTATATTAGTTTTAATGGATTCTTTATTAACAGTAAGGGGATATCCCTTACACACCAGAGCATTTCTACTCAACCATATCGACCATGAGCAAGCAAAAAAACATGCCTCCCAGCAACATTTTTCCTCATCATGGTATACATTCACCATCCACCAACACGACAACTCATAGAGTGAAGAACGGCAGACCCATACTACACCCCACCATTGGAGAACCAAATTTTCCAGGATAGTACAGTGTAATAAGAGATACTCAGCAGTCAAAAATCTTCGTGCTATTTTACTTTATCTTTGTATAGTTTTATCACCTAACATGACAGCATATGCAAGTTAAGAAACCGGTAGCGCATATTCATATTTTGGCAAACAAGAAACCATGTGAATTTGATTGTAGTAAGCACATGGTAGAGGATATTCCAGCTATAACTTTGGTTATTGGATAACAATGGTGAAGAAGTAACAGTGGTAAACCCCTTTATGCAGATGATTTGACAGAGAAAGGGCAAAGACTCAGCTTTGCAAAGATTTTTGTGGAAATTACTGTTGATTCTCCTCTCTTGGATGTGGTTGAAGTGGAATATGCCAATGGTGCCTCTTCCTTAGTGAAAGTTAAATATCCATGGACCCCCTTGCGGTGCTCTGAATGTCGTGTCTTTGGTCACACTGAGGCTCGTCATAAGATGCCTTCTGCTGAGGCCCGTAGGCCCCGTACTACAGTTCTTCCTTCTACTTACCACCTTTGGGGCAGGAAGCTAGTCTCCCTTCTGAAGAAGCTATTGAACAGGCTATGGTGCGCCCTAGTCTCCCTGCTGATGAAGCTATTGAACAGGCTCTGGTGCGCCCTGTTGGACCTGTGCTGAATGCTTCTGACACTCTTGGGCATATCCCCTCTTCTAAAAAGGCATCTGGGTCTCCTTCTTTTGATGTTTTGTTGTCCCCTAGGGCTAATACAGTTGTAATGACTAATGGGGTTGCTTCTGATCTGGTTGTTAACAGCAGAGGTTTGGTTATTAATGAGGGTGTGGGGTGTCCTGTTGATAAGGGCTCTCCTACTACTCAAGGGTTGGGTAAGTACAGATGCAAGAATAAATGCTCTAATGTTTTCTCCATTCTGGAGTCTACCTTGCCTGAGGATTCTGCTCTCCAAGAGGAACTCTTGCAACAAGGAGCTGTTCTGGTTGTTGGTGAGGGTTCCGGAAGTGATGGCCAGGCTTCTGAAGTCCTTGATTCAGCTGGGCTCCCAAAGGCCAGTGGTTTGGTTGTTGATCCTCCTCCTCAGGCTACTAAGAAGAAGGGCAGAGGTAAGGGTGGTGGGGGTGGGCCTCCTAAGAAGCTTTAGAAGGTTGTTCTTTCCCATTTAGTTTTGATGTTGAAACTTGCTTTGTGGAATATTCGAGGGCTTAATAACCCTTTGAAACAAAAAGAGGTGTACTCTTTTATTTCTTCCCAGAAACTTCAGTTGATGGGTATTCTTGAAACCAAAGTCAGAGCCAATAATATTAGCACTACCTTTGGTAAGTGTTTTCCTGCTTATTGGTCCTACTTTCATAATTTGGGTTCCTCCTCTGTCGCTAGGATTGTGGTTGCTTGGGACCCTCAGTGTTTAGTTGTTGATGTTCTTCTGACTTCTGATCAAATGGTTTGTACTAAAGTCCAGATTGTTGCTTCTTCAAAATTCTTTTACTTGTCCATTGTGTATGGTTCCAACAGTTTTGTTGAGCGAAGGAGGCTTTGGGCAGAAATGAGGGTTTTTAATTCTGTTTGTGGGGATTCTCCCTGGATAATGGTTGGTGATTATAATATAGTCGGGGCTAGGGCTGAAAGACTAGAAGGTTTTGATAGTAATGCTGTTGGTGATTTTAATAACTGCCTAGAAGATCTGGAAATGGAGGATTTACCTACTAAAGGGTTTTGGTTTTCTTGGTCAAACAAAAGGGGAGGTCTGGGGGATAATAAGAGCAAGCTTGATAGGGCTTTGATAAACCCCTCTTGGCTGGATGAGTTCCCTAACTCAGAGGCCATATTGCTTGCTCCAGGAGTGTCAGATCATTGTTCTTTGATAGTTACCATTATGCCTGAACTGAGGTGTAAAAAGCCATTTAAGTTCTTTAATTTTTGGATGAAGCATTCTTCTTTCAAAGACTCACTTGCTCAATCTTGGGCTGAACCTGTGGAAGGGTCATCCATGATGCTATGTTTTAGTCTCAAGTTAAGGAGATTGAAGTTTGTTCTTAAAGATCTAAATTTAAGATGCTTTTCTAATATCTGTTCAAGGGTAGCTCAGGCTAGAGAGGAGTTGTCTCAGGTTCAGTCTTTGTGTTTCTCCAATCCTTTTGATGCTGCTCTCTGTGCTAAGGAGAAGGAAGTTTTAAGGACCTTTATGGACCTTAGTCTAGCAGAGGAGGAGTTTAAGAAGCAAAAGTCAAGAGTTCAATGGCTCTCTCTGGGTGACCACAATACAAGATTTTTTCATCAGAAAATGGCATCTAACAGGATTAGAAATAAGATTCTGAGCATTACAGATTCGAGGGGGGTGCGACTTAAGGACCCTAAAGAAGTTAAGCAGGAGATATTGGGCTATTTCCAGGGCTTGTTGGGTACTGCTTTCCCCTCTACTGGGAATTTCTCTTCAGAACTGAGGAGTGCTATTCGGAATAAAGTCTCAACTGATATACAGGGGTCTCTTATTCAAGCTGTTACTGCTTTAGAGATAAGGAATGCTCTGTTTTCTATCAATGGTGACAAGGCCCCTGGGCCGGATGGGTACAATGCTAAATTCTATCAGTCTAATTGGGAGGTGATTGGTTCTGATCTTGTCTGGGCTGTTCAGCAATTCTTTAGGACTGGATTTATGCTGAGAGAATGGAATTCTACTGCCATCTTCCTTGTTCCCAAGGTTAGTGCCCCTTGCACTGTTAAAGATTTCCGGCCTATATCTTGTTGCAATGTTGTGTACAAGTGTGTGTCCAAAGTTTTGGTCTCTAGACTGCAGCCCCTCCTTCCTTCTCTTATTCATCCTAATCAGTCTGCTTTTATAAAAGGACGATCCATTGTTGACAATATTCTTCTTATGCAAGAATTGGTTCATAATTACCATAAGGATGATAGCACTCTTAGATGTGCCATGAAACTAGACTTGATGAAGGCTTATGACTCAGTTTCTTGGGCTTTTCTATTTGAAGTCGTGACTATTATGGAGTTTCCCTCTCAGTTTATTCGTTGGATTAGCCAATGTGTCTCTACAGCTATGTACTCAGTGGTGCTTCATCGGGGTTTAGAGGGCTACTTCCCAGGGAAGAGAGGGTTGAGACAAGGCGATCCCCTCTCTCCCTACTTATTTCTTCTTGTTATGGAAGCTTTTTCAGCTCTGTTGGATCACAGGATTGCTAGTGGCTCCTTTTCTTACCATCCAAATGCCAGAGTCTTGGCATCTCTCACCTAATTTTTGCGGATGATCTGTTTCTTCTATGTGGGGCTGATGTTCAGTCCTTCAAATTAGTCCATGATTTGTTGAGGGATTTCCATTTATATTCTGGGCTCCAGCCTAACCTTATGAAAAGCACTGTTTTCTTTGCTGGGGTATCTACTGATCTGAAGAATCATTTGCAAAGCATTCTCTCTATCTCTGAGGGTACTTTACCTGTCAAGTACCTTGGTGTTCCTCTTATTACTTCTAGACTTCTTGCATCTGATTGCCAGGTTTTAGTCACAAAGATTTTGGACAGAGTTTTGTCTTGGTCCAATAAGCTCCTTTCTTATGGTGGTCGAGCTGAACTTGTTTCCTCTGTTTTATTCAGTATCCAATGCTATTGGAGTTCTATCTTTGTCCTTCCTAAAAAAGTTCTGAACGATGTGGAGAGAATTCTTAGGTCTTTCTTTTGGACAGGACCTGATATGAAATCTTCTGGAGCTAAAGTCAGTTGGGACTCTGTTTGCCTTCCAAAACCTAAAGGAGGCCTTCGATTTAGGAGATTAAAGGATTGGAATGTTGCTGCCATGACTAAACACATATGGGCTCTTGCAAAAAAAAGCTGATACTCTTTGGATCAAGTGGGTCCATATGTTTGTGATTAAAACTAAATGCATGTGGACTATGAAGGTTCCAGTCTCTTCTTCTTGGACAATCAAGAAGATTTTTAAACTTAGGGTCATGGTCCAGCCTTGGATTAAATGTATTGTGGGTAATGGCTCTAACACATTTCTTTGGTGGGATAATTGGCACCCAGTTGGCCCTTTATTTCAAAGATTTGGTGAAAGATTAGGTGACATTTTACGTAGAGCCTCCTCTGCTGAAGTATCCTCTGTTATTGCTGGGAACAATTGGAATTGGCCAAATGGTAGATCTGCTGTTGTCAGGGCTATTGAGAGGGATACTCCCAGTTCCTTTTTGCCTAATGTGTTGTGTGAAGATTCAGTTCGTTGGTGCTTGTCTCCCACTGGGGTTTTCTCTATCAAAACAGCTTGGAATGCCTTCCGCCTTACTGCCCCTGAAGTTGAATGGCATAATAGTGTTTGGTTCAAGCATCATGTTCCTCGGTGGGCTATAATTCAGTGGCTATGTGTCTTGGGGAGGTTGGCCACTAGGGATTGTTTGCATAGCTGGGGAGTTATTGATTGTGCTACTTGTGTGCTTTGTAATAATGCTGATGAATCCCATGTGCACTTGTTCTTTAGTTGTCCTTTTTCCAATTCTGTGTGGCAGCATTTTGTGGCAAAAAATGGAATCTACAGGCCCTGCCTCCTTCTGCATCAAGAGATCCAATGGATCAATGTTCATAGGGGTGGTACTCATTTGCGAAGCCTTCTGGTCAAGCTGTCTTGTGCTGCAGTTGTGTACCATTTATGGAGGGAGAGAAACATGCGCATTTTCCAAGCCATACGGTCTAATCCAAACCAGATCATACGTGCTGTGGATTCGGATATTCGTGGATATGTAAGCTCTTGGAGGAACATTAGGCGGTCTGATGACAATAGATTGCTGTGTAGGGATTGGAACATTTCAAGCAGGGTCTTCTCTTAATTCCCGGTTGTTTGTTTTGTTTTCTTGTTTCTGTTGAGATAGGGGGTTGGCCTTGTGCCATGTTGTCTCTTCCTGGGGAATGCCCCTTTGTTTTGTTGTTTTGGGGTATGCCCTGTATTGTGTAATGTGGGTTTTCTATCAAAATTTTGCCTTACCCAAAAAAAAAAAGTAACAGTGGTATTGAAAATTGAACTTGCATGTTCTGAGAACCAGTGAACATCTCATAATTTTTTGCGTATCTCGTATTGACTAGGAAAATGCGAATGCCATCCCAAGCAGTGGTACACTTCAATTGGTGCGAGAAAAATGCTTGGGAAATGGATGAAAATTACTTTGGAATATGCACAAATCTGACACTGCATGGAAAGTGCCATGGGACTCTCCTTATTTTGGCATTAAGCTCAACCTAGAACAGTCCCGCAGACTGTCATTAGCATGACCATTAACGAATAAACTACTTATCCAACCTTTATATGGTGGGACACAATTGTTTTGCTGAATAATATTGTCTCAAAACAATTTGTGGTCTAATACTTTTTCTGTTGTGCTACTGACTTATGAATTACGATAGATCCATAACCAGGAAAAACAAAGGATCCAACTCTCAAAATGTGTAGTACGAAAATATTGCCCAGAATGCGCTAATCAATTTGTGAGAACTGCTAAAGTGATTTACCTGTGGCCAATCATGAATCGGATGATGATTCCCTTCTCTTTTTCTAATTGAAGAAGCTTCTCACCTATCCGAACCGAAAATCCAGTCAGGAGAATTCAAATCAAACCAGAAAGGTCTGCAAACATATACACGACTAGCCTCAAAAAATAACCTTGAGGCATCCAAGTTTGTCGAACGGAATCACGCCTCTTCCTACTACTAAAAGCAGTATTTATTCCAATAACTATGAAAGCTTTCTTCCTTTGTGAGTCCTCATGAGACAGGGTGGACTCATCAGTCCTCCTCACCTCATGAGAACTTTGAGTGGTAGCTAACTCCATTTGAAGGGTTGAAATTGACTTGTCTAGTGATCTGGCAGACCTCCGAAAAATTGACAGAAGAAACTAAATTTTCAATACAAGCCAGATTGATCATGAAATATCCAACCAACCAATAAAGAACCTTTAAACACACCCACACAGTATAGAAAGATACGAAAGGAAGTGAGTATGAGTGTATGAGAAGACCAAACTCACTGAATTGCTTGATGGGTTTTGTGAACCTCCTCCATTACATCCTTATCCTGTCCAGGCTTCTGCCACAATTAATTTCAACTCATTAAAAGCACAAAATATTGTTGGAAAAATTATATGATTAGGATATTTCTGCTAGAATTAAATGCCAAAACAAGAACAAATAATCAACCAAGAAAGGCAATTCAATATTATTAGAGAAAAGATAAGAATAGCCTGTGGGGTGGTCGAGGCACGTGATGACGCCCTCCTAAGGAATGATACACCCCCTCCTGCACGGGGTTGGATGGCGTTCTTTCCCCAAGATACAACGACCTTCAAGTTCTCTTCTGTGCAGCGAATTGAACTCACGAACCGTATAGTTTCCCGACACTCAAAATCCAAATATAATACCGAACCAAATATGTATATATGAACCGAATATGATCAGTCACTGTTTATAATTTCTAAAGCAGGAGAGAGAATAAGATGTAGATAGAGTTTTTTCCTTCTTCTACAGCCGAAACAATAAACACTGTTTTATAGTAAACAATAGTTTGTTGGGCAAGTGAAAAGTGGCAGATCTTTAGGAAAAGAATTAGGAGATTATCAAGGATAGGGTTTATTCTGCCGTTAGTATGCAACACATGCTACTAATAATTAGGAGTAAAACAAGGAGACCACTTCAAAGGTATTTACACTCCTTTATCTTTAGCTACATATATTACCTCTTTTATAAATAAACCCATGACATTAATATTAACATTAAAGTAAAATATTTAATTAAAACCAACAATCCCCCACATAATTTAAAAATTTTACAAGAGTGCTTTCACTGTGCAATGGGCATAGGTGTCTTCCAGACTTGAACCTACACTTAGTGTTAGCAGGTTTCAATTTGAAGAACCATAGTGAACTAAGTCTTGAACTAGGTCCTTGAAATCAAACTTACGCCTACCACACACACAGTACGGGAAACAATTACGGTTCTAGAACGGTTTGGCGCGATAGACGGTCATGCGCACGTATCTTGTTTCATGAGTGTCTTTAGAGAGTAGCCTAATTTCTCACAGCAGCGACCCCACTGCCACACTCATATAGGTGTATCCTCCAAGGGTGATTTGTGACCAACACCCTGTAGAAATCCTACCTTGGACACATTCAGAGCTAAGCTCTTCCTATCGTCACATAATTAACTTGAGCACTATCACCATAGGAATAGGACCAGGGATTCCCCTCTAATATTTTTAGTGCTCCTCCTAGTCACCATTCAGCTTCGTTGTTACCTATTGAACCTGATTCATGGGATCTCCAATCACAAAGGTTAGGTGTCCGCCGAGGTGACTAACTTATAGGCTTCAGTCCCATTCCCCTCGATGATTCAAAGACTAGCCTTCGCGCTAAGCCTTTATTATAAGACTAACAAGAATTAGCCTACACGCTAATCTTTTTGTCTCTTGAGGCTGATCAGGCCCCCACATTTTTAGAAGTTTATAAGAGCCCCATTATTGCTTCACATCAAGCTCACCAACATCCACAGCCTGAAAAATATTTAAATACCATTCTCCAACACAAAACTAGTGGAGTTAAATATCAATCAGCAACTAGCACAACAAAGTAACGCCTAGATGCATATCAGGCCCAATAGTTACCAACATCCATTGAGAAAAGATTTTGACCACCACAATTGACAAATCAAATCGCTCTATAACAATGTGGCCATATAGCTTTTCTCCTCTTTTTTTTTCAGAGGTAAATGTATCTATCAGAACACTTCACCAGCAGCATAACATCAATGATAACAAGCTAAATAACACAAATAATGACAACAACAAATGCCCCCACATTCTATGCTGATTATCCTCACACTCACACCATCTATAACATCATAAAGTAACAACCACCTAAAAATTGTTTCAACCTTAATGCTCACTTTCATGTGTATAATCTCAAAGCATAGAGAGCACTCGAATGAAACCCCCACAATATCACATTACACCTTAAGTTGTGAAAATAAGATAAAAATGTTAGAGATAATGCAACCACTTCACATTGTTCTGTCTTTATTGGCAATCACCAATGTAGGTACATTCTAGGTTAAATGCTTGAGTTCTTACTATCTGTGAATCCCTTTTTTTTTTTTCCTGTATTCTTAATTTGTTAACCAAAAAAGATCTGATCCAAAGTGGTGAAGTCAAATTTTTTTTTAATCATCACAAACATGAGTTTAAGGAATTGAAGTCTACAACTCAATTCAGATTACTACATTTAAGAACTGAGAAGTTTAAAAACAAGCACTAGCCAGCTTTCAGTTCTTACATTCACAGTGAACCTGAGTAAGGTAGAAATGTAGTAATAGTTGCTCCACACAAAAAAATGACTTTTGTTAAATCCAGATATAGAAGTGCCACTCACGGTTGTGAATAAATACTAATTAAGTGTATCCCATACAAAATTCCTACTGCATAAAGTAAGACTTGTATTGTTCTTTGGAAAAGCTTTATACTCCAAAAATAATGAACACAACAAACTCTATCTTGCATTTGAGACTCTAATATACCACTGGGATTATTTTAATTTTATACGAAAAACATCACTAGATATACTCTTGGATTTCCATTAGCTTGAGTCATACTTGGTTTCAACTTTGTACCGTTCGTGAAGTCTTAATCTCTCTCATCCCAATGTTTTATCTTTCACCAACGTTATGACCATAATCATACATATATACATCAGTATAAACAATTACGGCCAATTCACCAAGTTCAAGAGATATATGCAAACAAGTTTGTCCTTCCAAAATCAAGAGATACCATATTTCATAACATTAATTATATGCAAGATCGAGTGATAACAGTTAACCAATCGCTACACAAGAATGATTAACCCAATTCCATGTTGCATAGCAAAGTGCAGAAAATCTTATTAGTAAGTTGATACGCGTAATTACAGTGGCCATAGTTTACAATCTATAAACAATTAGAGTTCTCTTCATTCATACACAATCTTATTATTCCTTCATAGAATAAGAATGACCAGTTGGAATATGAAGTGTCGTCTTACAATTTTGTAATCCCCATGGACACGTTGCAAAGGCCAGTTTCATAAGCATATCGATTTACCCATGCTATAAAATATTCTATCAGAAAATCCTATAATTATCATTCCTTAGATTGTTGGAAAAATTATATGATTAGGATATTTCTGCTAGAATTAAATGCCAAAACAAGAACAAATAATCAACCAAGAAAGGCAATTCAATATTATTAGAGAAAAGATAAGAATAGCCTGTGGGGTGGTCGAGGCACGTGATGACGCCCTCCTAAGGAATGATACACCCCCTCCTGCACGGGGTTGGATGGCGTTCTTTCCCCAAGATACAACGACCTTCAAGTTCTCTTCTGTGCAGCGAATTGAACTCACGAACCGTATAGTTTCCCGACACTCAAAATCCAAATATAATACCGAACCAAATATGTATATATGAACCGAATATGATCAGTCACTGTTTATAATTTCTAAAGCAGGAGAGAGAATAAGATGTAGATAGAGTTTTTTCCTTCTTCTACAGCCGAAACAATAAACACTGTTTTATAGTAAACAATAGTTTGTTGGGCAAGTGAAAAGTGGCAGATCTTTAGGAAAAGAATTAGGAGATTATCAAGGATAGGGTTTATTCTGCCGTTAGTATGCAACACATGCTACTAATAATTAGGAGTAAAACAAGGAGACCACTTCAAAGGTATTTACACTCCTTTATCTTTAGCTACATATATTACCTCTTTTATAAATAAACCCATGACATTAATATTAACATTAAAGTAAAATATTTAATTAAAACCAACAAATATATCACCCAGTTTGGTTATCATTTCCAGAATATGTATTGTGGACTCATTTTTCTGGAGACTGTAAACCACTTTCGAAACTTGTTATCTGAGGATCTCTTAGGAAAGGACCCATCTTTGAGAGAACAAAGAAGACACCCATATTCTCAAAAACTAGTTTATCTGTATTCTCAAAAACTAGTTTACTAAATAGTGAGTAGCTACAATATAACCGTTATGAGCGGTACGTTTCAACAAATGTTACAAATGATAACAAGAAGCGTTTAAATCTTTTCTGAAAAGTGTTATGTTGAACTGATTCTGGAAACTGCAACGAAACACAACAGTCTCAAACCAAATTCGGATCGAAAAAATGTAGAAACTTTATATCCAACCAAAAGCTATCAGACAGAGAGGCCCCAATATTATATTATTGACCGCCCATTCCATACCCAAGCAATGCGATTGTATTTCCCTAACAAAAAATGGAATCAGAAACTGAAAAAAATTCGATGGTTAACACACACAAACACACACCTTCTTCTTAGTTGTGCAGTCCTCGGATATGATCTGCAACTCTTGCTCCTGCCGACGCCGTGATACGAGCTGACTGTCAGATTCATGTGGAGCCGACAATCTGGTAAAACGATCCAAATATCAAACCCACATCAGCCCACCAACCACTAATCATATTCTCAAACAGGGGCAGGACCCCTCCCATTTTTTTGGGACTAGTTTAATCCATTTTCAAGTACGGTGGAGGGAACCCACAAAACTGTGAGACCCACATATGACAACACACCGCTCTGAACTGGACAAAACTGATCCGTAGAAACTGGAGGAGAGGATCACATCTGATCAATTACACACATGCATGCATATATACACATACAGTGATACAGATAATACGCGATGAGCACATATTTGACCAAAAAGAAAATAAACAACCCTAGATAGATTTCTGAATGGATCGGGTTCAAGAATCCAAAATTCTGCAGAGAGAGAGAGAGAGAGAGAGAGAGAGAGAGAGAGACCTGTTTGTGAAGAGCATGCCGAGGAAGAAAAAAGAGAGGGAGAGAATGGGAATCCATTTAACAGAGACTTTCCCGCTATTTCGGGTCTTCATTGTTTATTTATTCAGATAGAGAAGGTGAGAATTTGATAGAAATATACTAGTACTACAATATAGAGAGACGGAGACGAAGACGATAAAGGAGCTCCGCGAAGAGAGAGAGAGAGAGAGAGGGGGATGGTGTACTGTAGACGTTTTGAAATTATGGAATTTTGGGGGCGCAACATTGAACATACACATATACTTGGGTAGTAATTAAATGAAGAGAGACATTAGTTTAGTAAAACGCCGTGTTATTAGTGGTCGGGGGGAGGGTGGGTCCATTAGTTTAGAAAAACGCCGGCGGGTGAAGGGTCGATTATCATTAAATGTGACGCTGACCACCTGGAATGCTTTGACGCGGTTTGCCTTGGTATTCTCTGTCGCTCTCTCGGTTACGGAAAATCTACGAATAAGGCTGCAAATGAAGTGATCGAATCCTCGCTCGGTATTAGCTTGACTCGGGTTGGTTTGTGAGCTACACGAACAAGCTCGAGCTGTGGTTTTCAACTCGTTCGATTAATGAGTGAGCTCTAGTGAACTCGAGAGCCAAGCTTAATTATATACTCTCTTCATTCTAAATTACTGGTCATTCTTTTTTTAATGGATGTCTTAAAATATATGTCTATTTTGAAAAGTCAACATAAAAAATTGTACAACATTATTCTTTCATCATTTCTTTTTCACATTAAATTTTATGTCAACAAAGCATAAAGTATAGACAAATTGGAAAAGTCAATATCAATTAAATTTTCTATCATTCAACCCCTAAAAACTCATGTCCCGAAAAGAAAAGCAAATTGGGATGGAGTGAGCAGTTATTTGTAACTTTATATACTCCGTATTGTTTTCCTACTATTATTGTCCCCGGTCATTTTGGGGACACCGTAACTTTTGGTATAACAAAACCATTATGAGTATAACCAAAACTCATTACAAGCATAACAAAACCATAGAAAGGCATAACCAAAACCATAGCAAGGCATAACTTATTTGTTATGCCTTGGTTGGGTTTAGTTACGCATTGATTGATTTTTAGAATATTCCTTAGTTATACCTTGTTTGGGTTCTGTTATGCTTGTAATTGATTTTAGTTATGCTCCTAATGGTAAAATTATGCCAAAAATTACGGTGTCCCAAAAATAATCGGAGACACCATAGCATTATCCCTTATATCATTATTCAGCCTTAAACTTCCTCGAAATGAGTGATGGGTGGGGGATGAACCCAAGGTCCCTACCCTTGGTACGGACAACATGAGTGTTGTCCCAATCTGGATCATTCAATTTCGGTAATGAACTGTTCAAATTATATCTCAACATAGAACAGATGGACGACTGAGATCTATTCGACTGAGATGAAATATGAGTTATCCGCTGAATTGGATTGCCCAGATAGGGACTACACCTATATTGTCTCCACCACAGCTTTTATAGAGTTTTGAATGCTTCTCACTTATTTTTGTTGATCAATGTGAGACAACAACAAATGAGAAAGTTTCCCATTTATATCCGCATGAGAGTCCCCTTCAATTATAACCTTCGCGATTACTATTTTAGTAAATGATGCGGAAAAGAGTAGTGAAATTAATCTACAAGAAGCTTAGCAAACTCTTGAAATGGCATAAGCTAATTTGAAGATATCCCAACCTTCTCCATGCACCTACATGGATGCCAATCTCGTTGCCTCAACTTTTGCAGTCGGGAGAAAGGAGAGGATCCTGTAGACACTCTATTTTGGACTGTCTAGATTAATTTACTTATGATTTTTGATTCTCCGATGATGAATAAGATCAAGAGAACCCCGGGAATGTTAGTGTGTTTGAGTTTTGAGCGTTCCGGAACTCTTTCAAACCCTTCAAGCCAAAACCAAAAAGGCTCAGCCAAACCCGACTTGCATACGCTGGTACCTGTCACGCCCCAATCTCACACGACCCAAGCACGTGAGTTCTAAAAAAAAAAAAAACTCCATACAACGATAAAAGAATATTTTTATGTAAAGGTCCAAGTCAAATGCCATAATACCAAATCAAATCGCGCCTAAAGATGACCTGATTTTTATAAAAAAAAAAATTGGAAGGGAGTGTTAGTTTCAAGGGCTTTTTCAAAATGGTCAACACCAAAAAAAGAAAAACCTGAAAGTTTTACCATGAAGACCAATGAGGCTTCTCACCTCTCCAACAATAGAAAAATTACCTATAAGTGTATTTCATGTTTCAAGTTTTTGAGAGAGTCAAAATATGTGATTAAATTTATTACAACCCAAAAGAATACCAAGTCACAGGACTTCCAAAATCTTACTATCAAATTAATGGAATACAAGTATATCAACTAAGCTCAAAAAAAAAAAAAAAAAAAACAAATCAAACACTGTCATGCCTCCGGATCCACCGTCTTACCTGAAAAAGGTTGGATTATACAACGTGAGTCGACACTCAATAGGAAACGTGCTAAAGGCGAAGATAAGAAAACGCAAGCAAGATGCACGATACACAAAATAATTTGTTCTTGTCTACTTCTTTTTGAATACATCAATTCGTGAGTATATGCAATATTGTAAGAAAACTTGCATTTTATTAAGCCTCAAAAGATAACCATTGGATATATCGTAACTTAGAACAAATGAATACATAATAACTTTTACTTCTCAAGTATCCAACAGAAATAATGATAAAAATAATCCGTTCAGATAATAATCCAAATCTCCAAATACCAAGTTATAACCAAACCACGTAAGCTCATCTCATCTCATATATCCAAAATCCTTCAAACATAAAACACATCAAATTATAAGTCAATAGGAGAAAATAAGAGCACATAAGACCTATGGAATACTTTATCCCGCGCGGGTTTGCGGACTATAAACCGACTGATAAACTCGTTATCCATATGTTTCCGGCTACACAACAAGAATAAAATGGTCAAGTCAACATCCAATACGTGGCTCATTAGCCCAAATAACAAGTATCAATTCCAAATCATCCAAAACTACGAGAAAGATCGTACAATCTAATCATAATCTCGAATCCGATTAGACATTAGTGAAAACTTTCATCGTCGCAATATATATAATGAAGCAAATATAAGTGCTATCATTTATTATGTGTGGTGTCTAATTACAAGAATTGGTTTAAATTTTCTCTCTGTCATTTTATCAAACATCTTATAGGAATGTATCAAATAATCACATATTAGATCATCATTTATTCAAACCACACGATCCTTAAACAGGTCTAACATACTAAAATTTACATAATCTAGTAAATAATCATCAAGGTCTTTAATCAATCGAGAAAATTCAAAACTCATGAATAACACACGCCACACATAGTCCACCTATACTTTGAACAAGACATTACGCATAAATCACCTCTACTTGGAACATATTAGGGTTAACTTAAAATTGAAACAAAAAAAATACTATAATCACAGATTTTTAGGTGTATCTCACTATATTTTCCCATATCTAAGCATTTAGCAAGATTCCTACGTTAAAAGAGCCGAATCCCGAAATGCTAGGAACACCAAAGTTGGCCGAATGCGACATTGTTGGGATAGATGCGTAGCCCTTTGTCCATAGATCACATTCTCTTCTTGCATTTTTGCGAGATTCTTGAATCTTGACATCCAATTTTGGGGTTGAAGTCTAGGGTTTGGGTAGAGTTGAGAGAAGGAGAAAGAGAGAGAAAACGGAAAAGAAAAAAAAAAGAAAAGCAGAGAAGTTCTCGGCTGTTCTCAGTCATTTTAAGTGCAAAATTGCACTATAGCCCTCCAAGAATCAAGCTATTGCTCTATCTTCTAAAATGTTTTAAATCAATACACTAAAGCCCCTAAAGCTAACAAATCTATAATAATTAGTAACTCTCAAGTTCTTTTTTTTTTTTTTCCAGAAAAGTCCATAACGCGGATCCCAACAACTCATCCTTGGCGCACAAAATTGAATCTGATCAATCACGCATACTGTACATTCACACATATATACATAAAAAAAAAAATCCATGGTTCACAAAATTATTAAAATAGTTACACATATCCGCATTATTAAATTTAAAGTAAATTAAAATTAAGAACGGGTATCTACAGTACCAAACTGGCGTGCGTTGGTCCTCTGCCACGTGTCAATCATCGATCAGCTTTGACCGTTGACCAGGCTATGACTAGCGCACGCAGGTCCACTACTGGTGTACGCCGGTCAAAGATAGTTCCATCACCTTTATTCAGCCACGTTCATAGGACTTTTGTGCCATCCAGTACACTGTTTGATCAGCTGAGATGTGATCTCGGACAAGGGATGTTCCCTCTCTCTCATAGAGCGATCATGTGTGATCCAAAGGGTGAAGATCACAAGTTAGTTTTTTGCTTGCCACACGGTTGTGGATTTAGAATTTTCTAATCGTACATGAAAGAAAATGATCGTATGACTTTATTATATCATAATAATAAAGTTAAGGTTACAAGTAAAAGATAGCCCGAAGGCCGATGAATACAAGGTACTATGCTCTTTTTTTTTTGGGGGGGGGGGGGGGGGGGGGGCTATTTAAGAAAATTAAAATTGGCTTGCACATGAACCTATCCTTAATGAGGGATTCATAGATTTTCTACGATTGTTGATAGCTTCCAAAGTAAGCAAGAATTATAGTAGATGCAAATGCTCCATATTTTGCTGTTGGAATTTGATTTTCGCGCTCCATTTTTTATTGATAGCGTTTTACTTTGTTCATGAAGTTACTAGTAAATCAGTAAAAAATAGAGCGCCAAAATCAGTTCCTTTGCTGTTAGGCCCTTTATATTAGTTGTTTTTTTTTTTTTTTGTTAAACTTTATATTAGTTGTTTGTCTAACGAAAAGTCACTGTACTCTTTTCTTTTTTTGGGAACAGCCCCCCTTCTAAAAACAATACCGGTTCTGTTCTGAGCAAAGGGGAGCAAAATCTTCGTCTTGTCTCCGAAATCCGATAGAACAGGGCCTAAAAAGAGTACATAGAATTACTATAGAATTAATACAGTCCGTCTCCCGTAAGGACTACCTCATTTTAATAAAATGCGAACCTCCTTTTTCCGATTGAATTTCGATGATCCGAGCCGCTCAATGTGTTCAGAACGTGATTTTAAGGGTACCCGCAAGAAATCAGCAAAAAAAATGACCGGGAAGGGCTTCATCCGAGCAGTTTTTGTTTGTTTTTTATCGAACAGTTCAACAAAAACTGCTCGAATGAAGCTCTTCCCGGTCATTTTTATTGCCGATTTCTCGCGGGTACCCTTAAAATCACGTTCTGAACACATTGAGCGGCTCGGATCATTAAAATTCGATCGGAAAATGGGAGAAATGAGAAGGTCTGCATTTTAACTAAAATAAAAACTCCCTCATTTGAGACTAACTGAGAATTAATATTCCATAAGTCTGTGAGATTAAACAGCTCCAAGTAGAATTCCTTTTTTTTTTTTGAAATACTCGTGGTATAATTCTCATCGGGGGTTTCTTTTGCTAACATTGAGCTAGGCTCACATCTATTTGCCCCTTCTAACTCATTCATTCCTTGATCTACACGTGTGTAATAGTTAAATTGGTTTTGAGTATAATCATATGCTTGGCTATACGAAATTTTTTCTTGCTATAGTTTGTTGTCTGGTTTCTAGCACTTGTAAGTAATAGTGTCACGACTCACGTGTACCGGAGACTAATCAGGAAGAAATGCATTTCGTAGGTGGGAAATCACAAAATCACTTTGGTTTTGATAACTGAGTTTTTTTTTTGGTAATGCATAGTGTCCCCGGGTCAGCTTTCTCGCACCACGGGACTAAATCTCTACGGCCTCACCAGACTTTGCTAACCCAAATGGCTTTTACGCATAGGTGGCCTCAAAGATTTTTTCGCAATACAAGTGAGTTAAACCTGGAATCTCGAGATGGTAACCAACATGCTCATGACTTGTATGATCACTTTACTTTTGCTTCTCTTGTGTCTCCATACTTTTCCGCTTCAATATAATTGCTCCCATCACTATATGGCATCTAAGATAGGGTCATGCTTCTTCAGGGAAATTTAAGCACGGCTTCCAAGTTTCATTTTCGTTTTACTCACATGTCTAGTCTGATTAAAACTCTGTGTGGCTAAATTTTATGTACTATCATTTTCTCTGTCTACTTATGCTGTTTACGCTCCTCTTGGTTTTATAAATAGTGATATTTGGAGCCTATTTGCTTCTTCTACATGACTTCGTTATTATGTTGTGTTTTTTTTTTTTTGATGGTGGGATTCACCCAGTTCACAGTTTCCTCCTTATCTTACCACACATGGTATTAAACATGAATTTTCTTGTCCTCGCACTTCACCTCAAAATGGTGTGGTAGAGAGAAAACATAGACATCTTATTAAGACGACTATAGCTCTTATGCACCAGTCTTGTTCGCCTTTATCTTTCTGGTTGATGCTTGTGGGCACCTCGCCACCTCTGCTTCACAGCCCTTGCGCTTCATGCAGGCTTCTATCTACATTCACTCTTCTTCTGCGCAGGTTTCCAATTGTCATCCTTTCTCCTTAGAGGATTGCAATAGTCAAACTTGTTAGCAGATTTCAATAGTCACGCTTGTTCATTGGATTCTCATTTATGCATCCCGAGCGTCGATGGGACTCATCATACGGCTAAGACCGGTTTATCACATCACATAGAGTTGCCACCCAAGTTTGTGGTTAACTTGAGAAACCACCGTTTAGAATAGCTAGATGCGGGGCAATTGGTTTGCTTCAACCAGAGTTCATGTTGGGCTAGGGAGCTAAGTTACAAAATTAGAAGGCGTTAGACACCTATCTCGCCTAACCTTTTGGTTAGTCTCTATTCATTATTCATTAGAATTCAGGAATTGATTATATGTTGGCCACATAAGTAGTAAAGAATTCGGGAACAGTAGCACATATGCACTAAAACAACAGGATACCCCATAAGTACTTTCAAAAAGCATTTTTGTTTGTTTACAACAAAGTGGCGTATGCTCACATTTAAGGAGCATCGTATGAATGGTGAAGTACGCCGTGCCTAAGTAGCATACGCCAACACCTTTTCAGTTACTTACTCGAGACAGACAAAATACCAAATAGATGGGTTTATGGGGGTTATTATAAGGGTAGTCCTATGGTACACACCCCTTATTAGGGGGTGTACCGTACGCATCATGATTTTAAACCCTTAGATTTCAAAGTAAATAATCCGGACCACCCATATATTAAATCAATTTATAAAATAAAAAAAAGGGCTTAGCAGGTAACAGGTTGTTCTCTCCTCCTTGACTTTCTCTCCCTCTCCCTCATGTGTAAAATACTACAAATTATATAACATAACCACAATTGTTATGACAACACAAAAAAATTGACACTTTCTTATCACAATGTGTCGTACCAAAAGAAATCGATCAAAAGATACTAGATACAAGACTAAAATATATCGTAGCACAATCAATAATTATTATACCCAAGCAAGATGCATGTCTAAAATATCACAAATTAAATATTGTATAACTTAACATCCTAACAGTCTTGATCGATCATTTTAAAAATACACTCACTAACGACATTTAGACTATACAGTCAATTTATAGTATTTGGTATGAAACCTAGTCCTCCGTTGTAGTTGAATGTAATGTAGCCATGCGACTGTGACACAATAATGACGATCAAATCCGTTGAATTTTTTATGTTTGTTGATTAAGTCACCTACGTAAATTTTTGTCTCAATCAGGTTTAGAAAGGTCCATCATCGGCATGCAAATTGAATAATATAATGATATTTTTCATCCAATTAAGTGTCTAGCTATAAGCCATCAACTTCATTCTTGGTACGAATGACCTAATTAATATTATGTAAAAGATAGACGATTTTGATAAAATAAAAATAAAATAAAATAAACACTTTACGTCGGGCTCAAATGGTGCATTATTATATTTTAATGTTGTATTGAAATTGAACGACGAGATTTGTTGAAGTATGAAACTTTAAGGACTAACTATGTAATTTATCCTAAAAAATAACAACATTCTTTTTAAAAAAAATAGAAACAAAGGGTGTAAGACATGAACCCCAGATCTTTTAGATAAATGTCCAAATTCCAACACTTTATCACTATGGTACACAATTGAGAATTTGTAATTCTAAAAACTATTAATTATATAATATTTTCTTATATGTAGAGGCTTTATTTTCAGGCTAAAAATTTGAAAAGACAGAGACTTCAAATGCCTTCGTGCTAAAAATTTGAAAAGACAGAGACTTCAAATGCCTTCGTCCTAGTGCTGGGCCTACACTTGTAAATCATATTATAGCCTATGTTATTGGTGTAAATCAATATGTCGACTATAATAATTTTTTTTGAAAGAAAGTACAATGACAATAAATTTACAAAATTATTTAGATTTTACTTCCACGACCTAATTCCAAGAACCACCATTAAATTTTTATTGGTATGCATAGGGTGAAGGTTTGACACCGATCCATGTGTCAAATATATAGTGCCAATTGTTAAGTGCACCGCCCTGAATATTAATAAGATTGGATATTAATATAATTAATTTCACCAATTACAAAAAGGGGAGTAATTTTCACACTCTATTTTTTGATATTCACACTTATTTTTTCACACTCTATTTTTTGATTTTTTGAAATAAATTTTGTAGAGAAAGAATTTGATTTAGACAATATTTTGAGAGGAAATTGTAGTTGTATTCAAAAATTTGGGTATAGTACTTACTTTTGGTGAATTTCTTGGATGAAAATTTTGTGCGAGAACTTTATTTTTAGTTTAAATTATTGAGGTATTGTGTAGGGACAAATAAGAATTTGAAAAAATAGTATGGAGGGAATCGAAAATTAAGATAAAATGGTGAAAATTTTAAAATTTTAAAAAATAATGTGGCGGGAATTGAAAATAATTAGTGGTATTGTATTTTGCCAATTATAACTATCGTTTACTGAACATTCCGATTGAATTTTTTTTATACGACACGTTGTGGGTATGAAAGCGCCAATTTATGGTGTTGTCATAACAAATTTGGTTATATTACTGAATTTGTGGTATGATATTTTGTTGATTATAACTATCGTTAATTGAACATTCTGATTGAATTTTTTTATACGACACGTTGTGGGTATGAAAACGTCAATTTATGGTATTGTCATAACAAATTTGGTTATATTACTGAATTTGTGGTATTTTAGACATGTGTTATTACGGAATATTTTAATTGATTTCCTTTGGTACAACACATTGTGGTAAGAAAACGTCAATTTATGATATTGTCATAATAATTATGGTTTGTTATATAATTTGTGGTATTTAAATATATTTTCTTTTGATGCGACACCTTGTGTTAAGAAAATGACAATTTTAGGTGTTGTCATAATAATTGTGGTTATTTTATAAAATTTGTGGCATTTTACAAATATTTTTGGCTTGAGTATAACAATTGTTGATTCTGGTACGACATATTTTGATTTTGTTACGGAATATCATACGAGTCAAAAAAAATTTGGTATGATTCATTGTGATAAGATAATGCCAATTTATGGTGTTGTTATAACATTTGTGGGTAACATTATTTAATTTTTGATATTGTACGCATATATTTGGTTATGGTACAAGTATTATGAATTTCGGTACGAATAATTATGGTTACATAATAATAATATTTTTTAATTATGGGTAACCTGCTAATGACCTGTTCAACAGGTAAATTTTAATGTACAAGTCATAACTAGAATCATAAATATGCATTAAAAAATCAAAAATCGGCATAATGAAAATCACAAATTGTCATAATTTAAGCGTACCGTATGCCCTGTGTACCATATCTTCCTCCTTATTATAAATTGGAAAACAAGTAATGAACACATAGCTAGGAAAACACAAATCTGCAATTTTAGCAAAACTTGACCGATTCTGGAAGAAATTGCGTACGTCAGACATTACCTACGCAAGGTTCAATATTGTGTATGCTAGGTCCTGCTAGGTTACAGCTTCGACTTTCGGTCGGTTGGATCACAGGTTGTTTGGGCTTCGAAACAATATAATTGATTACTGCCCTGGCCCTCAGAGATATTTTGCCTTAGAGATTACATTGACTGGAAGTAGGAACTCCCCTATTATTGTAGGCTATGAAAAGCAACAGGATATCCCGTAAATACTTTCGAAAAGCATTTTGTTTGTTTACAACAGAGTGGCGTACACTCACATTTAAGTAGCACACGCATGAAACATACTGACATATGCTGTGCCTAAGTAGCGTACGTAGGCTAACATTTCAGTTTCTCGAGACAGACAAAATACCAATCAGATCGGTTTATTGGGGTTATTGTAAATCGGAAAACAAATAATATGCACATAGGAAAACACATAAATCTGCACTTTTAGTAAAACTTGACGTATTACGGAACAAATAGCATACACCAGACCTTAGCTAGCGTTCAAAAGGTTCAATATTGTGTACGCTAGGTTCTGCTAGGTTACAGCTTGGGCTCAGAAACAGTAATGCTTACTGCCCTATCCCGGACATTTCACTCAAAGACTATATTGGCTAGGAAGTAGGAACCTCATATAGAGCTAATCATGTCAAGGATATAAAGGTCTGGACTCTGGATTATATACACCCTTGATAACCCTTACACCAAAAAAAAAAAAAAAAAACCCATATATAGGCATACTAGCTAAAACAAAGAGCAATTCATGCAGCCGATGAGTAGATCAATTCACTTGAAGAGAGGGGGTTTGTCGAAAGCCCTAAAGAAAAATCGAAAAAGCCGGTAAATTTAATGGTTGCCAAATGGGAGATGAGAGAACTTGCAAATAGTATGATCCAATTGTATCTCGGAAATATAGAGCGCGCACTCTCGGGGAAGTCATCAATGAAACGGATCCGGCAGAACTTTGGGCAAAATTGTAGAGTAGGTACAAGTCTAAGTCTTTGACGAATTGGCTGCCGTTAAAGAAAAAATGTATGCATTACATATGTCCGAAGGAGCAAACTTTAATGAGCATTTGGATGAGTTCAATCGGCTACTAAAGGAGTTGGAACCATTGGCTCTATTGATGTAACTAATCATATTCATAAATCGGTACTATTAAATTAAAAACCATGGTCGTTCAAATCGTTTTACCAAGGAACCAGATTGGCTTGTCAAGAAACTTCTAAATGACCACCCGATTCCAATAATTATGTTATGCATAGCCATGAATTTTTATTTTTTTGATAGGCAAAAAATTTTTTTATTAAGAAAACTTGATAAAGGTTACATCAAGTTGGGGGAAGGGGAGGGAAATCCAAGTAAATGTTGGATTAAAAAAAACCAATGGACCAAGCCCAAAATACCTCAAGGGCAAACCCAAACACCCAAAAGGGCAAGGCTCAAAAGAGTCAAGTCCAGCTCAAGAACCAAAACCTAAATCTATAAAAAACAAGCCATCACCAGAGCTTTGATGATTTATTTTACCGCAGAATGGTGGTTCTGGGATCTTCAACAACAATCGCTAAGCTTTCAACACTTGAGACTATAGTTTCTTCTTCTTCTACAATTTTTGAGGCATTTTGATGAACATTTTCAACCCCAATTATACTAGTATTTTGAACTTTAGCGATTGGATTTCGAGTTGGCGAGTCAATAATAGGTTTTACTAGGCCAGGCATTTTGGAGCTGTGAAAATGATACTTCGGCCAAATTACTAACGAAAATTATAAAAATGCATCCTCCATAAGATGACTAACAAAATGAGAGTGAGTTTTAAGCCTCTAATAAATGTTTGACCCGTGATGTAATTTAATTAGCAATCCAAAATCACTCGATGGTTTGTCGAATTGGATAACAAAAGAAATGGGAAATAACTTCTTGACATGGCCGGTCCTAGGCCTCCAAATTTGGGCCCAAAACAGGGGCCGCCTTCTAAAAAAAAAGTGTGTATATATATACACAAAACTTCAAGTAAGGGCATCCTTTCCTTACCGTATTAAGTTAAGGACGTCTCTTTTCCGACCAATTTGCGATGATCTTGCTGCTCAATATGTTCAGAACGTGATTTTAAGAGTACTCGCGAAAAATCAGCAAAAAAGAAGACCGAAAAGAGTTTGATCCAAGCAGTTTTTGTTTGTATTTTATCGAACGGTTCAAATAAAAACTGCTCAAATCAAGCATTTCCCGTTCATTTTTTTTTTGCTGATTTCTCGCGGGTACTCTTAAAATCACATTTTGAAAACATTGAACGGCTTGGATCATCGAAATTTGATCGGAAAATGGGAGAAAAGGGGACGTCCGCATTTTATTTAAAATGAGAACGCCCTTACCTGAAAGGGACTAATATACACAAAACTTCAAGTAAGGGCGCCTTTACCGTATTAAGTTAAGCACGTCCCTTTCCCGTATGTATGTATGTATATGTGTGTGTGTGTGTGTGTGTGTGTGTGTGTGTGTATATTGTTGGTAGTTAAAGACAAGTGCCTTTCTTGTAGTTCAGCGGTAAGGCGATCAGAAGCCTCACTCAATGCTTGAGTTCTAAACCTGGCAGATTACTTTCTCTTTATATGTTTTTATGCCAAAAACAAATACACAAGCTACACAATTGTAGGCTGTGGCTGTTGTGTTTCGAACCCAGCTCGAGGAGGATGCAAGACAGCCATTTGTGTAATGGTCAGAATTTTTGAACACTGTGTTTTATAAAAACAAAATTTATCTTATGTAGTAGCGCATCTTTTTTATGATATCTCATTAAATTTGCATGTGTACGATTATGTGGGTACATGGGCGAACGTTTGGTGTACATTGTACCTTAGTAATTTTATGTCTACGTTTTATATTTAAACCCATAGATACACACAGATATTTGTTGTCCTATATATTAATTTACTCTATTAGTAAACACTCTATTTTCTACATACTCATTAATTCCTACAAACCCTCAGCCCTTCCTCCCAGCCTTGCTCCTTGTCTCCCTAAACGTGGCCTTACCCTCATCCAAAAACTCTACCAACCAAATACTTTCTTTCAATGCCAAAACCCATGTCTCCCTTTGGTCTTTCCATTTTTCGGCAGAGAACATGAGAGAGAGAGAGAGAGAGACATTCATACCTTCTTCTTCTTCCCCTTCAAAACCCATTCCTCTTATTCTCCTCACCACTTCGGCCACAAACACAGCTGGAATAACAGTCTCCAAATAGCCCTGTTTTCTCTTCAAAACAACTCGGAAAGCAGCCCCATTTCAACTCCCAGAAACCGCCCCAACCCAGCTGCAACTCGACCCTGTTCAAGCTCCAAAACTGCCCGAAAAGTCAGTCCCAAACCAGTTGCATTTCAGCTCTAAGCACAGCCGTTTTTCCCCCAGAAAAACAGTCACAAACTGCGGTCGACAGAGCTCCATTGCCACGTGATCGATTCACCACCAAGCCGCCGTACCACCGCTTAGTCTTCAGGAGAGAGGTAGTTAGAACTTATCTCCATAAGTATATATAAATGTACAAATTTCTTGTTAATGTTGAGTTTGAATATTGTGTGTACGTGTTTATCGGAATAAATGGCATGAAACGGACTATGAATGATTGGAGCTTAAGCTTAAAGAAAAAAAGAGAGAAGGGATATGAGTACATCTCACTGTTTCATTGTGTTCGGATCAGTACGTTAATGGAGTTGGGGAATTTGAATTAAGCTTACCTTGTTTCTTCCATGATTATGCTGTCATAGGTTTTCAGCAGTAACTGAAGATTGATAAATTGGTGGATAATGTAGTGCACCGGATGATATTGGTTTAGCTATCAAAATGTCAGTGGTGATGTGAAAAGAAACAAACCAGATAAATGGAATTAATAGCTTAAGATTGTTGGTATTATGTTAGATGCTGTGACCTAGCTTGAAAATGATATGTGAACGTGGTTATTAATCCTTGCGAAGCATGATTTGTTTTGTCGTTATGTTTAATTCATGTTAACTGTGGACATGCATTAATGTCTCCAAGATCTTAGATTGGACATTAGGGCCCGGGTTGGTTATGGGTTGTGAGGAATTCACCGTAGATACGATGATTAGAGATTAATGGGAAAAGGAAATGTGTGAATTGATGTTGAGACGAGTTGTGATGCCCCATAGTTAGGTTGAGTCTAGGCTCTGGAGGCTCCCGGAGGCGAGTCCCGGTAGAGACATATGGATGGGTGGTCACGGTGATTGATTTGGATTTGATTACTGAGATTTCGTAACCCTGAGTATGGCATGGCTATGATTAACTTTTGAGAAACGGAATTGAAGCGAAAGGGGTGGTGTAGAGCAAGGGGTGGAATTTACGGTGTTCGTTCTCCTTGTGTTAGTGCAAGGGGTGGAATTTACCGTGATGAATTCTTCTAAGTAGAAAACTTAGGGTCTTTAATCCGGGCACAAGGAGGGAGTTGAATCATGCCATGGCCATAGCTTAGTGGTTAAGGGTAGGACGGATCTCAAGGTGGAGATCCTAGATTTCACATAGGTTAAAGATTAGTAACAAAAATCAAGCGCCGTTATTTGCATTGCACTCTTAATCTTGTTATGTGTAAGTTATGGGTTTTGGGTAGGTTTTAGCTATTGAGCGTCAATCGCTCATAGTACTACGTTGCCTTGGTCTTTCAAACGCTAGGTATTGAAGACAGAACAGAAGAGCCGTACGATTTGATCGAGTTCAACAATGCTGTGGACGAATGCGAGGAGCCTTGGTTGATGTACGCTTAG
Organism: Rhododendron vialii; assembly: GCF_030253575.1. Lineage (NCBI taxonomy): Eukaryota > Viridiplantae > Streptophyta > Magnoliopsida > Ericales > Ericaceae > Rhododendron > Rhododendron vialii. The sequence goes on along the minus strand of NC_080562.1, from coordinate 22,867,219 downwards.
CTGCTCTGACTAATTTAAATCAACTTTATTTGGAGAGCTTCATGATTTATTGGGAATTGTAATATTTTTTCAAATTCAAAAACTTAAACTAAATTCGATATGGTTGTAATATGTTGACGTACGCTTTCGGAATGATGACGTAGTAAATCTATGAACTTCTTTTGGGAAAATTGCCTTTTTAATGTTTTATTAATGTTCTGAAAATCGGGGCGTTACAACTTGGGCCACCTAACCAAAGGATTTTGTGTGTTCTATATAGACCAAAATAATTATATAAATACACGGCCTTTTACTAAGGGTGCCCGCATGTTAGAAATATACAGGCTTTTGATCTCAGCCGTTGGATTATGTTTTCAATGGTCCAGATCTGCGATTTTCTTACCAGTAAGAATATATTGATACCAAAGCTGAGAACGTTCTGAAAGGATTTGCAGCTATGAGAACGTTCGAAGTACACACCTATATCTCAGCACATAATATCAGAGCTGAAAATGTTCTCAACACACGTCTAGACTTGGTGGTAATTCATTCTCAGACGTTCTTTATTCTGAGAAACATTCTCATACGTTCTCAGTACTAAGAACATTCTCAGCACACACCTAGACTTAGTGGTAATTCATTCTCAGACGTTCTCAGTTCTGAGAACATTCTAAGGCGTTCTCAGAACTGAGATATTTTCAGCACACACCTAGACTTAGTGGTAATTTGTTCTCTGACGTTCTCAGCTCTTAGAACATTCTCAGTACATGCCTAGAGGCTAAACTTCATGGTAATTAAAAAGTGTTATACCTGAATGGGAATTAAGGTGCAATTTTCTATACCTAATGGTAAAAAGCTCTTAAAAAAACAATACAAAAATACACTAAGAGAGCAATTACAAAGAACGTACAAAAGGGATCTCAAATCATACCTGGGAAAAAATTCTAAATTTAGAAGAACTTTCGAGAGTGAAATGAGAGCTTTCCAGTGGCAACATAGCCTTGGAAGAAAGATCAGTTGCGTTACGACCCATCCTATACCAAAAGTAGTATCCCTCATCCTTCGCAATGCTGCTTGCTCAACCATATTTGATAGCTAGGGTTTAACGGTTGTTACTGTGCCATAGCATAGAAAAAGAGAAACACAGGCATTCCATAAATAATCGGACTCAAGAAAAACAAAACATAGGATAACACGAAGAAAAGAAGAGAACAATGATATCTATATACAGCTTTAAACTCTTTAAGTCTAGAACATTTTATGTTGCATATTTCCAACACAAAATGCAAAATCCAGCATCAATGTACTTTCACAGTATCAACACAGTTTGATAATGCACTTGGCAAACTTGTCTTTTCTTACTTAGTCAACCTTCCAACCATGGCAATGGTTATCGAGAAAGTAAACCAGCTACGATAAGCAACTAAATTCTTATACTAAAGACAGACTTGATTGAACCCATGTTTGGTAATATTTTAGGACAATGAAGATGGTTCGGACCCGTGTCTTTAGAACCATGGCTTTTGATGAAAATACTGGTAGAGATTAAGTGTGAGAGAGAGAGAGAGAGAGAATGCAGGATAGTTGTGGAAAGGGAAAAAGACATGGGCTTGTTGGGAGCATGAGAGAGAGTTGCGACTGAAGGGAAAGGAGGTAATAACTGATAATGAAAAAGACCTAGCTATGTGTGTGTGTGTGTGTGTGTGAGAGAGAGAGAGAGAGAGAGAGAGAGAGAATCTGTGGGTTAGTTGTGGAAAGGGAAGAAGACATGGGCTTGTTGAGAGCGTGAGAGGGAGTTGCGACTGAGGGGAAGGACGTAATAACTAATAATGAAAAAGACCTAGCTATGAGGCACGCCCAAAAGCGATTTAACAACTAAGAACATTCACACAAATGAACCATAGATGGTTAAAATGGGATTAGCCTAAGTAACATTAATAGTAAAGAAATATGGATTAATCGAGGAAGCATACTCACTCAAAAATGGCAATGCCCAAATATGAAGACGACACGTGAAGTAGTAAACTATTTTAAAGATAAGAAGATGAACAACTAATATCAGTACATATGCGGCACAAAAACAAAAAAATTCGCACCATTTATAACAAAGAGTCATTTGATGAAACAAGAAAAAAATATCAACAACAAAAGTTAAAACTCTTAAGGAAGAATGAATCTCACCAGAATTTCGCCACCTCGACTATGGAGGTAATCATTCCAAATCTGAAATCAAAACAGAAGACGGGAGAAAGATATATTTTACTCTCAAAGTCAACATGTGTTACTTTGTATAGATATCGAAATTAGTAATGACATGTCGGTGGCACTAACATTGATCTATGAAATTATGAAAAATTAAACCACCACATCCCAAACTGCCTTTTATTTAACAGAATATCCAAACGGAAGCCCCATAAATGTCCAACAAAAAGGCCCTAAACTACACCCATGTTAGCTACCAAGATCTCCACATTTACCACCCCACCTACAGTAATTTCACTATTTGTTAAATGAAAAATTCTAACCACTTGTGACCATATAGATAGACATACTGAAGAAGAAATAAAATAGGGGAATGGTTTGAGGATCATATAGACATATCGAAGTATTCAATCATGGTCAAAATTCAACCACTTGTGACTCATGGCCATTAAAAAATGTGATCAACAAAAAGAAAAATTTCAACAAAATTGCCCACGTATTTCTTTAGAGAAAAGCCTTAATGTTGCTCTAACTTCCAAAAAGAAGGGAAAGTGGTATTTTCCCACTTTTAATCATGAGTCAATGAGGATCTGGGCATGAATCAATAAGCTTTTTGGCTCATTGCGAATGACACAATAAGGACCAGAGAGCCTTCTCATGTCTAAGTAAAAAACTAGGGTGTTGGATTTGTTGATTCCAATAGAGGAAAATCATCAAACAGGTTAAGTGCAATAAGTTTTTGTAGGGGCAACCTCTGTTAGTGTCCATGCCTGTTATGCTCTAAAGTTCTGCATTATATTTAGACGTTGAGTCATGCTTACCATGTGAAACGATGAACGTTGCGGCAAGAAGAGTTTTTGGGTGGCGGGCAATGGCGAACAACAATAGAGGCTGCCGCAGGAAAAGATTTTGGGTTGTGGGAATGGTGGAAAAAGAATTTTTTTGCCTTGGCGAGAAGGTCATTAGTAGGAGTGGGTGAGGAAAAGCTGGCAGATTTGATGGTCGTTGACTCGTTGGTGTGAGGCGTGTGCCCTGCTTCAATTTGGAGGCGCGAGTCTGGGTGTTGTTTGGGGTTTGTCATTTGGGAACGCTGCGCGGAAGTTGCTAAGGAAGCGTTGATCTGAGGTAGGCAATCATTAAGGGTATTTTCGGAATCAAAAAAGTAGACAAACACTTGCCTCTTTTAATTTGTATATAAATAAATAAATAAATAGATTGATATAGATATAGATATCAACTAAAATCATAATGGATATCTAAAACTTCATGTTCTTCATGCAAGAATAGGTAAACTTATAGGTAATAATCAAGAAAAAAACCTCTACATTTGTCAATTATCCCAAACAAGTTCTCTGCCATACTGACGATCTATGATGCACGGACACGGATACAGAAACTGACACGAATAAGGGAACACAAGAATTCTAAAAAAATGGGGACATGGACACGGCGGGAGACACGCCATGTGTATATTTATTTATAAAAATAAATAAATAATTTTAGTTTGACACCCAGAATTTTTTTTAAAATTACAATTTGGCCCCAAATTTAAAAAAAAATTACAGTTTGCCCCCGCCTTCCCCCCCCCCCCCGAAGCTGTGTCCCCGTAAAGAAATTAAATTAAATTATGGGACACGCCTCGTGTCCCATACGTGTTCCCGCGTCCCAACATTGCTATACTTCAACCTCTAGAGGTATCGGTGCTTCATAGCTGACAATCAAGGCAGCAGAATGGACGATCTGCTCTTTCCTTACAAACCAGAAACACAATTTGAAATCAGTGATCGCAATGATCGACTTCCATTAAAATTAGTAACAACAGAATTGCTTAATCATTCTCGCAAGAATGGAACTTATAGGACGGAAACTATCATTATTTGAAAAGTGTTGAAAGATCCTTATCCTTGGCTTCTCGCAAGTTGAAATATAACAATGATTTACTAAACAAGGAAAGATAGAAGACTAGGCAAACAAAAAACTAGAGGTACACACATGATAATGAATACGACCAAATACACAAGGACCTTCAAACTAAAAAAAATCCTAGTTCTTCATCATTGATTAATCTACAAGGAAACATGGAAAGATAAGACTCGTGATAAACCTGAGAACTTGGACTTGAGCTTTAATACTGAACTAAATAGAACCAGAAACTCCATCACAACAAAATTCCCAACATGTAGCCAACTAACCAAAATATTTAGATTTCTTCGGATCTTTATTCACCACTGCAATACTGAACTGTGCAACATGACTCCATCCTATCTGAACCCAAGAGAAAAGAAAAACGAAAAAAGATAAAAGGGACCAATGGTCCCCAAACCGACGAGGTACAGACGGCCACGCGGAGCCCACTACGAGTCCCGCATGAAAAATTTGAGCCGTTCAATAATTTAAATAAAAAAAACCGAGTGGGTATTGCGAAAAATCAGCTCAATCCAATGTGTAGGTGATCCAATCTTCCCTTAAAAAATCGGAAAAAATGCAAAGATTGGATGAAAATTGGGAAGCTTGGATCGAACACCTACACATATCGGATTGAGTTGATTTTTAGTGCTACCCACTCGGTTTTTTGTTTTAAAATTATTGAACGGCTAGGATTTTTTGTGCGGGACCCGTAATGGGCCCCGCTTGGTTGTCGGTAAGGTACCATCGATACCCCGTCGGTAGCAGTGTTCAAAGAAAAAGAGATCAGCAATAAAGCAAGAAAATAGATTATCAACGACCATCGTAATTCAATAACTTACAAGCATACAGAGAACAAAGAGATATGATTGCAGACATCACAACCTTGAGGATAGATTAAAATATACCTCCCACAATAAGAAGCTTACATTAGACCAAACGAAGTGCAACATTTTCAACATGATAACAATTCACCGACACCTCTTCTATGCCCAACCAAACCAAACCCAACTGAGCCTTAAGTCCCAATCAGATTGGGAATCGGCTAACACCTCTCCTATGCCTCCTGAAGAAAAACATAGTAAATTTTTCAAGCTTCTAACTACAAAGATTTTTATTTTTTAATAACTAATAGATTTATAGAAAAGACATCAAAAGGATGCCTGCCATTTACAAAAGAAGGCCAACGATAAAAAGGCCCAGGCCCACTACATCAATAGCCTAAAAACCAATCAAAGGAAAAAACCCATGTACTCTATACTCTACTCTAAATGCAAAAAAAAAAATCTGATCATATCAAGGAATAGGTTGGGGATCCGATTGCACAGCCTTAACTCCCTCCCAACTAAAAAAAAATACTCTTCAAGCTAAACATAGTCCTCTCCACCCCATCTAAATATCTACTATTCCACTCTCTTCGAATTAGCCACATCAAGTAAAGGAGGACCAAATCTAGTACTACCGTCTTAGTCTGCCCACAATAGCCCTAAACATTCTTGAATCAGCTTCTCCCACCATGGATGGAGGAAAATGTAACAATAGGGAACTAGATAGTTGGTACAATTAATGAACAGTATGATTATTGTTTACTATGATTGTTAAGATGCCAATCTTTAGTACTTAGAAGAATGAAATAATGTTTAAGAATTTAGAAATGAATTTGGAATAAATATCATGATCATAATCATAATCATAGATTCGTAAGATTTAAAAGCACAACTTTAGGATCACCTAATTAAACTTTAGCCGTACAATCAATTTAGTGGTGGCATATGACGTCATAGATTTAGTTGTGCCTCCAAAGTCCTCTCCCCCACGTTGGAGGCAGAGTACGAGGCTTTTTTTAACGTCACTGCAATCTATGTTTCTCAAACCAAAAATTCAGAAACTAATGTCTCCATATTAAAAAACACACAAGTAGAGAAAAACTTGAGGACTCGAATTCTGAATATAACCCTTTTGAAGTACCAAAAGATAGGACTCAAGCTAAAATCCTGGGATTATACTTTGTACCATTCCCTTGTTCTGTGATACCGTATAAAAAGTAGAAACTCTTAACTGGCTTACATCAATAGATACGTTACCACTTTGGGGCCAGCTCAAGTGGCAAGGACCAGGAACGTCTCTTAGAGAGGTCTATGGTCCGAATCTCAAAGGTGGACCACTGATACATTTACTTTGTCTCTCCCTAGAGGTTGCTACCTTTAGGTAGCCCTAGTAATTACCAGGGATATGTAGGAAAGGAGGACTACATGTACCAACAGATTATAGGCGGAACAAAGTCCCAAACACAATCGTAAGCTTAAAAAACTAGTTTAGATAGAAGGACAGAACACTGTAACATAGCAATAACTTTTTAACAATATGTTCGCATAGCTCACCTTCATTCGGTTCTAAGGACCCTTATCATCCTTTAGAGGTGAGGGTTCCAAGGTGGCTCCCTCAAGTAGTAGTAATACATCATCCACCAAAATAAACATATCCTCCTCTATATGAACAATCAGAATTGGCCTTCAAGGGCTCTTGGCCTAGCCTTCAAGGGCTTTCAGTTCACTGTACAAGGAATCCATTAACAATGTAGATGTGACTTCCTTTTCAATAGAGAAATGTTTTACAACAACTCACAAAATTGAATCTGTTTTCTCTCTGAACATACGACACCAAGAATTTGGTCAATCCCAGCCAGAAAGCACAAAAGCTATGGCCACCACAAGTAATTTGTAATTTTGGAAGTAAAGTATATTGACTGGAAATGTTATGAACCAGACCATCGATGAAACCAAAGGATAATGCATAAATTAACCGACAGTAAGAAAAATAGCCTAGGAATTTTCAGGTTTTTAGAGAATCTAAACTCCAAGCAACAAACATTTAATTTAAGGCCAAAAACTATATGGTGTCACTTCACTTGAGCAGTTTTCAAGGGTGAAAATAAAAGACAACTCTTGATTGATTAAACCCCTTACAAAGAGAGAGAAGAATGTTAAACTTTTACAGCCATACCAACTAACATCATAATGGATGTCTAAAACTACCAATCATTTCAAAGCACCTAAAAGACATAATGGTACTAACAGACTTATCAGATATCCCAAATGTAAGGCAGTTATCACCGACTCACAGCACATGAGGCTAAACTTGTACGAGTTACACGGAACCAATTGCTAAATTATTTTTCTAGTAAACTTCATCCCTATGCAAAATCAAGGTTTCAATCAACACCCAGAAAATAACCCTTTCTCAACCAGTACAATAAGGAAATCATATAATCGCGTCATTTATAAATTAGACCAATCCATAGGTTAAGAACTTCAAACCATGGCAGGTTCAAGCCAAGCCAAGAGGCTCATACATGCTCACGTCAAGTGTGCATCAACATGAATCTACATTAAGAAAAATGAATTGTGCAGCCAAAGTAACACTGCATTTCAAGAATCGGTCCCAAATAATGAGGAACCACCATAACAGTAAAAGTGGACTAAACGATTAGATTAAAAATGCTGCTATCGGAAAGAACAAAAACCAAATGCAGGTTCTACATACCATTTGTAGCCGCCAACCTCAAATGCATTACTGCGAAGTTCTTTCTTGTTAATCTGGAAAAAATTGTCTATCTTCCACGTATAACTCGCAAGGTTTTGGTCCAACAATGTCATAAAATAGCTAAAACTGAAGTTAACCGCATAATGGATGCATAGTATGACAAAGCAGGTAACACGGATTGGTTAACAACTTGATACTGATAGGAAAAGCTGAAAATTGTTATTACAATGAAGACCCAAAACTAGATTTCACAAGAATGCGCACCACCTCAATAACGGTTTCCATAGTATTTCACTCCATCTTTTGTACTATCAAATTTGTTGACATTACCTCCTCGGAACTAATGAACAAGAGTGGTTCTACTTGAACCCATGCAAGTCCTTTCAAGTCCTGTGTTTGTGCTACACCCATTAACTTTTCAATTTATTTATTTGTTTTTTCTCTATACCTAACAATAGTCTGAGCATACCCTCATCATCCACGTAAACCTAAAGCCAACTTTATCAAATCTACACGAACCCGCCATCCACGACAACAACCACCATCCCTTCCAGGCTTCCAGCCCTTAACCACCCCCTTGTCCACCACCATGCTTGACATAATTAATCGATTCCTCAAAATAAATAATTGCAATGGTGGTGAATAACTTAATAGGTGATCTGCAGCTAACTGCGCATGAAACATGTCTATCTTTTGCTTTATGTAGGTGAATAATATGTTATTTTGGAAGTAAGAATATATTGACTGAAAATGTTATGAACCAGATTATAGATGAAACCATAGAATAAGTGTTAAAGCATCCAACTCCAAACCAATTGGCAAAGAGTGGAGAGGCTGCTCAGGCTCATATATTAGTTTTGGAGGAGATAATTAACCGATGTGGGACAAATCCCAACACTCCCCCGCACATGCGACCCCCGATTCGCACGTGGAGAGGTTAACAAATGATCCGGAACACACGGATCACAATGAAACAAAGTGCAACTATGGCACAAACAAAGGGGAAAAGCCTCCGAAAGTCTAGCTCTGATACCATGTTAAATTGAGACCTAGAAATTTGGGTTATATTTTTCTGTCCCATAAACTGAATACAACGTAAGTACTTATACAACACATTAGGCTAATTATACTATGGTCCTAGAGAATGAACTAGTTACATAATAGAACACCTAATAAACTAATTACAAATAAACCCATAATAATCTAACAAACAGGAACCTTAAGTAGGGAGCATATACTTCCTAATATAAGATACGTTCTAATTCTGAACCAATTCTCCACAAAAAAAAAAAATCAATAGCAACAAAACATGCCTTGTTTACAAGCTGCATTACTGGATCTGGTGGCTAAACAGCTAGATAACAAGACGAGTTTTGAACCATAAATGCTGACGGATTTCAGGAATGGTTATCTGTTTCATAGGGTCAACCACAAGCATCTTAAGAATCAAATCCCTTGCTCCATGTGACAAATGGCTGGGAAGAGTATAAACTCCACCCTGAAGAACATTATTTAGAGTAAGTGATCAACAACGCAACTGTGAATTGTTTTGAGGTTAGAGACACTGAATTGCAAGTTTGATATATAGGCCTGAAAACCAAGTTCTGCTATGATCCACAATGCACCACATACACCTAATCCAAATTAGATCATAAGCAATACCTTTATTTTCTTGAAGAGGTAGGAAATATTCTCATCATCAAAAGGAAGGGTGCCACAAAGAAGAGCGTACAAGATAACTCCACAACTCCAAACATCCATCTCAAGTGCAGCATATAGCTTACCAGAGACGACCTGCACAAAAATCATGTGTTCCACTTCTTAAGTCAACGACTCTCTTCTTTTTTTCTCTTATTCTGATAAGTAGTCTTGTATAACATATTATAACCTATTGTGAATCCCATAACATAAACAACTGAATGAAAGCTCAATTTAAACCTCAGGGGCGGCATAATTAGGGCTTCCGCAAATTGTGTTCAGAAAATGAACATCCCGCATGACATTGCTCAAGCCAAAATCATCTAATCTGCATGTTGCCTCTGGAATGTAGAAGAAGGTTCTCAGGCTTTAGGTCTCTATGAACCACCATGTTTCTGTGGCAGTACTCCGCACCAGAAATAATCTTCCAAAGAGACAATCATACCATTATTTAGAACCTCAATTATGACAACCATCGTTACCTAGAGATAACTGATCCAGTAGGGAGGAATCTCACCCACAAAAAGAGGAGGAAAAAAAAAGGAATAACACCAAAAGAAACAAGGTATTTACCTGTTAGAAAAAGCTCCTAGCTTCATCCTCCTGTAATCTTCTCTTCTCCACAATGTAATCAAATAGCTCTCCAGACTTAACATACTCCATAACCACATATATGTCTGTCGATGTCTCGATCACCTCATAAAGTAGTATAATATGTGGATGTACATATTTTAATTTCTCTTCTCACTGCATCAGAGCAAGTATATTTTCTCAACACAGTGATTTGCATTTCCCATGAATTAAAAACACAAGTGAAATTGAACCAACAATACAGAGAAGAGAATAGCCATAAACTCGTATAATGCTGGGTCACAATCCAGAAAATTGAGATAGAGCCTATCAATCAAATATAACTTGATAAGTGAACTGAATCAACCAGATAAACATATAGTCATATGATTCATACCTTTCTCCTCCATGTTATGGCTCTTCATTTTCCAACGGTTAAGAATTTTGATGGCCACTTTGTACCGTCGGTTGATGCTCTACGATTTTCACTTTCCCAAATGAAACATGGCCAAGTGTTTTTCCCATTGTGTAATTTTGCAAAGGCGTTTCTGCACCAGTTCCTCTGCCTGTTGGTCCATCCATATTCCTGTCAACAAAGATGAGTTACATCAAACACAGGGGCTTGAATATTCTATTTTGGCGGAAGTACTCAGGCATGCAGATGCATATTGAACTTCATTCAGGGTAGCCAATATATCTTCCTTCAAAAAGAACAGTTCTAGTTGTATATGAATTGTCCAATCAGGGCAGATCATATTCTTCGTTCCTGCTCATTTCCTTTGTCAAACTCACTATTCAATACACGTACCAATGAGCTCAAGACACGAACAAACATCCCATAGGGGGGTTATCAAGAGTTTCTGCACCATGTCCAGAGCGGATACACGAGCCTTTACCAACTTAATTTGCAATTTTATATCGTGTATTTAGGGAACCGTAACAAGTACTTTAGAGGAGAGGAGCGGTTGAACTGATTTTGCAAGCTATATTTCGGTATGTAAGTTTCAAAACATGGTACAACTACACTTGAAGGAAGAGAGCTCTGTTCAGTTAACTATGGGAGGCCTACCCTATTCAGTTCTATAAACTTTGGATGTTTGTTATCAGGTGATTCAATGGAACTCTGGCTGTATTTAAATGCAGATTAAAATTTTGTGGTTGTGATGAAGGTTGAATATATTATTGTAACAACAATGATGTTACCTTTGAGACAGTGGTCGGCAACTGATGAACCTTGATGATGTTTCTTTTTGTGGTGTGAGAGAGCAAGATGGTGCGCCTGCTATATTTGTGCCCGCAATTGGTAACTTGGTAGTTACATTGGAGTTTTCGATACACCTGCATTGAATAATGTGTATTAGTCTTTGTGGCCTTTTCTTATTTGTATTGTGATTGGATGTTCTTACCAATTGTGCAGTGCGTTAGCTTCACGCATTGGCGGATTGAAGGTGAAAATGGACGATCCTCTGGTTGAAAGTTTGATACCTGTTAATTTAGCAACAGAAGTTAACTCAAGCATAAACACTATAATTTTTTAATGTTTTTTCCATTAAATATAATGAATACGTTACCATTTTAAGTATTAACTTCCATTGTTGTGCAAAGCACAACTGGAAATGGTCCTTCAAGTCCAGCCAGTATTTTCCCCTCACGTTCAGTGAATTGATCTCACAACAACAGCATAGTTGGTGCCATCCTCCACATTGGATTTTAGTTTTAAACTGAGGATAAAATCTAGAACCTAGAGTAAAGTATTGTAATTTTCAGAGAAGAATGCAATGATTATTCTATCTTATTCATAGGATCAGAGTCACGTGTAGCACAAAGGCATCATTTGCTGGTCGTTTAGAACCGACATTGATCCCAGCATAGAGCACATCTGTTACAGAGAATACCGTGTTAGAATTTGTTACCCTTGCATCATAAATAGATGAAAACTTCAGGCTTCAAGCGTGTACCAAATCCTTGAGTATCCTTGCAGTAATCCTTCAATTTTATAAGTGGGACAAACTTATATTTGAGACCTCTAACAGTGAGTGTTGGCACAGAGATTCCCTCAATTGGTATTCGTGCAGAAAGAGACCATTGCAACTCATCGTCAATGACACGATAATCGCCAGGAGTGGTATTGATATTGGTGATTGAATATGTGTGGAAGACTTTGAGAGTATCTTTCAGTACTTCCATATCACCACCAAAGATTGTGCATTGTATTTTTTTGCCCTGTATATAAGGTAAGGTGTGATGTTAGTGTATATTTCAATAAATATTGCGTAGTAGCTAATTATGGTAAGACCAAAGGGACCTCAGCATCCATGAGCACAACTTTTGGGTAAGCCTTTTCATTCGATGTAACCCTAGGGATTACCCTTTTCAACCACCATTCCCAAAAGGCCTATCGAAAAAAAGAGAAAATTAAATTAACATTATAGAATAAAATCTAGGTAAATCCATCTTTGGGCAGCCTTGGCGTCAATCTTTATGAGGTCACGCCAGAGGAAATAGACTATGCAACCTTAGACCAAATGTATCAGTCCCTAACAATGTCTCCGTTCACCTTCTAAATGTCCACTTTGTAAGGTATCCAAAACAGAATCAGGTAACCGAAGAAAAGGAGAAAATAGTTTTGAAATCATGAGCAGCTCTGAGTAAAGCTCTTCCTTGGAAACCCTCCTGGCCCATTCTTCCTCACCAGCCATGCTATTCATGCTATTAAGAGCTGAGATGCCCAAGCACAGCCAATAACAACCAGGATCTTGGAGGCTATTTCTTTGACTATGTAAACTCTCCAATTAAAGGGGACTATTGAGTCACTAATTGAATAAGATAGTTTGTTCTTGATTACAAACTAAACAAGATTACATGAAAGCAGTGTATGGGCTTTCGATTAACTAAAAGAAACAAGGTTCAAAATAGCATAGAATAATATGCTGTATGTATTCACAGCATGAGATTCGTAAAAATGTTACAAATGCAAGGACTATTCCGATAATGCAAGGGATGGTGAATTCGTCCTCGAATTGACTATCGAAAGGAATAGAAAGATAACTTCAAAATCTTCAAAGAGCAACACATCACAACATCTAAGAGATTACAAAGTGTCTTAAAGGATCAATTCATTTCTTTCATTTGAGAAACAGGTGTTAAAGAATAAAACCAGTTAACTACATAAAATAAGAAGGCTAATAAAAATTGCTGAAAGTATGGTAGCTTTAAATATACTAATGAGCGATAACCGAAAGCGAAGAGCAAACAGAGATCACTATCTACCCTGCAATTTCAGAATTTAGAAACAAAAGATGTACTGTATGTCAATGAACCAAAATCTAAATGACAATTAGTTTGTCAAAGTACAAAAATAGATTTTTTGAAAGAATTGGTATCTCTTTTTCGGTCTGACTGCAGTTCTAGAAGACCTGTTATGGTTCTTTTCTCATTACAGACTTTGAAGTGAAGATTGCGGTTGTGATAAAGAGATTCTACCGACAGGGTACAAAGTGATTCTAGCGTATTAGATCAAGCCATGCCCAAAACCTTCAATTTCCTTTTCAAGTATACGCTAGCATTCGTATAGATGATGCAGACTGCCTTCATTTATATTACAGGAATTCTTATAGCCGTCCGATGTATGCGTACATGAAGACCTTTTAAGCGGTCAACCCTCAATTGTAATCTGAGCAAGATTAATAAATTTTTTAAATGATATTCTAATGAAGTTTGACACTAAATATTGATCTTAGGCATCACTCCAACTGGTTATTCCCTTCATGTATAATTGGTTATGTATTTGTTGATGGAATTTTTGGGATAAGTCTTTCAGAACCTCAAAGCTCCTTATGGGTTAGCCGGCCCCAAAAGGAGTTGATAATAACCACCTCTTCTTAGGACTCAATTAAGAAAAACTTATCCCAAAAATTTCAAAGCAGAATTGGTAAAAGGAAATACAGAAAGTGGCAGCTCATTACAGGGAGGGTTGACCGCTTTGAAACTCTAGATAGATATCGGCTGCTTTTGAGGTTCTGAATCTCGTTAATTGAATCCCACTTAGGGTATTGTTTCCCGACACGTGGTTAACTTGTGCTTTCTGTATCTAAATGGCACAAAAAATACATCATCTATACGACAATAGGCATTTAACGACGAATAAATTGCATTCATAAGTAAAGGGTAATCCCAACAATCAGGAGACTACTTATTAAAGAACGGGGAAAATTTCACTTAGGCACCCGATCTTTCACACAAATCACACATAAACACCTGACCTTTCTTAAATTTCATATAAACACCTGAGCTTTCTAAAAACTCATCAATTCAACACCTGACCTTTCTTAAATTTCATATAAACACCTGAGCTCTCTAAAAACTCATCAATTTAACACCTGACGTCACCCTTCGTCTAAAACCAAATGGAAAAAAAGTTAAGTGCTCCAATTTTTTATTTGTTTGAGCCTGTGCGAAGATCTTATTTTTCTGATCATTTTATCCTAAAGAATCATAATTAATTTTTAACTCTAAAGTTCTCGTTAGTTAGTCCTAAGAAAGTCATAGAATCAAATATGTCTTAGGGCTAATTAACGAGAGCCTTAGAATCAAAAATTAATTATGATTCTTTATGATAAAATGATTAGAGAAATAAGATCTTCATACCGGTTTAAACGGATTGAAAATTAGAGCACTTAATTTTTTAACCTTATTTTTTAATATATAAACGATCTATACATGGTTGAAAAATTAATTGTTCCAATTTTCAATTCGTTTGAACCGATGTGAAGATCTTATTTCTCTGATAATTTTATTCTAAAGGGTAATAATTAATTTTTGACTCTAAGGCTTTCGTTAGTTAGCTCTAAGAGATATTTGATTCTACGACTTTTTTAGGGTTGACTAACGAGAGCTTTAGAGTCAAAAATTAATTATGATTTTTTAGGATAAAATGATAAGAGAAATAAGATCTTCGCACTGGTTTAAACGGATTGAAAATTGGAGCACCTCATTTTTTAACCATATTTTTTAATATATAAACGGTCTATACATAGTTGAAAAATTAATTACTCCAATTTTCAATCCGTTTAAATCAATGCGAAGATTTTATTTTTCTGATAATTTTATCCTAAAGAATCATAATTAATTTTTGACTCTAAGGCTCTCGTTAGTTAGCCCTAAGAGATATTTGATTCTACGATTTTCTTCGGGCTGACTAACGAGAGCTTTAGAGTCAAAAATTAATTATGATTCTTTAGGATAAAATGATTAGAAAAATAAGATCTTAGCACTGGTTCAAACAAATAAAAAATTGGAGTACTTAACTTTTTTTCCGTTTTGTTTTAGACAGAGGAGTGACGGCAGGTGTTGAATTGATGAGTTTTTAGAAAGCTCAGGTGTTTATATGAAATTTAAGAAAGGTCAAGCGTTGAATTGATGAGTTTTTAGAAAGTTCAGGTGTTTATATGAAATTTAAGAAATGTCAGGTGTTTATGTGTGATTTGTGTGAAAGGTCAGGTGCCTACGTGAAATTTAACAAAGAACACTGCATTCCAAGATAGTAAAATGTCAGGCCACGCACTCCCAAGCAAGGGAATGTCGCCTGTGCCCTGATTAATTCACAATAAATATTTCTCTTTTCATTGTTGCTAAAACTCTTCAAATAGCCACACAAGAACAATTTTGTCAAACAGGTGGTGTTCATGCAAGTGAGAAAGCTTTGATATCGAAGTTTGTTGCTCCCATTCTTTTTATTTTTTGAATTTTTACATCAACTGTTCCGTTGAGGCCTTTTGTCAAAAACAGGTGGTGTTCATTCAAATTGCAAGGTGACATTGAGGAAGAAAAAATTCCCAATAAAGAGTATAAGAACTGTATTGTTCCCCGAAACTGTGAGATAGCAAACTCACCACGAATTGAAGACGAAGACATAAAGCTGCAGCAAGGCGACGATGAGGATGAAATCGAGTAGCATCTGGCTCCAAAACCCAGTCACCACATGCCCACGTTGAAGCACAGTAACAATCACATCCACCCTGCAAATCCAAGCAAACCAAAATCAGAGGAGAACACACACAGAGAGAGAGAGAGAGAGAGAGAGAGAGAGAGAGAGAGAGAGAGAGAGAGAGAGAGAGAGAGAGAGTTTCTGTAAAAACTTGCAAGTAAGCGAAAGAACAAGACTTCAACGGAGAGAAAAAAATGAGAGAAAGAACAAGCTTTATATGACCTATATTGGCTATTCTTGGTGCACAAGGAAGAAGTACACTATTTTAATCACTCTCATCAATTCTTAGTGCACAAGAAACAAGTACACTATTCCAACCACTCTCATCAACTTCTCACAGTACGGTATTGAAAGCAACCACTTGCTTGTCCCATGAGAAATTCCAGAAACACCCTCCCGCATGTGGATAAAACCAAAGACAAAAAAGGGTCGTGGACGGAAAACCTCAAAAGTCTGGAAAGGCAGTAAGGTAATTATGCCAAACTTCCAGATGACCTTAATACCCCTCCAATTAGGGGACTCAACGGGAAGACAAACCACAAAACTTTATGCAACCAGGGGCATTGTTGGAAGTACAGGCCAAAAAGTGGATGAGTAAGCCACCGAATTCTCTTATTGTATAGTGTATAGATAAGGATATAAATTTAGGAACACTAAACCTATTATCCTAACAGAAACTACATCTACAAATCATCTAATCTAATCTAATTTAGAAAAGCAATCAAGTCTGAAAATCCAAGAAGACCTATATTGCATAATAATATACATTGAGAGAAATAGGCAATTGAAAATTGCACGTGAAACCGTATAGGACCAAGAATTTGGGACGGAGGGAGTATATGAAAGCAACATAATATGGTCTAGGTTCAAATCCTCAAGCACTGGTTTTACAAGCAAAGGGACAACCTCTTCCCTGACCATCTAGTTTTATCTTCAATTTGAATCGATTTCCCGAGCTTGCTTCTTCTGTCTTCCACAAAGCGGCGACAAATTTGCTCTACATTTGTCAAACTAGGTTACGTGCGCATGCCAGCACGTGGAATGTCGTGCCTGTGAATTTTGTGCCCGTGATGTGGCAATATGTTTCATGAGGAAGTTTTAGTTGTGTACATTAAGGTAACATAAGTCAGCTCTTTCAACACAGTGATCTTAACTCACAAAGTCAGCTACCTATTTCAGTCAATAACCAGGAATTTGTAAATATAAGCAATTTATAGTAAAATACGGTTTGGAAGCAGTCTGCAAGCACATCATTTTTCTTGAGCTGACAGCATTTTTGCTGCCTTAATGATGGACTAGGCAGAAGAAAAAACCAGAGACTCATCAAACAACCTAACATAACATCTGTGAGATACAACAACATAACATAACCCATCTAGTCCCCAATCATTGGGGGTATGGGCAGGGAATGATTGGAGACAAACCTAACATTTGGCAATATATGCACAAAGTGGCTGCTCTCAGAATACCACTAAAACAGTGGCCCCCCTAAACCTCCAAGAACCGAGGAGCTACAAGGGCGTTTTGTTGTAAAACCATGCCCCCAAATCAAAGCCATATGGCATCAGAGAGGGCAGGCCTAGAGACCCAAATCAATTTATGTGTACATTGCCATGCTTCCTTCATTGATAGTCCAGAGCATCGGTATGCACAATGAACATAACATCTGTGAGATAATAGAGTAAAAAACTCAAGCAAGAACTGCCCATGTCCATGTCATTAATTACTGCACATCCACAAGCAAAGCTTTTGCGAAGTATTTTAGAGACCAAACTCTATTTCAGCATCAATCAGTACATATTCCCGAAACAAAGAACAATTTCATGGGTTTCAAGGAGAGAGTCAGAGACAGTTTTTGGTACATTCTACAACAAAGATGGAAAGAGATAATTTACGCATTCTTAAACAAGTTCCTGAAGTGAAGACCAACACCATTACTTTCCAAAATATACAAACTGAGATAGGTTTCATCACAATAAATCCAAATAAGCAGATGCTACACGTAAGTCAAAGCCATTCATACTATTTGAGCTCCAAAGCAGCAACAAACTCATTAAATGCGGCATCATGCACATGGAGGTTGTTCAGGGGTATAGTCCAAGTTCTATTTCCCATTCGTATCATGATATGGTCTAGGTTCAAATCCTCAAGCACTGATTCCAGCCTATCATCAAGTTCCTATGACATAAGTTCATCTTTAAACAAACTAAAGTCACAAAAGCATTAATTTCTTTTTAACAAAACAGAGTCAACGTACAAATAAGGTTAATACTTGGTACACATCAGTATGCTGTTTTCATGCGGGGGAATTCATTTTCAATGACTGGATGGCAAGTAAGCAGTGTGCAGATTTTCTAATAAAGAAGAAAGTTATTAGATAAGATCAGTTAATAAACTCTACGAAAAGCTCATTGAGTTATCCTCAGATCAAGGAATCAAAGATAATTTTTCTAACCTTGTGCAGGATTACCGTTTTTGCCAGTATGCATTGAACAAAAATGACCAATTATACATAATTTCTACATCATCTTCATTCAGTATAATAGCATTAAAAATCCACCTGCATTCACACAAAAGAAAGAGTTCATAATTTGTATCGAGGCCGTGACCTTGACAGAAATCATGTAACCATCTTGCAAGAAATTATTCACAACTCGGACAGGCCAAACTTTCGATCCATGCCTGATTAAAATCCAAATGGTCCTACCCTTTTCTTGGGAATGACGCTCATATCCAACCAGCAATGACTACAAAACACAAGAAATGCTATAAAGAGCAAGTACTCAAATGAAAGTGTACCTAAAATAAATCTTTAAATATAACAAATATAAGAACTAAACCATTGAGCCATGTAAATCAAGTTCCCAAATGCATTTCAGATACCAGTAGGCGCTAGGAGCCAACACCTACAGCAATTTAAAACGGCAACATTGAAAATAAAACACAACATTTTTGCTAAAGTTCATAAGAAAATAAAGACGAATGATTATTCAATCATCATCAGATAGATCGTAAGAAATGAATGGAAATTATCATCAATGCAAATTATCATTTCTAAAATTAGCATGAAGTTGTATTTATTTTTGTTCAATTCATGAACACAGTGATGAGTAAAAGTATTAAATTTCGAGTTTTTATGTTCCCATACTAATGGAATTCATTTGTTATTATGGAAGTAAAAAGGAAAAATTTATCAAAGGAGCCAGCACAATATGTGTAAAAAATACAGCAAAGAACTCTAGCAACAACTGCCAATGTCATTACAACACTGCACATGCACAAGCAAACCCTTTCAAAGTATTTAACATCTGAAACTATAGGCTATCATTAATTAGCACATACTGCCAAAACAAAAACCAATTTCATGGTTTTTTGAGAACTAAGTCAAAAGCACAGTTTTGTTACTTTCTACTACAAGTATGCTATTACTATAATTCACACATTGTCAAATAAGTTTCCAAAGACCAGGACCATGACTTTACACATATTGACTGAGATTTCATCAAAATAAACAGAAAGCAGCAGATGCTACGCTGAAGTTAAAGCCTTCCATACTGCCTTTTACTATTGTCGCCTGTGTCAAACCCGAAACAGCATTACCAAACCTTCATAACCATTCAAATATTATCTCACTATCTTCTATTGCATCAAACACCACAACCCTAACTTCATGCAAGAGAAGTAAGGTTAGATGAGAAGTCATTCATGCTCTTGTCAGGCTGAACTGGAACCCAATTCCAACACTGATGTACACTCAGGAACATAACCCACTGTTAAGAGGGTAGCTACAATGATTCCCAATCCAACAGCTGTCATCGTAGCTCCGGTAGCTGGTATCTCTAGTGTGTTAAAGGGTGGTTGATTCTCGAGCAATACTCCTATGTTCTTGGATACATTTCTAGCTTCAAATAATTGCAGCTTTTCTTGTAATAGCGGGGTAGTATAATCTTGGTTAAAGAAAGGAGTTAATGTATCTAACCGTGGGAAATAATTCATTTAGTTCGGTGTATGGGTTTTGCCAGGATTGTAACAAAGATGAAATCTGTCCATTCCAGTTGTAAGGATTCAATAAACTAACGAAAGATAGGATATTTGGGAGACATGTTTGTTATTATAAGGAATGGTCCAGGTCCAGGTTCAGTTACCCATTCTGATTGAAATCTCATCCAAGTTTAAATTATCAAGAACTGGACGTAGTTTTCGAACAATTTCCCGCACGATAACGAATGGTAGCTTAAATTAGTAATTAAGAAACAAAACGTAAGTAATTTAACATTTAACAATGTCTAATATTCAAATAACGAAACAGATTAACAAATTCTATTAACTCAGACCTTGCCATTAAAGATTTCTGATCTATACATGTATCCAAATTTGATTAGAGCAGGTTGATGGTCAAATGTAGAAGGTAAGCATGCAGTCCGCAGATCATCTAATAATGAAGAAACTTAACAAATATATTAAGTAAAATATTTTTGTTGAAGGGAAATTCTGCAAATTTGTATCAAATTAAATAATACCCAACATTATTTTTCATTACCTTGTGGAAGATGTAGTTCTCGCCAATATCGATTCTGCCCTTCCGACCAATCGTATCTATCTTCATTATCAATTTCATCAAGAATTATGGTGTTGAAAATCCACTTTTGCTCACAGGATAGAATCACTTTGTAACCATTTCCAAGTCGATGAATCGCACAGAACACGCTCCAACCATACGCCATAGCAATTTTTATTTTATTTTTTGAACAGCAAAGAAAATTTTATTAACCAACAGCAAAATTACAGTGATTAAAAGGATAGGAAGACATGGCATCATAACAAACAAAACGTATCCCAAACGACACTCAATCCGCCTGCTAATCCTATGCCGCTAACTACCCTAAGAGCCAACCACAATCGAAAAACCTGCGCACACTACTTGAAAATGACAACCAAGCAGTTCCAATCGCCTCTCCACCCAACCCTGCTGCCCACCACCAACGCCAAATGACACCACCGACAGAACTTTGCACCAACAAATCCAGCAAAGAGAAATCTCCATACAGTTTTGGTCGAATCACGGATCTAGACAACAGCAACAAAGAACCAATCGAGACATCGAAAGGATAGACCCGGAGATAAAACACGCAACTCCACATTTGCTGTTAAGCTGAAACCGAATACACCCAACAGTGTAAAAATCCGGTGGGAGCCATGCCCAGGTCGTCTATGCCGTTAGGCCCAAACACCGGAAGCACCCAGCAGTGCTACCAGCGACAACCCAGGAGCTGGATCCGGAGGAAGCCTACCGGAAACAATCCGTCACCACCGAGCTACCCAAAACCACGTCCCCTTGCTGGTGTTACCAAAAAACCTCCACCACCGCCAACCCTCCATCAAACAGCAGGCTCTCCTACAGCCGCCCAAATCCAAGCCCCCAACCACCTACCGCCGCCCAACCCCAACACCAAACCCAACCGCTGCCCCACCCCAACTCCAAACCCAGCCACTGCCCAACCCACCTGCAACGCCCCACCAACCAAGCCCACCTCTGCCAGATCCACCAAAAATCGCAGCAGCCGCTGCTACCACCAGCACGAACGCCCAGAAGGGCAGATCTGAAAATCCAAAAGAGAAATAACACCTCCAAGCCGTGTGAATCAGGCAAACCAAACCACTGATCACTCATTATTTAGAAAGAAGGGAGAGAGGAGGGGGGGGAACGGGAGGCGCCGCCCCCGCGAGGGAAACCCTAGGCGAGAGTCTGGTTCTTTTTCTTTTTTAGAGAGAGAGAAGAGAAGAGGGGGCGGCTATCATCTCCTAAAGTTCCATACGCCATAACATTATCAACAACACGAAAAAAAATACACAGCATCACAAAGAATAAGGCATAACTTCCCAAAGCTATAGTCATCGAAATGCCAAATAAATATAAAACTGTAAGTCAAAGAATCACACCATTAAACCAGTGAAGCTGTGCTCTGTAATAACTGCCACCAGCTACAACCCACACCTAAAAGCAAAATTTTTCTCAATAATAAGAACTGGCGCGACTCTATGCGAGCACAATACAATCCATTTTTTAAAACTACCAATAGAATAAAGGAACATAAAGAAAGCATATAGACTTTAATTCAGAGGAAGGAAAGTAAACACACCCGGTCATGCAGTTCCAACTTGAATCAGCACAGCTATGCGACGAAAACGAAGTAAGCAAAGCAGCTTGATTGCATCTCTCGAAGTTGTCTCTGACTTCGAGAGAGTCATCTTGACCACCACTGAAATGAAGAGAGCCCGTTGCCGCCTAGTTTTCAGTTATAGAGCTACATTGAAAGAAGAGATGCAATCAGAGATGCTAAAACAGAGAATGAGCGACAAAACACTATTATAAGGTTCAACAACAAAGATAGAAGATCTGGAGAAATTTTGAGGTACCACGGTGGAGTTCCTACGTGGTACCTTTAACCAACCACAGAATGACAACTATTCAAAAAATTAGACGATGTCAGATCTTGCCAACTAAACAATGATACCATTACGTATGAAGTAACAGAGACAAACGTTCCGTCAACATTAACAACACTACAATAACGTAAATATACACGAGAAGGGAAACTCGTGCTTAAACCTCACCATTTTCGGCGGTCATCAGTTCTCCTGATAGCAAGAATGCCTGTGAAAGAAGCAGTAACAAATTACGGTTGGCGATAAAAAAATTTAAATTACGGTTAGGAAAATGGCAGCAAACAGAGAGCAAGAGAGGAGTGAGGTATATACATGTTTTGATGTCGCTGGAGCTGATAACCTTCGTTCAATTTTCGTGGTGGCGGCCACCTAAATCAGTGATATCAAAGAACCCTTCAGGGAGGAAAGATGAACCGAACCTGCCAGAAACAGTACCAACGTTTGATTTCAGCAGCGAAATTCAACCTACCAAGCAGATTAAGCTGATGACAATGCAGGATCCAATCGAGAAGAATATCGGCAAGTACCACATAGTAACCGATTGCTCTAGAAACATCAGTTCTTTGGTAAAGCGAATAAGAAATTGACGGTCTATAAAAGCAGAAATTGCAAAATCAAACTCCACACTCTCGACCAAGAATCAACAACCCCCAAATCCAAGACTATCCTTAAAGCCCACAATACTTGCTTCAGAAAAGGGAAAGAATAATACCGGTTTATTTTACATGAGCGAAGAACAAAACCCTAACCCAGAATATACCTACCAGGCTGCCACAATAAGAATCTTACATTAGACGGACAAAGTGCAGCAGTTCACACATGATCACAATTCAATGACACCTCGCCTATGCCTAAACAAACTAGACCGAGCCTCAAGTCCCCATCAAATTGGGGTCGGCTAACACCTCTCCTATGCCTCCCGAAGAAAAACACAGTAAATTTTTTCAGCCTCTAACTATAGAGGTTTTTTGCTTTTTTGATAACCAATAAATTTATGGAAAAGGCACCAAGGGGATGCCCGCCATTCACAAAAGAAGGCTAAGGATAAAAAGGCCCACCACATCAATAGCCTAAAAACCAATCAACGGAAAAAACCCATGTACTCTATACACCACTCCAAATGCAAAAAAAAAAAAAAAAAAACTGATCATACCAAGGAATAGGTTGAGGATTAGATTGCAAACCGTTAAACTCTCAACATGCAAACTAGGACAAAGACTCTTAAGGCCACCCCATCAGAATATCTACTATTCCACTCTCTTCGAATTAGCCATATCAAGCAAAGAGGGACCAAATCTAGCGCTACCGTCTTAGTCAGCCCACTGTAGCCCCAAACCATTCTTGAATCAGCTCTTTCACCAGAGATGGAGAAGAAAATAATGTAACTATAGGGAACTAGATAGAGTGCTCCTAATAAGAATAACTCTACCAACTTGTACAATTAATACCTTTTCCAAGTAGCTAAGAAGAACGAATATGGATATGGATTCGCGGATACATGATTTTTCCAAAAAGAAATATACGATACATTGGGGGATACGTTAAATATAAAAGTAAATTAAAAATATATTATATATATAATTTTTAATTCCAAAAATTCCATTAATGATTAAAGTTTTCCATTACACAAGTTCACCATTTCACATGCCGAGAGAGATATTTACATATAGTTACCGCCCCGTATATATATATATATATATATATATATATATATATATATAGAGAGAGAGAGAGAGAGAGAGAGAGAGAGAGAGAGAGTCCCCTTCTCCTAAGGACCACCTTAACTTAATAAAATAAGGACCTCCCTTTCCCGATAGAATTTCGATGATCCAAGCCGTTCAATGTGTTCAGAACGTGATTTTAAGGGTACCCACAAGAAATCAACAACAAAAAATGACCGGAAAGGCTTCATCCGAGCAGTTTTTGTTTATATTTTATCAAACGGTTCAAATAAAAACTGCTCGGATAAAGCCCTTCCCGGTCATTTTTTTTGCTAATTCCTCTCGGGTACTCTTAAAATCACGTTCTGAACGTATTGAGCGGCTCGGATCATTGAAATTCGAACGGAAAATGGGAGAAATGGAGAGGTCCTTATTTTTAAAATAAGGACCTCCTCATTTGAAAATGACTGTGTATATATATATATATAACTGTATTTATAAAGTATATTTATATAGTTACATATATATATACACACACACATACACACAACGAAAGAGAGATGAGAGACGAGAGAGAAGAGAGAGAGAGGACCTGATTTGTGCAAGTTAGATAAAGATGAAAAACTATAAGACCATCCAAACACCAAACAACAGCGAAGCAGTACAGAATAAGAAAATCTGACAAGATATCTTGTCGCATAGCCTTCCAAACACTGCTGTGATGTTGAATAATGTTGATCCAAGAAAACACAAAGGCGTACATGCATAAGACGGTCGTTGTCAATATGAAAATGTAGAAGAACCGATAATTGCGCTGGAATCAGTAAAGAAAGTTTTTAGCTACAGCTACAAAAGTTAAAAACTCATCAGATCTACATCACATAGCACTTTAGTAAAATTACACTTAACTCGTATCTCATCTTACCTAAATTTATGACGTTGATACTGATCCACTTCATCCATATTACTTTATTGGTAATTATGCCATCTTATAAGGTGATTTTAGGATATCAATCGACATGAACATACAAATTAAAAACGAACCACTTGACACTGTATCTAGCTTTGTGCAAATTAGAATGAACTGAAAGTAGACCCTTTCCTGCATTTCATGGACGCTAACAATCAGTATATATAAAAAGTATTTCATACAGCATGATGAGGACTATCTGTATCCTGTACTTCCTAAGGCACTGTGACTGATTTAAACATCTATGACATGCCTGTATAATGAAGAGGGGACCATTTACTCAACCAATTGTATTTCCAGCATGATTGCCCTATACAGAGTTTTGGATATGCCGAAAAGAGTGGTATAAGGATCAAGGCTTGTTCAGTTGATTTATTCGAGTACTACCCATGTGATGTGACACCATTCTAATACATTTGAAATCTACTAGTGTCGCGCGTCGTGATCTGCACGAAACCGCATGCTCAGTTCAAGAAATGGCTGGAACTTGCATCAAAGATTAACAAATTTTTTAGTACTTCGTATTTTATAACGGATACATGAAAACTCCATTGGGGATCTTGTTCCAGAGTTGAAATAAAGGGGAACTCGTTTAGGAAATTCCCAAAAATGAACATGTATTCCAACTTCTGTTAAGTACAAAAGAAAATCAATTGTTACATCTATCCACTGTGAACTCCTACATCACTTATTTCCATGAAGACCATATTCACACTAAACCATGAGGTAAGATAAGCACATCAAGAACCACCAAAATTACTCTCCAGGCCAAAGCTCACTATCAATAAATTAAAACTATAGAAGTCACATATCAATTGGAAACGAAAAGGAGAATGGAAATATTATAATATGCTATCCACCTTCTTGACTATGCCATGAATGCAAGATTCAAATTTGTTCAGCCTTCAATAATGTCCTTTGGGTTAGGTATCTTTTGCAGTCCATCTCCGCATGCTCAAGCATCAAATCAGCCCTTTGAGTAGGATCTTTGGTATCTAACGCGGCTGGACTGCAATGTTATGAAGAAAGAACATTAACCATATAAGCATAAGCCTCCCCATCATGCAGTAAATAAGCACACAAATTGCTACATACGATGATTAAAATTATAGAAATTTCAAACAATTTCCAGTCGTCAACTTCACCAATTTTCAAGCCAGGTTTAATTAGACAAGCTGATTAAGCATATTAGATGCTATATTAACAAGTTTGAAACCTGCAACTTCGGTTAGAACAAGTCCTGAAGGAAAAAAGTAACACATTCTTTCCCTTGGACACCAAACTTCTCTAGTAGACTGTAAAATTCTATATTGTGCTGCCTCAATTAAATAGATAAGTTGTCTATAGATCAACAAAACTCAGAGAGCACTATGAATTGAAATCAGAAATTCTAGCCATCTCACATGTCCCCTATAATGAAAATTTATTTTTTAGTCTTCTACAGACCTAATTACCAAGGGTGAAGGAGGAAAAGCTCTTGTCGAAGATAATGGAAGGGGTTTAATGACTGATGAACACATCCTGATCTCTAGTTTATTTGGGTACGGTTCAAGAGCATTGGGGCTTCCTCGGTGGTGTCAAGAAGATGACATCAAGGAACGTGAGATCAAATTGGAGGTTGGGGCGAGGAGTTTATGTTAAATTTTAATCTCCTGGTTCACATCTCAAAATGAAACTTGAAGGGAACATAAATCAAATTCGTTTATCATAAGAATCATCTTCAAAAATTAGAAATAGAAGTCAATTCCATCGGTTATGTACAAATGTAGCATTTTCTATGAACTAAGTAACAATGTCCTCCTTTTCAAAAAAAAAAAAGTAATGGCGTCCTCACAAGCGTGAGTTTTTTGCAAAACAACTCTATTGAAGCACAAATGTAGGCTCAAACACAAGCATGAGAAAGTGAATAACTATGAAGGTATAATGGTTCCTCAAAGGTATCAGCCAAGGGAAGACAGCAGCAATCCTGCCGCTAAAGAGTCAATAAACAAAGAAAAAGGAGACAAGATACCTAAATTGATTGGATCAATGTGGGAGCAATCCATGTCGTTTAGGGTATTTGGTGGATGAAAGATCCCATGAATTATGAGTCAGCGTCCTCCGTTTGATCTCACCTTCAAGACCTTCTTGCTGAATTTTAAAGGAAAGACTTAGAAAACCACCATCAAAACTACAGCGAATAATACATTCTACCCCTACTAGTTGGCCCGCAGACATATTATAACCTGCCATGGTATAGAAAGGAACACATAACCTTCTGTGATGTGAATAAAGCAGAAATCAAGAGAAAACAGCGAGAATAATTGTAGCTGTTAAAATGGGCCTTGAAAGGACAACTTTGCTCTACTCCTACCATAATACACATTGTGAAAGGTAAAGATAACTTTCTCGATTTTAAACATATGTTACAGTCTGTCCAATTTGCAGTTTAGGTCAAACCAAAAGGGCCTTATTTATTTTCGAGTCAAACAACTGGAGTCTAAAAAATCAAGTCGAACAAAGTATGATATGAACCAAGAATACAAATGTGATATAAATAGGGACTGCAAGAGTATTTGCCCTTTGACTATACACATAATTCCTTCTCATTTTCAACATCTAAATGGAATTCAGCACTTGACATATATATGTTTATGGTTTTAAACATCTTTTCCAACTAACAAAAATCAGAGGATAGAAAAGAAAACTAACAAAAATAAAGTTTTAGGCTTCTGGTTCAAATCATCAACCATTGAAGACATGATTCCAGCTTTAAAGTGTTGGTTTCAGGAATTTTCCTTTACTATGTCTGTATAAATGGGTTATATTCTATTTGTACAGATTAATAGGAGAGAGCGCATTCAGCAACTTAACATCAAAAGCAGCTCTTCGAGAAGATACTTGAGCTTCTAATCATTGAATTTCAACAATCAAAAATCAATTTCAGCAATTTAAGACTCTAGTTATTCCAGATTTTGAACATACAAATAACTCAGCTTCAATAAGCACACTTCAAACAATTCACTTGCTCCTTCAATAAGAAAGATTTAGCCTTACTATTTCGAACAAAATCAGTTATGAATCACTTCATTTGCAGCTCCAAGGCCACAAATTTGACATGTTTATAAAAGCAATTGGTATATCACATAAAGAGGCAAAGAAATATAGATGATTTGAGAGAAAGAGGGCAAGAAGTCCCCTAACTGAACAAACAAACAAACACCAATAGATTACATCTCACGCACAGCTTTGCAATCATCAAAATAAAAAGTTCAGGGACTCCTCTGACTGTTTGTAACGTGAACCCCTACAAGAAGCCAAGTCAATAACGTCTTTGATTCTTTGGCTTTGCTATCAAGCACTCTTGCATTTCACTCCAACCAAATAACACACAACACCCACCCAAAAAAACCACCTTAGCTCTAGTAATATTGACGATGTTGTTTGGGAAAAAAAAGTCATTCATCAGTTAACATCTCTGCCTAGCAAATGACCCATCAAAGTATAAAATCTCCAATTTACCAAGCTTCCAAATGTTTCCTTTTAACTATCCGGCAATCTTCACACCCACAAGTTAATAATTCTTGTCACCTAATCATATTAAAAAATATGTGAAGAAACATCTGTCAAGTCTTTTATCCACCACCCCATTTTCATCATTCTTAATCTTTCCTTCTTTCAGGATTCTCAAATTAGGACACCAAACAATAGTTCGTCTAAATCATCGTGGGGAGAGAAAACAACACTTTCCTGGTTAAAGATGTTAAAGCAGATTCAAACCGGCAGTCAAGTATGACAGCATTATGGACATTGAGAATAATAATTGCACTGTTTGCGGCAATCAAAAGTTGACCATCCCATGGTTGGATCTGCAAGCCAAAAAAAATACATTGAATAAGGTAAACTTATTATGAATGCTCCAAAATCGCAATGAAATGAAAAACCCCAAGATAAAACACGAGCAGGTTTAATAATAATTGGTAAAAATTAACAATGGAGTGAGTATAAACATAGGACAGACTACCTGTGATTGGAAAGAAGGAATTACAATCAAGTGAACTACAACCAATCCCAGCCGTCCTTGTCTCAGCCAATCAGCACGGGCATTTCCTCTGTATCAAACGGTCAGGAGCTACCAGAAAACTATGGGACAGATCCAAGGGCTGAAAATATAGGGATATAGATTCAAAAATTATGAGCACCCTTGATATATAGACTAGGAATTGCCCGTGCCTTTAGCCACGGCGCAGTATACTCCAAAGTCAATAAATAAAGTGTCACTAACAAAGTGTATGCATAATTCCTAATTGGGAAACTTATGCCCGACCGACCCAGTTGGTAAATCGAGCAATGAATGCCTTGTTCTCTTCCCTTTTCAAAAAGAATTTTTCAAAAAATTCCCCCTAAATTCTCCCTACTTTCAACATTTCTCTCGCTATCTCTCTCCACTTATTGCCCCTACTATTTTTCAAAAAAAATTTCAAACAGCAATCGAAACAACCCAGAAGTCATATGAAATGTATCTGTTTCTCCTCCCTTCAATCAATGAAAAACCCATTTGAACAAAACCAAATAAGAAGACACAAATTTTGGAGTTGCAAGTGCCAACCATCAAAAAAACACAACACCTAACCAAGGATTCTGATGTTTAATCATACATCATCACAAAAACATGTTCAACGATTCAAGTGCAATACACTATCGGGGAAAGTTATCGGCACTTAATCACAAAACTATGTTTAAATGGTAAAAATGTCTAGAGTGTTTAAAAACATATTAAGCAGCATCAGTCAACGAAGAAAACAAATCTGAGAAATGGAGTTCTACCCTTTCCACATCAGCAAACATATGGTTTTCAGAAAGTTGACTACCCACGGATGCCCTCGCAACCTCCTACTTCTTCATCCATTGTTGAGCATTCAGTCGAACACCTAATAGTCGACTATTTCTAATGGTTTTGCATGTCTTCTTCCCTAACCATTGGGGCAATAGGAGCTGAGATTGATTCTACTGAAGTAGTATTCAAATCAGATCTTTCTTTATAGCATCCAAACTAAATTGCAAATCATGAACTAAGTTAAATAGAGTATAAAGAACAATTTAGTCCACACTGTCTCAATCTCTTAACCATGCATTTTTACAAACATATTGAAGGCATCTTTCTGAAACACAGTTGGCTTACCAACTCCAACAGAAACAAATTAGTGAGAGCAAAACTATGAACAAACACATGAGATCTACAACATACCAACATTAATCTTTTTCTATAAAGGGATACGTACAAGAAGCACGAAATGGAATCATACCACCCAAGAGAACTTTGATGAGGACCTGTAGCTACCAAATCATACAGGAAGAGAAAAAAAAAATGTTAGAAATCAAAACATTAGTTGAGACCAAAGGAAACTTTAGACAAAAAGAACCCATAAAATAGTACCTTTGTGGTGTTGAAACACAGGGTTCCTGATTACCTTTGTGGTCATTTGTTGACCTAATACATTGTTCATAAGAAAAAGAAAATTAATCAGTTCTTGTCAAAAAAAATTAACCAGTCAAATATTGAAAGACAAAGGAAAAGAGAAGTAGAAAGGAACAAAAATATGTGCAGGTTGCTCTTTGAGTCTCTGTGCACACAAAAAAAAAAAAAAAAAACTTACTAACCATGACAACGGGTACCAGAACGTGACTATGGTAGGAGAGGGGCATGGTTGGGCGGAGAGTTGGCGTTGCAAGCGATGGTTGATTTGGGTGTTGGATGAGGGAGAAACAGTGTGTTTTTGTTTGTTTGTGTGTGTGTTTGTGTGTGTGTGTGTGTGTGTGTGAGAGAGAGAGAGAGAGAGAGAGAGAGAGAGCTCGGTACATGGTTTTGGAATAGAAAGATTTGAATTTTGAAAATCTTGACAGCAATGGAGGTTTTAGGGTTTGAGTGCTTGACAACAAAACCCACGCTTCATCTCATCTCAATTCTCAGCCATCAAAGCATTGGAGTACCTTTCTGAGAGCTAAAACGGACCATTGGATTTGGTTGGTACTAGAACGTGACTATGGGAGGAGAGGGGCGTGGTTGGGCGGAGAGTTGGCGTAGATGTATATATATTCTATCAGACCATAAGTCATCTAATCAGCGACAGTAACCAACCATCAAAACCCTAATGTCATCAACCAAACTGAAACACATAAAACCCTAATTTTACCCCCAAATTTCAATCAAACAAAGACTCCACCAAACCTATCGATTCTACAAAAACCTTTCCCAAATTTGAACCAAAAACTATCTATCCTCCGTAAGCAGTAAAAGTGAGAGAGAGAGAGAGAGGGAGAAGAGCCAAGCGCTCCTGCCCTTTCTTCAATGATACGCTACAATGCTACATTGATCCTGCGCAGAATTGAAGTCTACTGCTTCTGCAAGGGAGGAGTAATTAGCGCGTGGGTGCTAGATCCCGAAAATTCGTTCCAGATTATCGTTGGGGCGGAAGGAACCACTGAAACAATGGTCAAACTCTCCAAGAACTGTACGCTGCAAACGCCGGGGCCCGGTTACACATGTGGTGCAGCAAGCATTGTGACACCCACGGTCTTCAAAATTATAAAGAGAACACTACACATAAAAAATAATGCATAAATCAAATTTAAAAAGTTCTAGAAATCAGATCTACTAACTCAACCAACATAGAGAGAGATGGGTTTGTCAACATGACTTTCCTGGGTTTTCTGCACCGCCAAAATACGACACTCTGTCGTGACAAGAACCCATGAGGCCGCAGTTGCCTGCACTGCCGTGTATCTGATCAAAGCTCCTTATGGGTACGTTGTAATACCCATCATCCTCTTCCTCTTCTTCTGAATACCCTTCCCCGCCGCCTTGTTGCCCCGCTCAAGGTTCGGCATTCCGAATTTCGTCCTGCAAGTATAAGTCATCTAATTAGTGACGGAAACCAACCATCAAAACCCTAATTTCATTGACTGAACCGAAACACGTAAAATCCTAATTTCACTCCCAAATTTCAATTCAAACAAAGACCCACCAAACCTATCAATTCCACATAAAACTTTCCCGAATTTGAACCTGAACCGAAAACTATCTATCCTCTTTAAAAAGTAAGAGAGAGAGAGAGGAGCCGAGCGCTCCAACAGCCTCAATCTCATCCTAAGCAAATTGCCTACCCAAAACACCAAAATTCTACTTTAACTAGTCACAAAATTCATCTCTATCCCAACAGCCTAAACAAATGCCTATTCAAATCACAAAACCCTTTTGGGGAAAAAAAATTGAACGCAAACCCAAATACGAACCCAGAAATCATCTCAAATCATCTTTGTCTAAACCCAGATATGAACCCAGAAATTGGCAAACCCAAATACTTCTGTCTCTCTCTCTTAAATGGAAACTCAGAAATCACAAAACACTTCGAAATTGGCAAACTCCGGAATTGAAGGCAAAAATTGAACGCACAAATCGATTTACCTCCGATGCAAGACTTGCTCCGCTGTCGTCGACTTCTTCGCCCGTATCTTGATTTACCCTTCAACAACACACCGCGCGCGCACACACACACAGGGAGAGAGAGAGAGAGAGAGAGAGAGAGAGAGAGAGAGAGACGAGGGCTGGCGTGGTGCTGTAGCGGGGGGGAAGTCGCGAGATGGGAGACGAGGCTGTTGGGTGGCCGTTTCTGGGGTTTCGGTCGCCTAAGAGGCGAAACTGTCTGTCGGAAATGCTTAGAGAGAGATAGAGAAGAGAGTCTGCCCTCTTTCGGAGATGCTGAAGAGAGAGAGAGAAGAGACGAGGGCTGGCGTGGTACTGTAGCGGAAAGGGAAGTCGCGAGATGGGAGACGAGGCTGTTGGGTGGCCATTTCTGGGGTTTCGGTCGCCTAAGAGGCGAAACTGGGGAAGAACGGAGTCAGTCGGAGATGCTTAGAGAGAGAGAGAGAGAAGAGTCTGCCCTCTTTCGGAGATGCTGAAGAGAGAGAGAGAGAGAAGAGAGCGCTCCTGCCCTCTTTTCTTCGATGACACGCTATAAGCCATTGATCCCGCGCCCTAATTGAAGTTTAAACTCCTTGACTCTCCATTAATCCAACGGCTAATATTAAAGAGCCGTTTATCCCATTAAATGGGTTCAGATATGGAATATCTACACAACTAACAATTACTAGATCACATAATTCAACTGTATCTACAGTTGTACAAAAAGGGATTTCTTCCTAATTGTTAGCTCTAGTATTTTTTTGGCATTCTTTCATTTTAATAATTTTGTATTTATTTTATTGTCATAATTTTTAGAGTTAATCATTTTTCTTGACGAGAGGATCAAACAAGAATAAAAATGTAGACCGGAGTGGGAAAAAATCATATCAGATGACACTGGAAAAGACATTTGTGTTGGTATTTTTTTTGTCTTTAGTGAAACCTTTTTTTCTTTATGTCATATATTAGTTAATTTTAAACTCCCCTCATTGAGACAAATGACCAATTATAAAAAGTTTACTGTGAAATCTAATAAAAATAAAAAACAAAATTAATACCAAAACAAAAATTTAGGAAGAACTGGGCCTTAGTAATAATCCTTGTATTGGATGACATTCAATAAACAGACATTTTGTTTTCTTCTTCTTTATTTCTTTATCACTAACATTAATTTATTTTCTTCTTAGAAGAAAATAGATTGAAAGAGTAAAAGAAAAAAAACTCAGACCAAATGCATCGATAGAAAATAGTTTAGTTCTTGATAATAGAATAGAGATTATTTTAGTTCTCCCACAAGGGAAAAAATACTTAAGTGGGAGGACTCTCAGTATCTAACGAAATTGGCAACTTGATGTCAAAAATGCATTTTCTTACAGAGAAATTAATTAGGAGATTTATATGGACCAACCTTCCAGATTCCAATCATCCAAATTATGTTGAAATGTTGATGAAATCTCTTTACTAGCTTAAGTAGGCACCGCGAGCTTGGTATGGAAAAATTGAGAGGCCAATTAAATCTATACCGTTGGAAGCTAGGTTGTGCATATTTTTTTTATTAGTATTAGGCTGTGTCCTTGTGTTCTCGTGGAATAAGAAGCCCTATGGTGAGAGTGATGGTGACTCGAGACCAATCAAGCTTCATTTACTTTTGTCATTGTTTGCAACACAATCAGTCATTAATGAGAGGAATGTGGTGCTTGGGCAGCTAAACAAAATTACGTGCATTCCCAAACTTGTAAAAGAATTGGGGTTAGACGGGATTTGCAAGTATAGAGGGAAGGCGAATTGGACCCTTGTTCGGGAGTTCTTTGCGGGAATAAATCCGTTCTAGGTTGACCAGGCAAATAGGGTAATGGTTTTTTAAGTACAGGGGAAGAATGTTAGAGTAACCTATGAAATTAAGCACTTAATTTTAGGGTATTTCATTTTATTTATTTTTTGAGTGTGTGTTAGACAGTTAGTTTTAATGATGATGTTTTTAAGTGGAGATTTTGTTGTAGTTTAAAGTTAGCAGTGAATAAAAGGGAAATTTAAAGTCTTTTGTCCCAGATGCATTCTGTAGAGACCCGTAATTATTTTTATCGAAAGTTAATGTTTTATATATGCTTGATTATGGAGAAAGAAATATGAAATAATTGTGTTTATGTGATTTGGGGCCAAATGTATAGAATTGGTTGTAAAAGGGTGAAAGTGTGATTAGTAGATATATCGGTATATATAGGAGGGTGAGAGAGTAGGAGATCATTTTTCCCTCTCTCTCTCTCACGCCTCACTCCCTCTCTATTGGCTCCGTCCCTTCTCTTTTGCTCTCTCTCCAAATTTCACCCAAAACTCACTCAAAACTACCTCCAATCTTTCATCTCTACACGTATTGTGGTTTGTATTCTGTTGGTTTGAGCTCGGAGGAGTCGTATTGCACACGGTTTCGATTTTGGAAAGCTAGGGCTCGTATTTTCCTGGGTTTTGTTCTTCGGCTTTGAGGTAGGGATTCTACCTCTCAATATATGTGATAGAAGTGTTTTCCTTGCCTTGAATCATGTTGTTGTTGAGATTGAAATCCTTGAAATTTCAGAAAATCTGCTCGAACCCCATCTGTATGGATACTACTCTGGTCAGTATGGATACAGGATTTTCTCTAATGTGTTACGAAGCCAATCTGTATGGAAGTCCTAGTATGGATACAAAGTGCCATAAAATCAGCTTTTGCTATTTTGTTTCAAATTTCGTTATTTTGACCCTCGATCACTTTTAACTTGTTCTAAACATCACCAAATCACTCCATAACATTATTGATCATATTCATTGAGATCGTTGTGTACCTTCGCATCCTTTGCCCTTGTTCAACAAATTTTGATACTGACTAATACATTAACTTCGATTGAATTGAAATGGCACGATATGAGAACATGAGATTTATGAACACTTATTGACACAACGAGAACATTCGGGGCCCATCGATGGGTGGGTGTCTGGCAGGGGATATCAGGATCCCATAATTAGCCCAGCAGGAGCTAATGCTCATGTTGAACACTCAAGGCCCAACCTTCTAGGTGGGTGCTCGGCAGGGGGTA
Source organism: Rhododendron vialii (assembly GCF_030253575.1). Classification (NCBI taxonomy): domain Eukaryota; kingdom Viridiplantae; phylum Streptophyta; class Magnoliopsida; order Ericales; family Ericaceae; genus Rhododendron; species Rhododendron vialii. The sequence continues at coordinate 22,831,746 of NC_080562.1, read as the reverse complement.
TCGGGGTTCCATAATTAACCCGACAGGAGCTTCGGCTCAAGACACATACGATGAGATGGTGTTGGACACATAAAAGGTGGGAATGGTTCTGGTGTGAGTTAAACGGTGATTGTTAAGTTGTTGTTTCGAGATTATTAAGCCAAGAGTATTGATTACCAAATTGTCCTTGTTTATGTTCTTTTCCTATGCTCATCCTTGCATTTCTTTTGCATATAATGTTAGATTAGAATTTCCTGCTGAGCTAGTGTAGCTCAAACCCTCTATCAATTTCAGGTACCAACACAAGGCAATAGCTTGCATGGTTGAAATGCTTAGAGGTGGAATTATTTTTGAAAGTTAAAGATTGAGGAGTTACTTAGTTATCTTTGTAAATCTCTTTTGGAAGATGTATTTGTAACTCTAATAGTAAATCTTTTAACTATAGAATACTGTAAATCCTTAACTCTTGAATATTCAGTGCTTGTGTTAATTTGGGCCTCGGGGCCAAAAATGTAATATTTTGGGAATGCTACATTATTTTGGTTATCGTACGGATTATGACGAGGTTTTATTTATGGAAGTCATTTATATTTATGATGAAAATCGAGGGCGTGACACATTCGTAGGTATTTTTACAATTCGTGGGGTAAATGTTGTGTATGGCTGTTGTGATATACCAAAGTTAGCCATTTTCCACGTTTACTTTCATGAGCTATGACTAGGCAGTAGATGTGATTTTTATGAGGTGGTGTTTGTCCGATCAATGTACAATTATTTGGTCCTCTCACATTGCGAAGAAATACACTAATGAAATATACAAGGCCATATGCCCCTAATAATGTCGGTAGCTATGGCACTGTGCCTTGTAATGGTCATACAAGGAATTGATCTCTCTTTGACTATTGGCATGTGGGTAATAGATTTTCTTATTGAATGAGATCCATGGGCTTATGGTAAGCTTATATTCATGAGAAGAAAGGGTCAGTCGTCTGGATTGTGGCCAGTTTTGAAATTTTTTTTTTGGTCATATATAATCAAAGCATATATAATGATGTAACCATGGTAGGTTATTTTGCTTGTTTGTTAGGGTAGTAAGGCTTTAGGGCTTGAATGGTTGTAGGTTGTCCTTAGACCTGTTCAACGTATAAAATGGTTCAATTCTTGAGTTTGAAAATATTTTTAAACCAACTGTTTAAATCTTTTTTATTAGAGGTTGTGTAACGCACAGATTTTTCAAAGAATTTTGGGAGCAATATAAAATAACTTTTGAAGAAAAATTTTGCTAATCAAGTATAATTTACCCAAAATAGAGGTTTAATCATTACAATCCCAAGATAGATTTACTGAATCAAAATACATTAACTTCAAAGCCGACTATAGGCTTGATACAGATTCCAAGCATACTCGATTTCTGCTCCTGGTTTTCCTCCTGTCTGAAAACCGCTCCACCACTGAATCCTGCATCCGCTGGCAAATTGATTGCCAAAGCAACCGATTTGCCAGGATACAGACGTATCCGTGAGTGATAAATTACCCAGTAGAATAATCCAACCCAACTACCCATCTTACTTTACAGTTAGCAAACAAACAAAATAATATAGATGCGAAAGAATTAAACAGAAATTTCACACATAATCGATTTATTATTATCCATTAGCCTAACGTGTGATCTAAGATCTCAACCGCGAGATCTTTCCTCCCCAACCGCTAGTCATGTCCTGTCCCATGAAATCACTTCCTTTTGTTGTCGTAGATACACCTAAGTTATATACCGAGCGTGCATCCCAATAACTACAAACAAAGGGAAAGTATATCATGTCATTACATAACTAGGGTTCGCCTATCTTAATCATCACTTCACAATCATCATTGGACTCCCGCCAGTTTCAAATCATCACTGGACTACCCGCCAATTTATCAATTCACATCTCACAATCCGCCTACAGGGAATCTAACAGCATAAAACTTTTCAATTTATCCATTACCTAGCACCGTCTAGGTGAATTCTATTTGCATACCATCTCATGTCTCTAGAGTCCAATCTAGCATATAAATCAAGAGTCGGAGTAATGTACAAATAATCACAATGATAATTGAAACAAATAACAGGCGAGGCAATCACGTAACTTTTATGAACGGATCGCTGCCCTTAATCTTGTATGACCAAGAAGTTAATCTTTGATAAAAGAAATTTTATTTTAAAAAAAATAGGTCTAGGCTTGTATTAGTATCTTTGTAAAATACTAATATAATAGATAAGGGTAAAAAAAAATACTAAAAAATACTTGACATTATAATGACATTATCATTTTTTTTTTGTTACAATACCTATTTAACATTTAAGTTGCAAAAATAAAAGTAAAAGTATTATCCCTATCTAGCGCTTTTATACAAATAAGATATTTAATAAAATACAAAAAAAAAAAAACAAAACGTTTTTTTTGTTGCTAAAGCATAGAATTTAGTAAATTCAGGGGCTTAATCGTAATTTAGTAATGACTTGAAATTTCTGTTTTGGGCCGAAACACTACACTTAAATAGATAAAGGGATAAACTGTAATTAACAAAAAATATCACAATGAACAGTGCATTTACAGGAAAAAAAAAGACGGCTATGAATAGCGCATTTACAGGGGAATGAGTTCGCGCTGGGTTTTTGTAAAATCGACACACGGGTTCAATTCTTTCCACTTCTAAACATCAACATTAACATCTTAAGTCATCCACAGTGGCATAATTAAAAGCAAATTATTTTTAAAGTTAACAATATTGAGGTAAAAGATGGCTCACAATGGCATAATCAAACTTAACAACATTCTTAGAAATAATCAAATTTTGAGTTTCGGATAACCAAAACTAGCAACCTTTTTCAATAATCGAAATTTGTGGATCTCACACCATATACGTTAACTGGTTCTAAAATTTATGTACACACGTGTTTCAAATGGTATTTTCTTCTTATTTTCTTCGCCTGCTCTATATCTCATTTTCTTCAACCACAAACTCTTTCTCTTTCTCTCCCTCCAAAAGTGAAGCTCATATCTTTCAATCATTTACAATTCAACTCATTGCACCGAATTAAGGTATTTCACTTTTTTTTTTCTGTTTTTATTTTATTCTTTTTCGTTCCTCTCCTTGTGATTGAGTACATGAAGAACCTTGCATTCTTTTACAAATTCAAGAACACATCTGTTTTTTTTTTTTTGAGTACATGATTTTTTTCCAAATTCATAATATGAGGGAAGGAAGTCACCAATTTTTTCTCCAAAATTAAGAGAGAAAATCGATATATTTTGCCAAAAAAAAATCGTAATGGAGGGAAGTGATCAATGGTGAAAAACATTTGTCGCCGCATTAAGGTATTTCACTTTTTTTTTCGTTTTTATTTTATTCTTTTTTCGTTCCTCTCCCTGTGGTTAAGTACATAAAGAACCTTACATTTTTTTACAAATTCAAGAACATATCTGTTTTTTTTTTTTAGTACATGATTTTTTTTCCAAATTCATAATATTAGGGAAGGAAGTCACCAATTTTTTTTCCAAAATTAAAGGAGAAAATAGATATATTTTTGCCAAAAAAAAGTGTAATGGAGGAAAGTGATCAATGGTGGAAAACACAAGGGGAGAGAGAGTGTAATTGTAGTGTATCCCTTATTTTAGTTATGGACTAGAAATGACCATTGTGGACCTCAATATTGTTAAGCTTAGCAACCTCTTAAATGGATAATCAAAAGCTGATGTGTCAACTTTTGGTTATCTATTTTTGATTATGCCACTGTGGATGGCCTTAGGACGTTAATATACTTAGGAGAAGGTAAGAGAGGGATTATAACACCTCGAATTCGATTGAACAATACGGTGAACGGTTTTCGGTGAATTTTGGCCGAACGGAGAAGACGATCGAAGCATAGTCTTTAATTTGAGACTGACTTCGGACAAGTGGGTGACATTGTTGGGATGCTTCGGAACTTGGTGGGCGCGGTGTGAACCGAATTCGGGTTTGAGTGAATGCGAACCAAAAACCCACCTCACCCTCTTTTTTTTTTTGACCTCCATGGGTAGAGCTCGAACTCCCATTATTTTTTTTTCCCAGTGGTGGTGGTTTTGTGTGTTGTTATTTACGGAGGGAGAGGTATTTATAGAGATGGACTGGAGTGAGGTGCAAGAAATGAGAGAGGATAATGTGACAATTGAATGGTTGGAAAAGATAAAAAGGTTAGCCTAAAAATAGAAAATAGGGGGGATGTTTGGCTTGGTTTGGGGAGCAAGTAAGAGAGAGTCAGCAGGGAGATGAGAGAGAGAAAAAAAAATTGTTTTGAAAAAAGTTATGGTGCATGTGACACACAATACACACATGGAATTTATACTATAATAAAATCTTTATAACTAATTTACTAAAAATAATCATACCGGAATAAAAATTTTAAATCTTATAAAAAAAAAATTTGGGTTGAAAATCTAGGTTGTTACAGATTGAACTTTGACTGAATTTGCAAGACCGGTTAGTTAATCCTTAGAACCAACTAATTTAATATTCTGTATAGAACCAAGATGTACAAAATAATTTAGAAAGTTTCTAAGCTATATCAAATACCATGGGCAATCCAAGTAAAGGGCTTCGGAGAGGGTGACCACGGACAAAGAGGAAGCAATCTGTAATAACTCTGAATTTTAATAAATAAAAAGTTATTTATTATTCAAGTTATTATTTAAATTGCTTGGATTGCTTTGATTTTCTTTTATTTTCCTGTAGTTGGTCATAATTACACTTTAGCTCCTCAAGGATCGTTTCTTGATTTTTAAGCCCTACTTAGCAAATCTAGTTAGCTTCTAACCAGCTTGTTGGAGAAATCAAACTAGGAAGTCACCTAGTTACTTTTCCCTAACCATAGATGGACCATTTTGCCCATCTTGAACCTTTTGAACCTTTTCAAACCCTAGATTAGAAATTGTTTAATTATTTTCTTTTATTGTTTTGATTTTGTTCTTTATCCTTTGGACGATAAAAGTTAGGGGAACTATTATCCATTGGATAATAGAAACCTAATTCTTTATATTAAAAGGATTCAATGAAAGATTTGAGCAAAGTACAAAAAAATAGACTTTTATAATTGCTTTAAAGTACTTTTTGATTATTTTACTATAAAAGTTCCCTAGTTACTATTGTCCATTGGATAATAAAAGTTAGGGAATTTATTATCCATTGGGTAATAGGTTATTCTTTCAACTAAGTACATGTGTTTATTAAACTAGTCTTTTTCTTAAACCCCATGTGATGAAGTACATATTATTTTATTATGTAAGTACTTAGTAGTCTTTAAGGCCTAAAATTCTCCTAAGTACTCTTTTATTATTTTATATTGAGATTTTGTACCCAATTGGATTAGTTTAATGAGGAGTTAAACTACCTAGAGTACATTAGTACATATGTATGTATTATATAAGTACTAGGATGATTTAAATATTGCCTTAGTACACATGTGTCCATTTATTAGTTTATTGAGAAAATCTTGACCTTTAAAGACTACTTTGATCTTTTGTACAAAAGTATTTATTATTTTATATGTATTCTTGCACATTGTAATATATATATATATATATATATATATATATATATATATATATATATATATATATATATATATATATGCTAGTACATGAGAAAGAGAGAGAGGAGAGAGAGGCCGCGAGAGAGAAGCCGAGAGGGAGAGAGAGGGAGAGAGAGAGGAGGAGAAAGAAGAGGGATTTAATGTGTACCTTGCCATTGATCTTCCTTGTACTTCAAATCTTTGGTGGTTACTCTTCCTAGCCAAATCTTAACCCCCATTGTCCTCCTTTGTACATCTTTCAATTGTTTAACACAAGAATCTTGTACCAAACCTCATTTCTACCGCAAAATCTTCCAAAGATCAAATCCAAGGACTAACCTAGCCATGCAAGCCTAGCAACTAGCCATTGATCTTCCATGAAAGCTTGGATTTTGGAATAAAAAAATGAGACTTAGAGAGAGAGAGAGGGCCGGCCAAGAGAGAGAGGAAGGGAGAGCTTGCCTATAAATAGAAGCTCACTCCAAGCTTTGAACTCACACCTTCAACCATTGCTCCAACTTCTCTCTAGAAATTCTAAGTGTTCTTGCTTCCAAAGTTCTAGTTTTCTTGAGTTTTCTTGAGTTCTTGAGCAATACCACCAAACCACCTCTTAAAACCACCCATAGATCTTTAAAGTAGTCCACATTAGTTAGTAAAGTTGTTTCTAGGAAAAGAAAGTACATCTCTTTTCCTTTCGAAGCAAACCGAAGCCGTTACGCCGCCGAAACACAAAACCGACGACCAAATCTTCGTAGCCAACCACCGCCAAGAAGAACGGTAGTTATCCTTATCTACTATTCCAAGTATAAAGTAGTTTTGTACCTTAACTCTAAATATAAGTTCATTAGGAAGTAACTTTGATCATTTTATTTAAAGTAGATAAGGTTATCTTTTGTTGGGAACGTATGAAATGCATGATGTTTGTTATTGGTGATTCAAGCATGTTAAGTAGCCTAGAGTTGGATGATCTTGTTGGATTCATTTTTCGATAAATGCTTGTCTATGTGGAAAGTTCTACACCACGGAGTTTATGCATGATAACGTGACACGAGAACCAAGAAAGTAGAGACATGGCACCTAGGGTGTGTTAACGAAGATGAAAATGTGTTTATCCGAGGGAGGAAATATTTTGAAACTACATAATGACCGGTTTGGGTGGCATTATGTGAGTTGTGTGTGTGTATGCCAATGGGAACCCGGCGCGGCGGAATCATTGTGAGGATACTCGGGAGACCGGCGCGGCGGAACCGAGGTTGGGTGTGTGGCTTGGTTATCCGTGGAGAGGAGCCAATGCAATTGTGTGCCAATGGGAACCCGGTGCGGCGGAACCATTGTGAGGATACTCGAGAACCCGGAACGGCGGAACCGAGGATGGGTGAGTTATAAAGGTGTTTGGAAAAAGAAAGGTGAAAATAACGTCATGGTCTACGATGAGTCAGAAAAGTCAACGTTAAACGATAAAGAATGTGGATTTGATTAACTGTTGTCATTACGCATGATTTATATCTTGTTATTATGATTCTCTTGTTCATAAGTTAAGGGTTAGAGGGTTTGGATTATTCTATTGAGCGTTGTAGCTCACGGTGTTGCCTTTTTGGTGACCCTGGCATATTATATCGGTGGCAACGCTGGTATAATATGTCAGATCTCATAGATGAGCAGGGTGGGCTTTATACTTTGGAGGCCTTCGGAGCCGAGGAGCTAGCTGTGATGGAAGAACAAGCGGAGCAGTAGTTAGGAACCTTAGTTCCCTTCCGTTTTAATAAAAGTACTTCTTTTAAGTTTTGTTGTAATAAAGAGCCCGACTTAGTTTATTTTTCAATAAAATTTCTTATTTAACGTACCCAAAATTCGGGGCGTTACACAATCAATGATTGAGCAAATTATTAGGAAGAATACAAAATCAAACAAAAGGGTCCATTGTAGTCACGTTGTGGGCAATGTGCCCTTAAAAGGATTCCGTTCCTTTTAATGTCGGATCGAGGGAGCGCTAAGCGGGACGAGCGCTTGTAATTCAGAGAGTCGCCACTTGGGTTTGAGGTCTGACACCCAATGAACCGAACTAGAAACGCTTTATACGCAGTGAAAGCACCAGTCCGTCATAACCATATTTAGATTCGGGAGTCAGGTTACGAGAGGGGAAGGGTTTTAAGGCACCCCTCTCGCCCAATTTGGAGATCGGTCTATACTTAGGCATTTTGTGAAAAATATTTGTGATTCTTCTTTTATTAATCGATTTTTAGCCAATTAGGGCAGAAAAACAATTAATGGGGATTAAAGATGTAACACGATTTGCAGGATGTGATAGATGGCATGCTCGCTTATTGAAACATTTAGTATAGAATGAAAACAAACTGCTGTGAGAGTTTTAAATAGACTGGAAGGTCCCTGTTTTGGAGTGCTGCACACGGGAAGAAACCAACATACACTGATCAAGTCACTGCATGCTAATCAGATCTGCGAGCGCTACTACAAGACATGCGCATGCCAGTAAGCATAAGCCCACAGCTCTTATTTTCAAACCTTCTGGGCTCTGGAAGGACCAGTACACACCCAGGACAAACCAAACAGTTTATAGGCAATTAACATATAGTCTATAGGTTGAAAAACCCTACAAATTAATAAAGCACCCCATAAACAAAATGGGGACAAAGCAGTGACCAAAGCCTAGTTACCCATGCAAAGGCCACGCACTGGTTAAGGAAGGACCTGCGCGCACGGGTCATCCATTGTCGCGCACAGGTCTGAGCCTGTAAACTAGTGTTTGGTTTTACATGTTTCTGGGTTCTGTGACATATCCAGAATGATCCCAGGGGTACTCCATAGCAGCAGAAACACATTTTGAACTAAAACTAGCAGTTTTAACTAAGAAAAGCAGTAAACTTGTTTTTAGCATGCTTACAGTGGCCTATGTGTAAGTAAAGCATAAAATAGTAGGACACCAATCCCCACGCGGACCTACGCGCACAGCCACAAAGTGGCGCGCGCGTACAGACGGCCTGCGCGCGCTGGTTTCTACCATGACGGTTTTTGAAACCTTGCTAGCTTTAGGGCTAGGGCATGGTATTGATTACCAGCCTTGACCCTGCCAGCCCCCTTCAGGGATCAAAACAGTAAGCAATACAAAGGTGTTATACCTTTGATTTTTGGGTTTGAATGGATGTTTGAGCTTTGAGGTTTGAGGTTGAATGAGGTGTTTGAGTGATGGCTGAGTGTTTAGAGAATGAAGAACAAACTATGCTCTTGGGATTAGGGTTTGTATGTCACCCAAAATGTGTATTTTTATAACCTTTTGAAAACTTGGAACTCAAGGTGTATGAATTTTTCTAACCCTTGATTTTTTTGTCACCTTGAATAGAAGACCCATGAGGGGGTATATATAGGAGGTGAGGTGGTAGATATGGTGGCAAAGAGAGGAGTTTAGCCAGTCTACGAGGCTGGCTTTGGGTTGCTTGGTGGCTAAGCTTCCCAACCCATAAAGGTGATGGGGACAGGCTTTGACCGGAGAGTGCGCATTGCGCCCGGCGCGCGCGTGTCATACCAACATGCTCGTGGGTCAGTGGTCAAGCTTTGACTGTTGACCACCACTTGTCCGTTTGATCGGCGCGTGCAGGTTTAGGTGAAGCACGCGCATATACCACCTACTCATGTGTTGGTCAACGGTCAAGCTTTGACTAAGGACCAACACTTGTCAAGTTGATCTGCGCACGCAGGCTCTAAACCAGCGCATTCTGGTAGGGTTTTTGGCTAAGGTTAGGGATTCAAGGGTTTTTCAAACATTCAAAACTCAAACACTTATCATTCCCGGAGTATTCTTGATCCGTTTCATCATTGGGGAATCAACTGGAAGCTTAGATTGGGGTGTCTACACACGCCAATGCAAAGAATATATCGGTATACCAATCATTATGCATTCCCTTTGATGGTTTGCATAATTATGCAAAGAAAGTATACCAGTATATCAGCTTACTTTTTCAATTACTTTAGTCATTATTACCTCTATAATCAACAATATTATCGTGGACAGTTCGACTTTGGTGGCCCATTGGTGGATATTTCAAGGGAATATAAGACTTCTTATATGAATTGGCCAAAATATGAGATCTTAAAAGGTGAAAGTTGTCCATGACTGTTTGTGTTAAGGAACTCCAAATTAGGATCCGTTTTATGTCAGAATGCTCTTCTGGTGGCTCGGTTAGGGCCTTAGGAGACAAATTTCCAGTTTCTTGTGTTCCTTAGTGGTCACTTGAGTTTTGTGACATATCATGAACTTAAAACCCTAACATTTGTGGAGTTGATGTGGCTTCCATACCAACGTGTCTGACTCTTTTAACGATTGTTTCCTCCCCTTCTCTCTCTCTCATATTTTATATACATTTAGAGTTTGTGCTTGCATTTTATAATCATTTAGAATTGGAGCTTGCCTTTTATAATACAATTTTGCGAATCTGATCCTTGGTTCTGTCATGGCTATTTTGTGTTGGCACTTAAGTGACCAGGCCGAGTCAAAGTCAAGTATCTGACTCGAGTGAAGGCTTTTGCTCCAGTTGGTGTGGAAGAATGCTGACTTCTTCAAGTTTTTGATGTGGCAGTTTAGAGAATTTCAATGCAGGGAACATTTGGGTGAGAGAGAAAGACCCTTGTTTCTCTGCAGATGGGTGATTAGTGCTTACTGCAGTTTGGCAATCCACGTTGTATACGTTTTGATAGTTTTTTGACATTATTTCCATAGCACGCGAATCTAGAGCGCGTTATGTTGATGATGTTGTGTTTTTGTGTTTAACAAGAGTATCAGTACCTTGTAATCCAGCATTATCAAGTTATATGAAATGTGAATGTCAAGTTGTCGTTTCCGTTTCAAGTTGTGTTGCTTCTAGGAAATGGGAACAGCAATTAGCTTTTTTCTCATCTAGCATTTTAAACACCAGATTGGTAAAAATGTGTGGGATGTGGGATTTGATCCCAAACTAATTTTTGAATTCTCCTTTTAATTCTAGAACATATGGAACGTAGGTATATACAAATAAACAGAGAGAGAGAGAGAGAGAGAGAGAGAGAGAGAGCATATTAAAGTTGGAATCTCTGGTATGAAATGGAACTCTTATGCGTATCGCAAGCATGTCAGACACGTATCTGTGTCGTGTCAGCATATCCATATCGTGTTGACGTATCTGTATCGTATCTTGTCCTATATCTGTGTCGTGTCAGCGTATCTGTATCGATATCCATCTTAGCCCATAAACATAGAGCATTTATCAATACAGTAGGACAATAGAAACCATTGCCTGCATTCTTTTACGACTGCTAAAGCAAGCTGACTGCCATATGAGTCCACAACAAGCAAGCATGGACATGTTCTAATACCAACATCAAGAGAACCAAGTTTTGCTTTTACCCATAATATGAGTCCACGCATTGCAATTACAAGCACAATAATAGAGTAATTAGAAGAAAAAAAATCTGCAACAATTGCAACACCATGTCATATATGCTCCCAAGTTACACAAAATCATGGTTCCACCACCACACTACAACTTGATATTCTAAAAAAGTTCAAGTTTCAACCTTAACCACTACATATTGTAATAATATTACATTAGAAACTCATGACTGATATTAAGCCTTAGACTTGATCACAATAAACTGAATTACAATAGCTAATACAATACAAAGGAGAAAACTAATGACAATATTGCACCACCACATTCTTTTCGTTTCACTTGACCTTCCAACTTCATTTTTTATTTCACTTGAACTTTCTTCAGCAAATTCTAACAATTGAGGAAACTAAGGAAACTATACTTCCTTGAGCAAATACCATTTACAGGCTTGCACAAACCCACAACAACCATTGAAGCACTCTTTCTCTTCTCTGAACTTGAAGATCCCTCAGCCATGTAGAAGTCAAACAGCATTGCTAGACAACACACTTGGTGGGCTAAGATGAAGTTATCTTGATCCACATGTATCATCTTTAAAGTGTAAATGTTGACCTACAAATAGTAGTTGTATATGACAACTTTTAGCATAATATCAAGTACAGGAATAAAGAATACATATAATAAGTGAAAATCTCAGCTCAAGTATCATGGAAGTGATGTGAAGCAACAGAAAATAACCCTATCAAAAGATATCCCCACGAATTGTCATGAACCATATTGATCAAAACACAGTTTCAAGCAAAGCCATGACTCACAAGAGAGAGAGAGAGAGAGAGAGAGAGAGAGAGAGAGAGAGAGGGTTTTGGTTTTTTGGGTACAATGTGTAGTCCCATGTTATACCCATATTACTGCAATCCTGTATGAACATTGCTACATAATGTACCATATAGGAGGACATGCCCCAAAAGGAAATAAGATGCTGCCTTCATTTTACCCTCCATCTATACAGACAAGCAATATGGGGACACAATTGAAAAACAGCCCAATAAACTAAAGAACACTAATTGGGAATGCAAGCCCGAATAAGGGAAATTCAAAAGCACATAAGTTCTTTATGTTTCTTTTCTTTTTTTATTAGATGTTCATGCTTAGAGAATATCTAGCCATCCAAAGTCTAATGTCCAAGTGTTGTTACTGACTTAGTTTTTCAAGAATATCTTGCCATCCAAACTCTAATTGAAATTCAAAAGCATTTCACTTGAGCGCATTCAAACCTCCCAAAAGTCACCAACAAGATCTCGAGCTTGTTCTCTCAATAGTGATGTAGGATGACTACAAAGAAAACCACTATTCAAGTGGTGCTACTTGAACCAAATTGGGAAGACACTAAAATATGAGAATTTGGGGCTTACATAAAACTTCTGTTGGCGTGCACAGCAAAGGGATAGGCCTAATAGGGTTTTGACGGGTCTATAGAAGGGCCATGATACAAGAACTTAAATGAGTGATGCATTCTTAAATGAAGGACACAGATTCATCAAACCTGATTTTGAATTTGAAGCTAAGTCAACTGTTGTTTCTTTTTCAATTTGCGTACCTTCCAATTTTGAAAAGACTTAAAAAACCCTAATATTGCGAAATCTGGAAAAAAAATCCTATGTTTTGTGTTGTTTTTTTTCTAAAATCAAATGCAGATTAGTGGAGAGGGAACTGAGAAAGAGAGACATATGAGAAAGAAGATCACAAATAAATATTTATTTTTTACGAAGGCTTAATGGAACACACCACGTACAAAATATAAACTTCTTCATCACACTTTTTTTTGGTCGATCTAGACCGTTAGGATTTCATGTCTTACAAATTGTACTATCAATCATGAACAATTATAGATCATCGGATATAAACGATCTTTTGATTTGACCACATTATATGCATCTAGAGAAATTATGTCTTATAGTGCACCGGCCGAGTCCTGCATGTCATTCCTTTTGCCAATCGGAAGCTTCTATATTTTACAGATGAGGGATTAAATCATTACTGCCGATAATGAAGTCTATCGCATATTGATTGACTCTTGATCGGACATAAAATTACATTCTAATAATAGAATCGCTTCCCGATCGAGGGGATCCTAGATCCGATAGACCCAAAAAATTACAAAAATGATTACAACAACCACCACAACAAATTAACAGTCTCGATCGTCCTGATCGTGTTCCAATCACGTGACTACCGTACATTGCAATGAAGCACAACACTTTACTTTAGAGATAATGAAGTTGAACATAGTTGCCAAGTAATTTTTTCTAATGATCAATCTGAACCGTTAAAATTTAACATCTTATCGATTCTATCATTGTCAACAAAATCAATCATAATCGACTACCAACAACACCTTCATTGTAACCCATCTGATGCTTTCGAAGACATTAAAGTCTTATAGCGCACAACTCAAGCACCGCCTGAGGTAAATTTTCTCAATCGGAACCGTCTACCTTTTGGACAATATCATTAACGTCATTCTTACAAAGTATGAAGACTATCGAGTATCAACATGATCGAACGTAAAATAATATTTTCAAGTGAATTTGCGTCCCAGTAGAGGAGTTTCATAAACCTAATCGACCAAAAAATTTATGACATTGCTTAAAACATCAATCACAACAAAGTGAGCTGTCTTGATCGTTGTGATTGTATTGCGGTAGTATGACTATCGTGCAATAAACTAAAGTAGAAGACTTAGTTCAGAAACAATGAGGTTCAATGTCTAGACTATCGAATAACTTTTTTTGATAACCGATCTAAACTGTTAAGATTGTAAATCTTATCCATTATATAATTCTCACCAAAATCGGTCATAACCTAATGTCGGCAACCACATGATCGGAACACATTCGTACTTCCAAAGGAATTAAAGTCTTATAGTGCACCACTCGAGCACGCTTTAGATACTTTTAAAAAATCAGAATCGTCTAACTTTAACATAACAAGGATTTGAACATTACTGCAAAGGATAAAGTAAATTGTTATTTGTTACATACTTCATCGGACATAACTTATCATTCTTATAATGAACATTGGTAGCGATCAAAGAGCTTCATAAATCCGATGGAGCCCAAAATTCACAAGAATATTCAATAACTATTAAATCAACAGCATCGATTATTAAAATATACATTTTATTGACGTCTATTCAAGATAATTGCAAAACATATATACATTTTAATTTTTTTGCCACATTACAAGGTAAACCACGGTTAAGGAGCAACGGTTAATCATTAAAAAAAATTGTCATGGGAATAGGTTTAACTTTTGTTATGCCCTTTACAGGTTTTTTATTCCTTTTAGAAACCTATACTCTTACCGGTACCACTGAAAACACAATCCAACGACTGAAATCAAAAGCCCACATATTGTATATATGCGAGCGCCCATAGTAGAAACGGACTATATATAAATATACATATGTGTTATTGTTGCTTAACTCTAAAAATATGTAGGCCCCATCACATAATTTCGCCAAAGGCCTCCAAATACCTTCAACCGGCCCTGTTTCTTGAAAATAACTATCTTCAACATGGTGAACCTCTCCTATGTTCTCACTACCCAAGAACCCATCGCCGCATTTCTCTTAATGCTGAAGAATTTATTTTTCTTCCTCCCTAACCATACTCATTCTCCTCTCCTTCCTTGCTTCTACCACAGCTTGTTCTTTCCTTGAAGGAACAGAGCTTCTTAAGACATTTTTTGAATTTCTTTTTTGTTTCATGTGGTCTCCTCGGAGCCACATGTCACATTGTCACTCAAATTTGTTCCGACTTATAAGGAAAAAATGGTTGATTAGTGAACTTTTTAGTTGCAAACCACAAATCTACTGTTGCCAAAATGATATTAGGGCAAGTAATTTTATGTTTTATTGTATTATACGAAGATTTTTTTTAAAGAGAGACATCTTGGCATACTCTGTGGTCGTAAGCTTGAGTTCCTTTTTTGTCTTTACAATGATTCAATTGGATAAACCATTGACTCATGATTTTGGATTGCTATATCACATCATGGGTCGAGCATTTATTAGAGGCTTAAAACTCACTGCCTCATTTTGTTAGTCATCTTATGGCGGATGCATTTTTGCGAATTTCCTTCCTAGTTTGGTTGAATCATTTTAATTTAATTTGATAGGGGGATGTTGACTAAAATATTCATTGTCTTCGCTATTGTGATGGACGACATATATGATCTCTATGGTACTTTAGAAGAACTTGTTCTCTTCATCAACGCAATTGAGAGGTTTCGTTCATTCCCCCAGCCCTCATGGTCTTAAATCAGATTTCATCTAATGCAAGACTAGTCATTCAAATTGGCAACTTGATTCTCAGGTGGGAAGAGAGAGCTTCGGACCAACTTCCGGACTACATGTAACTATTTTATCAAGCCCTTTTAGATGTTTACAACATCATTGATGATGAGATGGCTAAAGAAGGAAAATCATATGCAATATCGAGTACGCAAAATCTACAGTACTAAGGCCTCAAGCTGAGTTAGAATAGGTAGTAGATAGAACTTAGTAAAAATCTAATACTATTACATTTTCTGTGAATTCCCAGATGAAGAATTTAGCAAGAGTATACTTTACGGAAGCCAAATGGTTTTTATGGGGGCTATGCTCCAAGTATTGAAGAGGGCTATTTTTATCAATGGTCCTCAAAGTATTAGGAAATTGTCAATTTGGTTCCCAATTTACAAATCGCGTCTATTGCATCCCAACATTTATAATGCACGTTTAAAAAGTCCCTCAGACTAACTCCATCTGTGTTCACCGCCAAGTGTAGAGGTATTTTTGAAACTTCACCGCCAAGTGTAGAGGTATTTTTGAAACTTTGTCTTGAAACATCGGCTAATTTTTACCAATGGTCCCCAAAGTATTAGCGAAATATCAATTTTGTCCCCAATATACAAAGCGCATCTCACATTTTGACCACGCAAAAATAAACCTGGATTAATAAACAGGATGGGTTTTTGGAAAAATAATCATATCCCTAGCCACGCACAACCATAACCACTGTCGCCCATCGACCTTGACCACCATACCCGATCGTCCTCGTCACCTACCAACTGGGAACTAACCCTGTCTTCACCTAACCCCGACGTTTAAAACTCTATTCAAAAAAATTCTAGATTCATGCAACATCCCTCCGAAACACAAAAAGTTTCCATAGCTATTCATTCTCACATTATCTATTCACCATTGCTGCTTCAACCACCACCATTTTGTTTGTTCAATAGTGTTTCGCTAGTATGTCTGTGTGTATATGTGACGTGCGGGCGGGCGGTGGCATTGGAAGGCAAGGGGAACGGGCATGGTGGCTGGTGCGAATGGGGAGAGATGACTGGGTGTGATGCCCTGATAGCTGAAGGTGGAGACTGTGGTGGAGTGTAGTGGCTGTTGGTAATGGTCGCCAAGATTGGGTTAGGGTTTTGATTTGGATCCTAGGGATTTTGTATATGGAAAAGATAAGTGGTGTTTGGTAGTTTGTGTGATAAAAGACGTGATTTGTTGTATGTTGGGGAATGCCCTTGTAGTTGATGGAAAATGTGGACGAATTTAGCTTTAGGAACCATTTAAACGTATATTTCAAACATTGGGGATGCAATAGACGTGATTTCTATGTTGGGGAACAAATTGACAATTTACTAATATTTTAGGGACCATTGGAAAAATTTAGCCTAACTATTGAAGAGTATATGAGTGTCGCAATTGTTTTTAGTGGTTACCAGATGCTTGCAACCACTTCTTTCGTTGGAATGGGAGAGGTGGCCATCAAAGAGGCCTTTGAATGAGTTTCAAGTGATCCTGTAATTGTTCAAGCTGCATCAGTGATCTATAGACTCATGGATGATATAGTTAGCCACAAGGTGAGAATTAATGTCTTAAAAGTATGAGCAAGTAACTATCTCTACAAAGAGCTCACTCAAACTATTGTGACTGACATTAATATCAATTTAAATTATTTAGTTAAGTTTGAACTACAAAGATCATAAGGCCCCATTAAGGTGTATTAGACCTCCATACATAAGCTCTTCTCCTATAAGATTACCTAAAAACGTATGAGTATGAAGTCATGCAAAGTATCGTTATTTTGTCAATTGATAGGATTAAATATCTAGTGGAGAGGTCGAACATTTATATTCATCATAAACTGTCCAAAACACAATCTACATGGGATTCTCAACCAATTCAACCAAAACTAGATATAAAATTTCATTCCCTTTATCTTCTACTAAATCATGCCGAACAAAAGGAACGCACCCTCAGCAGTTGAATGCTTTATGAAACAACATGGCGTAATAGAGACTAAGACGCTTGTTGAACTTCAGAAGCTTGTTACAAAATGGAAAGACATGAATGCAAAGTGCCTCCACCCAGTTGGAGCCCCAATGTCTCTCCCCATCCTCATGCAAGTCCTCAATCTTGCACGAGTGATCCATGTTTTATACAAGGAGGAAGATAATTACACAAATTTTGGGACCAAGCTCTTAAGAGTTTTGTTACCTCAGTGCTCGTTGATTCTGAGCAAATCAACTAGCAATCCCTTCCACGTACAGCTTCCAAGGATTAATTTATCTATCTTTATTAGCTAAAAAGCATTGCAATGTAATACGAGTCACTAATTTACATGAACTTCCAAGTGAAGATTTTATCGTATTTCTCTTCATATTCTTTAATAAATGATTGACAAATAACCCTCATGAATAGTATATACAAATCGAAATCGAAACATGCCAATCTGAATCGTTATTTTTTGCTCGACAAAAGAAATTTTATTAATCTCTAAAAATGATATAAAGAATAAAGGGGGCAAGGGCAAGCACAAGCTACCTGAGACCCAAAGAGAGACGTTGTCATTATTTACAAGGCTAATCTTCTCCACCTAAGAAATATATGAAATCATAAATGGAATCACAAATTGGAGTCCATTGAAACCCACAGACGAGTCTTTGGGGCCAAATTGCCATAATCGAAATGTTATGACCAAAATGACATTTCAAGCATATTTCATTTTTGGACACTCTTGTCGCCACCGCAGCAGTCAAGTCAAAGGCAAATATTGAGGAAATGACATGAAAGCAACGTTTTTGTTTAAGGAGTCTTTCCTTCACAGGAAGGAGGTCAGGAAAGCCTGGACAAGGTTTAAAGACACTGATAGGGTTAGCGTGGAGTAATTTAGATATTGTTTTTCGAGAAGAAGAATCTGTTAAAGAATTAGGGGGTGTAATCAATGAGTGAAAAATATATATAGATGGTTAATTCAGTTGTCAAAACCAAAACTGGTCAGGAGTTCGAATCTCCCTACCTGCGTACTTTGTTCTAATTCCCTTTGTACTTGTTGAGATTATTTCTTCCCATAACGGGGCTCATATATAGTTGGGTTTGGCTTATAGCGATTGTGGAATTGTTTGCGATTAATGTTTCTCTCCATAACGGGGCTAGTAGTTGGGTTAGGCTTATGGTGATTGTGAAATTGTTTCCAGATTCATATAATTCTTACACTTGCATTCTACTATTGCTTAAAAAAAGCCTATATGTCTAAATGCAGGTGAAAGGGTCGTATATATAATATTTCCGTTTGAAAAAAGAAAGAGAGAAAGAAAGGGAGGGTCGTATAATGTGTGTGGGAAAAATTGGTAACTCAAAGGGAAAAACTAATCAGGAAAACCAATAAGGATCTATATATACTTGTCTTGCACGGCACCGTAAGAGAAAATAACGAGGGTTAATTTGAAGAGTCTTTATAGCTACTGTATTAATCTAAAGAGGAGAGGTTAAATATTCAACAAAGGTTGCAGGACAAGCTTTATCCACAAACCATATATTAATTTAAAGTGTCTTAATTTCCTCTGGCATTTTGTCCGAGCCCAAATGAGGGTGTTGAATTAACCATTCAACATCACGAGGTTTTAATAAATTAATAATAAGAAAGTTTAAAAAATTCGTTAAAAATTTGGCAGAATCTTTGGAGAAAATTTCATGACATTGAATTACATATCATATGCTACACAACACTGGCGAAGTGGGATACATATATTGACCCAGCTGGAATATTTTATAGTAATTTTTCAATTTGGCAGATTCTTTGGAGAAAATTTCATGACATTGAATTACATATCGTATGCTACACAACACTGGCGAAGTGGGATAGATATATTGACCCAGCTGGAATATTTTATAGTAATTTTTTAATTTGGCAGATTCTTTGGAGAAAATTTCATGACATTGAATTACATATCTTATGCTACACAACAATGACGAAGTTGGATAGATATATTGACCTTGAAATATTTTATAGTAATTTTTTTTTCTCGTGCAAAGAAAATTGTACTACTACGTTACAAGTTAGCGTTTTCTTTCATAATAACAACTAGTGCGGTTTTCATAATAACTAGTAATACGTTGCAACTTACAAGTTACCAATGTTGTAAACCACTTTGAACAATATTTCATTACATAATATGACCTCTTGCTGATCGACAGTTCGAGAACATTTCAAAATGTCAAATTATATGCATTTGTAGGTGGCGGTGGTGGTGGTGGTAACAGAACGGGAACTAAAGCAATGATACGAGCAAAGGTCCAACGGGGAAGTGGGATCAATTGACCCCACGTGGTTTAAGGAAGTTGTACTTTTTTGGTACAATGAATATTTTTGCTAAAAAGTGGTTCTTTCCCAAATATTTGGGTAAAAGTAAGAAAATTTTACTTTTCCGATTTTTCTTGTCGAGACGAATTAATAACCCACAAAAGTTGGCGCAAAACTAACAAATGCAAAAAAAATTCAAAAAATGACAAAACTCCCAAATTTAAGTTATGTTTAAAGTTAAGTTCATCGAATGCAGTACTCAACTCTTTGGATGAGGGATAAAATGGGGGAATAAAATAGTATAAATAAATAAATGCGTGTGTGTGAATTAATAAATGTGAACTTAGATAATATAAAATATAATTGTATATAATTAAATAAATGTGTGTTCTACTAACTAAAATAAATACTTATTTTTAAATAAGTAATTATTTTTTGAATTGAATGTGATATATTTGTGAGGGAATGGCCTTTCTTGTAAATGAAAAATAAGTACTTAAAAAATAAGAGGCCTTAGCGGAACGAGACGCAAAAATGCTTTGGTATTTGCGTAAGGTATTGATGAGATGAAGAAAAAATAATAATCAAAATTCAAAAACACATAGACCTACTTTTCAAATGATGGCTCCTGATGCCTACTACCCCAAGACTATAAGGGTTCGTTTGGATGCCGAATAAAGATTAAAGGTATTATTATTATTATTATTATTAAAGGATGATAAAATAGTAGAGGGTATTGGTTAATAAGGGATGACCCACATTGATGTGATATTTATGGATGAGGGATTAAATATTAGTTAGTTTGTATGAGGTATTAAAAATGGGGGATAAAATAATACTGAATTTGGATGAGGGATAAAATGGGAGGATAATGTTGTTTTGTAGTTGAAATGGAGGAAGAGGGGGTATTATTTCAGCCTTATCAGGGGGTATTAACTAATAACACCCCAAAACCTACACATAAATAATCCCCCCGCAGGGGTATTAGCCGGTACAAGAGAAGAGGGGGGAAACCTAATACCCCTACATTTTTGGGTTGCCAAGCCAGGTGATAAACCTGGGCCCACGGTATTAGGAGGGGGAAAAATTAATACCCCTTCTCAATACCCCATCCAAACGAGCCCTAAAAGTACAATAGTAATAATACAGTCCCCTATTTGAGTGTGTACGGTATGCACGCCTTTAAAATGTTTTGAATTCATAACATTTTACATAAACTCATAAAGTTTTGTTTAAGATTCGTAATATATATATATATTCATAACATTTACATAGAAATTGAGAATATCTGTTGAAAAATTCATATATTTATCGAGTTCTTCATAAAATTTTCTTTTGCTGATCAAAAAAAATTATTGTATGGTATGAATTCAAAACAAATGTTAGGAATTTATATCCAAATGTTAGGAGTTGCTATAGAAAAGATATGAATTCAAAATAGAAAGGGCTCCTAAAATTATAGCCCTCAGGCAAGACGAGCAAGGTGCACGCTTTGGACTTCCAAAATTTGAATTTTACAGGGTTCTATATATAATTGGTACAAAAAATAAGATAACCGTGAGTAAATTGATAAAAGAGGTTCCATTTTTCTTTTTTCTTTTTTTTTTTTGATCGGCCATTTTTCTTGATTAACCCTAAGTTATAGTCTATAACAAATTTACAACAAAAGGGTGAAGAAGCTTTTAAAGTTGAAGTTGATAAGAAAAGTATTTTCACTCGACCACACCACAATTAGAACTGTTGATTTATATATCGTCTATTTTTTTCTCACAGAAGTACGTTTGGAGCCCCAATATTGAAGTTCGCTTCGAGCCCCTAAAATTTATGGTCCTCCACCACCACCACCACACACACTCTTCTTTTTTTTTTATTTGAACAACAAAACATGAAATTTATTAATCTATAAAAATGAGATTGCAAAGAATATTAAGTGGATCAAAGGCGTGAACGCATCACAAAGAAAGTGCAATTCTTCTCTCTCAAAGAAACAATAATACTCTCTTTCTGACTCCTAAAAGTTTGTTTGAATTCCCAGCAGAATCTACTCTATAAATAGCGAGCACAATTGCTCTTTATTCTACGTCATTAGTCAGAGGCAGGGAAAGGATTAGAGTACTGTTCTTTCAGCTGGTTCATTCCTCTTCTATTATTCCTTCGTATTTCACTGCCATCCAACCAAGAAAAATGGAATTCACTTCTATCCCAACTGTTTTATTAACCGCAAGTAAGCCAACCGTTCAGGTCACACAACATCGCCCTGCATCAGTTTTTCATCCTAGAGTTTGTGGAGATCATTTCCTTGCCTACGCTTCTGCTAACATGGTAAAATTGATTAATTGTACTACTTTTGTCTTTAAATGGATATCTTTTTCAAACATATTCAAATGAAAATCACAAAGTAGTATGTATAGTGCTCTACATTCCAGCCTTCTAATAGTGTCAAATTAAGTTTAACTTTCCAAAAGAAGGTTCAAAACAACAAATCAGACCTTTAGCGGAATTTTGACGCAAAGGACTCTATAAGAAAAAAAACATTTATTGGCATTTCAAAAAACGTCGTTAAAAACCCGACAAAAGTTGTTATCACAAAAGCTGACTTTGCTTGAAATCGTCGACCATACGTAGGGTCGGTAAGTCTGCAGCATTTTTTAATCATAGCTATAGAGAAAAGCCGACGTTTTGTCATCAATGATTCTTGTAATACCCGTATCTCCCTTATAGTCTCCCTTATAATTAGTGAAATGACAATCCAAGTTCAAATCATACTTGACAAAAATGATACTCACACAATAATTCAAACACAATTGTAAGAAACTGCACCAGCTAACTTGCTTACCCTTCGTCTAACCATGTGACTCAAAAGGTTAACCTTAAGTTAATAGTAGTTGGTTGGCCTTTACTTATATTCTATTTAACTTTCCAATTTCCAGCCGATATGGGACTATGGCCCATTATGGGCTCTTACAATAACATCAAACACAACCTCTTACATACATATGGGCTTCACACACACTACTATGTGTGGGTTCCACATGTATGTGAGAGGTTGTGTTTGAATTATTGTGTGTGTAGCATTGCTGTATACTTGACAACCCCAACATAAATCAGGCAACAAATTCTTTCAAAATGGATCGATTATTACTTCCACTTGGATCGTTAGCATTTGGCTCTTTCAAAGGGTAACAAATTTTACCTTGGTAACTCCAAACTTCAAAAAGGTTCAGTTAGAGCTAGCCTTATGGCTTTTGAGTAATTTTTGGAACAATGTTGGCATCCTACTTTGAGATTTTAGCAAGAGATTTCCTTGTCGAAACTGTTGTGTGTGTCACTGGTTATAAAATATAAGTACGTGTCAGGTACTTTTCAAGCCTAGTTGATCATGGGTCGAATGGTTTAAACATACGTGTTTAACAAAATTCATGAAAAAAAAAAAAAGGGAATCTGTACGTAATTGGGGATTTGGGAGGAATGGTAAAAGCTTGTATGAAGCTACACATCTGAGGAGCATAGAGAATAATAAGATCTTCAATTTTTTTAATATATAAATAGTCTAAAAAATGCTCCAATTTTTTTCAAAAAAAAATAATTGCTCCAATTTTCAATTCGTTTGAACCGGTGCGAAGATCTTATTATTATGATAATATTATTCTAAAGAGTCATCAATAAATTAATTTTATTTCTAAAATTTTAATAATCAAGTATTCTGCTCCACAGGATCCTAAATGAAAGTCCTAGTGACAAAAAATATTTATGAACCTCTGGAATAATATGATTAGAATAATAAAAATTTTGCACTCGTTTAATGAGATAAAAAATTAAAGCATTTAATTTTTTTAACCATATTTTTCGGTACTTCACAACGTTTTTCAAAAATTAAAAAATTAAAGCAATTGATTGACGTATAGGAGAGTCAGTTGGAAAAGTGGGTTGCCCCACTTATGAGTGAGGTGGCTTGTTCTTATTGAGTAGGAGGGAATTGGTTTGTACACGGAGGGTCCTTGTACAATTTAATCTCATAGCATCATCAAGTACTTGTGTTGCAATAGCATTGTTTAAGGTTTTTTTTTCATTCAAAAAACTAAAATGATGCTATTGCAGCACACGTACTTGATTTTGTAAATCAGCCCATCCCCTAATATACCCAAACTTATTTGCATCGGAAGCTTTTATCACAAATACCAATTTAAATTACCATACCCAAGAAGTAGATGCAACCAAACACTATACTTCTGCGGTTTTGCATGTACCTAACAATTGAACTACCAAATTGCACGTACCTTAAATTTTGCACTTCTCTTTTCCTTCATGAAATCCATCACCTCATGCAATAATCTGATGTTACACAATTGCAGCTTTAGTCTTTCTTCCTCATTTGAAGCGTCTCCTATTTATATACATCGTTTTCACAAAAGCTGACGTTTCTGGAAATCATCGACTATACATAGGGTCAGTATAAGACTGCACAAATAAATATGATCCCCTCACGGATTGGTTGACCCTTCTCATTAGACAGGACTTAGGCACGACTACCGGCCCCCATCTAGAGCTAGCAATGGTTTTCATGGATCAAAAAAAGAAAAGGCAATGTTTTTCAGCTTGATTGGCCCTCTTTTATGTTTGGGATTCTGTTACGCTTTAGTAGGCACAGTGACAGGAGCTATTGAAGGATTTGGTACACCATTTGACATTTCTTCAAGTTTGTCTTCACTTGGTGTTCGTTGAGGACGCATGTCACACAGTATGACATATAGGCCATCTTGTCGGACCATTTCTCTACCATCTCTCTTAAAACCAATTGGTGTTAAGGAGGGCTTCATATTAAGTCTTTTATGTCATTCGACATCGCATCCGCAAGTCTATTTTTAGAGCGGTCTCAAGAAGTGACATCTTGTAACCAAATTCATGGGGGTACTCTAGCCCAAAAATCCCCCCCATGACTTTCTGTCTCTGATACCACTTGTCAAACCACTTTTCCATCATCTCTCCTAAATCTAATTGATGTTAGAGAGGGCTTCAATTAAGTCTTTTATGGCATTCGACATCGCACCCACAAGTCAATTTTTAGAGCGGTTGCAGGGAGTGACATCATATAACCAAATTCATGGGGACACTCCGGATCCAACAGGCCGAAAGGATGGGTGGAGAAGACAAATAACTAGTGACAAGCATACGAGTAATGAGGTTATCTATGTATAATCACATAACTCAACCATATAGGCCAAAAGAAGGTTTTCATTTCAATTATCCTTCCGTCATCCTTTCCATTTCAATTTTCCAACAAAAAATATTTTTATTAATCTTTGATTTTGGTTCTCGAGTCGCATATGCTAGTGTGCTCGTGAGTCGAGATTCTTTTAATCTTGGGAGAAAATTCAGTTTGACCCCTTGTGGTTTGGCCCATGTGTTGTTTCACCCTTTCACATTATTATCAGCACATAACCACTTGTGGTTTTTGGACTAAAATGCACCGTAAACATCCGTTAACAAAACTTGAAAATGACAACAGCACCCTCATCTTCTTCCTCTCACACATATATTACAAACATATACGAGACCTATAGGGACAGTTTGTCTATTGGGGCACTCCACCTTAGTGCCGCATGTATCGATGCGACTATAGGTCTAATGCGGCACTTGTTATGAGGCACTTTGAGGCGCCTTAAGAAATCTTTTTTGCTGCACTTTTAGGTGCCGCATAGATTACATATTGAGGTACTTTAAAAAGCCTCAAAAGCACTTTCTCGTTGCACTCCTAAGTGCCGCATAGATTACTCATCAAGGCATTTTTTGGTGCCGCCACAGATATTTGGAAAATTATATCAATGCCATATTAAGGCAATACAAACGGCAGCATAAACAACTTCTTTAATGTCAACAGGATAGCTTTCACAACACTTTTGAGTGCCTTCTAAAGTGTTGCTTTCTTTTTCTTTTCTTTTTTTCCCATTTGTACTACACGGTCAATCAACAATACAATAAAACCTTAATAAATTTCAATTATTTCCACAACCATATCCATGCAACATAAGCCATAGTCATTAACTCAAACTACTAGTCAACAAACTTACAAGGATCCGAATACAAAAAAAAAAAAAAACATGAAATAGAAACAATTTTAAGAAACTTACTAAAGTTTCCAGTAAAAAAACTAGAACTAAACCATGAGAGATGCCATGATATCAAAAAACAACCACCAATAAAAACAAAACAAAACCCATAAGTTCAATATCCATATGACATAACTCTATCTACTAGGCATCTTCCAAGTGATCGCATTCAGTCAATAAAGCATCCATCATCATCTTTCACTACCTGATCAAAACAAAAATCAGATACACAATTTTAAAACCTATTGTTTTATAGTAAGAATTAAAAAAATAGACAATATTGGGCATTAAACGTACCAAAGAAATAGGTCATGCTATTGGAGTACCGATGACATCGCCAATGGTCTTAACGCCTCTGTATGCTCACAGGATTGGGACTTGAACATGAATCTCACACCAATTTGCTCCAAGTTCTTCTCCACCAACCTTTGTAGTTACGCTCTTGAAATATACATAATCCCAGAAAAAATCATATTGAAATTCTACAATATCAAATTCATACTAGCAAATTATCCATGCCTACGGCACTATCCATTTTAGCTAGCGTATTCATATGGAATTGACACTATTAGTTTATTAGAATGCAATATCAAGTTGCATGTGCCAGCTAAATATTGATAGCCATAAGAAGATAACTTGAAGAACCTCCCAAAAGAAACTATGCCAGCATTGAAATTGTCCATAAAGCAACCAAGATCAATGGCCAGTAATTAGCACAAGGAACCAAAAATTGATAGCAATAGCCAAACATCCACATATAATCTCAAATAAAAGCAGCTAAGTCCATAAGACAATAGCCTAATTCATAAAGCCATAACCAAGAGCCCACAAACCGTAGGCATAAAACAGCATGAGAACTCCTAAGAACAAATAGCAGCTCTAAAAAACATAGCATTAGTGTCCATAAGAGAGTCAACAATAAACCCATAATTCACAGCCTACACTAGAAATAGTAGTGCTAAGGGAGAACCAATAAACTAGTATCCTTGGGCATAATTAGTATCCTTAACCTCTTGTGACAAGGAGATAAATTAAATTTTTGATTCAAATCCACAATATTTTCAAGATCATGTTGTATTTAGCAAGCTTACAAGCCCAAAATTTTCAGGATGTAATGCACTCTAAATTCAAAGTGTGGGACTGTGGGTGATGGCATATCACTTATAAAGACATCTCTTACCATATGCTTCTGAGTAAATGACCTTATAATTATCAAACTTACCATTACCAATGCAAACATATGGTCCTTATTAAAGATAAACAAGGACCATTAGATATCGGCAAAGCACACTCAATCAACAACCAAGGCACAATACAAATAAGTTTTATAGCTTAGCAAGAGCAAAAGCAAAATCATACAACAAAATACCAAAAGAAATGCACTTGTGAATTTATCATGTACCTGGTTAGTTAAGGGGCTGAATGATGGCCACATCATCCATAGTTACTTGGTGTGGCTGATAGGAATTAGACTGCACATGGACTCGTCCAGTATTACGAGTTGTTGGGGCCATGACCTACAAACATATTAATGAATATAAATCATATCACAAAGTTGAGGTCTAAGAATATTCCAGTAAATTGAAAGGAACCAACATTAATCAAGTTAAAGAAAACATAAAACTTAATCATTTGAATAGATGTGCTATGTTAAGAAGGGGCCCTCTTTTGATCTGAAAGATACACAAATGATCATTGTTGTAAATAACCAATGTAAGCCTAGTTTATCTTCCAGACATATTGAACATGTATCGAAGCACAGTATTCTCTCAACTATTAAATCTAAAACTGAAGCTTATTCTCCAATAGGGTAATTTGCTGGACTCTGGTTTGCTTAAAATCAAGGTGATGATTCGCAAGATTCTTGGACTATGACGACATAAACAACACAACTAAATGCAAGACAAATATTCTGTGAAGTTTAAACCCCAAATAAATTTTTGGATCCAAGAATCATAAACCCCAAATTCCAACGCACAAATCAAAACCCTAGAACAAGGAATAAATAAGGTACATTGATAGTCTCTTACCCAACAAAAGAAGACAAGAGTGGCGAGGTCTTTCCAATGAAGTCTTTTGATCGGCGTAGGACGAGAACCACAATTTAAAGGACAACAATCTCCAGCGAAGGGATGATAATTAGCAAGTAAACAGATGCAATTCCTCCAATAACGAGAATAAAGATTCTTGAAACTGGTACAAATATCCTCAGTGAAGACCAATTTGGTTAGGGTTCAGCACAGACAGAGACAGAGATAGAGAGCAGCACCGACGAGTTTTGATGGCACCGTTCTCGGTAGTCAGTGCTTGTGTGTATGAGAGAGAGAGAGAGAGAGAGAAAGAGAGAGAGATAAATTTACTGTAGGATACGGAGGGATAGGCCACGGTGCGGGCTGGGCCGAGATAGAAGCGGTAGAGGCCATGGTTGAAAAAGGCTTTGGTGGTGAAGAGGCGAGAGATGGGAGGAGGAATTTAGGGAAAGAATGGCTGCTTCAAAAATAATTGGAGATGGTTTGCTAGGGCGAGAACGGAATGGAAGTTCAAGGAAAAAATTGGAAAAGTTGTGAGGGGGGGAATGATAGCGCGTACAATTTTACGTGTTCAAAATTTTCACTACTCTTGGCGCTTGAAGAAAAATAATTACACTACAACACAAACAGCCTATTGTGAGGAAAATACCATTTTGTTAATGAATTTGCGTCAAAATGAAGTGGCTTAATTTCTTAACCCGATCGAGCAAAAAATTCACGTGAATGATCTAATGAATAAGTAGAACAAAATCAATGGTCTTGATCGTCATGATTGTGTCGCACTCGTGTAGCTACTGTACATTTAATTACAACACAAGATTTAGTTTATTATAAAGTAGGGTTTTCTAAACCGGATAGAGCTAAAATTTTACGTGAATGATGTGATCAACAAGCACAATAAAATCAATGGTCTTGATCATCATCATTATGTCCTGATTGTGTGGCTACCATACATTCAACTATAGCACAAAACTATTAATTACTAAGTAAGTTGAACATATATATATATTCTAAAGGTTATTGAGGAGTCTATTATTATAACGATTGATCTGAACCATTAGGATTTCACATCTTACCAATTCCATCAGTGTCACACAAATCGGAGATCATCGAATATCGAAAGCCACTTGGTCGCAACACATTTAATACGTTTGGAGGAAATAAAGTCTAATAATGCACCACTCAAACACTACCCGAGGTATTTCTTCGCGATCGGAACCGTCTATCTTTTAAATATGATAGAGTAGAATCAGTAGATCATTCATTCTGAGAATCAAGTTTATCGAACACCCATAACCGCCTTGTCGGAATAGTTTTTTTTTTGATAATCCAAAAAGGGTGAGAGGGAGCAACCAACGTAGCAACCCCCATTGGGCGTAACCATAAGGGCTCCCTACCTGCCAATGGAATGTCCGGTTCGAGCCATAGCTACCATCCTCACCGTCACCACGGCACCACCTAATGTACAATTGGTGAAAGATCTCTCCCTTTGGTCCACAAACAAGGTTCGAGCACCCGCCGGGACTCGAACTCTCGCATACGTTAAGGGGGCTGATGATCCTCACTAACTGAGCTACTTTATTCACGCAAAAAATAACTAGACTCATCTTTTTTTTTCTATATAAAAGTTTTTTAATGAGGTAGTCGCATGTGTCCGATCGATTTGAACTTTTGCGTGGTGATTTAATTTGTTGAATTCTACAAGATGAATGATTCGGAAAATTGAGTAAAGAGCAGGACGTGTCGAACTATGCGGTGCAGTATTCGAGTGTAGAACATATATCCTTATGCAAATGTTTTTGTTGGCATCTAATTACTATAGGGTGGGATCGAAAAAGAAGATGAAAACGAGCAGGATCGATCCAGTGTTTGCTCGAGGGAATTTTTTGTTTTTGCCGACAAAATCAGTTAAGTTTAGCAAGGATTTGCTTCCTCTAAAAATTATGAAAAATTGACTATGAAATTGTTTTGCGACACTTAAAAGTGTCTTATTAACTACTTGAAGAGGCATTTTTGTAAAAATGCCCTTTAAAAAGTGTCCAAAATTCTCTAGCCGATTTTCAAAAAAAAAAAGGTCGATTACAAAAACGTCGTAGTTATATATCTCCAAGCAAGTGCTCTATTAAACCTAACTTTTCGATGCACTTTAAATTGCTCTATCAAATTACAAAAAACAAACAAACTAAATATGCTAAATTTGGGGTCAATGCTGACTGCCTCAATTAGGAGAATCAAATGGGGCACTTTAGAAGGTGCTGCTGCATTAATAACTTGATAAGACATTTTTGGAAAAATACCCTTTCAAAATTGCCCCTAAATCCCCATTTCGTTGAAGTGGCATACACATATAGTCAAATATTTAGTATATATATCTACAAACTAAAATCTCAAAACATGAGTTTGTAGCAAATCAAGGATCCAAACAAAAATGTGTTAGAATTTATTTATGTGGCTCACCAAACACATGAAAGGTAAAAACCTTCTTGATCACCCAATTGAAAACTTGTGTAGGAACAGTAATTATAAGTGATCAAATGTATTCTATGATATTTGTCTCACTGTATTGGATCAAAGACAAATGCATACCATATTTTGTCACGCTCTCGATTTTCAACATAAATAATAAACACTTTTAATAAATAAAGTCTTCGCTGTAATATAAATAATACCCCAAAAGACCTTTTTGTTCACTGTTCTCAAATAAAATTCAAATATTACATTTCCAACTCGAAGGCCACAAGTCATCAAAATACCAGTATCATACGGAAATATTATTACATTTTACAAATAATATCTTTCCTAAAAATGCTCTTTCGGATCTTGTGCTATGAATCCTTCTTGAATACCTTTTAAAGGTTTGGTCACAAATGCACAACAAGCACTCCATGCCAACATCCTTGAATCATGCCTGAAAATGATAGGGTGAGCTATACTAGCCCAGCAGGAAAATCTATACACAAGCGATATGAAAATGCAATGAATCAAGCACCTAGAGTGAGTGAATACGACGAGATCTACAAAGAAACATGGATCTTCCACCACGAACGAGCATACAACAACCAGGGAATCATGATTTCATAAAGATAACCCTAATAGCTCACACGTCAAACTAGAAGCAAAAATCGACTCGAATTATTCCAATTAGACCACAACTTGTCCTCAACCATCATTTGTCCATCGCTACGCAATTATTCCATTCTGCCTCGATCTATACGAATATGTGATGATCATGCACCAACAGTGGTACGTGAGCAACATTATACATATACAACAAACCCCAAGATGCTAATGACAATGAGTATATCTATTAGCAGAACAACATGAACATATCATTGGATTTTCTTTTTGAACATAATTGATTTGTCTTTTATTTCTCAAGTATTAGCCACTCTATGCAACAAGAACTAGTTTCCTTGATTTGTACCGAACAAGAGGCTCAATGAGGAAGGATAGTAATCCAAGATACAGTTCAAAATCAAATGACAAGCCAAACATTAGATTAACAACTTTATCTCTCTTTTCATTTCTCAAGCAACACAGGTCATAAGTCTAGCTCAACCAATCAACAATGCGTGACATGTGATGCAAAGCAATGCACCGGGCAATGTTGGGCCCGTAACCCTCGCCAAGGTCCCACCAAGAAGGTGAACCAGGCTCCGTCCATATTGACGTGAATTCCGGGCGGTGTTGGGTCCCGTAACCCTCATCGACATTCCACGAAATGGATGCGACTCCACATTCCGGGCAGTGTTAGGCCCCGTAACCTTCGTCGACATCTGAAGTTGGATATGACTCCATCTATTGTCCATATGCTATGATATGCCACACCACGATACATACAAAGTTCGATATCACACGTAGCCATAACACTCGAATCATAGGTCCATAAACATCCTTCATTATGTACAATCCATCCATAATCAATCTCACACCCATTATCGAGTTAAAACGATTATACAACATCATTAAAAATTGCATACTCAATATTTTTCAATGATTCCAACGCCAAAATATCACCAACTTACCAATCTTTAAAACCCATAAGTACCCATAACCAATAGCGTCGTTTAACCATGACAAGCGATGAAAAACGCAGCTCTGTAAGTTGCCCAGATTTCCAGATTTCAGTTCAATCTTCTAAAAATCACTATAAATCGATTTCTTAATATTTTTAAGTGATTCAAATCCCAAAAGTTGCGCGATTGAACGAAGCTAAAAAGGTATGAAGGAAGCCTTGTCAAATCTGCACTCCAAGGATGGTTAAATAGGCATTTACTGAAGCAATATGAATCTGTCACGCAGCATGACAGATTGACACACCTCCACTCAAACGATCATAACTTTTTGTGTACTAAGAGTTTTAAGAAAATTCTAGTGGCAAATGAAAGCTGCCTTCAAGATCTTCGAATCGCTATAAAGTTTGCATGAAACTGACATCGGATGAGGAAGTTATGGCCATTCGAAGTGGGCTGAAATCCAGAACACGAGACAGATTGCAGACCAGTTTTCTAAAAATCACCATCAATTCAATTCTCAACGGTTTCGTACGATTCCAGTGGCATTAGAACGGGCTCTAAGTATACTCTATTTCATACGAAGGAACCAAAATTCAAATCTGAGCTTAAGAAGGCATAAAACCCCAAAAACGCAGGCCCTGTTTTGCTGATTTTCGGAAATGGAAGGAACAAGCTTAAACAACGAAGCAAGATACGATCTAGGTACATAAACACCGTATAAACACATAATAAGAGTAAGAAATCCCTACCTCATGGGTTTTGAGCAAAACCCGACCCTTTGACCAAGTCAACCGAGCTCCCACAAGGTCCGATCATGATTTTTCTTGGATATTCGGAAAGCCCATGCTCCGAATAGCAACTTTAATTCTTAAATTTCATCCGGAATCACGCTCTAAAGTGTTGACATCGAAGAGAAAAGAGAGTTTTTTTAGAGGAGAAGATGAGCGAGGGACTGCCGAGAGAATAGAGAGAAAGAAAGAAAGAAAAAGTGAAAAAGGGAAAATGGGGTTTCCCCTGTACGTCCATATACATATACATATATACTTATCACACTTTCACCCGTGCACTTGCAAATATATCACATTGATCCCCTAATCTTATAACAATGATACTATTTGTATTTCCTCAATTTACGCCTCTACTCGATAATTAAAATATTCCTAAAAACAAAATTATTACGGACCAAAAATTTGGGTCTCTACATATTTTATTGCCAATGCCACATGTATTGCTGATATCTCTGAAACATACATAGAATATGGTTCTAACTATACCAGAATCGAGAACACTAATTCTCGAAAATCACGAAAACTTAGACAAAAGTTACAGCGATTAGTTAATGGAATTGAAAGGCTGTTACATTGATCAATTAAAGAAGCAAAAACCATGTGCTCAATTAAAGAAGCAAAAACCATGTGCTCCTATATATTGGACAACCATAAAGATTTGGTAACTGTGACAATAGAATAATTGTCCGGCAAATGTGTTTTCTAAATACCAAAATAGTAAAATCTATTGATCCAACATGCCATAGCAATTTTTCTTGACCAGATTTTATATATATTAAAGAGCACCAAATTCTACCCATTGCTCTCCAAAATCAATTAGTGAGAGTTTGTTTGGCGAAACATATTAGTTCAAGTTCGAAACGGTTTTTGGACTTCTCAAGACTTAAACACCATGGCAGAAGGTAAGTAATTTTCCCCTGCGTATTTATTTTGATTCTCCCACATAGGTCTATCATTTGGTATAAGAGCCAACCTTCATGTCATTGTGTACCTTCATGTCATTGTGTTTAGTATGAATTAGAAGATTATCAGAATCATTTACTGTTCTTTCGTGTAGATGTTTATGCATCGGAAATGGTTTCAACTCATTTAGAAACAAGTATATGGCGTAGTAATGGACAAATTCTCTATTGATTATAACCAGACAAGTCATCTATTATACCTTGGCTGCAGTACACATGGATGTATGTGTGTCAAGATGATAAAGTGTGTTGACTTTAAATTTTGAGTTTGAATATTTGTCCACTTATGAACTCAGTACTTCTATATAGTTTGTGGTTGTCCATATAGTGTCTCAAATTCTTTTAGATGAAATACACTTTTGTATAAACCCATTTCAGTATTGATCTTGGCCCTTGTGGGTTTGTCTAAAATCAACAGGAGCATTTGTTTTGTTTCCGTGAGAATCAGTGTCCGTTTTTCCATTAATGAGAAATAGTTCATAAACACAATTCGTGACCATTGAGTGTAAAGTATTGAGCAAGTTATTACCGACAAAGTGTTTATGTCATGTAGTGAATACATGACTTTTAGCTCATTTCATATTTGTTTTCTCTCATATTGATACTCAATTAAAGTTTTGTCACACTATAAGTGTTCTTAGAGAATGAAGACGTACATGTGCACATAAGGTATGAAGTACGTATACAGTTATTCGTTGGGATAAATAAAGCGGACCCTAAATGACTATTAGTTAGTCATGATTTACAGGTTATACCACATAAAGCTTTGAGACATTTGTCCATTGTAATACATGGAAGGAAATGCTTGTTTATATAACATAACCGCCATGATTTGTGCTCAATCTTTCTACTATAGACCGTTATTTGGACAGTTGTTGTATAGTCATATACAATACTTAGTATCTTTTACCCAACAGTTTTTTGGTTGATTTGTCAAGTGAGCCAAGTGGGAGAATGTTGGAATTTATTTATGTGGCTCACATGCCACATCAATCCTATTTATATTTATAGTATTTATGTCTATAACTAAAATATGGGTATTAGATTTAATTAAAGTAATGCCTAAATAATTGGTGACTCTTCACGCAAAGATTTGGTGACTATTTGTGAATAGATATGGTGACTATTCATGATGCCAAATGATAAACCTATCTGGGAGAATCAAAATAAATACATAGTGGAAAATTACTTACCTTCCGCCATGGTGTTTAAATCTTGAGAAATTCGGAAACTGTTTCGAACTTGAACCAATAT
Source organism: Rhododendron vialii (assembly GCF_030253575.1). Classification (NCBI taxonomy): domain Eukaryota; kingdom Viridiplantae; phylum Streptophyta; class Magnoliopsida; order Ericales; family Ericaceae; genus Rhododendron; species Rhododendron vialii. The sequence continues at coordinate 22,797,006 of NC_080562.1, read as the reverse complement.
GTTTCGCCAAACAAACTCTCACTAATTGATTTTGGAGAGCAATGGGTAGTATTTCCAATCTAATCTATAAAAATATATTTCACACCTATAACTTGATGGTAATCACATGCCTTTATATAGATAGATCGGGACCCTTTCCCAATGGACACAACCTTTCATACTTCCTTCCATCAAAGAAGTAATAAGGTACATATTCATTAATAGTTGCAACCTTACAAATGAATGGTCACTAAACTCATTCTTGAATAGTCATCATATCTATTCATGAATAGCCACCAAACCTTTTCATGAATAGTCACCAATTATTTAGGCAATAATTCATTTAAATCTAATACTCATATTTTAGTTACAAACATAAATACTATAAAATATAATAAGAATTGATGTGGCATGTGAGCCACATAAATAAATTCCAACATTCTCCCACTTGGCTCACATCACAAATCAACCAAAAAATAGCTGGGTAAAAGATACTAAGTATTGTATATGGCTATACAACAATTGTCCAAAATATTGGTCTATAGTAGAAAGATTGAGCACGAATCATGGCGGTTATGCTATTTTAGCAAGCACTTCCTTCCATGTATTACAATGGATAAATCTCTCAAAACTTTATGTGGTATTACCTGTAAATCATGACTAATTAATAGTCACTTAGGGTCCGCTTTATTTATCCCAACGGATAACTGTATACGTACTCCATATCTATGTGTACATGTACGTCTTTATTTTCTAAGAACACTTATAGTGTGACAAAACTTTAATTGAGCATCAATATGAGAGAAAACAAATATGAAATGAGCTAAAAGTCATGTATTCACTATATGACATAAACACTTTGCCGGCAATAACTAGCTCAATACTTTATGCTCAATGGTCACGAATTGTGTTTATGAACTCTTTCTCTCCTCTAATGAGGTACTTTACATCGATATTCTTTATTCGGCTTTCATTTTTATCTTAGAGAACAAAACTGTAGCCGAAGTAAACTTAATAATGATCTCAACATAACATCGACAACTTGAGACCCATATTGCATGCTATGCTAGTTTCATAGCTCCCATTAATTCTGCCATTCATAATAAACATCACTATGAGTTGGATATTAACACCGTGGCAAGAGATTTGTAGCGTAACCTCAGTCAACTACTCTTGATTAGCATGCATGTACATATAGTTCTTTGTTCTTTATAAGTACCTCACAATCTTTATTTGTAGCTTTCTATACCATGTTTACTTGGATATTGATCTAGTAAATCCTTAGCCAATATCCATATAGTCCAGAAAAATGCTTTTACTCCCACTAACTTTGAGGAGCATATCTTTGTCTTAACTTATAAACAAAAGGCTGTCTTTTTGCAATTTTCTTTTGGATGCTAGCCGAAACTTTAGTAGATTTTCGGATAAATGTTAACCGTTAATGGCATAGATGGAACTCCAAATACTCTTACTTTGAACATTAAACATAAGGGACTAATTCTCCCACTATTAATGTTCAAACTTTTATCTAGCGCGTGAACTTAATCATGTGGGTATGATGCTTTATCCACATAGCGCAAAATCGCGATCCATGCATCCCAGACTAGAGTACTTCTCAGGCAATCAATAAAATTTCCACAACTGGTAGTGGAATACAAGAAGTAACTTTACAAACAACATGAATGGCTACCATAACCAACACTCTTAATATTTTGTAAATTCTAACCTTCCTATGGGTAGAGGTGCATCACGCATGAATTTACATAACACTTTATGAATAAGATAATAATCTAAATAATGAAAACAAATTTTCATACCTGTGGGCATAGGAAAAGTTTATTTTTGACTTCCAAATATTTATCTTACTCAACTTAAATCACAAAAATAAGAACCTCCTCGTATGATCGAGTTATTATTTTTGTGAATTAACTTCAACTTTTATGCTAATCTTTAACTGAAATAAGTAAATCCAAACCTCTCTGTAGGCAAAGGCTGCAATACGCACTGAATCTTCTTAAATTACAACAATAAGACTAGCAAATATCGATCGTCAAAGTAAAATCCATAATCTAAAGGCATAGAGAAATTTTCTATTTTGATGTTGAATGTACCATTTTTCCCAAACAAATTGACAAAACTAATTATTTTCATGTGGGGCTGAAAATAATCAATTTTATCAATTCATGCTTAATGGTTGATACCATTTAACGCAATCATATATAGTCCAATGACTACTTTGCACGTGACTACACTTCATATAAAACATCGTAATATTTCAAGTTGCTATCTCAAAATACTCCAACGTTCAAGTCACCTAAAAATGCATCAACCAAAATTTAATGGTATACAATAAGGCTTAACATCTCATATGGAAATTCTACTTGGCAGTCACACTTTACCCTTCAAAGTAACAGTTTCATAATAGATTCCCCCCAAAAGTTTCATTAACTTCATCGAGTTGAAATATCCATAGATGGTTTGGACAAATCATTGGCATTTCTCAACGGGAACTAACTGTCCATAATTGAAACCGTTTCTTACAAATTTTGAAAAGACGCAACTCGATTCGTCTAATACTTACTGCCATCACTAAGGATAATCCAAAGATTTTGTTGGCAACGCAAGAGACAAATTCCAACTTCTCCCAAATTGTGTAGTGTAGCATGTTAAACGGTGCTTTAACCGTGCAATCAAATTTCAAAAATTTGTAAGCTTTGGCACAAAGTATTCTTAACCCATTCTTGTGTCATATAAATCCAAATACCCAATTTTGTCCAATTTTGAGAACACTTATGAACATGCAGAATAAGACAATCACGCACATCAATAACAAATAAAATACTGGCCACCGATTGGCATCATACAGAGAAATAAACGGCCTTAGTGCTAGTTGTCCAATTTCTCAATAGGCAGCTCTGATACCAAATGTTAAACCTATATGGGAAAATCAAAATAAATATGTAGCGTAAAAATTATTTACCTTCTGCCATGGTGTTTAAGTCTTGAGAAGTTCGGAAACCGTTTCGATCTTGAACCAACATGTTTCACAAACACAAACTCTCACTAATTATTTTTGGAGAGCAATGGGTAGAATTTCCAATTTAATCTATATAAATGTTCTTCACACCTGTAACTTGATGATAATCACATGTCTTTATATAGATAGATCGGGACCCTTTCCCAATGGACACAACCCTTTATACTTCCTTCCATCAAAGAAGTAATAAGGTACATATTCATTAAATAGTTGCAACCTTATACATGAATGGTCACTAAACTCATTCATGAATAGTCATCATATCTATTCACAAATAGTCACCAAACTTTTTCGTGAATAGTCACCAATAATTTAGGCAATATTTTAATTAAATGTAATACCCATATTTTAGTTACGAACATAAATACTATAATATATAAAATAGGATTGATGTGGCATGTGAGCCACATAAATAAATTCCAACATTCTCCCACTTGGCTCACATCACAAATCAACCAAAAAATTGTTGGGTAAAAGATACTAAGTATTGTATATGGCTATACAACAACTGCCCAAATAATGGTCTATATTAGAAAGATTGAGCACAAATCATGGCGGTTATGCTATTTAAGCAAGCATTTCCTTCCATGTATTACAATAAACAAATCTCTCAAAACTTTATGTGGTATCACCTGTGAATCATGACTAACTAATAATCACTTAGGGTCCGCTTTATTTATCCCAACGGATAACTGTATACGTACTCCATATCTTATGTGCACATGTACGTCTTTATTCTCTAAGAACACTTATAGTGTGACAAAACTTTAATTGAGCATCAATATGAGAGAAAACAAATATGAAATGAGCTAAAAGTCATGTATTCACTACATGACATAAACACTTTGCCGGCAATAACTAGCTCAATGCTTTATGCTCAATGGTCACGAATTGTGTTTATGAACTCTTTCTCTCCTCTAATGAGGTACTTTATGTCGATATTCTTTATTCGGCTTTCATCTTTATCTTAGAAAACAAAACTGTAGCCGAAGTAAACTTAATAATGATCTCAACATAACATCGACAACTTGAGACCCATATTGCATGCTATGCTAGTTTCATAGTTCTCACTAATTCTGCCATTCATAATAAACATCACTATGAATTGGATGTTGACACCGTGGCAAGAGATTTGTTGCTTAACCTCAGTCAATTACTCTTGATTAGCATGCATGTACATATAGTTCTTTGTTTTTTATAAGTACCTCACAATCTTTATTTGTAGCCATCTAATACTTCATATTATGCTCACTTGGAAATTAATCCAGTAAACCCTTGACCAATATCCATATAGCTAGCCCAGAAAAATGTATATACTTCCACTAACCTTGCGGAGTATTCTTTTTCTCTATTTATAAGAGAAAGACTTTTTTTTTCCTTTGGGCAAAACTCTTTTCTCGATGCTATCCAAGCCAAAACTATAAGGGATCTTCAAATAGTCCTTAAATCACTAGTATAGAGAAAGAATTCCAAATGGATTTATTATTTTGAACATTAATCCTAAGGGGTTAAATCTCTCCCACTATTAATGTTTAACTTTTATTTTGCGCCCTTGATTATGTGACTATAGACGCTTCATTCACATAGCGCAAAATCATGATCCTTGCATCGGAGAAAAGTGAATTGCTCGATAGTCAATATAATTTCCGCAACTTTATAGCGAAATACGAGAAACAACTTTATAAGCAATATAAATGGCTACAACAACCAAGAAATAACGACTACCTTCCTGTGGGTAGAGGTGCATCATACATGAATTTACATAACACTTTATGAATAAGATAAATGATCAAAACAATGAAAACAAATTCTCCATACCTATGGGCATAGGAAAAATTTATCCTCGACTTTCAAATGAGTATCTTACTCAACTTAAATTTTCAACTTTTATGCTAATCTTTACCTGAAATAAAGTAAACTCAAACCTTCCTGTGGGCAAAGGCTGTAATACGCACTGAATATACTTCACTGCAACAAGACTAGTGAATTTCAAACATCAAAATAAAAATTCCATAACATGAGAACGTAGAAATTTTCCCAAACGAATTAATAGAACTAATTATTCTCCTGTGGGAAAAAATAATTAATTTTACTAATTCAAACTCAATATAATGTTAAATACCATAGAACACAAACACGTAGTCCAATGACTATTCCATGTGTGACTAAACTTGATATGGAAAATTAAATATTTCAAGATGCTGTGGCTAGTCTCAAAATATTACGACATTCAAGTCACCTCAAAATACATCAACTACACTTTACCATCATATGTTCACTGTAGTCCCCTGGTAGTGAAATAGTTTGATATATCAAAGTACACAAGAAGAGTCATTAGCCAACTGTTACGAATCTTAGAACAAGTGGAACCTATTCCTATAGAAAACAACTGTTGACAACCAAAAGGTGCCGAAGCACCATTTCAAAATAAACTAGTTGATGTAAAAGCACAATAGTAGCAAGTGTTGATATTCCGCTTGACCAAAAAAAAAAAAATAGTAGCAAGTGTAATTGTCCAAAACCAATAAAGCATTTAAGATATTAGAAACTAACAATTTCCACATCTCGTAATTCCTAGCCTCAAGTTTTGCACTTAGTTTCAAGTCATAAAATGACTAGCCACTTCGAAGATTTTATTGCACAGAATGGTTTTTTTATTTTTTTTGGCAAAACTAGGCTCTTAATATTCCAAGACCACCAAAGGATTTCGAGTTATTGAAATCCAAGCTATCCTCCAATCACCAAATGGCAGTAATAGCATTTCAAATTATGATGTGTGAGACCAAATTCTAGCACCAAGTAATAAATAAGGTCTTGGAACAAAGTACATAAAAATAGTTAAATCGGATCCCCAAACACATGAAAGGTAAAAAACCTTCTTGATCACCAAACTGAAAACTTGTGTAGGAACAGTAATAATAAGCGATCAAATGTATTCTATAATATTTGTCTCACTGTATTTGATCAAAAACAAATGCATACCATATTTTATTTTTGATGTCACATGTATTGCCGATAACTTTGAAACTTATAAAATATGGTTCTAACTATAAAATAACCGAGAACACTAATTCTTGAAAGTCACAAAATCTATTACATTGATCAATTAAAGAAGCAAAATAAGTGCTCCTACTGGAGAACGTAAAAATTTGGTAACTATGACAATAGAACAAGTGTCCGGTATACTTTTTTGCAAATACTAAAATAGTAAAATCTATTCATCCAACATGCCATAGCAATTAAAATTGACCAGATTTTATATTTTAAAGAGAACCAAATCCCAACCCATATTAAAATTCTACCCATAGGAAGGTTAGAATTTACAAAATATTAAGAGTCTTGGTTATTGTAGCCATTCATGTTATTTGTAAAGTTAATTCTTGTATTCCACTACCAGTTGTGGAAATTTTGTTGATTGCCTGAGAAGTACTCTAGTCTGGGATGCATGGATCGCGATTTTGCGCTATGTGGATAAAGCATCATACCCACATGATTAAGTTCACGCGCTAGATAAAAGTTTGAACATTAATAGTGGGAGAATTAGTCCCTTATGTTTAATGTTCAAAGTAAGAGTATTTGGAGTTCCATCTATGCCATTAACGGTTAACATTTATCTAAAAATACAATAAAGTTTTGGCTAGCATCCAAAAGAAAATTGCAAAAAGACAGCCTTTTGTTTATAAGTTAAGACAAAGATATGCTCCTCAAAGTTAGTGGGAGTAAAAGCATTTTTCTGGACTATATGGATATTGGCTAAGGATTTACTAGATCAATATCTAAGTAAACATGGTATAGAAAGCTACAAATAAAGATTGTGAGGTACTTATAAAGAACAAAGAACTATATGTACATGCATGCCAATCAAGAGTAATTGACTGAGGTTACGCTACAAATCTCTTGCCACGGTGTTAATATCCAACTCATAGTGATGTTTATTATGAATGGCAGAATTAGTGGGAGCTATGAAACTAGCATAGCATGCAATATGGGTCTCAAGTTATCGATGTTATGTTGAGATCATTATTAAGTTTACTTCGGCTACAGTTTTGTTCTCTAAGATAAAGATGAAAGCCGAATAAAGAATATTGACGTAAAGTACCTCATTAAAGGAGAGAAATAGTTCATAAACACAATTCGTGACCATTGAGCATAAAGTATTGAGCTAGTTATTGCCGGCAAAGTGTTTATGTCATATAGTGAATACATGACTTTTAGCTCATTTCATATTTGTTTTCTCTCATATTGATGCTCAATTAAAGTTTTGTCAAACTATAAGTGTTCTTAGAGAATAAAGACGTACATGTGCACATAAGATATGGAGTACGTATACAGTTATCCGTTGGGATAAATAAAGCGGACCCGAAGTGACTATTAGTTAGTCATGATTTACAGGTAATACCACATAAAGTTTTGAGAGATTTATCCATTGTAATACATGGAAGGAAGTGCTTGCTAAAATAGCATAACCGCCATGATTCGTGTTCAATCTTTCTACTATAGATCAATATTTTGGGCAATTGTTGTATAACCATATACAATACTTAGTATCTTTTATCCAGCTGTTTTTTGGTTGATTTGTGATGTGAGCCAAGTGGGAGAATGTTGGAATTTATTTATGTGGCTCACATGCCACATCAATTCTTATTATATTTTATAGTATTTATGTTTGTAACTAAAATATGAGTATTAGATTTAAATGAATTATTGCCTAAATAATTGGTGACTATTCATGAGAAGGTTTGGTGGCTATTCAAGAATAGATATGATGACTATTCATGAATGAGTTTAGTGACCATTCATTTGTAAGGTTGCAACTATTAATGAATAGGTACCTTATTACTTCTTTGATGGAAGGAAGTATGAAAGGTTGTGTCCATTGGGAAATGGTCCCGATCTATCTATATAAAGGCATGTGATTACCATCAAGTTATAGGTGTGAAAAATATTTATATAGATTAGATTGGAAATACTACCCATTGCTCTCCAAAATCAATTAGTGAGAGTTTGTTTGGCGAAACATACTGGTTCAAGTTTGAAATAGTTTTCGGATTTCTCAAGACTTAAACACCATGGCGGAAGGTAAGTAATTTTCCGCTACGTATTTATTTTGATTCTCCCACATAGGTTTATCATTTGGCATCATGAATAGTCACCATATCTTTGCGTTAATAGTCACCAATTATTTAGGCATTACTTTAATTAAATCTAATACCCATATTTTAGTTATAGACATAAATACTATAAATATAAATAGGATTGATGTGGCATGTGAGCCACATAAATAAATTCCAACATTCTCCCACTTGGCTCACTTGACAAATCAACCAAAAAACTATTGGGTAAAAGATACTAAGTATTGTATATGACTATACAACAACTGTCCAAATAACAGTCTATAGTAGAAAGATTGAGCACAAATCATGGCGGTTATGTTATATAAACAAGCATTTCCTTTCATGTATTACAATGGACAAATGTCTCAAAGCTTTATGTGGTATCACCTGTAAATCATGACTAACTAATAGTCACTTGGGGTCCGCTTTATTTATCCCAACGGATAACTGTATACGTACTTCATACCTTATGTGCACATGTACGTCTTCATTCTCTAAGAACACTTGTAGTGTGACAAAACTTTAATTGAGTATCAATATGAGAGAAAACAAATATGAAATGAGCTAAAAGTCATGTATTCACTACATGACATAGATACTTTGTCAGCAATAACTTGCTCAATACTTTATACTCAATGGTCACGAATTGTGTTTATGAACTATTTCTCATTAATGGAAAAACGAACGCTGATTCTCACAGAAACAAAACAAATGCTCCTGTTGATTTTAGACAAACCCACAAGGGCCAAGATCAATACTGAAATGGGTTTATACAAAAGTGTATTTTGTCTAAAAGAATTTGAGATACTATATGGACAGCCACAAACTATATAGAAGTACTGAGTTCATAAGTGGACAAATATTCAAACTCAAAATTTAAAAGTCAACACACTTTATCATCTTGACACACATACATCAATGTGTATTGTAGCCAAGGTATAATAGATGACTTGTCTGTTTATAATCAATAGGGAATTTGTCCATTACTACCCCATATACTTGCTTCTAAATGAGTTGAAACCATTTCCGAAGCACAAACATCTACACAAAAGAATAGTAAATGATTCTGATAATCTTCTAATTCATACTAAACACAATGACATGAAGATTGGCTCTTATACCAAATGATAAACCTATGTGGGAGAATCAAAATAAATACGCAGCGGAAAATTACTTAACTTCTGCCATGGTGTTTAAGTCTTGAGAAGTTCAAAAACCGTTTCGAACTTGAACTAATATGTTTCGCCAAACAAACTCTCACGAATTGATTTTGGAGAGCAATGGGTAGGATTTGGTGCTCTTTAATATATATAAAATTTGGTCAAGAAAAATTGCTATGGCATGTTGGATCAAGAGATTTTACTATTTTGGTATTTAGAAAACAAGTTTGCCGGACACTTGTTCTATTGTCACAGTTACCAAATCTTTATGGTTGTCCAATATATAGGAGCACATGGTTTTTGCTTCTTTAATTGATCAATGTAACAGCCTTTCAATTCCATTAACTGATCGCTGTAACTTTTGTCTAAGTTTTCGTGATTTTCGATAGTTAGTGTTCTCGGTTCTGGTATAGTTAGAACCATATTCTATATATGTTTTAGAGATATCGGCAATACATGTGGCATTGGCAATAAAATATGGTATGCATTTGTCTTTGATCCATTATAGTGAGACAAATATCATAGAATACATTTGATCGCTTATAATTACTGTTCCTACACAAGTTTTTAGTTGGGTGATCAAGAAGGTTTTTACCTTTCATGTGTTTGGGGATCCGATTTAACTAATTTTGTGTACTTTATTCCAAGACCTTATTTATTACTTGGTGCTAGAATTTAGTCTCACACATCATAATTTGAAATTATTTTACTGCCATTTGGTGATTATGGAGGATAGCTTGGATTTCATAACTCGAAATCCTTTGGCAGTCTTGGAATATTAAGAGCCTAGTTTTGCCATAAAAAAAAAATCGATTTGTGCAGTAAAATCTTCGAAGTGGCTAGTCATTTTATGACTTGAAACTAAGTGCAAAACTTGAGGCTAGGAATTACGAGATGTGAAAATTGTTAGTTTCTAATATCTTAAATGCTTTATTGGTTTTGGACAACTACACTTACTACTGTTGTGCTCGTACATCAACTGGTTTATTTTGAAATGGTGCTTCGGCACCTTTTGCTTGTCAACAGTTGTTTTCTATAGGAATAGGTTCCACTTGTTCTAAGATTCGTAACGGTTGGTTATTGACTCTTCTGGTGTACTTTGACATATGAAACCGTTTCACTACTAGGGGACTATAGTGAACATATGATGGTAAAGTGTAGTTGATGTCTTTTGAGGTGACTTATATTTTGAGACGAGCCACAACATCTTAAAATATTTAATTTTACATATCAAGTTTAGTCACGTGCAGAATAGTCATTGGACTATATATGATTGCATTAAATGGTATCAACCATTAAGCTTGAATTAGTAAATTAATTATATTTGCCCACAGGAGAATAATTAGTTCTATTAATTCATTTGGGAAAATTTCTACGTTCACATGTTATGGAATTTTCATTTTGACGTTCGAAAATCGCTAGTCTTGTTGCAGTGAAGTAGATTCAGTGCGTATTGCAGCCTTTGCCCACAGGGAGGTTTGAGTTTACTTTATTTCAGGTATTAGCATAAAAGTTGAAATTAAAGTTTTAGTTACTTCACATAAATAATAAATCAGTCTTGCGAGGAGGTTCTTATTTTTGTGATTTTAGTTGAGTAAGATAAACGTTTGGAAGTCAAAAATAAACTTTTCCTATACCCACAGGTATGAAGAATTTGTTCTCATTGTTTAGATTATTTATCTTATTCATAAAGTGTTACGTAAATTCATGAGTGATGCACCTCTACCTCTAAAAAGGTTAGAATTTACAACACATTGAGAGTCTTGGTTATTGTTGCCATTATGTTGTTTTTTTTAAAGTTGCTTCTTGTATTCCACTACCATTTGTGGAAATTTAATTGATTGCCTAAGAAGTACTGTAGTTAGGGATGCATGGATCATGTTTTTGTGTTATGTGGATAAAGCATCATACCAACATGATTGAATTCACGCGCCAGTTAAAAGTTTGAACATTAATAGTGGGAGAATTAGTCCCTTATGTTTAATGTTCAAAGTAAGAGTATTTAGAGTTCCATTTATGTCGTTAACGCGTTTATGCGAAGATCCAATAAGGTTTTGGATAGCATCCAAAAGAAATTTGCAAAAAGATAGCCTTTTGTTTATAAGTAGAGACAAAGGTACGTTCCTTAAAGTTAACGGGAGCAAGCACATTTTTCTGGACTATATAGATATTAGTTAAGGATTTACTGGATCTATATCCAAGTAACCATGGTATATAGAAAGTTACAAATAAAGATTGTGAGATACGTATAAAGAGCCAAGAATCATATGTACATGCATGCTAATCAAGAGTAATTGATTGAGGTTAAACTATAAATCTCTTGCCATGGTGTTAACATCCAATTCATAGTGATGTTTATTATGAATGGCAAAATTAGTGAGAGCTATGAAACTAGCATTGTCACGCCCTCGATTTTCAACATAAATAAATAATTCATTTCAATAAATGAACCTCGCATAGTACAGATAATACCCTAAAGAGAGAGTTCCAAATGATCATTTACAAACCCAGTTTCCAAGTTTAAAGTTTTACAACATTGGCACTACGGCCCAAACTCCATGACTAATTAAAAGAGTAGATTTAGAGGTTACATAATATTTGAAGTTAAAAGAGTTCAAATGAATTTACAATTACATCTTTACAAAAGATCATACAAAAGATGATGGAATCACTTCACAAGGATGACATTCAAAAGGGCATGAAACCACGCATGCACACCATGCACTTCGCGTCAAATCCTTGAGATGTACCTGAAAATGATAGATTGAGCTACACTAGCCCAGTAAAAATTTCTATACTCAAGCTATATGTAAATGCGATGAAACATGCAATAAGAGTGAATGATTTCTACTAAACGAACAAGAGATACAGAGAGGCACCATAATGAACCGACAGACCACGACTATGGGATTCTATACGTCATAAAGGTATCCCTAACCATCGTACATCAAACCAAGGGCAACATTAAACACACATCCATCTAAGTAACCCACGACAATTTCTCAAAACAATTTTAAGTCTCCTCAAATGATTGCCACTATTAACTTTCTCATCCCTTACCGTTTACCCTCAAGCCTCTTTTCATAAAAGAAAACATTCCCTTTTGATTTCCAAAATGATTTTGAGAAATACTCTCGACCTTTATGGGTCAAGCTCCGTTGATTCGCTTGAATACCGGAATCTGTTGATTTGTACCCAAATACCGGAACCGTTGATTCGCTCATGAATACCGGAAGATTTTTCATAAAAATTCTTTTTCCAAACCAAGTTCCTTTCTTTCAAAAACTTTAATGAAATCAATTGTTGTTCCCCTTTTTCAACAATTACAATCTCAAGCAATACACGGCTCAAACAACAACATGAACTTCAATAATCAGTCATAACTTCTTTCATCATGCGAGACATTCAACCGTATTACCACCCCTTGCGTTACAGTGAATTCTTTCCACCTGGATTTCCGCATTACCACACCTTGCGTTGCGGGCCCTCTAGAGTCTCCGCATTACCACACCTCGCATTGCAGGACCCTCAATTCAAAGTTATCAACTTACACATACACACACGCATTACCAATCCACATACAAGAAGACAACGTTCCTAAGGTCACATTCTTTCATTTATCATCATACAAGGTATGACAAACTCATAAACACGTCCCCTTATACATAAATCAATACCTTAAGCTCACATTATTCCTCTAAGTCTATTACAATGTCCCACGTCAATGCATCGAATCCCCTAATGACTTTACAATGCACCACCCACTAGGTTCTATACTAAAATTTCGTGCAACGAACACCGAAGGAAGTTTGAAAGATCAACACGACGAATGAGGAGGATACGAATCACTCTATTACCGTTTAGACTATTTGACAGACCCTTATCAACCAACCACGCACCCTACGATATACTTTACGGCCTACGATATTCAATGACAATTCCATAGTACGTTTCTCAATTCACCAATCATCACATCATGTTATAACGCTTAACAAGTCTATATCGATCATTAATAAAAGCCACAAAATCTACTTCAGTCGACAATGAGCATAAATAATGCATGAGTATCCTTATCATTCAATTTTACACTTTTCTAGGTTATGACGAGAGCTCAAGGAGATCGATTGGTCAACAAATCTTTCGAGGTACGAACAATCAAGATTAGAAGTGATTCAAAAGTGTTTAAAGAGTGCTAAAGTGATTGGGGTTCAAACGAGTATGAGAAGAGCAAGACATGACAAAACTGTCCAGAAAACAGGGGGGTATCAATACCCCAAAATGACGTATCGATACTTGGACGGCTGTTGTCTAGAAAAGGCTGGGGTATCAATACCCCGTTTTGGGGTATCAAACCCCGGAGTTTTTCAGCGAATTTTCAAACTTCGAAAGACAAAACCCCAACAACAACAACGAATCAAGGCACGATTGATACGCACCTAAGATTGCTTGATCGTGGTGCTTAAGTCCGTTAGTTAGAAGTGTTTTTAGCCTTTAATTGTCATTTTTATTCAATATTGCTCGTAAGGTAGTTTGTTAAGTGTTTCAGGCAAAACGCCTTTAAAAGGCGTATTTTGAGTGCAAAGCCAACCCCCAAGTTAATGCAAGAATCATCGCCCGATGGAACTGGTGCCAAAGTGACCAAAGAACGAAGGCGAGAAGCATCGGGCAAGCCAACGGTCGTCGAGTGTCAAGACTGGGAGGCTGGCTTGAAGAACCAGAGATAAGCTCCCCTTATCGATACGGATTTATGGCCGTATCGATACGCGTTGGTTATCTTTCCAAGCAGAGAGTCCCGTATCGATACGGCCATAATCTGTATCGATACGGGATTGTTACGGGAAATTGGTCTTGTCAGCTTAACGTTGTGGTATCGATACTTTGCATAATCTGTATCGATACGGGGAGCTTTCGGCCAGATATTTTGTTACTTTTTGGGCTTTCCATTTATGGAATACTTGCCTTTAATAGCATGTTTTTAGATATTTGAGGAGTGAGAAACCCATTGTGTATAAATAGGGGTCTCTCATCTCTCTTTGTTATCTAGCTCTTTATTAGCTTTAATTTCTCCTCCATTAATGTTCTTTTAAGCTTTTCAAGTTTAGTCTCTTAGAACTCAAGTAAGTAATTCTCGTTTGTTAATTTCTCGTTTATTAAAGTTGTTCCTACGGACTAGATCCTTTATAATATCAAGTTTGTTTTCGTTTTTATCAGTTAAAAGTCATGTCTCATTTTTATGCTTTCTTCCATGCTTTAGCTATGTGTGAATAGTCGATAGGCCAAGTCTCGGGGTAATCTTTCCCGAGTACTTAGGTGGTTATTTGGTTCTCGAACCTTCGGGCTTAAAATCAAGGTTTTCGGAATTGGATTAACCTAACCATTTTGGTCTAAGTGAGGGGAGTTAACTCCTTAGTATGTCGTTTAGTCAAGCGGTCTTGGCAAGTGGCATATTGAAGGCTCGTGGCCTCCTACGTGTTAGATACATTAGCAAAAATAGGTTTGTTTAGTTCCAGTTAATCACATCTCTCGATAAACATAGTCTTGTAAAGCTAAATCTTCCGGGCGTGAGCACGCGGTCGTGACTCTCGCCTGAGTTAAATTGAGAACCGGTAACATCCTTTGTCAAGGGTTAGACGATTCCTAGACTTGCCTCCTTTTAGTTTATTAAGCGTTATCCTAGTCTTTTGCCTTGGCAATTTTCACCGTTAAAAGCAAAACTAAGTTGGCCGTCTTAAACGCCACAATCCACCATATAAAACCAACAATCCAAACTAGCTATATTTTGATTCTCTGTGGGTACGATCCCGGACTTCCGGATATTATGCTATCGACGACCTAGCCCTACGCTTGGGGTGTTTCAACCTTATTGGAAGGCGAGGTTTGAAGGCGAAGCATTTTTGGCGCCGTTGTTGGGGAATTCTTAATATAGCTTATTTGGAGGTTCGACAAACCACTGTAAGTACTCCGTTTATTTTTTTTGTTTGTGTAATTTGAACTCGACTTAGCGGATACCTCTAACCGAGCCACCAATTCGACTTGAGGTGTAACGAAGCTAGATTGAGCATCAATTGCCTTTTCTTTTATTGTCTATATAACGTGGTGGTAGCATAACCCCACGGAACTGTTTTGAGAAAATAGGTGGCGGCATAGCCCCTCTAGCCTGTTTATTTTATGTCTTATCTATCTAATAGAATGGCGGTAGCAAAGTGGGAAACACCCCACAAGACTTTGCGGGATTACCTTTGTCCTAATCAAATCATCACACCGCACAAGACTTTGTGGGATTATCTTTATCCCAATCAAATTTTCACACCCCCTTGCATAGCCACTCATGACGCTAATGTTTTTAAAAGTCGTATGACCATTACCAATTGGTTTGCTCTCAAGAAACAAATTCAAACTTTTGCTGAAAGAGAGAATGAGTCATTTTATGCATGTTGGGGAAGATACAAGGACTTGCTCATTGCGGTCCCGAATCATGGCTTTGAAAATTTTCAAATTGCTAACTATTTTTATGATGGACTTTCTCACAAGAGTCATGCTTTCATAGATGTGTTGTGCGATGGTAAACTGTTTGATAAAGAACCCGTTGAAGCATTAGATTTCTTTGATCTATTGGCTCAAACTTTGCAATCTAAGGTTTTTGTTAAATATTTTCAAGATTCCAACTCAAATGCCATGGAAGAGGATATTGAGCCGCATATCTTTGCTGAAGATGTTAGTTTAGATTCTGACAACACCTCAGAGTCTGATTGGGGTGATGAGCCAAATGTTGAGCCTGATATCCAGCGCTCTCCCCCTATGGATCCCTTTCTGTGTGACGATCCGGGGGAGAAACTTCTCATTGTTGGGGACACGAATGTGGAGGTAGACTTTTTGTATGCTCTGCTGAATGAGCAGGATGGGAAGAATGTGACTAGACCTGAAAGTTTGTCTCCTTCCTTTGAGGAGATACCATCTATAGAAATTTTGAACCATCCAAAAGTCTCGACTCTTGATGCTGTCACCCTTCATATTGAGTCTCCCCCATTGCAAGAGCTTATAAAAGTCGAATTGATTGATTTTCTTGGTGTTGACGAATTTGATTTGGTGTACCATCCTCTTATAGTAGATTTTGTCAATAGTCTGAAAATTCAATAGTCTGAAAATTGATTTAGTTTGGAATATGCATTTGGTGGAACTCAAGTTTATGAAACAAATTCAGCACTTGCTTTACTCCAAGTATTTATTCTTGTGGCATGGTCGAATTCAATTCTTGATAAAGAGTATAAATTTGAGTGGTATGTTCATGGTAATAATTTTTGATGCCATACTAAATGTTTGGAGCCCGCGTTTGGCTGAACGTACATAAGCTCTTTCTTTCCCTCTTTCTCTTTTCTTTTTCTCTTTTGATGGTCTGGTATAGCCACCCGTTTCTCGCTTGGGAAGTGGGGAGAAAAGTATGACTCGTGTGATTGCGTGAAAATCGGGTGGTGTTCTTTGTTGTTTTCCTTTGTTTATCTATTTGTTGGCGCCCGGATAACACGAGCCGGGCGGTTCTAATGTCATTTGTCTCTTAGTAGGTAGTTCGAGCTTAAGTCTTTTGCAGGGTGAACATGCTACCACACCAGCCTTGGTGGTTTGGATCTAACGTCGAAGTGATTGAAGCATTCAGGAGCCCTAAGCATGGGTGCGATTACGTGTCGCGGTTGTTAGTCCAATAAAGCTTTGGCCATGATCCTGTGTGACTAGCTGTGGTTCCGTTGGAAGAGCCAAAGGAGTCGACCTTGAAAGCCGTTCAAATGACAAAAGGAGACGGTGCCGCCAAAGCCTCCAACTTGGTTGGGGTATACAGGGGTTGACATTCCCCCGGAGGTACAATCTTTTGTTCTCTTCTCTCAATACTGTTGTTCTTCATGCTATGAGGGCATAGCATCGTTTAAGTTGGGGGGAGGGACATAAATCGAATATTTATGTTGTTCGCTTTTTGTTTAAATTTTTCATTTTTGGTAGATCAATCCTTCCGTTATTACAAAGTTAGTGGAATGGAGCAACTTAGCACTTGGTCATCAGTCCATTAATTGGCAAGAGTTCGTGTAAATATTTCTGTTAAAACTTGTTCTGTCCAACTCGTATGCATGCTAAAGGGCGAGAAATTAGGTGTTGAGTGTGTTGTGAGCAGGTTTGACCCATATCCCATTGATTGTTCTCAGTATATTCTTAGTTAGGTTTTAATCTCATGTCATGCCTAAACATGTTCGTTATCTACTTTAAATCGCTTCGGAATCTATGGCATATGTAAGAAATGATACAAGGTCATCTTTGTTTGATTCAAACCACAAGAGAGTCTCATTGTCCTTTAAAAATAAAGCCTAGTCCGCGTCTCGCTCTTATCCATAGGAAATCGGATGTTCGGGTGGATGGTTGGAAGTTGGTTTTAAGCTTTGCTGGGCTGGCCTCAAGTTTACAGGCTCTGGGTGTATCTTTTAAGTGGTTTCGGGCGTCGGCATTGGCTATCGGGTGGCAAAGTTGAACTTCTGGAGATAAGCTACCCGTATCGATACGGCCCGTAAGGCGTATCGATACGCGTTTGTTCGTGGGTAATCAGAGAGCCCCGTATCGATACGGATTTTGGACCGTATCGATACGCGTGGGTTAAAATCGAAATCTGCAGTTATTAAGGTCGGCCTCTTCATCTTCCCACCCTCCATTCTCTCTCACTAACCCTCCATAACCGCCCAAGTTCTTCGAAACCCAACCCCAAAACACCAAAACCCAACCCCAAAACTCTATAATCTTTCATCAAACCTCCAAGCTTTCAAGGAATTCCAAAGGTTTTCAAGGTTTTCAAGTCAAATCCTATCAGTACAAAGGTAAATCCATTCTCTCTCTCTGTACGCGAAATCTCCCATTGTTCTTTCTCTATATTAACTCCAATCTTTGATTACCCACTATATTGCCATGCATTGCTATTTTGACCGACCCCCAACTTTTGAAATCACCCATGAACCCCTGTTTTTGAGATTTTTGAAAATTTGATTGGATTTGGGACTGGAATTGCATGGCGAAGTTACCATTTGTGTACTACATTTTAGAGGCAAAATCTGTGTAGTACAACTTAGAAGTGTTGTGGATTTTGTCTGGCCGCCAGTTTTTGTTGGAACTTGCGCGTTCCTGGCTGCAATCTGGGTTGTTTTCTGTAGTATTTTGTTTCAAGATTTGGGGTATTGTTCTGTTTGGTAGGTCTTGCATGCAATGGTGAGAACAAAGACTGTGGCTTCTAAGGGCAAGGCTCCAGCTTCTTCTTTGCAACAAGCGGAGGAAATAGTGCAGGAAATGAAGGAGGAGGAGGAAATGATTGCGAACCCGCAAAAGCGAGGCCGGGCTAAGAGGAGGACGACAGCTGAGATACGTGCCGCAACTCAAAAGAAATGGGAAGAGGGAATTCGTAACCGGGGGTTCAAGAATGAGCGACATGTTGACGTCGACAAACTTGGCATCGAGAATCCGTTTGTTCGTCGCATCCGTGACCAAGGTTTGTCTTACTACCTTGCCCCTAACCCTAGTTACAACAAAGAGCTTGTCATAGAATTTTACAAAAATATGAAAATTCCGCCTGAGGAGGATGAGAAGAAGGATGATGCCAAGGTAACATCAAAAATAGGGAAGATTCCTATTGAGGTGACTTCAGGGTTTATTGCACGGGTTTTGAATTACCGCCAACCACCCGCGGATGCTGTGAACTATCCCGATGAGGAGTATGTGGCAGACGAGACCGTTGTTCAGGAATTGTACAAAAATCCTAGGGAGGCGAGTCTCCCCCATGCGCCAGGAAAGTTTAAGGAGGTGTATCGGCTTGTTAATCAACTAGTGCACCACAATTTCAATCCGAGGGGGACTGAAAACAAGCCGGATAGTTACGAGGGGGGAATGATTCACGCGTTCATGAATCCAAATGTGGTGTGTGACTGGGCAAAGGTTATATTTCAGGAGATGATTGACTTCAAAGCCAAGGCCCCAACCAATTCTAGGTTGCCTTTTCCGTGTTTGGTGACCGTTATGTGTTTGGCTCAAAAGGTTCCCGCTTCCAAGTTTCCGGCGCGTGAAAAGCTCAATCCGGGGGATATTAATAGTTCCATACTCACCCGGAGTATCTCTCAGTCCCGACCTGCTGCTGCTGCTGCCCCACGTGGGGCGTACTTGACTACTTTGCCACCAAAGGGTGCAAAGTCGGCTGCTTGGAACAAATTGCTGTTTTGCCAAGGGGTGGCCACTATGGGATGCCTGAGGAAACTGAAAAAGGAGACCCGAGCCAATGCAAGGAGGCAGCGGAAGATAGATCATAAGTTAGACTGGGTTTTGAGTCAAGGAGTGGGGCAAGCCAGTGAGCAGTATGTACCACCGCCCGGGGAGCCTGATGAGGATAGTGATGATTTTGCTGGGGAAGAACCTGTGTTCGTGGATGATGAGTAGAGTCGGTGGAGTAGTTGGAAATCCCTCAACTTGGTCGGGGTGCTTGGTGGTTGACAGCCCACCTCTTATCTTTTATTTCGTTGTTTTTAGTTTAGTTTAGTTTAACTTTGACTTTTTAGTTTAGTAAGTTTTTGTTGAGGCCGGCATGTGGCCTATGACTTGGTAGTTGGAGTTGGAGGCGGCCAAGGGTAGTTGAACCAAGCTAGTATATGGCCGCCACCCCATTTTTGCTAACCGTTCTTTGATTGAAACAAAGGTCAATATATGCTATGAAGCCCTTAGTAGATCTTTAATATGTCTTGATTCCATTTCGATTTATTGTCTGATAGTTCGCATATTTAGTTTGTGGCATGTTTTCTTTCGGCAATTAAGTTTTCAATCGTTTAGTCGTAAGTTCTGTTTAATGGTGCTCTCCACTTATAAGGCATGGTATTTTTGTTCCCCGTGCCTAATTCGAGCACCTTTCTTGTGGGATATGGTTACATTGGTTGGAATTGGTTAAGTTATAGCTTCGTATCTGTCTTTTGTCTTTTGGCGCTCATTTTGGATACTTGATTATAACTTGCTCAATATTTAGTTGATCGCCCAATTGCTGGCTGCGAGTTGTTTTGGAATAATTAAGTTATTTTAACTCTTGCCAATTAGTTGCAGTTTGAGTAGGTGCTAAGTAGTTTTGTCGGAAGGAAGGTCAGGCGTTCTTTATTTCCTTTAGTTTCTATTTTGTTGCTAGGGGCTAGCAACACTCAAGTTGGGGGGGGGGGGGTGATACGCACCTAAGATTGCTTGATCGTGGTGCTTAAGTCCGTTAGTTAGAAGTGTTTTTAGCCTTTAATTGTCGTTTTTATTCAATATTGCTCGTAAGGTAGTTTGTTAAGTGTTTCAGGCAAAACACCCTTAAAAGGTGTATTTTGAGTGCAAAGCCAACCCCCAAGTTAATGCAAGAATCATCGCCCGGTGGAATTGGTGCCAAAGTGACCAAAGAACGAAGGCGAGAAGCATCGGGCAAGCCAACGGTCGTCGGGTGTCAAGACTGGGAGGCTGGCTTGAAGAACCAGAGATAAGCTCCCCGTATCGATACGGATTTATGGCCGTATCGATACGCGTTGGTTATCTTCCCAAGCAGAGAGTCCCGTATCGATACGGCCATAATCTGTATCGAAACGAGAATGTTACGGGAAATTGGTCTTGTCAGCTTAACGTTGTGGTATCGATACTTTGCATAATCTGTATCGATACGGGGAGCTTTCGGCCAGATATTTTGTTACTTTTTGGGCTTTCCATTTATGGAATACTTGCCTTTAATAGCATGTTTTTAGATATTTGAGGAGTGAGAAACCCATTGTGTATAAATAGGGGTCTCTCATCTCTCTTTGTTATCTAGCTCTTTATTAGCTTTAATTTTTCCTCCATTGATGTTCTTTTAAGCTTTTCAAGTTTAGTCTCTTAGAACTCAAGCAAGTAATTCTCGTTTGTTAATTTCTCGTTTATTAAAGTTGTTCCTATGGACTAGATCCTTTATAATATCAAGTTTGTTTTCGTTTTTATCGGTTAAAAGTCATGTCTCATTTTTATGCTTTCTTCCATGCTTTAGCTATGTGTGAATAGTCGATAGGCCAAGTCTCGGGGTAATCTTTCTCGAGTACTTAGGTGGTTATTTGGTTCTCGAACTTTCGGACTTAAAATCATGGTTTTTGGAATTGGATTAACCTAGCCATTTTGGTCTAAGCGAGGGGTGTTAACTCCTTAGTATGTCGTTTAGTCAAGCGGTCTTGGCAAGTGGCATATTGAGGGCTCGTGGCCTCCTACGTGTTAGATACATTAGCAAAAATAGGTTTGTTTAGTTCCGGTTAATCACATCTCTCGATAAACATAGTCTTTTAAAGCTAAATCTTCCGGGCGTGAGCACGCGGTCGTGACTCTCGCCTGAGTTAAATTGAGAACCGGTAACATCCTTTGTCAAGGGTTAGATGATTCCTAGACTTGCCTCCTTTTAGTTTATTAAGCGTTATCCTAGTCTTTTGCCTTGGCAATTTTCACCGTTAAAAGCAAAACTAAGTTGGCCGTCTTAAACGCCACAATCCACCATATAAAACCTACAATCCAAACTAGCTATATTTCGATTCTCTGTGGGTACGATCCCGGACTTTCGGATATTATGCTATCGACGACCTAGCCCTACGCTTGGGGTGTTTCAACCTTATTGGAAGGCGAGGTTTGAAGGCGAAGCAACGATCTAAGCACATAATCAACTCATAAACACATAGAGAGAGTAAGAAATTCCTACCTCGAAGTCGGAAAGCAAACACGAAGAGAGATCGGGCCACACAAGCTCTAGAACTCAAATCTCAAAATATGCCAAGCACACTCCTTGCCGAGCCGAACCCCATGAACAACGAGCTCAAGAACATGTGAGGAAGGTAGAATGATGGTTGTTTTTCATGGGTTTTGAGTTTTGGGGTGAAGTTTTGTGTGATGGAGCTAGAGAGAGAGAGCCGAAGGAGATGGGGGGAGAGTCGGCTGGGGAGAGAGAGAGATGAGGGAGATTTTTGATCGCTTACATCACATACACACCTTTTATACTAACACCCAACTCAATTACACTTACGCTCCCTCAAATAACAATCCTATCATTTAAGCCCCAAATCAAATAAACTCACAGTTTTCCCATTTATTCGGTATTTTAGCATTTATAAAACCTTTAAACCATTTTCGAATAATATGGGTCTCTACAAGCATAGCATGCAATATGGGTCTCAAGTTGTCGATGTTATATTGAGATCATTATTGAGTTTACTTCGGCTACAGTTTTGTTCTCTAAGATAAAGATGAAAGCCGAATAAAGAATATCGACGTAAAGTACCTTATTAGAGGAGAGAAATAGTTCATAAACACAATTCGTGACCATTGAGCATAAAGTATTGAGCTAGTTATTGCAAGCAAAGTGTTTATGTCATGTAGTGAATACATGACTTTTAGCTCATTTCATATTTGTTTTCTCTCATATTGATGCTCAACTAAAGTTTTGTCACACTATAAGTGTTTTTAGAGAATAAATACGTACTTGTGCACATAAGATATGGAGTACGTATACAGTTATCCGTTGGGATAAATAAAGCGGATCCTTAGTGACTATTAGTTAGTCATAATTTACAGGTGATACCACATAAAGTTTTGAGAGATTTGTTTATTGTAATACATGGAAGGAAATGCTTGCTTAAATAGCATAACCGCCATGATTTGTGCTCAATCTTTCTACTATAGACCATTATTTGGGCAGTTGTTGTATAGCCATATACAATACTTAGTATCTTTTACCCAACAGTTTTTTGGTTGATTTGTGATGTGAGCCAAGTGGGAGAATGTTAGAATTTATTTATGTGGCTCACATGCCACATCAATCCTATTTATATATTATAGTATCTATGTTCGTAACTAAAATATGGGTATTACATTTAATTAAATATATTGCCTAAATTATTAGTGACTATTCACGAAAAAGTTTGGTGACTATTTGTGAGTAGATATGATGACTATTCATGAATGAGTTTAGTAACCATTCATATATAAGGTTGTAACTATTTAATGAATAGGTGCCTTATTACTTCTTTGATGAAAGGAAGTATAAAGGGTTGTGTCGATTGGGAAAGGGTCCCGATCTATCTATATAAAGACATGTGATTACCATCAAGTTACAGGTGTGAAAAACATTTATATAGATTAGATTGGAAATTCTACCCATTGCTCTCCAAAAATAATTAGTGAGAGTTTGTGTTTGTGAAACATATTGGTTCAAGATCGAAACGGTTTCCGAATTTCTCAAAGACTTAAACACCATGGCAGAAGGTAAGTAATTTTTACGTTGCATATTTATTTTGATTCTCCCATATAGGTTTAACAAAATGAACTTGAATTAGTTCTACGAATGATGAACTCGAATATGTACCACTTTATCAAACCACTACGTTGGGTATTGACGGGCCATAGCTACGCAAGATAGTGACAACCTAAAACCTCCATAGCTACGGATTATTCTCGAAATATACATGTGTACATATATACATACTTACATAGAGAGGAGAGAGAAACTCATATTTGCAAGTTTGTGACAATGCAATGCAATTCAAATTGATGGCTCAATAAGGTTGGATAAGTCAATTTAGCGCTTTATATAAATGGTCGATTAAGGTTCGATTTGATGATTTTTGGGTCCAATTGTAATCGCTTAGGCCGGTGGTAGAGCAACCAAATGAAAATTCACTTTTCTAATTTGATTTTAGGTTATTCAAATGGCATCTCATTTCGGACTAAGATTCTCAAGAAATTTTAAACTTCTAATATACGTGTGTGTCAGTATAAACATGCAATATGTGTATATTTGTAGAGATATAGATTTATATAGCGTGTGTGCATGCTTGTTGTCTGTGTGTGGGAGGAAGAAAGATGGAAAAAGAGGAAGAAGAGATATGGAAGAAGAATAGCATTTTTTGTAAATTTCAAGACAAAGTAGGTTTTTAATCAATTGTACTCATTCCCATTCTCAAAAGAGGAGTGTGAGTCTCCCGTGAACTTGGATGGATATATAGGTAGTGCACTTTGGTCCAAAAATCACAAGGTAGTTATGTGCTGATAATCCAATGTGAGGAGTTGAAACTGCACATAAACCAAACCACAAATGGTCAAACTGAATTTTTTCAAAAAAAAAAAATAGAGAGAGAGAGAGAGAGAGAGAGAGAGAGAGAGAGAAAGTCGGTGCTCAAAGAAAATCCATTTTTTTCTATATGTTGAAGTTCGTGTGAAGTATTCGGGTTCGCCCAAAATCCTACACGCTTAGTGCTTGTTTGAATGATGAGAAAGTGAGAAATAAAAAAGGGGAAGGACCAACAAAACATTTTTTGTTTTTGTACTCTTTTTCCCATTTCTCACCAAATCTTCAATTCAAACTAGGGATTTTGCAAAAAAAAAAAAAAAACATGACCTTTTCTTCAATTTTCTCTTGAAACCCGTCCGTTTTTTAGGGTTTCTCGCTATCCCAATCTTCCTTCTGCTACTGTGCTCTATTTAAATTCCTACACCAAGGCTTTTTCTCTACCCTCGTTCACAACCACGCAAGGTAGAAACTACGTAGTCTACGTTGTTCACCTGCCCTCGCTTTCTCTCTCCTCTTCTCTCTCATCTCCCAAGGTATGTCTCTGGTTTCCATAGTATCGACCTCGATTTGTCGAATCTCGTTTTCAATTGATTTCAATCTCTTTTTATTGTTTCCATCCTTGCGATTATTGTGTTTTGTTGTCGGATCTCGGATGTATGGATATGGTTTTGACTTTGCAGTTTAATCGATACAAATTTGAGCTGTAGATCTGTGGACTCCTTCTCTTTTTCCATTCATATTTGTTTTGCTTTTGTAGGGTGTGAATTTCGGTCATATGTAGTTTGTTTTCATGTGATTATGATACGTACTTGGTATTGGCTTTTGATGTGTATGACTACGCTGAGTCCGGTTACTGTTACTTATCCTGGTTTAAGTGTACTGGGTTTGGTTTAGGATTTCAGATATATTCATTCAGATTTTGATTGAAATCTCTATTTATTTGGATGAAAAGGTAGTTTTGTGTGGTAGGTCTCACTAACCTGTTCAAATTAATCTCATATGTGAAGGTTGATTTTTTTTTTTTTGGGTAAGTACACTGATGTGTGATAGCCGATCGTTTGACGTGAAGGTTGATTTACCTTTGTATGTACAAACATGTATGCACACATGCACATTTTGAAGTTTGTATTTTGCCGCGCAACTGTCTCTGTTTATTCATAACTTATCCAAGACTTGGATATATTTTCGGAACTTTGTATTCAAGTTGTAATTCCCAAAATCCCTTTGGTTTTATACCTCCAAAAGTTACCAGGAAAAAACTGGGGGATTCATTAATTATCTTCTTATGTCCTGTATTATTTGGACTTTGTGATTACCTTATTAGGAAGCAGTGGCCTAATGATTGGTATTGTCACAGAAGATATTATTCTCTCCCTTTAGCTGGATTGACGAGCTATCTGTTAGTTGTACTGTATTTGATAGCACTGGTTTTCAATTTTGATTAGCTTTGTTAGATGGGTGGGCCATGTGTGTGTCTAAGCGTCAGATTCGTGCATAGTAGACACAAGGACTTGGCTAAATATTCGTCAAGTAGTTATGTATCAATACTTCTACAGTAAAATTGTGTTTATGATGGTAGTTATATGTGTGTTGATAATTTGATATGGCAAATTTAGTTACATACTTACATGGACAAACTTTTCTGGGGTGTTAGCTAAACCACCATACACATGTGACATATGCCTCCACTTTTACCCAATTGTCAGACATATTCTTCTTTTGATGCATCTAAAACGGGTGCACACATGCATTTAGTAGAGTTCATGTTAGAGTATTAGATGTGATCCCTTTCTTGCCTCTTATTTTGTTCGTGACATTATTTTTTTTGGGAAGTTCCGTATTGTACCTAAATAAGTAAACAATGCAACATCAAACATATTATGCCTCTTTTCACATCTTTAATCTGGTTGCATTTTTCTCTATGCATTGTTTTGATTTTTTTTCCCACTTGGTTTGGTTTAAATTTGCTATTCATAGCCTGATTCTCTTCCTTGTGGGGCGCTAATATTGTAAAATGTTCATTTTGTGCCGTAGAAGGATGCATGGATTATACATCTTGTTATACGAAACTCATGGAGGTGTAATCAGCACTATTGAACTTGACAATAGTTACAATATTTCAATAGCACGTATTTCTCTACCAAGATATTGTTTCAAGGATTACAATACCATACCCTTGATGCATTTTGTTGTTAACTTGTCATATAAATTTTGATCGTTTACCCATTTACGGCGGCATCTAGTTGGACTGAAGGTCGGATTCTTTTTTTGTTGTTAACAGTTTACTCACAGTGTTTATTTAAGGGGGTGTTTCCATTAACTAACTAGTTGTGGACCACAATTTTTTGGTTTTGTCCTTATTCAAATTTTTTCGCCTTTGTTAGTTTTGTGCCAAATTTTTATGTATTATTGGTTCGTTTCTACGAGAGGAATCGGAAAAGTAAAGATTATGCACCAAAAATACACTTGCAACGGAGTGGCGTTAACAAAAAAGGGAGTGACAAAATCAGCAGCCTTAAAAAATTGTGTAAAAATCATAATCTTTTACTTTTCCGATTCCTCTCATCGAGACAAACCAATAATACATAAAAGTTTGGCGCAAAAGTAACTAACACGTTCGCTAAAAAATTTGAGTAAGGACAAAAGCAAAAAGTTGTGGTCCACAACTTGTTGGTTGGTGGAAGTGGTTTTAACCACATAAGGCTAACCACTTTTTTACTTAGTACAATTTACTCACTGTGTCACTCTGTTTGTTACCATTCTAATGAATGACATCCCTTCTTTTCCTCGTCCAGATGGGGATGTTGAGAGTCTTTAGTTAGTTTTTCAGATATTTTTGGAATCCTTGAACAGGCTTGTTGTTTCGCTGATTGGCACCTATTATTTTTGTAAATTTATTTATTTCTATCTAAACTATTCAATTTTTTGGTTCCAGGAAATTGTTTATTTAACCTACATTATCGACAGTCAGCCAAAGTGGAGGGTGTTAAGGTTGAAACTTATTTTATGTCTAAACGGGCCTCCCTCTTTTTGTCATCAATTGGGTTGCTTGGAGAGTACTGTCCGTCATCAAGAAAAAAGAATAGACATTCTTTTGTCAAGGTTAGCTGCGTGCTACTTGGGTCATTTCTAGAACGCAGTCAGGGTTGCCAGTTCATGCGACCTTTTCCATTTGCAAGGACTTCACCAAATTTTGAAAAAGAAGTTCTTAGTGAAAGAGTTGCCTTGTTACCCTGTTGATAAAGTTTTGCACACGCATATTTCTTGGAAACAAGATGGCTTTACAAAATATTGGTGCTGGAAACAAAGATGATGCCTTTTATAGGTACAAGATGCCCAGAATGATAACCAAGATAGAAGGTAGAGGGAATGGCATCAAGACCAATGTGGTCAACATGGTTGACATTGCGAAGGCTTTGGGTAGACCTGCTTCCTACACCATAAAGTTTTTCGGCTGCGAACTTGGAGCCCAATCTAAATTTGATGAGAAGACTGGAACATCTCATGTTAATGGGGCCCATGACACTGCCAAACTTGCTGGTCTTCTCGAAAAGTTCATCAAGAAATATGTTCAGTGCTATGGCTGTGGGAATCCTGAAACTGAGATACTCATTAATAAGGCATAGATGATTACCCTAAAATGTGTTGCTTGTGGGTTTTTGTCTGATGTTGATATGAGAGACAAGCTTACAACGTTTATTATTAAGAACCCCCATGAGCAGAAGAAGGGATCGAAAGACAAGAAGGCAATGAGGAGGGCTGAGAAAGAGCGGGTAAAGGAAGGTGAGATGGCGGATGAGGAGCAGACTAAACTTAAGAAAGAGGCTGTTAGAAAGGAGGCTGCAAAGAAGAAGGGATCCTCCACTGCTGGCTCTAAGGATGTTTCTTCCAAGTCATCCACCAAGAAGAAAAACAATGTTTCTGATGGAGATCACTCTCCTACAGAGGCAGATGATAACGAAACAGCTGCGGCCACAGTTGATACTGAGGATGACGATGACATCCAATGGTAGACTGACACATCAGCTGAGGCAGCACGCCAACGTATTCAACAACAGCTGAGTTCTATCACTGCTGGCATGGTGATGCTTTCAACCAATGAAGAGAGGCCAAAGTCGGTTAAAAATTCACCTGAGCGTGACGAAGACAAAATCCAATCCAAGGTCAATGGCCATTCAAACGGGGTAAAAGTTGATTATTCTAATTCTCATGAGAAGCTTGTGGGTGAGATTAAGGAATTTCTGAACAAGGGAACCTCTGCTAGCCAGCTGAAGTCCTTTTTGGGATCCCTTTCTGGAACTCCTCAAGAGATCATGGATGCCCTCTTTGAAGCCCTTTTTGATGGTGCAGGGAAGGGGTTTTCAAAGGAGGTGACCGAGAAGAAGAACTACCTGGCAGCCATCACTCAAGAGGAGGGATCACAGCTGGTTTTGCTTAATGCTATCGAGGTTTTCTGTGGGAAAGCAAGACCTGAGGCAGCAAAGGAGGTGGCTTTGGTGCTCAAAGTACTTTACGACAGTGATTTGCTGGAAGAGGAGTATATAGTGAAGTGGTATGGGAAGGGATTGGATGGAAGCAATAAAGGCTCGCAGATTTGGAAGAATGTTAAGCCCTTCGTGGAGTGGCTCCAGAGCGCCGAGTCAGAAACTGAAGAGGAGTGAAACAGGATGCCCGTGTCTGCCTATATCCATGCTGTTTTAGCTGTTTCGTAGTTCTTTATCTATTCTTAGTGTGGTCAAACGGTAATGCTTCTTGTTCGTCATGGGATAATATGCTTGTTGGGTCAGTTTGTTTAGGTTTATCTGAACCCTGTTAAAGACAGCTTGAAATAATGGGGAAATCTGGTTTTCCCCCTGTTGTGTTTGTTTTCTTTCCTGCGCTACTGAGTTTAATTTTAATTTTTTGGATTTATGATTTGTCGTAGTGTCTTTGAATGAGTTAATACTTGCATACTGTTGCGTCTACTTGCTTAAAGTTAGAGGAGTATTGCGTATTGTGGTTGTATCTGTCCATTCTATGCCTATGTTCATGCGTTCACATCAGTTGAGCCGTACTCTTGTGTTGGGCTTGTTGACTGTGGAGGGATAGACTGTTGGCTTTGATTGCTTAACCTTGTGAAATTTGTCCATTGTGATTGTGGAAAGGTTGCTTATTCAGAGACTTGCAGAGAGATAGATAGATAAGCCCATACTCTTGGGATAGATGTGGATTCAAAATGAAGGAATTTACATATTAGGAGTTGGGAAACTAGAGTAGATGATGGAATAAATGTTGAAGTTTTACGTTACTGGAGTCGTTAAAGCTAGTGCACCCAGTTAGGCAAATTTTGAGCAAAAATTGCTAATGAACACTGAAAGGTGCACACACTACCCACAACTACTTTAACACACCACCACCACTAAAAACATACACCAAGCAAATCTATACTAAAAACATACACCAAGCAAATCTATAGGATATGAGAATCCCGGGCTACATGCAAGTACATGGGCTTTTCTTGCTATTAGCTTGTTGTCTATTCGATGCACTAGGACGAAAAAAGCAGCGCCAGTGAGTGTTTTTTCTCTTGTCCTGTGGATCAGTGGGTTGATATGTATGATTCTTGGAGTTCACTCTATTTTCTTGCAAAATAAATTAGGAAAGATTCCACAATAATAAAAAAATAAAATTGCCTGTTCGATGCATAGGGACGAAAAAAGAAAGAACGTTTTTTTCTTTTGTCCTGTGCATTAGTGGGTTGGCATGATTGACTATTGGAATTTACTCTATTTTCTTGCAAAATAAATTAGGAAAATTTTCACAACAATAAAATAAATAAAGATAGAAAGAAAGAAGATACGTTTTATGCAAAACAAAGTTTATGTCTATATGTTACTCTCTTCGTCCCAATTTAAGTGTCCACTACGGTTTTGCGTTTCATTTTCAATGGTTTATATATTTCAACATATATTATGTTTTATGTTTTTAAATCATTGTTTTATAAAAATAATTAAGCTCTATCAAACAAGATTCATATTGCATATGTTTAGTAATATATATTGAGATATATAAGTAATTGAACTTAGTTTTCTTTTCAAGCGAAAAAAGTATTTATTTTTCATATTGTAAAAAGTGTAGAATAATAAATAAATAGATGAAAATTTGAGAAAATTCCATGTAGAAAAGAAAGTTAAGGCTCATTCTTTTTATTTTAGGTAACTACATTCTTTTAGTATACAGTATAATTAGCGTTATGCCTGTTCGATTAACAGGGACATAATAAAAATTAGTACTCCCTCCGTCCCTTTTTTAAAGTAGAGTATTCCATTTTAGTATACAGTATAATCTTTCTTTTTTAACATGAATGACAAACGAGCCAAAAATAAACAATTTAAAACACATCCATATAGATTTTTCTTTTTTAGGATTGGGATCTGAGATCACGTCCATAAGTTGAAAAGGGTTCATATATTTTGGGGGGTTTATGATAAGGGTTGCCTGGAGACCAGTTTTGGGCAGATCAGTCGGGTTCTTAATCCCATCCGTTCGCGGCGGGTTGTCATTCGTGAGTGTTTTTTGGTCGGTTCAGTTTGAATGCAATTTGGGCAAATTGGTTTGAGTGGATTAGATGGATTTAAGCATGCAATTTATTTTTTATGTAAACAAAAAGAAAAATAAAAATAAAGCCTAAAACTCCAAATCTAAACATTCATTTATCCTAAAATACAACAAGTCTAAAGATAAACTATTACATCATCCATTAAACCAACAATATTATTTAGAACTTGGAGTTGGACTAAAACATTAACTTAATTCGGATTCGAATGTACCAAAAAATAGAGAAGGTTATTAACATTATCAATTTACATTTACCTTTTAGTCCTTTTATTGCGCTCTATTTATTTATTTATTTATTTTTGTTTTGGGCAGATGGTTCGGTTTGAACCGCCAACCGAACCGATCCGCATCTGCCAGAATTAATAGGATCTGTATCCACCTGTAACCTGCCACACCATTGATTTTCAACATAAATATAAAGGAATTTCATAAATAGAAATCTCGCTTTAATCCGTACGATACCCAAAAGATTACTGTATCTCCATTTCCAAAATCCTGCTTCGAGTCCCAAGGTTTCAAAATATTACATCTTCGGCTCAACGGCCTCAAATCGACATAAACATCAAATGTCATGAAAGTTAAGAGTTAACAAATATCCCATAATCAAAAGAATTATCACTTAAGTTACCAATACATCTTCCAAAAAGAATTTTACAAAGATGGACAAGTAACTTCTCAAATGTTAGCTTTCAAAAGAACTTTCCACATCCAAGCACTCCCAAGCATCCAAGCTACGGTCTCGAGTTAGTACCTGAAATGATATAAGGCTTGAGCTACACTAGCCTAGTAGAAATTCTACACTAACATTATATGCAAGAGAAATGCGAGAATGATCATAAGACATGAACGGAATGTAGACCATACAATAGGCAATAACTGAGACTTAACGAACCAATTAACTCGATACGAAATTTAGTATGCACCACAACCGTTAACTGTTTAAACTTTCATGTGTCCAACGTCACTTCGCGTTATGTGTCATGAGCCGAAGCTCCTGCCGAGCCAATTAAGGGGTCCCAATACCCCCTGCCATGCACCATATCCATATGTAGGTCCTGAATGTAACCAATATGAGCTTTTGCTCCTGCCAGGCCAATTAAGGGATCCCGATACCCCCTGCTAGGCACCCACTCGTCGATGGGTCCTGAATGTTCATCGTTGTGTCAACAAAGATTCAAGCGTCTCATGTTCTCATAACGTGTCATTTCAATTCAATTCAATCGAAGTTCATGTATTAATCGACGTCAAAATTTATCGAACAAAGGCAAGGGATGTAAAGGACACACAACGAACTCAACGAATATGATTAACAACGTTATGGAGTGATTTGGTGATGTTTAGAACAAGTTAGAAATGATTGGGGTCAAAATAACGAAGTTTGGAAACAAACAACAAATCTATCCTTAAGCACTGTTGTATAGATACAACCCAAATCAGTATCGATACAACAGTGCCTTAAAACCTTCCAGAGATTCTGGTATCGATACTGACTATATCAGTATCGATATAAATGGGTGTTCGAGCAGATTTTCTGCAGATTTCAAGGAATCCAACAACAACAATAACAACCATAGACACGATTTCAAGCAAGGAGAACACTTCTATCACATATATTAAGAGGTAGAATCCCTACCTCGAAGCCGAAGAACAAAACCCACGAAAATACGAGCCCTAGCTTTCCGAAATCAAAATTGAGAGCGATACGACTCCACCGAGCTCCAACCGGCGAAATACGGACCACAATACGCTTAAAGGGTGAAGGGTGAAGGATTGAAGGTTGTTTTATATGGGTTTTGAGTTATTAGGGTGAAATTTGAAGAGAGAGCAAGAGAGAGGGAGAGAGCCGAGAGAGGGAGAAAGGGTCGGGAGAGGTGGAGAGGAGAAAAATGATCTCCTCCTCTCTCACCCTCCTATATATACTCACATACAAGACAATTGCACATGCACCCCTCAATTAACCATCTTATCACATTATTCTTAAGTCCTTTAAACACACCACATTTTCCATTTCCCTCAATTATAAACATTAAAATTAAATGAATTAAATACGGGTCTCTACATAACCTACCTCGGTTAGGTTCATTGGCGGTTCAATTTGGGCGAATCGGTCCATCCACTAGGCAGCCTAGTTATTATAGATAGCTAGAAGCCATTTTGACTATGCACCCAGATTATGTGCGTAGACTGTGCACAGATGGCTTTGTGGGATCTATTTTGGGATCCTAAACAAATGATTCCGTTCATTAAATTTAAGATATTTTTTTGGCCATGAAACAAATTAGCTCAATCAAAAATACTCGATCTAATTTTTCAATTGTTCATTTATAATTCAATCTTAAATACTACATGAAAATTTATAAAATTGGATTAAACACTTACAATTATTCTAATTGACCTGATTTTTAACATGGTCTCTTGGAAAAATATTTTAAACATAATGAATGACTTTGATCATTTATGTAAAATCCCAATGTAGGCCCCACAAAGCGTGCACACTGCTTTTTCGTGAAGGGATGCTTTAGTGCACTGGTTTGGTCACGTTCATTCTCCTCCTCATTTCTCTCTCTCTCTTGGTTCTGATCGATTTCAGATTTTGGTTTTTGTTTTTTTTAACAATAATGTTACACACATAATAATTCAAACATAACCTCTCACATACATGTGAGACCTACAATGTATGTGAGAGATTGTATTTGGTATTGTGTTTAGATTGTTGTGTGAGTATTAATTTTATTTTTTTAAGTGTTGCTGGCCCCACGCTAGCACGCTAACACAGCAGTTGTGGTTTGGCACACAACAGTTGTGGTTGGACTTGGAGGTCTGGCCAAGAGGTGTGTGTACGTTGCATTACTTATTTGTTACTTTTAGGGTTTGGGTCCGGCTATGATGCTCCCAATGCGGTTTGGGAGCATCATACTCCCATTATTTCTGAGCCATTGGATGTTAAGGGTTGAATCTCAGCCATTGATAAAAAAAACTCCCCTTCTCTCTCATTTACCTCCTATTCCCGATTACCTTTTGACTGAAAATCATGTGAAACTTTGAGCCCTATTCAATGGCTTCTCCAACTCACCCCGTCGCTCTCTCTTTCCCCCCTCGCTCCACACTCCCCAAACCCCACACTCACCACCTCCTCTCTCTCCTCCACCACCCCCTCCTCTCTCCTCCTTCCCACCCACCGCTCCTTCGCCCTTTCCCCGTTGTACAGACTTCCCTGCCGACGATCCTCGCACTCGACCTGTCTCGCATACGTAACGGGCCCGCTATCAAACCCTATCGTGGCCGATAACGGTCTGAACTCAATGTCTCGAGCTCCGACACCAAAAGCACACAATCGCCTCTGAGCATCATAAGCTGGGGTCTATTGTCGAGCCTTCTGCTTCAACATAAGTTGAGATTAGCTGTTTCGGTCGCCACTCTCGTTGGTTGCACAGCTTGCACTCTCTCAATGCCTTTGTATTCCGGTAAAAAAAGTTCCATTTTCTTTTTGGTGCTTTGTTCAAAATTTATTATTTGGAGTTAATTTGAGCAAGTTTCGTTGTTTAGTAGTTTTATTCAGTCAAAAGGAAAAGGATAATATTTGTTTGCTTTCTTAATGTTGATTATTCTTCCTTTGGGGAGATTCTGAAAACAAGAAAAAAAATTCATCTTCTTTACTAGACCAAAGTTTATAGGAGTAAGGCTAATGGTGGTTTAGGGCTCAAGAAAGCTAGAAATCAAAATCTAGCCCTTCTTGCTAATTAGGATGGAAACTCTCTAATTATGAGGATAATCTGTGGATTAAACTTCTCAAGGTAAATATCTCCAAAAACATTCTCTATTTGCCTGGCCTAAAAAAAAAATGCTTCTTACATTTGGAAAAGCATCACTAAAACTATTCCCCTTCTGAAAAAAGAGATTAAATGGATTATTGGTGATGGTTCCCATGTTGATTTATGGCTTGACTAGTGGTATGGAAATGGTCCACTCATTGACAGTTTTCCTGGTCCTCATGGGTTTGTTAACACCAAAGTCAGTGACATTCTAGATAGTAATGGTGATTGGAATCTGAATTCTATTTCCAATATTGTTGATGGTCATGTTTTGAATGGTATTGCTATTACTAATGCGCCCAAGTTCTCCAATATCCCAAATCATCCTTCTTGGGTAGGTTCTCCTAACGGTAATTTCTCTTCTATTTCTGCTTATAAAATCTTACATAATGATGATAGTGAGAACTCTGACTAGATGTGGATATGGAAGCTTAAAGTTCCTGCTAAACGTCATTTTTTTATTTGGCTTGTGCTTCATAGTGTCTGCCTATCAACTCCCTGAGAGCTGGTAGGGGGATGATACCCATGAACTACTGTCCTCGTTGTGATGATACACTTGAGGACTAAAATCATCTCTTTTGTGGATGCCCAAAAGTGAAAGAGCTTTGGCATAGTATTTGTAACCCCCAATGGTTGTAAGAGAACCTTAACATACCTATTTTAGATTGGATTCATACCAATCTAAAATCTAAATCTACTTATCATTTGGATATGAGTCAATCTTGGAACTTACTGTTTGTTGTTTCCCTCTGGCAAAGTTGGAAGGCCCGTAATAGAAAAAGTTTTGATAATGTTGAGACAACAAACACCGAGTGTTTTAAGATTGCTCTAGCTTATGCTAAGGAGATTGGTGTGGCTTTCAAGGAACTACGTTCTTGCCACAGACTTATTCATTGGTTGTTTCATCTTCCAGGTGAAATAAAGCTCAATATGGACGGATGCTTCTATGAGGTTAGCATGACTAGGGTCTCAATAAGAGGAAGACCTAATTATTGCAACAAATGTTCCCCTAGCTGCTAGGGAGTTTGTTTTGGCTGACGCCTTGGGCGTAGGACACTTATGTGTTTAATTCATTGTCTTTTGGCATCTGTTTGCCTTGTTTCTTGTAATGCTATGTTGAAACTTTTTCTCAGCTGTAGCTGCTGAGCTTGACCTATGAAATTTCCGATTGACCAAAAAAAAGAGGGTAGGAACGACTTGCTTTTGGAATTGATCATTTGTGGGGAGAACAACTACAGGAATGTTTTAATTCGAAAGGCTCAACAAAAATATTCCGGCCCTAAAAGGAAGATTTGATGACAGTTGGAGAGACTAACAATGGTAGATGTCTCTTTTTGTAGGATGACACTTGTAAAGTGCAATCTCTTTTTGTGATACGGCTCATGTTAACATTAAACTTGACATGTTATGTAAACAGTAAACGGCTCCTATAAACTTGATTTGGCTCATGTAAATACAAATGCATTTTTTGTATGGTTCATGGAGACAAACAATTATAGATGGCTTTTGTTTGACCAATGGTGACTCTCTTTGATATCTGCTTTGTGCCATTGTTATTGACATTGTTGGGTATGTTTGATCAAAGCTTTATGGCGGCGTTGTTGTTGGGTACGTGCCTTGGTAGCTCTTGTTGGGTATGTTTTATCAATGCTTTATGGCGTTGTTGGGTATGTCGTGAACAGGTTGTACATACCATTTCAATTTATATTCTTACCATATAAACAGGGTGTGGTAACTAAATCTAGGCATATATACTTATCATGAAAAATGGGTTCTCTTACTAAAATCTAGATATGCTTAGTAGGTAAGACATGAACTGGGAGTACCTACCATTTCCGTAGTCATACTTACCACAAATACAAGGTTCAAAACATGGAAAGCTTCATTAGATTATTGTGAAACACTTATTCGAGATTCTTTAATTTATGGAAGAGAGACCCGAATGCATTATGGTCATCATTATGGTGGATATAGTCGATACACTCATTGGTTTATGTATGCGGTACACTTCAAACATGCATGTGTATGCGTACTTGATTCATTACCTTCTCTAAGCAAAAAGAAAGAACAAAATGAGAAGGTCATGCGTGAGCTTACTAAAATCTGGGCATACTTTTCATTTCCATAGCAATACTTACCATATAAACAAGGAGTGCTTACTAAAATTTGGGCATACTTACTATTTTCATAGCAATACTTACCATATAAAAAGGGTGTGCTTACTTAAATCTGTGCATACTTACCATTTCAATAACCATACTTACAGAAATCTGGGCATACTTACCATTTCTATAGCAATACTTATCATATAAATACAACACGACATTCAACTCTAGTAAGTGCCTGTGGCCCTCTTATTCGATCTTCTCTCTCCAAGTGTTTAGCTTCTCTATATCCTTTTTTTAAGCATACACACTTCCTTAACTTCACAATACTAGCATTGTCCTTGTGCATATTATAGTTTCGAATACTAATCTATATTACATACTGAAGTGGGCCGAAATAATCACGATTCGAAAGTGTCAAAGGGGTGTCAACAAGTAATCTTACTATTCAATTGTCTCAGTTCGTCTGTAACATCATTACGAGTCATGGGAAGGTATTGCACTGTTTTGCCGAACGTTAGCATACTCCTAACGTCATCACAGAACATAAGGGCCTTCACCAACTTGGCGATTTTGTACAATCTCCTATCTTTTGGAGTTGAGAACCTTCGTTTGGCAATGTGAGTTTATGTTTGGTAACATGGTGTTGTTCGAAATAGTCGGTTCCCTTAGAGAGAACGCTTGTCTACGGTCATTTAACGGTCTTGTAGAAGCTTCCATGTCAGGACGAAGTGACATTTCTGATTGAAAGTGATGTTTCTGACACTAGCTCGTGGGTTCTGCTGATGTAGGGTGAGCTGCACATTAAATGACTTTGACAAATGACATCATCCAAACTGTACAACGTGCATGTAAGGCACGACCTACTTACTCAACACTCTAAGGTTTGCCTATGAATAGAGGACCCACTCTCCAAGTTTGAGGACTTTTTTTCCACATAACTTCTTCCCTAAGTAATTACTTTCTTTGCTTTTTCAGCCTTCTAACTTGCTCGTCAGAGCTTCTTCCCGGAGATACACCCCCCTTCGGTTTTTAGGTATATAGTACACCATCGTTCAGCTTCTCCGTTCAAATCAAAGGAGGGAAAGGGTCAAGTGGAATTCAACAAACCCCCCCCCCCCCCCCCCATACGGTATAGCAGACAAAACTATATTACCTACCATTTCTATAACCATACTTATCACAAATATAGTGTTTTTTTACTAAATTCTGGATATGCTTACCACAAATACGGAGAACTTATTCTCCAGATACTTCCTAAATACAGTTTCATCCGTAATAAAAATACCATAAAAAGTGGTATGTATAGCCATAAGCAATGGTAAGTATAACCATAAAAAATGTAAAAACTTAGGAAGCTTTATTAGATTATTGTGAAACACTTATTCGAGATTATTCAACTTATGATCTTTCAGTAAGTTGGTATGAGGTAATTATCACAACTAAATTCAGTTTGTTCTTTAGAAAAACTTACTTGGTGAGTTTTTTCAATTTGTTATGGAGTTTCTTCTTAAATCTTCAATTTTTTTGCATAAGAGGAGAGATGAATGGGAGCTAGAGGAGTTAGAGTGGATAAGTTGCAAGGTTTAAGGTAGGTATGGAGAAACTTAGTACCATTAATGTCATAATTAATGGTAGGTAAACAAAGCAATTGGCAAAACGTGATCAGTTTGTGTGGTAAAACTGGTTTAAGCATATAGTCGTTTTGCCCTTATTTCATGGTAAGTATTGTCAACCACGTGGTAAGTTTTATCAACGAATATTAGTCCATTGTAAAAATTCAATTTTTGTGGTATTTCTAGCCTTATACTTTGGTAAGTAAGCTTTATTTTATAGTAAGTATGACATTAATGACGGGTAGGTATACATTTATGTATATCATCATTAATGTCATATTACCTACCACATTAAATTTTATTTAGTTCTATTGAATTACTTTTATGATAAATTAAATAAAAGTATTTATATTAATAAAAATACTTTTAAAAAAGGATCAAATAAATGAGATATTTCAATTTACTAATTCACTAGTGGTTACTCCTACATTAGCCAAGTGATCAATGTTAACCTCAAAGACTGTTACTCCTTTATTTGCTAAGTGATCAATGTTAACCATCAAATAACCATTTTTGAAATTTACTAATTATGTAACTTGAATGATTGAAATAGATAAGTCTGTGGTTAAGCAATTAAACAAATCAGTCAGCCTACTTTAGCCAATTATATTAATTTTCACTAACCACTATCAATCAACATCATTATTAACTACCACATCTGCCAAATATGATCTTAATCGATTCAAATCGTTTGATCAATCGGTTGAACATATAACCAGATTAATCAATTACAAATGAATCAATTCTCGTTGATTGATCGTTACCAAGTATATTAGTATCAACACTATTAGTTGTTAGATTTGCAAAATATATCATATTGATCACTATAAACTATATTAATGAAATTGAATAGCCTAATTTCATTAAATACTACCACAAATTCAATTGAGAATCCTACAAAATTATTCAATAACTATTAAACAAAAATATATTTATTGTTCAATTTTGTTGTAACAATCAACTTGTAGCGTTATTTTATAATATATATTAACTAAATCTGTAAGCTATCAAAATATTATTAAATATCTTGTTTTTTCCATAATATTTAAAACTAAGTTACTTAAATATATCTATAATAAATGATTATTTGAAAATTAATTAATTAAATACATTTATAATGTCATTTGAAAATTATGGAAAATATTTTTCAAATTTTTATATTTTCATAACAAATTAAAATTTTAAACTAGATTTATATATGAACACCATTTTTTAGATAATTCTTCTAATATATAAATCCCTAAAATCTGCAAATTTTCCTGCCAAAAAATCGGGTACTATTTTTTTCTTTTTTAACCTAATGGTAACTTGTTACCTAATCAACTGGTTGTAGTAAGTGTTGCCTATGGCTGTTTGTGTGGTAAGTGTTACCTTATACAATTGTAAGTGTTGCCTTAGTAAATGGTAAATGTTACCTGTTCTGTGGTAAGTAATCTTCCGGGTTTTTTTTGTCAAAGTTCACAAAAACATCTCGATTTTAACAAAATCACTCAACTTTTGATTTTTGATTTTGATCCAAAAGCTATAATTTG
Source organism: Rhododendron vialii (assembly GCF_030253575.1). Lineage (NCBI taxonomy): Eukaryota > Viridiplantae > Streptophyta > Magnoliopsida > Ericales > Ericaceae > Rhododendron > Rhododendron vialii. The sequence goes on along the minus strand of NC_080562.1, from coordinate 22,756,957 downwards.
GCTATTTTCAATCAAATGGTTCATATTCAATGGAAGTATGATGCTCCAAATACTTATTGGGAGCATCATAGAAGTTTTGACTTTTAGGAGTGGAGGGTATACTAGAATTTTCTAGCCTGAACAAACTAGAGGGACTTCTATATTTAGACAAAGCCAATCTAATATACTACGGAGTAGTTCCGAGCGGTGAGTGAACCACCACAGCCGCCGCTGCCTCTCAGAACAGACTCGATTCATTTCATTTTACCACCCATGGTCATGGCCGTTTCTCTCTCTAACAATTTCTCCCTCTGCTCCACTCCTTCCCCTTGTGTCTCTTTCTCTCATTCTGCTTCAACACCTTCTAAAACCCAGAAACCACAATTCCCCAAGACCTTAGTAGCTCTTAAACCCCACCTTAATCGCCCCCACCATATTCTCTCCAAACCCCCGACAGTTTTAGGATTTAATCTCTCCAGCTTATCTCCATTCAACAGTAACAAGTATAGGCCTTCATTTACGTCCTCTCTCGCACTCCAGGATTCTACTTTCCAAGTACTCGCTCTCTCTCTCTCTCTCTCTCTCTCTCTCTCTCTCTCTCTCTCTCTCTCTCTCTCTCTCTCCGAGTACATATATAAGATATGTATGTGTGTATATATGCCATAAGCAAGTGCATATGTCTATTTAGGTTGCTCCTTTTCTGATTATTTTTATTTGGGCAGCGTTTTTATTGTTTAGACTATGTTTTTCACACTTTTGTTGATGCGTTTATAATTTTACTCGTCAAAATTTTGATTTTCCCCCTTCATCTATTGGGTTTGTTAACTATTCATATTCTGTTGAATTATGTAATACGGCTGCCAGTCTTAGGGAAACCTATTCAATGTGAGGTCTACCTTTAGATAAGCTCATCTTCGCTGCAACATCAACTTTACCATTTGAAATTGAGAAAAAAACTACCGCTTGAGACTTACATTTTTTTGTCCAGAGACATAATTGAAAGAGAGGTATTTCTAGAAACATTCACCTGTTATGTGGTATTGGGTAGCACTCAACCCCAAAAGCTATTGAAGTGAGGGTGCCCCCACACTTATATTCTTCATATACTTTGGTACCCAAGCGATGTGGGACTTCGCTTCACACCCTCCCTCACGCCCAGCGTGCTCACTCGGCAGCACCTGCCGCGTGCAAGGCAATGACATGCACCCTACCCATCCTTGGCATACCCTACTGTGATACCATGTTACACGGTCTTGGGTAGAATTCAATCCCAAAAGCTAGCTATTGAAGCGAGGGTGCCCTCACGCTTATATTCTTCATATTACTTTGGTACCCAAGCAATGTGAAACTTTGCTTCACATCACCTTTAGGGTTGGCTCTTTTTTTTGATAACTCAAGTGTCCAGGCCAACTTACGTGCACCTCAACTAATCCTGGGACCAATCCCACCGCCCACATGTGGGGTCTCCTTTATGGTTGTTAACGGGGTTATGGATATGTTCCTCAAACTATTGGTTCAAGTGATAAGTAAGAAGACACCATGGTTCAAGTGATATGTTCCTCAAACTATTAGGTTCTTTTATAACACATAAACTCTGCATACAACACTTGGAAATTTTTAGCTTGATTTAAGATGTAGAATTGACAAGTTTAGCAAATGTCTACGCTATGGAATCTGGTTTGATGAACTTATGCCGTTCGCCTGTTCCACTTGGAGACATATTGTGGCCATGAGAATCTCAAGTCAATATCACTTACTCTAATCAATAAGATTCCTGAATTTTAGTAGGACAAGGTGCAATGAGCTTGAGCATGTCCAGATATTGAACGTACTGGATGTGAAATGTGCTTTCAAACTAAAAGATGTTCCTTGCCAAGAGAGAGCCAGAGAACAGTTTGTGGTTCTAGCTTTTTAAAAGATGAAAAAATGACTCATGATCACCATTGATTCCAAGAGTCAATTTTCTCCAAATTCATTATGAGATAATGCCACAATTAGAGTAGATTGGACTCAGGTATAACTAATAAACGAATGAGTTTATATGAAATATTTGGACGTGTTATGAATTTTTTGAGATTATTCAAAAACTTGATCAATCTTCTTGAATGTGCAACACATCATATGTAACATTCTTGTCCAGACTTTGCCTATTTATTATGCCATAATCTACGTTCAATCGGCTCTGCAGTGGGTACATATGTAAGTGTTGTATGCATCTAATTCTTGTTTAAGGAAACAAGGACACTGCATAATTTTCGTGTTCCTAATTATAAGTGTCATATTTTTATGGACAAATGGTGTGTACAATGCATCATATAATATTTCACTCGTAGTACAAGATTCTAACTCATTGTTCTAAAATAATCTTGAATTACCAAATATGCTTCCTACGGGAATGTCCAACTAAATTGTTTGATTCAGGTCTTGTAGCCTTACCCAAGTGTTGAACGGCCTACCTCTGTACTTCGCGCATTTAGAACACTCCATTTAGAATAGGCTTCACCGAACGATTGATGTATTCTTCAGTCTCTGAAACCACTTTTTCTTGAGCGGTTCCTTCATCATTAAATGCTTTGATTACTACGTTAGTATCATGGAAACTTCAATCATTATTGGGTGATGGGTGTATTTTTCAAGTTTGAGTTTTCAACATTGTTTCCATGCTGAAGTTGCATATGGCCTGGGTTGAGATCAGTAGCAAACTGTTGTCTACTCAACTTAGCCTTATCTATATGGATATGGTGCATAATCCTTTTATTCCCCTTCTTTTTACGATTGTGTTACTTTTCTTTTGCCGAAATTTGCTCCATCGTGTTTGCCAAATTAATAAAATGCTTTCGTCAAAACCACAGGTCCCGGTTTATTTTTCTTATCTCTGGCTTGCCTGCCCAATTGTCCTTGTAGCCTCCTATATTTATTCTCACAATATCTCAAACAGTAGTTTTTCTTCTCTCTTTCCCGCAGGGCTTCCTCGATTTTTCTTTAACTAATTGGCTGGTCAGTCCATGTTTGACTTCCCTCTCATTGATTTTTTTAATTTAATTTTTGATAGGCTTCTCATTGATATTATAATCCTTCTACAGCTATGTTCACCTTATGCTCGAATTTGGTCTCATATTCTAGTTATTGTTACCTAATGTTCTACTTCCATTGAACATGGCCCTTTAGACAGACAGGCAAGCCAATCTTCTTCTTAAAAGCTTACAACACCCCTCTGGAAGCATCTTCTTTCAGCATATTGTCATGCGTCTGTCAGATTCATCTAATAGAGTAATGCCTCCTCCCATCTACGGAGAAGAGAGAAAGTGAAGATTGTGATGTGATTGGGAATAAACGCCTGGTTGGAGTCATTGGACTATCAAAAGTGTTGCATATGATCCCTAACGATGGGAATTCGTAGGCCTTCTGCTCTTTTCTAACTGTCCCAAATTGCTTTTCATGTTAAGATTAAAGCATAATTTTTGCCCCTTTTGTCTTAAGCTTTTCTACTTTTCCATTTTTTAGAAGGAAGTAGTGACTAGTGAGTGTCTTACATGTGTCCATCCATTAGTCAACCATTGGGTGTGTGGGGGTCAGGATCTCAGAAAATTGACATAGAAGGTGAAATGTTAATGCATTGTTGTAGTTTCTAATCTTAGAGCTATTCCAATGAGGGGTGTTCTTGTGATCCATAGGTATCAAGTTTATCATAGATTTGCGAAAAGGTCCAAAGCCATAGTGGCATTTATTTGCAAGAGACCTCATAGGTGTGTGAATTCAAATCTCTGGATTTGCATATTATTTGTTGTCATTGACTCCATTAGACTCGTTCAGTTGATTTAAAGGTTAAAGTCCCTTATTCTCGCTAATAAAAAAAACTATGCTTTATTTATCACCAACCCTGCTTTCCAAACACCCCAAAACACCACTCATACACACCTAAATTTTCTGATGTCGATTGAAAGGAAGTTGAAATTTAACCCTCATCTCGCTAAATTAGTGATTAAGTGTTCCGCGATGGGTCGCAGTCTCAAAATGGAAGTTTTTTTTTTTTTTCTCTTGCTAGTAGAAGTCAAAGAAAGCCCTAGAGCACATAACTCTCAGTCTTAGGCTCCTAGCAACACCTTATCTTAGCCACCAAAAAATTTGAGAACGCACACAAAACTAACTTTCGGTAACATAATATCAATGGAACACACTTGGTAGGCAAGCATTTCATTACTTGTCTAGTTGTTAATCATTTTTGAATATCTTGTCTTTTCTGGGTACACTCATGTTTATGTGACATGGAATTTCGAGCTATTTAAACAAAACTGATTGATGTTCTCACTACTTGTTCCTCAGTATGGTTAAGATATTTCTTCTTAGTGCCCAAACATTCCATGCACCACAAGCCTATGAGGATAACTGGTTTGTTTTCCGACACATCTTTGCCATGTTTTGTTGTTAGGATATTATATGTTTCCCTGGAGTTCTCCATCAAAAGAAAACTGCTTTTCTCTGATAGTTACATTTTATCTTGCTGTTTTAGACAACTTTTGACCTACGCCAAGAAATATTAACAAGGCATTCTCTATGAGGTGGTCTAGGAACACAACAACATGCACAATAATTTGCACAACATCCCTATGTGGCAGTGTCTCATTGGCAGTTAAAAACTAGCAATCCATGAATCCATGCAGTAGCCAATGAAGCACTGCCGCATAGGCAATTTGTGCAAAATGTTGTGTTCCTAGACTTTCTCATTCTGTATTTCTATGCGAATGGAGAATGTTTATTTTCTTGCAGCAAAATTTACTACGTTTGAACCTGATATGTGAATGATATTTTGTATCCCCAATTGTTTCTCTGTTAAAATGATGATGTAATCAAAATTGGCAGACAAATGATGATGAGGGTCAGCCAAATGATTCGAAACTATCAGAAAGTAAAGCAGATCCAAGAGGGACTTTAAGCTTGAAGTTGCTTATTAATGTCTACAAGGAGGCTCTACTGGATGGAAATGAAAAGGCCATATCTGAAGTTGAGGCTATGATTTGCATTGCGGAAAATGAGAAGAATGAATTGGTCCAGAAACTGTCGGCTATGTCAGCAGAGATAAAGTCCGGGAATGAGAAATATATCCGTTTGCAAGCAGATTTTGACAACTTCAGGAAAAGAACAGAAAAAGAGAGATTGACCATAAGGGGTGATGCCCAGGGAGATGTAATTGAGAGCCTTTTGCCAATGGTGGACAGTTTTGAAAGGGCAAAGCAACAAATTAAACCAGAAACAGAGAAGGAAAAAAAGATCGATACAAGTTACCAGGGTATTTATAAGCAATTTGTGGAAATCTTGAGGAGCTTGCGTGTGGCAGTTGTACCAACAGTTGGAAAACGATTTGATCCCTCTGTAAGTGGCATCTCTTGAGACTCACTCAAGTGTTTTGTTTAGATGGTCTAAATTCAATTTTTTGCATTTTTCATGATTCATGTTTCAAAACTTATCTCTGGATAAAGGTTTAAGAGAAATAGAGTCATTGGTGCTACCAAGGAGAACATAGGTTTGTGTGGCACACCTGTCATGTATTTTAGCAAGAAGCTGATAAAATGATTCTCTAGAAATCAGAAGATGAATTTTTATTAATATGTTATTTTCTGTATCTGAAGCACCTATATTGTCTTCAAGTTGCTGTGAGATAGAATCGGAACATTAACACATTGAGCAAACTGTGTTAGAAAAAGTTGCTTCAGATCTATATTGGAAACCATTAAAAAGTGAACGAGAATTCAATTCCGAACACGTTCTTTAGTATTAGTAGAAGGTCAGTTAAGACTAATATCTTCTTGGACTTATTTATTATAGATTGATTAGTTTCCACTGTAGAGATATATTGAAGACACCTGTTCAAAGTGAACAACTGTGTCCCTTCCTTTTATTACTATTTAGAATAGTCTTGAGTTCCTGTACGTATGTTGTATTCCTGATTCATTTTGTCGTATTGAGATTTTTCTTGCATCCATCTAGTCCGAGTACATTCGAATGGAAAATTGCAAAACACTTGTTTGGTTTGCCAGGTGTGGTTATCTGGAAGAGCATCGCCATGTGTCACTTACCAGCGGGCCCAATACCCCGCGGGTAAGGCATGCGAGCTCCTCCGGATTCATGACTCCTCATACCATGCAAGCACTCTAGGCTTCATGGACCTCCATAGCGGGAACTCCTCCGTGGAATCTCCAAAACATGACACTACGATGCTTAATGACATGCTCAGCCATCTCCACTCTCCATATGATAAATAAGGCTCGAATGAGCCTGGCAACTCCTCACAATTCCCGAGGTCGAGAGCAGGGCCTGCTTACCCCGATCGGGACCTAAGGAAGTATGTGGCTTGGAGACTAGAGCAAAGGGATTATCAAGACTCGCCTCCACGAGGCAAGCTCCATCTTGACCGACCATAGAGAGAGAGGGGCGCCGCCTACGTCACCCGACGTCTGCCTACCTTCATCACCCTCATTACAACCACAGGTCCACAACCATGCTTATTGCAACCACCCCTGACACCTGGTTGCCAACCATCCCTGTGGCCTCTCTATCCCTGGCTAGTCCATCCATCTGGCTCTGGCCTCCATCCCTCTGGCCAGTCCATCCATGAGGCCTCCATATTAGGATAGTTCATGCACAAAACCGAAACATCGAATACAACTCCTACCTAGAAGGAGCTTTAACTCTTTGGTTGACCAATCTCTCCACTGCCATCTCTCTCTCTCTCTCTCTCTCTCTCTCTCTGGATGCCCTGAGCTCTCTCCAGACACCTACCTCTGGTGGTCCCGAGCACTGTTGTAGAGCCCGCCATATTCCTGGATGGACAACCTCAGGTACTCTTAACGGCTAACGCTACTCACATCCACACCAGACACACAGTTGAAGTGCTTTTTCTTCTGTGTAAGGGAGATCATTGTATTGTGGGAGGCAAACTTCTGAGATCTCGTAAGCGGGGACGAATTCTGTGTTAAGGACAAAGTTTTAAACACTTCTACTTGTTCTGTTCATTCAGTTTGAGTATGCGTATACGATTTCCAGATTTCTTAGTGGTCTAATACAATTACTGGTTCTATCTTTATGAAATTCAGTTTTGTTTCTGTTGTGCATTTATCACAGAGAAAAAGTAAACTAGTTTTCGAATTCTATTAAGCACACTAGCACAGTTTTGGATGGCTCTTTGAACCTTTGGACATTAGGATCAGTATCGTTGACTGCTGAGTCCATTTCGTTGTCTTTGTGTGAAGACGGTTGAGGGAAAAAGAAACTTCATTGGTTTCGTTGCTTAACACTTACTTAGGCTTGGGGTGAGGTTTGTTTTGGCTCCCCTGTATAAGACATACTTTGGTACAGCAGTCTCAATTATACAGATCAGCCACAAATCTTGTATTTACGTTCATCTAATATGTGGATGACATGGAACCCCAAATGACAAATAAAAATTAGGCTGCAGTCCAGTTCCCACTCTCGCTCCGCCACCCTACTGTTGTCGGCTTCTCCACCTACCCGGTGTTTAGTTGTAGGAAGCTGGAGCATATAGAAGGTTCCTAGGTTGGGACCGTATGCAGGAGCACTTCTATATCGTGTAAGTGGAAGTATATCTATCACATATCAGAGATTGTCATCAGTTGCCATTATTTAGTGGAATGTAATATAATATTAAGCGGTCGAGTAAATATGAGTTAATTCTTTTCCTAGTATCTTATGGTTGCCCTATATTTTCTTTGATCGGTATCTCCTCTTTGATTTCTTTGGATTTGATATTCTTGAGAGGTTCTATTCCAGTTGGTATTGCTATGTTTACTCCATGGGAGCGAGATCCTTGTAACATTCTCACTTTAGAGCGCCTGTAGTCATGGTTGCAGCAAAGTTAGGTTGACTACTAAAGGAAGACGGAATGAATAAAGGAAAATTATTACGAATAGCTCCTTCTAATGATGGAGTATCGGCGCATTCCCTCATAGAAAATAGTACCAACCCCCATTGCGTATTGGTACTTATCGAGTATAGAATAAATTTGCTTCTCTTTGTTCTACGAACAGAATTGTTCTATTATCATCAACAAAATAGAACATATCTTAATATTAACCCTTGCTCCAAGATAATCCACTGAACAAGGAAATCCATAGCATATTCATAGTATAGTCTTTTTCAATGCAATAAAGTTACGTAGTATCTATTTTTCTTTGATATAAGGGGTATTTCCATGGGTTTGCCTTGGTATGGTGTTCAAACCGTTGTATTGAATGATCCCGGTCGGTTGCTTTCTATCCTTATAAGGCATACAACTTTGGTTGCTAGTTGGGCCGGTTCAATGGCTCTGTATGAATTAGCGGTTTGTGATCCCTCTGATCCTGTTCTTGATCCAATGTGGATACAAGGTATGTTCGTTATACCTTTCATGACTTGTTTAGGAATAACAAATTCATGGGGCGGTTGGAGTATCACAGGGGGACTGTCACGAATCCGGGGATTTGGAGTTACGATGGTGTGGCACATATTGTCTTTTCTGGCTTGTGCTTCTTGGCAACTCTCTGGCATTGGGTGTGTTGGGATCTAAAAATATTTTGTGAGGAACGTACAGGAAAGCCTTCTTTGGATTTGCCCAAGATGGTACTCCTGGTGTTGTGGGAAAAGGATATCTAGTCCTGTGAGGATCGGGATGTGGTATGGGTGGTTTGAACTCAATCAGCTCTTAAAGTAAATCAGTAAATGTCTTGTCAGAGGAGATGTTTCAACTGGAGTTGGGGGCGGGGCAAGTTAGTGTTTGCATTTTTGCAATTTGGCCTTTCATGTCAGCCGAATATTGGCTGTTCGTAAAAGTTAGGGCTGACTGTTAATTCGTGAACTCCTTCCGTCCCTTTTTAAGTGTCCACCTTTGAAAGTCAAACTTTTTAAGGAGACACATTAATTGCAGTTAAAAATTGTTTAACTTTCCTGAAATATCCTTTATATTTAACTGATGCATTTAATTGGATTTGGATAGGTCAATACAAAAGGAAGGGCTAAAGGAAATTTACCAAGTTTTACCCATTGACTTTTCAAAATGGAGATTTATTTTAGGGACAAACCAAAATAGATTACTGGATACTGAAAAAGGCACGGAGGAAGTATTACAAAAGCTCGAACTCATAAAGAATTGAAGTACTACATAAAATCTTGAACTCATAAAGAATATTGATCTGTACGAGTGTATGGTTCCTAGGTCTCTTTCTATCTTTATAGTAGCTAATTCGGTGTGGATATAGCCTTATTTAGGACGTCATTATGGTTCTTCACTAGTTGACTGTCCGAAAAGGAAAAGGTTCTTTACGTAGTTGGGTCCATGCCGTCAAGGCTAAACAACAAATGGATAATCGTGCTAATTTCATTCTGGTATGAGAGACATTAACATTGTGCATCTCGTTCTGTCATTTTTAACATTAGGGTTTTCTTTTTTCTTGATATAGGTGCACGAAGCGATTGCACGCGAGGAGTCTCAAGAGTTCAAAGAAGGCTTTGTTAGTCACGAGCTTCGTCGTGGCTTTCTCCTTGGGGATCAACTAGTACGACCCGCAATGGTTAAAGTTTCTACTGGCCCTAGGAAAGAGAAACAAACCTCAGCCACTGGGAAATTCACTGGGCAACCGACAGCAGCAGCTGGACTAGATAACCGATAGCACTGCCATGAACTTTTTTTGTTTAACCAAGAAATCCGAATCCCATGCATTCTCTGAAGATTTTGTTGGTTGTTTGATTTTGGTTTACCAGTGCACGGGGAAATGTTCTGGCGTGTATTTTCTGTTACAAAAGCTGTAGTCGTTTTCAATGTGAAATCGCCGTCATGAGAAGCATTCCTTTGGTCTAATAAAGGAACTGGTACTTGTTTGGGAGCCTCCAGTGTCTTTAGAACATGATATAAAGCTTTTCACTAAATATGCGTGACAGTTCATTATTCATGTTTGTCAAAACACGGTTGGTTGCAATGAAAGCTAAGCGAATGGACCAAATAGCCGAATGAATAATTTGTTAGCATGAATATTCGTACTCGTATGCATCATGCATAATGGTTTTTAATTTTGTGCAGACCCATTTATTGGCGCGATATACTATTTAAGAATTGCAGACTTCCGTGGTTTAGGGCAAGTTGAAAATATGCGAAGGGTTGATTTTTACCTTCGTGCAAGGATTGTTGATGCTTTTTGACGAGGCTTCCCAACAAAAAGTTAAGGCAAGAGAGTAAAAGATCTTTTCAGTATGATAAACTACTCTCTCTCCTTTTTTCTTTTTTTTTATTTCTTTTGTCGGAATCTTGAATTGTTGTTAATTATCGAGTAGCTTGGCCATCAACTCAACGAATCTTGATTCTGATGTAAATTATGGCAAATACGAGGGGTGGAGTTTTGGATGGAATGGGTGGAAGAATATTTAACTCAACATTGGACCATTTTCACCGGGTATTGCTTCGTCGCAATTTTTGGCAGTATACCAAACTTTTGTTGGTATCAAACTCCTGGTAACTCTCAACCAAATCAAACATTCCCAGTTCTTTAGGGATTCGAGACGGTATGTACTTTGTGGGGAAAACATGAAGAGGAGTATTTGAGAGGGGATATGCTGAAAACTGTTGTTCACTTTTCTTGGTTGTGTGTGTATCTTTTCCGGTGTAGCCGCCCTTGATGGAGCTTCGATGACCTTGCCTTCCCCAGACAAGAATGGGTATTTTTGCCTCTAGTTCCTGGGAGCCGGGCTGTGAGACTAGCTAACGAGTACCAATAGTTGGGATCTACTTTCTGCAAACGAAGAAAGAGGTGATCAAAGCACGTGCTCAATGCGTTGCTCAGACAACTGATAGCAAACAGTTCTCCACAACTTTGAACAACAATTTGCAGCTCTTAGCAATACTTTTAGCATGTGTGCACACGCAGAACGTGAATTAGGCTCGAATCAAGAAGAAAAAGAACAATCTCACAGTCATAGAATGATCTGGCTTACGTTAATACAACAGCATCGACGAGATCTTTTCCCCAAAGAAGGAAATGATCTCCTGAGACACAAATTATCTCAACTGCTTACCAATTAAGAAATTGCCAAGGCTCGTAAGTACAAATAATATCAACAATGAGACGTTTCGGTCACAAAAGAAGAAACTGAGGTTTTGAGACAAACAACAACTCACCACTTACGAGACAACTAATATGCCACTCTTTAAATTGCGATAGAAGTCCCGCATCTTGAGTATTCACCATCAAGAAGTTTCTCGCCAACTACAGTAAGTATTCACTCTTCAATTGGACGAGATATGAAAGGGACAGTGAGGATTTGAAGAGATGATGCTGCAACATATACCTAACTTTTCAACCCCCAAGCAAGACTTGCACTCTTTTTTCAATCTCAAATAAAGGATTAAAGACAAATCAAATCCAGCTGCAGCCAGTTCCATTTTCCTGCCACCATCTTTGCACCAAGCTTTATTAAAGCTGCACTCTTTATTGCCGTTAATTGACAACCTTACACTAGTCAATTCCAATTCTTGGCCTCCAAATCCCTGATGTTTTATGAACATTAAGGAAGCATCATCAGGTGAAAGATTTGGTTCAAGCTCGAAAAGGAATTTTCAGCATCTAATTTCTAAGCAATAAGTCCAGAGAATGTCATGCACATGTAATTTCCCATATCAGCAGAATAAGTAAAGTGAAAGAAAGTAAAATAAGGCTGCAAGATTCTTGCTATACTTTGTTTTGCTCCTTTCATTTCCGAAAGGTGGTGAAATTATTGGTTTGTACTGTTGAAAGTAGTATTATTGGTTTATACTGTTAATAAGTGTGATAGTATGATTTGTCTGTATAGCCTAGCCTATTAGTATTTACGTGAATTATTGGTGTAGTATGATGTAAGCAAGATTCCTCCTTATGCGGACTTTTGCTTACATCATACTTGCAGAAATATATGAGAACTCCACGAGTTCAAATAGTCACATCCTTTCTTTGCCAAATCCTCACCGGTACAGTCCAAAGGAAATGCCATACGGGTCCATATTCTCAGGAAAGTTTCCAGATTTCCCTTTCTTTGAACAAGGCGACACCATTCTTGTCCAACCCATGAGCTGAATAAGTCAGAGTCCATTGCACACCGCATAGAGCAATCTTCCGCAATAACAGATTCAGACACCAACTTAGCATCCGCGACACATCCACATTTCATGTACATGTGTATCAAGGCACCTGCAAGGGTAACATTAGGTTCAATATTTGTACTCTTCAAAATATAGCCATGTAATGCTCTCCTAAACTCAACGCTTCCACATGACTGCAGCCTGGTAGAACTATCTCGTAAATTAGAAGAAAGAAGACGCAGGATATACTCTCCATCTCGGAATGGGACCAATGTAATGCACGAGTAAGTGTGACAGGATGTAGTCTCACTGACACATTTCGTTATTGAACAGAAAAGCAACTAGTGGAGGGTAATTGCTTGGTCTGAAACAATTTCAGCCTCATACCTAAGCCCAGATTGTTGGAAACGAGATACTACAATATTAAAAGAAGCAATGTTGGCTTCAACAGTTCAACCCAATCTTGGTCTATCTCAGATAGTAAGTTATAGGCTCATTCTGCCACCCATTTCTTGCATGTCCAGAAATTATTGTGTTATGCGTAATCACATCAGACTTTAAAACAGCACTTTTCATATATCTATTATCTCGTTATAGATGGCAGTATTCTTGTTGTCCACAATAACAAATGCTTTCCCAGCACAACCAATCCTTCCACATTTTGCGTACATATCAATAAAAAAACCCTTCCACATTTCATGTTTCCATGGAATTTTCTCTTAACAGCATATCCATCTAGTTCAAATCTTCTGCGCCAACACAAAGCTGATAGAATGCTCACTTTTGTCATGGCATTTCAAAATATCATGAGTCACTCACATATGAAAAAAAAGCTACTCCCTCCGTTCCAATTCTTTAGTCCCTTTCAGGAGTTCGTGTCTCTTTTCAATTGATTATATCTTGTAATCTATAATCTTTTAAGTGATTTTGAAAACACCTTTTAAAAGAGCTTATTGAGATCTATTAAATAAGATCCATATTGCATATAAATAGTATTACCAATTAAAAGTAATACTCCATCTGTCCCTTTTTAAGTATTCTACTTCATAATTCTAACTTATTAAAAAAACATCATTATACTTTTCACATCAATTTTTACCTCTATTTTCTCTCCTTACCCTCTATGAAAACATCATCATTACATTTTTTACTCACTAAATTTTCAAAATGAAATCTACTTTTAGGGACAAAATGAAAAATTTACCAACTTTTACCCACTAACTTTACAAAATAGACACTTATTAGGAGACAGCTTAAAATAAAATACTGAAATCTAAAAAAGGGACGGATGGAGTAATTAATTTTTTTATCCAATTGGGATAGGACAAGGGACAAAAGAATGGGGGCGGAGTGAGTAATAATCATACCTGTATGCCCTTTTTCAACAGGGAAGTAACAAAAAAAAAAACCACCATCTAAAGAATTGAAATGAAAAACAGTCACTCCAGTATTATACAGAAATGTTGGGCCCTGGAAACCCCAATAAAAAGGAACATTTACAACCGAGGAAATCGTAAATAATAGAAGTACATCATCGTCATTATATACATACAAACTTAAACTACGGTAGTCAACATCCGGTCATAACCATCAGTGATTGCCTGACTTCACAAATTTGGCTCCCTTTCCAGGCTAGGGTTTCTGCAATGTCCATGAATGTATGATCATCAAATTCATGATTCAAAGCCAGATCTTAAATGCAAGTGCAATGCCAAATAGTTTTCATTAAACAAAATTACTGAATTATGTTTGGCTGATCACTTCGAGCTGAAATGCATCCATACAATCATGTAAAACGTGAGGCATCATAAAAAAGCACAATGGCCAAAAATTACAGAAGCTAAATGGATTTTGCTCACTGTTATGGCCATATCATGCATCTAACAGGTATAAATTTCAAGTGCATCATAAAACATGAAAACTTCTTTTAATTACTCTGGTATATCCAAATGAACCTACTAATTATACGATTGCGTTTAATAGTTCAAGCTTCAACTAAGAAAAGTACAAGGAAGAATGCTTCCCCTGTAGAAACAGAACTATATTCAGCTAGCATGGAAATACAAAGAGGTAGGTCCCCAACTTACGTAAATATAAAATAGTAACCTCAAAGCTACTGCAAGAGCTTCTCATCCTACATGTAGTGTACTTATAAGGCAACAAGCGAGGTTGTTGGGCTACTCTAATAAGCACGAATACGACACGGGACACGGGACACGGATACGAGGATACATTACTTCTCTAAAATGTAGGACACAGACGCATTGGGGATACGTTCAATCACATAAGCTCCAATATGGTTTTATGTATATCAGTATATATATTACCATAAGTGTGCATCCCAAGTTATATCACAAACAAGATGCGATAAGTTATGAAGAATCCAGATTGAGACTCGAGAAATTCTTAAACAATACGGGGCGGCACGGTTAGGAATCCTCAATAAATCCTTTAAATTTTCAATGTATGATTAGACGTACAGTTAATATTTTTTCAACTTCGTACATCAATAGTGGTATGTCAAAGTCAGAGATCTTTAATAATTTCATGTTAGCAAGTGTCTAAGTGTCAATCACATTTATCTCTTATTCGTAGACACCAAAGAAGTGTCAAACACATTGCAGAAAGAGTATCGAACATGTGTCCGAATTATGGTTTTATTTTCTAACAATAGGCATGAAAAAAAGAGTACTGGACACATGTCCAAGAGTGTTCAACACATGTCGTAAAGGGACACGCCACGGTATTCTAAGTGTTTGTGCTTCTTAGGGGCTACTTGTATCCTACAGCGACATTCAGATCTGATGCAGCGGAAAATATTCTCAGGAGAGTGACCCAGTCAATGCCTTAATCTCTGCCGCCTCTTAGTGACAAACTTGTCAGAGAAGGTTACAACTTATAAATCTAGGTATTCAAACCGACGTATGAACCCAATGGCCGATGTTGGATCTCTTAACCAAAGGAAAATAATAACTTTCCCATCGAGGCTAAATCTTAGTGCTGTAAAGTATGAGGCCTGATAAAGGAGATGTTTTGCAATAGATATGTAGTCCTAAAGGCGTGATGTAAAGCATAATAAATTTCAGTAATCGAAGAACATCCACATTGCTCGATGGTGTCGATTTCCTCCAGCTATGACATAACAAATATCTTATTTCCCTCCACATACTAGAAAGATTTCAGCCTTGAAACCATCAATACTCCTGAATACGACATAACTATTACACGTTTTCATACCAAATGGAATCTTGGAACTTAGGGGTTAGTTTGGTCCCATTTCCCAAACAATTGGCAAAAAGGTCTGGACATTAAACACAGCAGTTTTGAGCTAGTTTCAGGTTTTGATGGAACCAAGTTTCTGAGATCATACAAAACTTCAATTCTGATTAAGGCTGCAAACGAACAGAGCCGCTCGCGAGCGGCTTGAAGCTCGGCTCGGTAATAGCTCGACTCGCGACCTTAACAAACAAGCTGAGCTAATGTTTCCAGCTCGTTTGTTTAACGAGCCAAGCTCGAGCAAGCCAGAGCTCGGGCCAGAGCTCGGCTCGAGTTGGCTCGCGAGCTAACCTTAAAATATGTGATTTTAAATTTTTATATATTACCTCCATTACATTTGTATTTCCCAAGATCTGGGCTCGAAATGAGTGACCATGGGTAGATAAGGAGAGGCATGAAGGTGTACGTAGCCTCCACCAGAGCTTTTATAGAGCTTTGGAAGCCTCTCCAACTTAAATCTGCCGATGTGGGACAAATGGGAAAGCGTCTCTTTCTCCTTTATTTCCCTTGTCTTGGTCCCACATCGCTCCTTGAAGGAGAGGAGAAGTGCGAACTTCTCTATAAAGATGTCTTCTGCTCCATCCCCGCAGCCAACGTGGCTTCTATCTTCTATTCTTGAGCTATTCGTGAGTCGAGCTGAGCTCTTGTTTCTCGAGCCGAGCTCGAGCCCAAATTGTGCAGCTCATCATGAGTTCAAGCTGGGGTATTTTCTTGCAAGCCGAGCTTGTCGACTCGGTTCGTTTGCAGCCCTGATTCTGATATAATTTGAAAATTTTATATTTCCAAATTTTCTTACATAGACACTTTTCACAACTTCTCCACCATATATATTGGTCATTATTTTCAATTTTCTCATTCTGGATAGGAAATAGTCTTTTAACACAAACAGAAGTTACATTATTATAATGACCCATCTCAATAGAATCGCTGAGGGCCAGAACTACCAACATCTATAAATAATATCAGGAGGGGTAAATTTCTGTTATATCCGTTCGACTTTATAAAATTCACTTTAGTCCTTGTTCCACTTTGAACAATCCAAATCTTGGATTTACTATCACGTTTCGATGTTAACCCTATGGTAACATCTGTTTATTATTTGGACGGAAAATACTCATGTGTCTTGCATGTGAGCTAATGGGAGGGGTATTTATGCACATTCTCTTTTCCCATCTAGAAATTATTTTGTGAAAATCCATGAGAACACCTCGTCCCCTCTGATCGCCGGCAGCCGAAATCAGCAAAAACTGATTTACCCAGCGCTTACAGCACATCCCTTCTTCCTTTCTCTTCAGTATCCTCTTTCTTAATTTTGTTTAAATTAACAAAATGCAGAAAAAGATGGAGATTTTGAAGTTAAAAAAAGAGGGGTTAAAAATCTCCCCATCTTAGCAATCTTAAAGCCCCCAATAGTTTCTCTTGCGAGTTCTGTATTCAGTTCACACGATCAGATTGTGATCTCTTGGCATATATTCTCGAAATCAAGTCCAAACAAATTAACATAATACATCAATTGGTGGCTTTTGCTTTGATGTAGAAATGGAGATGTCGAGTGATGTGTAAGTGATTAGTGTTTGTGCGGGTATAAGTTTTTAGCCGTCGAAAATTGGAACCGAGAGTGATTTCGTGTGTAGGTATAGATTTTTGGCTGCCGGCAATCCGAGAGGACAGTTGCAGTAGTGGGCGCCAATACTCCTCTGGCGAGTCCGCTGGAAACACGACAATGATGTCGAACAAATATTTGCAATAACAAACGAGACAAACAAAGAAGGAATGGTAGATTCGATAAATAATCCTCCGTTTATGTTTATGAGGCAAATCGAACTAGGTTCATTGCAAATTTCCGATTCCAATTCAAGTAAATCCTTGAACCACAACTCTAATACCCTGATTACATACTAACATATTTATGTAGATGTATATGTATATACGTAAAATGGTTGTGTATTGTACTGATGTATATATTTCTACATGATATAGCTAATCTGCATTAAGGGTGAGGGAGGGAAGATGGAGTGAGTGAATGAATGGCAAATATACCCCTCCCATTAGCTCACGTGAAAGGCACAGTGTATTTTCCATCCAAAAAATAAACGAAAGTCACCACACTGTTAACATTGAAACATAATAGTAAATCTAAGGTTTGGATTGTCCAAATTGAAACAAGGACTAAAGTGAATACTCCAATAAAGTAGAAGGGATATAACTGAAATTTTCCTTATCAGGAGAATTCAACAAGGACAATTCAATGAGTTTACATCGGCCATCTTGACAATCTACACGCAACAATAGTTTTCGTATCAGTGTTACTATTTTACATTCAAGCATATTACTCCCTCATGAAAGGCTTGAGTGCCTGACTCTGCCTCTATATCCACTATGAAAAGCATAATACGGAATTCTATCATATAATCTAATAGGGAGGCATTCACAATGAATTTGTATGTCTTGAATGATTAAGAAACAAAAGTTTATAGATGTTATGTGTGATATGCCTTGTAATAAATTAAGCTTATTGGATTCTCCTGATTTAACTGTAGTTGTCGAGAGAACAAAAGAGAACTACTAATACTGGGTTCCTATCCAGTATCGACTTCCAAAAGGCTCATTAACTTATAACCTACAACCATTAAATTACATAACCATATATCTACCAAAGGGAAAGAAGGCTCTCTTACAACGACGTATTGTTTATTTCTTACTTTGGTTTCACTATAACATTGATAGGACTCACTTTGGTGCAATAGCAACAACTCTAAGTTAATAGTTCTACAGCTTTGTGTGTTCTTGCAACTTTAATAGTAGCGAGTCCAACCCTCACTATGGATGGACTAATGCTGCATAACACTGAAGACTTTACAGCTTACGCAGTCAAATATGAACTGGAATGCCAAGCCTAAGAACGTCCACTTCCTCCATACAAAGCTAGAGCTTAAACAGGAACCCACGAAGCACAGACATGTGTAGAATGGAGTGGTATCTGGGTCTGGTACTGACACATCTTGGATACTCATGGATACCTATTCAATACTTCTTAAACGTATCTGATGAGTTCCCATTCGATTTTATTTTATTTTTTTGAAATATTAGATACTCAGATCAGGTATCCAAACACCAATCAAATTTAGATTACAAGATTTGTTACATAACTTATTTAGAGTATAACTCCGGTGAATAAGTACGTAAATAGTTTACCAATAGTTTGTTTACTTCTTTGAGAAGAAGAAAACAATGAGTTTCAAGTAGTATATCCTTTTTGTACAATTTCTTGCATTGGGGTACCTTTCATGCCATATCCATATTTGTAACTGATATTTCACTGAAACAATGTAGTCTTGAAATTGAAAGGGAACTTTTATATGAACTATTTAAAGAAAGACGAATATTTCCTCAATAAAGATCTAATTAAGATGGTATTTTGCATTACAAAACTAGAAATGATTTCTAACCATTCTCACGCGTCTGTATAATACAATGCTTAATCTACGCTCTATACTCCCGTACATGTATCCTAGTCGTAACCCCATATTCTATTTTTTCAGGTTTCTCCTACAGTCCTACTGCAACAACCGCATCTGTATTGTACCATATCCGTATACATCTGTCCTAGGTAGGAACCAAGTCTGCCCTCCCTAACGACCTGCATTGACAGGACTAGAAATTAGGTCTACACTTCAAACTCTCGGAATCAGATCACAACATTTTGCAGTAACAATCATGATTCATAGGAACCTATATCCTATTATCCTCAATCTAATTGTATACCATATGTGAAAAGTAAAAGAGCATATCCTCAATATTGATCTCCTAACTCTAGGTGGTGGAAGCTTATGTCACATGGCTCTTCTAAATGTATAAAGTACTATTGTTGGACACTTGACCCTCTGATAAGATATAGAATCTGCTGGACATGTTTAGCTGGTCATTCACCAAGCAAGCATATTATAGTTTGAATGCACGACTAACTATGCGCAGAACTCCTACATCATACACGAAGTACCGTAAGGCACCTTGTAAAACCATTTATGTAGAAATACAAGAAGTTTACTCATGCACGAATATTTTAGCCTGCCGCCGTATTCTTGAGATAGAAGTTAGATGAATCAGACACTCATAAGTTAGACATAGTCGCCGCCAACACCTGTACCCGAGTCCATGTAGCATAGGTGAGGGGTTGAAAGGTCCGACTTAGACCTGGTTTCAATTATGGAGTGGATGCTTTAGATGAAAACATGTTGTAAAGTACTTAATACTTGAGTTTGCCCTACTTCCCATGACTATACTTAGGATGGCCATTTCCCAACTCGCTAAGACATGGGCCATCAAACTGACTCTTTGCCAATCTAAAGAAATTGTGAAGTCTCCATTTAATTGAACTTCTTCGACACATCATTCCATTTCCACTTGATCAATATAAAGCATTCACCTATGTCAACCATCACATCCTACTAAGCTAAAAGCAATCTACCAGAATAGGCACATAGCAACTACTTAGTTGAACACTAATATTACAATAAGGTTAGAAAATTTAGATGGGAAATCAGGAGACTCAGATTTGATGATACCATATAAAGGGGAAAAAAAACCCCATCTCCATACACTCTAAAAGGAAGAGGTTGCACGTGACAGATCCAAAAAGAGGTTGCACGTGAGTGGGTGTACGACACTTCCACGTTACCTGGGTATGGAATGGGTTATGAACTTATGAATTAAAAACACATAATAGTTAAAACCTTTGAGTTGCACAACAAGTTTCTTTGAAATTTATCCGCAGAGACAGCAATGTACATAGAAACATATGCACATATATAACCCTAAGGGGTTGGCCTAGTGGTCAAGACTTGGGTCTTACGGATTTGCCCCTTCCTAAGGTCTCGGGTTCGAAACCTCTCACAGATGCTATCAATGCCTTTGGGGCCAGTCCATATGGAGCTTTTCTCTGGCTTTAACTGGGTTCCCCGCAAGTGGGCTGTGGGATTGGGACCCTAAGATTAGTCGAAGTGCGCATAAGCTAGCCCAACAACTGAGTTACAAAAAAAAAAACATATGCACATACATAAAGAATTTTGGGCGTAGGAATTTACCCCTGAGAATTGGAATTATGGACGTCAATGGTGTTGTAAAATCGAGAGAATCTGCCGCGAGTTGGGGGTTTGGGCTTTATGGGTTTCTTCCGGAGACCAAAGATCTCTTGAACCAGAGGAACATGAACCAGAACAAGCTTCCACGCCAACAACCAACCTGCGTGAACCCCATCAAATCAAATGCCATTATTAGAGGAATTCTACAACAAACCAGATACAATAAATTATACGCGCTTATATATGAGTATGCACAATCGATACATAGAAGAAAGATTTACAAACCGAAGAGAATTAAGGAGAGGACGAAGGAGATGGCGAGAATTGGACGGAGGAGTAGTAGATTGAGATAGTCCAGATTCGAAGCAGACAATTGTGACGACGACAACGAAGCCTCCATTGACAAATTAAACTCTGGAGAAATTTCGAACTATTGATTCATGCTGAAGGCAATTTCATGATCAATTTCTTATGTTGGGCCGAGGACAGGCCCAAGTCCTTTTGATGGTTAAAAGTTGGACTTGTAAATTTGGGAAAATGACAGAGCTAATGACATGTTTGATAATTAATATTCTTTAAGGATATTTTCAGTATTAACAAATGTTCTCAGCATATTTTTGGTGGATGTTAATTATCAAAATACGTTATGGGCTGTAATTTTCCCTGTAAATTTGGGAGAATTCCAAAAAATAGCCCTATATTTTCACCCATATTTCTCATAAACACACAAACTTTTGAATTTTATAAATAACCCAAACTTTAATGGATCGTAGAATCTTACAGGATTCAGGTGCAGCAGTTGGAGAAGCAAGTGATATTCGAGCTTGTGCCCATGGGCGGACACACCTTGAAGCACGTAGGATCACGTGTTTTCATGTCCTTTTAAAAAAAAATTGTTTCTGTATATATGTTATATTATGAGCCTTACTCTTCGCAAGGAAGATTTGAAGAAAACTATGCAAGGAAAACGCATTTGGGTCCATTCCGATGTCCGTTGGAGCTGATTTTTTACACGGTCCCATAAAATAATATTAAAAAATTTACGTATATTTTTTTAGATTTTTGTGGGATCCGAAATGAGCCCAAACGTATTTTTTATTACGTGATTCCCTGCAAATCTTCTTTGCGATTAGAATTTCCGAAAACAATGAGCCCAAACAGAATCTCAACTGACACATGTTGTCTCCACATACTTTCGGCCCCAATAAAGCTATAGGGACCGACGGTCCATATACCATAATCGCACCGACGATCGCTCCGGCCACCGGACGGTCAATCCGAGCCGTCTAAAAATTCTAAAAAAAAAACGAGAGGGCCTATGTATACACGAGAAATAGAGTGTTTGGATCAAGCACCCTACACACATCGAATGCCGTTGATTCTCGTGTAAGCCCCCTTGTTTTTTTTTTTTTAGAATTTTTGGACGGCTCCCCGGCATGGCCGTTGGTGCGATTTTGGTACGGGGACCATTGGTCCTTGTAGCACTACTCCTTTCGGCCCTGATATCGAATGCGTTGGAGTACTTTCGAAAATTAAAAACAAGATACCTGAAGATCGAGAGTACTCGGTGATAATTGTGAACCCGAGTTATGATACATGGAATTGTTGGGAGAGAGAGAGAGAGAGAGAGTTTAATTAGTCGGGCACAGGGGAGACATGTCAGAGGAGGGAGGGAAGTGTGAGCCGAGAAGCATTGATGATCAAAGTCCATTGCCATCAAAGTGAACTACAGAATCAGACAAAAGCTTCCCCAAAAGAGTGTTAAAACTGTAAAAAGGGACTTCTCTGCCTTTGAAGAGGTTGCCCAGGAATCTCACACAGTGCCTTCGTATAATGGAGATCTCCTCTTTTCATCCTCTTTTTTTCACTGCTGGAATGATGAGGAGCCATTTACTGATGAGGAGCCCCTATAGCTCTTTATGAGGACAGTGGAAGAGGGAAAAAAATGACTTTGAAAATACATTTGGAAAAATGACTTTGAAAATAGAACACCAGAAAAATATGGGGTTTGACTCTCTTGTCTTCCCCTGTTTGTGAAACAAGAAGCTTCCATTCTTTTTTTTTTTAAAAACCTTTCCTTCTTTCTTTTTTTATAGATAGAATTGATAGTATAGTATGGGGTTTGATTAAGAGACCATTCAGCTAAATAAGTCAAGTGACTTATTTTTTTGTCTTTATTCAAATTTTTTTCGTATTTGTTAGTTTTTCGTTAATTTTTTGGAGATTATTACTTCGTCAAGATGGAAGGAATCTAAAAAGTAAAAAATTACGATCGAAACCTAATTTTTTTGAAGAAAAACAAAAATAAGCCAATAAGCCAATTTTTTCGTCTTTATTTAAAAAAAATTGGATTTCAATCGTAATTTTTTACTTTTTAAATTCATCTTGTCATGAAGAAGCAATAATCTCCAAAAAATTGACAAAAAACTAACAAATGCGAAAAAAATTTGAATAAAGACAAAAAAATAAGCCAACTGACTTATTTAGCTAAACGGCCCCTAAGTTATGACTTTGTGTACATCAAAATAGTGGAACACCATACTATCCGACAAACCATAATACTCCTAGGAGTGTCAAGGTGGCTCTACTACTTCTTGAGAGGGTTCAAGCGAATTAATTTTCTGGGTTCAAAAAATATGTTTAAATTTTATACTTTTAAAATATAATAAAAAAAAATTCTTTATTATTAATGCACCGGGTCATTCTTGCGTAAGCAATTTAAATGCAAATCTTTAAATTTGTGAAAAGGTAGATAGTATATGCATAGCTCATCAAAATAAAATAAACTAGGTCCAAATAATTTTTTAACCAAATAAAAAATCTATAATAGAGTTTTGCATGACAAAGTTTTTATGTCTGAATTTGTCCCCACTACGTTGAAATCCTGGAGCCGCCCCTGATGAGTGTCGATCCCATGGGTAGCGATAGTATATGATGGGTGTGTGGGCTCCACACCAAAGTCCCAAACAAATTACCCGAGTCGTTCTTTACTCTTTAAAATTAATAATTTTACCAGTGCATTTTTAAAAATTACCTCAATTGGATAATTATTAGTGCTCAATCCAATAGTCAAATTTTTCTTAAAAATTTATTAATGAATTCTGAATGAGATTTGAAAGATTGGATCAAGTAGTTACAATTATTCAATTAAGCTAATTATTTCATTGATAACTAAAAAATTACCTTAAACTAATGAACGACTCAAATTATTTGGGTAGGACTATGGAGTGGGCTACCAATTGATCACCATCAGTACCCATAGTCGGCTTGGTTGGCAAAATCCTTGATTTTGGCTTCTGAAACCTAGAAAAGAAAAGGTAAAAAGAGCTAAATTTTTAGAAGTTGCATTTTACTATCGATTTAACTGTAATAATTAAGCACCCAAAAACACCTATTTTTTCCCCATCGAAAATAGTCCTTCTATTTCTATTTTCAAGAATTTCACAATTGTTGGCCTCTTGAATTCAAGTTTTGGACTAGTGGCGGTTCTAGAAATTTTTATACGGATTTTAAAAAATACGTACATACACTCTACTACCTATTGGAACCTCAACTAAATAAACAAAATTTTGTCTTTAAATGTAAACATTGATACCTAAAAACGGCTAAGGCCTAAGTATATGAAATATTACAATTTCTCTTAACGAGTTGTCATATTTTGAAACCATTACATAATAGCCTCATTATCAAACGGTATCAAATACATTACTCTCAATATAAGAAATCCAGCAATCATTCATCCGTTGATCTTACATTTGATTGCGTAGATTGCTCTTTGAACCGGGGGATGCACATCTGGGCCGTCCGTTTGGCAATCCAACGTTTCAAATCTCATCTCCGCCATTTGAGCCTACGAGTCGTTCATTGCCAAGATAAAATCTGGACCATTGGATTGCTGAATGAATGACTCGGATGTGCACAGCACCTCCCCGGGTCGTCTGTACTTCATCGCTAGTGTTCTAACTATTTTTTGGGATGAGTGTGAAACTATGTTTGGGTTGAGTGTGAAACTATTGTTGGGTTAAGTGTTAAAAAATAAAAATCCTAAAATTACTACGTGTATTCTACTCGTGTATATATTTTTAATTTCTTTTACAGTGTTCAAGTGATCACCTTTCGATAGGTGTGGAGCCGCCTATGTATAGAGCCCAAATAAATAACAAATTGATAAAATTGTGATAACTAAATGGTATAAATTCAACAACTCTAAAGTAAATCAAGCATAATAAATTTGCCTAGAAATATATCATCGATTTTATTAGAAATAGACCGATAAGCACCCGAGAATGTAATGTAGGGTGCACTAGTATCTAGTTTTAGTTTAATTTAAGTACTAATTAATTATTGTTAACGATGTTTGCTTGTAGAGTGTTCTAGTTCTGTTTTGTAGGTGAATTGCCAAATAAAGGAATTTTTAAGGCTAAGGCATGACTCAGGCCAAGGCAGAAGCAAAATAGCTCAGGCAGAGCCAAGGCAGAAGTTACCCAGCCAAGGCAGAGCAGAATTGGCAAGGCAAGGCAAGATCAGGCGAGGCAAGGAAGGCTAATCGCTGGAGATAACAGCCTCAGCATCGATGGGATATAATTCTTTACATCGATGCCGAGCCCCTTAGCACCCCAATTCCTTACCTACCTCGGCATCGATGGGATGTATGAGCTTACATCGATGCAGACTACCTTAGCAACGCAGCTTAAGCCCATTGCCATCGATGCCGAGGGTCTTAGAGGCGAATCTTCAGAACATCTCCCAGTATATTCTGCACGTGGAGTCCCGGAGTGTAAAATGCATGTCATCATTTTTGTACAAACAGGTAGGATAGATTGAGTAGTACAACTTTTAGATCTAGAATAGATTTTGAATCTCTTTGCATTGTTCTTGAGTGTTCTTCATTTTCAGCTTTGAATATTTTAATTTCTGCCTTTAGTTGTTAATTTTTGATATTGACGCTTTAATTAAAGTTGTCGTTTTACTCCCGATCTATCTTAATCTCTAGTTTATTTCAAGTCTTATTATTTCATTATGTTAAGTAGATTTTTGCTTGCTCTTATCTCTCTAGATATGGGTGAGTAGTTTTCCAAGGTTAGGTCATGGGGTGATTAGCACCTCATGGCTCAAGTAGAATTGCGTTTTTCACCATAAAGTTTAAACCTTTGGTTTCGATCATTGATGTGGGGTTCGGGTTTATTTGTCAAATCGCTAAGGTGTTAAATCTCCTTGATCATGTGCAGGTAGGAGCATCGCCTACCTACCACACATGATACTTGGAACTCTGACACACGAGGCATTTGCTAAATAAATTCTAGAGCTAACTTGGTGATCAAACCATTTTATTTTCCGATTCGGGAACCTTGATTGTATATCCTGAACCGTATATTTAAGGTGAGAAATACAGTTTAACTTGAGTCGTGAGTGTTAGTAATTCCTAGACCTAACCTGCCTTTTATCTTAATTTATTTGCTTTTCAATTTTGCCCCTTTTAATTTCCACTACGCACGTAAAACCAAGTTGGCTGTCTAAAAGCTGAAAGCCTTTACTTGCATCTACAAATCCAGCAAAACCGTATTAATTATTCCCTTGGGTACGATCCCGGATTTTCGGATTATCATGCTTCAACTGACATATTAGACCCTACGCTTGAGGCGTTATCTCCTACATCGGAGCGAACGAAGTATAGACCAAGTTAGATTTTATTCGTGTCTAAAAACTTTTTAGTGTTAAGATTTTGTGTATTTTTGTCGCCCTAGAGCCGCCCTTGGCTCTATATATATGAGTTATCATCCAGTGTCAACAAGAAGAAAAAATCAAATCCCAACAAACAAAATTAAAGAAAATTGTAGTTGTATTTTTTTGAACAAAGAGGATCGATCCGCATGCATAAAGAAGCTTCCCTATCAAAACAAAATTCTCAAGTTTAGACATCTGAAAACCAGATTCACATTCTGTTTTCCTTCAAAATTTTCCTGTGTAAAACATAAATGGTACTACTACTCGTCTACTACTATCTGCTTCAATTTGATCAACTATTGTAGCTGTAGAAGAGAAGAAACACAAGAGGAATGAATAGAGAAACAAAAAAATTGGAAAGTACTAGTACTACCCTCCCCCCACAACTGATGACTTCATCTACTTGTAGTATCACCTTCTTCTTTCCTCCTTTTTCCCACCCAGAAAACCTTTTCTTTTTTGTTACATTAATTAGGAGTAATTTTCTCTCTCCTCCTTCGAGGAGTGTGATTAAAATATGATACAACTGATGTGCTTCTAGCATTTTTGTTCTCTCTCTCCTCTACCTATGACTGCAAAAGTCCAAAAGCCTCTTCCTCCCTTCCACAATCTCATCAAAGAAATCATCAAGCTGCCCAACAATACTCTCCGCCCCAGACCTCAAAACCCCAAAACACCCCTTCAGATTCTCCACTCTCTCTCTCATCCCACTCTCTCTCTCCCACTCCACCACTCCCCCCTGCGCACCCCACCTCTCCAACTCCCCCCTCACCTCCTCCATCGCCGCCCTTGACCTCCTAAACTCGTACAACAACATCCCCGGCCGCCCCCCGCCGCCGCCCCTGATCTCCGCCGCCACCATCTGCTGCAACCTCGACGTGGACATCATAAACCCGGACCCAAACAACACGCACCCCTCGTACCCGCCTCTCAGGAAATCGGACTCGGGCCAGGAATAGACCAACCCGTATACCAATATCATGAGTAGGAGAGAGCTAACGTTTCTCATTGCGTATAGAACTCCCCTGAACCCGTTGAACCCGTTCAGCTTCGATTCCACCGACACTTTCCCCTCCAATCTGATCGACAGAGGTTCGATTCTTGTCTCCATCAGTGCCCTGTTCTCTTCCTCCAATCCCACTGCCTCTCTCTTACACCCTGAAATCGCGCGAATAACCTGTTCCCACAATCCAATCAACTCAAATTGATCAAAAAAACTCTGACCCACTATTTGATTTCTATAATTGTATCAATTCAATAATGTTCTGAAAGGAACATTTATTTATTTATTTACTAAGGAACCATCCCAATAATTTAATTCGGCCATTAATTGGACCCACCCATAAGGCATAAACCTCCGGACGACCGAAGCAAACAGCTGCCTCGGCCACCAGGTACATCATGGTACCGCCCTGAAGAGGGGTCGAACTTTGCCCAATTCTAGGCAAAGGCCTTCCCCTCCCGTCGGGGCAACCCCAAGGGTGGTGTACATGGTCCTCTGTTCATAAAAATTCCTGTCCCATGTCATAAATGCGCACCAAACAGGCCCTTCGGGTTGTGAGGAATGATAAGAAAGATGAGTAATTTCTCACCGAATCTCAATGAAGAATTTCATTTTGGTGAGAAAGGAGTAGAGACCAATCAATAGTTTTTTTTTTTTTTGTCTTTTTTATTTCGGTACTTTTCTTTCCGTTTCTCACCAAATAATTCAATCTGAACAGTGATTTGGAGAGAAACAATAGAATTTTGAGGACGGAGAATATCGAATATATTTTTTTAAAGGTGGTTAGATTGGAACCTGACGAGAGAGCTGTGGAGTTAG
This sequence comes from Rhododendron vialii, assembly GCF_030253575.1. Taxonomy (NCBI): domain Eukaryota; kingdom Viridiplantae; phylum Streptophyta; class Magnoliopsida; order Ericales; family Ericaceae; genus Rhododendron; species Rhododendron vialii. The sequence continues at coordinate 22,728,981 of NC_080562.1, read as the reverse complement.
ATTCCGATGACTGTCGAGTGAGGAAGTTATGTTGAAGCCGGCGGAGTAATAGTTTTCGATGCCGGAGACGCCGGATTTGAGGACGTGACATACTTCCCAGAGCTTGGAACTCTCATCCATGTACTCATCAAGCCACTTTTCACCCACTGGCAGGTGAAGTTTCTGGACTAGAAGGGTCAATTGGGTGTGGAAGGATCTAAGGAGGGATAGGACTCTTTGGAGGAATTGGATTGACATGAAGTTGTTGGAATTAAAAGCTCGTTCGAGATCGTCTAGTCCTCGGGTAAGGAAGGAGTAGAAGCCATTGACAGAGTTGGTGGAAGAAGGATCCATCACATAAGAGAGAGAGAGAGGGAGAGAGATGGTTTATGAGGAGTTTGAAGGAGGTTAGGGGGAGAGGAAAGGGGGGGTAAAGGGAGTGGGTATTTAAATTGGGAGGAGAGAAAAAGGGAATGGAATTGGAAGAAGGGAATATGATCTTTTAGAAGCTCAGGTTTCTAAGGTTGGAAAAAAAAAAAGGGTTGTTGGGAGCAATGATGGGTGTTTCCTCTAGAGGGGAAAGGATGATTGGTAATCTGCCATTTTCATTGTTATACGGGCAGAAAGAAAGAGAAAAAGAAAGAAAAGAAAAAGAAGAGAAAGAATATAACTAAGATTCAAAAAGAGAGAGAGAGAGAGAGAGAGAGAGAGAAAAGGCTAGCCTTTTTCCTTTTCTTGTATTTGCTAATCATAAATCAAAATGAAAGAAATTTTCATGAGCTTCCTTCCAACTTCTTCCTTTTCTTGTACTCCCTCCGTTTCAAAATGGATGACAATTTTTGAAACTCGTGTCATTTTTCATCGCTTATATCTTTCAATTTATAATATTTTTCATAAGTTTGAAAACTTTGTATAATAGAACTAATCAAGAACTATCAAACAAGATCCATATTGCATATATTTTGAGATCCATATTGAAAGATATAAATAATTGAAATTGGCACAGATATCAAAAATTGACATCCAATTTGAGACGGAGGGAGTAGAATGTTTCCTCCGTCCTATACCACTTTAAGAAAGTAATTTTAAACTTAAGAATAATGTATTTGCGTAAATAATTTTCTTATTAATATGAATCTTGTTTAATAAATCTCATCGTGATCTTTTATACAGTGCAAAAAAATTCAAAAAATTATCTTTCATTTACATTATTTTTGAGTTTAAAAATATGAAATAAATATTTATTTTTTAAAAAAATGTTCTGAAACGGAGCCTAAGGAGTATTTGTTATTGTGTACACATATGAAGTGTGTACATAATTTGAAGAGAGAGAGTGGGGCCACGTTGTATGTCCTAAATCTTGCTGGCATTTGACTTGGATTTTTGAGTTCCTCGGGTTGTAAAAGGTTTTACTACATTGACTGGAATTGTGGTGCTTCTGATAACATTAAATTCCATTTGGGGTTCGCTCAGGTGAATTTGGTAGGTGAAATTATTCTCTTGCGCTCCCTAAAAAAAACTAAGTCGTGCCCACCTGTTGTGGTGGGATCCGACCTCTGGTGTAGGCTCTTTGGGCCCGTTGTCGTTGTGTTGCATTTCGCGGCGAGACTCTTGGGCCTGCGTCAGATGGGCTGGCTCCCACATCGAAAGTTTGGGTTTGTGTGTGTGTGTGTTTAAAGGGTTCACTTTACCTCTCCCTAGTCAGCAATTGCCTAGGTGAGTTTGGTAGGTGAAATTATCCTCTTGCCCTCCCTAAAAAAAAAATTTCATTTGGGTTGGCTCCAACATCGGTAGTTTGGGTTTGTGTGTGTGTGTTTATTATTTAAAGGGGTTCACTCTACCTCTTCCTAATCAGCAATTGCCTAAATGAGTTTGGTTGGTGAAATTACTCTCCTTAAAAAAAATTCCATTTGCCTCCTTTTGAATGGATTGTTCTCTAATTTCAAAAAACCAACAACCAATAAAGAAGAATGCATGCCGTAGTGCTGTTTTGCTTCTTCTTTCTACTTTTTTGTTCCTCCAGCCACTGAGATTGTGCTCCCTTTTGCTACCCTGGCCTGGCCTCTATCCGATTGAAATTAATTTGTGGGGTTTTGTTTTAATTTCCCAGATACAGTACATATTTTTGGATGAATTCTTTGCTTTGGACTTTTAAAAGAAAAAATTGGAATGATGGGTTTCCTTTCCTTCATATTCCTTCCTACTATGCATGCAAGACCAATCAATTTAATCGTGAACCCAGCAAAATTATGCATGCAAGACCAATAATCTCCTAGTTTTGTGTAATGCCATGCCAACTGAATTACTAATCCAAAATCTTCCTACATAGCACAATAATTTCTTTAATTTCCCCTCTTATCATTTCAACTACTACTACAATACAAAACCATGTGAGTTTCATCTATTTAATCGTGAACCCAACAAAATTATGTAGTGGTTGAAAGTTTAATTTGGAGAGCACACGAGCACCCAAATTTTTTTCAACAACATAACCCATAATGAAAAAAAGAAAGTTTGAAGGTGTCGAATTGTTTATAGACTAATTTTGTTTGTTGTTATTTTTATATTGTGTGTGTGTGATATAATGAATGATCTTGCACCAGGGTCCTACCATAGAGTGTTGTGGTCTTCCAATGGTGCCCATGCAAGGCCCATTATTGTGATTTCAATTGTTCATTGTGTTCGGCTCGTCGGATTTGTCGTTCACACCAAAACTACAAAATGTTGTAAAGCAAAATGTGTTTTGCGCTAGTACTGATGTTTGATGAATTTGGTCTGTATCATAGACATTAATTTACCTCAATAATTCAAACTAAAGAAACAGTACTAATGAGCCTCGAATAGGTCTCCACATCCTGTTGTGAGTCTGGTGTGCGACTCCTATGTGATATTTGGAGCAAGCCAACTTGATTGGCAGGTCAAAGCCCCATGAATCGTCTTGTAGCACCAACTCGACAAAAGACTCAAAACAAAATCACAGGAAATAAAATCAAAGAAAAATATCATATCATCGGTCTTAATCGCACATAATTGCCTATTATAACTATTGAGTTAGGTTCCGGTGAGGGATCCCTCATTTTATTAAAATGCGGGACTTTCCTTCCCGATTGAATTTCGATGATCCGAGCCACTCAAAGTGACCAGAACTTGATTTTAAGGGTTCCCGTGAGAAATCAGCAAAAAAAATGACCGGGAAGGGCTTCATCCGAGCAGTTTTCATTGAACGGTTAAAAAAAACTGCTCGGATGACGCCCTTCCCGGTCATTTTTTTTGTTGATTTCTCACGGGGACCCTTAAAATTACGTTCTGCACACGTTGAACGGTTCGGATTTTCAAAATTTGATCGGAAAATGAAAGTCTCTCATTTTAACAAAATGAGGGATCCCTCACTTGAAAATTCCTCTATAACTATTATCTCTTGACTTGTTGATAATGATCGACCGAGCCACATCTGATCAAACGGTTATGGAATGCTACAAGTTGTATATGCATGGTTCATTTTTCTTGATACTCCTCATGATCATCTGATCTGCTCTTTCTTTTTTCACATAGTATATATTTAATTGACTAAAATATGATAAATTGTCTTTCGCCTTTTCTCAACATTCGGGGGATAAGGGGACCAGAAAATCTTAATTATATTATGAGGGAGAACTTTGATGTTGAGATTTGTTTATTTTGATTTTAAGGCGGGGGGGTTGTTGTTGTTGTTGTTGTGTGGTGGCTCGTGGGTTTTAGAAGAATGGGACACTTGAGAGGATGTTGGTCTTTTGAGATATCTCATTGGAAAGAGATTATAAGTAGGGGTGGCAAATTGAATTCATACCCATTAATCAACCCAAATTCATTCATTAGAAAATAAACCTAACCCAATCTATTTATTAGTTGGGTTAGAATGAGTCCAACCCATCTAACCCATTTATTAATTGGGTCAATTTAAATGACCCAATAAGTTATGAAACAATCTCCTCCCTCTCTCGCCTACACCGAGTGATCTCCATAGTTGATCTCGTCTTCGTTACTAGTGTAACTTCTCCAATTTCCTTGCATTTCGCCTCTGTTTGTTTGTTTCATTCTCTAGAATTTTGAAATTGCTCATTTGGTTAAGCTCACTCCCAAACTACCATGATCTGAGCAAAACACCCCTTTCTTTGGCTCCACTTGAGATTTACAACTATGATCTGAGCGGTTCATGTTATACATCCGGGCAGGGATGCAAATGAGCCGAGTTTTATAGTGTTCAAGCTTGGCTCTTAACAAGCCGAGTTCGGTTCATTTGCTAAATGAGCTTTTTATAAATGAGCTGCCGAACACGCTGATGCAAACGAGTCGAGTTTTTTGAGTCGTCCTGAGCTCGGCTCATTTTTTACACGAGCCTAAAACTTGAGCCCGAATTCGACTCGATTACTAAACGAGTTTAGCTTAGTCAAGATGATCCTAGCCTCGAATTGCTAGGGAACAACTCAGTTTATTTGTAACCCTATATAATCCAGGAAAGACTGATGAACATAAAAGTAAGAACTAATTCAACTGAATATAAATAAACACATGACCAAACAGTATTTTCTTTCTATAAAATCTGGCAGTTAGTAAATTTTAATACTCAATGTATGTAATTGGGTTAATGACGTTCAGGAAAAAAAATGTAATTGGGTTAATGGGCAAATCGGGTTTGATTTCAAATAAATGGGTTGTGTCGGATATGAATAATTAAGCTCATAACTAATGGGTTCGAAATGGATCAATGACCCATTAAAAACACAACCCATTTACAATTAACCCATTTTGACCCAAATCCACCCATTTACCACCCCTAGCTAATTATAGGGAACTAAAGGGGCATTCTTTTAGCACATTCATTTGCCCCCCCCCCCCGCCCCCCCCCCCCCCCCCCCCCCCCCCCCCCCCCCCCCCCCCCCCCCCCCGCTTTGCCCTACAAACAGGGCACATATTTATTTTTTACTATATGTTATTTACTACTATAAGATTTGCCCCTTGGTTTGGTCCATTTACTTCTTGGATTTGGCTTGAGAGGAGAGAGATGAAGGTCTAACTTTTAGTCCACAAACTTGTAAAACTCCATCAAAAATATACTGTAATAAAATATGTATTGAATAAGTATGAATTGGAGTAATTGTTTACGTACGGGACACCAATATGTGATGAGTTGTAGAGACTCGTAAATTTTATTTTTTTTAATCGTTTAAATAAATGGAAGATCGTATTTTAACTAGGTTATATGTTTATTAATGTGGGAGTACGGATTTACGTCTACCGTTGTGTATCGTACATTCGGAGAATAGTAAATTTTGAGTTTCGGTGTTAAAATGATGTTTGGAAGTGTTGGTAGCGATCGGGGTTTGATTCGATGAACGTTGGCAAAAATTTCAAATCTGTCCGCGATGTACAGGTACAGCTTTTTCCGTACAGGTACATCACGACCAGAAACTGTGCAATGTTGAAATTTCTGGGTAGATGTACCGGTATTGTAATTCCCCGATACCGGTACATTAAGCAAAATTTCTGATATTTTCAACACGCGATTCAGACACTATAAATAGACCCCTTATGTTGTTTTTTTCACTCCTAGGCCACGAACCAAGCCCTAAAATCGCCCCTCTACCTTCTCTCTTCAATCTCTCACCCATATTCTTGGATTTCCACATCAAACACCTCAAAATCTTCAAGATCTATGGGTTGTTCATCCTAATTTCATCCGGAATCAAGGTTATTGCGCTCAAAGAGGTAAGAACTCCATCATTTTCGGATTTCTCTCTCTCCTCTCAGTCACTTGTTGAACCTCACTTATTTCTCTTGATCTTGGGAAATCTTGGACCTAGGTCTCGTATTGTAGCTTTGGAGGAGCTAGATCTTGGTGTTTCAAGCTTGGGTTACTTAGGGTTTTGCTCAAAATCCATTGTGGTAGGGATTTCTTACTCTTGTTAGACGATTATGTGATGTTTATGTACCTAGATTGTGCTTTGTTTCGTGCTTGAGGTTGGGTTTTGGTGTTTCGATCGAATCTGGAAATTTCTTACCGTTTTCTGAGTTTCAGTCAATTTCAAACGGCCATAACTTCCTCGTCCGATGTCCGTTTCATGAAAATTTTATATCGATTCGAAGGTCTTGAAGTTAGCATTCGTTTGCCGCTGGAATCACCTTTAAACTCTAAGTACACGGAAAGTTATGACCATTTGAGTAGAGGTGTGTCAGTCGGTCGATGTTTGCGGTTACTCCTAAGGTTATTTTCGTTCCGTGTTATGACTCCCTATATGGTTAGAATATGTTTAAGTCACTTTTGAGTATGGTTTCTTGTGTCCTAATGGCTCGTTGTTCGATCTTGTCTCTTAGCACTCATTAGAGTATAATATTAGTTTCGTTGGTTGGAGAATATACCGTAAGGTTGATTGGAGTACCGTGGGCTATAAGGGGATAAGTGGTGAATGTTGCGAGTAGATGTGAGTTTGTCTAGTGATCCTATGGGTAGTATTGTGACTTGTGTCCTTGTTCTATATGTTTTCCGTTAGGAACCTAGTGGGTGGTGTGTCGTAGAGTCTTTGTGGATTCGATACGTGACGTAGGGCGTCGTGATAGACTTTGATGAATAACGTGGGCTTAAAGTATTTATCAATATGCAATGGGTGTGCTTATGAGTTTGGTATACATGGATAATGATGTAAGAACGACTGTGAGTTTGGAAAGTGATGTTCGCTTATATACGAATTGATAACGCTTTTACGTTTACGTGATTTGTGAATTCTGAATTGAGGGTCCTGCAACGCAAGGTGTGGTAATGCGGAGACTCTAGAGGGCCCGTAACGCAAGGTGTGGTAATGCGGAAACCCAGGTGGAGAGAATTCAATGTGACGCAAGGGGTGGTAACACAGTTGAATGTCTCACATGATGAAATGAATTATGATTAACTTGGAAGTTTGTGTTGATGTTTGTACTGTTGGTTGTTTGAGATTGTGGCTGTTGAAAAAGTGAATTAACGGTTGACTCTATCAAGGTTTATTTTAAAGAAAGAAATTCAAGTTTTGAAAAGAGGATTTTCAAAAATCCTCCAGTATTCTTGAGCGAATCAACGGATCCGGTATTTGGGCACAAATCAACGGACTCCGGTATTCAAGCTCGAATCAACGGAGCTTGACCTGTGGTGGTCATGTGTTTTCTCGAAATTGTTTTGGAAATTCAAATGGAAAAGTTTTATGAAATGAGGCTCTACGGTAGATGGTATGAAATGAGAAGGTGGTTTGTGACATTCATTCGGAAAATTATTAGATGGTTGAACTATTATTGATGTTTGATCGATCGATATGAGTTTTGACGTTGCTTCTAGTTGACATGTGGATGGTTAGGGTTATCGCTAAGATGTCTGAAATCTCGAAGTCTAAATTTGTTAGTTCATTGTGGTAATCCCTCTTGTGTCTCATGTTCAATTGTTGAGTCTCATTCACGTTTGGTGCATACTTCATCGCATTTTCATATAACTTGAGTATAGATTTCTCTACTGGGCTAGTGTAGCTCAACCTATCATTTTCAGGTAAAAAGCAAGGAAGTTGGCATGACGCGCATCTCGTGCTTGTTGTTCACGTGTCTCGGAGGTATAAAGAAGGAGTTGAATTTGCATTTTATTTGAAAGTAGTATTCGGAAGAGAGATTAATGAAAACTGTAATATTATTATGGTATTTGATAACTTGGGGCTTCGAGCCAAACTTGTATCTTTTAAATTTAACTTTGAAAACTGGGGAGAATAAGTCATTTGGGTATTACCGGTACTTCAATATTGTTTGTATTTATTGAAAATGATTATTATTTATGTTGAAAATCTAGGGCGTGACATGAGTGCTGGAGAAAATCTATGATAAAAGATCAGCAACAGCTCATTGTTGGGGGACTACCGGTTAGGAGTGAAAAAAGAAGAAGAAGAAGAGAGAGGGTATTTGATGCTCGCTCTGACATAAATTAGTTATATTTTCTTGAATTGTTAAAGTTTTCAATTAGAAATGAGGGAGACTTAAATATTCATCTTCAAAATCCAATTGACTTATGTTTTCATCCTGCTCATTTGGAACAGTTATGTTTTCATCCTCTATCTTTTTTAATCCCAAAAGTACCCCTATGTGTGTGTGTGTGTGTGTGTGTATATAGTAGAGAAATTGAGGACGAGAACTTAAGTCCTCTCGTCGCCGCTATTATTCCGGCCATTAATATCCCACTGATTTCGCCTTCTAATCTCGGAAATCTCTACAAAAATTGAAACCATTCCATTTGAACTTTGGGCTCCCCATTTTTCTGAAAACCATTCCATCCGCAGTCCTCCGTCCGAACTCAATTGCCGCAACGAATACAGAAAAATCGTCCATGATCTCACACATCCCCGCCGCCGCCGCCGCTGATTCCCTTCTCCCTCTCACCAATCAATCATCCTCCGTCGTCATCAATGAAGCCGACAGAAATCTCCCTCCGGTACCGTTGCTGTCCACCGATCCCCTCCTCCCTTTCGCTAATCAATCATCTTCTGTCGTCGATGAAGTTTAATGGAGAAGTGGGCGTTATTGTGGTTGCCGTTGATTTCGCCGGAGCAAATCTTCAAGATGTAGTCTTCGAGGTTCTTAGCGAGATCGACGGCCCAGTTGGTTTCCAAGTCACGAAGGGGTTGCATTCACCATGTGGAGTTGCCCACAGCTGTTGCCGCCGTCCTCCTCGCCCATCCCACATACATTACGAAAGAGTTGGTAATGTTATGCTAGTACCTAGTATGCAAAACAAAAGGTTCATGAAGCAACATGGTTTGAAGGTGAATCTCTAGGTTTTGGCTTCCAAAAACCATCACAGTGGCGATAGTTTTGATTTTTTTTTTGTTTGTTTACAGCTTGTTTCGGTATCGCAAATAAACCATGAATTGGCAATTGAGAATACATGGTTTTTTGTCGTCTTGTTCGTGATAGAGATAAACCATGTTTTTGTTTGGTTTATAACTTGTTTAGGTATTCATGGTTATATTGGTTTTAGTTTTCATAGTAAATTATTTGTATCATTTACCATGAAATATATTTTTCTGTTATTTTGATTTGATAAATTAATTGAACCGTTTACCATGAAATATTTGTTCGAATCATGGGATATTTTTCGTGTTCACGTTGTAATCGTCATGGGATATTTATCATGTCCACATTGTAATCGTCATGGTAATTTAACCATGTAATATCATGGTAATTTAACCATTTAATCATTCAACGGTTTGAGTATGTCATGTTATTTCTTTTTTTTTAATGGTAATTTAGCCATGTTCCGTGTAAAATATGACTTTTTGTTGTCTGGTTGGCCTACTCGAAGATTGAAGAAAACATGCAAAGATGTGGTCAATTTATCATGTTATATTCCTAAAAAAAATCAATTCCACAAATACATTCCATGATTTAAAAAAAGTAATCAATAATATTTAAATTTACCAAATCCCACTAAATTAGGAAAATAATCCAATTCAATCCCATTAAATTAGAAAAATAATCCAATCCAATCCCACTAAATTAGGAAAGCAATATAACATAATATATGTATATCATAGTGAAAATGGTAAGAAAGGTAATTCACATACTAAGAGGATGAAAACATAAGCATGAAAAAAGAGCAGAATGAATTCTTACATAGCATGGATAAAGAGGATGGATATTTAAATATTCCTAAAAATGAAGGTCTAACTTTTAAAAAAAACAATTTTACTTTCTTGATATATATTTGACGTTGTGTTATGTGTAACCTTGATTCAATTGTTGTTAATTATTTTTGCATATCTTATCATTAATATTTTCTCCCATGAATTTAATTTAGGTTTTTTCAATCGATAGAAAATACAATCATTTATCCTAAGCTATCTAGACGACCAAAAATGAGGCGTATATCATTTATATTTTCTCCCATGAATTTAATTTAGTTTTTTTCAATCGATAGCAAATCAAATTAGAAAATACAATCATTCATCCTCAGCTATCTGTGCCGATCCGAGATCATTCTCCATGAAAAGATTTAATCACCTTTGAATCTGATTGGTCTGAATCTTCTTCATGCATTACACTTTTTTTTCTAATATCAAAAAGTTTATTTTAAAAAACTTGATAAATGGTACATCAAGTTGGGAGGAGGGAAG